>NW_021941021.1:0-1343794 GCF_000721785.1 Aureobasidium pullulans EXF-150
GGGAGGTCGATTCTAGGCTAGTTAAGAAGTAGGCGCTACGCGTGCGGGCGTACTACGCTAGCCCTACGAGTTGCTTCTCTAGAACTTAGGTCCGCTTAGGGCTCCTCTAGGAGGACCTTCTAATTCCCTCTTATAGTTCCCTTAGCTGCCTATTAACCTAGCGTTCTTAATTCTCTCGTACCGCGAGATTAGTGCCTCTCGGTCCTATAGTACTTCCGCGGACTCGACGATAGCGGTTCGAAGGCTCTATCGTAATTTAGCGAGTAGGTATCGTATACGTTACGGTTCCGTATACTAGTTAGGGAACTCCTTCTCGATGTTCTCGAGGCGTATAGCGAATATACCTACCTACTCGTTTAGCCCCTAGATAGCATCCTCGTACTTATATATAAGTGTAAGTTACCGGTTAATAGGGTCCTAGACGGTATTTATAATAAAATCCTTAAACTCCTTCTAGGTCTTTATATAACGCGCGTCCTCCTCGAACTCTCTTATAGCCTTCTTTTTAGCTTCTCCCTAGACGTAGGTTAGGCCGTAGACGATCTTATCCTTATTAGTCTAGAAGTAGGCCTTATTATTGTCGAATGCGAGGCCTAGGCGGTTTAGGAATAGGATAGCGTCGTCTATCTTCTTTCCGTTAAAAGGTAGAATGTTAGGTTGTTTCCGAGTTCTACTTAGTATAGATGCCGCGATATGTGTCGCCTTAGATAGTACGTACGTAAGGACCGAACGGGGTGTCTCGTTACCTAAAGGGCTTAGTTCGGGAGAGTACGGTACGGGTATAGTCCCTATACGATCCGCGTATAAGGCCCTATTTCGTTAAGCTAGCTACCTACGTCGGAGGTAGGTTACGCTAGCGTATTACTAGCGTTCCGTATGCGCTACGTACGTAAGGTAATACCTTCGTTCTCGGCGCGTAAGCGGAGAAGTTTAGCCCTAGCCTCTTCGTACGCGATTAAGCGCTCGATGTCTTTAAGACTCGGCTAGTCCGCTTAAGGAGTCGCTAGTTGTTGTTCCGTAACTAGCGTCTATACGTCTTACCCGTCTTGCCCTACGGATAGGGTAGGCGTATCGTTTCTAGTAGTCGCCACCTCGGATAGGTTTTTAGGCTCTATAGGCTACTACCTTAGGTAGATCGATTAGAATTGTAAGAGTATAAAGGTATGTAGCAACGTATAAAGTCCTGCTAGTAATATAGTTACTAATAGTAAAGACTAATCGATGCCCCGAGTATTAGTGTCTTCGAAAGTAAAGATATACTTATATATGCTAAGCCTCGCTTCGAGGCTTAGGCTTCGTCGTAGAGGCTACCCTAGCCTCTCTAGTAACAAGTAGAAAGCTTCGAAGAGAACATCTAGATAGTAAGAAGTTAAGTAAGTAGATATCTTCTTAAGGAACTAAAGTTGCAAGACTAAATAAAGAAATTAAGTACCTAAAGAAGACTATTAAATAGATGTAGGGAAGCAAGTTCATAAAGGCTTATCTTGCAACATAGACTAAATTAGAGTTAACTAACTCTAGTTTAGATAGCCTATCTAGAAGTAATTAAGAAGAACTAGAGGTTAAATTTGCAAACCTAAGTAAGGAAAATGTTAGTACTATAATAGTAGACTACTAGATATCTAACTCTAGCGCAAGTTCCTACATAACTAATAATTCCTCTCTATTTAGTGAACCTCCTATAACTATAAGGCGAACAACGATCGCTATTAGTAGAGGGAAGCTCTTTTTAACAAAGAGAGGAGTTATAGATATAATGGACCGTAGAGGAGGGAGATTTAGATTAAAAGATGTTCTGCTCGTTCCTAAACTTAGAGTAAATTTGCTTTCTAGTAGAAAATTGTGTAAAGCCGGTTTAAAAGGTAGCTTTAATTCGTAGAACATGTACTACCTTAATAAGGATAGTAACACTATTCTATACATAAAGGAGAGGGGAGGAATCTATATTCTAGATTCCATCTTACTAAAGCTAGCTTAGACAAAATTAAATCTATAGGCTTTTATAGCAACTTAATCCTAACTAGATAGTCTACTTAAAAGAGATGTTATAACACTTACAAAGGACGTTATAGTACCTATAATAGTTGCCCCTAAGGTCATTCCTTTAATCTAAGAAGAAGAAGCTAAAAGTGAATCTAATTCTAGTGCTAATGCTTCTAATAAGAGAGATGTAGACAACTACATATTATATTACTAGAGATTTGCCTACCTTAGATCTACAAAGATTATAAACCTATATAAGGTTATAACTATAGCTAAACTAGTTAAAGTTGTTAAGCACACATGCTAGACTTATACACTAACAAAATTCTATAAGTTAAAAGGCAAGGTATTAGCTAGAAAGGAACACCCCCTAGAAAGGGTATCTATTAATATATGTAGACCATTCCCTACCTCTAGAGAAGGNTTTACCTAGGTAATAGTTATTAAAGATAACCATATAAGAATGTCTTAGATGATCCCTATTAAAGAGAGAAAGGAATGCCTAAATAAGCTTATAACCTAGAAGGCTTAAGTTAAGAGACAATCTAGCTATCTAGTTAAGAGTGTTAGACTTAATAATGCAAAGGAACTAGTAAGACATTTCTCTAGACTTAAAGAACAGTATGGAATTAAAGCCTAGACAACAATCCTATATACCTTAATATAGAATGGTCTAGTTAAGAGGGAAAACTAATAGATTAAAAATAATATAAGAGCCCTTCTTAAGGACTTAGGTCTACTAGCAGAATTCTAGGTAGAAGCCTATTAGGCAAGCATCTACATTAGAAATTGGACATTAAATGGACTAGTCATTAATAATCACCTTATAAGCCTATATGAAGCCTTTACTAGAAGAACCCTAAACATAGACTACATCCGAGTCTAGGGTTATAAGGTTCATTCCTATATAGAAAGAGAATTAATTTTACAATCCTTTAGAAGAGATAAGCTTATAGACAAAGCAAGAGTTAGTGCATTCCTAGGATATGTTATAGACACTAGCAAGCAATTCCTTATCTAGGCACCTAATAGAAAGGATGTAATTAAGACTAGCAACATTAAGTTCTTTAAGTAAGAGAAGCTTACGCTAGAAGAGCTTAATTTTAAGAGCTAGCATTCTCCTAGCATAGTAGTAGAGAGAAATCCTCGTAGTAGACCTAGGATTAAGAGAGAAGTTCTACTAGAGCAAACTATAGCATAAGGGAATCCAAAATTAGTGGGAGTTAACTAAACCCTATAATAAGATATAGATATAAGACAAGATAATCCTACCTAGAAACCATTATTAGTAGGAGCAGATAAATAGCTTGCATCTAATAGAACTATAAGGAGTTCTACCTAGAAGGAAGCTATAATAGAAGAGCCTACTAAAGTTCCTATTGTAATAACCCCTATTATAACAACCCCTATTATAATAACCCCTATTACAACAACACTAGTTATAAGAACTAAGGATACATCTAGTCCCCTAGAAGCTGTACTAGTAGAGAAGCTAGAAGTTAATGTAGTCATCACTAAACTACCTAGTTTTAATAGGAGTTAGTACAAGTACATTACTAATCCCTATATTAATGAATAAGTTTAAAATAGGAAAAGGTCTAGAGAAGAAAGTAATATAGACTACTTAGAAGATGAACAAATAGCAAAGCACTATAAGGCCTTATTCTCCCTTCTAGCCTTAATAGTAATAGATAAGGATATGTTATAGGACGAAGACTATTAGTTAATAACTAACTATCTCCTACAACAGTTCTAAGAATCCTATTTACTATAAGAGGATAAAGAGGTAGCATTTATTACATAGGGAAGAATGAACATCCCTATTCCCCTTACTTATCTTAAAGCAATTATAGACAAGATATAGGGAGAAGGCTAGAGAGAAGCAATTTAAAACGAACTAAATGCACTTACTATAAATAGCACTTTTAAGATTACTACTCTACCTATAGGTTATAACATTGTTTCTAGCAAATAGGTCTTTATAACAAAGTTTAACACTAATGGTTCTCTAGATAAGCTTAAGGCAAGACTTATTGTAAGAGGATTTTCACAGAAATTTAGAGTTAACTATAAGTATACCTTTGCGCCTACTTTAAGATATAACACTCTAAGAATCTTCTTTACAATAGTTGCAATCTAGGATCTTAAATGCCACTCTATTAATATTAACAATGCCTTTACTAAATCATTCTTAAAGGAAGACATCTATATAAAGGCACCTCCTAGAATGACTATACCTACTAGTTAGTGTCTTAAGGTCTGTAGAAGTCTATATAGACTTAAGTAGGCTGCAAGAGACTAGAATAAGAAGTGTACTCTCGAGTTATAAAAGCTAGGCTTTATGCAATTAGATGCTAACCCCTGCCTATTAACATATCCTAACAAGAATCTAATCCTTCTAGTTTATGTTAATGATATCCTTATTACCTTAAAGTCAATTAAGAGTATTAACTAGTTTAAGTCAGAATTTAGAAAAGTCTTTAAGATTAAAGACTTAGGAGAAGTTAAGAAGATCCTAGGAGTACAAGTCACTAGAGACAGAAAGAACAGAATTGTTAAATTAGATTAAGCACACTACATTAGAGAGATTCTCTCTATATATAGTATACAACAAGATAAAACAAGAAAGATAAGCACCCTAATAAATGGATATAACTCTATTAGGCTAGTAGAATAGGCTAATCTAAGAACTGATCAAAAGGGGTATTAGACATTAATTAGGAAGCTTATGTATCTTACTATTTTAACAAGACCTAACATTTCTTTTGCTCTTAGGAGACTAAGCTAGTACCTAGGAGATCCGGCTAAATTCTATATGTCTACTATAAGACATATCCTTAAATATCTAAGATTAACATAAGATTAAGGACTTACATTTAAGGGAATAAACTAGTCTAAACTAATAGGGTACTCTAATTCCGACTTTGCTTCTATAAGATCTAATAGACTATTAATTCTTAGGAATGTGTTTATAGTTGTAGATGGTCCTATTACTTAGATAAGCAAGAAGCAGAAATCTATAGCTACTTCTATAATGGATGCTAAATACATAGCAATGTGTGTAGCAGCAAAGCAGTTATAATGGATTATACTTACTTTAAGAGATATAGGCTCTACCTACCTTATAGGGGAAAGCGCATTCTAGCTAACACTTAAGTAGAAAATGAAGTACATAATTACTTCCCCTATTCTCATTAGAGGAGACAATTAAGCTGCCCTTAGTTTAGTAAGAGATGCACAAATCTCTAATAGGTTAAAATACATTAATGTAGCCTACTATTACTAGAGGGACCTCCTTAAGAAGAACAGGCTTAAGGTTAAGTTTGTAGGAACAAATGACATAATTGCTAATAGCCTTATAAAGCCATTAAATAAGTCTCTATTTAAGAGGTTTGTTAGTTTACTAGGCATGCAGTAATGTGTGTATAGTCCTAAGTGGGAGAGTTAAAAATAGTGCAGTCCTAGTACACTTATAGGAGTTGTAACTCTATTGCAATAAGGTAAGGTTCTATTGTAGATAGGTCTATAATAGACTATAACAAGGAAAGGGATAATAAGGTTAGCTTAGCACCCTAACGCCTTAGCAAAGTAGGATGTCCTAGACAGATTGCGCCTATAGATACTCTTCTTCTCTTTAATTAATTACTACGCCATATACTATTAGTACGCTTTTACTAGAAAAGGTCGCGTCTCCACCTTCGGTTAATTCTATAGGCTCTAGGATTACTTCCCTACGCTAGCTAGAGTATTTTATGCACCCGTTGCACGACTTATTTTAACTTAGACAATAATACCCGCTATAGTTAAAATATGCTACGGCATGTATCCTACCGGCCCTTTATACTGCTATACGTAGGAATACCCCGAAGTTGTCGAATAGAGTAGCTAAGCTAATATGCCTCTTAATCTATACCTTTAATATAGTAAACGAGAGCTCGATAGGGCTAAGATCTAGCGAGTACAGTAGTAAGAACTCGAGCTCGTACCTAGCTATAGTTACTACCTTATAAACCTCTATAGATTAGTAAATAGAGGCATTATCTATAACTAATATTAATCTTAGAGGCACCTACGGTAGTACGTCCTCTACGAGCTATACGTAGAAGATCTCTATGTTAATACCTCCTTAATAGATTAAAGGGTTACTAACGTAGCTATCTATAGTTATTACTAGTAATATTAACTACCTCTCGCTCCTCTTTATCGACTTAAACTTATAGTAAGTAAGGCCCTTTAGACTCTAGCCGTACTTCCTTAAGCTAGTACGCTTATTAGCGCTACTCTCGTCGATAAATATAAGGCGCTATCTACTCTAAAACATGCGCCTACTACGCTAGAGTACCCTTAGCGGTTTACTTCTTTTAAGAGCCTTCTTCTTAGCCTTCTTCCTTAACTACTTCCTCCGCCGTAATAGGTTCTATATAGAGCTTAAGTAGAGCGCTACGTCGAACTTATTAAGAATAAAGTCCTAAACTTTATCGAGGTACGCGGAGGGTCGGCTAGCGAGGTATTAGAGCATAAACTAATTAATTACTAGTTAGTTACGCGCGCGCTTAGTTCCTTACCTTATTACGCTTACCTCCTTAGCCTTATTACTTAGTAACTTTAGATAACCTCGAACGCCGCTAGGGGGTAGATATAGCTCGCTATACTTATTTAGCGCCTTTAAGAGTCTATATACCGTCGTACGACTAAGTTAGAGCGTCCTAATAATGCTATTAGCACTCTAGCTAGTAGCATGGAGCGTAAGAAGCTAATTTTAAACAAATTCGGGCAATAGAGCAGGCATAGTTTCTCATAGATTACAATTTACTATGGTACCGTCACTAAATAGACAAATTTAGAGGAATTAACCGTGCTTCGCGACCCCGTAACGCTTAGTCCCAATGATTTCTAAAAGGACAGTAACTATATGCAGTAGCCTGGCGCCATCGCAATCTTCCAAGTTATCTAAAGTAGTTACATGGATGATGCATACAATATGCCATGTTGAAAAGGAAAAGTACTAGTGATGCGTTTCTGGTCGCTCGAGACAATGAAGTGGTCGACCAAGTCACCAATTCTTGTGTGCAAGCACGAGTCTTAATAACGTCTTCGCATCCGAAAGCCTTACTAAGGTCAGTGGCTCTGGCCTTACCTTGCCTTACGGTTATCTTAATGGCCCTAAGTTGGATTGCCAATCTAGGACACGAGATGACGCTGATGCACAAAGATGATGTTGCCACCATTAAGTATGTGTTGGCGCTTGCAAACACCCAAGTATCGTGGTCTGCGTCGGGACGAGAGCTAAGAAACCGGGGTAGACGATTACTCCCTGGCATCGTACCACGTTGCCGATATAGCTCTCGGAATGGTCGCTAGGCTAAATTCGAACCCTCAATAGAAAAAGATTTATGTTCCGGTTTTAGGGGTGATTGAGGATTTAAAAGCTCGTCGTTGGCAAATCTGCATGATAGGGAGCACACTGCTCACTATCATGCATGGCCGAAAGTCGTAGCAAGCGCTCCGCTCGCGTGTTTCACGCGTCCATGATGTAATCCTTCCTCCTTCACAACACTTTCTTCATTCATTCATTCATTCATTCATTCATTAAATACCTCACTCGGATTCGATATTGCGACGTCTGTTATCACACGTCGTCTTCTGACAACAAACTGCAGACACTGACTTTAATAGCGACCCAAATATTGCAATTGACGAGCTTAAGCCCTCAACGCGAATGCGAGACATGTCCGACAATACGCGTGAAATTCAGTGCCGGTTTCGGTAATGATACGATGAATGAGGACTTCTTGATTATATTTTTCCAACTGGCACACTCAGACCCGACCCGATCATCCTCGTCTACACCGGCAAAAGCACCTTGACACCCATGTATTCGCGCTGCTGCATCAATTTTCCTTCCATCAAGACCTGGTCCGCACCAATTCTGTTACGCTGATCATCGGTGGGATCAGTCGCCTCTGCAATCTGGATCTCTCGCCACTGTTGGTTGGTTGGAATCTGGACGTTGTCAGTAATCTCATAGGCAACCCGCCAGACGATGTCACTCACTGGGAAGCCAAGATCCATTACTCGTTTGAACTTTCTGTAAACACCTTGATCTTCAACGCAGCCCTCTCTTTGGATCAGCGGCGACTCAATAGCGGGAGTCATTCTCAGATGGCCAACGCTTGACTGGAATTGAACGAAGGACAAGCGCTCTTCTTGAAGCTGATCGGCGGGAGGAGAGAACACGCGATGTCTGGTTGCTTTGAAATGTCCACCGGACACAATCTCAAGAGTCTCGCCGATGTTGATGACAAGTGCACCTGGACGGTAAGGAGCGTAGTGCCACTGATCATCCTTGCCCCAAATTTGGAGACAAGAAATGGGTACCGAGAAGAGTAGGGTAGTCAGACCGAAGTCAGTGTGACCGTGCATTCTGATGTTCTTGGACTTCTCGAGTATTTTCTCATTGACTGGTCTGAACAAAGCATGGCGAAGTATCCCTCGCCTGATGGGGAGCCGTGTGACTGGACGTTGTTCCAAAGCCAATCGTCTGGCAGCTCGAGAACACGAGAGAAGAGTGTGAGCAGGCGCCGATTGACGGATTTGGTTAAGTACTGTGATTCTGTCAGGATGGACCTTTGTCATGAATGCTCAAAGCGTACCTCAGAGAAAGCCCTGATCTCGTCCATGAAAGGAAGAACGCATGCAGGCAAAAGATCATCATTCTCCCACTGTTCCTTGTACCAGTTGAACTGGTTGATCCCGTCCTTTTGTTGACGATGTCTCTTGAAGCCGTACTCGTGTTTCCAACCAGCCCATCTTCCAGTAGACGGATGGAAAAGAAGTCGCTCTTTGTCTTCCTCAGAGATGTTGTTGAAGAGGTAGTGTGCAATGGAGAATTGACGGTGGAGTTGCTCGAGACTGATTCCATAGTTCTCCAGGAACAAGAATCCGTCCTCTCTGATCGCTCTCTTTACATCGGAGACCAATTCTTGTTGTGCTTTCTCGTCGCCGTCGAGCTTGGACAGGTCGATGGTCTCCAGCTCGGCGAAGTTGTGCTTCTCCTTGGTTGCCGGAGGAGGGATCCTGCACAGAGGTCAGCTCTGATGATATCGTGAATCTTGTAAAGTGCTCACCATTGAGGAACGGATGGCTTGTCAGCCATAGATGGGGAAGGAGGATTGAAAGGCGCGGTCTTGGCCATGTTGAAGATGCTGAACGATTGTGAAGCCGATGTGTTCTGCCATCATCAATGGGTACCAGCGAAATCACCTTTATAATACATCTTGCAACGTGCTGACTTTGGTATACCTACCGTATCGCTATCAGATCTTCGTACTCCTCCGGTGGTTCACGAACGCATGGCATGTGGGGGAGGAGCCCTGGGCTGCTTCGGGCTCCCTTCTCAATCGATTACCCCATACACCGGAGAGGTTTCGCCTATCAGCGGGGCGGGAGGAGCTCCTCCCACATGCACCTGCGACACAAACTCGGAGGAGCATACTTGTCATTGATAGCCCATCACACCTCTTGTGAGTAATGAATTGTATGAATTACCCCGATGGAGGGGTGGTTTAATATATAGCACCGTCTTGTGAGTATAGGATAATCAACCATTCCTCAATTCCACTCCGTCAAATCTATCCTTCCAAAGAACATCCTTCTTTCCACATCATACATCATGTCTCGAGAACTCATCTCTTCCGCTGAATTCCCTCCTAAGCCTCACAACTGTAAGTCCTTCAACTGACAAAAAAAAGTACGTTGGTTAACATGCCTAGGCCCTGCCGTCAAAGTACCAGGTCTGGTCTTCGTCGCCGGCCAAACATCCGCAGATCCCGATATCAAAAAAGCCACCCGCACCGTCTTGGAGAACCTAAAGAAAGTCCTCGAGTTGGCTGGAAGTAGTATGGAGCAGGTTGTCAAGTACAATGGTGAGTGCAACTTGTTCTTTTGTAAGAGATGGAAAGGGAAATGCTGACAAGTTACAACAGTTTATCTCGCAGACATGAAGGATTTCGCCGCGATGAATGAGGTGTATATTGATTTCTTGCCTCCTAACCCGCCTTCGAGGACTTGTATTGCTGCTGCGGCACTGCCGGGTGCGGGCACGATTGTGGAGATTGAATGTATTGCTCAAGCCTAAGATATGGGAAACAAAAATAGAATATAGTTATACTTAGTTCTGGCTACTGTATGGTCTCATGTGTCTTCTGCAATCTGTGTGTATATTCTTCTGTCCTGAGATGTTAATCGCGCATCTACAATCTATTCAAAATGTTCGGTCTCGCGATTGCATAGTGTCATCTGCATCACATGGTATAGTCGACTTCTTTCGGAAAGGCGTAAACCAAGTTGGAACTACCTGAGGCAAAAACATATCTGGTGTGCAAGTCAAACAGCACAAGACAGCCCAAGATACAATCTCAAGCCGATGGCTGGAAGAGATGGGGCTAAATCGTCATCTTCAAAACATGATCTACGAAGTGTCAGAGATGACTTGTTGACGATGTACGCAACATCGCAATTTTCCAGTATCCAGAACTTGTACTCCTCAACTGTACTCAAGCATCCGTACCTCACAACGCAACACTAAATTTTGGAAGGACTTCGTAACTTTTTGAACATCTGGAACGTTTCATACAGCTTTTTATCTATTGTCCCTTGACACATGCGATCTGAGCAGTGTACCAGTTGCTGATTGCCTTGGTATCACCAGTGATAGCGACAGAATCAAACTGCTTCGCAGCCTCAACGGCCAGAGGACCATCGTTGACCAATCTTCCGACCCATTTTCCGTTCTTCCTGGCAGCAGCAACAATCTTCTGGATGGCGTCAACGAACTCTGGCTCGTCGCCTCTAGCAGGGGTATAGCCAAGCACTGATTGCGCAAGATCGTTGGGCCCAATAAACAGATAGTCTAGACCATGTCAGCTCAAGGAATTCATCACAGCGGCCAAGATGCCACTTACCAACACCAGGAACAGCGGCAATCTCATCAACATTGGCCACGCCCTCCTTTGTCTCGATTTGTACGATTGTCAGAAGAGTCTCGTTGGCGGTCTTCATGTACTCGGGTGTCGTCAAGCCGTGGCCGATAGCAGGGAAAGCTGATCCTTGTCCGCGAAGTCCGAGAGGAGGAAACTTCGAATAGCGTACAACGCTCTCTGCGTCGGTGGCTGTGTTCACCATAGGCACCATGAGGCCACTGCACTGTGTCAGCCGTAGTACGGAGTAGTGAAAACGCGATGGCCTTACTGAGCACCAGTGTCCAACGCCCGCTTGAGGATGTCTGGTGAGAAGCCACGAACGCGGATGCTCGGAGAGACGCCCATTGATGAAATGGCGGCTACAGAGTTGTGCATAGAGTCGTCGCCAATATGTCCGTGTTCACAATCGACAATAACACCCTGTTAACGTCAGACTACATTGTTCAAGCAAAGTTATTGTACATTACTTACGTCCAAGCCGGTCATGGCGACGATTTGAGCATGTCGTACTGATGGAATAGCGATAAAGGTCATCAATGCCAATTCATGTTTGCGGAGGGCGTTCAAGAGTCGGAGACGAGGATTCTGCACGGGAGTTGTGTGGGCAGTGTAGTTTTGAGTTTGGATCGCCATTGTGGATGTTTGATAATGTTGCGGTTACTGTGTGAAGAAAGCGAAGTTGTAGCCAAGTCAAGTGCGTTGAGGATGAATGTTCAATCCTCCCAGGAGATGCCATCGTTCTATATTCTTTCGAAATTCCTGTTGAACTGCCTGCTATGATAGACGGTCGTCCTTCTTGTTGGCAGACAGGAGGAGGTTTGGGAGGACAAGGAAGGGGAGAAGCTGGAGAGGAGCTCCTCCTTTCGGCGGCCCCGTTTTTGGCTTCGCCGGCGTCGCAGCCCTTGGCCGCCCGAGGGCACCCGAGACCGTGCCACTCCTCAGGAACAGCCCTGCTCCTCCGTCCTCCTCAACCTTCCCAGTATCCGTCAAAAGCCGTTTCTTATCGCTGAATAGTCTCACAAAGTATACGCGTTATGACTTTGAATTTACCAGATACCGATCTTGGCCTGTCGTGGATGCCCCTGAGAGGAGCTGACCTAACCGAAGAGACTCAGAGGACAGAACACCCTGTACCGCATTTCAATCACTGTACTGCTATCCAGTATGCCTGAACAACCACACTCTTATCGCATCCCTCGTTGTCACAAGCCACAAGTTGTTGTATATAAAGTTCAACTTGATCTTCACTCCTTTTTCTAGTTTGACTTCGATACCATACAGTGAACAAAATGTCGAACACTTACCCAGACAAATTCGACTCGGCCAGTAACAAGAATGTCGTACCAGATGAAGCCATTGGAATCGTTGAGGACTTCCCTCCAGTACCAATGCCCGACAGTCTACAGCACTACACAGAAGCGGAACTCAAAGAGATTGAGAAGAGACTGGAACGAAAGGCCGATTTCACCATCATGCCAATCGTCGGCATCCTCTATATCCTCAACTGTTTGTCTCCACCCCTATATCGAAGCCGGTGCATGCTAATGTAAACCAGATATCGATCGTCAAAATCTGGCCGCCGCTAAGTTGCAAGGCATCATGGAAGATCTCAACATGAGCACAACCGAGTTTGCTACAGCAGTTTCGATCCTGTTTGTAGGATATCTGCCATTCCAGATTCCTTCGAACTTGATCCTTTCCAGCATTACACCACCTACGAATCTCTTCTCGCTGTCCGAGTCATCCTTGGAGCAGTCGAAGCTGTCTTTTTCCCTGGTGTAATCTACCTGCTTTCCAGTTGGTACACAAAGCGAGAACTCGGAAAGAGATTTGCTGGTCTGTACATCGCTCAGCAAGTCGGGTAAGTGAGGTCTTGAACGTCGTTTGGTAACAGCTCTGACTCTATGCAGAAATGCCTTCGGTGGCCTGATCGCTGCTGGTATTTTGAAGCTAGACGGTGTTCATGGCATCCGTGGATGGCGCTGGCTTTTCATCATGTAAGTTTGCCCCATCTCTTGCATGTTTTTCATCTTCTGACTTGATCAGTGAGGGCGCTGCCACCGTTGGTGTGGGCCTCTTCTGCGTCTTCTTCCTGCCTGAATATCCCTACAACGCACGCATGCTCAAGCCAGTAGAAAGAGACTTGGCTGTTTGGAGACTCGAGCGAGAAGCGGGTGCCAGTGAGGCTAACGAAGACATCGGCACTCTGAAAGGCTTCCTTCTCGGTCTCCAGGACCCAAAGCTTTACGTGATCATCTTTATGAACATGATGTCTCAGGTCCAAGGCTCGATTGCGAACTTCTTCCCTTCGATTGTCAACACTCTCGGCTACGGTCACTACGAGACTCTCCTGCTCACCGCACCTCCTTATGGTAAGTTCATACATCCAGAAGCAAGCAACGATCAAAGCTAATCCCTCCCAGTCCTCGCCGGCATCGTCTACTTCATCATAACCTGGTACTCCGACCGCACAAACAACATGTACCGTGTCATCCTCACCTGCATCTGCATCGCCTGCGCCACCTACATAATCGCCATCAGCACTTTAAACACCGCCGCCCGCTACACAGCAATGATGCTCATGCCCTTTTCCTCCGTCGGACCCCAACTCATGCTCTACAAGATCATAAACCAACATTTGCCCCGTCCCATCGCCAAAAGAGCTGGCGCTGTCGCTATGACGAATGCCATCGGTGGTATCTCCAATATTTGGATGAGTTATTTGTTTATCGGGGCGCCGCACTATTATCCGGCGTTTAGGGCGCTCTTTGCCGCCGCGATGGTGTTTTTAGTGACGATTACTAGGTATAGGTTTTATGTATTAAGGGAAAATAAGAAGTTAGATAAGGGTGGGGAGGTAGCGCAAAGGGCTATAAGGCATGGTATTACGCAGCAGCAACTCCAGATAGGATAGCGCTATAAGGGTCTTTAAGGTGTTAATGAGAACAAGATTAGAACAGTGTAATAGATATGTACACGATAGCGAATGTAACTACAGCGTTAAGTGTTTCTAAGATGATGGAAGTCTACACATACACGGAGTGATTCGTATCGATTGCGAGATATTGTTTTCAGTTATTAGAAGCTTAAGTAGCATCATCTAGCTCTTTTAAACTATTCGTAACAAGCCGACTAATGCACTAATTCTTCCTCCGCTTAAACACCACGTTCATCCATTAATACATGTCCTATTTGTTACTAGTACCGATGATCTCCGCGGGCTTCTAGCACTCTACTAATACTAGCTACTAACCTATTAAAGCTACTTTAAACGTAAAGACGGTTACCTACGGTGCTTTATCGTAAACAGCATGTTCTTAACTAAGAAGTCGTAGGAAGTAATTAATGTACGATTCTAATGAAGCGATAGCTTGTACGGAAGGCGAGATCTCCTAAGACATGCTAAGGTAGGTACTACGAGGTGTTAGCCGTAATGAATAGTAGCTACATATAGTTAAGAACTTACGCTGCTGCAAACGCTGCATTAAGACTAGCCTCTATAACTCCATTAGTATAAGTATGGGACTAATGTAGAAGCTTAATCATTACTATATGCCATGTTAACTTTATAAGAACGGCCATTAGATCTTTATCTAAGAACTTCTCTACTAGAGGCTTAAAAGCTAATAGACTTACATTTAAAGCGTTAAAACGTTTAAAGCAGAGCCGACCTGTTATTATTGTCTAGCTAGAAAGTTCTCGAGCGCTGCTTAGCAAGAAGAGAATAATGATTAAGGCACTATAAGGCTCTAGAGTAGAGACATCGAAGGATGTGTTAGACGACAGACAATCCTATATAGTTATAACATATTTGGTCGGCGATCTCGAGTTTTGTCGAGTTAATGCTTAGTAAGCCTACTAGGTTAAGGATGTACATTTCTAGATCTGCTCGGAACATAGAAGGTCGTATTTAATCTTAAGGTAAGAAAGAAGTCGTAGTTGTAAGAGTGTATTATACCAATATACGTCTAACTAGTTAATAGCGTACAAAGTCCTACATAACCTTGTTAGTCTTAATTCGTTTATTAGGCCATCGAATGCAACTACCTCTTATGGCTTTCGTAGCGAATGAATTGTTTCTAGAGAGCGTCTAGGTCCTCTATCGCACTTAAATGGACGGTAAGAGGCTCCGTTAGACCGTAACGTCTTACGAGCTAGACGACCGTTAGACTTAAAGAAGCTAGAGCTATTATTTTAGCTTACCTTAACCGATTTGTAGTGCATCTGCAGTCTAATAGTAGTATCCTAACCTACAGAATACATTGCAGCATACAACTCTAATAGCAAATAAGCTTATATAGTGTAAATGTTCCTTACAAAGAGGGGTCCTTCTAATGTCTCTAATTAGCTTAGGAGCTCTATGCCGCGCTTAAAGGCCTACGCAGCAATACTATAGTACATCTCGTCCTCCGTGTCGAACTGTAAGCCTACGCTAAGCATGCCCATAAGCAATGCTTCCGGCAAGTGTGTAAAGTCGAATGTAGGATAGTAAATAAACGGTAGGGAGGGTAAAACATGTCGAAAGTAGAGATCGCACCCTTTCTATATCAATTCCCTAGGAAAAAGTACATGTGTGCGCATAGCTTCTGTAGGCTTATGTTGCATTTGACGTCGTGCTTCATCCGCTGGCGACAAGTAGACATTGTTTGACTGAAGCATATTAGGCACAGGCCTAGAGTCAGATCGGATCTCTAGGTTAGCTAGATCATCGCCTAATAGAGATGGTGTTCGAGGATACGGCTAGGCAACACCGGTTAACCCGTTCTCCATGCCATCTGGGCTTATCCCAGGATGGTCGAAAGTTCCCGCAACCTTATGTCTCTCTATCAATACATGACTGCCCGATGCTTCGGTCGAGATTTCGGTGATGCCCAAGCTGTCGTCTGCTTCGACGTTGCACTCCGGGTCAACTTCGCATTGCGGATGCTGTTTCTTGATGTGCCGCTTCCTCAGATCCCTCCTCGAAAAGAGTCTGTCGCAGTAGAAGCACGGATGCTTTGTGTTGCCGGCGGATGTACGATGTAACAGCAGATGCCGTTTGAGGTTTTCCTTACTTCGGTGAGCAGAGGTTCAGACCTTGGAAACGGTCTTCAACGAACATGACGAGTAAATCTGGACTTGCATGTCACGCATTGGAATGGCTGCAATGCTCGTTTATCCATGACCGACTTGGCGATGGAGCTATGACCCTGATTCTTCGATTGAGCACGTCCTGGACTCCTGCGGAGTTGGAGTATGGGGCTGCACGGTCCTGGGATGTGAGATGTTGCGTGATGTGATCAAGGGCCGGTGGGAGTGCATCTATTAATGAGAGAGGAGCTCCTCCCAGGTCTTATCGTGTTCCCCGCATGAGATGAACGAAGCCCTATCTCTCGGCAGATAGGCATTTGATGGAACCTCGTGGCGGGGAACAGTCTGTGTTCGACTCATCCTTTTGTTCTCGCCGATTGTTACTGTCAGGCAAATGTCTTTGGAACTAGGAAATGTAAGGTCTGATGGCTTGAAGTAGGTTTTGGGTTACGATGGATCAAGAAGAAGTTCGCCTTGTCGCGGCAACGGGAGGACTGCAAATACCATGACAATTAGTATTGTAGAGTCCAGGTAGTCACACCGTAAAACCCCTGTGTAGTCGCGTAGAAAGAAGACAAGAAGAGATGGAAGGAGAACCAGCAACGCGGACCTCACGCACGCGTCTTCGATGACGTCGGCGTATATGAAGCCTATTAGAAGCCTTTAGATTATATCTATCATACAAACAATGCTCTATCGATGGTTCTCGATGCTGAACGACCACGTCGAGTCTTTAAATGCTTGTAAAGGGAGGCACCCTGATTGAAGCTCTCCTGGACAAAAGTCGTAGTCAGCGTGTTATCGACGCGTCGGATGATGTCATTCGGACCCAGCTCTCACTCCACAACATTTTTTGACATTTCGATACGTTTTCGCTTTTCTTTGTTTTCAACCTGCTATGGTACAGATGAGTATCAATACATACTACTGACCATGATATGGTGAGATGTCCACGCTGCCGCGGCATACCTCGAGCGAGAGCAAGCTCTTTGCTGTCGGCTTTCACCGCCGGGGTATCAATCACACATTGCTACGAATGCAAGCTGGAACATAGCCTGGGGAAAGCCATGAATTAAGCTATGTGTCCTTGAAGTGCCACTTCAAAGCTGAGCTCTCAAATCCGGAGCAGAAGCTACGTCCACCTCTGCCGGCCATCGACGCTCGACATCACGCTGACAGTCAAACGACATCAACCAACTCCCGACGCCATTTCTTCTCCAAGCTAATGGATCATCACCCTCCTTCATTTCCACCGGTAACTCGACATTCGCAACACCATTGGCCATAACCTCTGCCTCTAGCTTCTCGAACAGGCGAAATCTGTCGTCTCGAGCTTGCTGTTCGGGACCGTCCTCGAAGTGATATAGCTCTTGCTGAAGGTTGCCCCTCTCTACGATACTTTCGGTTCGGAAACGTCTGCAATTTTCGTACACTTCCAAGGCCTTTTTCTTTTCCTGACATGAGCGGCCCTTGATCTTACTCAAGCAGAAACCGAGTGCTGCGCCATCTTCTAGTGACATGCCGGCTCCTGATGCCAGATACGGCAAAGTAGCGTGCACGCAATCTCCGAGGAGGACGAATGTCGCGTCTTCATTAGACCATGATGACTCCAGGCCGGCTCGGAAACATAACTTCCACTTCTGTACGGACTGACACAGCGCAAGCAGCTTCGGTATCCGCGGGTCCCAATCTTTGTACAGCTCGATCATCTCTTCTACGTTGCCGTCCAGAGTTGTGGCGTCGGCTGGCATGTCATCAGGAACGAGTAGCACCATGTTGAAAAGCTCGCCATCCCGAAGAACATAGTTGACCGCATGAGCTTTCGGACCCATCCAGTATCGGACCTTATGCGGCTTTTGGAGAAGTGGTGCCAGCTCCGGATCATCCTTCATGGCTTTGGTGTCGAGAAGAACACGATATGCAAGGTCGCCGGTTGGTGTAGGAGGACTCGACGTGCCGAGCAAGAGCTCACGACACGTGGAGAATATGCCGTCGGCACCAACAACAAGATCAGCAACCATACGCTTACCAGACTTCAACAAGACGGTAGCTGTATCTTTGCCGTCTTCTTCATACTTGATATCAATGACCCTGGCGTTGATGGAAAAGCTAGCTCCAAGTTCTTGGGCTCGGTCCAGTAAAGCTTTGTGCAAGTCGGCGCGGTGGAAGTCCCAGAAGGGGCTACCATACTCTGCGGTAGCGTCCTCAAAGTTCATCGAAGACAGTCTCTCGCCCTTCCAACCCAGCATCATACACTCATCTGGAAAGGTGGCATGGCGAAGAAGTCTCTCCTCCAGACCCCATTGGATAAGTACGCGAGAGCTGTTGGGCAGTACCTGGATGCCTGCACCGACTTCGGCGATTTTTGAGGCACTTTCCAGGACGTGTACATTGTGGCCAGCCAACAAGAGTGAGATGGCTGCACCGAGACCACCTAAACCTGCTCCGACGATGATGATCTACTTATGATTCAGTTATCTGAACTTGCTCCCATCGATATTTCGCACTTACGTTTAGTCGGCTGTCTTCATCTCGCGTTTGCTTTTCTAACACAGGGACTTTGAAAGTGCCGCTTTGAGTCGCCATAGTTCTTGCTTGCTGAATTGTGTAGATTGCACGACAGTGAGATATATATGTTCTGGTATCGCTCTGGCTGCCACAAGTGTTGTCTACTCTCCTGGTATTGTACATCACAACATACAAACTGCACGAATGCACATTTTGAATCAATTGTTTCCTTTATCGCTCATTGACGTAGGGTGGAGTCAACATACTTTCAAGGGTGGGGTTAACAAGGTGCAAACCATCCCCCGCAATGTGAGCCTATCGCCCGAAGCACCCGACTATCGCATTTTCCGCGCCTTCCTTATCAAGACACGCATCACAATACAACCATGGATCTAACTAATCTGCATCATCCTCGCAACAGTATCATTCCACTGCCTCGAGCAAATCTCTCTTCTTCAACATCTCCACGACTTCAGAACTCCACTCCTGGCACCTTCTCAATTTACTCGTCTTGTCGATTCTTTTGAAACCATCAAATTGTTTTTCCGGCGGCGTGATACTTTTGCACAATTCATCCAATTCCTTTGCATTCAGTTTTGTTTTGCCGAGAAGCTGTTTGGAGAGGAAACCAGGTTCTTCTTCTGGTGGTTGGGTTTGAGGTCGTGATTCGTAGATCATGCCATTGGCGATTGTGCCGGTGACGTGGAAGATTGTGCCGCTGGTCGAAGGCGCATCATTGGACGTTGTAGTGGGTGGGGTGGAGGATGGAGAGAGGAGATATAGGGCGTGGTGATCGAGTTTGGGGTTGCCTCCTAACGAAAGGATGAGGTGGAGCTCTGACATTTTGATTGATGTTTGGTTCATGAGAATGTGCTTTTGTTGTCTTGACGATGGAAAGGTGAGATTCATGGTAGAAAATCCTAGTCATATATTGTATTCGAGTGAGCTAAGCGCTAAGTGACACGTCGGTCAGGCGCGTTCGTTTGCTGTCATTGAGCGCTTCATGAGACAGGCGCCTGAATACAGCAAAATGTGAGCGTGATTCTATGGGCAAGCACACAATCTTAACTTCGCACAAACCAAGAATTTGTGATGATTTTCCATGTGCATCGATTGATCTGAAAACCTCGCCATCAATGTTGATCATGTGAAATACCTCCAACTAGGGTCATCTTCTCCATGAACATTGTCACTCGTGTCAACCTGCTGAACGCCGCCTTGTTGCCCCTGTATCTTGTTCCTGCGACTATTCTCTATCTTCATCCATACACCAAGCCAGAGAGTACAGATGATGCATGTGATGTTACAAGCGCTCGTAGTGATTAGCGTCGGTCTATATGCAGGTGCGTACTCTGTCCTGAAAGTTGCGGTACTCAAGATACCTGACAGATTCCCAAGACCGACCAGCAGACCTGTCGTAGCCGCCCGGGAGCTTTCATTGACGTTGTTATTGTTGTGCCATGAGTGTACCAGACACGATGGGATATAGGCACCAGAGCAGAGTAGGAAGCATGCAAAGTATGCTACCGCTTTGTTGTCAACGACATCGATGGCGGCCAGAATGATAAGGCCCGTGAGTGAGATGCAGAGAGCGAGTACAATGTGCAAGCTTCTCTCACGAAAGTAGTCTGATGATTTGGTGACGCACAGCAAGACCACGAAGCCGACACTGTTCGGTGCGACAGTCCACAGATTGGTTTTGACAGCAGAGAAACCAAGACGAGCCACGATTTGCGGCAGAAAAGTAGCGGTAGTGGTGAAAGCCACCGAATATGTGAAGGAGATGATGCACCAAAGAATAAATTTCCAGTTCCGCCAAGTCCGGAAACAGTCTTTGAGACGGAACTTCGTACCAACCTCAGAAGAGCCATCACGGAGCATACGCATTCTAGCCGCAAGCTTCTCCGAGTCGTTGAGGAACCAAGCAGATTCCGGAGTACCTGGAAGCCAGAAGAAGCCGGCGATTGCTACGATGCAGGTTAAGCTTCCTTCAATAATGAACAGAAGTTGCCATCCTTGCACATGGCTGCTGTGGACTTGGAATACGCCATAAGATATCAAGCCGGAAAAGGCTGAGGCGAGCAGAGCAGAGCCGAAGAAAATGGCGATTCGAAAGCCCAGCTCGCCTCTAGCATAGAATAGCGAGAGGTAGAATACGGTACCAGCGAAGAATCCGGCTTCAAAGACTGCCAAAATTAATCGTAGGGCCAGAAGGCCGCCAAAATTCTTCGCAGCACATTGTGTGAGTGCCATCGCGCCCCATCCGAGCATCAAAGTTGGTAACATGACACGTCCAGAGAAGCGCTTCGTGAGCATATTGAGAGGTAGATCGCACAAGCCATTCGGAATGTAGAACAGTAACAGAAGCAATGAATACTGGTTTCCTGTGAAGTGCAGATCAACGTCGATGTGATCAGTTTTGGCGTTTCCCAGATTGCTTCGATCGACCGAGTTGAAAAAGTACATCAAGGAGAGAAAAGGAAGGAGATAGCAGTCCATTTTGCGGACATACGCTCTCTCAGAAGCAGCATCGATGATGTGGATGTCACCAGAAAGGGCTTCATGATCAGCTGGGAAAGCAGTCGAGTTTTGGTCGAGTTCTTTCTCCATGTTGAAGGTCTCGCGCTGTGTTCACTTACATCTTCGACCTTGTTTATTTTATACTGTTGACTGTAGGTTCACCTACCCACTCTTGATATGCATCGCGCAGGACATTGCAACTCCATATCTGAGATGTTTCGCTGTCTCTACCGAATGACATGCAAAGAAGAAAGATGAAGGATGTATCGCACTTATCATGCTATCTTCGCATTCTGGCAAGGAGGACAGAAAGGTTGGACGAAACGCGTTGGGGCTTTCTGACGCAGTGACGCGTCTGGGTTTGCGCTATCGCTCGCCAAGGCGCACTGTTCCGTAGATTTTCCGGCGCTATCAAAAGTGGGGGCGATGCGGGCAAGCTTCCTTCCTTGTGCGATCCTCCTTGCTATGCCACTTCGCCGGCCAAACAGCATGGTACCCCAGCAATGGGGAGCTCAAAGGCCGAGAGCGTCCAGCTTTAGCTCCTTAATTGTACTTCGGTAACCATAGTAGCAGTCCTGATATTTCTGTGAGTTTTTCGTGATTTTTTTACCAGTTTCCGTCGCACATCGTTAGGCACTTCAATCTCTCTGTTCCCACATCATTATGTCACCTGCGCATATCATCGAAGGTCTGGACGTCGATGGGATATCCAGCCAGGATGTTGTCGTTGTTGGAGCAGGACCTGCTGGGTTGATGCTGGCAGCCAACTTGGTTCGCTTTGGCATCAAGACGACAGTCCTCGACGATAGAGCAGATAAGACATCTACAGGACGAGCGGATGGGCTGCAACCAAAGTCGATCGAGACCTTGAAACAAATGCGCCTTGCGGACTCGCTTCTGCAGCGAGGAGTCCGCATCCACGACATCTGCTTCTGGGTGAGTACTGAATGTAATCCTGCAAACTATGCTCACTAATGTTCCGACAGAGTTCTAATAAAGACAAGCACCTTCAAAGGACGGAAAGGACTGAGCACTTCCCACCCATGGTAGATCTTCTGGACCCCTATATTCTTCTGGTACATCAAGGCATGGTCGAAGACGTATTTCTTCAAGACATGCAAACTAGAGGTGTGGAAGTCACTCGAAGCTCCCCATTTGTAAAGTACAGAAACCATGGATCTGGCATTGCTCTAGATGTCTTCAGCCGCTCGAGCATGACTGGAAAGGAAAGGCTGTGGCAGACAAAGTATCTTGTCGGCTGCGACGGCGCCCATTCACAAGTTCGCAAGTCAATTCCCGAGATCAAGGCGGAGGGCTCCTCGTCTGAAGCTATTTGGGGTGTGCTAGATGGTGTCATCGAAACCGACTTTCCCGACCTATGGAGCAAAGTTGTTGTCTACTCAGAAGAGGCTGGCAATGTTCTCTGTATACCTCGAGAGCGAAACATGACCAGACTGTACATCGAGCTGCGTCCCGAGTCTGATGCGCCGATGGACAAAGCAAGAGCAAATCAGGAATTCGTGATGGAAAGAGCCAGACAGATCATGGCGCCCTATAGCCTGTCGTGGAAGAGCGTGGAATGGTTCGGCATCTACCAGATTGGCCAACGGGTGGCAAATCGCTTCACAGACGAGGCTAGACGTGTATTCATTGCAGGAGACGCAAGTCACACTCACTCGCCCAAAGCAGCACAAGGCATGAACACATCTATGCATGATTCGTTCAACCTCGCCTGGAAGCTCAATCTTGCTGTTCGTGGACTCGCTAAGCCATGTCTAATGGAAACGTACGAACATGAACGCCGCAAGATTGCTCAAGATCTGATCAACTTCGATTATGAGCACGCCAATGCGTTCCATGATGGAGACGCAAAGGCTCTGGCACGCAACTTCTTGACCAATGTTCGCTTCATCTCTGGAGTTGGTGCCGAGTACGGCTCGAACGCATTGAATTGGACTTCCGAGCCCTCTAGAGGTGCAAAGCCTGGATGTCTGCTGCCTCCTGCCAGGCTCACTCGTTATCTCGATGCGAACCCCGTAGATGCCCAGCTCGACATTCCCATCCTAGGACAGTTCCGAACTTACTTTATTTGCAAGGATGTCCACCGATCAAAAGGTTTCATGGAGTCTGTTTGCGCGCATCTCTCATCTCAAAGGTCTGTCCTTGGTCGAGCCACGACAGCACTGGAAGCATCTTACAAGGATCAAGCACCGGCAGCAACTGAGTCGGACTCCTATATTCAACCGCAGCGCTATGTTACAGCCAGTCGTGTGTCTACTTTCTGCCTTGTCACTTCTACATCGAAGGCAAATTTCGAGATTGCTGATCTGCCTCCCGTGCTCCAAGCGAGTAAGTGGACCATCTACCTGGACGACGTGCCTTCTCAAGATACTCGCGGTCAGCACTGCATCGACAAGTGGGTTGGACAAGTTGCTGATGACGAAGTCGCTTTGCTGATTGTGCGACCCGATGGCTACGTTGGTGCTGCAAAGTTGTGGTCAAGCAGCGAACAAAGTGCTGCGGCGACCTCAACGTGGTCGGATGATTATTTTGGAAGCTTTCTTATTTGCTAGATAATTTCACCTTGTGTCAATTCGAAAGATTTGCTGATAAACGTTGTCTTAATCCTCCCTCTATCTGTACTGTGACTCTCTGTCACCCGAGGAGTCCGATCGCTCCTTCTCTCAGTAGAAGCAACATTTCCCTCGAATCATTCTGGCAACTGGTCTCGGCCACAAAACAACCTCAGCAGCCTGGAAGGTACTACCGAGCTTACAGATCAATCACGCCACCTCTCTTCTGTAATGCTGGATATGTACCCGATAAGGATGAGGCGGGTGCTGATAAGAAGTGGTCGCTGACTCACTTCCGTTGAACGTGGTGGGGAAATCGACCCCATCTTTGCCCGCGCAAGAACGAAGCTTGCATGAATTCGCCTATCATTTGCCGGGGTCCGGTTTCTATACATACTATCGACCTATAACATGTTTCAAGCAAGAAGGCGTTGGTCAACTCGATTCCATCAACCGACTTTCAATTAATCTACCCGCTATATACAAAATGCCTGCACCGCCTATTCTTGACTTCTCAGGTACGTCCAGCTTCAGTATACTCACGATCAGATGTTGACCGATTCACAGTGTTCTACGGCGACGACGAGGTTGCAAAAGAAAAGTTGGTGGAAGAAGTCAAGAAATGCTGCCTCGACAACGGCTTCTTCCAGATTGTGGGACACAGAGTGCCTGGCGAACTTCAGGACAAAGTCCTGCAATGGGTCAAAGACTTCTTTGCCCAACCACAAGAAGAGAAAGATAGAGTACACAAGGGTTTGTACTGCTTAGACCAGCACAATGAGAGCAAGCTGACACCACCACAGACTTCAATACCTGGAACCGTGGGTATGAACGCATTGGCTCGCAGATTCTAGAGCAAGGAACCAACCCAGATCTCAAGGAAGGGTACTTCATTGGCGAGGAGATCTCCACAGATCATCCGTACTTCATTGGTAAGAAGCTCAACAGTGGACCCAATCTCTGGCCTGAGACCATGCCTGAGGTAGACGACTTTCGTGCTACTTCCATGGAATACTACACACAGATGCATGCGCTGGCGAGAGACGTACTTGCGGTGATCGCTCAGACGCTTGATCTCAAGGACGACTATTTCAAAGAGTTTACAAGCGGCGCAGTGGCAACATTGAGATATCTGCACTATCCACCTCAACCGGCAGACTCGGACGAGAAATTGGCAAGGGGAATTGGAGCTCACACTGACTTCGGCTCCGTCACGTTGCTCATGCAAGGAGATGTAGATGGTCTTCAAGTCTATGATAAAGACACCAATGAGTGGCTTGATGTATGTCCTTCAACAGCGGAAGGTTAATATGACCGGCTAACAATTTGCCAGGTCGTCCCTATCAAAGGGGCTTATGTCGTCAACTTGGGCAACATGTTTATGCGATGGTGAGTGTCAAAAACATACGCTCTGATATCCATCGCTGACATTATCAAAGGGCAAACGACAAATATATCTCGAACTTGCACCGAGTCATCAACAAATCAGGAAAGGAACGCTACTCTGTTCCCTTCTTTTACAGTGGAAATCCCGACTACGTGATTGACTGCCTTCCAAACTGTCGTGGAGAAGGCCAGGCTGCGAAGTATCCACCAATCAGTGTGATGGACTGCGTTGGAGCTAGTTACAAGGCGAGCTATGGTGCTGCAAAAGTGTTCAAGGAGCAGCCAAAGACGAAGATGGAGTGTGTCGGTGGTGCTCAGCCCATTCTTGCTTCGTAAATACTCTAGGAGAAATCGCAATTGCAATTGTGTATCATTACTCGTGGCGTAAATCTACCACCTTCTCTACCAATTCACTCGAAACACTCAATGGTCAAACTTGAGTTGAAGTTCCCATGATCTTCTACCGTATCTCCTCTCGTGTCAGACAATAATTAGCAAACTTCAAATAAGAGGCCAGAAGTATTCACCAGATCTTGTCAGTGAAAACGGAGACTTCAACCCATTCGATGTGTTTATTGTGCACGATGTGAGGAGATGGTACACAAAGATGAGTAACACATTCTGCGGCATGTACGGAGTATCGATTCCACACTATCTCCAGATACCTTATCATTGTGAGGCCAAAATGCCCTGTCACGGAATCTAGATCAAACGTCCCCAGAAAGAGTGCACTATCAGTCAACGCCACTCAAAGACTAAACCCCCACTTCTCAGTCAGCTGCGACTCCTCGCCATAGACATACTATTACTCCAGCATAGTGTCGAGCGACCAACTTGATAGGTCAGTTCATCAGATGCGTACAGGAATCTGTCTCTCAACATAAATCGCTCTACATACCTTTATCAAGGCATAAAGTCATTGATGTTCTTCGCAATATTGCGCAGACATACCATTCAGGCACAACAATCACAAATCGACATGGATTACGAGAAGAAGAATATAGCGTCTCCTGGCGAGAGCATGTCCCCTGATACCGAGATTGGAACTGTCGTCGACATTGGCGACGAGGGCACTCGCAATTTCTACGGCAACTCCATCTCGGACAGCTACCGCATGAAGTCGGAGATTGTGAATCAATGTATGGAGGAGATTGGTATGGGAAGGTATGACAGTCTGCAAGACTCTTCTACCTGACCTGGCTGATGTTCAATAACAGATACCAATGGGAGCTATTCGTCGTCAGCGGGTTCGGATGGATCACAGACAACTTGTAAGTGCTTGCCATGCAATCCCAACGACTCTTCTTGAGCTGACTGAATCTAGTTGGTCTCAAGGTATCGGCTCAATCCAGCCATCTGTAGCGCTCGAGTTCGCCGGAGTGACGAATATCACCCTCAGCTCGGTTGCCTACTACGCTGGTTTGATCTTTGGGGCCTTCTTCTGGGGCACAAGCGCAGACCTCATTGGCAGAAAACCAGCGTTTAATGCGACTTTGATCATCGGAGGTTTATTCGGCACCGCTGTTGCTGGATTGAGCAACTTCACTGCCTTTTGCATCTTCTGGACCGTCATCGGAACAGCGGCTGGCGGTAATGTGCCTGTAGACTCCATGATCTTCTTGGAGTTTGTGCCTGGCTCGCATCAGTATCTTCTTACAGTGAGTTCATAACATCGCAAGATCGAATCAACGCCGACTTAGACGATCTAGGCGCTCAGTAGTTGGTGGATGTTGGGACAAGTCATCGTATCGTTGCTTTCCTGGGCATTCCTCGCGAACTTTACTTGTCCGACGGACTCGACACCAGCGACTTGCAAAAGAGCCGACAACATGGGATGGTGAGTAAGAACGTGTCATTTTCCATGCGACTGCTAACTCTTAAAGGCGTTATACCATGATCACTCTTGGTGCCATGACACTAGTCTTCGCTTTCGTCCGTATCGCCGTATTCAAGATGCCAGAATCGCCTCGGTACCTCATCTCAAAAGGAAGTGACGCCGAAGCAGTCGAAGCCGTCAACTATGTGGCACGCCGAAACGGCAAGTCAGAGCCCTTGACTCTTGCCATGCTTCAGGAAGTAGACAGAGTGACAGGCGGAGAAGTCAAGGCAGGAGCAACCACGAAGCTTTCCAGAAACGCGATCATCAAGGAAAACTTGAAAGACTTCAAGTCAATCAAATACAAGAATCTGTTCGCCAATGCTCAGTTGGCTCGCCATACCAGTATTATTTGGTTAATCTGGCTTACAATTGGTATATCGTCCTGCTCAAGCTTGTGTTCACTTCGACTAACCTCAAGATAGGTATCGCTTACCCCCTTTATTTCAACTTCATACCAACCTACCTCTCCAAAAAGTTCACCGTAGACTCCTCATTGTCGCTCACATACCGCAACTACTGCATCCAGTCCATCGTCTCAGTATTCGGACCTCTAAGCGCCGCAGTCCTGGTAAACACGCGCCTCGGTCGACGTTGGATGCTAGGAGCCTCTGCTATCGTCTCAGGTATCTTCCTTTTCGCATACACGGCTGCAGAGAATAGAGCAGGAGATCTCGCGTTCTCCTGTATCACTGGTCTGTTCGGAAATTTTGGTAAGTACATCCTAAACAGACTCAGCAAGAAGCTTTCTGACTCAATGTAGAATATGCGATAATGTATGCTTTCACGCCTGAATCATTTCCTGCGCCGCACCGCGGTACAGCGACTGGTACTGCGGCTACTTTGCTTCGCATTGGTGGTCTCTGCGCCAGTTTGATTGGCACATACACGGAGTTCAGTGTTGTGCCCATCTACGTCAGCGCTAGCTTGTGGATTGTGGTTGGCTTGATTGCGTTTGCTTTGCCGTTCGAGACTCATGGTCGTGCTGCTATCTGAGACAAGTGTGGGTGGCACCAGAGTTGAGCTTTTGTAACGATAGACAATGTTCGGCTCTATGGCTTTCCCTAATTATCTGGAAGGTTTGATTAGATTTGGGCAAGTAGAAGGACATGATAGTGTAATAGACAGACCTCGATGATCCTCTCCCACAGAAACCTTGAGCCCATGCATCCTCTTGAAGAGCTCCTGAGCACTAACAGTCCCCTTCCACCCTTCGAGATTCTTCCCCTCAACCGTAAACACCAGCACCTGTAACGGCAAGCAAGTATTGTGCATCTTCTCCGCATTCCAGCCAAACGTTGATTCATCATCCGCCGGACAAGTGCTCAAAGCAAACAACAAATCATTCTACGCGAACATTTCAAGATAACCACCTTTCTTTTGCTGGCCTTGGGTGTAAGCGGTAGTGATCTTGTTCATCTATATCTGTGATTGGGAGCATGTTGACGTTGTCGTGAACGTCTGATTCGGCGAGACCAAAAGGGAGGATAGCTCTGACTAGGTTGGAGATTAGAGCTCTGTCTACTTTTGCAGTTTGGTGGTACAGCTCTCTGTCGACGAAGAGCGGCGAAGTATGGAAGTTGGAAGGAAAGGTTAAGTTGAAGCTTGGGAATGTCGGTTACTCGATAGGCCGGGATCTGCTATCTACGATAACCTACCATGTGCGGCGCATTGAAAGTTTCGAGATCGCTCTCCTTGCCCGAAGAGCCTCTCTCCTGCTCTCAAAACGGTTACTGTTTTCAACAGCATCGACTGTGCCCAAATATCTCGAGATCAATTCATCTAGTAGATAAGAATATGACTTGTGCTGTGGTCGACCTTGCGGGGTGTGATCAAAGCTTCGAAATACCAAAGCCGTTCCACTTGGCAATACCCAAGCTGTCCTTGGTGATCTCCTTGATACTTCTGACGCCAGCCAAAGCCATAGTGCGTGAAAGCTCTCTCTCCAGAATGTTACAAATAGCCTCCACTCCCTTCTTTCCGTCGTAGCTCAAGCCCCAGAGCACAGGGCGTCCAATCAGCACGAGATCAGCTCCAAGTGCGATTGCCTTGAACACGTCAGAGCCGCGACGGACACCACCGTCAAATATAACAGGGATGCGTCCAGATACAGCCCCTGCGATGGCAGGAAGAACTTCGATTGTGGCTGGGACCAAATCAAGTTGTCTGGTAGTACGATTAGCAACGATATGATTATTCTCAGGGGCTTCCAGCTCACCTCCCGCCGTGATTCGAAACGACAATAGCATCAGCACCGTGCTGGACAGCCAGCTTTGCATCTTCTGCAGTCATGATGCCCTTGAGAATGATCTTCATGGAGGTTGCTTTACGAAGCCAAGGGATTGTGTGCTCCCAAGTGAGGCTCGAGCTGTGCATGGTCGGTCCAGACTCCTTAACGATCTCATTGGCTTCCTCGACTGTGTGTGCGTTGAGAAAGATGCGCTCCTTTGCTGGCTTTCTCTCACCCTTGGGACGGTCGTAATTCTCCAGATTCATACCTTCGGGCAGGACCAGGGGTGTCTTTCTCTCATTGATACGATTACCAAGGACAGGTGTGTCCACAGTAAGTATAAGACCAGTGTAGCCAGCTTTCTCAGCACGCTTGATTAGCTTTAGACTGTACTCAGGGTCTTGAGTGAGGTAGAGCTGGAACCAGAAATCCGGGCCGTCTGGTTTGGAGATGTTGCAGGCTTTTGCCACATCTTCCAAGCTAGTTGTGGATTGCGAAGACAAGGTCATTGATAAACCGATACTTGCTGCAGCTTCCGCAGTCTCTATCTCTCCCCTAGGATGGCAGAGTCTTTGCATTGCGCTCGGAGCAAAAGCCACTGGGAAAGGATGGCGTTTGCCGAAGGTCGTTGTGCTTGTGTCGATATGTGTGACATCGACCATGACACGCGGTGTGATTAGAAGTCTGCGACACTTCAGTTTCAGACCTCAATCACACGGGATTCAATCTTCGTATCTTACCTATCGAGCATATAGACATTTCTGTCGCGCGCCTTTTCTTCATCTGCTCCGCATGAATAGTAGTCGTAGACGTTCTTCGGCAATCTTGTTTTGGCGATCGCCTCAATCTCCGTCACCGTGATCGGGACTGTCGAGGAGGCTGCTTTTTGGCTCATGATATCCCTTGCGTTATAGTGCTATTGGTTCAGGAGAAGCGCGAGTTGATGTTATGATTTGGTGGAAAGCGAATTGTTGGTTGTAACGTGAAGGTGTGTCGACGGTCAGTGACGATAAGGACCCCACTCTTCACTGCCGAGCGCGGTCCGTCCAGCTCGACGACCATGTACACATCGGCAACCTTCACTCACTTGCTTGATAGCTCATTTCACATTGCAATGTGATGGCCTCGATACAAACACGAATTTAGAACAGCATAGCACAAGGAAAGTTTCACTAGAAGGCCTGAATAAACAGGGTGGCATGTTCGGCAGTCTCGGCTAAACACGGCCAACTTTCTCCGCTCTCTCCCGAGCTTTCTTTCCCCGAACAACTCGACTTCGCCGTCCATCACCAATTCAGAACACCTCTGCAAAAACATCAGCAAATGCTTGTCTAATGATGGCGGTGACTTACCCGTCGATCGCGATGTCATTGCCGGTCATATAGCTGCTCGCGTCACTCGCCAAAAAGATGCACGCGCCTCGAATGTCGTCCGGCATGCCGATTCTGTTATTCATGACCTCTGACTTCCAGCTCTCAAGCAGATGCGGAAACGGCGCTGTCATTTCCGTCTTGATATATCCAGGCGAGATTGTGTTGACACGAATGCCATGCTCGGCGAGCTCAACAGCGGAGGGCGGACACATGGCTCGAACGGCTCCTTTGGTAGCACAGTATGCTGACGAGAATTGACCGCGTACAGCCCTTGAAGCTGCGATGGACGCCACCAGAATGATTGAGCCCTTTATTGTCTTATTCTTGACCATCAGTTGAGCAGCGAGCTGCATGGTGAAGTAGACTCCCTTAACATTGACATTGACCAGTCTTTCGAAATCTTCGGGTGTCGTGTCAAGCAGTGTGACGTTCTTGTTCACCCCGGCACAAGGCACGCAAATATCGAGGGCGCTGTCGAAATCTCGTTGAAATTCCTCGAAACCTCTTCTCAAGTCTTGCGTCGAAGTTACATCTACTTTGTAGAATGCCGTCTTCACACTGTACTTTTTTGCAAGTTTGGAAAACGCTGCGTCCGGTTGGATCATGTCGAAAATTGCGATATTTGCACCTGCTTCAGCGAGTCCTTCGGCCATGGCTAGGCCGCAGCCGCGAGCTCCGCCAGTCACCAGCGCGGTTCTGCCTGTCAACGAGAACTGCTCGTGTTTAGCGTTAGAGAAAACACTTGCGAAGAAAAGTCTATCATACTCTCGACATTGGCCTTTCGGATTATTGATATTGATGTATCTGCAAGCGACTCGAATGTAAATTGTGAATGCTGGACACATTGTCGTCTCCAAGCGGTTCAATAGTTTTGACGCTCCCCACTCTCACGGCTACCACAGTACCTCATCGCAATGAGATTCCAGAGGCCTATGGCGCCCGTGCTTTCGAAATGCAATGCCGTTCGCACGAGGAATGACAGTCCTCGTCTCTTCAAGGATGGGGGCAAAGTTGGGACTCGATAACGATAGGAAGCAAGCTCGGCATGCCACTTCAGATCCCGAACGTCGACCGCGGGTAGATTTGTACGATCACCTCATAGAGAAGTTGATATAGGTCGAAGAATAACTTTGACATGAGATGGCCAGATCCTTGGAAACACACCTTACCCTGACATACTCAAAAGTTTCACCAAAGCCATCTCAAAAGTGAGTACTTGGACAAGTCTCTGGAAAATTGCTAATCTAACAGATACAGTGTCCGACCAAGACCAAATAACCACCCTCCTACGTACCTACGGCGCCGTCCTATCCACCCGCTCGCTCCCCTCCGTGCTGAACCTCTACACCACCGACGGCGTCCTCATGGCCCCCAACTTTGCCCCCTCCGTGGGTCAAGAAGCGCTCAAGAAATCCTACGAACGCATTTTCTCCACCATCAAACTCGATATTCAATTTACAATCGACGAAATCGTGGTCATGGATGATAATTGGGCATTTGCGAGGACTACTGCGGAGGGGACGAAATATTGGATCGAGAAGGGGACGCAGGAGAGTCATCATAATCAGGAGATCTTTGTTTGTAGGAAGGATGAGGAAGAGTGGAAGATTGCGAGGTATTGTTTCTCTAGTATGAAAAGGTTGTAGACTTGGTCGATGATGAGCTGCGATCAATTGTCTTGTTCTACTTCGCATTTCGTGCGTTTCTCAAGTGCAGATTTATCTCTAGGATACAGTAAGTGTCAACAGAAATCATATCGGATTCATGGTTATGATAGTTTCACGTGTCAGAGGCTAGTCTAAGTATAGGTGCGATGACTTCGCAACTAGCCAGTTGTTGTTTTTACCAATTTAAGTCTACTCGTGATGACATACAGCCAGCCGCTTCATCCAGCTTGGAGACAAAATCTTCCTCTTCATCTTCTTTCGAACTATTGGATCCCTTCGGGACAGCCGGCCAAATCTCCTTGCCACCTTGCGCTTCCTCTCTCTTGCGATGTTCCATAACCATCTCTCGTACGTTCTTCTGGAAGTACAAAGGACCCTGATAGATCTGTTAGCAACCATTGGATTATGCTCGAGTGCGGATCTGCTCACTTTTTCCTTCTCGGGATGCAACTCTCCATTAACGAATATTCCGGCGCTGAGGTTCTCCTGAGCGGCCTCGCACAACTCTTTGTCTTCGTTCAGGACTTGTACGTAGAAGTCGTTGATGGCTTTGAACTCTTCATCTCCGGCTGTGACATGGCGGAAAACTTCGTACTCAATCTTGCTGGTCGTTGCTGTGACTGGGAACATGCGTTGGATGTAGAAGAAATTGTCCCTGAGCATATTAGTCTTGTCATTCCCATCGGATTATACAAGTAGACTTACGTCACGGTAACACTTGTTGTCGGGTAGAAGAAAGTGATGTTTCTCCTGAATTGTTCGTCTGTCTGTGATTTGTTGAAGATGTTATGCTCCATATATCCATTCGTTGTGTCGACTCGATATTTTGTCAAGTCCGAAACTCCAGCAATAAGAGGGTGGGATGTGGCGCAATGGTAGCATTCATTGTAATTGTCAATCAACGACTTCCAGTTGGCTTTGACGTCCATCTCCCAATAGTGGTCAAATACAAACTCTTTGGCAAAATCAAACATCTTCATCCTTGGTGAATCATCAATGCCTTTGAATTTGTCGTCCCATTTGATGTCCGGCTCGCCAGCTTGTAAGTTGACCCAGATGAAACCAGCCTTGTCGACATGGACATGAATGGGCAACAAGCCATGCTGACCCTTGTCAAACCCTTCCACTGTTTCGAATCTGGGAGCTTTGGAGAGATTGCCTTTGAGTCCGTACGACCAGCCGTGGTATTTGCAGCTCAGAATGCTAGCAGTACCGCATTGAGATTGCACGACAGGATATGCTCGATGTCTGCATACATTGTGGAAACCATTAACATTGCCATCCCTGTCCTGGATCAGAAAGAAGGAGATGCCAGACACGGTAAAGGACATATAATCGCCGGCTTTGGCAAATCTCAGAGAGTGGGTGAGAATGATCCAGCTTCGTTGGAAAATTGCTCTGCGTTCAAGTTCGTATAAAGCATCGGATCTATACCAACTCGCCGTTAGATTTCGCTGAGGTTCTGGTTTGGTGTTTGGTGCTTCTGTCGAAGAGCGGGAGAATAGACGCCACATCTCGGATGAAGAATTCCGAATTGGCAAGGCGTTCAAGGAGGGAGATGGACGATGAGAATCAAATGACTGTTGTGATCCATTGAACCAAATGTTAATGTGTCTTGTATCTCATCAGCAGGTGAGCAGCTGGATTGTGTGGTAAGCATCAAGAGTGGGGTTGACCCACGCTCGGAAGGAAGCCGCGATAGGCCAGACCGAAGCCGCATCCTACCAATTTCGTCCACTGATAAGCTCAACAAAAGTCAGCTTCAACCGCGATAAGCCTAAACAAGACATACGTAAGTCCACATGTCTATGCCTTCCCGGATGGGTCAATGCAAAAACACCAACAAGATGAAGCAAACAGTGGAAACCAAACAACGCAGTGAAACTCGTTACGATTATTGGACTTTGTATCATGAGCTCTTAGCTTTCCGCATTGCTTCCTCGCGGCTTGCAGGCATCAGACCTCCAGCCGGCGGAGTATTCTTGCTTTTGAACTCATCCGACATCTGCTCAAACGTCACCCACTCGACGCCCTCGTGTGAATTGACAAATTCTATTCATGTCAGTATCGAATAAAACCACATGTGATATGTTATCCACCGATTATGCGTTCATGCATCAGAAGAACGTGAGGTCTACCACTGACATCTGAAGCAAAGTCAGCGAGATGCTTGTGACATCCAATTTGGTGTACTTACCAGGATGGATAGTCATGGGGAAGATGAACTCATCAAACTCTCGGTAGTAGTATGTAAAATGGTCTTTCCATATATCCTCGATGTCTCGGGGATTGCTGGTCGATGTGTGAGCATCCAGGTTGATGATGATGGAAAGAGCTTACTCACACCCAGCCATGGCTGTTCGCACTGTTCTTGATAAACATCATGGGCGGCAAGTCATCAATGTACCAGCTGATGAGTATTAGAAAATGCTGGCCACTGTTGAAAACCCTTTGTCTGACGTACCTTCCAGGGATTTCAACGAGACCTGTTTCTTCACCCTTGATCAAAGGCTTCATCCAATCCTCAGCTTTCTTGGAGTAGTCGATCTTTGTCCATGTATCGCCAGTTCGAAGCCAATACATCTGACAGTCTTCATGACTCATGGAGTGGTCATACTCGATGCCGTAAGAGAGGAGAAGCTCAGTGCCTTCTTTGCTTGTCTCCCACCATCTATCACAAGTCAGTTTTGCGACTGTCGAAGAATAAGAAGTGACTCACGGAGCAACACTACCTCGAGGCGGCTTACCGCAGAACTCTGTAAGCATCTTAAATGTCTTGTCAAGGACATCTTTTTGTTGCTCAAATGTCATGTCCGCTGGATTCTCGTGGCTATAACCATGGAGTCCAATCTCGTGGCCGGCATCGCGGACAGCCGCACAGTCTTCTGGAAAGGTTTCGAGTGTATGTCCAGGAATGAACCAGCTTGCTTTGATGTCGTATTTGTCGAAAAGCTTGAGTAGTCTTCTAGTGCCGTGTGTCCCTGCCCAGATGCCTCTGCTAATATCGCTAGTGGAGTCTTCACCGCCATAGCTGCCAAGCCAGCCAGCAACAGCATCGATATCGACACCTAGGAAATCAGTCAATCGTATGAGATTCGCTTTCGGATGTTCTTACCATAACCGACGAGAACTCTTTTCTTGCCCATTGTGAATTGTGTGTTGCGAGGATTGAATATTGTCTCGCAGCAGTCCAGAAACGAGGTGGCAAATGTCGCAGTCGATGTTTAGGTGATGTAGTGTCGATTATGTATGGCCTCGGGGAGAAGGGTGGGGGCTTGGATAACCTTACGCAGAAACGAAGCTTCCCGAATTCGTTTGTGCTACAAGCTCTATTGGAAGGGATGAATTCGAACATCAAAACGTCAAAGTTCGGCATCTTCCCTGATTACCATACTCCATTGGCTTGCCAAGATGATCTTGATACGGACTGCACGGGTTGATAAGCATCTCCTGGTGCAATCTGCATCCCACTCTTTACTCCAGCGTTGTTGCCAAACTTTGCAACCTCAAACACCCCACCTTCTGTAGACCATGCAAATCTCCACCTTGATGAAGTTACTTGTCAAAAGTGTGAAAAGACCTGGTCGACGACATACATAAGATTTGCCTGTCCGGTCCAAAGCTGAAGTATAGTTCCTGCTCACTTACGAACCTTTGACAGAACCAAGCCCATCGCAATCATGCCTTCAGCCATTTCACCTCCCGCCTTTAGCCCTCTTAAGGATACCGTCCTCTTCAAGCCATGGAAACTAGGCAACATCACACTCGAACACAAGCTTGTGCAAGCTCCTCTGACTCGTATGAGGTGCAGCAAGAATGATGAAGGCATCAACATACCATCCGACCTCATGGTGGAGTATTACGGACAGAGAGCCAGCAAAGGAGGACTTCAACTCACTGAGGCTACTGATATCTCCCGATATGCGAGCGGTTATCCCGGAGTGCCTGGCCTTTTTTCTGAGGAGCAGCTCGCCGGCTGGAAGCGCGTGACCGATGCTGTACACGCCAAAGGTGGCTACATCTTCTGTCAGATATGGCACACCGGACGTGCTTCGCCAGCTGGACTTCTGGGCGGAAGACAGCCTCTCAGTGCTAGCAACACCCCAATCGCTGGTAAGGCACTGGATGGTACAGACTTCAGTGCCACACCTCCAAAGCCCATGACTACGGAGGAGATCGCCGAAGTGGTTGCAGATTTCGGTAAAGCCGCCCAAAATGCAATTGATGCTGGGTTTGATGGTGTCGAGGTCCATGGTGAGTTGATCTCAGTTGACATCTTCTGTTCAAAGTCTGACTCGATTTTAGGCGCCAATGGCTACTTGTTGGATCAGTTCCTGCACGACAATGTCAATACTAGAACAGACAGTTACGGAGGCTCGGTCGAGAACCGATGCCGCTTCCCTCTAGAAGTCGTCAAATCAGTCTGCGATGCCATTGGTTCGCACCGTGTCGGCATTCGTCTTTCCCCATACAACTACTTTCAGGACACGAAAGACAGCGACCCTAACTCACACTGGGCTTACCTCTGCGAACAACTTGCTGCCCTTCCTCAACAGCACAGACCAGTCTACGTGCACAGTGTAGAGCCTCGCTTTGACGAAGTCCTCGACGAGAAGGCCAAGATGGACGCCCTGTCTGCGTATGGTCCTGGCAAAGGCGTCGAGGCCGAAGCTACTCGCAAGATTGGCCACTCCCTAACCCCATTCCGAAGAATCTTGTCCAAGGGCGATATCCAATTTTTCGCCGCTGGTGCTTACACACGCGACAATGCTGTTCCCAAGCTCGAAGCAGATGACGCTGATGCCATTGTCATGGGCAGATGGTTCATTGCTAACCCGGATCTGCCGAGACGACTGGCCGAGGGACTGCCTCTCAACAAGTACGATAGAGACACATTCTACGGCGCGACCCCGCCGCAGAAGGGCTACACGGATTACCCCTTCTTCGTTGGCGGAGCGGAGGAATAGGCGGAGGCTGCGGCATCTACAAGGAATCAGTATCTTGTAGTCATGACACATAGAAATCGACATGCTTGCACCAAAGTCAGTGATATGTCTCGAATGTGTATCCCACTCTTGAAGATACCTAATCTTGTCCCCCATTTCTGATAAGAGGCGAAGCTGTGCAACAGGTCTCCTTATCAGCGAATGTGCGGGGCTGTCCGTGCACTCGTGAGATCTCTTCGGGGAAGCCCTGTCAACCTCAACCCACGCCTTCTTCTCGAGTAGTTGCACCGTGAACAGACTGAGGTCCAGAGCGCAGCGAGCCCTGGTAACCTGTTCGGGACATTCAACACGATGCCGCTCGGCCACCTATCCGCCGCTTCGTTCAGTCTGCCCCGCACGCCTTGTGTTGCGTTGCCTATCGCTCTTGCCCTACAAGCTGATAAGGTGACCATGCCATGTTCATCTCATCAACTGAGTTTTGAACATTCCATCTAAGTCTCATTGCTTGACTCCTCTCGACATCGCTATTCGTCACAATGCGCCAGTCTAAATCTACCGCAGGAGCAGAGAAGAGATTCGTTTGCAACCACGATGGGTGCGATCGAAGATTTACTCGTCATGAGCATCTACAAAGACATTACCAGAACCATGCTGGTGGCGATTTTACTTGTGACAGATGTCGAGCTCACTTTAAACGCCGTGATCTTTTAGATCGACACATTTCGCGACATGAAGCAAAGGACGCCGAAGGCAGTGCTCTGATGACACGAAAGCGTTCTTGGAAAGACGCAGATGGGAATATTGTGGCCAAGAAGCCTCACCTCGACGAGTCCACCGAGAATGAGAAGTCTGAAGAGAGGAACCTGAACAGTGATGCTGCTCCTCTGTTGTCACCACCATTGTCCTTCGGCACTGCAGACGTTCAAGGTCCGGATCTTATGAACATGGAAACGATGGATGACTCGCTACCTCTCTTCCATGATCAAAGACGGATATCGGAACTGGACGAGGCAATACTGGACCAGAATAACCTCTTCCCGGATCTGTCAACTCATACCATTGATGATAATCTTTTCGAAGATGCTTTCAATCCTGACACAGGTTTGATACCCGTGCAACTACTCTGGAGGCCAATCGACTGACCTTAAACAGCGAGCTCGTTCAACATGCCATATACTACCATGAGCAATTACAACTGGTTGTTTGACCTTGACACTAATAATATCAATAACGACTTCAGCTTTGAACCCATGGACTGTAATGCCTTCCCGGCAATGCAAGCGGATGTTCGTTCGAACGACATGATGGACTTCGATTTGTCCGACCTACCCTCTGGAGTTGCTACAATGGCACCGCATGCTCCAATCGCCCCTATGGCCATTCCCCAACAGAGTAATCAACAGTCTCAAGTATCGATGCCATCTCAAGCGTCGTCCACGAACGGCTCTTCCAATGCGGACTCAAACTCTTCGAGGTCCTCGCCTTCGACCAAGGCGACATCAGTTTCTTCTGAGACGCGTCAACGAAGGCCAAGGCAAACGGCCTCAAAAAGATCGGCTTTCTCCAACGGCCTGGAGCGACCCATGACACTCATGAGTGCTAATACCAAGCTGCCAAAACTGGACGCCTTGGCTCGATCTCACATCCTACAACTGGTCGAGAGCGTTCGGCCTGTCACACCCTCGGGTGATTATGTGACATCTGATCATGCTTTCTTATCTCTTCCTGCATTGCAAACTTATTCAGATCTCTTCTTCACCAGGTTCAACGCGACGTATCCCCTGATCCACATATCTTCGTTCGAGCCGTCAAAGGTGGACACTCTTCTTCTTCTGTCTGTGCTGTTGCTTGGTGCAACATACTGTGAGAAGGATGCCCATCAAATTGCGGTAAGTCCGACCATTTCTATCACCCGGAAAGTACTGACACTTTGTCAGGTGTGCATTCATGATGTTCTGCGCCCTCAAATCTTTGCCCATGCTAGTTTCAGTGCTGTCCCAGAATTATGGATGCTCCAGACCATCTTGCTTGTTGAATGTTTCGGCAAGTCTCGAGCAGGACAGAAGCAACATGACATGTCACATCTATTCCATGGGTTATTAATCAATCTCATTCGTCGCAGCGACTGCCAAATCGTCAAACCAGAGTCTTCTGCAGATGCCAATGGTGACCTTGAGGACGAATGGAAAAGCTGGGTTGATGCGGAACAGAAAAAGAGGTATATTTCAAAATCATCAACTATCCTATGACCACACTGACATCAGCTAGATTGGCACTTCTTTGTTTCATGTGGGATACACAGCACGCTGTCTTGTTCTGTCAGTCTCTGTGCATGTCGGCATTCGAGCTTCGATGTGCCTTACCGTGTGACCAATCTCTTTGGGAGGCAGATTCCGCCGAGAGCTGGCAGAAGCTCCGAAAGACGCAGAACACTCCTCCGCTATTCTTAACTGCACTGAAGCAACACATTGGCGCTCAAACACCGGCTGTGACGCACAAATTGAATGGGCTATCTCGCGTGTTGATACTGCATGGTCTCATGTCAGTCGCTTGGGACATGAACAGAAGGGACCAGACGTCTTTAGGTGAGTTATACTGGCGACTGCATCATCAAGAACCAGCTCTGACGGTCTCTCAGGCGTTGTCGGGAGCAACATGCTCGATGGCTGGAAATATCGTGTCGCAGTATCTTACGACAGCTGGAAAGCCGACTTCGACACCTACGTGATGTCCGTCACTCAGACGCTTTCCCAATCATACGCGTTCATGACTCCGGCAGAACAACAGGAAACACGCCGAGGATTCGCAATCTACTCAACCGCCAACTCTGCACTGTACCATGCAGCCTATGTAATTCTCTTTTCCGACTTCCTGGACATCCAAATCTATGCTGGTGCCAGACATCTACTCGGACGGCCGGTGCGCCGAGAAGACTATGCCCGCTCCCAGCGCGTGGTAAAAAGATGGGCTAACGAGCAGAATTCGCATGCGTCCAAAGCAGCTTGGCATGCTGGGCACATCATAAAAGATGCCGTCATGAACCTTGATGACTTCGATGCTGGAGGTCTCTTCATTCATCCCTGGTGTCTCTACCTCGCCACTATAACGATATGGTCTTTCCACCATGCACGTCCTGGCGGCAAGCAGAACAGAGGATCGGAAGACGACGAAGACGAGATGATCTGGGATGTACAGGCGGACATGAATGGCTTGATCGGCAGCATTACCAGTGGGACTGCAGAACAGCTTTCTTCTTCACTGGCGAGCAATAGGCGAATGAGTACCGCTGGGCTCACGGCGGTCATCTCGAAACAGTTGAGTAAGGTCAGGTGGGCTGTGGTAAGAGATGGAATGTTGGTCTTGAAAGGACTGGTGCCGTGGAGACTCATCAATGAAACCGATACATGATGATAGAATTTTGTAGATGTAGCTCACATAGATCTCTCCATTCACCTAGCCTCTGGAGAAGTAAGACACCTCCTCACAACTTCAGCAATCCTACTACCCTCGACGACCCCGTCCAGCGCCTCCAATACAACTTCTCCTCTAACCATGACTCCCCACATCACCAAAGCAACAGCCCAAAAATCCACAAATTGCGGTAGTTGTCTTCCTCCATAAAACACCCCTCCCTCATAACCCTGTGACTGCAGCTCTCCACTTTCTTCGTAAAACTCCACGACCGGCATCAGCGCTTTCTCCATCACCTTCTCCAACCCACCCATCTCTTGCTCCTCCGCCAAAGCGCGTTCGCGACACTCTTTCAAAGACCCGAGAAAAGGCCTCTTGCTCTCCTCGATGTATTCTGCACCTGCGGGATCGAGTATAAGAGGTGTAAATGGAAGAACATGTTGCATATATCCCTCCATCATGACATTTCCGAACACTTTATCGTCGAATTCAGTAGCCGCAGCGGTAGATTCAGCGGCGTTGGGGAATAAAGCGGTGGCGTGAGAAGGATTGAGCGTGCATAGGTATCGAGCGATTTCCATCGATCCCATGATCGTGTGGGAGGATGTGGTTGCTGTTGCTGGGATAGTGATGGCGGGAAGAGTGTATGCTGGTGCTGCCTTGGTCATCGATGCGGGGACATCGAGCGAGGATAGAAGCGGTTTGATGTTGGGATAGGAGACTGGGATGTGGGTGTATGGGATGTTGAGATGCTTCAGGGTGAGCAAGATTCGCATTGTATATGGAGACCATGTCTGCGGCCATCTTTCGGAAAGGACGTCGTAGAAGATGAGGCGTTCGGCGGTGGATGCGGACATTTTGGTGATTGGGCGGCTCTGCGGATCGTTGGGATGTCGGTGTTTTGAGACGTCGGTAAGATGGTCTGCCAGTCTGCCAGTCTCTAGAATACTCGGTATCTGTTGTAAAAATATGATCTTCGTACGTTCTGATGCAGGTCGACATATATTTCAGTTCGAGCTTTGGGAAACTGTTGTCGCTGACTAGATCTGTAGCCCACGCTGTCAAACCTTCCATGGTTACCATTACATGTGGAAGCTTCCATTGAGGCGTCATTTCTCCATTTCTTACCTCGCTATATAGATTTAGTCAACAGAGTTTGGCGTGGTAGAAGTGCTGATTCCACAGCTTTTGGTTAATCGTGCGATAGGTGAACTCATCTGTAGCTATGAGCTTTTACGATCAATCGGTCTTTTTTATAATCGTTGTGTTTTCATCGTAATGTCCCATTGCTTCGAAAAGATCAGTTGGTGCCTCTACCGTATATTTATGGCTGTCACGACTCACGATCCCAAAGCTTCGGGGTACAGAGACTGGAAGGTGATCAACAAGAATATCACCCTGGTCTCTAATGATATTTACGGCATGTCAATCGAGATAGAGAACCTGGCAGGATTCGGAGCCGAGCAAAGAGACAAGGCCTATGACACCGCACAAAATTCACTGATCTCAGGAAAGTGCAGGCATGGGCTCTGCAGCGGGTCTGGACAGAGGTGAAAATACAAAAGCAGAATCATCGACCTCTTGCTCTTGTCCGCCTCGGGCTCTCTCAGCTGTGTTCTACCCCTTGATTGAAGAACAAGTCCATAAAAGCGGTCTGCCAACTCGATTGGAGATAAACGATCAAGAGAGATGGGCAATCGCGACGCTGACTTTTATACTCGTATCCGACAGAGCAAGCATTGCCTCGATGGTTTGCAGCGGAAGTTGGCATGCCCAGATGGGATCGGAGCGGACATTTTTTAACCATGCTCAATGGAGCTGCTTGCCTTTCCACGTCTCTATAAAACGACCACCGATCTTCTCCACCACCTAATCTATACACTGCTTCCAGCGAACACACACTATGGTCACTTCCAATTTGGCTATTTGCTTTGCTAGATACTATATCTCCGTACAGAAATTCTGGAATTACATATCTGATGAGTCCGCCCAAAGATCCTTCTTTGGATGTCATCAGTAAAAAGAACACACTAAAAGGGTATAAAACGATTGCTCATCGCTTTCTCCATCAAAATCAAGAAAATGTCATCAGCCTCCTCAAGAGTTTGATCGTGGAGAGCACCTCATGGTAAGAAACTATGTGCTACAATCTTCTCAACCTTCATGTTTCCTCATGTCAGAACGAACACCGGGTAGAAGGGAGGACCGGGTACATGAAACATGAAACTCTTCCCCCATTCCTCTTGACACGGGGAGATGATAGGAGCAGCCGAATTGCGGTGGCCGATACAACTTCTGGAACGTTCATTGACCTGGTGATTTTGTCTTTCTTGACCCGTATCAAATACGGACTCACCATCATGTGTTAGGGACCTTTCTCTGGGAGATTAGCTTGAATCCCAGCCTTGATCCATGGATAAGTAGAAATTCGGATCAACCAAATGCATACTTGAACACAAAGAAGCAGAGACATGAGGATGTGAACGAAAATTGAAAATTCCATGGAAGGAAGGCCTCGTAATTTGCTCCATAGCAACACCGTTCGTACCAGTATGTTTTTGTCCAGATTCGCGTCTATATTGTTCTGATCAGATCATACGAGTGCCCTTCATCCTTATCGATACAAAAGTGCTGACAATATATAGACAATATCTACCGCCATCTCTCCTCTTTGCTAATCAGCAGTGCGCTCACCAATCAGTTGAAACTGTAGAGATGATGCAGGCAGGAGGTTCTGATATCGAGCGAGGCAAATTTTGACAAAGGCCGAGTGGAACGACACGTGAGGTAGATATCCAGGTCAGTAACACAGCGATCATTTCTTGCACTCCAATGTCAGCTCGATAGCTATTAAACAATGTAATGCAAGACCTACCTCCTATATCGAACAGAGAACATATTCCAACTTTTGGTTTCGCAGACCTGCCCCTCTCCTTCTGCTGTTCTTTTCCCTAGCCCTTCCTGTTATCATACAGAGATGATAGAATAACAAACACAACAGCGATAGGGAATGCAAAGCCGGCATGCCATATATCGGTCGCCAGCGAACGTATACCAGGCTACTATCAAACCCGAAAAAAAAAGGCTTTTATATCCTCTATCATCCCTACTGCTTTCCCTTACAGTATCCAATAGCACGAGAAGTAAGCACTTATCTTCAAATAACGACATTATCCACCACGTCTCACTTCTTCAATGACTTTCGACATCCTACTCAAAAAAAACACAAAATTGTTGGGAATAATGACTATACACATTTTGCAGCCTCCCGGTATGCGGAACTTTATTCACGCGTATAGTTGTAGAAATGCACAATGTTTGTAAGAATCAGTACAGCCTTCCACTTGAGAATGTGATGGTTAGCGCCTGTCTACGGACGAACGACCAGAGCGATTTTTGAGAAACATTGTGCATTTCTAGCAGACTACACAATGCTAGGCATGGCCGTAGAAAAATGCCTAGAAGTGATAGGAATTTAGCATACGGGGAGGGAGGTAGGTAGATAGTAAATATGCAATATCATGTGTAAAAGCAAAGATTAACAAATAAGATTGGGAAAAAAAAGAATGATGCCGAGTATAAAGCACACATATGAGCGGAATGGTTTTTTGGATATTGATGATTTCTTATTATGACTATTGCTGCCGAGATTCTACATTCTCGAGGCAGTCATTATGTGATTACATATACATAGCTTTCTTGGAGTCTCAGAATTTAGTATCTGTTTTGCTTCAAGAAGCTGCCGATGAACTTGTAGGCATCCATGGCGGTGTAGTGCAAATTGACACCGTGACCAGTGGAAGGAGCAAGGTAGTTGTCCTTGGCCATAGAGGCAGGGTAGAGAGCGTTAACAGCAGCCTCAGCGAGGTTCATGGGGTAACTGCAGTTTCCGAAGCAGAAAGGCAGATCAGCAGCACCATTGACAATGGCAACGGGACCGGTAAAGTTCATGGCAGGCGAGGCGATGGCGGCCTGAGTGAACAGCTCACCAAAGGTGACGGAACCCTTGGCGGCCTCACCAGCGGCGAGGATCAGAGGGTCGAAGTTGGGGGCGCGGAAGAAACCGTATTGGTTGCTAACGGCGGAGTAGTCGACGAGGTAACCGTTGTTCAGTCCAGCAAATCTGTAAGGCTGATTCTGAGAAGCGATCTGCAAGTTCAGTGCGGTGACGAAAGCGGGGATGGCGGTCTGGTTCATTGAGAAGCCGGTAAGGATGGCAGCGTCGAAAGTGGTGGGGTGCATAGAAGTAACCGCTTGAGTGATGGCACTACCGAAAGAGTGGCCGACACCGATGACGGTGCTGAAGTTGGTGCCTCCGAACTTGCTGTTACGGAGAGACATGGCGAGCTGGTTTGCGATGCTGACCTCAAGAGGTCCCTGGACGACCTGGATGGGGTCGGGAGTGGAGGACAAACCAACACCGAGACGGTCGTAGCTGAAAGTAGCATAACCCTGCTCGATAGCGTAGTCGACGTAGCTGTAGCCCGCGGCAAAGTCCCAGTAGTAACGATCAAAGCCAATACCGTGGGTGAGGAGCTGAACCGAGCTAGGAATAGTGCCGTTGGCTGGCATACAGAGGGTAGCACCAATACTGTAGTTGCCCGAGACGTTGTGCATGCCTCCCATAATGCTCTGTGCGAATGTTGAACCCTGAGTAATGTACTTCAGGAAGGTGTCGGTTACATCGGACTCGTTGGCAGGGATGCTGAAGTTGAACATGACATTCTCAGCCGATGCCATGACAGGAACATGTCCAGAAACACAGATGGCAGCACCACCACGCGAGGGCTGAACGGTGGGGTTCGAGAAACCAGAAGTCATGGGAGCGTCGATGCCTGCAGGAAGGGCACCGCCAACACTGTTGGAGTACTGCGCGGCAGCAAGGCCGGCGAATGTGAGGAAAGTCAGAGCAGTCATGATGGTCGAGTGTGTGATGATTGATCTGTTGGAAAGCAGTGGGAGTTCATGGTGGTGTTATATCGAGCTCACGGATCATGCTCGCAATGTGACGTCGATGGTGAATCAAATTCAATTGACTTCATGATCATGATTTGGAATATGGCGTTCAAGCAGTCAACGGTACACTACAGATGTCGTCGAAACTTCTTCTTGGGTGAACGCGGGATGTATGTCCGCGTAGTACGGCAATATCGGTGACGTACCTTTATGGGGTCAAACGGGAGCTAAGGGTTATGCTCTTTCCAACCTCACCTCTTGTTCGAACATTCAATGCACGCAAGAAGCTTATAGATCAATTGACTTCTGTCAGATGAGAGCATAGATATGTCTTGTCAGGTGCGACGGATTAGAAAAAAATCCTCAAGAGCATTCTGCTCGAGATCAAGAATTGTTGAGGAACTCAAGATGTGGTGGAAGGAAGCCATTTCCGCGGGAAAGTGCGGAGAATTTGGGAAGCGATCCTTCGATAAAGTTGAGCTTCGATTCTGGCGAGACAAAAGTGACGTGAAGCAACGGTGAATTTGGAAACTTGAGGTTGACCAGATATGGAAATGTCCGAATTGCGATGGTGATCAAAATGTCATATGGCATTCAGTTGTTTCCTCTATGTATTGTTGATGGGCGCTCGATCATAAGCGGCGGGCAAACGCATGCTATCTCAGGGGGGTACAAAGCAGATCAGCAGTCATCTGCAAAGACATGTAGAATCGGCGTTGCTGCTTTATCACGGCGAGTATCTTTGGCTTCAAAGCTGCTCCTCGGCGAGAGAGCAGGGACAGGCACTCTCAATTCGAGCACTTCTTGACATGACCCGAAAGCTGCTCCTCAGAAAGAGCGACACATAGTTGAGTGAGCATCTTCTTCGTCACTCAGGAGAGGCGGTGACGGGCTATGTGCTGCATCCTGTGCTGTTCAGGTTTTGATGTCGTGAATCGTAAGTTCATGAAGCGAGTATGCCTTTTACCGAAGGCAAAGGGTGGCTCTTATCAGAAGCAAATCGAAAGCTCAGATGTATCTGAACATGTTGTTCTTGACTGATCGCTTCATCGATACAGGAACACCATCCTCGTACTCGACACCGGCATCACCGCCGTCGCCGGACATGCCAGCCATCTTTTGGCGAAGCTCATGATCCAATTCAGCTTGAGTCTTAGGCTTCTTCGGTGGCTCAGATTGTACTTGTTTGGCTGCCTCTTTCTGATTCTAGCATAGTCAGAAGCTGTAAATGGGTATGCTGCCATGAAGGACTCACATTATGCTGGTCAGCTGGAGGGGAGGCGGATTTAGAGTTTGAGCTAGCCAGACGAGTCTGCCTGACAGCTGGTGCTCGTAGTTTATGAAGACTCGAGAGGGTCTTCTGAGATGATCTGAATGATAGCAACGACATAGTTACAGCGTAGGATTATGGAAGGTGAAAGGCGTAGGAGGTACTCTTTTCATCATTCTGTAAAGCACCACGCACTTCGCGGCAAGCTCAAGACGTCACAGGCAAGTCATCGTCCAACTAGTCCCGGGGGAGACGCTTTCACGTGACTAGATTGCGAGGCTTGGCAGTCTCGAAGCCGCAATTCACTATTCGCAGCGCCCAAGTCAAGATTGCTATCGACAAAGCTATCACCTTCGCCGTCGCCAGTATGCCCGTCGTCAAGGGAGGAGTCTGGACCAACATCGAGGACGAAATTCTAAAGGCAGCCGTGTCCAAATATGGACTTCAGCAATGGGCACGAGTCTCTTCGCTGCTGGCGCGCAAAACTCCAAAGCAATGCAAGGCGCGATGGTCTGAATGGCTGGACCCCGGCATCAGGAAAATCGAATGGACCAAGGACGAGGATGAGAAGCTTCTACATCTGGCCAAGCTGATGCCTACGCAATGGCGCACCATCGCACCCATCGTCGGACGAACTGCTACACAATGTCTGGAACGTTACCAAAAACTGCTCGACGATGCAGAGTCGCGTGAGAGCGATGAGTTTGGACTTGGAGGCCCCGCCGGCGGCGAAGCTGCTGCCCCTTCAGCTGAAGATGTACGCAAGCTCCGTCCTGGCGAGATGGATCCCGACCCGGAAAGCAAGCCTGCTCGACCCGACACAATCGACATGGACGAGGATGAGAAGGAGATGTTGAGCGAGGCTCGCGCTCGTCTGGCCAATACTCAGGGAAAGAAGGCAAAGAGAAAGGCAAGAGAGAGACAGATTGAGGAATCAAGACGTCTAGCTGTGCTGCAGAAAAGACGCGAGTTGAAGAATGCTGGAATCAACATCAAGGTCGTCACAAAGAAGAAGGGCCAGATGGACTACAATGCAGACATTCCCTTCGAGAAGGCCCCAGCCCCTGGTTTCTACGACACTGGAGAGGAGATTACCACAAACGAACGCGAGCGCGATGCTTTCGACCCCCGCAAACAGCAACTTCAACGCAAGAGACAGGGAGATCAGGATGACAACCCCGAGGATCGCAAGCGTCAGAAGAATGACAAGGGTGGAAACCAGGCCGCTTTTGCTGCAGCTGCAAAGGCTGGTCGTGAACAGAAGCTGCGTGAGGCTGAGCGTAGCAGCAGACGTCGCGGACTGGTCTTGCCATCTCCCCAAGTCAGTGAGGGAGAATTGGACGACATTGTCAAGATGGGAATGGTCGGCGAACGCGCAAACCTACACGCTGGGCAAAGCGACAACGAAGCCACCCGTGCTCTGATTGGAAACTACTCGGACATGGTCGGCTCAACGCCTCTCCGTACCCCTCGCGCTCCACAAGAAGAAGACCGCATCGCCAATGAGATTCGCAACGCAAGAGCAAGGACAGAAACACAGTCTGCACTGCTTGGAGGTGACAACAATGAGCTGTATGAAGGAGACGCCACAACAGGCTTTGGAGGTGTCGCTCCTAGCAAGCAAGCAACTGCTACTCCCAACCCCATGGCTACCCCCTTCCGTCAGAATGGTGTCGCCGCAACTCCCCGTGGCCCCGGCGCTACCCCTCTACGCACACCTCGCGACACATACGGCTTGAACACTGGCGATGGTATGCAGATGATTGCACAAACACCACGAGACCTCCGCCTACAACAGAACGCCCTCCGAAACGATATCAAGAGCAAGCTCTCAGCACTACCGAAACCAAAAGAGATGGACTTTGAACTTGAATTGCCTGAAGAGCAGCAAGAGGTCGGTCCTGATATTGAGATGAGTGAAGAGGATGCTGCTCGCCGTGATGCTAGAAACAAGGCGGCACAGGACGCACTTGCAAGAGCAGAGTTTAAGCGACAGTCACAAGTCGTACAACGGGGTCTACCACGACCGAGCGTGGTCGATCTTGATGCCATGTTGAAGAACGCTGCAGAAGACTCAGACTCGATCAAGAGCAGTATCAATCAAGAGATGGCCCAGCTTATCGCAAACGACGCGCTCAAGTTCGGCAAGGCAAAGGTTAGAGGTACTCATAAACCCACACAAGCATTCTCAGATGATGAAGTCCAACGCGCGCGTCGTGAAGTTGCTCTAGAAATGGGCAAGGATGAGAGAGGCCGTGCATTGCTAGTGGATGGCTTCGGAGCCGCCTGGGAGAAGGCACATGAACGCGGCATGCTTCCCGGTCTTGCTGGCTATGCCGAAGATGAGATTGACGAGCACCAGCTAATGATCGAAGCTTTCGACGTAAGCCCCCTCAAACGTTGCGGATTGAACAAAGCTGACCTTTCCCAGAACATCCAGACCCGCATCATTTCATCTGCAGAAAAGGGCAATACGCTAGAACAGAAATTGGCAAAGCTCCATGGTGGTTACGTGATCAGATCAAAGACCTTGCGGCAAAAGATCAGCGAGGCGGCGGACTTCTTGGCAAAGACAAGTATCGATGTTGATGTCAAGAGGATTGCAGCAGCTGCTGAGGAAGCTGGTCTCAACGATCGCTTGGAGAAGATCAGAGATGAGGTCAATGTTGTCGCCAGGCGTGAAAGAGAGGCCCAGGGCATATTCAGAGAGAGGAAAGAGGAGCTGAATTCGCTTGTGGCAGCATAGATGGACATGACTTCATCCAAGCAAAAGACCTGTTATGTATAGCTTGTATACCCAAATTCTGAGACGACAGACCCGATTGTGGTCAACAATATTTCCATCGTCTCCCTTGCCGCGTCGTGGTACAGACGCGTCGAAGGATGCTTGCCGCGTCAGCCTACCTATTTGACCACACCTTCCTAATTCTGCTGTGTCTGCCTCATGGAAACACGCCTATCCTCGCGTTCGATTCCGCTTATCGTGTTGTTGCCTTGTATCAAATACCACAATCTAGGTCGTTAGTAAGCTATCGCTGACATAAGAAGTGACGATCAACCCCACTTCCCTTCGAGCATCTTTCGACATCATCATTCCATCTCAGCTCCTTATTCCCGCCAGACCAAACAAACGAATCCCTAGAATTCCACCCTTCTGCTTCAATCAAATCTCCTACTCCAATACACGGTGAACAGTTTCGAGTTCTATACACAACGCAGATATGGCATCCGAACTCACCTTCCACGACTTGACCTCCAAACACTGGCCTGCCTCTTGGTCACCATTTACAATCCGCACAACACTCTGCCTCAACTATCTCGGTCTCTCCTACAAACACAATGAAATCTCCTACCCGGATATCGCTTCCTTCCTTCCCACCCTAGGCGTCCAAGCGTCTGGAAAATCCACAGATTTCACTCTCCCCGCTGTAACGTTCCCGGACAAGACGATCATGGAATCCACCGCCATTGCCGAAAAGCTCGCCTCTACATCTGCAGAGTTTGGGAAAAAGTTGTTCCCACAGGGTGAAAAGAGTATAGCGGCGGCCAAAAAATTCGACACCAAAGAAGTCTGGGGTAGGATTTTCACGGCGATGGCGAAGGAGCATATTCTTCCTTTCGTGCCTGCATTTCTAGACGACAGAGGGAGAGAATATTTCTACCGCACCAGGGAGGAAATATTCGGTGGCGGTTTGGATGAGATGAGGGAGGGTGCTTTGGAGGCGGAAAAGGAGCATGGTCTGCAAGCGAAGATTGAAACTGCTCTTGTGCCGCTGGTGGAGTTTTATGGGGAGTTGGATATGCAGGGGAGTGGTGAGGGTGGTGTGTTTGCTTTTGGAGGTGGGCGGCCGCAGTATTTGGATTTTCAGGTTGTTGCTTTGGTGCAGTGGTGGGTTTATGCTAGGGGTGGGAAGGATGTCAAGGCGGCTTTGGAAAGTGTCGGTGGTGGAAGGTTGGCTAAAGTCATGGAGGGATGTAAGGACTTGTTGAAGCCTAAAGAGGTGGCTGCTTCTGTCCATCTGTAATGGAAAGCAAACATACATTCAAGTGGCCTTTCAGTCAGGACTTCCTCCAGACACTATAAAAACCAATCATCCCATCATTTCTATCGTTCCCTACACACTCTCAACACTCTCGTAAGGGATTGAAAAATGGCGGAAGAAATTTCTGCTATGCGACGTCGCAGCTTGATCTTCAAGTGTGTAATGTCATGTGAAAATTCTTGCACGTACACCAAAGTTTCAGTCCGCCACGGGTGGGATATCGGCATCCAACACAAATGTGTTTGACCTTGTCCTCGTACCGGACCGGAATATAGTCCTTCCAGATGAGATCGTTGCGCGCCCAAGCCTTCCTCTTGATGATCTAGCAAACAACACACGGACAGCTCTCGTCCGAGCGCAGCCACACTCGCGGAAGAATTTTGATGTACCCATGTGCGGAAAAGACTCGATTGACGATAGTGGTCGTCTTGAGAATAACGCTTCCGTTCATCCAAGCGTTTGGCCTCCTTGTTTGCCAGAACCCAATCCGGATCTGCGGTCTGTTTGGCTGTATAGCGTACTCTGCTCATCCGCACGGATTCACGGAATGCTTCACTTTCTATAAACTTCCGTTTCTTGTATTCTTTTTGTTTGAGAAGCTGAGCTTTCCGTTTATCGGGATCTTTGCTGAAGGAAGACAAAAACGCTTTTTGGAGGGGTGCCCTGGCACGAAGCAGAACTGGTTTATGTACTAGCTGTGAGAAGAAACCTGTGGTCCATTGGATGAGCGGCGGCATGATTGTAGGATTATGGAGAGGCGTCGTCATTGGTCGTGTTTGACAGGGTATGCAAGCAGTTTGGGTGGGAACGCTAAAGCCTATGATAGGGCCCGTCCAATTACACGTTTTTCGACAGTGGACAATTGTTGTCGAAGGATGACAGGTAAGAATAGCATTCGAGGTACAAAACATCGAGGTGTCTTTACGGCTTCGGCTCTTAAAACTCCCGACCCAAGCTTTCCAACCGCCAAGGCATTTCCTCTCTGCCAAAAATCAACATCACTTCACCAATTTCAACTCCTACCTTATCAGCAGTCTTTCTACAACAAAAGAACATTAAACCACAAGTCTAGCGCTGCCCCACGGGCCCCACGGGCAAAAGTAACGACGCCTGTGTGATTCGAACACACGCTCCCGAAGGAAATGCCTTAGCAGGGCATCGCGTTAACCACTCCGCCAAAGCGCCTTGTTGTTTATCCCGAAATTGGTTAGATTTCGAAACTGGATGGGGAAAGAGCGCGAACTCCGGTATATGAAGCTGCAAGAAAGACACCCTCATGACCGCAATCAAGGTGTGAAGTCGGTCTTGTCTGCTGCAAACTTGAGAAATTCGTGATACACAATCGAGATCAACTCATACTATTGATCAGAACACAAGTCTCATGATGAGAAGAGGCATGGGCGCATTGCGGTATTGTGTGGGGAGTAGAAGAGAGAAAGGTGTGAAAGGAAAAACTTTTGTTCAAGTTGAAATTTCTTTCTACCCATCACAACGGCGGAGATTAACTTTCAGGCCACCAAACCTCTCCTCTGATGCTTTGCGATCATTCGTAGCATTGGTGGGACCGCGATATCTGGAGTAGTTGTAAAGCACTTGTTTACACTTCCAATAAGTTTCTTGAAGAACACCATGAATATGCAGCAGCGTCAGACACTCTACTCACGTCGCATCAACATTCAAGACCTCGAGTATCTTTTCGAGCCTGCAAACGTTTTTCTCGTCCTACATAGGCATTGAGTAACTACAGCTCCAAGTCAAGGCAAGTTTTGGCAGTTCCGCTTCGACATAGCCCGGCGGTAGATATTTCGAATGGTTAGATTACTCGTACCGAGAGTACTCCATCACTGACTCAATTGCTTGAGTCATCATATCTGAGTAGCAGTCGATTACTTACAGATTCGTGTTTCCACCAAGTGCTCTCAGCTCATCATCGACATACAACGTCCGCAATAGCCGATCCCGAGCAAAAGCGGGGTGAGTCACTTCAAGCTATCTGCCAACTTGCATGAATAATCACATTCATACCAGAATCTGCGAAACATCGTCTCGTCATACATTGAGCATAGCAACGAACCCAACATATCTCACTCAGGATGGTCAAATTCTATCCATCGCTCTCCACAGAGCTCAGCGACTGGTGCATGTCGCAACCTCTCTTCTACATCGCCTCCGCACCTCGCTATGGCTCTCACATCAACATATCGCCAAAAGGCCTTCCTTCAACAACCTTCTCTATTCTTGGTCCTAATACAGCTGCTTACATCGATGCCACTGGATCTGGAGCCGAGACCATTGCCCACCTCTACGAAAATGGAAGATGCACGATTATGTTTTGTTCATTTGACAAAAGTCCGAGGATCTTGAGACTGTTTTGCAAGGGTAGAGTTGTGGAGTTCTGGGATGAAGAGTTTGGCAATTTGACGAGGCAGATGGGGATGGAAGTGCCAGTTGGTGCGAGAGCGGTGATTGTGTTGGATATATTCAAGGTAAGAAAAATCATCATCAGATCGGGTCTCTGGTAGTTTTGAGAACCACCATACTCAGCAATCATAGGTCCAAACATCTTGCGGCTATGGCGTACCTCTCCTCTCCGAGACCGACCAACAAAAAGGCCTACTCGACCGCGAAACACTAGGACACTGGGCCGGCAAAACCGTTTCTGACAACAAGATGGTTGACTACCGAGCAAAGAACAACGCATACAGTCTAGATGATCTCCCTGGCTTGAAAGCCGGAAGGAGAACAAGAGGCGAGTGGATTTGGACAGGCGACGCACGAGCTTACTTGACAAGACTGTGGAATCAGATGGACGCCATGGTGATTGGATTTGTGTTTGCATTCTTGTTCATTGATGTCTTGTTCTTGTTCAATATTCGGATTAATGGAGTATTTGCGGATTGGAGGTGATGATGGTGTCAGTCAGTGAGGCATCAGAATTGCTACTGTGAGTCCGCAATCAGCTTCGAGGATATCACTCATTGATTAGTCGTTTTCGAAAACATCACATTCTAGTTGGACAGTATGGAAGAGTGAAAGAGAATTTGTCTCAGATGTGTTGCTGTCCAGCGTCCTTTCTTTGTTATAGGAGTTGTTTACTTGTGCAAGATTACAACACCTTTTTATCCTTCACTTTCCATTACAGTCTTGCCAGTGTGAGTACTTTACAGACCTTTCTCGCTCTCACTCCTGGTAGGCATCGAGTGTCTTTGCTTCGGTCTTGAATTCATTGAACTTAACTCAGCACAAGTAAATTCCCTCCCTTTCAACACTTACTTACAACACGGAGTTATCTTCGCTGGAAGCTTTATTCATCTAAGCTTCTCATAAATACCTAGTCACCTCCTTTCTCTTCGTCATCATCTTCTTCAACATGGAGGGCGCTACCAACAACCTCCCCAACATCTCCAAGGACACTACCGTGGACAAAAACATGGACAACAACATGGACAACAACATGGACAACAACATGGACAACAACATGGACAACAACATGGACACTACCATGGGCGACAGCGAAATAATCAGCAACATCATCGACGGTATGGGCAAGGCAGATTCTGAATCTCGCCCTCCACTTTACGGCATCGGCTTTACTGAGTGCGGCGCCGGAAAGTCGACCCTCATCAACGCTATGACAACCAACCTCGAGCCCAAATCTCCCAACGTCACCATCGACGGTATGGGCAAGGTTGTTTCCGATTCTCCTTCTCCTCTTTTCGGCGTCAGCCTTGCTGGCTGCGGTGTCGGAAAGTCTCAACTCATCAACACCATGACTACCAACCTCGAACCCAAGTCTCCCAACGTCACCGCTCCAACCTCGTCCCCTCCATCAGAGAAGAAGACCTCTCCCATCGCCAACAGCATCAGCAAAACTTCCAAACCAATCGGCATCATCAAGAAAACCAGATCACTCACTCACAGTACGTCTGCTTCTCTCATCCTGTACCATTTCACTCCCATCACTCTCCCCCTACCACATTTCCATGCTGTTCTCACGCGTTATCCTCCTTCTGACATTGGCTCAGCAAGCCCCATCACCAAACCGACCACTAAATCGGGCGCTCACTCCGCACCTACTGTCTCCAATACTTCGCCATTCATGCGTCTTCCCGCAAACTTGCGCAATAAGATATTACTCGAAGCTTTGGAGCCCGCTACCACCACCACTGCCATTGCCACCACCGCTGCTTCAACCTCCAACACTTTCGCCGATAACTCCACCAGCAGAAGCAGTAGCAATATTGCCACCATAACCTCCCTGCTATCTCTGAACAGACAAATCCGCACAGAGATCCAAACCCTGATGATTGCAAAAGCCAAGACCACCTCAAAGCACAAGGATACTGGTGAGGATCATATTGAGACAAAGGGTGAGAATGATGACAAGGCGAAGGCGGAAAAGGAGATGGAAGAAATGACCAATATGTTAAAGGGGAATTTGGATTTGCATGCGGAGATGGGAGGTGATAATACCGAGTTTGAGGGGTTGGTCGCTGAAGCTATGAAGGGGTAAATTTTGCATCGCCGGTCCGAGGACGAGAGTTGAGGAACATTGAGGTCGGACGGAGGACGGCCAAGAGAGGAAGGGAGCAAGAATGAAGAAGGAAAAGGAAAAGTCAAGAAGGGGAAGTGAGAATAGCAAAAAGACGAATTTTCCAACGAAACAGGGATGAATAGTGAGGCCGAGAGAGATTTCTCATCTTTCAATCAAAAGGAGATTTGCAAAAATTTACTCATCCCTAATCCACTTTCCTCGACCTCTGCTTTCCTTTCTATTCGCCCTCCTCATCAACAATCCAACGTAACAACAACAGCACTACTCCACTCGACATCCAATCTCACAACCCCTTTCCTATCGATCTTAACCCTCTCCCCACAAGTAACATTCCCCTGCCTAACAGGTTTCCCCTCCGCCAATTCATAATTATAACTATTTCCATCCCAAGTGATTCCCGTAACAGCATCACTCCCATTAGCGACCAATCTATGCACCGCACCACCTCTACAACAAGCAGGTAGTTGGAAAGTATGGCTTTCCACGGGACGAGGGAAGGAAGTGGTGTAATTGTTTGCGGTGGTGTTGTAGGTGTGTAGGTCGACGATGAGGAGACGAGTGAGTGTTTTGTCGATGTGGGCGGTGTAGAAAGAATTGTTCGCCGAAGAAGCAGGGAGGTGGGTTATTTTCAGCAGGGAGGAAGGGTGAGGTTTTGCCATCATAGCTGCGACGGCAAGGTTGCCGTAGTAAGGTGGTTTTGTGCCGATGGTGGTGAGGTTTGTTTGGATGGGTTGCCAGGATTGATAGCTATTGTTGGCATGTCAGTTTTGTCGCCTTTCTATATCCCAGAGATGTAAACAAAGCAGAAAGGTGATGTGTCTTACCGATAATTGGTTCCTTGATGCATATGCGAACGACTGATGTTCTGAGATGCAAGATAGACATTCCAATCAACACCCCACAACGCAGCGCCAAAACTGTTGGAAAGTCCGGGACGTCCCTGTCTCGCCAGCGAATTGTGTTCACCAAGGATAAACGGCACATCAGGATCCAAACCATTGCCCAGAGCCTTGATAGCCGCCCACTCCCTGAGTTGGTCTCCAGCTTTAGCAACAACATTGGTGTGATTCATCAAGGTCCCCTGCAAAGTAATCCCCGGACTGGTAGAAACACCCATATAATTATGCGAAGAGATCAAGCCGATATTGTCGTTTTGGTCCAATCCGTTCTTCCAAGCTAATACCGGATCCAAGGTGAAGAAGTCATTTGCGGGACCCACGCCTGCGAAACTAGGGGCCATGAATTTTGTGTTGGCGAGGGAAGGGCATGCTGCTTTGACGGCGGAGGATATTGCCGTGGTGCCATTGAGCCATTCTTCCACGTACGCGGCTTCGGTGTAGTTGTGCGGGCGGTAGCCGGAGGAGACGAAAGGGTCAGGTTCGTTGCCGTATTCCCAGTAAGCCAAGTCACTGCCGATTGCTTTGCAGGCATAGGCGGCAGAAGCGAAAGTAGCTGTTCTAGCGGCGGAGGAATTCGCGCCCAAGTTGAAGCCATGGCTGTATTTTGTTCCTTTGGGCATGGTCTTGTAGGACTCAAAGAAGGAAGGGCCGATTGTGATGATGGTCGGATAATCGCTGGAGATGTTTGGACGAACTATACCGAGAAGACCAGTCTTCTGGGATGCATCGAAGATGGCAATATCTCTGGGTTCTGCGTCAACATATATTTGAACGATCCAGTCACAATGGCATCTTACTGTGTGTTGCCACCCACACGAGCAATCGGCAAAGAGCCTTGTAGATTACCGATATTGTTCAAGAGGTTGTATGAGAACTTGTTCGGATACGAAAGGTTGCCTTGAATGGTCAGTGTGAGTTTTGCACTGTTCGCATAGACAGGTTAATCTTACCAGCAAAGTCGGGCCAAGAAGAAAGCTCAAAGGAGTATGACACAAACGAGTCCAAGGGAATGCCAGCATTGCTGGGTGCTGACTCCGAAAGGACAATTGACTTTGGCTTGGAGGAGACTGAAGCAGCCTCTGCTTCCAGCAAAGCAGCAAGGCACCACACAAAGAGGGAGCGAGTGTTGAGGAACATCTTGATTGGTTGATTATGTATACCACTGCGACCATCCAACGATAATATATACAACAAACCGGCAACGGAAAAGAAGCCGAGAGCTTGTATGGCAATTGACAGTGCATGAGTCTGACCGTATGCATCGCGTATCGTCCTCGGATCTGCGCTGGGTATGTGGAGGGTGGCTGGGGTAGATGCGGAGAAGGTGGGGTAATTGGCGGAGTTCTATTTATCCGCAGTCAGTTCTTCGTCGGCCTCAAAAGTAACATGTCGGGACCACTTATCAAAAAAGAATTGAGCCACCCAGTCTTCCGAAGAAAAGCAGGGTGGCATAGCGCACAATGCGCTCCAGACAGCCCCTCCTCCACTTTCCGTCATCAACATCACAAACATATCAGTCATCAACCCTTCAACTCCCGAGATGAGTACATGGAAGTCCCGAAAGCGTCGATCTTCATCATAATCATGCCTTGTCCTCGTGCACACGGCGGCTTTTGAACCTGCGTCATGAAGGAATGATTACAGAGTCGATCCGTACAGCAGACAAGCCTGAGCTTTGATCCTCACTCGAGAGAGGTCCCGCACGTACGAACCAGCATTTGCAACTCTTCCACCACTCAGCGTGACTCTAGACCGTGGGTGAATGCGTTGGACGTAAGGCACGGCTCGAAGAACGACCGAGTTCCTCCTGCAGACGTGCTCTTCTCAAGGATCAGATGGCTGACGACCAAAACGAAGCAAATGTAATGGGGCAAAGCTTGAGAAGAACCATCGCTGTTCCAAGAAACTGTCCGGCCTTATCCATCGTCCTGATTCGATCTGGCATTGGCTGGATCATACACCTCATCACTTCACCAGACTTTGCAAGAACCTCTCGTGCCGATATCCGATACTCCCTCGGTGTGTTGTAGCGTTCTTCTCAGAGACAAGTCTTTGGTTTACTCCCCTAGCCGGTAAGCCAGCGATAGGGAGCATTGATGCGTAGAAACGCGAAGTGGACAAAGTACATCCGTAAAAACCACTTCCTTCTTCCTGGTAAGACCAAGCATACACTTGGGGAAGGTTTGATGCCAAACAGGACTTGGTGAGGAACCAGATACTGCAGGCGAGTGTGTCGGCGCTCATATGTTGACTCGGCGGTTGAAGCAGAGACTAATGATTGACGCGGCTGGTCAGGACAATGACGCGAAGGCTAACTCTGCCGGTAGCGGGTGCTATTGGCAAAGGCTTCCTGGCTGTGATAAAGAGTTACGATGGGTGAAAGACGGTCGTGAGAGTATCACAGTAGAGCGCGTACGGGAGTCTTGGTCTGTTGATCGGCAGGGTTGTAGACGACGGAGACACTGATCATGAATGCGTAACAGATTCCACCTTGTTGCAGAAGAGGAGTGGACATTGGGAGTACACCAACTGCAGGTCAGAGGTGGCTGAGAGTAGACAAAACATTGTGGAAGCCGGAGACTTTAGCATGCCATAAAGAAGACTGTGCCGCTCCTGTACCTCTGTGTGTGGCTTGACGACCTTGCTACGCAGATGAGTGCGATTCCGACAAGTGTAGTACAAGCATGTATTGAGGCACAGGAATTGGCGTGGTCTGTTTGGGAAGCATAACCAAGCTCTTTCCACAACGTCTAGAAGACTCACAGCCACCAGAGTTGCAGGCACCGAAGCGCGTATGGTGTTTCCCAAGGCCAGTCCAAGTCCAGGTGGAAATCGGTTGTTGCTGAGCAAGCGAATCCAAAGCCCTCTGCACGAGCGAACAAACACATGAAAGATCCCAAAGACGGTCCTCATTCGAGGTGTCCGACAAGCTTTCCCGACTCGTCCAAGCGCAATGCAGAACGGCAGACCAGGAATGCTGTCCATGGATGACCAGAGTATGTTGTCCAGCCAGCAAAATCGACGCGCGCCCTCTCCGAGAGTCTTACCAATACGGCGCATGATGATGTGGATTAAAGCTCTTCAAAAGAAAAGCACCGGACGTCGATGACTCTTTGATTCCCATTGTCGCAGTTCCTCGTGAGAAGAGAAGGCGACGCCGAAGAACTAGTCGAGAAACCGGCAACTTCCTGCAAAGGACGGCGATACTGAAACCGATGTATGGCTTAGGGTTAAGTTCCGAGGGAGATGCCCATTCGAAGTGCTTGAGTCCAACTCGGTCAGGGAAACCTTGAGACCGTGCTATGAGGCTCGGGATTATGACTTTGCTGGAAACGAGTAACAACGAACAGCTCTGGAGAGATATCGACCATGACAGTTGATAGATGCCCCCCGTGACTATGGAGAGAGTGAGACGCGTGGTGTGTGATGAGAGGGAGTAGCGGATGATGAGTTGAGAGTTTCCTGGAAGCCCGGGTCTACGATATCAGCAGTGGTATGACCAGTGTATTCAAGACCGAGGACAATAGATTTGGCGCAGCAGGATTCGAGAGACAGCTTGTGTGAGGAAAGAACAAAGGTGCGCGTGAAAGCAGCTCAAAACATCACCGTGGCTGGGCAGACGCGCCGGGAACGCCAAGACCTGACATCTCGCGTAACTCGAAATCACATGCCAAAACCATCGGCGACGACAATGATTCAAGAATTAATCATGAACAAAAGAGCTCACAATTTACGGATCCATGACCATCACACGCCTTCGCATAGTGGTAGAATGGTGGTTCCAGAGATTTTCTTCATTCAGATATGGTACATTACATACAGAAAAATTGGTCTGCAAAAACCACCTCGAAAAGGAAGAAGGGGTATTGTCGTCAGAAAAGGAGATGCAGAAGGATAAACAGCAGATGAACAAAAAAAGGAACAAGGAGATTATATGCACATCATTTACACCTGTGGCGCTGTGGGACTGTTTGACCCAGCTTCAGTGCCATTGCCCTCCGGAGTGGCGAAAGTCTCTGCAGAGTGTAGGATCTTTCTTCTACCGTTGGACTTGTAGTGCAGCAAAACGTCACCGCCACCTCGCCAGATGTGTGTGCGGATGGTCGCCAGTGTCATCTTTGGTGGTATGAGCTGGTTGTTGCAGTAGAGCTCGAGGTAGTCTTCTGCCGGCATGGCTGTAGCGGGGTCTTGAGCGGGCTCAATACGTTCGGCAACGTAGCCTAAGATCTTGCGGGCGCGCAGCATGCGGTTAGCATTGAGCCGGTTGTTGCTGAAAGGAAGGTTAGCATGTTTTGTGAGACGGAAATCAAATACACATACCCATCTGCAGCGATACTTGGCAGTACGTTCTGGTATGGCTCAAGCACGAAGCTGATCTTGACAAGATCCTTGAGCGGAATTTGGTTTCGCAACAGAGCATCACCAAGCCACATGGGGGCAACCTTCTCGATCAGGTCTGCCAGTTCACCCGTACTACCGACCTTGCCCTCGAAAAGATCTGCCACACCACCAGCCTCTGGGCGCTCTTCCTGGATCAAAATGGTTGTGTTCGGCGGTGGCTTCAACACTGGCGTCTCAGAAGGCAGTGACGGTACGATAGAGGTTGGCAACTCGACTTCTTTCGCTTGACCTAGTGCACCGCCAGCAGCATCCACTGCCGCGGCTCTTTGGACCTGCGCTTGTAGATGATCTTCGTAGGCGAAACGAATCTTCTGAATACAGCCAAGGAAGTTCTCATCAACAACACGCGAGTTGCTGTTGTCAGAGGAGCTCTGTGTGTCGGCCTCAGCCTCCTCTTTGGTTTCCTCTACGATGGCGGGCTTGTCTTTGTCATTTGCTGGAGCCTTGCCCAGCTTCTTCATATTGAATGACATGTTCATACGCAGACGCTTGCCAAACTTGGAAGGGGTATCGTTGCTATCTGCCGTCGATGCGTCCTCTGCAGCTGGCGTGGTCACAGCTTCTGTGGGAGTCTGAGGCACGAGCTTGGTTTCGCTGTTGACGTTTGTAGAGTTGGCCGTCGTTGAGTTGGAAAAGTAGTCACCGCTGATGGAAGATCTGTCTTGTGTTCTTTCATCCTCTTCAGAAGTAAGACTATCCTTTGTCAGGTTTGGAGACCCAACATATGAGGAAGCTGTTTCGGCGATGGATAAGCCAGGTGTAGCAAACCCGATGGTGTTGGTGTTCGTAGGTCGCAGTGTGTTTGTAGAAAGAGGAGCTGAGGGGTCAACCTTCCATCCGTCTGTCATAGCAGGAGGCATCTGTATACTGGTAGGGGCATTCTCTCGCTCCATCTTTTGCTTTTGAGCCTGCTCCAGTAGGTGCCTTCGGTACTGTGAGTCTCTTGAGATCTCTTCGCTGATGAGATTTGCGAACAAGTAACGAAGGATCCACTTGCCAAGATTGATGCGCTGATCCTCCTTGAAGTCAATCGTCTGTTCAATGTCGAGCTCATCGGCGTACATCTCTGCATCAAAGGCAGTGTGCTCCTCCAGAGTGATGGCCAGAGTTCCGGTCCGAGTGTCGACAGAGCACCAGTTAGGCACCGTCTCGACAGTTGTGACCTCGGGTTGGACATCCTCAAGATGTTTCTTGCCAAAAGACTTGATGGGGACACACTTGAGCAGATCCCACAGCAAGACTTCGCCAGCAGTATCCTGGGTCAAGACACGCTTGCGATCGTTGAGCATGATGTGCTTGACCAAGCCGTTCTGACCTTCAATAGCAAAGTCGGGTGTGTGTCTCAGGGGCTGCGTGTGTTCAACTTCGACCTCCTCGGCGTCTGGGCCGACCTCTCTTGCAACGGGTCTGGGGAAGAAGGCGGCGTTGCTGAGTCTGAGGACATGTTTCAAAGGGATAGGCTTTTTCGCGCTTGACGGAGGAGATGTTGGAGACGTGGGCAGAGGAGGCGAAGCGAGACGGTCGGAGGACGAGTTGACGGGTGGACTTGGAATCCTGGAGCGAGCGGTAGCTAGACTGAAGCGTTTCTGCTTGAAGCTGTCGAGCATGTCAATCTCGGCATCGTCAATGTTGACGTCGGCCCATCTGTTGATGGTAGGACGAGGGGTCGCTGTCCAGATGTAGTCGCCAGCAACGGCCAGCTTGTGGACGGCTGTGCCCTCCTGGCAAATGGCCACGCTCATGCCTTCTTCCAGCTCTTCACCACAGCCTCTGGTGTCTGTCTTGGCCACCATTCCGCTCTTGTCTGACGAATAGAAGACGGAAAGATCAGGGTGGTCGGACCACAGAGACCACACACTCGCGTCGTGCATGGTCAATGTGTTCATGCAGCGACCGGCAGTGACACTCCACACCTTGACCGTCTGATCACTGCACGCCGACATGACAGTGCAGCCATCTTGACTGATCAGAATGTCGCGTACGATGTCCGTGTGACCAACAAACTTGGTGATGCGCTTGCCCGACCGCGGGTCCCAGATGCGCACATTGCTGTCTGGACCTCCGCTCGCAAGGATAGAGTGTGTGGCCTGAAGAGCATACACGCTCGCCTTCTCTTGACTCAAGCCCGTCAAGCTCTCATCCTCGCTGACGTCGATGCTCAGTGTCTGTCCGGCACCATTGAGATCCCAGAGTCGGATACGACGGTCGAGACCTCCACTAGCGACCCATGAGGCGTCGGGAGAAGGGGCAGCTAACACCTTGACGTAGTCGCTGTGTAGGCCGATGGTCTGAGGTGGCATTGAGTCTTGCGCAGCGGGTCGCCATACTTTGACACTGATGTCTGAAGATGCCGACACCAGGGCTTGATTGGACTGGGCGAGGATGAGGTCGTTGATCCAGTGGGTATGCGCTTGCACCTGGTTGTGCAGGGTCGAGGCGGGCGACGGCGGGGGTTTCGCGTCGATGGCCGTGATCTGGTCCGACTTGTGGTTGACCTCGAAGTTGAGGTCCCATGCGCAGATGACTCCATCGCGTCCTCCTGAGTAGCTGCAGAGTATGCGTATCAGTGGGCTGCCTTGTCACGCCTGTCTCGATGAGGCACCTACAGGATCGAGTTGTCGCTGTCTACGGCGAGACCGTTGACGCCGAGACGATGCCCTCCGGCCGAGTTTGTAAGAGGGAGCACATAGCTGATCCTCTGGCGCGCTTTACGAGCCATGTCCACTGCTCTGGCATGTAGGTGCAATCGCTGCTTGATATGACCGTCGAATGCCCCGGTCCCGAGCGGCTCATGCCTACCAAGACCTGTCGGGCCCCTGCTTCCCCACGCCGAGGTCCAGATTGCGGGAGACCTGTCCAACCCCCGACGCTAGCCGCTTTGATCGCGCGGGCGAAACATGACACAAACAATTCTCAGCTCACTGATCAGAAGCTGAGGAGCGGAACACTTTGCTGCAAAATCAGGTAGAATAGGTATGCATGCTTTAATCCACATTACGAGTATTGTATCGTCCTTTTTCCACGCCAGAAAACGCCGTGCTCTTCGCTGTCGCAATAACCATAGAAACGCTGTGACCGTACCCTCATAATCTCAAATCTCCAGTCAAAACACTGTCTTCTCCTATCGGCGCTTCGCGTAAGGTGTCAGAGCTTCCTGTCCGGTCGCTTCGCCAGAAGGAACTGCCTGAAGGTAGTCACCTACAGACAAGTCTCTCATCGACTCTGTTGGTGGCTCGATTGCCTGCACTCTACGTTCGAGCTGCACCTTGTGGTAGCGCGACGATCCGACCACTCTACCGTTGGGCGCGCGAATGCGGAGCCCATCGTCTGCGGGGTTTGCAGAGCCAAAGTAGAAAGGCTCCGTCTGTCCAGCGAGGTACATCATGTCGTCAAGCGTAGGCGGGTGCACCCAGGTCGTCTCTGTTGTCGGAATGCCGTTACGCACGTATTCCTTGTAGTCGCCTTCGGTTCCAGGGAACTCTCTGGCTGTGAATCGCAGCGGCTCTCTTCCAAAGTTCGAGTCCTTTGGAAGCTTGGACATCATCTCAGCAATGAACCACTGCTGGTTGTAGCCAGTTCTGCCAGGAATCTCATCCGCCGAGATTTCCATCAGCTCGTCGCCATGTCCAGTGGGCACAAAGTGTCTTGCGGGAAGAACCTCGATATCGATGATGGGCAGGATACGGTGAAAGACGTCGTGGTTGTGAATTTCGCGCGTAATCACCTCTTCACGAATGTGGTGGATCTCCGGCTGCACGACCTCGTGAACGACAGCTGTATCGCGTCAGTAAGTGCTGTCATATTGCGTTCTAGAGTTGTCTTACCTGGTGCCCAAGTTTCGGTCACATCCGTGTCAACAGTGTCCTTGAGATTGACAACGCCCTCGAGTACAGGAGCGGCGGGTGCGTCCTTGACAAGGTAGTTGTGATCTCTGGGAAGGAACTGGCCAAAGGCTGGATCCTCGCTCAGAGCAGGTTGGTGAGGTGGAGCTGGAAGAGGCTTGTCCATGCTAAGTCTCGACCTCTGCTTTGCGCTCGACACGCTCTGCCTCCTGCCATCGACATTGAGGTCTCTCGAACCACGCACATTGTCAGAACCAACCGGCTTGCGCGAAACTCCTGATTGAGTGCGTTCGGGAACAGACGAGTATGATGATGTCGAAGACTGTCGCGACTTGTCGACAGATGATTTTGTGACGTTTAGTGGCGCAGGTGCGTGAGTGGGGCTGAGTTTCTCAGCATTCATAATGTTCCAGTCGGCGACGTCTTCTGAATACCTATCAGATTTGGTTGAAAGTGGTTGAGCAGCAGCGTTGTTGTGATTGAAATTGATCACGTTAGAACTTCTGCGAGCACTCTCCTTGGCTGCCCTGGTTTGTGCGTCCTGAGAGACTGCAGGGCGAGCGGTTGCTCCATCCTTGTAAGTGCTGGGAACCTCTGGAACGCTGGGGGCAACTCCAGCATTAATTTGACGCTGATCAAGACTCTTGCGCTTGCTGCCGTCGAGACTCTTTCGGGGAGAGTCATCTGCAGCGGGGGCTGATTTCCGATCAAACGACCTTCTCAGCTTAGAGCGGGATCGTGCAGAAGATGGCTGTGAAGGCTGATCTGTCATCAAGTCAGCCGTCTTTGTCTCAATTCCATCGCAATTCTCAACCGAAGCCGTACCGGAGCCAGAAACTGGTCTTTGGCCTTGTCGAGGTGATGCTTGAGGTGATGCTTCTTGGGGAGCAACCTCATAGCGAGATTGACGGGGACTGCTTGGAGGCGTTGTCTCATCGTCGTGCCTGTGGATCAAGCTCTTGAGCTTCTCGCGGAACGGCATCTTTTCGCAGGTGGTTATCTCAATGCGCGCGGGGAAGGAACTGGCCACTGAGAGGGTCAAGGGAGTATGGGATCAATATGCTGCTCAGGTGCCGTGCTGTAGGAGCTCTCGGATGCGATGTCACTGCTGTTTGGATTGTGTTTCTCTTCAACGTCATCTTATGACTTTTTTTCATAATAGGGAACTCACGCCACGCGCTAGGTCTGCCGCCGGTGCTTGTGGCGTCGGCTACAATTGTTGACTCTAGACTCTTGCTACACCAAGCCAGCATGCAGCCCATGTAACTACGTTTCGATGACACGAGCAACGTTGTTTGGTGCTCTCCGGCGAGGCCCATCGAACCAGCTGCACAGGATAATAATCTACCTGCATTATGTGTGTTCTACAAACGCCTTTTCCCCTTGACCTGCCATCAACATGCCTCGTACAACCGTAACCCGGGGAGACGCGTCCTGTAACGTTTAGATTCGATCCTTGTTCACGCAGGAAAGCTGTTGAACTCTGTCAGAGCTTCAAATTTTGGGAGCTTCTCGATGATGATGTGTGACGTCGAAAATTGCGGGGCACCAGCGATTGGCTGACGACGAAACAAGAGCTCTGTGCTTTTGTCCCTCTTCTGCTTTATGATCGCTGATTTGCGCGCTGGTGCATTTTCCGGCGGTTCTTAATCCACGGGCCGCCAAAGCTTCGATGCAGATACGCAATCTCGATCCCTGCTTTGCGTCTGGATCAGTGGGATTGCGTCGAGAAGCGACCAATAGGCGCCGCCTTCTAGCGAGCGTGTGCTGAATCCGTCGACGCGAGCTTTGTGTGCTTGCCAAAGCGAGCGGCTGCAATCAAGGAAGTGGACAGAACGAGAACGGGCGTGTTCTAGACAGAAGACGTCGCAATTAACTATTGGCTTCCATGGACGATCATTGCATGATTTGGCGCGTCGATCCAGACCCAAGCCGCTGGAGCTGTTTGTTTGCGAGGGGTCCTGGGTGGAAACGCACACGTATGAATTTTGTGTTTTACACATGATCTTCTGTGTTTTCCCTGAGCATCCGAGGGGACCGAGAAACTGTGAGGCTCTTTCTTCGAACCCTTGGGAAACAGCAAGGCTAGTGCAGGCAGGTTGGAAGTACCAGAGGTACCTAGCCACACGGTAGTCCAACGTCGCTGCTTTCAGCGTCATGGTATGCAGCCCTACTCGGTGCATGTCCATCGACTTCCCTACGCATCCGCGGGATATAGCGGGGTCGCGCTTGGAGCAGCACCGCCACGAGGTAAACCAAATCGACTCTGGCGGTTCGGTTGCCCCGGGGCGTCCGCTCGTGCTGTAACTTTTGGCGAATGCCCGGTGCAAGAACGGGTCCAAGAGTCAAGACACGACAGCTATGAGATCACCAACGGCTCTCATGATGGGTTGCACTCCGCTATGTGGCTTCTCACCCAAACTCTACGCAAGCATGATCACATGCTGTGGCTCAAGTCCAGATTAGCCACCGTTGTGGGCAGGAGCAGGGCAGGCTAATCGTCACCTCTGCCACTGCCTTGCAAAACGAGACGGATGATGTCAATCGAGCTGGACTGCAGCCGAAAGCTCCTGCCACAGCTCCTTACAAAAAGAGACTCTGTCGACGTCCTTCCCCTCTTCTCTCTTCCCATCATCACATCTTCCAACCAAACAACTCCATCACCTCCACACTACTTTCCCATAACCCTTTTCCATCAAAACTCATAACACATCATCACAATGGACTCCGCCAAGGCTGCCGTTAAGGACTTCATGTAAGCTATCACTGCCAGCTCCAAACCATCATCATCAATACTGACTATCATCCTCAGGGCCCGCTCCGGCCACCACGACACCACCGTCCACGAGAAGGTCGCCCCTGCTGTCACCCACGAGAGCCATCAGCTCCAGCAGCACGAGCAGATCCAGACCGCCATCGACAAGGAGGTTCACCAGGACCACTACCACACCTCCATCCAGCCCGTCAAGGACCGCGAGGTTCTCCCCGAGCAGCACCACCACAACCTTGCCGCCGTCGAGCACCGCTCGTTCGAGCACGGCAACGACGCCCAGGTCAAGGAGCGTCTCGCTGCCGAGGCTGCCCAGTTTAGAGACCAGCGCACCGAGGTAGAGGCCGTGCACTCTAAGTCGATTGCACCCACCATCGGCGGTGAGCACATCCACCACCACGTCCACGAGACCATCCAGCCCGTTATCAACAAGGAGACCATCGAGCCTCACGTTGTCCACACCACCGTCCCCATTCACGAGGTTCACCACAACGCCGCCCAGCACCACACTGCCTCTGCTCTTCCCGCCGTCTCCATGGCCGACTTTAAGAAGCAGGGTGGTGTCCTGACCGGCCGCGAGGAGCGTTACGATGGCTTCGAGGGTGAGCCCCGCACTGTTGGTGGCTCCCATACCTCCACCACCGGTATCTCCACCGGCACCGGCCTCACTGGCTCGCACTCCACCCACTCCCACGGCTCCCACGGCCACGGTCTTACCGGCTCTAACACCACCGGCACTGGCTTGACCGGCTCTAACACCACTGGTCGCGAGACCCTCGGTGAGCGCGTCCGCGAGGGCGAGCGTGACCTCAAGACTGGTCACTCTCACTCCACCACCGGTACCACTGGTGCTGGTTACGGTTCTTCCACCACTGGCCACAACTCTGAGATTGACTCCAAGACTGGCAAGCCCTCGCTCATGGACAAGCTCAACCCCATGAAGGACTCTGACCACGACGGCAAGAAGGGCATGATGGACTAAGCGTCTCGCCCATTGTACCTCATTGATACCACTGCTTCTTTGACTTTGAGATGATCGTCTTTTACGACCTCTTTCACGATTATGATGTTGTTTCCAGCGCTGGGAGTTCACAGCAGTCCTGTAATATACATAGCTTCCGAAAATAATCCTAGTTTCCTATTTTCATCAATTCTTCGTTCTGCCCCCATGATTCTTACTTCTACTTGCTCTCAATGTGATTTTGACCATGCTTGGACTTTGTGTACAATTCGTTATCGTCGCACCACTCCATTGCTCGGTGGTTAAACATGCGCACCTTCGAGTTTGTTTGTCACACATCTTGCTCTCGTGCTTCTGTTGGTGCTTTGCTTGATATGTCGACTTGGGACGAGTCGGATGACTTCCAAGTCGAAAGTCTCCAAATTTCCTGGTGTTCAAACCCGGTTGCAGTTTTCGAATAACCATGGCATGTCGTTCGTACAGCGCATTGTCCCTTTGGCGGCCTGGCGACGTCCGGTTGAGCCTCAATGAGGCTCAAAGATGGTGTGTGGCTGGTGTAACTTCTGCCTCGACAACTCGGTATATTCGAACATTGCGTCGAGTGTGCACATCTTTGTTTATTGATGTTTTCCTTGTGATATTTTGATACCTCCAAGTAGTTCTAATCTGTTCTATATCGGTACCACGTTTGTGATCAACGGACTTGGGTTCACATGTCATGGAAGTCAGTTGGAAATCTTGAGCACCGTGATTGAGAACGCAAGATTCGGTGTAACAACCTCAGGACTGGATGGAATTACTCCTTATGATCACAGAACATGTAAAATACTACAGTGATCGCCCACGTCAATCTACCTAGGAAAAAAATCATTTGTTGGAGAAAATATTTCGTCGACAGTATGTTCGAGGCTTGCTGCGGGGACCACCCTGCCTGATCCAACCCTGTCGTTGCCAACGGCGGTGCTCATGGATGGGAACAAGACGAAAATTTTGGATGTCAACCGAAGCCTTCGACCCCAGCCATCCGAAGCCTGCCGTTTCGCAAGCCACCCGACCCTCGTGGACTTTGCGACATCACAATATTTTCTCGCCTTGTTTTGACCCTGTCGTCCACCATGAAGATGTCTCGGAACTCTTAATCCCGAACGAGTCTACAATATTCACACGACGTCGTAAGACCCACTGAGGGTTCAAAAGATATTGCTTCTCCACTTCAAGGGCGTGTCGCAAATCTTGCATCTTCGAAAGCGATCCACCGTCACCAAGATGGTTGCTACGCAAATGTTTGCTCAACTCCTAAGAACAAACATCCACTCATAGGAAACGGTTGCCTTGGCTTTGAGTTCGCGGAAAAGGAGATGAATAACACGAACATCCCTCTCTCGAGACTGCCGTGCGAACGGTTTTCTGCCTCCTCGACGCCTATCGTAATCAACAATCTCGCTCTGCCACGAACCTGCATGCCCGACATCATGATTCAAGAACTGATATCCAAGGCCGATTACCCGCCACTGAGAACAACGTCGCTGATGATATTTCGCCTCTTTTTGACCATATGCATGCTGTTGTCTCGGTGGTTGATGCCAACGGTGCGGGCTGGCACTGCGTGGTATCGCTGGGTCTTGGCAATATTATAAGATGGTCCCGTTGGCTTACAACGGCTTTTTTGTATAACCGTCGAGGTCATCCAGGTCCCTTAATCTTGTTATACAAGGATTATTCGGCTTCAACTTGGCCAGGTAAGTGAGCGCATAGCCGAAAATCATGGCGAAAAGAGGTGAGAACTGGGCACAAACCTCGAGTGAGCTTTCGGTCAAGTACACATGTCTTCCAGTCCAATCTCACACCTTCAGGCGTTCAATATAAAGCAAGAAAAAGTAGATGGCGAGGGTTACGACTCCAGAGCCACCTGCGCCGAACGGCTACAACGTCCATAACGACCCAAGCCTCTCCCGGTTGCTTGGCTTTATTGAGAGAGATTGCTATATAACAAAGGCCATCAACTCCTCTGTACACCCTTCTACTTCTCATCCACATCCAAAACATCTAGCTCCTATACACCAAACACAAAGAAACTCAACCTTCAGGAAGGAAAACAATACCCCAATTGATCAGGATCAAAGGGAAACGACAACACAATCAAGATGAAGTTCTCAGCACTCACCTTCATCACCTTGGCCGCCTCTTCGGTCTACGGTTCGGTCATTGACCCTGCCGCTCACGAGGATACTTTCGTCAACCTCGAGACTCGTGCTACTTGCTGGAAGTCGGATATGCAAGCTGTCAAGGACCGCATCAACCACTACAACGTATTCTGCCAGATGTACAACGCCCAGTATGTTCTATCCGCCCCTACTGCAGCCCTAGCACAGAAACTAACAAGTCATCCAGACCTCGCGACTCATCTCCTCTGCCTACTTTGACTGCCGCCAAGTTGACTGGAGCATGCTCATGTCTCCTGGCCCAATGGAACAAGCAAGCCAACCCCACCTCGGTCCCCTCAACAGCAGCAAACACCTGCGCCGCCTCAGACATCAACCTGATCAAGAATGAAGCACCCAAGAACTTCCAATCCTACTGCACATGGTGGGGCTTGATGTAAGCTTTGATCCCCCTCATCACCTCTCTCCCCTCAATCAAATACTAATCCAATCTCCCAGTCCTCGCACACGCTCTGCCATCCCTGGAGTCAGCGCATCCCAAATCACAAAATCTTGCAAGTGTCTGCTCGCTTCCACCGGCAACACGGCATCCACCGCCGTCAAAGCCACCAGCACAAAGACCACTTCCACCGCCAAAGCCACTTCCACAGCCGCCGCTTGCAAGAAGCGCAGAAAGGTCCGCAGAACCGTCACCGTCGAGGTCCCCGCCGAGGCCACCCCTTCTGTTTAAGAAGATGATCTTTCTTCTTCCTTTCCTCTTTTTTTCCCCTTCTATCCCGCTCGTTTATTCCATGATACTTCGACAACTGAGCGGTATAGAAAGGAAGCAATTTTCTTTGTGGAGATAAAAAAAACTTAACCCGGGGATAGATGCCTTTGGATGTTTGGATGGAACCTTTTTTATTTTCTTTTACTTCTTCTTCTCTATTGTGGAGGGAAAAACTTCTTCTATTTGGCGGGTTTAATCATAAGTGGTCACGCTGCTTGCAGTTGACAAAGGAAACATCGGGAAAGAAATCTTGAGGATATTCAACTGGATTTGATATCTTGCAAGCAAACAGAGGAGGGGCTCTTATATAATTTGTATTTTTAGATAGAAAAATCTCTGGTCTCTTTTTGAGCAAATACCAATAAGAATATTTATACCGCCCGAAACACCTCTTTACACTTTCTCTCCTTGTCCCATCCATTCACCACTTCCCTCCTTCCCTCCCCTTTTTGATCTTTTGAATGTTTATCAAGAAATCGATTTTTTTTTTCAGCAAGAGGAGATTGAAAGATCACATCCACCACGCGTCCTTGAATTGTACAAGTGGCGAGTACAACAAGCGCGTTCCTGTCGATCTGATCAAACGTCTAAACACGAGGACTACCGTATATGGAAGATCTTCACCAACGCTCTTGACCTAGGTCGTGCTTGGATTCATAATTGCTTGGTTAACCTTTAAGTCTTTAGTCTAGAAAGATCTAGATTGTGAGTGTGCGGGTGAAGAGTGTCTAGATTTGGTGGGAAGGGTTTGGAGTCTAAGGTTGTAGGAGGTAGGTTGTTGGCTACGGTTCTGTTTGATGCTTTTTGATGCATAGCTATAAGGTTTGGAATGGTCGTGATTGCAGCAGTATGCGAGTGCTTTTTTTCTTTCTTTAGAGCGGAGGCAGCCTTCACTAAGAGGGTGATGGATATGGTATTTCTTTAGACTCTCATGCTGGATAGGAGAACGAGTATTGTGTGTTTTGACAGCTCGAAAATAACAGTGTCTGGCATTAGGAGAGAGCGAAAGTAGTGACAAATGTAGTGAATAGAAAGAGTGAATTGATTGTTTAATCGAATGTCAGATGGGTCGAGCATCTATTAACGTAGGTACTCTGGATTCACCCACGGCTCGTCAATACCCCAAAAGTCTTGTGGCTGAACCATCTTTCCCGCGCTTTCGAGTAGCAGACGTATATCTTGGAACCTGCATCCACCTCTCGCCATCAGTCCCAGCTTGGCATCAATGAATGGTTTCCGGAGCATCTGTATGGACTTGGGAGTAGGCCCTGGTTTTTGCAAAGGCCCAGGCTTTTGCGTGTACCCAGTCGGTGGCCAGCGACGAAAACGATGCCCAATCATTCCTTCCTCCACCCCTGAAACACGTACTGCTCCCGTCTGGAAGTCGATTTCGGCTGTGATTCGGCAACAATGGCTTTTGTTCATCACTGACAGCAGGACCCTTGTAAACTTGAATTCGAAAGGGACCGTCTTGTTGAACTCCGACCAGGCTTGATGTGCCATGGCGCCCGACTGATCCATGTCATGGTCCCTGAGCAGGGAGTAAGGCCGCAGAGTCCAATCTTGCAGAACGCCAGCCATGATCCGGACTTTGGCGCGGGACAACAGTGCGTGGATATCAGCTCGGATTTGGCGAGAAGACCAGAGTAGGTTCGTTATGGATGTCATCTTCCCCAGCAGTGGCTCAATCAACATGTACGCTTTAGCGTTCAGATCGAGAAGTATTTCGTATACCACAAAACGGAGCTCCTGAGGCATGTCAAGGAACATCCTCCCTGTGGACAAATGGTCAGGAATGTATGTAAAGGTGCGTGAAATCGGGTGGCCTACATTTGGTGGGCTTTGACCTGAAGGGCAAAGCGATACCAGAATCAATAGATGCTCTGCCGGTTCGAGCATTCATGATTGCGATGCGAATTGAATAATGTGTATATGGAATTTGTGAATCAATGATGGAGAGAGATGGTGATGATGATGATGATGATGATGATGATGATGATGATGATGATGATGATGATGATGATGAGAGAAATAGAGATAGATGCGAGCATTTGACGCCGAGTAGCATAGACAAGGAAATGGAATGCCGAATATTTAAAGAGGAAGGAACCACTGATGGCTTCCACGAACCGCGTCATGATCCGAATCCGATATGCCAAATTAAGCTTCAAAGGATATCTGTGCAGGCATATCAAGATTAGCAGAAAAGAAAGCAGTTCAAAGTGAATGAGTTTGTGCTTTTTGACCTATCAATTGCCAATCTTGTCAAGATTATAGTCGGTTATCGTATCCTCATGCTTGACCTTCGCTCCAGACTTGAAGCCTTTAAGCGGAATCAATCTCATAACCATCATCCTCGTCATTGACAGCATCAAAACAAACCATGTCCTCGTGATTTCCGTAACCATGACAATCCTGCATGTCCTCATCCTAGCAACCAAACAACTCATCATTATCCCAGAAATACTTAGGGCAAGGCAACTCCACCTCACGCAACAACACCTCCACATCCTCCAACATAACACCATCAAACCCCTCCTTACCAGTAAACACCTTCATAGGCTCGAGAAAAGCTTCCTCAAACTCCTCAAACAGGTGATCACAGTAGTTGGAAGAGAACATGGCCAGGCCATCCTCAAAGCCAGGCAGACGGACTGCGACGGTGTTGGTTTTGAAGTTCAGGTTCGCGGTGACTCTGATTTGCATTTCTGCGGTGAAGACAATGATATCGAGGGTCCATAATTTGATTGCGGGAAGAGGTGCCGTGGTGGGTGAAGGGTCTTGCTTCTTGGATCTCTTGCTCTTCTTCTTGGGTCCAGCAACGGCGATGGTGTGGGGCTCGAGCTTGAGGTTGTAGTAGAGACCAGCTTGGATACGAGCCTTGTAGTCGGAGGCGATCAAAGTGGTGACTTCATCGCGGACTTGTTCAGAGATGGCGAGTAGTTTGGTGACGGCATCCAGAGAGTTGGGGGGTTCGACGACCAGGGTCTTGGTGCCTCTGGGGTCGAGAAGGAGGTGGTAGGCTTTGTGGCGCGCTTCGAGAGTGAGATTGAAGAAAGCAGGATCGGCGGGATTGGCAGGGACTATAGTATCGTCAATGTGTGACACGAGCAGGAGGGAAAAACGCTTGGCTTACTTTGAATGTCGACCTCCTGCACTTTGGTGGCAGAGTTTTCTCCTCCGCCAGTATTGGAGCTTTGAGTGTCCATTTCGTGTTGTGATTGCCAACTGATAGACGATGATTATGGGAGGTGAGAGATTGAAAAGTTGTAAAAAGAAGGAAATATAGCGAAGCCGCAGAGAGGGGACAAACAGGAGCTCCTCCAAGCTTCAAGCTGCAAACAAAGAAGTCTGGAGCTTCAGCGGGGCATAGACCGCGACAAACTGAGACCAAGGCATTGATGTTACGTATTAGATTAGGTGGATTATAATTAACAGACAAAGAGAGTTTGGAGATGATAGAAGACTGGAGAGTCGTTAGGATAAATCAAGTAGAGTGCACGCGATTGAGTGTACCTTGCGTGGATATTTCAGCCATAACAGCGAGAGTGTCACAAGCAGAAGGAGTCTGCGTCTAAGGGCTTTGGAGTTTGACACGGTGACGATGTGAGAGCAAAAATGAAGGTGAGAAGAGAGAGGAGGAAAGAATGCTCAAGGGAGTTCCAGAGATATGGTTATAAGTGCGACCGTACAAGATCCAGAGATCCAACAGTGTGGTCGCAGAAGATACGGAGATCTTGGTGTACAGCAGAAGTACTTTTTGACATGTTTTGTGGAATGTGTTACCGGGAGGTTGTTTGTTATGTATATGCCGTGTAATGGTGATCGGTAATGAGGACGTAGAGGATAGTCGAACAGATCATGACTGAGCTCTCAGCTTGCCAACTTTGCTTCAAAAACACCCATCAAAAGGCCTCCAAGATGTTCTTGAAGCTCGAGTAACGGTCAGCTGAGAGTGCGGATTACTGGTTATTCTCTCTGAACATTTAACATGAAAGCCGTCTTGTCTTCTGATAGTGAGGTTCTGAAGACATGTTCATATGCTGAGAGCTAATGCTGGTCGCTCTCAGCGGACACCTTGGACAGCTGGAAAAGCATCGTGCATTCCGATGTTCACGTCCTAGAGGTAAGACCGTGGCAGGAGCAGTCAATAAATCGTAGGAGCAACACCAGAGATGACGTCCAAGCAGGAAGAAACAATAAGAGGGGTTTAGGACGATGGTTGCCATAACGGGTATAGCGCGAATTCGAGGGTGAGAGTCGCCCAAGGTTTGAGCGGACCTCAGCGGTGCCCTCGGTCCAAGACGTTCCATTCGGCGAAATAGGGATCCTGCAATTTTCGCGATGACTGCAGGGGATAGAATGACAGAACATGTCGCTATCAACCGCTCACGTGTCGATTGTACAGTGATAACATGAGCACGCCCGTCGTATCTGGTGCGACGCGACGGTCACAGGCTGCTGCGGAGGACAGCTTGGCGTGCAAGGAATGCCGTCGTCGCAAGGCCAATTGCGACCATAAGATTCCGGAGTGCTCGACTTGCAAGCGTTATAAGCGCCATTGTCTTTACGATAGGCTGGGAAAGACGCCGCTAACGAGAAGGTGCGTGTAGATGAAGCTTCGTTGCAGGCTTTGCGGCTGATATTGGCTTCTAGGCATCTTACAGAGGTGGAGCATCGTTTGTCGCGTGCTGAAGGGATTCTCAAGAGGTTGTTTTCTGATCAAGAAGTTTCGTATCTGCTTGACCAGGAACGATCTGGTGATGTACCCACGCTGCCGCCGATAAGGAGTATATCGCAAACACATACACCACGGACTGCTAGCCCTGCCGCAGGGAGCGTAGACTCGCCAGTTACCTCGCAACAACAGCGAAGTGTGACATCACAACCTCAAGTACCAACTCAAGGAAGCACTGGTCTCGATGATCCTGGGTCAGCATGGAGCTTTCCCACGACTGATGTTGAGCCAGACCCTACAGCGGCATTGTATCCAGATGGCGACGAAGAATTTGAGTGGGATGAGAGAGAACAGACTGGACTGCATGGCGGTGTCGCAATCACCGAGGACGACGAAGAAGGTGTCAGAAAAGTCATGGACGGTATGGCTACTCTGAAAGTCGACGCTGCCAATTACGGTTATCTTGGAATGGCGTCTGGAGCCTCTCATCTGCGATCTCTCTGGATGGAGTCTGGAAATGGGCCCTCCTGGGATTCTGGCGCTTGGCATGACAGACGACGAGATCTGCAAGATTTGCTTCGAAGACAGACAGAGAGTTCCTCGATAGCTTCAGCCGTGCAGACTCAGACTCTGGTGACAAGAGCGATGGTCGACGTGTTTGTTGATGCATTCTTCGTGCGGTACCATCCGGTCTTTCCAATCTTGCATGAACCGACATTTCGGGCTCAATATGCAAGCCGGATGGCTCGACCTGGTCAAGGTATCTGGCTTGTACTGGTCAACATCGTTGCGGCGTTGGGTGCTTTTGTTACCAACCCAAGCTCCTCGGATGATACGAGTCTGTCAATCTTCAGGACAGCAAAGCGATATCTTGCAGTCAATGCCTTGGAAACAGGCAATCTGACGTTGGTTCAAGCATTCGGTATGTCGGCCATGTTCCTGCAGAAGATCAACAAGCCCAATACCGGCTACAATTATGGTGGTGTCGCGATCAGAATGGCTATCGGGCTTGGATTACACAAGGAGTTTGGTTCTCAGCACATGAGCCCTTTCAAGCAAGAGTTGAGGCGCCGAATATGGTGGTCTCTCTGTGTCCTGGACGTAGGCGCAACCATTACCTACAGTCGTCCTTTGATCTGGCCACAAGTCGGAGTTGATGCAGCTTTACCATCCAATATCCGGGAGCAGGACCTCATGGCCAACTCACCGGTGACGCCACCCGAAGTCGACGAACCGACAGTCAACACATACCTCCGAGTACAATCGTCATATCACCTGCAGACCATGCCAATATACAACCGCTTGATTAGCAACCCACCACCGCTTCCAGAAGAACTCTTGACGCTCGATTCGACCATTGTGGAGGCCTGGTTGAGTCAGGTGCCGCATTATTTCCATGACAGCAGTGGCCCTATGCTGGAAGATCGATTTGCCTTACCGCATGGCATCAACTGCTGGAGATATCGCAACCTTCGCATTGTCATCTTCCGACCACTCTTGGTCAAATGGGCATTGCAGGACGGCAGAGAGGAGACGCTCACTTGGCACGAGCAAGAAGCGACGAATAGGTGTTTGCGTGCTGCTCGAGAAAGTATAGCATCGATTCAAAACTTCTGGAAGTCGAGGTCGCAGACGAGATTGACTGCTTTCTATGTGCTGTTAGTATCGCTATCACTGAAGCTTGACAACTACTGACTGTTTCCAGATACTTCATCTTCCAAGCGGCACTTATCCCAATACATTGTCTGCGTTGCAAGTCCAAATCCAGGCTGGCACCAGAATGGCGAGACCAGGTGTCGGCGACTCTGGAGGTCGTCGAATCAATGATTGGGTTGAATCCGAGCGCCTCAAAATGCCGCGATGTCATCATGAGTCTCTGTGGCTCGCATCTTCGAAACCTGGATGACGAATTCGTCGATTATGAACAGGCGTTCAACTTTGAGCCGACAATGGACGCGACAGCATGGATGGCAGGATGTGCGCCTACTCTGATCAATGAAAACTTGTGGGCAGGAAGCCTGGACAACACCAGTGCGGAGCTGTCCTTCAGCACTTGGGAGGGTGATTGGAACATTTGAAACGTGTCGATGTGTCAGTTTCCATCCGATGGTGGGTAGCCAACTGAAACATGAGAAGTTGGAAATATTCAGCTAACGGATAGAAGTGCAAGGATGGCGTCGACTGCATGGGTCAATGTGGCCGGCCAAGCTCACCGAACCGCTCTGCTGGGTCAATCGCTCGAGTGAAGTGCTCTTTCCGCGTTGGTAGATGCACCTAACCGCCGTGCTTGCCGGTGCACGTGTCAATCCTACCAACACCAACCAAACACAACCAATATGAGATTAAAAGTTGAGCCACGCTTCATCAACGCTGTCGTAGTCTAGAGGTTTAAGACGCCGCTCTCCCACCTTAAAAGCGGAGGTCCCGAGTTCGAACCTCGGCGGCAGCAATCCTTTTGCATCTACACCATAAGCCAGAGAGTCAGAGACTCAACAAAGGCCGTCTATCAACTTTTTGCGTTATCCTTCCTCCTTTTCGGGGCATAATTTGATCAAGGGCTGAGATATTAAAACTATCTTTCCGACCTAGAAACTTATGATTCTAAAGCAAGGGGCCGTTCTCCTAACGCAAGGGTTTACACTACCTTTTATACATTGAGATCTCCTGCCCGCCCAGGTGTATCATTATGTCCTCCTCTACCGACTAGTACCCCAAGGATGCGCAATTAGCAATGCTGGAGCAAGATGTTATGGATTTGGTCAGCTATTTACGAGGGTGTCGTCCGACTCGAAATACAGCAAATAGCCACAAAATTGAGCATAGCTCGGCCACTCTGATGGTCTGTTGCTCCCTGGGTGACATATTCTCCCGATCTTCGAAGCATCGCTAGCAAAAGTGCCATAGTAAGAGCACGTTCTTCAGAGCAAGCATGGCGACCACAATCAAGAAGGTGCAAGATATGCGGCGGCACGAATAAAGCCGTTCTCTCTGTCGCTGATGACTCGGTCAAACAAGTCTTTGATTTGTCTGACAGTCTTCTGCTGGTTACCAGAACCAGGGCCCGAGTCGTTACAAGTCATGCATGCTGAGCTGTGCGGCACAACATCGATCTGAAGTGCAGGTGTAGAGTGGATCATGTTGACAACGGGCTGCAAAATGGCGAGTGAATTGTGTCTACCGCCGCATCGCACTTCAATGACGAATCTGATGGGAACACCAGTCGAAGATGCCTTCTTGACACGGTCGGCGACGATTTGAAAACGATGTGCTTGCGTCTTGAAATCCGGATAGTGGCAGTAATTGCCCCCGAAGAACTCAAGGGATAGTACACGAGTACAGAGTGATGATGCTTCTTGGTAGATTCGCAGACTACAAAGCAGTAGCGTGGGTACTTTGGTGTGATGAGCTGGGAGTGCTTCCTTGTAGATCATCAAACGGATCTCCAGAGGCAGGTCAAAGAGATTTGTCGAGCGTGTCATTGTGTCGGAGATGGTTTCGGATTGTCCAACAACCTCTGTGATGACGGTGTTTGCTGCTTGTTCAACGGGTCGTTTGATGGGCGTCTTGTGTTTGGTTTGTTGCTCGGTGGGTGGCTTGGGAGCGGCCATCACCATCATTTCTGCGAGCATGATGGCAAGACGAGAAAGAAATCTGGCGCCTGGGATAACTCATTTAGCCGATGATACGTTTCGAAAGGTAAGACGGCGCCTCGAAGCGCCGCAAGAACTGTGAGATACGGAGGATAAATGCTTACGGGAAGTGAGGATGCGCCGACGACTCTTGCGTTGCAGTCAATGGCCGAGATGGTACCAGTGAAGTTTTGATGGGTTTGAGGTTGTGATGACCGTCGGAGCGATTTGACGCGTATTCACGTCCTGATTTTATCGGCGCGATGGCGACTTCTCTGGCACGTTGAAAGCGACGCGACTGCCTCGACTCTGACGCGCTAGAATCACTCCCTACTCTCAAAACCCCGACAATTCAATCAAATTCATGGTCTCACGCTGCGCAACATCGTCAAGATGACTGATACTCGCCTTTCGAACGACGTTCCGGATCACTCAGACGAAACCCATACATCCACAACCATCAGAACCTCGACACTTTCTAAGATTCAGCCAAATGTCTCTAGGCTTGGATTCATGGACTTGCCCCCAGAGCTACGTCTGATGATCTACCGACACGCTTTTCCAGAAGACGAGATCTACATTGTGGTATACGGAAACACCACCCGAGCCCACCCCTACCATGAACAAACCTCTGGCTTATTACGCCTTAATCGTCAAATCACTCGAGAGATTGACGCCATCTGTACTTACGTCGTCCACGACTATTACGACATTTTCGCCCTCGCACCAAAAACAGTCAACAAGTTACATGAGATCTGCAAGCTTCTAGCTCAGGCAAACAGGAAGATCACCGTGCGAATCGAGCTCGAGTTTTGGGGACACTCCGATTTACGTGATCTTCTCGAAAGCTTGCCGGGATGCAAAATTGAGATCAAGACTCATACTCACAACATTAAACTCGATGTCTTGATCCGACGTGTGGAAATCTGGAAGGAGTCCGGTGGTATTGAAGCATCTGTTACGGTTATGCGTTGTCAAAAGCAGGGACTAAAGTGCTGCCAATATCTGTGGGGATTGTGAGATGATTAATCTCACCAGGAATGTCTAGATGGGATGACAAAACACCAGAAGATGATTGAAGGACGATGTTGCTATCGCTGTGCTCTTATGCAGCCCTCACCTCCGAGAATTCTTGCTTCATGTCAATAACTTTGACACAATTCGATCTACAGCATCACGTCACATGAAGGGAACTCACTCGGGCTTGCGTTTATCTAGGACGCGGTAAAATGGACGAACTTCCAGTTAGACCTTAGCAGTCAACACCCTTAGGCATGTCAGTGTTTCGGTCTGGTGTCAGTCTACCGAGTAGATTACAATTCGTTCTCTCGTCTTCTGTAGCTTTCCCGCTCTATTGCTCTAAAGACACAATTAAAGCCACCATATCAAAGCGAAGAATTTCCCACATCTCATTACATTTTCCCTGATGGTGATACATCAGCAAGAAACAGCAGTCATCATACTATTGTAGTTGTGAGGGTATGAATTGTCAAGTCACCCCGGCTTCGAGCGAGACAGACAATCGTAGTTTGAGCATGAATACGTTCAAGAGCGTACTTGTTTACTTGTTAATATCTGTGCATTACAAAAGCGACTGGACAACTTTTTTGGCAACTAAAGATCATATTGAATGAATACCCAGTCTTGCCAGCGAAAAATTGGAAGGCATGGAAGAAATACTCTTGTGATCATGCATATATCGCGGCTGCCAGCCACCACCTCTACCAATAGTCGCTGAGCGACTAGCACGAAGGAAGATCTGCTGTTTTTCCTCTTCCTTGCGAGCTAACGCTTATGACATTCAAGAACATCGTCCATAGTAATGGCCAGTTCATGGAGTCAGAGTTGTTCCAATGGACCTGATATCACAATATCGCTGCCAGTCGCGTACGGCCGTTGCGGCCGATGGATCTCAACGGAGATACTTGCTGATGCTGTTTGGGTGGCTACAAAGGGTGATCGCTGGAATGGAATATACAGAGGATTTCTACTTGCAAAATCTCGCAAAGATGCAGCTGGACAAGCAAGGGGCGGGACCACTCGGTGAGTAGGCGGGTATCGCATGCCTAAGTCCGACTTGCCAGAGCATCACTTCGAGGGCAGGACGGAATGAAGACTTCTAAATCGCGATTGTTCAGTTTGCCGTAAAACTTGTAGACCAATTTGATGACGATGATACCATTTTATGTCATATTTCTCGTGTATCTGATAGCATTCCTAGTAGCGTCCGAAATGGCAGATCTGGTCTGTCCTTTCTCGAGGTCCAGCACGGCATTGATCGTGATGCCCTTTGCCACAGACATTGATTCTTTCAAAGACTCGGGAGTCATGCCCTGATCCAGTAGGCCAGCTGCACTCTTCAGACTCTGTGCAGAGAGCGCTAAGGCCAAAGATCGAGGGATACCCTCTGCCACAGCCGCATCTGTGACAGCATCGACGGCAATCATCATGAGAGCGTTGCAAGTTGCGTGTGCTGCCGTGGCTTCGTTCATAAGTTCCTCCGGTAGGTAATGAACGCTGCCAATTTGTCGGAAGATCCAATCGCAAAGGGCCTTTTCATCGTCTCCGGCATGGTCTGTTTCAGCAATCATGGTGACTGAGTCCAGGTTTTGTGCTCCAATGCTAGGGATGACGTGGATGACATGGAATTGCTCTGCTCTGTTGGTTTCCTCATTGAGCACGAAAGCATCAATGACCTGTTCGCAAGTCGTACCAGCCAGCAAACTGATGACAAGTTTACCTCGCAAAGATTTGCAAAGCGGCATGTTTTCCGAGATCGATCTGAGTTCTGCAGGCGGAATACCGAGCATGATGACATCGGCTTTGTCGACGGCTGAAGACCATGCGTGTAGGGAAGTAGCGCTTTGGATGCGGTATGCTTCATCGCCGAGAACCTTCTGCACTCGTTCGAAGGATTCCTTAAATCTGACGCAAGCGTGTATTTGGAGCTTGAAGTCTTCTGAGTTCTTGTGGCCCGGGCGGACGCTGGTGAGTAGGCCTTTGATGATGGCAGTGCCCATGAAGCCTGCTTACATGTCAACTTTGACTCCGTGATAGAACATTGTGGAATGACAAACCACTTCCGAGCACCGCGATACTAAGTCTCTCTAGGGGGCAATCCATCGCATGTCCAGGTCGCTTATGGGTAGACTGAAAGATTGTCAATAGGACGAAGTCGCAGAATGAAGTCAGAATAAATAATTGCAAGAGGTTGGCCGCCCCGCCATTGGATTGTGGAGTGGATTTCCTATTCCGTCATGGCTATCGCGGTGTCGGCATGACATCCGATCGGAAGTGCAACCGGTTAGCTCAAGCGCCCTTGTCTCTCTTGCAACACGACGGACATGTAACCGGTCATCCGTCAAATGGACTAAGCAACTGCCTCTTCGATCCAGTATTTCGACACACAATCCAAGAAATAAATCATACCCCGGAGCTCTTTCGCATTACTAGCTGATCTCAGAGCAGACCGCCCCCAAGGAAAGTGAGGCGTATAAATCGCCTACTTTTGCGAATTTGATCAGTTATCTTCTGCACAGTATGTGGAACATGGTCCACAGCCTTGAGTCAAAGTCGCAACGTCACTCATGCGTTATTCGAACCAAAAATCATGGGATGGAAAGAAGAGCACCAGGTCAATGATTCATCTAGCTATCTAAGTCTCTTCTGCCGCCGCAGTGATTATTAGCAAACGGCGCCTCTTAGAATACTCTAGTGGCCATCGAGGATCACTGACCTGCCCCTCTGCTTTACCCCGCCGCCTAATTATTCAATGATGATACTGAGATTGAGAACCAGTAGAGCACATACTTATTGTATGATGTTGCCAATTTTTCCCCCAATGACGAAGTCGTCGTCGGCTGTACCAGAACAGCACATGGTGGAGTGTTCAACGCTTTTATACTATACTCTTGGTCAAAAATCATCCATGTTCTTGTCCGTCGTTACGATTTCAACCATTACACACACATTAAGCTTTCAGGTAGAGATGTACGATAATCTTTCTTTTGTTTCTCATTGTGTCAAATCTGCTGTACATCCACATTTTTGGAGATGTGGGACCCTATATGATAATGACGATGATGGGGACGTTCGAGTTTGATATTGACAGCACGGCATATAAAAAGCCTTGATGCAATCACGCAAAAGTATCACGACGTGCCGCCACCGCTGCCGCCGACGACTGTCCCCTGTGACGAAAACGTTGAGACGACTTGCGAACTATGATGAGAACACCCAGTGCAGAAAAATACAGGATATCGGAGAGGAGAAGCAGGGTATCAGGTCAATGACACCTATAATTTCTCTTCCTCTTATCACCTTTGCTACTTTAGCGATAGAAGATCTCACCTTAGACGGTGTAGCGAAACGAGTAGCTTTCGCCCAGATTCACTGACCTGCCATGTTTGTCTCCTGCCTTCTTCTGTTTTACATTACCTAGATTGAGATCACGTTTGCAGCTCAAGCAAGCTCATATTAAGAAGAAAACCGTCTTCTCGTTCCGTCAATTGGGGTGCTTTTGTTGCCAGCTTGATTAGCAACAAATTAAGAAAGAGCTATCTAAATGTACTCTTCCCGACTAGATGAAGAACACCATGGTTACGTTGCGCTAAGCGAAGGCGAGTGACTCGCGACTTACAATCCATGTTCTACAGAAACGTTGGAGTTCTCATTAACACACTTGGTTCAAAGCTGACATGCCCCGTCATGAAGCGCAACGATTCTCTTGTTTAGTATAAATGTTCTCAACCACGATAATGTGTTCTTCGCAAAGCCCCAACGCACCTAAGGATATTTAGAGGAAAGATCAATGTCCAGTACAGAGAACCATGGGACTGATTGAAGAGCTCATATAAATCGTTCAGAACAACACTCTGCCTGGTATGGAGAAGACAAAGCGAGGCATCGGGTCAACGACACCTCCGTCTCTTACCTACCTCCATCTTGTATTCAACTTTGCACACTATTCACTGGGATTACTGGCTTCCGTTGATTATGGGACAAGAATCTAGAGACTCAAAGGGGAACAAAGGCGACCTCACTGACCTTGTAGGTGTCTTGCGTGCGTGTGCTTTCGCCTACTCAATCTGTTGACTGAAAAATAATCAACCATTATAGAAACTGGACTCACAGAATTGCGAGGCTAGACAACACGATGTTCAGTGACAGATGCAGTAAGGTATGATGACAGAAGCTGTCCTAAGGACCACAGGCAGATTTACCCTTACTGAACACTCAACAAAGATGACCTGAAGAGATAGGAGATAACTTGCAAAAGGTATTGTCATTGTGTCATTCAGCTTTCAAATTCGAACCACTAATCGGACTCGCACATATAAAGGTAAGCATCGCTACCTTCCTCAATCGCATCCGAAGCCCAGCGCGTGATTGTTACATAACCTTCACTCAGTAACCTTGGTAGTATCCCGACGAGTGTCCTTGGTCATATCCTGGCGGAGGGCCTTGACCATAGCCGTGCTGTTGATGTTGCTGCTGTTGGTCGTATCCGCCGTACTGGCCAGGTGGTGGTGGGCCTGGCGGAGCAGCGCCGTACTGGCCACCAAATTGTTGAGGAGGTCCAGGTGGAGGTGCTCCGTAAGGTGTTCCAGCATCATAGGGCACTTCGTAACCTTGTTGGTAAGCGCTAGGATATGCATAGGGATCGTTGTTAGCAAAGCCCGCAGGAGCCGGAGGCTGGTACTGCTGGTTGTAATCGGCAGGTGGAGGAGCACCCCAACCGGCTTGAGGAGTAGCAGGACCGGGTTGACCATAGCCTGAGCCGTACTGCTCGGGAGTGCCTGAGGCGTCCATACCACGTTGTGGGTGCTGGCCCATGCCAAAGACGTTCTGCATATCTCCGGGACCGCCATGAGAGTGGAGATGAGGGTTGGCGCCACCAGTGTGGTTGTGGCCGGCCTTGACACTCTCAGAGCTCAGGAGTCTGTCGAGGTCATGACCGCCGCCAGGGCGTTGACGGGCCCATTGCTCAACTACAGCGAACATCTTGGTTTGGATCTCGCAGTGAGGGTCGCGGATAGCAGGGTGGTGGAAAACACGAAGCACGTCGTTGAGGACTTCTTCTTCAGGCACATCAGGGTGGTCAAATGCGTAGATAATACGGGGTGCGACGTATTGGAGAATACAGGCAGCAACCTTGCCAGCAGGTTCGTTCAAGATATTGCTGAAGTGGTCCTTAGACAGCAGAGAGTGTGTAGGGTCGGTGCTGAAGGGGTCTGTCCAAACTTCGTACTGATGTTTTCCACTCGCGTCGACGACACTGCTGCTACCCTGCTTTAGACTGTTCGAAGCAGCGGCGATCAGAGGAGTGATGTAGGGAGCGAGCAGACCCATGACAGTCAACGTAACCTTTTCAGTGATCTTCTCAATCAAACTCTCCAGACCAGGAATCTTGGAGACGATGTTGCTGATGCTGCGAACGACATTGTCACGGAAGACGAGGATGGGATAGATCTTGGCAACGATTGCCTGAGGGTCGGCGGTGTTGTTGGCAGATGCGACAGGATTCCAGGCACGATCCTGACTGTAGCCACCGTCATCGAAGCCACGAGCACCGGCGCCACCGTTCTGAGCAGCATATTGATCGGACTCAGTTTGTAGACGAACAGCTTCCTGGCATAGACCGCTCGTACCGGGCACCTTGGATAACAGGCTGACCAAGCCAGACACTTCTCCCGAAGGCCCAGAGCCAGAGCGCTTTCCTTGAGCGGAAGCATCGTTCAAGGCACTCTGCATCTCATCAACCTCACTTTGTGTGACATGATCAGTGGCTTCACCCAGGACGGAGTGCATGAAGTCGACGCCGCCAAAAGTGCCAGTGACCAGTGGGAAAACACGCTTGCCACGAAGGTTGATTTCAGTGTTTGCTCCAACATGAGGGAACACGTTATTGTGTCCAAGCTCACGAAGTGCAAGCTCGGTGTAATTTGTGTGCGCCCCCCAATCCTCTAAACAGTGAAGGCTCTGCCCTAAACAGCGTAAAGCTTCGCACAAATCTTTTTCCTCGCCCTTGTTTTGACCGTGAGTGTAAAGGCGGCCGTAATGAATAGCTCTCTTGAAGCTGTATCTGATGTATCCAGCCGAGGTGGCCCAATCGCCGCGTTCGTTTGCAATGTAGTTCTTCATACCAGTGTCTGGGTCAATGGCAAGCTCCTGGGGTGAAACGGGACCACGAAGACGCTGGTCAAATTGCCTGGCATCTTGATTGTCGGCATAATCCTTGGGGTTGTCGATGTGCTCCTCAGGACGGTAGACACCAAGGCGCTCGTCGGTGACTTCGAATTCAGCTGTGGCATATCCGAAACTCATAAAAGCAAGAACCCAGACCAAGATCCGGATAGTGCTAGCAGGAACACCTTTGAGAGTACCGACATCGACAGCTTGACTGTAATCACGGAGCCAGTTGCCAAAGTAGACGCGCTGTGGAATATGGTCATCAACAAAAGAAATTCTTGGGTACTACAGAGATCAGTCCTACCTTGATCATCATCGAAGTCCACTTGTGCTTCTTCAAGCAGTCGACAGTCTTGAGCATATCCTCGATGTCACCATGGCGCCAGTTCTTGCCTTCAATCTTTGAGATGGAAGCAATGTTTCCGGCGCCGAAGGCATGAGTCGGAGTTGCAAAGAGCAAGACTGCCACCAGACAGAGAAACAGTAGCAATTTCGTGTTGGCCATGATGGTGGATTTGTGTGTGTAAAGATCAAACGATGTAAAGATCAAACGATGATGGAGATGAAGATGACGACGAAGGTGGGATAGGTTTATATGAGGCTGAAGCGTGGAGGGGCACAGGTGGCTGTGCGTTGACGAATGCGAGTAATGCACCACGAATCCTTTAGATGTTCTATTCTTGGTGCGCAGCAAGCAGAGATGCAAAAGCAGTGTATGTGAAGCTTATGGTCAAACGATATTGACCCAGGCAGCTATGTATCACTGTGTATGTAGCATTAGACGAAAAGAAACATCTTGCGGTGGTTTGGGCGGAGGGCGGAGGGCGCAAAGAGGGCGGAGAGACGGAAATGCCAAGGCCAACGATGATGAAGTTGCAGGGACTTTTTTGGGACCAGCAAAGCGGCGACTCTTTGGCATTTGTTTCTCGACTTGTCGACGACAACCACTTTATCACTCTTGTCGCACCCACTGCCCGCCCATTCCTCTACGCCTTATCGCCTCTTCTAGACTAGGGTCGTTTCTCACGCCACCACATCATCAGCGACAATATGTCCGACAGAAGATCCGGCGACGAATCGCGCGCAAAGCGCCAGAAGATGGAATCTGATCCCGCCTCCAACCCCTACCTCGCACACATGAACCACAACGAGGACAACGGCTACAGCAATGGACGCTCGAATGGCGGTGCTTCCGATGGTCTCACTCACTTCAAGCGCCACCAGACGACGGCTCAGCTGGCTGCAAAGGCTGAGGATGGTCCTTCAAACCCTTTCAACGGCAAGAACCTGTCTGAGCGCTACTTTGGTATCTTGAAGACTCGCAGAAACCTGCCTGTCCACGCTCAAAGGTACGTGGCTAGTCTTCCTATCAAGCCGCGTAATTACTGACTAAACGTGTAGAAATGAATTCCTTCAAATGTTCCAGCAAACGCAAATCCTCGTCTTCGTCGGTGAGACCGGTTCAGGAAAGACCACTCAGATCCCTCAGTTCGTCCTCTACGATGATCTGCCGCATCAGCAAGGCAAGATGGTTGCTTGTACACAGCCCCGTCGTGTGGCCGCCATGTCGGTCGCTCAGCGTGTCGCGCAAGAGATGGATGTTACACTGGGTCAAGAAGTCGGTTACAGCATCCGTTTCGAGGATATGACATCGCAGAACACCATTCTCAAGTACATGACCGACGGTATGCTTCTGCGTGAAGCTATGAACGACCACAACCTCAGCCGCTACAGCACAATTATTCTCGATGAAGCTCACGAGCGTACTCTGGCCACCGATATCCTCATGGGCCTCCTCAAGGAGGTCGCCCAGCGCAGACCCGACTTGAAGATCATCATCATGTCCGCCACTCTTGATGCCGAGAAGTTCCAAAAGTACTTCAACGATGCTCCTCTCCTTGCCGTCCCTGGTCGTACCCACCCCGTCGAGATCTTTTACACCGCCGAGCCCGAGAGAGACTACGTCGAGGCCGCTATTCGTACCGTTCTTCAAATTCACGCTACCGAGCCCGAAGGTGATATCCTGCTCTTCTTGACCGGTGAGGAGGAGATTGAGGATGCATGCAGAAAGATTGGTCTGGAGTCAGATGAGATGATCAGAGAAGCAGGTGCTGGTCCATTGAAGGTATACCCTCTTTACGGTTCTCTGCCTCCTGCTCAGCAACAGCGCATCTTCGACCCTGCACCTGGTCCTTTCCGCCCTGGTGGTCGTCCCGGTCGCAAGGTCATCATCTCGACCAACATCGCCGAAACTTCGCTCACTATCGATGGTATTGTCTACGTTATCGATCCCGGATTCAGCAAGCAAAAGGTCTACAACCCCAGAATCAGAGTCGAGTCTCTGCTCGTTTCGCCCATCTCAAAGGCTTCAGCCCAGCAGCGTGCTGGTCGTGCTGGACGTACCAAGCCTGGAAAAGCTTTCCGTCTGTACACTGAGGCTGCTTTCAAGAAGGAGCTCATCGATCAGTCATACCCCGAAGTTTTGAGATCAAATTTGTCGTCAACTGTTCTGGAATTGAAGAAGCTTGGAGTCGACGATTTGGTACATTTCGATCTTATGGACCCTCCCGCTCCCGAGACTCTTATGCGCGCCCTGGAAGAGCTGAACTACCTTGCCTGTCTCGACGACGAAGGTGAGCTGACTGAGCTTGGTCGTATGGCTTCAGAATTCCCTCTGGACCCTGCTCTTGCAGTCATGCTTATTTCATCTCCCGAGTTCTACTGCTCCAACGAAATTCTCTCCCTCACAGCACTTCTCTCGGTACCGAATGTGTTTGTGCGACCAAACAGTGCTCGCAAGCGTGCCGACGAGATGAAGGACCTCTTCGCACACCCCGACGGTGATCATCTCACCATCCTTAACGTCTACCACGCCTTCAAGTCACCAGCAGCACAAGACAACCCCAAGCAGTGGTGCCATGACCACTTCTTGTCATACCGTGCCCTGCAGCAGGCCGATAACGTCCGCATGCAACTCAAAAGAATCATGGAGCGCAACGAGATTGAGCTCATGTCAACACCATTCGAGGACAAGAAGTACTACGAGAACATCCGCAAGGCTCTCGTCTGTGGTTACTTCATGCAGTGTGCCAAACAGGACTCTGGCAAGAAACAGTACATCACAGTGAAGGACGAGCAGACCGTCTTGTTGCACCCTTCGACAGTGCTGGGCACCGACAGCGAGTGGGTCTTGTACAATGAGTTTGTCCTTACCACAAAGAACTACATTCGTACAGTAACTTCAGTCCGTCCTGAGTGGTTGTTGGACATTGCACCGAAATACTACAACATTGAGGACTTCAAGAAGGGAGACATGAGAACATCACTACAAAGAACGGCGGACAAGTTGAGGAGAAAGGAGATGCTCGCAGCCGGAAAGCGCTAAGCGAGGTTGTTTGTTTGTTGTGTAGATTATCTCAAAGGTTGGAAGAATAAATTCATGACTATCTACGTCTGTTCATTGACAGACAAAGCAAGTTGTTTTCCATTCCAAGTGCATGCCGTGGAATGTGGTAGATGACCGAATGCAGAAGGATAATTGATATGCGAGATCACGTGCACGCGCCTTGCCTCGGCCGGTCCTTCGCGTCATCCGCCATCTCGAGCTTCAATCTTGTGCCTGCTTGACACATTGACAGCTAATTTTGACAAACCTGTCGGTCAAGTCAACGACAACATGCCTTCGCCGATGGAACAAGCGCTAATCACACTCGTACCGACCCTCAATTCATTACCACAAGAGCTTATCGACCTCTCAACATCCCTCCTTGCGCAATCACGAAACAAAGCAGCCTCTCTCAAACCAGATGAAGAGATCGGGAGGACTTACGCATGCGCGCACATTGCCGTTGAGAGACTCAGGAACCGGCTCGATATCGACAAAGTGGTTGCGAGACCGCCCGTCGCACCGCGAATCTACAAGAAACTCTACGGATACCTGGATGCGGCGCTGTCTGTTCCTGCAACGCCGAGGACGAATCGACTGAAAGATGTTGGAACAGTAGGTACACCCGGCAGTGGAAGAGGGAGAAGGAGTGCCTTGGGTACACCTGTTGGTACGCCGTCTAAGACTCCCGCGAAGAGTGTAAGAAGCGCAGGTGTCACGCCATTGAAAACTCCAATCTCCGCAGCGAAGAGCGTAGGAAGCGTCACAGCGTCTGGTAGGAGGACGAGGTCTGCCGCAAAGGCTCCGGAAGAGGAAATCGTGATAGCAGACTCGGAAGAAGACATCCAGAAGCAGATTGTACAAGAGCAGGAAAAGGGATACAACCTGCCAACACAGGTGCCACCACTGATCATGTCAGTCTGCGATGCACTTGATGTGCCACAAGCATCGACACACGTCCTCGCAGCATTGTCCGCTATTCTACAATTACGAGGCTATAATGACGCTGAGACAAAGACCAACAAACAGACGCCTCGGTCGTCTGTCAAGAGGCGAAAGCGAACTTCCACAAGCGCAGAAGAAGAGCCCACATCACAAGAAGACGACAAGGCCATCACACCAACATCTTTGCCAGCTCTCCTCGCGGCGATCGCCCTGATCACTACTTTCACCCTTCGCAACACCGTAATAGACGGCACAGCATATGCAGCCGCTCGCTCATCCGCCATCCAAGCGCTAGATCCCCACGCACCCATCAGCGCGGAAGTCGACGCCTTCCTACACGCCAGTAAAACAGAGGGGTGGCTAGAATTACCATGGTTCACTGCCGTCAAAGCCGCTGCCACCACGACAGCCATCCCTGAAGCACAGACACCTAAAAAGAACAAACCTCCTGCCAAAACACCACTGCACAGAAAGGAGAAACATGCACCTAGACCGGCGGCGAAGGATTTGGACATGGATACTGTGATGGAAGACGCAGATGCCGAGGCTGAGGAGGAAGATGCAGATAAGCCAGGCGCTGGACTAAGGTCAGGCTTGGGAACCATGTTCCAGGATTCCGTGGACTGGCTGAGTATGGACAGAAGGAAGGAGTATAGAGCTTGGAAGAGGGACATTCTGCAAAGATGTGCGGAGATTGAAAGTAGAGCATAGAATCCCCTCGTGTACGATATTTTAACATGCATCACCTTTTGATCGACAGAAGCTGTGTAACATCCTGCGAGTGTCCTTCTCAGTGATTGCTGTAACTAGTTTGTTCCCAATCAGCTTGGTCCTCCGGATGTCGAAATGCACAACAACTTACCCACCGTCACATTTTGAGTCTACGACGCAGGGCAGTCGAATGAAACATCTCAATTACCGAGACTACTGATGGTATCGTCACTGTGATTAAGATCTGCCGACCCGTGGGATCGTTGAGGTAGATTCCCATGGCTGACGGGACTACCCTGCGCGACCTGCCACAAGGAAGTTCTGATCACGAAAGCGCAATTCTGTCACTGAAGCGACGATCGGCCGCACTTCGAGTTTTTCAATGACGAACATAATTTTTGATCATTCTTGTCTTCTGATTCATCCATTGTGTTCTCTTTATCGATCATGCACTCTCAGTGTAATGAGGCTCAAACTGTCTTTTTTATCGCCACGATGGGGACGCGAAATGTCCATTCTAAAAGTCGCTGTTCTGGAAGATCCGCTTTCGGCCACGGACAATCCTTTGTGCACGTCAACATTCCTCGATTTGATGGGAGACGCTTCCCCTAGTTTGCACCACCAGGACAATCTGCCTCAGCGACTCAGTCGGATTCAAGACTTGCGAGCATAGGATCGAGATCAAGCATATACCGCTATCATGATCCAGGCCAATGGATGAATAATAGGTATCGGATTTGCCATGGGGTCAAGGCAACGATGCTTCACCGAGAGACTGTTTCAAGTAACACTTCTGTTTGCTTCCGTATACCGGAGCTTCTTTGTGTGTAGTTTCAACACATACACATCCGGATGCGGAACATATCAAGGCTGCTTTCGACACAACACGCTTTCGACTCATATTGCAGCTAAGTCACTGGTCTCTGGACCTCTTTCTTCTCTCAACAAACAAGAGGAGATTCTACCACTACAAACGCCTGCTTTCACCTGACTTGAATTTTATCATCCTGTTACATGCTATTCTTGTTCTCGTCCTTATCATCTGTTCTACACCTTTTCTTCGTGTGTTTCCGAAAAGACCAACACAGACATTGAAAAGGTATTACCCCCATCCTATCTTGATAGACTGACAACAGCATGGCCGACGAAGGGGGTCATTCCCCGCCTATCCGCTCACAAGAGCTGCCTTCCAGTCAGGGGCCATACATCTCTCCACCTCGGACTCCTGGAATTATCATTACACCGTCCGAGGACTCTAACGCTGAACAAGCGACCGTGTCTTCTGACGATCTGCTCCAAGTATCTCACGAGACAAGAGACGATGTAGCATTGCCCAATGCCCACTCTGATGATGAGAACTCGCCAGTATCTCCGGAGGATGACGGAATCAAGATCAGCGACATTATCATGTCAAGACCTGTCTCCCCAGAGAATGACGACAACAAGAGCGACAAGTCTTCCTTCTTTACAGACTCCGACTCGGATGAGGAGTATAGAGGACGTCGCTCCGTTTCCTCGAGAGATCACTCTCCTTCCATCACTGACCGCATCCTTGGCCAAGCCACCAACGATGAGGCAAGGTTCAAACGCAGACGCAGCCAGGGTGGTCTTGGAGAGGGCTTCATACCTGCGGCAGTCAAGCCCAGCCCGCTCAAATTCAGGTCTATCACTCGGGACGGCGATAAGATTCTCATCCTTTCTCCCACAGATGGCAATTCAATTGTCATCACAGATCCTAAGGTTTTTGAAGAACTAGACAACTCTATATCACAGGGTCGCAAGACCTTATCTCCTGTCGAGACGGCTTTCTTCTCAAAACGCACGCAACAATTCCTCGCTAAGGCTTTGGAGGCGGATGAGAAAACTAACCTGAAGGCCACACCCCCTGCCGATCCGAAAAGACCTGGCTCGCCTCCATTCGACATGTCCACAGCAGAGGCTGAAGCAAACGAGGGAAACAAACATATCACTGCTGCTATCAAAGGCACCTCTAGTAGGGCTGCCGAGTCAGGCACTCTTCATCGTCGCACCTCTTCTGTCAATGCTGGTAATGTTCTGGTACAGAAACGCTTGGCACTACTCAATGAGGAAGTCAAGAAACTTCGCATCAACCCCCGCCACCCCGTACCAAAATGGAGTACCGATACATTGTGGGGATACATGCTCACGCAATATGACAATCTTGTCTCCGCCAATAACGTTCTCGCTTTGAACGGCCTCACCGCCAATACGGAAAACTTCAACACCTTTCGAGAGGAGAGGAAACTCTTCAGAGCCGAGGTCGACCGTGTCCAATCGGAAGCTGAAAGGCAAAGAATCACCGACAGTCAAGCAATCGAAGAGCTCAACATAAGGGTTCAAGAGCTCGAAGCAGAGGTCTTCGAAGCCGATGTCACCATCGACGGCTTGGAAGGTGCCTCCCGCAGGCATGATGCTGTTCAAGAGATCGTGAAGTCTGCTGGCAAGCTTTCAGAGGAAGCTCAAGCAGCCCTCGCAAAGGTTGAGGCGCATTCTCAGAAATACAGCGATACATATAGTCTTACATCTCGGACCATGCAACAGTACCGTGACAGTCTTTCTGTCTCCCACGCACAAGAGAAGAAGATCGATCAGCTCCAACGCGACAATCAAGACTTGCGTCAACAGCTCTTGGATTCGGATCTGAAGAGCGAGAAATGTAGAAAAGACAAACTTTTCCAGCAGCAGAACTTCGATAAGATCCAAAACGCATATACAGGACTGCAAAAGGAAAACGCTCAATTGAAGTCTCAGACTCAGACCTTGATACACAACAAGAGCGTGTCAGAATTGAAGAAAGCAGAACTCGAAGTCGAACTTCAAAAGACAAAGGACATTAACTCCGCTTCGGAGCAGAAGAATCCCTCTATCGGATTATCCAAGGTAGAGACTGCTGCTCCTGCATCGCCTAAGCCTGAGATCACTGAACTTGAGAAAGCTCTCAAGACTACACAAGATTCAAACGCCTCCCTTGAGAACAAGAACTCCGCTCTCGAAACACTCCTCAAGGAGACCAGAGAGGAGAAGACGAGGTTTGAGGAGCTGTACAAGTCTTCAGAAGTCCAGCGAGTTTGGTCTTTCGCTCACTACGCAACTGTCAAGAAGCCATGGCCAATTGTCACCCGGGAGATCATGGCTAGCCTCATTGTCGACGAGATCAACGGAAACAGCAAGCCAAAGGAAGACTCAGTCGATGCACTCACACGTGACCAGGTCATCGTTTGGTTCGCTGGAGACATGGGATTGTCCGAGATCTTCAATGAGATCCGAGCTCTTGGCCATGAACTCGACACCAACCTTGAAAAGACCATCTTATCCATCCTTATTGAGCAAGGACTCTGTTATGGCAACTTTGACGTCTTCGCTGCTTTCGCCTTTGCTGGCAAACCAGTTTCTCGCCCCGACTTCATAACGCGCATGAGTACCGTTATTGAGCTTCTCGACAGCATCGGAAATAAATTGCTCAGCGCTGAAGTCGATCGTGATCTTGCAAAGGATCAAGTTAGGCAACTTGAACTCAAGGACAAGCAACAACAGCTCAAGCTCAGACAACAAGCTCATGATCTGGAGAAGGCAGAAACTGCCATGAGCATCTTTGAGAAGCATAATGGCAGTCCTGAAGGAGCTGTTGAAGAATTGATCCTATCGGAGACCGAGAATGCCAACCTGAAATTGGAGTTCGAACATCTCGAGGAACGTAACGCCGAGCTAGCAGATGAGATTGCATATTACGAGAGAGAGCTCGTTGAGCAGCGCGCATCTGATGGAAAAGCTTCCAATCCCGATCAGGAAGAGCGTTGTACACTCGTGGAGCATCATGATCTTGTAAAGCAGATACGTGATCTTACGGAGAGAAACCGCGAATTGGCTGCCACATTTAACAAGACATTGGATGGACGCGACACTTCTCCAGATGGAACAGCCGTTGATAGTGCCGTCGGCCCGACCCCACTTGAGTCTCAGCCTCCTACTCACGACTACTATGCAGAGATTTTGAGACTCAGAAAGGAGAACGTCGAACTGACCAATCAATACGAAAATGCTAGAGTCAATGCTCCTGATTCTCCAGCATGTCCGCACTGCAGTGTTCTCAGAGCTCAGATCAACAGACTCAAGCAAAGAAACAGATCACGTGGCGAGAGGGAAGATGTGGAGAGAGAAAATGCAGTCTTTGCAGCAAGAAACTCTGCTGAAGCGAACCACAATGAAGAAAGACAGAGATTCGAGAAGGAGACACAAGACTTCCAGAAGCGAATCTCAGATCTGCAGGAGTTGTTGGAGGCGGAGAAACAGCGGTCTTCGATACCCGCCTCGACCTCGCAGGATAGCTCGCCTACCCAAGGCGGTGTCCCGACTCTTTCTTGTCAAAACTGTGATACTCTCGCTGCTCAGATATCGAATCTGCAAGAGTTGTTGGAAGCGGAGAAGCAGCGATCAGTTCCGGACTCGCAGAATAGCTCGCCTACCCAAAGCGGCGTTCCGCGACCTTGTCATGACTGTGGCTACCTCGCTGCTGAGAGGAGGCGTCTGCTTGTTGATAACCGAAGTCTTCAGACCCAGCTAACACATAGTGACAACAGACTCTCCAGGTTTGCTAGCATGGTCGACAAGGCCAACCGAGATGCAGACAACGCTCGACGCGAGATTGAGGCACTCAAGCAGGACATCATTCTCTTGAGAACCGGATCTCCCGACAGCCCATCGTCCACTCAACCATCTTCAACTGGCAACACTCCCGTCAAAGGCGTCAAAGATGCACGCATTCAAGAGCTCGAAGAGGAGCTTCAAGTAGTCAAGAAAACTCTTAGTGGTGCGATTTCTTCTCAATGGGATGGCAAATGGGGCGCCGCCAAGCTCCCTGCTGCGCCTGTCCATCAGCAAGACGATGCATGGAAGACTTTCGAGACTGAGGGAAATTACCGCACTCTTCTTGAAGAGGAAAAGAAGCTGCGTAAGCAAAACACCGCATTACAAAAGAACCTCGACGACTTCGAAGCTGCTTCTGCCGCCTGGGATAATGAGCATGATGCTGAGATATCCGAACTCGAGAGCGCCGAAGTCAAGGGCAACCAAGCCAGAATCGACAATCTCCAGAGACAACTTGAAGACATGCACAAACTACGTGAGACCAACTCTACACTTGTTGCAGAGAAGGACTATCTCATCAGTAAAGTTGGCTCTCTCAAAGACGCAATCAACCTCCTTGGTGGTAAGAACGCACCCGCCTGCTGTAACATTGTTCAGGAAGAGCTTCAGAAAGAAATTGTCGCTCACAAGTCAACAAAAACCCAGCTTGAAGAGACTCTTGCCAAGCAGGATCTCACTGTGTCTGATGACGACAACAGTAGCGATTCTGATCCATGCAGAGGGGTCAAATATGAGCTCCATGATTGTCAATCTCGTCTCTCTGAGCTGTACCGGGAACTGAACGAGGCCGAGGAACGACACCGTGTTCAGCTCGGCATCAAGAACCAAGCATATTTGGACCTCCAGAAACAGCTCCAGGAGAGCGAAAGAAACCTTGCATTGGCTCAAGGTCAACCTGGTGGTGTCAGTCTTGTAGACCTTCCGGACGAGAATCAATTGTTGGCCGAGATACGTCGCTTGAAGGCACGCCTGGAGCAGGAGCAAATCAAGCTCAGGGACTTGAGATCATTGTACAATGTCACCGAGGAGAAACTCGTTGATCTAAACGCTCGTGGAGATGCCAACGCTATGCATGCCGACAATCTGGTATTGGTAAACAGAATCGCCGAACTGGAAACTGAGTTGAAGTCTCGCGACACTTCCGAGGACAGTTCAAACCAGAATGATGTGCTGCAAAAGAGAATCATCGAGCTCGAGAATGAGGTGAAGAGGAAGCCCGTCCACACTATGACAGGCGCAGTCATCCAACTTCCAGCAGATGATGATCCATGCAAGAACACTATTTTGGAGCTCATTAGCGCGCAGACAAAACTCAACGAACTCATTGAGACTTATCCACTCGATACCCAAATCGACGAAAAGGTTTGGTGGATACCCCGAGTGGTTCCGGAATACGAGGGAAAGCCAACCTGGATTGAAGGCTTGTTCGGTGTCTTCGACAAATTCACCCTCAAAACAGACCTGAGTGTTTTCTCTCCCGTCAGCTCGCCTACCAAGCTCACTCATGAAGAGGAGCCAGCAGAGGAAGAGCCGATCGCAGAAGAGCCAGTTGCAGAAGATCCGAACGACCCATGCAGCTCAGCCAAGAAACAATTGAAGAACGTGGAGAAACAGATCAAGGCATTCGAGAAGATCACCGAGCTCAAGATCAAGTTGCGCGAACGCAAAGACAGAATCTACCAGAACAACGACAAGTGGAGCAGGTTCAAGATGATACTCAAAAACCAGGTCGAGGTCTTGGAACGTGACACCCCAGTGTACCTCAAGAAGAAGCTCGATGTAGCCTTGGAAGCAAACGCCAAGCAAGCCGACATGATCGAATGTGCCCAGATCATGGCAGACCAACACAATAAGGAGATGAGAGCCCTTCACAAGAAACTCGAGGTCTTGATGACCCCGGATCAACCTATGAAGGACCTGTTGACCCAAAATGCCCAACAAAAGAAGCGGATCGACGAGCTGCAAGGCGAAATGCTCAATTTCACATTCAAGAAGGGCAAGGAAATCAACTTCTTGGGCAAGCAACTCAGCGTGCTGTATGGTGAAAGAGAAAAGTGGCAGAATGCTGGTGCAGCTCCCAACAGTCCAGCCAACTCTCTATGGTCACCTAACAAGACAACCGAGAGTAGTCCGGTCAAGGCAGCATTTAATGTTGACGCGTCGGCTGAGGCTAGCACTGAAAGTGGCGCTGAGACTCCACTGCCCAAGATCACTGACGATGGTTGGCCATGTCCACCCGCCGAGAAGCAGAAGTTGTTTGACGAAGCCGCACGCGAGGTGGAAGAGTTGTACGAGGGTACTGTCTACGCTTTGAAGGAACGTGAATCTCACATGCCGGAGCCAAAAATCACTGGACTCTTCACCAAAGTATACTACCCAAGATGGAAGCTGCCTCAGCCGAAGAAGCCAAGTCTGTACGCTCGGTTCCAGCGTATCTTCTACAGTGACTTACTTGTCCCGGTACTATGGATTTTGATGATGTGTGTGGATCAGATTGATCGCTACTTGCACCATGGTGTATCCACTTTAGGCTTGATGAACGGTTTCGAGCGTGGACCTAACTACTGGGTCCTTCCCTTGTGGATCACGCTTCCAGCCTTGCTCATCATTCAACAGCTCTGGCTACTCGACATCGCATACCCGGACACCAACGGCGACGAAGATGATGTTTCTGACAGCTTACCAGTGTCTTCTCTGGAAGAGGTCATTGCTCCCAAGGAGGGTGAGACTCAAGCCAAGGATGCTGTAGAAGGTCCACAGACCAAACAAGAGGCATCCAACATCGAAGCTCCTTCCGGGAATGTCAAGAACGACCTCATCGGCGCAGAGATCAAGCTCGTCGATGCTCTTGATCAACTTGCAGGGAACAAGACCGTTATTGACTGGAGAAATGACAAGAAGACCCCCCTTCAATGGCGACAGACTGTAAACACCAGATTCTGGGAATACGCAGGTCTCCCAGCACCTCGCTTGAACGAGACTATGACTTATGACGAGTATAGAAAACTTGGCGATGCTGCATTCCTGACACAATCAGATGGTTATGAAGCTGCGAAGCAAGCGTCTTCCTCTGCATCGACGAAACCTTCGGTTCGTTGGTCTCCTGATACCAAGAAGTCGCCTCTCGATTACTCGAACGCTGGTTCTGTTGGTTATGAACCGACAGCACCGATTGTCGACCCAGTTACAGGCGATTTGATTGACCCCACCTCTCTCGAATCTTCAGTCCACTTCGCCTCTCAGATTGGCGCGGAACTGTCTGGGTTCCCAGAGTATGACTTCACAGGACCAGGAGGTCTTAGTTCGCAACGACCTCAGCCAGATGATCTGTTCGGGGCTCCAGGATTCACTTATGGGTCAGCTTATGGGCCTGGTTCTACCATATCTGGCGGTCCAGTCTATGACTTCCAAAGTGCTGGAAACCCTTTCAACAATGCTCCCTTCTTTGCTCCTGCCGGGGATCCGTTCTATACCGCTGGTGGTTTTGTCCAGCCCTTTGGTCTTGATGGAACAAGCGAAACATTGCCAAAGCCTAAAGCTCCAGACTCGGGTTACGGTACTGGACGCAACCCTCGCAACCCTCCCAATCTGGGGCCCATATCTCCAGACATCACGAAGTCGCCTTCGAAATGGGTTGAACACGTGGATGAGCTCATACAGGCTCGAATCGGTCCCAAAAAGCCCAGTCCCATGAGTGCTATTCGCTATTCGCCAGACGATCCTTTAGAGGTGACCTATGCTTCATTTGTTTCCGAACATTTGTGCGATCCCAAGTCTGAGGAGAAGAGTGCTCTACGTGCGTCTCAGGCTGGTCCGTCCACTCAAGGATCGCCACCCAAGCCTAGTACAAGCGGCTTTGAGACACCTCCATTCGATGGTACAGGCGGCGTTTTCGATCCAAGAACACCTCCACGCCGGCTTGATGCACGTTATACCGATGACTACGAGGCAAGAAGGATGGCTGGAGAGATCTGCTGTGAACAAGACTATCAGGAACACCTGGAAATGAAATGGCTAGATAATCCGGTCCAACCGGGCTATGGAACAAAAGAGTGTAGGCACAAGAAGGCTCAACGCAATACCGCCGATGACTTCGGATCTCCTAGCAAGCCCTTCCGACCTGGTCAACCACAAGGTCCCACTCAAGGATCGAGAGGTCTTGGAGCTGGTTTGACACCTGAAGATATTGCTGCTGCTCTACAACAGAACACAGCTCAACATACGCTGAACGCTCTGTTGCAGAAGACTGGCTCATCTCCCAAAGGTAATGATGCCGATCCTTGCAAGGATGTCAAGGACAAGCTTGCCGCAGTCGAGCGCGAGCTCCGAGTACTCAAAGCCACACCTGATTCTTACGATTTCAGACGCCGTGTGAAGGACGCCATGGACGAGCTACGAGCTTTGAAAATACTATATGATCCACTTCGTCTTCAGCTCACAAGCATAGAAGCCGAGCTCAAAAAGGAGAAGAACGAACACGAAGCCGCCAAGAGAAAGCTCGCCGTTGCAGATCCCGCCATCATCAAGAGAATTGAAGAGGCTGAGGCAGAACGACAGAAAGACGCTGCCGCAAACAAGACCAAGGACGATATGATTAAGTCGCTTGAGAAGAGGCAAGATACTGAGAAAAAGCTTTGCGAAGATCTCAGAAAGCAACTCGACCTTGCCAGAGCTGAACGACCCAGTGGATCTGTCGTGACAGAAGTAATCTACAAGACGCCTGAAGGTAAATCTTGGACTCACTTCATCATCCAGTCCATTCTTGCCACTTGGCTCGCTTTTTACTTCTATTCATGGTTCCAAGATCTGCCTGAAGGCATGTCCTCGTACCATGTTGCATACTTTGAGCTGAGAGAGCTGTTTGAGGATCATATTGTCTCGATCATTACAATTGCAACTCCCCTTGCAGCTCTGTTCATCATTTATGCCGCATGGGACGGCGTGAGTGATGTCAACCCTTATCCAGATTCTGATGTCTACGACAACGGCTCTGATGACAAGGACGACGGCGATGATGACATGGGTGGTGACAGTAACGGAAAGGATGTCAGTCCCAAGCCTGATGATAAGCCTGGAAACTCTGATGAATCAGCCGAGGACGAGACCGAGACCAAGGACGATTCTGAGAAGGATGACTCGTCTAAGACTGACGAGGATTCTGACAAGAAGGACGAGTCTGACGGCAAGCCTGGTTCCGAAGAAAAGGCCGAACCTGAAACCAAGGATGAACCTGAACAGAAGGACAGCCCCAACGGCGACTCTGCCAAATCTCCTAAGGGTTACGGCTACAAGAACCCAATGTCCTTCTTCAATGGAAGCTCGGTACCTACGGTCCCTGAAGCGGCCCAAACTCTTCGAAACTCTGCAAAGGGTTACGCCAAGAACTTCCGCTCGTTGTTCATCACCACAAACAGGGTAGTTGCAAAGACCGAGAGGAAAACCATTTCGCCTTGGAAGCACTCAGGGATCACTTCAGTCAGTACTGAACCTAGACGCACCATGGTGGCGGAAGACTCTGGCAAGAAATTCGAATCAGGTCTTGATGTTTACTGCAAGGAACAGGAAGATACCATTGAGAAGCTACAAAGTCAGCTCGCTGATAATGAAAAGTCACTTGCGGCTACCACACAACAGCTTGAAGAAGCAAAGAAGACGTCCGCTTTGTCGTACTCCAACATCTCCTCGATCGGAACTTCGCCTGAAGCTGCCAAAGCCGTTGAGACTCAACCATTGATCACCTATGCTTCAGTTGAGGTCCAGACAGATGAGACCGACGACAGTGTCGAGCAAGCAGAGACTACTGTCGATAGCACCAAGTCGAACGCCGAATTTGAAGCTCTTCAGAAGGAACTAGAGTCCGCCAAGGCACAGCTTGCATCTTTAAGCAAAGACAGAGATGAACTCGCCGGCCAGAACAGGACTATCAAGGATGAGCTTGAAGCTGTGCGCAAGGATAAGAACGCAATTTGGGACGTAAAGGATGAATTGGACAAGACAAGCGAAAAGAATCAGGACTGGGTGGACCCTTGCAAGAATGTCAAGGAGCAGCTCAAACGTGTCGAAGATCAGCTCTCTGATGCTAGGACTGAGATCAGATGGTTGAGAAATCAAAAGAGAAAGGAGGAAAAGAAAGCACAAAAGGAGGAAACACATGATGAGATCCGCACTGGTACAGGTGATAGCGATGACGACGATGATGATGACAGTAGTGACGACTCAGACTCGGATGAGTATGATGAAGACAACCCACCTCCTGGATCCATCGAGATGCTGTTGTACGTCGCCAAGGAGAACTTGAGGCTCAGAGATGGCGAATTGGAAATTAAAACCCGTCAACTGGAGAATTGCCACGAGCTCAACAAAAACCTTAGAACAAAATTCTATGACGCCAACGATCTATACAATGCTACAGCAGAAGAGTTGAATGCTTTGAAAGCAGGAAACAACGACGATGATGACGATGGTCACGATACGTCGCCCGTGAAGCACACTGCTACTCCGACATCACCATCAAACAGTGTCCAGAAAAGTCCTCGAAGTGCCGCTTCATATGGTTCACCGGGTAGTATTAATCACGTTGAGTGTGATCGCCAAATCGATAGGTTGACACAGATGCGTAACGACCTACAGACGAACCTCGAACTCGCTGAAACAAGGTTGGGTGATGCACAGCGAAAACTTCAGTTCGGCGGTGGTTTGAAAGACAAGCAAGATCATATCGACAGACTCCTCGGCACCCTTGAAGAGTTGGAAGAAGACAAAAACCGACTTCAAGAGGAGAAACTCGTCCTCGAGAACAACTACGAAAAAGTCAGCAAAGAGAACGACAGACTTGAGGCAGCCATGACACTTGGAGATGTTCACGAGCTATGCCTGACAGGTAGAGAACGCCTAATCATCGAAGATGACATCTCTAGACTCGAGGAAGAAGTCGAAACGGTCACCAGAGAGCGTGAGTTCGTTGAAAGACAGTTATACGCCATCAAGGGAGACGTCGATTGGGCCAGAAGGGCAGTAGAAGAGAGAAACCAGGAAATTGTCAGAAAAGATGGCGATATTCAGATGTTCGGCAGACAAGCCAGGATGGCTACGCAAGATGCCGACGAGGCAAGAAAAGATGCCGCCGAGGCAAGAGAAACACTTGCTGGGGTGACCAGGAGACTCGAGGAGTGGGAACACAGAGAAGACCCTAACCCAGGGTTCTCACCGAAAGAACTATCCGCAGATCCTCACGTTCGGTCACTCCAGCTAATCATCTTCGACATGAAGAACCATCTCAAGGCCGTTATCGCAGCCAGGGATGATGCAGTCAAGGAAGCGAAGTTTCTCCATCAAAGGATAGAAGCCCATGCGGAAACCGACCCAAGTCACGAAGCTTGTGAGAATACGATCGAACAACTAAACTTTGCATACAGAAGGGCAAAAAACCAACACGATGACGACTCGGTAACAAACAGAGCGCTGGAACTAAAGATGAAGAATTGGGAAGGTATAGCAGCGCGAGTGGAGAAAGAAAAGGAACATCTCGCTAAGGAATTCTTTGATAAGGCCCAAAAAGCAGACTCTTTCGAAGCGTTGATGGAAGCTTATGCCGCGGGTGATGCGGATGTTCTGAGAGAAGTCGCAAGGAAGATCTATGATCAGTCCAAGGCTGCAGAGTCTTTTGCGACGATGATGGAGCACATCTTTGACAATCCGGTTGATCTTGTATCTTTCGAGACCAAGCCTGACGACAAGAAGCCTGAAGATGTTGTTGAGGAAGCCAAGGGTACTACCTCCCCCGCGACGCCTGAGAGCAAGTTTACACCTCGCAAGAGTGGCAACGAACTTGAAGAGATCAAGGATGTCACCAACGATGAAGATCTGATCGAATTCTCTCCTGCGAAGCCTGAGGAGTTGTCAAAGCTTTCTGATACGGGACTCAATGTCGCTTTTAAGGCTATGCCCGAAGATACTTCCAAGGAACCGAAGACCCCCAAAGAGCCGAAACCTTCATCGCCAGTCAAGGCGAACGATGGTTATCCTACCCCTGAGCCTTCAGGTATGTATTATATCTCCTCATAAACCGCATTAAGCTAACAGATTAGAGGTATCTTCTCGAGCCCTCCGGGAGATGAAAATTCGTCTTAGACATGCCGAGGACGAAGCACGAAGACTAGGCACCGAACGCAATCGCCTAGCCAGAGAAAACGCAGCTTTGCACCTACGACTTGAACGCAAAATCGATGCTCTTGAACATAATCTGGACCCAACCTCTGAGCAAGCTCCCAACACAACTACTACCACCACAACCACTGTCAAAACATCATATCCCACACCAATCAGCACAAATAAAACAAAAAATCCAAACAAAACACGTCCTTCCGACATCATCACCTCGTTAGAGAACTTATCTCCACGTCTCCTGACAGGCGCCCTGCCTACAGGCGGATTGAAAACAGGCGACTGGGCGACCAAATTCGACCCTCATGAGTTGCTCAAGAGAATGAAAGGGGCTGGCTCACCATTTAGCCCCGCCCTTGCACCCATGAAAACACCCTTCCCTCCCTTCAAGCCATTCGAGCCCTTGACCGCCGAAGGACGTCGCCGCGCCGCCGAACGTCTGATCGACGCTCCAGATCACGAAAAGATGTTACAAGAACAACGCGCAGAAATGGCGGCATACAGAGCTGCGAGATACAAATTCGATGAAGAAAGGAGCGATGCTTATGCACTTGCTTACACGAGACTCAGACCAACAGTCAACATCCCCGTCCAAGAAGCTATAATCAGGCGGAAAATCGAGGAAACCAAGGAACGTCGTCTTTCGGAAGAACGTTCGAGTTCTGTGAGTAAGCCGAGTAGTGAGAGTAGTGAGGGGAGTTTGAGCAGTGGGGAGTGGCGTGTAAGTTGTGCCCTGGTTTGTTTTGATGACTCGAAGCGATGGTTTACTGACTTTTCGTTCAGAGGAGGTTTAATGCTACGCCTACGCCGTTGCCGAGAAATTCTGGACGTCTCATGCCTAGGGATAGAAGTCGCAGTCGCAGTTTCTAGTCCACCGACTTGGACGATCACTGTCATTTCAGCGCATCACACACATATCACAGTCATTTCAGCACACTTTACGAATCCACGATATCAAAAAACAACACAACCACAACGATCTGAAACACAACAACTACTGTCGCTATAATCATTTCTTTAATGTCTGCTTTATGGGCAAGGAGCTTTTCGCTCTATCATCTACAAGTGTTTTGGAATGCGGGAGTTGGTGGAACTTGATATATTTCTTACTACAAGCAATAATACAATCGCTTTTGACATTTTTTATATCTGACTTCTTCTTGTGCCTACAGTGTCATTTACTGTTTCCTCACTGGACCATGATCACAAGATGAGCTAAGGTATATCCCGCAGCTGAAACAGTACATAAGCTACTTCTCACAACAAATTAAACCCTAACAAAGGAAACAAAATAATTGACATATTGGTCACAATGTCTTCTCACATCCATGCTTCTGTAGCAAGATTGTAATCCGCGTCGGAAAGTCCTGCATGGGATAGGGGCGAGGTGCAGGGAAGGAAGGAGGCAGGTCTGTGATACTTCGCTCTTTCTTCCGTCTCCAGCATTGTGTGTCTGACGCGCAAATCGCATTCTCCACAGAAGGTATCGCTGGGGATGAAAAATTAGAAAAGAACGAGGGAGATCATTGACCTGATTTCTTTGTTCGCCAGTGTGACTTCCACAAAACGTAAGCCACTCGCAATCAAAAACAGAAAAATGTCTTGCCAGGGCCACTTCGATATCTTGATCCTCTTCGCTCGTACGGGCCACTTCGATGATGTGGTCCTCGGTGATATATTCGGCGGAAAGACGGTTACGCATCTTTATTCGGTCTTATACTGCTTTGCTTCCGAAGCATCTGCAGCGATAGCGTTGATGACGGGGTTGCTCTGTACTTCGGCTGCTTAAAGCTTTGTACTTACTACTTGTGGCAATGGTTTTTCTTTCCAGATCCGACAGTATGGTAATAGCAGTATCGAGAGAGTCTGTGCGATGAGAACAACCACTGCTATGGTCAATATCACTGCATGGCATATTGCAGTGCACCAAGCGATCTAGACCTTCAACCAACCCATACACCACAGCAATTGACAACGTACGAATCATCAAAATCAAGCAGTTTATAAAAGCCACCCGTCGCCAAATCGTCAGATTGAAGTCAGAAGGCTCTCTTGACCGCCTCACCATGGAGTCAGAAGTCTTCGAGCCTCGAAAATCGCTACGGTATGAATGTATGGATATTAGCGGTATCTCAGTATGTCTAGATAGGAGACAGAACAAAGGTGGACAGGTACGTGATGCTCGACATTCTAGCTCGACTCGACAGCAGAGGACACATGAAGCACAGTTAGGAGAAGAGGCGATGGTTCTATGGCTTACTGACCCCCTCGTTTACTTTGCTTGCTTGACCAGTCTTGATAGTCAGAATCGAGTTAGGCACTGGGATGGTTGACGACATGAGATCTTCTGAGAGAGAGAGTCTCTGTGGCACGACGAGCACACGTACCGGTAGTAAGAAGGAAGTGGTGAGAATCGAATTTATACTTGTGAAGTTGTTATTGAATAGAGTCAGCGTCTTCGGTCAATTCGGAAGATTATCTCCTCCAAATCATCTCCTCAAGATCAGGCTCTGGAGTCTCAGTAGGCGGACAACAGACTCTAACAGTACCCGAAGGCGTTTGCTGCCATCTACCCCAAGGGAAGAAAGTGGTAGTGGTGCACAAGTTTTCATCCACATACTCATCCCCAATAGTCTTTTCCCTCTTTCTCAATCTTTCTCCAACCATCGTATGAATCTCCACATCAAAATCATCCATACCAGTCACGACCGGAGTCGACTGTGCGTTAAAAACTCCCACGGCAGTCTCAGTGACGGTGACAGTCTTTGTGCCTTCCTCGGTGACAGTCTTTGTATTCCAAGCTTTGGTATCCCACGATGTCTTTGTTTCTCTCAACGTCAAAACAGTAGAGGTAAGGTCCTTGAGGATATTCGAGTTTTGATGTAGAGCCACTGAATCCCTTTTGACAAAGACGGCAGAAGACACGATGGAAGCGAAGACTGCGGCGAGAAGCACGACCAGGGCATAAACGCTACAAGTCTTGCAGTCGTCGTCGGCAGAATTGTTGGTTGCCATTCCTTCAGCCGGCCAGGATGGTGTGGGAGAGGCGATTCTGATGTTGCTTCGTCTTGAGGAGCGGTTGTTGAGTTCGAGACGATCAGGTCGCTGCAGGGGCCGAGAAGGTGGAAGAGTCCTTAGAGCCGGTGCCCGATTGCCGTATTGGTCTGGCCAATCTGCTGGTCTAGGAGAAGCAGGTGGTAGAGTGGGAGGAGTATAGACTTCAGTATATGCTGGAGCGCTAGCTTGTTCCTCGTGTGAGAGGTATGAAGGTGGACGAGTGTTGTTCGTGGCACTCATCTGAAGAATGTCCGATGATTGTGGATAAGAGAGGAGATGGGTTATCGCATCTCCTCTTATGCACCGCTGCGGCAAAGACGGCATTGAGCAGTCGAGTCACCTGGCATAATCATGCTCCAACGTGGTTCAAGATGAGAGAGTTCTTCGAGATGGTGTTAAAAGCTTCGAGAAGGCCAAGATTGTTCGAGCGCTTGTTCGTGAAGCTAAGCAGCATATTTGCTCAAATGACCAGAATTAGGAAGTCGCTTACCGGTGATCTCATACGTTGCTTCCTCAGTCTTTACGGACCTCATACCAGGCATACAAGATTGGCTTGCCGAGAATATACTTTAGCAAGACATGTAAGATACTGGCAGTAAGAATGCAATCACATTTTGAGAACCCAAGGAGCATGCAGTGAGAGCTTGAGAATGGCCAGCATCTCGATGGACGAGCTCTGAAAACTTAGGTCATTCATGCCTCGTTGCAGCTGATTGTCACTCAAGTGTGAGGCGCAGTGCACGTCCAATAATGACTCCCTCCACCTGAGTCACATCATAGAAATCTCTGTATCAACACCGAAATCACAAACATACTTCTCTTTCTTCATCACCTCCTCCAACAAAAAGCTTTGTGCTCCATCGTCAGGATGATCAAGCCCACCGCCCCAGAAGACCCAAAGGCCCAGGAGCCAACACGTCCCGCAGTTGTGCCTGCCATCACACAAAAGATGGTGTTCCCAAGGATCACTCCCACTCCCGAGCAACCTTTCGAATTTGTTCTCAACAGCGGCAAGGTCGAAGTCCACCTCAAGAAAGATGCGCACATCCAGTGTCGCGTTTTACCCTGCGCCAAGGATGAATCGGAGCCAGAAGATTCGTTTCTCGGCTTCTTAGGCCGCCTATGTGTGATCGTGCTGAGCGTCCTTATCATCTATAGTATGTGGGGCAGTTCAAGCTTCAGACCTAGTATCTTGAGCAAAGATGGGCCTGCTGCAAAGACGAAGACTCTGATCCGCCATGTCACTGCGACAGTGACGACTACTCTACAGCCAAGCACCACCACCTCTTGGGCTACCACGACTGCGACATATTCTCTCCAGCCAAGTACGGTTACCTCTACCATGACGGAGAGAGTTACTACCAAACAGACCAAGACTGCCAGCACGTATTATATCCCCTCACCTGGCAAGTTTACTGTGCAGGACAGTAAACTATGGTACGCAGTCTGAGATTGATGCGAAGCCGTGGTGGTTGACTCAGGACATTTCCTGAAGAATAATCGACAAAGGGTCGAACAGTGGAGCACAATAGATATGGTGACGATGGAGGAATCCTAGCACCAATCAAGGTCCAAGGAGTTGCAGCGTGCATTGGGTCAAGAGTGCAGTAGGAATGGCTATCAAGCTGGAGGACGGAAGAGGACCGGGAAAGTCGATAGCAGAGTAGTGTAGTGATTTGACAGTAACAGCAAAGTTTTGTAAACAGAAGGTATCACAAATCGGATCGGATCAGAAAGCTCACTTTGCTGGCTTGGTAGTTCGTGACTTGTCTTCCTTGGTATTGTGATACACTTTCCCAGTGAGCTCTTGGTGGAACATGATGTGCGGGGATGGTATGGTCTGATCAATTGAGCTTCGAAATCATGCTCAGTTGGTAAAAAGTCAATTGGGGCTCTGCAGCTTCGATGTGCTCCACTTGAATGAACATGAGAACTTGATCCATACAGGCCTGTCCTCTTCCTGAAGACCTCTCAGCGTCTTTCAGTCAACTGATCAAACTTCAGAACACACTCGTTATTCCGAAAAAGCACAACAGCCATCAGAAACAATGCCAGAGAACCGTGCCAGCTTCGGTTACTGCCACAGCATCCTCATAATCCTCGGACTCGCCACAATAAGCATAGCACTCATCGTCAGCGCCTTCAGCCTCGCCCTGATCAACGAAAACAACCAGATTCTTCAAGATGCCACATTCTCCCATTTCGACGCGATTGCGAAGACGGACAGGAAAGCAATGCGAGTTGCAAGATGTGATGTGGGAGTTTGTACGTCCATGACGACGGTCACCAAGACAGTGTGGGAGACATCGAAGGTGGAAGGTGCGAAGACGAGGACGATGATCGCGTTGAGTAGCGAGTCGTCGGTTGTGATACCCCCGGGTGTGGTCTTTGTTGAGAATGAAGTAAAAGCTGTGAAGACTGCTGGAGGAGGATCGAGGCGCAGGCAGATTGTTGACGTCAACAAGCCGGAGATGCAGATGTGATAGGCCTCTTTTCTTTTTGTGTAGGCTGGGCGAAATCCGAAGAGGAGGCGTTAAGGTGTTGTTGTATAGGTAGACAAAAGTCATGTTCAAGCAGGATCGAGCTTCGCCTTTGCTTCTTCGATCCAGGTCTCAAAGACCATGTCTCCAGCAGCTACAGATCGCAATGGTGTGGTCCGACTATTATTTCTCGCAGCTTCTGGGTTTGTATTGCGAAGATCAGGCTGGGCAGGAATCCAAGGTTGGGGGTGACCGATAGGAGGGCTTGTATTGTCACGCAGTTCTATTGCGAGAGTGAAGGTACAATTCTCAGGCAGAGGCTTCAGACGAGAGCCACAAGTCGATAGTCGGCTCATGGTTGCACGCATCTGCTCTTCCAAGTCGACGCGAGGTAGAACAGCGACATTTTCTCCATCATCGGTCGTTCTTGACATGGGCGTAAAGTGGTATTCTTTGGGGACGAAGGGGAAGCGGCTGAGATCGAAGACGAAACGCTCAAGCGGCATGTCTTGGGCTGAGTATATGACAAGAGCTACACGATCAACAGTTCCCTTCAACAGCTCAGTCTGGACGGCGGCGACGGCATCGGTGATCCATTGGCAGACTTTGGGATGGCGAGATTGGCGGACACTGTAGTTGTACTTCTTTGCCGAGAGGAAAGATTCGCGCGGATAGATGTCGCGTTCGTAGAGGATAGTGTGTATGGCGACGATCAAGAAGTCACTGAAGACACCGACGAATGTCTGGAAAGTGACTATCACATCGCTGTCGTCCATGTTGACGGCAAGAGAGACAAAATGATGGATTGCGATAGATTGGGTCGCGTTCCATGACGCGTCTTGGCGTTCAAGTCGCGTCTGGTGATTATTTCTTGGGCAGCAAACCAGTCCCATGTTTCTGGCCATGTTTGCTGCCAGATATTGTTCCATACCATCTCAAGACAGCTGCACCTTCCTGTCTAGTCGACATTAATTACTTGTACATGCCCCCAGTCGACGATTAACGACCTCTTTCACGATACCCCTCCAACCTCAGGCTCTAGCTACCCCGCCATACGCTAAAGCATACCACCGAGGGCGCCTTCTTCCTTCCACAAAATGGAGCAGCAAATAGTCCAGCTCCTTCAGGACACTCAGTCATCACACGAAGGTCCTCGTACCCATGCCGAACTGCAGCTCCGCCAGCTCTACACGAACACCTCGTTCGCTCCTACACTGGTCGCCGTTTCCACACACCAATCTATCCCTCTAGCTACCCGTCAAGCTGCCCTGCTCCTGCTCAAGCAGTTTGTCCAGCAAGTATGGTCTCCTCAGTTCGAAGAGTTCAAGGGCGAGGTGCTCGTCTCTGCCGAAGACCGCGCCACCCTCAGACAAGCCCTGCTCGACCTGGCCACCGACGCTCACCAGGAAAGAAAGATCAAGAGTGCTGCTTCCATCGTGGTCAGCAAGATTGCTACTGCCGACTTCCCGGATGAATACCCCAACCTTCTCCCTACCCTGTTGCATATCATCAACAACGGTCAGGATGGCCAACTACACGGTGCTCTCAAAGTCCTGCAAGACTTGATTGACGACTGCTTCAACGACGACCAGTTCTTCAACGTCGCCCACCAGATCGTCTCATCCGTCTTTGCTGTGGCCGCCAGCTCTCGTCCCACAATCCTCCGTGCTTTGGCTGTATCTGTCTTCCGTTCATGTTTTGATATGCTGGAGATGGTCTTGGAAGATCACAAGACTGCTGTCAAGGCCTTTGCCGAGGACACTCTGGCAACCTGGTACCCTTTCTTCCTTGACACTCTGAATATGCCAGTCCCGAATGTCCCCGTTGAGCAAGAAGAGTCACAAAACCCCGTCGCCGAGAACTACCGTGGTATCATCGCTCTCAAGTTGCAAGTCGTCAAGGTCCTGATGCGTGTCCGTCAAATCTTCCCTTCAGCTTTGGCTCCTCAGGCTCCTGCTCTCTTTGCCGCCACATGGCAAGAACTCAACAACTTGCGACAGTCATATCACGAATCTTTCATCCTTCATGACCGTCAAGGTAGATTGGAAGATGCTGACGGTCTGCCCTTCACCCTCGACTTCCTCGTTCTGGAGGAGATTGACTTTATGCAAGCCTGTCTTCGTGCTGCTCCTGTCCGCAAACAGCTTGAAGAGCAATTACGCTCTCAGTCCATGCCTGACACATGGGTCACAGAAGTCATGAAACTTGCCGTCACATATTCACACATCACTACTGAGGAGGAGGGTCTTTGGGACATCGACTTCAACATCTTCGTGGCTGAGGAGTCCAATGTCACAGCAAACTACACTCCTCGCACTGCTTGCGCTGATCTAGTCATCAAGCTTGGTGAATGGCAGAGCGCCGCTACCATCGAAGGTCTGCTTCATCACACTCGCGAATTGTACTCGACCGATTCCAGCTGGAAATCAAAAGAGGCTGCTCTCTTCATTCTCAACCAACTCTTGACCGACTTCTTCGAGGCTGATCGTCCCATGGTTCCTGAGGTTGCCGCCGCTTACATCGACTTTGTTAGATATGCCATGCAACAAGAACATGTCTTCCTCCGAGCTCGTGGTCACTTGACCGCTAGCAGTCTTGTTCGCGCCGCTGGTGATGCTGTTGGTGGAATTGCTACATCACTCATGGAGCAATCTCTGCACGCCATCACCAACGACCCTTCAGATGTCGTCAAGGTCTCGTGTATTCGTTCCATGCAAGCTTACCTTGCTGGAGTATCCACTGACAACGCCCGCTCTATGCAAGCTGCTGTCATTGCTGCTATCCACACCTTTGTCACTGAACTTGACTTTGGAGAACTGGACGAGTCTGAGGATATCATGATTGCCATTTTCGAGACCTTGAGAGATGTCATCATGATTGACACTCGTATCTGTCTGACAGGTTCCGGTCTCGATGTTCTCTTCACAATCGCCAGTTGGTGCTCGTTCAATTACCAAATCTACATTCTCATTACTGAGACTTTCGAAGATCTCACCGAGACTCTTTCAGATTCTGGTCCTGACGTCTACACTCAGCTCTGCGCAAAGGTCCTGCCTTCACTATCGGGTGCCTTCGATGTCGCCAACTTGACGGATGAGAACTCTTTGACAAACCTCGCCGCCGACATGCTCACCGCTCTCGCAGAACACGGTCCCTCACCTCTGCCTCAAGGCTTCATTGTCACCATCATGCCCAAACTCACACGTCTGCTCCTGGAATCACCCGACGAAGAGCTGCTTAAGTCAGCAACCTCTGCCACTCGGTATATGCTTGAGAAGGACCCCGAGCAGATGTTCAATTGGGCCAATCATGATGGCAAGAGTGGTCTTGAAGTCGTTCTTGTCATCATTGACCGCCTTCTTGGTCCAACTGTAGAGGACAATGCTGCCGGTGAAGTCGGTGGTCTCGCTGCTGCTTTGGTCGAGAAAGCAGGATCTGAAAGACTCGGCCCTTATCTGGCGCAGCTGTTGAGTGCTGTTGCTCACAGACTCAGCGCAGCCACCCAGACCCAGGTCATTCAGAATTTGATCCTAGTCTTCGCTCGACTGTCTCTGCTTTCGGCTAGAGAGGTCATTGACTTCCTCGCTCAACTCGCTATCAACGGGGAGAGTGGCTTGCAAGTCGTCCTGACCAAATGGCTAGAGAACTCTGTCAATTTCGCCGGCTATGACGAGATCAGACAAAAGTATGTATCCCATGCCACCCCATTCCGCAACCAGTCATTAACATCCATCGCAGTATCATCGCACTCTCCCGTCTCTACGACCTTCACGACCCCCGTCTTGATACCATCCAAGTAAAGGGCGATATGATCATGCCCACCTCCACACGCATCATGACCCGCAGCCGCGCTCGTGCCAATCCAGACCAATACAACATCATCCCCGCTCCTCTCAAAATCGTCAAGATCCTCGTCGACGAGTTGCTATCGCCCCTCACCAATGCTGTCAGCCGTGGTGTCGAGAATCTCGCTCCTGCTTCTGAAGTCGAAAAGGCAGAGTCTGTCGCCAGTGACGAATCAGGCTGGGAGGATGAAGATGGTTTCTTGGATCTCGGTGCCGGTATGACCAAGGAGGCTTTGATGGGTTACGCGGCTGAAGATGCACCCAACAGGGGCAGAGATGATGAGACCCAGGCATACTTGCTTCAATGGTTCGGAGGTAAAGCTCAAGAAGATGGCTTCGGAGAGGTGTTTGCACAGTTGACCCCTGAGGAGCAAGAGAAGTTGAGGAGCATGGGCTCGCAACAGGCTTGAGAAAACTGTTAGGAAGTGTGTTGTCGTAGATGGCCTCAAAAACATGTTAGGCAAGTTTCATGTTCATGCACAAATTACCCACGAGCTTAAATCGACCACACTGTGATGACCTAATTGTGATGTGTCTTGAGGCTTGTGTGTATAAATAGCTCATCAGCTGCTTGTAGTATATCGACCAAGCCGCCGAACGTGTCGAACGTGCCATCCTGTTGCGAGCAAGCAGTCTTGTTACCCGTGAGTTTGGAGGTGGACGGTACCTGAGTACAAGCAGACACCAGCATGAAGGAGAGGATCAGGCCCGTGACTCTCCATCGCTCTTGCCCTCTCCAGCTTCGTTGTCTTTGTGACAAATTGTTGGGGAACGAAACTTATTTCTGGAGCTGTCAGGAGGTGGGATGCAAGAAGCGGTGTCGTGGACCTGTGTTTCTCTGTTTGACTCATCTACTCATTCGCTGGGTGTTAGCTGCTGCCCGATGGTTCTTGGTCTGATGTGTGAATGTAGAGCTTAAATAGCTGATCGATGCCGACAGATACGTCACTATGGGAGGAAAGTAAGATGCATGGGAACGTGATGGTGCGAAAAGGTTGAGAATTGCATGTTGTTTGAAAACTAGACACTATCAGTAATTGACATTGTTACTGGTGTATTTGAACATGGCTCTTGAATGTATAAATACACCATAGTTCTATTGGAGCACACCTATACGCGAAAACCCGCACGGTGTATCGGATTGCTGACTACCCCTTCTCATTGCGAGGAAGATAGGTTCAACGAGGAGTTCCAGTAATGGACTGTAGTTAAGGAGTAATGGAGATGGAAAGAGGGGTGTCAGGTCCGTGATGCCGTGTTTTTCTTTCCTGTCGTTCTCGCAAGATATGTATACGATTTGCTGATGGAACAATGCCATAAAAAGGTAAGAGTCATGGACCTGTGTCTCTCTGTCTGCTTTCCTCTCGAACTCATCCTCGTGCTGCGACCGAAACACCAACTCCACATGTGTTTCTTCAGTCACCGCCATATCACAAAGATGTTGTAGGCCGTTGATTGTAATACAAGGGCAGTGGTGACACCAAGCTTTATACAAGGACACATGAGGTATTCCAATAATCACACATCCGACACCATAACCCGTGGCCTTCTCCCTTGTCTACCATTGCTACTCGCCCTTCTCTTGCCATCCACTTCCACCTTCACGTCCGTCGGCAACACAGTCGCCACAACAGTCTCCGTTGCCGTCGCCGTAACATGCCATGTCTGCGTCACCATCCACATATCCTTCGCCTCGTTGAATTCTTCCAGAGCATTCGACACTGCGACATTGCTGATCACAGCATATATACACAGCATAGCAAGACCGCCGAAGGATAAGATGATCAAGATGCCTTTTAGCCCACTACATCCACCGCTTTTGGGCATTTCGAGGGGTGTGGTATGGGGTGGTGGGTATGTTTTGGTGTTGGAAGATTGAGGTCTTGTTGCTGAGGATTGAGGTCGTGGTGGTGGGTTAGAGGGTACGGTGGGTGGGAGGGCTGATTTGAGGGGAAGTCGTTGGAGCTTCAAGGGTTGCATGGTGGAAGGAATGGAATAAGAATGGTGTATGAATCTGTGTGATGTGCAGGTTGATGAATTGATGGCAAGAAGTATTTTTATATGTCTTCCTGTCCAAGACCAGAATGCCTTGGTATCTTGGACCTTTGATCTCATGCCAGGACTCTATAGACAATGAGCACGTTTGTGCATAAGCTTTATAACGCCATATCTGCCAGTACCCTCTCAGTATCAAGATATCACAAGACCCTCCAACCCCTCAAATATTCGAAACCCTAGCCATCGTCGTCCGTGCCGTCTTCTTACTCGTCTTCATCACCTCTCCATCCCTCCTTCTCCTCTTCAACGCCTCAGTAGGCAACACAGTCTCCGTAACAGTCTTCCCAGCCTCCACTTTCGTAACCCCATATGCAGTCTTCGTGACATATGGAGCACGCCAATCCACAGAAGTGACATATTGCACTTTGGTAGTAGTAATCGTAGTCGTCTGCACAACCTCGTTGAATCCCTTCAACGAATTACGTGCGTCGCTGAGGTAATCTGCGATGGCGGCACCCATTATCATGTGTGCTATGAGGAGGAGGACGCCAGCGGAGAGGAGGAAGTTTGTTGTTCCTGAGGATTTGGGTTGTTGGTTGATCGTCTGTGGGTTGGACACAGATGCTGTTGTGCGATGGTTGGTGGATTGAGAATATGGTGCTGAATTGGGTTGGGTTGTGGTTTCTGGTTTGGTGGCTGCTGCTACAGGAGGAGAGGTTGCGGATTTGGGTTGAGTTCGATACATTTTGGAAAGTAATCAGTTACGTGTGAGTGCGTCTTGGATGTATGAAGGTAAGACATGATGGTGAATTCGAGGAGGCAAAGATTGGTTAGATATAACATGAGTTTTCGAGTGTGATGAGATTGAAATCATGTTCGCAATTGACTTCCGTGATACTCTAATGTCGAGCAAGTTTCGACTGACACTTTGGCGATCTGGAAGTATGCCAAAGTTTCCTCTACCCCTCGTGATCATGGCCCCGAGAGCAACATGAGTGTTCGAACCATCGGCATCGTAACCTCAGGCGTGTAAACCGTATCCACCGTTGTCTTCCTTGCCGCTCTATCTCTTCTCCTCTTCATCCTATCGATGGCCTCCCTTCCAGTCTGAACCACCGTCTGAGTCTCCGTCTCTGTGACCGTCTTCGTCTTCTTGGTCATCGTAATCAACGGCGCACTCCAATCAGTAAAAGTAACCCTCGCCGTCGTAGTCGTAGTGATAGTCGACGTCTCCACCACATTGGTGAACTTCTCAATAACTTCGTGGACTTGGCATAAGCTGACTATAATGCCTATCGCGAGCATTAACTGGGCGACCAAGAGGGCGAGACGGAGAAAGGTGACCACTGCAGTCGTGTCGTCGTCTTTGCCCCATGCTCTAAGATTCGATGGTTGTTGAGTAGTGGAGGGCGAGATGGAGTGGGTATTCGAAGACGGCGATTGAGGCTCTGGGTGTAATTTCGAGGTGGTGTGAGCTGCTCTCTCGGGTCTGATCAGAGGTGAGACCTCGCTCTTATGATTTGATCGGTACCTCCCTGAGTGGTGCTGGCTTTGATCGGTTTTCTCCATCATGCGATGCAATCGAAGGTGAAGTTGGATGGAGGTAGGCATGCTGGAAAAGGCTTTTGAATGAGAGGTCAGATGCATTCTTGCTTTTTGGGCTTTGCTCATAGTCCCGAACCTACGAGCCAATTCAAAAGGAAAGTTTGGTTTTTGACTTCATCTTCGCCTCAGAAGTCATGTCACGAGTGTGGACTGTCACATGTTCTTCGGAGCTTCCATGCGGTCAGAGAAGCTTTTGGATACATGAGAAGCTCGATAATCTGAGCATGGTCAGGAGAAAGTATTCGGGTGCTGGGGGACAAAATGGTATCGAATCTTGACATAACATGCTGTGCAATATAGACTGTGCGAGCAGAGGCGTGCTGATGAGAAGAAAGGGAAACGGCATATCGCTGAACCGCAGGAAGGGGCAATAACATCATTAACTAGGGAAGGGTATTCAGAAAAGTCGAAAAGTGGGTTCATCGTCATGGAAAGGGGACAAAGCAGTCGGTCTACCAGGCGCTGCGGTCCCAGTTGGGGTCTAGATATAGAGTCAGCAAGTTGCCATGTAGCACAAGACAGAGCAAATGGAACGCACCCTGGACAAAGCTTCCGAGCACGCGACTTCCTGTCTGCAAAAGAGGATGTCCAACAACAATCTTGAGGAACCTCTCCAGACCTTTCCTGCGCTCTTCAATGACAGCGTCGTCGAACTTGTTGAAGTAGACCTTTCCTGGCAATGGGGGGATGGTGACGCGTGCGCTTTCACGCTCAAGGATGTCGCGGAAGTATTCAAAGTCGGAATAACGGCGGCGCACGCTGCTGTTGCGCAGCTTAAATGAGGGAATATTTGTGCTCAGACGGATCTCGTAGGTCGTGTAGCGCGACGAGGGTGTGAGACCGTGGGTTTGCGGGTTGCATACCTGGTGGGCGGGCGCATGTCAGCGATTGTAGGGGCATCAAGACATCAACGCGACTCACCTCAATCTCGAGAAAGTTCTCAGGCGGGCCATAGATCTCCTCGAAGCTCTGTGATCTGGAATCGGGCATTGCTTGCATGGTTGAGTTTGTCCTCGAAGAGGGGCTGGGCTGGAATTGATTCATGTTTGGGGCGAAGGTCCTGGATGCGCCCGTCGAAGCTATGTATGAGGTATGTACGAGGTATAGACGCGAAGTCGGCGGTCGAGGGTGAAAGACAGGTCGGTGGTGGTGGAAGTGGAAACGGTGCACACGCGGGCATGCTGTCGCTATCGCATGCCCTAGCGCCATTGCCCCGCGATTGCTTGGCCGACCTTAGCGCTCTTTCGGAACCTTCGTCATACCGTCATTAGAGTATTTTGGCTCGTCAAGAGCTGCCCCCTCTCAAGAGGCCAAATCGAGTAGGCCAAGTGTCGATCTGGTTTTTTTAGCGCTGTAACGGCGAGCTCTTGAATCGAGCGTCTAAATCGTGTTGTTCCGAGAGCTCTGCAAGGTAGTTAGCTATATACACTATAAACAAATAAGGAATCGAGGCAGCGATACGTTAGCTAGAGCTTCTTAATGAGCGCGAGCGACTACTACTTAAGTAGTAGAGACTTAACCTTCGCGTACAACTAAACAATCGAGTAGCATTACTAGCGTTTAGATACTATCTCTATTATTAAGTTAGCAAGTTCGAGCTTCTAGATCCTATTAATTGTAGAAGGTAGTGTCATTTCTAGCCTTATAAGATTCGTCGCCTCGTACCGCTACTACTTAGAGAGCGTAATAGGACTACTCGACGACGGTATTTATGTCCTCCGGAGGTTACTCTCTACCTAGTAATAAAAAGATTAGCTTATCTAGGGCGCTTATATAACTATAGTCCTTACCTCGGTCGCTTAGGTACGTAGTATTCTAAAGTTACGAACGAGACGATTGAATACCTATATAAAAGATAGGCAGATCTTCTCTATTAGTAGCCTCCTCTTAACGATCGTTATATATTAGCTCGCTTCGTAGAGGCATATAGACATAGCCTCTAGGGCGTAGTCGACGGCACCTTTATTCTAATAGGACGGCCCTCTAATCCTCTTATTTAAAGGTAGACGTATAGTAGGTACTACCGCCTAAATGGGGTTAAATTCTAGGTTATCGTAGTCCCTAACGGTCTAATTGCTTCTATTACTAACCTGTTCTTAGGTCCTATTAACGACTACTTAATGTATAAGAGATTAGGTGTTCTAGAGCGCCTTAGTCTAATTCTAGGAGATTAGTAGTTATTCCTGCTTAGGGACAGCGTATACTATAAAATCGAAGGAATAGTTGCTCCGTTTCGAAGGCCTTAGGGTTAGGATCTTAACGACGAATAACTAGTATTTAACACGGTATTAGGACACTTAAGGGTAATAGTTAAAGACGGTCTCGGCGAGACGATAACAAAGGAGACTTATCTTCATTTTAAAGGTAGTCTACGCCTTAGAAAACAACTAGTTAGCGTATACTACCTCGTAGTAGTGTTGCTTAAGAACTGCTATATCTATATGCGTAGAGATAAGCCGACGACGGTAAACGTACGGTTTAGCCTTCGTCCTCTAAGTGTAGAAGAGTATCTAGATAGTGTTAATGTTTAAGAGTAAAGAGTGACTAAGGTTAGATAATTCCGAGCTATAGGAGCGAGCGTGTAAATACATTAAAGTACGTACTAAAATAAGCCAAATTCTTACTACTTTACCTAGCTAAGCAAATCTTCTAACTTCTTCTTCCTTATAAACTCCTCGTTAGTTTTATATATATAGAAGAAGCTCTTAACATCGTCTAGTTCCTTCTAAGCCTCCTTTACCTTTATACGAGTAGTATAGCGAACCTCGGCGCGATAAAACATCTTAGCAACTAGATCCTCGCGGAGCCTTATATATGCTACTTTAAAGGCGTATTCCTGTTTCTTAGGTGTTTCTAGTCGATATAAGTGCTCCTCTTCGCTCTAGCGCTTAGCATCGAGCTTATTAAGCTAACTAATACGACTATCGATACTCTAGCGATAATGGCGCTCCTCGCGAGTTAGAGCATTACTATTAGCGAGCTCGTTACGTAGGCTAACGATAAGTTATGTTATATCCTTCTTCTCTTACGCATTAACATCTAGCTAACACTAAATAGCAGCATTTAACTAAGACTAACTATAGGTCGCCTTCCTCTTACCCTTAGCCTTTAACGATATTATATTGTCGTCCCTAACCTTACGCTTCTTTATCGATACGACCGTCGCATCTTTATAGTCCTTATACGCATTATCCTTCTTAGTTGTAGCTAACTTTAAGGCTATACGCTTATCTTCCTAACATAGCAGTTCCTTATATAAGTTCTCGTATTTAGACTGCTTATAGAAGCCGGTGCTAGATCCGCGCGCCTTCTTAAGATTAGAGAACTCTAGTAACTACCCCTTTACTAGAGTATTACTATTATCGCTACTATAGACTACGCGGCAGGTCTTAGTAATCTTCTTCTTAAGAGGGTATCTATCCCTCTAAACCTCTTCTATCTAGCTAATAAAGCTCTAAAGATCCTTGCTCTTTATATAGGACTTAGTAAACGATAGGCATTAATAGAGGAAGTTCTTCTTACGCTCCTTATACTATAGATACGACGGCTTACGATTGTTTAACTCCTTAGCGGTAAGCTTCTCTTTAGGGGTCTTCTTAGTTCTTATAGTAGGTAGCTAGCTCGGATTAACAAAGATGACATTAAACGACATAACTAATTTATTAGTGTTTATATAGATTACCTACCTTGCTATTACTACCTCGACATTAAGCTCCTCGAGCTCGAGCTCGAGCTCTACCTCTTACGCGCTAAATCTATTAAACCTTCGCTCTCTAACTACGTATTAAGACTCGCTATACTATGTTTAGCGAACGACGTTGTTGCTTAACTAAAGTAGCTGCTGCTTTAGTTAAGCAGCAACGGCTGAAGTTATGCAAATTCACAAGGATATGCTCGGATAGCATGAACTCTGTCGATCCGTGCGACTCAGCAAAAAACGACTAGTTCAGCCACTCGGATCGATTACAAAGGCCTCCGATCGCTGCATTGAGACTTGCCAAAATACTCTATTGCATCTCTCCTTAGCCTCTCCTTCTTCCGCCATGCAGCACTTCAACCCGATTAATTCTTCTTTTCTTGTTGAGTGTCAGAAGCCTTCGAGTCAATGCTATCGCCATGCGTCTTGTCGTCCGATAACGTGCCTTCAACCTGTTGTTGAGACTTGGACTCCGTCTTGCCTTCTGTGCTTGCTGATGATGTCCTAAATCATGTTTCGCGTGCTCATGACCTTGACACTTTTCGTTCTTGTGCTTGTGGCTAGCTGCAGGTTCGTTGTCTTGATCTTGCGGCTCATGGTCTTCCAATCCCTTGCGAGCCAGGAAGTGTCCGGCAGGGGCCAAGCTGAGATAGACCAGAACGGCGCAAGGAATCACAGCGGCTGGTCTTCGATACATCGGAGTAGGCATCTGATTCGTGATATGTGTAGAATTAGGGTACGATCGATGATAATTGGTCAAAGCAATGAATAGGTTGTGAGGAGAGAAGTTTGGTTCTCGAGAGGGTCCCTTCCATAGTCCTCAATAGACATCTGCAGTATTCCAAAATTCAACCATCTCAGGAAAGAGCTATCATCATGCGTCTTACCTTCGAGGCCGTGTTGTTCTGCGACCTCTCTTTCTATCAAGCATGATGATGATCAGGAGATCTACTGATCCAAGGAGATAAGATAAAACTCGCCTGAAAGCCTCGGTAATTCATCGGTTTTGGAAACAAAGACCTCGCCGTTCCTGCATGCGTGATGTCGCCTGAGAGCTAGATCTGCATGTCGTGTTTGTCAATTGAAATGCAAAACTTGTTGATTGCCCAGGCTCTCAAACGATCGCGATGGTGGCAACGCGCGACCGAGCTCAATTCAACCTGTATGGCTCTTTGGTCTGTTCCGAAACTACGCAGTCAAGTCAGACGCGTCTTCGCGGAAGACTACAATAGTTGCTTCGTAAAGGTGCAGATGAATTGATGGAAGCATGAGCTTATCTTTACGAAAGACCAGAGGGCTCAAGGCTTTGAGTATGATCACACAAGTGGTAGGCTTGCTTAATGGTGAGGTTGAATTTCGTGGTGTATAAACTCAATGACCGACAAAACAGACTGCACAATATTCTAACCTGTGGGATATCGATTAGGGACTAGAGTTGCATGACTGCTGAAATGCGAACAGGTGATGTTGACTGCAACCCGAGCAGACGGGCCGACTGAGACAATTACTTGAATGTCCAATGTCAAAGACATGGAGGACAAGCGGTATTACTCTTCTGAGTTGCTGCTCAATCTCGAATGTCTTGTTGAGTCTCGTTTTGTCTTTAACCTGTTCGTCACTCTGTTTGCTGGAGTGAAGTCTGCATGCTCGTGTACATTCAACCTCGTAACCTACGACTAGGGGTTGCGAGTCGACATCTACTTTCACGAGAAACGCCAGGACGCGACAGGAAACCAAGTGAAGCTGAGACAGTCGCATTCAAGCAACGACGCGACTTCCGGCTTCTTTCCCTCTGTGATGTTGGTCGACTGCACCATCGGTCTCGCACTTCTTCCAATCGCATCAACAGACAATTGACTACTCGCATCTCTGTTTTCAGACACTTGTCTTATCCTCTAACTCTAACGAGCAAGTCTCTAATTATTGCAATATCCATCAACAAATTCACGCTGGCGAGCACAACTCATTCCGGGCGCCGTGCCCGAGGTAAGTGCAAGGCATCCTTCCTTCCTCGACGTGAGCTCACTGACAAACCTTCTGCCTCAGCTTTGCAAAGGCGCACACCTACTCTGCACAATATTTCTGAGCGCCGACTACCATTGGGCACTCAAGCAGATCTCCTGCTTCAGCGTTCCTCAGCCTCGAAGCCTAAGCAGCCTTTTACTCATCTCAACATCGTCAAGGCAGAAGACCTGGACGACGCAAAGACCGACAAGGACATTTCCCCCGAGCCTTATGTTCACTCTACGCCTGGACCGTCGCCCAAGTCTTCGAGCAGAAGCCTGAACTCAACCGACACCGGCAGAATGTCTTTCGCAGACTCAGCTTCAGAGGATCGATTCCGACTTGCCGAGCTGGCAACAGCCCGACTCGAAAGACAAAGCAGAAGGATCATCGAGAATGATCCCACCATCCCGATCAGCAAAATCGCCATGCCTAGGATACCACGGAAGGTGCTTCCAAAACAGCGACTGCCTCTCGACTATCCTGAGTCGAGTGATGGCGACATGGCTTCTACAAGCCGCACGTCACGCAACGAAAGCCCTTTGGATGTCCACGCCAAAGTCTTCCGCCCCGGCTCGCGCGACAGTTCCATCTCTCGTACCCGTGAGCCACCTCGAAAGGACTCTGCCAATCTCAGCCTGGATGACGGGGAATTTCAGCTCGTAACCAGCAAAAAGACGAAGCCATCTTCCAGGCCTACCGGTCTGAACGCCCATGAGGTCAAGGTCGATGAAAAGACGTCTACAATCGATGCGCCTTGCAACAAACATGAGATCAACGAAGTGTTTGGCAACGACTTGCCTCCTATGGCACACTTCCTGAGCAGCGTCGGAAACATCAATGGTGAAGTTGGATTCGCTATGCATCCCAACGGGGATATCAGTGGTCATCAGTGGTCAGCCAACGATTTCCAATGGTACAACATCGGACTCTTCTCCAATATCCGCAGGCGTACTGAGGGTATGTTAGCCTCTCATCGACTGAAGGGCGAGAACGATCTACACAGCCTCCTACTGCATACTCTCAGTTACTTTCGAGCAGTAGCTCTACAACAGGAGGCGGCCATTATGAAGATGCCGTTTGGCATGAAAGAGCTGCAGGCCGCAATGCCCAAGATTCCTGTCGACCGTACTGTACGTAAAGCGCCAATCATGCCCGCTGTTGCCGTAACACAGGCTGGGTCAGAATCTGAACATCGCCGTCCTGAGAAGAAGGATCAAACTCGCACATCATCGCTTGGGCCTGATCGTCAGCCATGGCTACAGGGCTACGCTTCACGTGTTCGTAGCAAGCCTAAAGTGTCAAGCGTCCCGAGAGCGCCAGCATCCAACAACCTCTCTTTCCAGCGTGACTTCCTATCTTCCGCTGCTGATCACAATACCCCTTCGGTCAACCCATACGACAATTTACCCCAAAGCTTGACTGCTCTCAACAACCTATCGTTCGGAATTTTCTCTACGAGCATGGACGATGACCTTGTTGACAACAGCTCCCGATTTCCTAATCTCAAGACGCCCGCTTCGGAGCGTCCCGGTGTGGGTGAGCATAGTCAGTATCTGGACTCCTTCTTGCCAAAGAGTATGCCGCAGATGGCCACTTCGCAGCTCTATTCTCCAATTCCTAACTTGGACTTCTTGGCTTTCCTGGAGAAGGCACACCCTCAAACTGCCTCACCAGACCAGGAAGACTCGCCAGCTTCGCGCAAATTCACCAAGGCATCTGTCGATAAGATTTTCAGTGCCGCCGCGTTCCGCAACACTGGTTTCACCACCGGAACTCGAACCGTCCTTCATGATCCGTTCCAGAGTCATCAGCCTTCGAAAATGGTGACTGCTACACTCGGAACACCTCTGCCGGGTCCTCAGACCTCGGAGAAGACACATAATGATATAGTCTGGTCAAACACTCCCATCGGCCAGTTGCCTTGCTCATATACTCTTCAAGCATCTACCCCCACCAGTGATGACGATCTAGCCTACGACCCAGCCTACGACCTCCGCATTAGCGAGCCCGAATTCCCTCCCAAGTCAAAGTCTATGGAGATTGTTGACATCAATCTGCCTCACATGACCACTGAAGAGCTTGCAATCTACTCGAGACCGAGTCCGCAAAACTTCAACGGTCCATTCTTCATGGGCAGTCCTGACATTCCTAGCGAGGCCAGCAGAAAGAGCCACGACCAGGAGCTGCATGATTGGTTTTACAGTGGTCTCACGACTATTGAGCGTCAGAATGAGCACTTCCAGTACATCAAGACCGCACACTGTCAGGCACCCACTACCACACAAGTAAGGCTCAATCCGGGACCTGTCGGCACACCTCACAAGACGCGAGAGTCGGAACCTTTCAATGAAGTTACGACGCGCTTATTTCTGTCCATGCACGAGAGCCTCTCACAGTACACTCAGGGTCCTCCCGAGCAGCGTCGTGGATATCTCGCACCATTCTGCGATCCTCCCGAATGGTGCGTTGACAAGAGCGCAAACGGTAACGACAGCTTCTTCGGCGAGGAGTGGGGTCAGCCCCCTGAGCGCATTAGTAGAGACTCGCGCTACAGACCCCTCCCCTTCGAGAGCAAGTTCGATCCGTTTGACAGTCACCGTGGAACCAACGGCGGTGGTCTGCATGCTTCGAACGGAAGACTCAGATATGGCTCAAACGTGAAGTACTGAAGCAAGAAAAACTGGTGCGAGGATGATTATTGCATTTCAAGAACATGATAACGACCGTTCACGACAAGCATTTTCATGGCGTATAAAGGGCATGGATGGTGGGTCGTTGGCTGCTAATCGAGCAAGCGGATAGCTCATGGTTTATGGTCTATGGTTTCTCGATGCATACCCGCATTCTTCTCCCCTCAAGACGTTTTGTATTGTAGACAGACGAATCGATACAGATCAATCCTGATTCAAATAAGACTTTTCAAGTGTTCAAAGCGAGCAGTGATTTCGTAGGAAACGTGAAATTTAAGTATGACAGAAGAAAAAGGGCGGCTTTCAAGTTTGAGGTATCTCTATACAGTATTGGAGTAGCCACGTTTGGCCGTCTAGTAGCCCTCCTTGCCCCACTTGTTGTACTTCTCGTGAAGCTCCTGTTCAAGGTATCAGCAAATGCCGCAGCAGCACATCTCAGATTGGGTAATTCCACTCACTCTGGGCAGGTTGACGTTGGGGACGATGACCTCGTTCAAAGCAGAAGGAGCATCCTTGCGGGCCTTGGAGGTGTCACCACCGGGGTGGTACTGGTATTTGGCGTCGCCGCCGGTCTTCCAGGGCTCCGAGTCGGGGGCGATGCTAACGGGGTTCTCGGATGAGGAGGAAGTGGGGTTGCGGGAGAAGTGCCAGCCGGCGAGACCGAAGGCACCGGACATGATGGTGAGGAGGATCTGGAAGTGGTTGTCAGTGACTGTAATCGCATTGCTTGTCGTTGGTTTGACTGCGTGTGTGGGGAAGGATGGCGGTGGTCGTAGAAGGGTACGGAGGGTTGCTGTATATGCGCAATATCTCTTTTTCTTTACAACAAAGCGTGCAGGAAGTGTCGACGTACGTAGAGCTCGGGGTCCTTGCGGGCGCCCTGCTTGAGAGCGTTCTTGTCGGCTTCACGGCTGGCGTGGGAAGCGGCGCTCTCGGAGCCGGCGTTGATGCCCGAAGAGCGGAGAGGGCGAGTTGCGCGGAAAGCGGCGCGTCCGATGATTGAGGCCATTGTGAGGGTGTGTGTGGTGTGGTGGAGTGGAGAGTCCAATTGGTGATGCTTGCGGTCTGAATTGTGGTAGAGAGAGCCGGTGGAAAGCTGGCTGGCGTGACTCTTGGCGTCTTCGGGTCATCGTCACCGACCAGGGTTACCCCCAAAGCATGATGATCTCGCATCGAAAGTGCTGTAACACATGGTGTGTTGGGTCATGTCAGTTGGTAATTCACTGAATATATGGTTTAGTATGTCTCATTGGTCTATTGAAAGGTCGGCTCTCCATGCACTCGAAGAGAGCGACAAAGGTGCAATAACTGTTTTCACACCTCCATCTTCGGACTACCGTGATGAGATCACACAAACTGTACGCGTCTTGACACAACAGATAACAAAACTTGTATCTGCAGATCAAACCAGTTATACGATTACATTCACAACCATCAATGATACGAGTCAACAATCAAAGACACCGCCGGTTAGGAAGACGGCCTGAAGTACCCAGAGTGGTAAATTAATGGACGACTAAAGTGATGATAAAGTTCAGGTGGCACGGACTCGCGGGCTTGACCCTCGGCGGCGCAATTTGGAAACGGCGCGGATCTCAGTTTACCTCGTCAACTTCCTACAACTCACAGCAAACAACTGACTACTTTTGTTCTCTTCCGGTCCAGGATCTCGTCGTTCGGTGTGTACGCGGGGACTTGAGTGCCACGGATTGCAATTGCGACAAAAGCACGACGTATATAGGACATGCATTGATCATCGCCGGCGCTTGACGATCATGGCCGACACTGGACTTCCTACCAACCACGAAGGTTTAGACAGAGACCATCAACCTTCCACTGTCCTTACCACCACCGGTCCCGTAGGAGAATCAGGTCTTCCTCCATCTCGTCCCACTTCAAACACGGCCAACTCGGCATCTCGCACACGATCCACTGCTCCACAGGCTCGTGTAGGCTCTCCCGTGCCATCACTGGGTGGCCGTGGTGGTGGCAGCTACCAGAACGATCCATCTCGACGAACCCATGTTCCAAACCTCATCTCGAGCGCATTCCTTCCTACCAGTCCAAGACGTACCGATCCACAATCTCCACCGCCGACCAGTCCACAACAACCGCAGCTTCCTATAGCAAGACCAAGCACCGACAGTGGCCGTAGAACACACCGTTCCCGCAATAGTAATGCGTCGATAGTCACTCTCGAACAGAGCAACAGACCAAGGATCGACCCGGATGCTCCTCCTTTGCCCACTTCTCGGGGAACTGGAACCACAAACTACGACTTCAACAGAGATTTGCAGCCTTTCGGCAGTGCTAAGAGCCAGGAGAGTCAATATCCTTTACGAAAACCACCCACGCTCGACATCGACGGGACCACTCGATCGACTTCTTCACTGCAAGCCCAGAAGTCGCCCATCTCACTGCGTGCTTCATGGAGTCGTCAGAGTCGCTCTAGCAGAGTGAACGGTCGAAGTGCCGATAGAGACGGCCACGAGAAGCTTCCTTCGGTACCCCCATCACCTGCAAACTACAAGGCCACTCCTGTTCTGGACGACTACAAACCGAGCACTGGAAGAAACTACCAATATTTCAACGGCAACGCTGTCTTCTTTCTGCGTGGCAGACTTATTAATACTCGCCAGCGGCCACTTAATGTCTTTACTGCACTCCTTGCTATCATTCCTGCCGCTTTGTTCTTTGGCTTCTCGTAAGCACTTGTGAAGAAGACCCTGCATAGAGGATCAACCAACTGACTCTTGCTACAGCGCGCCATGGCTATGGCATCATGTTTCACCAGCGATACCCATCCTCTTTGCTTATGTCTTCTTCATCTGTCTATCTTCTTACCTCCATGCCTCTTTTTCTGAACCAGGGGTAAGTTTGTCTCCGACACCATGGAGCATCACCTGCTGACTAAACGCAGATCATCCCACGTAATCTTCATCCTCAGCCGCCGACCCCAGCGGATGAGGATCCTCTAGCCATCGGTCCGTCTACCACTGAATGGGTCACTGTTAGATCCTTTGCCCCATCTGCAGGTGGTAATACCACTACCGCTATGGAGGTGCCCATCAAGTTTTGCAAGTCATGCAATATCTGGCGTCCTCCTCGTGCTCACCACTGCCGCATCTGTGACTCGTGTATCGAGACTCAGGATCACCACTGTGTGTGGCTCAACAACTGCGTTGGTCGTCGCAACTACCGCTACTTCCTCACCTTTGTCGCTTCTGGAACCGTCCTAGGTCTATTTCTTCTCGCCGCCAGTCTTACTCACATCCTCGTTTGGATGCACCGGAACAACTCCGACTTTGCACATGCTCTTAATGTTTGGCGCGTCCCAGCTGCCATGTGCGTGTATTCTTTCATAATCCTCACATATCCTTTGAGTCTGTGGGGATACCATCTCTTCCTCATGGGCAGGGGTGAAACAACAAGAGAGTACCTGAACAGCCATAAGTTCCAGAAGAAGGACCGCCACAGACCTTTCAGCCAGCACTCGATCCTAAAAAATTGGTCTAGTGTTTTCACTAGACCTCGTCCACCGACATACATGCGCTTTAGGCACCGCTACGCAGAAGGCGATCAACGTCTTGGCGAGCTTAGGTCTAAGACACCTAAGCAGACTGAAAAGGACGGCGACGTGGAGATGGGTGAAATCAACGCCGGCGCTGCTAACAGCAACGTTGGCTATCAAGGCCAGAGAACCTTGACGCCCATCAACAACACTCCTCGAGGGTAGAATGCCTCACAACTTCACCTCCGCTTTCTCTTCAGAAATCTCTATGACATTACAGCCCTTCCGCTGTGATGATTGTTCACGCTTACCACGCCGGATTTGTTTTATTATTCGTCTTTGCTCTCTCTTCTGATTGTACATATATATTTAGCCTGTGTCTATACCCCTATCAGCGAATCAATTATCTTCTGAAGACTTGTTTATCACATGTCGTCGAGGCTGTGAGTTGACTGACTACTCATGCAGATGCACATGTCGAGCGGGTGTTGCTAAGGGGAGCGGAATGCCACAAAAGACGCGACTGATGCGCGGGAACTTTATCCTCCACTCCCACTCAGCTCCGAACCGTGCCACAACAAACGGAAACCCCATCCCTGAATACCCCTTCCTTTTGTAGAGTGAAATGTGCTTTTGAGCATCGTCGAACAATAGTCGAATATAGATTCGTCTTTTCGTCGAAAGAACAGACCGTGTCACGAACAGAGTGCTTCGAGATCTTCGCAACGGGACACTCTCGGCAGCGCGTCTCTTCCTCGCGTCTCCCCACCATTTGATCGCTCTACTTCTACCTCGTTCCTTGCCCTGCACCACACTTCGAAACAAGGTCATCAAGCACGATGGCAAGGCAAAGAAAGAGTATGCCTCTTGCTAGGCTCTCGTCGGGATCGACGAGCTCGTCTTCAGCTGCGTCGAACATCGAGGTCGGTGGGAGCGCGCGCGAGGGCTCGCTTTCGTCTGCTGCTCTCGCTCTCACGTCCACGCCCCCTACCAGTGTCTCCGAGCAAGACCAGGCCAGCTCAGCACTTGACAAGGAAGACACAAACGCGACAATTATTGCAGACATGACACGTAGATCATCGCGCCGCAAGTCTGGTCCCGCATCATACAACCTGGGTCTTCTATCTGGCGTGCGTCGTACTTCTGCCGGTATCGAAATGGCTCAAGAAAAGGCCATTCGTGACTTCTCTGGAGCTACTCTTGTCGACGACGCCCCCGAGCCTTCATCCAGCACCCCTCATCGCCAGCTGTTGAACGACGGTGTCAAGGCTTTGAACATGGACTGGGAGATGGACAACTTGCCCGGCGATGGCGATGTTGATCTACCTGCTAGGAAGAAGCGCCGTCACAGGTCTTCGATCGACATGTTGATCGAGACGACCGGTCGCGCGATGGGTAGAATGAAGAGCGTACTCGGCAAGCGCGACAGGGAGATTAGCGAAAGCGATAACTCCGGTCGCAGACAAAGTCGCCGACTACTTGCCATTGAGGCGCCCAAGGATGTGGAAGAGGAGGTAAAGCAGGAGGACAACACAGTCGAGGAGCAAGCAGAGCGTGTCGAAAGACCCAGCAAGCTCGCACGCCTTTCCTCGAGCTTCAGCATCACCATGCCGCAAGTCTTCTCATCGAAGCCTAAGAAGCCCACCAAGCGCTACGAGTCACAAGGTCTCTATGCCGGCCAAACCATCTCAAGCTATGACGACCAATCAATCCCCAAGCCTACAAGAAAGCCCACCGGCAAGGCCCGCCCTGTGTCAACATCCTTCCTTCCCGATGCCACAAGAACTGAGAGCCGCGGTAGTCTCGTGGCTTTACCCATGTTCTCTTATCTAGAGAGAGAAAGACCCTTCACCATCCCCTACGACGTCTTTGCTCCTGTGCACCATCAACGTGGTGAGGAGAAGCCAAAGGACTGGGGCAAGGTCCACAAGAACCGTCTGGTCGGCGACGCTCAGCATTACTGGAGGAAACCATACTTTGAGCGATCTCTGTGTATCTGTACGCCGCCAGTCCCTGGCTCTTCAGAACCTGGATGCGGCGAACACTGCCTTAACCGCGCCATGGATTACGAGTGTGATTCCAACAATTGCGCCCTTGGAGACCAGTGCACCAACCGCGACTTTGCAGGCCTTGGTGTCCGCATGGAGCGCGCAAACAAGGCTGATAAGAAGTCGGCATCATACCTCTTCAACGCCGGAGTAGAGGTTGTCAAGACTCAAGACAGAGGCTTTGGTGTTCGCGCATGCAGATCCTACGAGCCCAATCAGATCATTACTGAGTACACTGGTGAAATCATCACACCCAACGAGGCTGGCAGAAGAATCCGCGAGGATTATAAGGACAAGGCCGTAAGATTGGTCATACACGAGTGATGTTTGACACTTTACTGACATCTCACAGGACTACTACCAGATGGAATTCGACCAAGGCATGATTCTTGATGCTACCAAGGGTTCCATCGCACGTTTTGTCAACCACTCTTGCGAGCCCAACTGCAGGATGCTCAAGCGATTCGTCAGCGGTCAGCCCCGCATGGCACTGTTTGCAGGTGATCGCGGCATCCTGACCGGCGAGGAATTGACCTACGACTACAACTTCGAGTATGTGCTGAGCCAAATCTTGATAAGGATGAAACTAACAATTCCGCAGTCCCTACTCCGTTAAGAACGTTCAGGAGTGCCGTTGTGGAGCAACCAACTGCCGTGGTGTCTTGGGTCCTAGACCGAAGGATGCCAACAAGCCAGTAACCAAAAAGGAGAAGGAGGGTATGGCTGCTGGTATGAAGCGCAAGGTCGGCGAGTTCTTCGGCACTACACCTACTGTTGAAGTGGACCAGGGCCTGTTTAAGAAGCGCAAGGTCCCTCAAATGTCCAAGGGTTGGGTGTACGTCGACGACTCGATCGAGCAGACCAGAATCGAGGAGGCTCGCAAGGACAAGGAAATCGCACGCCTTCAAAAGGAAGGTATCCTGCCTGCAGACCTCCAAGTCAAGAAGACGACTACCACGACCGCTGTCACCAAGGACAAGAACGGAGCTAGACGGTTCGTTCAGAAAGTCACTACCAGAATGACTGGACACAGACCCAAGGCCACCCCTGAGGCTCCCTCCAAGAAGATTCAAAAGCTTGGAAGACTGTCGTCCATCAAGCAAAAGGAGAGTCCTGCTGCCAAGGTCAAGAATGCAGGTGCTGGTAGCTCTCAGGTCACCAAGTCGGCTCGTCGTAGCATTGACAACAGAAGCATACCCAAGGGCTCGATGAAAGTCAGACCTTTGACAAAGGATGCAACCAAGATGGCTCGCACCATGAGAGCCGTCAACGCGGACGAGTGATTTTAAGGGGGGTCGGAATTTGGGAACGGATGGTATACCTGGACGGCGTCACATCACAAATGAGGAGTTTTCAGGCACGCACTTTGGGTATTCTTTGTGGTTTAACACAAAGGTTTTATCATGTCTTTTAATTGCACGATTTGATCTCTTTTCTATCAATCGAAGTTGTTTCTTCCATTTCTGTTTGAGCATTTCAGTACTCGAGAGAGGTCCAGACCTTGCCAAGCATCTCCGGAAAGTCGGACGGAGCTTCGGACTTATCATGACATAACGCTGCTGAACATTTGTAAAGATAGCTATTACACCTACGCGCCGACTGCTGAACACACCTTTGTCAATCAATATCCCAGGTATGTCATTTCACTCGCGCGTCTGGACCGGCACAAGCAGTGCAACACGCGAAGCTGGCGTGAAAAACTCATGCTGACCATTTGCCGCAGACACAACTTGTGAAAGAAAGTCTTGCCTCACCATCACCACATACCCGAACATGAGTTCATCAGCAAACCAAGTCCGCTCCCTGGTACGATCAATCCATCCCGATCACTGCGAAGAGCCCTGGCCGACAAATGCATCTTGCGACACGACATATCACCGCTGAACAGAAGAAGAGCACCACAAGCTAACAAACTCTCGACACACAGTATCGCAAGCTTCTGCGTCAAGGAAACCAGTTCGCCGCATACAACTTTCGCGAGTATGCTGTGCGCCGTACAAAGGATGCTTTCCGCCAGCACGTTGCCGAATCCGACTCAAGTAAAATTCAAGAGCTATTGTCGAGAGGAAACACAGAGTTGCAGATGTTGAAGGTGAGTTGCTAGAAGAGGATTCCAGCTTTTGGTGGAAGATACATGGGCTAGGAGATGCTACGCGCAGTGGTGCCAGAGTGCATTAAGAGCGAGATGACGAGAGCCACATTAGCCATCCGCCTCTGCGACGATTGTTGCATCTCTGTGCACCTATAGTTCTCAACCTGGTTCACAAGTCAAGTCACAAACGCTGACTTTCACTTGCAGAGACAAACCGTCGTCAGCCAGTTCTTCCAGCTAGACAGGCTAGTAGTCGAGGGAGGCAAGACCGGCAAGCAAACCGGAAACAAGGGCGATATCGTCAGACAAACCGAGCACGGGTGAGTTTGAACATCCCTCTCGATACTTGATGCACATGCTGACATCTGATACTAGTTGGGACTAAGCTTATCTTCTTTGGGGTCTAATGGAGGTGGAGTCACGGTTTATATGCTTTCCAAAATACCAATCGCCCTGCTGGGCTGAACTGTAAAACATACGATCACTCGAGTCAATACGATCATTCCATACACATCTTTCATGTTTCTATCCAAAGTTGTTGTCATCTCACCGCCGCTGCCATAGACACGGAGGATGCCGAGGAGTCGCCGGACGCCGAGCCTCCCGAGAACGTCCATCAGTCGCGTCGTCGGGCCGTGAGGAGAGACGCGCTGTCGCCAACCAAGCAAACCATCGATAATAACTCTCAAAACTGCGTTAATATCAGACAATATCTCAAGGCTGCAGACTTGTAACCTAGGGATACGTACTGCAGTTGATCGAGACCCGCGACCGGTGTTGAAATCCCCGCTGCCCGAAGTGTAAAAAAACACAGTCATGGCTCCTGTACGTGCTTGCCCTTTTCTGTCCCACTCTTTGCCTTATTCCTTTCTCTTTCGGCGCTTCTCTATCCTGCTCTTCCGTTCACTGTTCCTTCCCTAAAATCCCGCGCGTCATACTGTCTGAATTCCCCACTGCCCCAATCATCTTTCCCGACCACATCCCCCTCCAAAAGAACATGGATTTCAACGTATTCCCTGAGAACATCGATTACGAGGTTCTTGAGGCTGCGTGTATCTTGCTCAACATTAGTCAAGACATTCATACACCAGAGACACTTACACCCCCATCTGGCCTTATTTCTCAATTACCCATATCTATTCCTTCATCTTCACACAAGCTTCACTGCACTCCTAACGCAATCCACCACGTATCTGCTCCACAAGGGCCAATAATAGCTTTCGCGACCGCCGAGCAAGTTTCAAGAATTCCAACTGACATTGATGGCTCATCAGTTTCGCGCTGGAGGTCGCAGCAACCGCTCTGGTCGCTCCCAGGCAGATCATGATGTCTTCGAAGGTCTACCTGTTCGTCAATGGCACCAATCTGAGTCAATAGTCGGTCTTCCACCACCAACAGAGGTTGCCCAGACTGGAGACAATGCATGGCCAGAACTACCTATGCCACGCGATTCAGCACAGCTTGCTCCTTGGACACAACAGTTGTTGCGTGAAGCAAGAAGACCTAGACTTGCCAAGAGACCTCAGGAACCAACCGAAGACGACAAGCCAGAAGAAGAAGATGAGAATGAAGCCGTTCAAACTGGATGGCAATCGAAGAAATGGAGCCAAGTGCCATCGCATCTCGAGAAACCAGAACGCGAGTTCCTTGCCAAGCGCCGAAAGGGCCTTCCTAGTCTGCATACGCAAATAGCATTGCAAGCAGCAAATGCCGCGGCTTCTTCGGCACCCACCAGGAGGACTAAGGTTATGAAATCAGACGCAGACGGCAACACTACCGTCTACGAAGTTCTTGTTCCCGAAGGCCAAACCGTTGAAGGCGAGGTGGTTGACGATACTGTCATGGCGGATGCTGCACCAGTGCAAGCAGCTCCAGGCACAGTCATTGAAGGTGTTGGTATCGCGAATGCTGAAGGTGTCATTGTCGCCACCGATCTACTTCAACAACAGCAACAACCGATGAGACGCAAACCTATCCCTCCACGCAGAATCAGAAAGGGTGGACCTGGCCGTGGAAAGAAGAAGGTCATGTTTAACCCTGATGACGGTCACAATGCCGCAGCAACTTCGACTCCTGGAGGTGGAGTTAGTGTCGCAACGCCCTCGACTTTGAATGCAAACGCGGATGATTCGGCAATGGACATTGATTCTACTCCGAAGCCCGACGCTAACGACAATGACGACAACGACAATGACAACGAGGAGGGAGATGAAGAGGATGGTGAAGAAGGCGAAGAAGGCGACGAGGATGACGATCGTGAAGATGGCGAGCTCAGCGACGGAGAGGACCCTCAGGTTACTGAACAAGAACCCGTCTCTGGACTCGAAGAGACCGTGTCGGCACCTGCAAACGTCGAAATCGAAGTTGAAGCAGATGAGCCGACTGTCGCAGCCGTGGAAGAAGCACAAGATGAGCCGACTGTTTCTGTCGTTGAAGAAGCACAAGAAGTAGCACAAGAGCTCGTGGGGGAAGCACAAGAAGTAACGGAAGCACCCGTGGAGATCACGGAGGAACCAGCAACCATTGCTACAGAAGAGGAAGCTGACGAACAACCAGTCGCAGTGACCTCTTCTGAGGTCAAGGAGGCGGAGATAGCAGAAGCCTCGGAGCCCCAGGAGGAAGCACTCACCAAGAAGCTCGACAACGACACCAAAGCGGGATCAGAAAGGTCAGAGGAGGATGCAATCGAGAGAGACACGACCATGAAAGATAGTCCCGAAAAGGACACGACTATGGAGGATGCACCCGACAAAGGAACAGACGATTCGTAGAAAGATTCTGTGACTGCCCACTCTGCCTTTCGCGCGCGTACTCTTCGTCCCAAGTTAGGACAACGCGAGTATTAATAGCGGCAGCGAATTCAGGCTATGATACAGCGCAGAAGTCTCACGGAACAAACCACGTGGTATTCCGCCCTGACAGCGTATTTCAAGCACTTGCTAGTACCAGATACAATTCTTTCCAAGCAATCGACAATTTGAGACGCCACCACGTCGATTCTAGCTCTCTCATTGCTGTACGTTCTTTAATGTCTAGCCAGACTTTGACTGCAGGATTTATCCGAAAGTTATTCGAGGTATTTTGAGACAGTTGTCGCGCATCAACTTGGGGCCTTTGACTCATGTGCTATAAGTCATACTATCCGAGCATCGCTACAACCATAACTATCAAGACTTCTTGATCCGCACATCTCAAGCGCTCGAGTACATGACAACGCACTCGTCTATCTCATCCAGACCCAGCATCAAAGCATCCTCACTTTCAGTCCACCACTCGCATCCCAACCACCATCAACCCTTGTAGCCCATCCACTACAATGTCTCTACAACACGGTCTGCGCATCGTGCCCTCTTCACAACAACATTGCGACAGCATGCGGTCGTCATCGAAGCTCTACTCAACGGCCATCGCACCACCACCTAGCCAAAGCGGGCAGCCCTTCCGATTCCTTGATCTCCCTCCCGAGATTCGCAACATGATCTACCAATTCTCCTTCAAGGTACCCCGAGTCGTCGAAGACAGCCACAACTGGAAGTGCAAATGCTTCTTCACCGCCGAATGCAACGACTATCGCAAAGCGATGCAGCTTCAGTGGAGTACCCCAATGTTCGCAGCTGTGAACAAAAGCATCCGACAGGAAGTCATCAGCCTCTACTACGCAACAAAAGATCTAAACTGGCACTGGAACCCTATGAGTGTACTTTGTGAACCCGATGAGTATCCTCTCACCCGTTCGCTTCGGTACCTGGACTATGCCCTGGACTTTGTAGAGAGCCAAAATACCCAGGTCAAAAGCATCACTATTGAAAGCTCGAAAACTAGTTGGGACAATCCCACTGATACAATGGTCGATATCACAAACTCTGTGCGCTTCCTCGCACCATTTTCGGAAAACCTCAAAGAGACTGGGAGGGCACATTCAGCATTACACAAGATACACTTCGCGGACGAGTCCTCCTTGGCATATCGTCTCTTCGACCATGCTGGCTCCATCGCGCCTTCTGTGCTCAACGACGAAACAGAATTGGACAAAACGATGCGAGCCTGGTTGTCCAAAGATCCTGGCGCATCAGAACTCAACTCTACGATCAAGCGTAGGGAAGAGGCAAAGAAAGTAGAGATCAGGTTGCGCGCAGAAATCATCGAATGGGAAGAGATAAAACGGTTACAGACTATCCGGATGCAGGAACAGAGACGGCAGGAAGCCATCAGGATGCAAGAACAGAAACGACAGGAAACCATCAGGATGCATGAACAAGAGCAGCACAGGATCAAAATGGAAAGAAGGTGGAGGGCGAAAGAACGCAGGATCAAGAAGTCGTCCTCGGGTCAAGCGCTCTTGATTGTGGATTGCTGTACTTTTTTTTATGTTGCCGCAGCATGTTATGTAGCATTTTGTCAAGCATTCATGACCTCGAGCTCTGCTATATTTCTGCTCGATCCCTTCAACTATGTCCATCTGTGATTCGTTCAGTGATTCATGGGAGCTCCCTCTGAAGATATCCAGCAATCGCAATGTGTTGTATAATTTTCCTAAGCTCAGTTGCTTGTCTGCTGCTGCAAGTGAGTCATCAAGTGCCTATCAACCCCAATTGCCGGCCGCCTTCCTCTTTCGAGCACGACGGCCAACATACAGGCGAAGGGGAAAGCGGGGTATACAAACAACCACCTACCTCGAATACACAAATCAACCCCTCCATTCCAAACACTTCCCAATCGCACGTCTCTTCGAATCTCCAGGAAACTTGCATCGGACCATGGCTTCCATCAGCGAAATCATATCATCCCACCGTCCGGACCTGGAAAAGGATTACGTGCCCCTCTACAAACACTTCCACGCCAACCCAGAACTATCCCACCAAGAAAAAGAAACCGCGGCCAAAATCGCCTCGATCTTGAAGTCCACATGCCCGGATCTAGACCTCCACACTTCAATCGGCGGCCACGGTCTAGCTGGCGTCCTCTCCAATGGCGCCGGTCCCACGATCCTCCTCCGCGCAGATATAGACGGTCTCCCCGTACTGGAAAAAACCGAATTACCATGGGCGAGTACGAAAAAACAGATTGATCTAAATGGGGTGGAGAAACCGGTTATGCATGCTTGTGGACATGATATACATATTACTTCTTTGTTGGCTGCTACGTGCTTACTCTACGGATCGAAGGAAACTTGGTCGGGAACGTTGATATCGCTGTTTCAACCCGCAGAGGAAAAAGGTCAGGGTGCTGAAGCTATGGTGAAGGATGGGTTGTACGACAAGATTCCTATCCCGGATGTAGTGTTGGGAGGACATGTGATGCCGCAAGCTGCTGGGACGCTGGGGACGAAGAGGGGATTGATGGCTTCTTCTGCTGATAGCTTGGAAGTCACGCTTTTTGGAAAAGGTGGTCATGCCAGTCAACCGCATATGCTCGTTGATCCGGTGGTAATGGCCGCTTCAACAGTGATGCGCCTTCAAACAATCGTGTCCAGAGAGGTGGATCCAGCGGACAATGCAGTGGTAACATGCGCTTGCATAATCGCAGGCGACGCGGAAAATGTGGTCGCCGACAATGCAACACTAAAGCTAGATCTCAGAGCTGTGAATGCAGCTACGAGGGAAAAAGTGCTGAGCTCGGTCAAGAGAATTGTCACTGCGGAATCAATGGCTAGCGGTGCCGTCAGGGATCCGGAGTTTGTGACGACGAGAAACTTCCCTTTTACTGTTAACGATGAAGACGTCACGGAGAAATTGGAGAAGACCTTCACGGCGCATTTTGGGACCGAAGACGGCAAATATACGACCACGGCTGCGAAGCTCGGAGGAAGTGAGGATTTTGGTATTCTTGGTAAGTCTCGAGGATACTTTCCCCTACTTGGATATTTCTAGTGTGCAATGAGCTGACTTTCGGTAACTCACAGCGACTGCAATTGAAAAGCCTTCGTGCTTTTGGACTTATGGTGGCACAGATCCTGCACTGCTGGAAAAGGCGGCCGCGGAAGGACGGCCTGGAGATGTGCCCATCAACCACAGTGCTTACTTTGCACCTGTAATCATGCCGACGCTGCAAGTGGCTGTGGATGCATATGCTGTTGCAGCATTAACATGGTTGTTGAAGAATTGATGGATCTTGTACAATTAGTAAGCTTTCAGTCGGTCGGATGGTCCCAGGCCAGACGACCGACGAGCAAATCCTTTTGACCATAGAATTCAGAGGCCACTGTGACGAGCATGTCGATGGTGACGCAGGTGTTGGTGTCTGGGAACTCATCTAATTTCTGCTCCTTCTCTTGGGCTTCAGCTTCAGTCTGCAGCTGGCGCTTCTTAGCAGCAATGGCATCCAGAAGTTGGTCTTCGGAATCCAGATCCATAGCTGCATCTCCATTTCCAGTCTCTGCTGTGATCTCCTCTTGTATTTGTGCTTGTACTGCAGCATCGATTGGTTCAGCAGCACCGACTGGCTCAACCTCTGGTGCGCCAGCTTCAGCATCAGCTGGCTTTTCATCGACGACTTCGCCTTCTTCTTGTTCTTGCTGGGCAGCATTCTCCTCAGGGTAGTGATCGAGATGCTCGTAATCAGGATCGTTGGACCTACCGTACTTGGATTTATGATGCATCATACGTACCCAGACGGCCATCTTTGCCAGGTCTCGTACGACACTGACATCTCTGGTCTGCAACAAACCCACATCTTCCAATTTAGCCAACAACGACCAAGCCCACAGACTGAGGTTGTGTGGAATGTTGGTCTTGCGGCAATTTTCCAACTGACCTTCGACGAGCTTCAGGAGGCGAAGGATAGACGGCGAGTCGAGAGAGGCGAGTTGAGCGGGAAGTGGTGTGGTGTGTACTAGGTGGTATTTCCATTCCTTGTCGGCCATCTTATTGCCGAATGGAAGCGAGATGGGGTGCTTATCATCCAAGCCCTGAACAGACTGGACAGAGGGCGGAGAGCGTAGATTGCGGCGCAGTGTCTCGAATCGAGTTATGAGAGAGCGGTAGAAGGCATCCTGGGCTTTCATGCCTGACTGGACAGGACCGATAATGGGAGCGACAATCGGGGGAGCCACATAAGCGCCATCTTCGTAATAACCTCCTTCATCTTCGCCATCCGACTCTTCCTCATAATAGCCGCCGTAGTCGTCGACGTGTTCCTCGTAGTCGTCATCTTCGTAATCGGTAGGCTGGAATGGCTTGGGAGGTGGAGCGCTGACTACGTGCGGAATGCCGCGTGCTTCGGACCTGACAATGCGTTAGCGAACAGGATGACAATCGAAGGGGCGATCGTCACTTACCTGACCATGCGCAAGTAGTCAAGACCATCGTTAGCAGGACCGTAGAAAGGCTCCTTGTCGCGTGGGTCCAGACCTGGGAAAGCGCCTTGTTGACCATAGGTGACGTCTGTCTGTGGACGTTCGCGCTCTCTCAAAGCCTCTTTCGATACAACAGCATGTCTCTGATCGGGTGCCTGCTCGCCCTCGTCGTCGTTGGAGTCGCTGCCATACGACACTCTCTGGCGCGGGATCGGCGGCGCTGCCTCTCCTTCGATATCGTCGTACGAGACGACTTGACGTCTTTCGGCCGGTGCCGCTCTTCTCGCATGAGGCGCGTTGTTCTTTCTCTTCTTTTTGGCCATCTTTGGTGTTGTTCGATGGGTTGTGAGACTCCAAACATTTCTTCTCCGCAAGTCGTCATCATCACATGCAATTTGATTCCAACAAGGCAACTTCGACTCTTGCCCAACCGTCGTTTACCTGTACATCAACAGAAACACAAGACAACCACTACCAGCACTTAGGTAAATTCATCGAAGAAGGAGCGAGACGGCAAATAAAGATTATTGTCACAAAAGAAATGGATATCAAATATTCCTAGACCTGCTCCTACTTGTAGTTTTAGCATAATTTCGTGGCCTGATATCCCGACTGACAACTCCTGTGAATCAAACTTGCGACTCTACAGCTCATCCTTGCCTGTCGCTGCACTAGCATCGCTCTCTGGTTCCGCAGATGCTGTGCTTGCCTCGATGCTCTTCTCCTTTTCTACATCGTCATTGACGTTGACACTAGCAGGTTGCTCGTTTGCTTCATCCTGGCCAACACCTCCAGTCTCCTGGTTGCTGCCCTCGGCAATTGTTCCTGCGTAACTCTCCTCTTCCTTTGCAACGCCATCATATACCTCATTGCCATTAGCATCCACCAATCTAGTGCGGGTCTCGTAGCGTGTAGAGAATGAAACCTTGCCCTCAAGCTCCTTGACCTGCTCTTCATTGAGGATGTTGCCGGCCTCATCACGGTATTCGATTCTCTCTTCTCCCGACTCGACGCGGTTTGTCACCTGGGCTTCAGGAATCTCCTCGTGGGAGAACTGTACGGCGGGCGAGGCAGCTGCTGTCGACTTTGCGGGCGAGATCGTTCTATCGTACGTCTTGTATTCGGAGTACTAATGTTGTTGGATCAGTTTCTGCCCTCTGGCTGCTGATGTGGTTTGTGGACTTACGCTGTCATAGAAAGTGTTACAGTCCCAATCCCAGGTCTCGAATAACTTGGCCTTGCTGCAGTCTGTCTTGGTCCATGCATTTCCGTAGGCAACGGGAGAGTACATGTAGAAAATGCTAATGCTCATTGCCAAAAAGATGGCTGCACCGGCTGTTCCAATGACGGGGCGTTGACGCAGACCAAGAGCAGGAACGCGGGCAGTGATGAAGTCGTAAGTCTGGGAAAGAGCGATAATGGCGAAGTAAAGGGCGGGGAAGTAGTGGTGCAAGAAGAGCTGTCTCTGCATGAGGAAGAAAGGAAGCCAGTGAAGAGCCCAGCCGAGAACACTGGTGCCAACTTCGTAGTCGAAGCGCTTGAAGGGCACGTTGTTGTAGTCTCTGTATCCACGCTGCCATCTCAAGACAGCCAGTGCCTTGAAAGCCAGGTACACAGCGACTGAGACGGTAGAAGTCCACCAGATCAAGGGGTTGCCGATGAGGTAAATCTGACGGTGGTCCTTGCCCCAGAAGTTGATACCACGACGCAGGATGGGCCATGATTGAGGGCGAGAGTCCCAGGCGTGAGATTCAACGAGTCCAGCGTTGGTGGTCCACATGACCTTCTGGAGCTCCCAGAACTTGCCGAAGAAGCCAGGGTTGCGGTAGTTGACCTTCTCTGCATCCTCCTTGAGCTGAGGGTGTTCGTTGCTCTCAATGTACCAGATACTGTTGGGCTCAGTGCCTCCCTTTGCGCAAGTTACCTCTTGCTGTTCGAAGCCCCAGTCGGGAAGCTTGACCTTGTGCGAGAACAGAACACAGCCAGTCATGATGTGAACGAGCTTGAACTTGGTCTGAATGGTACGGACACGGTTCTTGGCCACCTCACCGTCGGACAAGTGCTTGATGATCTCAACCTTGAAAAGATCGTTTGCATCTCCCTCGAAGCCTTCATAACCGTATGCAGAAACCTCGTTTTGCCAGTCAGCGTCGGTCACTGGGGGACGGTGGTCGTGAGAGTGGACGCGGCGGTCAGTGATGATGTGGTAGAGCTTGAGGACGGCGCCATCTTCGATCAAGGTAGGTTCGATGCTGTCCCATGCCCAAGGGGTAGGAATGTCGGTACCGTCAATGTCGATGGGCTGAGTCTGGTTCTCGAGGAGCCAAACGTTGTTTTCATCCTTGTGGGGGTAGAGAGTGATCTGCTGCTGCTTGCTACCAGTAGGGTACATGTGGCTGTGCGAGTGCAAGTAGCCTCCTTGAGTGTTGTGATGACGGATCGAGACACGGCTGCCGAAGGCGACATCTGCGGGAACGTCCTGCATACCCTTGCTGTTGAGAGTAGACTGGAACTCGGAAGACATGAAACCATCGCCGTCACCAGGGTTGACGAGGCAGAGGAAGTGGATGGCGAACATGCTCATGTAGAATGAGACAGGGATAACGACCAAGCAGAAGAAGCGTGCAAAAAAGTGTTTGAACCAAAGACGAGGAGTAACGGTCTTGGTGTCACCGAGAAGAACCCAGAGTTGGAGAACAGTAAGACTGCCGATCCAAGCAATGGTGAAGAGACCGACCCACTTGACACTGACAGTGGCTCCAAGACAGAGACCGCTGAAAGCCAGCCAGAACCACCAGCTAGGTGTAAAGGCCTTCGAGGGACCTTGCTCGTGCTGGTTGGTGAAAGAAGTCCAACCGAGAATGGTCAGGGCGGTAAAGATGACCAGGGGAGAATCGAGCAGAATAAGTCTGGACTGGGTGACGAGACCGTTTTCGAAGAGGACCAGGCCGGCGCCCATTGTAGCAGTGACAGTCTTGCATCCTGAAGCCTTGAGGGTCAAGAACATAATAGGGATGGTAAGGACACCCATGAGGGCAGGGAGAAGGCGCATGGAAACGTATGGGACACGAGGTTCGATGTAGTCCTTGCCGATGTCTTTGAAGTCGAACTCGCCATCGAAGCCGGCCAGCCAGCCAGCGAGGGTGATGAGGAGCTTGGCCAATGGGGGGTGGACGTCCATGAAGAACTTGCCCTTGATGTACTTGGAAGCGAAACCACCGAAGCTGTGGAGACATGGTCAGCTCATTGTTTGCAGGGGGAAGCGAGTAGCAGGAGACATACTGGACCTCGTCAAAGACGACACTGGTGGGCTGAGAGATGCGGAACAGGCGCACGAAGAGGGCGACGACAGAAAGGGCACTGCAGATCAGCCAATCGTTGGCCTTGAGAGTCGAGACATCGTAGTTCTCGACACCTTCGGATGCGAAGCTGTTGGGCTTCGTCACAGGCTTGGAGTTGGGCTGACGAGCAGGGGATTTGGCGGCACGGTTGGCCATGGTGGGTGGTTGTGAAGAAAGGGCCGTATTAGAAGGTGATAATTGTGGAAGGTCTTCTGAGCTTCCAAGGGCGTCGCGGGGAACTCAGTGCTTAGACTTCAAGCTCCATGCAAGCGCTGTTCTGGCGCGATTGAGAGTGGAAAAGTGGTACAAACAGAAGAGAAGGATCCAAGGAAAGAAGAAGAGGATGGAAGGAAAGGGGGGTTGTCTGGATCAAGCAAAGGATTCAATTCAAGGGGCCTGCAGAAACGAGTAGCTGACGGTTGTCGCGAGGCCACGTACAGCTCGGAAGGCGGCTTGGCCAACGAAAATAGGAGCATCGGGAAGCTTTAGCTCGAGATGATGGAGATAAGATATGGGAAGATCCGCGCTTAGCTAGAGCCAAGGGAGATCCTGCAAGTGCTGCCATGATTCGGAAAGTGTCATAGCGCCCTCAAGCCTGCTCGTCGCCGTGTCTTTGGTGGAGAGAAGCTCGTACTGTAAATATCAACTTGACTGAACGCGACTCACTCTCTGTGTGCGCATCAACTCTGTACATACCAGGATACAATTACCCGGCTTCACTCGACCTCCCACATATATACTCCATCAACACCGCACGCGACGTGTCCAAACCACTCACAATGGCACCCGCGCCTCTGCTGGAGCCCAACGACACTCCCGACAATACCGATTTCAAACCTCCGCCAGGTGTCATCCTACCGCCCAAGGAGTTCCGAACATTACTAGAAAAGACTGCTGGATACATTGTTCGCAATGGTCCGGCGTTCGAAGCCCGTATTCGTGACAGCGCAGAGAACAACCCAAAACTCCAATTCGTCCTTCCCGATAACCCCTACCACCCTTTCTATCTATGGCGCCTTGAAGAGATTAAGGAGGGCAGAGGAACAGATGTAGCTGCCGGCCGCGAAGGAGATGTCGCTGCACCAAAGAAGAAGCAAGGACCTGCAGCTCCTCCAGACTTCCATTTCTCGGCGCGCATGCCCAACATCAGCTCTGTCGACCTTGAGGTCATCAAATTGACCGCCATCTTTGTCGCCAAGAACGGCCGTACCTGGATGACCACCTTGTCGCAACGTGAAGCTAGGAATCCCCAGTTCGACTTCCTCCGTCCTCAGCACAGTTTCTACCAGTTCTTCTCGCGACTAGTCGACCAATATACCGAGATTCTGAACACTCAAGGACAACAGCAACAAGAAGTCGTCGCTGAGCTAGAGAAGAACGTGGACAACAAGTACCGTGTGATGGAGAGCGCAAAAAAGCGTGCCGAATGGGTCAAGTTCCAGGAAGCACAAAAGGTCAAGAAGGAGGAGGAGCATGAAGCCGAGAAGCTCGCATATGCCCAGATCGACTGGCACGACTTTGTCGTTGTCGAGACTATCCTGTTCACCGAAGCAGACGACCAGACAGAACTCCCTCCCCCCACATCGCTGAACGATATTCAGTCAGCATCGCTCGAGCAGAAGGCACAGATGAGTCTGGCTCCATCAGGCATGCGTATCGAGGAGGCTATGCCCGGCCAAGAAACATACTACCAGCCACCTCCCTCACAGATGCCTCCACCCAGCTCATACTCTCCTGCTCCCCCTGCATTCTCTCCCGCACAGCAAACCGGTTTTGCACCTCCTCCACGTACACCTCAAGAGCAAGAAGAAGACGCCCGTATCGCCGAAAGAACTGCCGAGCGTCAACGCGCTGAACAGGCTCAGGCTGCTGCTAGAGGTCAAGGCCCTATGCGTATTCGTAATGACTACGTCCCGCGTGCACAGGCTCGCAGACAGAATGCGGCCACTGCCCTTTGTCCCAACTGCAAGCAACAAATTCCATTCAACGAACTTGAGCAACACATGAAGAGTATGTTTGATCATCCACCCCTTCTTCTTTTCTAGCTTACTGACCGACACTCGCAGTTGAAATGCTTGATCCCAGATGGCGCGAACAGTCTCGCATTGCTGCTCAGCGCTCAAGTACCACAAACTTGTCCACAGCTGACGTTGCCAATAACCTTAAGCGTCTAGCATCACAACGAAGCGATGTCTTCGACCCTGTTACTGGCCAGGCTGTCTCCGATGAGGAGGCCCAAAGACGCAAGAGAATCGAGCTCAGCAGCTATGATGGCGTTAATCCGTCTCAATCCGGTCCACCTGGTGCATCAGGCAACCAGCCTCCCGACGTGCAGGAACAGGTAATGACACCCACAGAAACTACCCAAATGAAATCAGGCTGATCAGATGTGCAGATTCGTCAATTGCATCAAAAGTATGGACACCAATAAGAGTTTTCGCTATGGGATATATATGTTCCATGCTCTGGGCGTTCATGACGATAGCCACATGGCAGTACCTCGTGTTATCAGGAGAACCCACGAGAGATGACCTCATCGTCAAAGAAAATCATTATAGATACCTAGTGAGTGACATCGGCAGTAGTATGCTCGAAGGCTGGATTGTATTTCTGCATATTACCTCCCGAATGACGGACCAGATGACTCGAGGCATTGGGGAAGTCTCAATCACAAAGTCTTGATGGGTTGCTCTTGCCAAACATTTCTAGATGCTCATCCGCATGACTCAATGAAAGGATGCATCAAAACGGTGCCTATCATCAAACACTTTCACACCGCACCTGAGACCGTCCGTACTTCCAAAGCACTTCTTCACTGCGAAATTTTCTACCCTATTGTCGTGTGCTCGTGTTGGAAGTTCTATTGTCTGGTTCCTATTGTAGCTCGCTGAACTTCCACGACAATCTCTAGGTTGCAACACAATGCCGCACGTCTTTTCCAACTTCTCAACTCCTTCTTCTTCAACCCGACATCAACACAACTACAACAACATGGAAGACTCTACCAAGCGTGGGTTGATACAACAACTGGCCATGTTGCAAAACACCTCAAAGCATAGCCCGGACTCTCCTCTCCCTGACTGCAAGACACCTGGGACAGGCGACCAGATGATCTATCCGAATGCGCCACTTCAACCAACACCATCTGGTTCTCCAGTACTATCGGCGTATCACCTTGGCCAACCATCGCCGAGTGCACAAACACACCTGGAAGCATCTACTATGGCCACGCCCAGCACACAAAACTCCAAGATCTACTCTCCAAGCTCTCTCAGCGCTCAAATCACGCCCATCTACTCTCCAAATCTCGCCAACGCCCATAGCATCGCAAGCATCTCTCCCTATATGAACGCTTCTCATCAGAACACTTCCTCGCCATCACAGTACAGACAGCCAACCTTGCAGTCTCCTTATCAACCGACGCAACGATCGCTGCCACCTGGTCTGACTTCGTCACCTTCTTTTGGCAGCACAAGTCAGGGTGCGCGTCACTTCAACACCGACCCACTGCAGAGACACTACCCTCAAACTCAACCATCACATGTCCAACGTAGTCGCGGTCTAAATCAGGCGCGCCATCATCCTTATGGCTCACCACCGAACCGCGGTTCTCACACTCCTCAGGCGCTTCCGCAGGGCACGTCACAACCTCAACCACGTGCTGGTACCTCGACTCCTCAGTATGTGTACTCTGAGCGCCCGGAAAGCTCTCGTGTATATAACGGGAACCTCGTCTCGTCACTTCCTCACGGTCTGACGTCGTCGAGAGTTCTGGAAGGCGTACAACAACCACATCGCCGTAATGGTTCACAGATCCTTTCGACGAGCAGTCCTACGACCTCAAACCCTCTTCCTCATGGTCCGCCGCATTTTTCTCTTCCGCCTGGTGCATCACAGCCTTCTCTATCATCTCAACCATCTCAAGGGTCACTCTCCAACAATTTCGTCTCGATGTCCCATTCTTCTCCCGCGGACAAGTCACAACCTCTTCCTTCCCTCAGTGCATCACAGCCCCACATCCGCGTTATGCCTCAGGCTCTCCAGCCAAAACTTCCCCAAGCTCCGTCACCCCCTCAAGAACAGCCGAAACCTCGCGTGTGGGCAGAGTGGCTAGAGCCCGTCTCAGATTTCGAAGTAAACCTTCAAGCACAGCCTTACGAAGAAGGCTCTATTGAAAAACAGAGAGCACTCCTCGAAAGGATCCGAAGACATTCCCTAGGCAAGCTTCGCGCACACGAATTCCTCGAGTATGTGACCCTGGGATACAACGTATTATTTGAGCCACGAAAGGTCAGGGTGTACGATTTCTATATAATGCAAGCGCTATTGTTCAACGGGGACTTCGTCTTACTGGTATCCTCAAGGACCAAGAAGTCTCCGAACATTGAGCCGCCGCAGAGCATCTTGCATTCGTACGACCTGTCGAAATACCGTCACCATGCAGAGATCGAGCTTCACATGCACACAGTACTCAACCGCATCACCAACCTTATACCCGATGAACTCGTCCTCTGTCCCGGTTGCGAGCGTCACGACTTGGCAATTCAGGCCACCAATGACAAAGGCCACGTGCAGTATGGATGGTCGACCACACTGTGCTACGAGGTCAAGATGAGCGACATCATGCCCAAGCTCCACAATCTCAGTGCAGAATTCAAGGCGCATTCAATTCACAAGAATCACATTAAGGATGTCAAAAACATGGATCCTTTATGGAAGGCTAATATCCTCGAGATTTTCAAGGCCAGGAAAGAGAATGAGGATTCTCTCCGGAACATGGAGAAGACATGGTGTTAAGCAACGTTTTGCGAACTGTTACCAGGATGCTACCTTGCGCAGAGCTACGGCAAGGCTCGACAGCGAGTATATGCTCATTAAGATTTGCGTTTGAGCAATCATGAAATTGGAGGATTTTTCCACATATTGGAGTCCGGGCGTCTCTTTCTTTTTGCATATCGAGATACCCCTGGCGTTTTTTGCACACTAAGTTTTTGCAGTTTCTACAATCATGCTTGACACCATTCTTGCCTCTTTCTCTTGCTGTTTTTGTGTCCTAGCTTCTTGCCGTTCGACAATTGGATCTCTACCGTTCGACTCTTCACTTCATATACAGCAGTGACGTTGAGAATAAAAGTGAAGGACCTAGTACTACAAGAAAACACCCTGTTAGTCTCGGATATCGTGCCATGAGATCGTTCAAACTAAGGTAATGTACGCTCAAGCCTTTTGTACGGGTTCGGACCATGGCTAAGTACTTCAAAATACTAGCATTGTGACCCGTAAAGAAGGCCTGCAAATTAGCTAGTCAGATTGTGTAGATTAAAATTCTCTTGACAAAGGTCGCCGCTTTTGACACATCTATGTGTGATACTCGATGTCGGGCGGTCTTTTCTGCCCATATATCCATGCCACTCCCGAATTTTCTTGCCTTTGAGGATTCTCCAGTTTTGGTTATCTGGCCTTTCTTCTTTCTTGCCTATTGCTCTCTTGCTTGTTCCTGTCCGACTTCACACTTCTTCGGCGACAGTAGTGGTGGCCGTCGTAGAGTAGGATAATGCGTAGCTAACTGACAAGGCCTGGTTTACTCGAGAATTAGTAAGTAAAGCAAGATGGATGCAGCCTGAACTGGGACTAGAAGTGGACTAACCTCTTCCTACTAGCCGTTCGAGAGCCATGTGGATTCATAGAGTCGAAGCCACGACTGAGAAAAGCAAGAGAATTGAGCAGTGTAGAAGTTTCCACTTTGCTGAAACTGGAGTCCCTCGAAAGAAGAGCCACTCAAGAGACGGTATCGAGCACCGTAGAAGATGACTGCACAGGAAGAAGTAACGACAAAACCAAACGAGAAGCAATCGAGATTACTCTAGTCAGGAAAGAGGTGTCGAACGGAAGGTGCGATCATTCTGAACCCATCCATTTTCACGGCGAGCATGGCGTGAAAAGAATATCTCGACATACATGACAAAGAACCGGACAACAAAAAAAGAAATTAGCACCATGAGCAGGAATCGAACCCGCGACCTCCTCGGATCTAGACTGACACGGCGTTGAGTAACAACGAATGACTGCGCACGTGTTAAGACCACGGGTGTGTTAACCACTACACTACCACGGCTGAATAACTTACAAGGGACCTAAAGTAAGTAGTATATAAGGGTTGATGAGATGCACGTGGGATCGAGAGAGTTTGCGGAATCAGCAGGCTTCGATTGGTAGAGACTCATGACGACTAACTAAGATAAATCTTTCGCCATTCTTGCGTCCTTCTCTTCCTGTTTTTGTTTCTTCGCTCGTCGCCATTTGACGCCTGACTTCATGGTCAGTAATAAGGCCGGCGAATAAGCTAGTAGTATGAATGCAAGCAACGTATATGCCCATCCATTGCCCATAGCCTTAGCCATAGGCACGATAGCTGCTGATGTTGCCGCTCCCAGCTCGCATCGGACTATGTTGTTTGCTGCCGATGCGACTGCTGGACGCCCGGGGTAGACATCGAGCATGATGATATTCAAAATTTGGAATGCCGCTGTGAGAGCGTACCCCATGACGAAGAGTAAGATGATAGGACCGGCCAGAGATACATGCTTATCCATAACCCAGCCATAGCCCAGTACAGTTAATGCTCCGAGGTAGAAGAGTGGTAGCGCAACCTCGAGTCGTGCTTTTTCCAGAGGAAACTCGGTCATGTCTTGTTGCTTGTTCTTGACGAAGGGGAAGCCGTTGATCTTTGCGTGTCTCCGGTAGTTCCAGTCGACTGCTTTGCCGGTTGTAAATGCTGAGACGATGCCGCCGACTCCGAATGGAATGAACATGAGAGCGACTTGCATGTCGTCGAAACCGTACACGCTTCTAAAAGCTGTGGATGCGCCAGTGCTGACGGCATAGAAGCAGGCTAGCGTCAGCCCAGAAGCGATTAATATTAAAGCGGATTCCAAGTCGGTAAGAACGACGAGCGTAGATAGAGGATTCGGGAAAGTGAGGCGATAGTTTTTGCGCAGCTCTTCTTGTTTCTTCTCATCAACCCTCAATTCAGCCTTCTCTCGGTTGGCGTGTCTGATATTATCCGTGATGTTCCAATTGAGCTTAGGCGCAGGTATAGACCCGTCACCAACGACATTTCGACATGTCTCCGGGAAAAACAGGAACAGGGGAATGAAGAAAACTCCACCAAAGGCCAGCAGAAACCAGAATATACCATGCCAGTTCCAGTATTGACTGAGCAGACCACCAAGGATTGGAGATAGAGTAGGTCCTAAGATCGAACTGACAGAGGCAAATGCGACATAACTTCCTCGCTCAGCTGATGTGACTATATCGCCTACGACTCCATTTGCCAATGCGATGGTACCGCTACTACCACCACTCTGAAGACATCTCAGGACTAGTAACGCGGCATAGTTGTTTTGTAAAGCCAGTCCAAGATTCGCAGCCAGATAGATGACGAAGCAAGCAATATAAGCCGGGCGCCTACCAGCTCCATCACTGAAGCCTGCAGTCAACATAGGCGCTAAGCCTTGCACAATCATATAAGTTGTGACTGTAAGGTTGACTTTCGTCGCTGTGATGCCAAGATCTTCCGCTATCGTGTTTAAAGAAGGATAGTAGATGGATCCGCTTAGTGGGGAGAAGAAGCCAGCCAGTGATGCGGTGAGTACGATCAACTTTTTCTGTGTTGGTGTGAACACAGAATAGACTTCATTGTCGTCTGTCGGCTGTTCGATTGTTGAGACCACATTCTGTTCTGTTTTCTCGTGTGATCCTGATGGCACCACTGGAGCGGCGTCCGGGTCCGATGATATCTTGAAATCTTCTTTCAGGGCGTCCTGATTGCGCTGCTGTTGTGTTGTCGTCATGAAGAACGGATGCTTAGACTATGGTCCATCAGGAAAGGTTGAGCTACGTTCGAGGAGAGAGCACCGAGGAAGAAAGGTATACGGCAGAATTGGATGCCGATAGGCCTGAGAAAAACAAAAGTAGGCAGCAGAGTCGACTGCTGATTTGAGAATCGAGGTGATGAGCACTCGCGAGCCAGATCGTCCATCCGAGGACCGGTCGGCAACGACTCAACTGTCAGTCTAGAAGTGGCAGGTGCATGTCTGCAGCAAACTACTGCTGTATTTGAGATCAACGGGGAGATTTGCCGCTTAGTAATTCAGTCGCATGGCATCGTTATCGTTAGGTGGAAGGAAAATAGCGGGCATGGGTGCCGGGATCCGAGTCCGAAACCGCGCTGCTTCTTGAGCGTCCAGCGTTTCTCTCGTCTTGCTGCGGAAACACCATCGCCGGCAAGATTCAGATGTTGGTCTGGCTTGCCTTGATGATCCAGGAAGACGACACAATGACATCCTTTTGTTCCACTAGTTTTTCATCATCCATTTCCATACAACGGTCAACGGCTGTCTTCCATGGTCACGTACGTAGCATCTTCTCAGGCAAGATATACCACTCTATGGCAGTCATCGCTTAAATACAGTCAGTCTGACCATCTGAGATACTCTAACGAAAGATGTGTTTGTTGCCCTGGTTCGCTCATCAATTGATGGATCTGTTCAGACAAGGATTCAACATTGGGTTTAGAAGCCTGTGATAACCAGAAATTACGAAACTGTGCAGACATGTGTTTCACATATTCACGTTCTCAAGAATCAACATGCCATCATTGAGTACAGTATGAAAGATACTGTGAGCGTTATTGCTGAAAAGGTCAGCTTATTAGTCGGTCAGGGTTGTACTTTGTCTCTGCCAAAATTAAAGGACACATGTCGTCATGAGAAGGTGGAGAGGAAGCCAAACCACAACCGAGGGAGTACATAAGAATGATTTTATCTTCCAAGCTTCCATCTTTTCTTTTATGAAGAGCTTAGAACAATTCAATTGAAACAGATTTTATCGCGTTCTTTTTCGAAGTCCAATATCACTACGATAAGTCAAACACAATGGTCAACGGAAGCTGTCTTTGCGGTGATGTCAAGTTCGAGTACCAAGGCGAGCCAGCAATGAAGGTAAGGTGCCATGAGAACGTCTCGCGGATGTACGACCAACAGCTAATCAATTCAAACAGGCTGCCTGCCACTGCCTTCCTTGTCGCAAGACCTCTGGCACCACAAACTCTTACAACTTGATGATTCCATCCGACAAGTACAAGATCCTCTCGGGTTCATTGAAGTCATTCACGAGGAAGGGTGATAGCGGCAAGAACGTCACATACAACTCGTGCCAAAACTGCCCCACCGTCCTCTACGTACAAGCAGAGGCTCTTGAAGGCCTGAACATCGTCAAGGCTGGAACTGTGGATGATGAGGATGTCTTTAACAACCTCGGAAAACCCAAGGCCGAAATCTACACCAAGAACCGTCCGTCGTGGTGCGATGCTATTCCTGGCGCCGAGCAGAAGGAGACTTCTTAGGTGATGACTTGGAGGAGCTTACGTTGGACAGAGCGAAGCGTTGTGCTTCACCTGATTTTGGACATCTTGGAATGGAACAATTTTGGAGCTAAGTAGAGTATTGACCGAATCAGACCAAATTCCCAGTGTATGAGGAGAACAGTGTATCCCACGTCTTGGACGGATTTCAACCATCCTGGGGGCGGATTGAATGGAGCTTCTTTGGATCGAATAACTTCGAAGTCTTCGCATGTATGAGACCACAGCGCGTGTGACATGATACACGGTAGCAAGAAGTGCCACGCCGACGCTTGGCCTATGATGGTCGTCGTTAAATCTCTTCTGGCTGTTAGTATCTCAGATGCTATTTCTACAAGATATCTCAAGGTGAGACCGAACTCGGAAGGTGGACGGACCTTTGGCTCACGATTGGTCATTGAGAAGACCGACGGAGACTCCGTTTGGCGTCAGCCACCTTCAGCTAGGTATCGGGCAAGATTGAGCAACATCGCGTACGTGAGAGACGGATGACCTTGCTAACAATAATGTTCTATGCATATCCGGAGCTATACTGAGGAGGTTCTCCGAAGACTACTCGGTGGACCAGTCGTATATGTGCTTCTGTCACACTCGGCAGGCGTGAGGAAAGGCATGGATTGGACTGGGCTCCCTGCATGACAGTTATTTACGCGTGCCGCTTCCCGCTTGGATGAACCACGAGTCTCAAGAAGACTCGAGCTTTCGACAAGGGCTTGTCACAGAACTGCCGTTCTTGAGCTTGTTCTCCTAAACGATAGGGAGCCAGCTCTTGCAGCAAAACTCTCTGCCGTGGAGTTGCAACTTGCCAGCGCAGACTTTGGGATTGGCGGAAGTGCCCGCCCGCGCGGCCAAACGGGACAACCGCACTCGTTGAATTGTGATGTTCAACCCATGACTGGAACACAGGAGATGAATCTTGGGGAAATGGAGATGCTCCCAGGAGCTCGGTCAAAGTCGATATAGCGCTGTCTTAATACTTCTTAGGTGGGATCAAACAAGATTGGTATTTACGACCAACACCGGCCGCGTGCTGTCCATGTGCTGCCACGTCTTCTTCTCCGATGTCTCGTCGAAGGAAAGAAGAGTCGCCGTTTGTAATTTTGTCAACCCTCGTCCCATGCGGGGCAAGCCTCAAGAGTCAAAGTTGGAGCCAGCCATTTCAGTTTTATCGATTTTTTCCTCGCCAGAGCCAGCTGGGCCGCGGCTTTTCCCCTTTCCGGACCTGCAGATACGGACGCATCCTGGATCGCTGAGCACGGGAAGCTATAAACTCCACAGTCCAGTGTTGCAAAGTGAGACGATGGCATGTCAAAGATCTTCACCGCAGCGTGACAGAAGTCGAGTATCATGTAAGTGGTAGCTCTGTGCTACAGAGCGTTTCCTTGGAAGAGGCTCGTCGACCGGAAGACTGGTACAAGGTAATGCAGGGCAGTTGATGCCCCCCTATCGGTCGGGATTTTCTTTTGAAGATGCCAGGTGCGCGACTCACGATTGAGGGTTAGAGTGACGGGCCGCGATGCGCCGTCGAGAGCGAGAAGGTGGCACCCGATTTTTGGTGGCCGATCTAGACGCAGAGCACGCTGCGTCGCGCGATATATAGTTTTGCTGATCCGCACCGCTGGTGACGCACGTTTCTGTCTCCAACTTATTATCGGCCTTGTGCTCTTCTCCAACCTCCTCCTCCCTTCTACCTCCTGCCCATCCATACTCCTTGCGTCCGCCGCTATACGTAACGGTCATAAGAGCAAGCCTACAGCAGCCACTACTCAAAGCAACGCCATCTGAAGCCTTCCCCGCGACAGATCTGAAATCTGAATCCTTCGAGCTTGTGCATCATAATTTAGTGGTCTTGGATCGCGGAGCCTCAAAAATGCCATCAGACCACGACGTGTCCCCCATCTCGTCGCCTGCTCTCTCGCGCATCAACAGCAGAAATAGTGCTGTTTCCTCTTTGGATATTTCTCCTATCTCTTCGCCTGTCTTCTCGCCCACCCAATTATCCAGCTCTGGCCATGGAGCTGCCACTTCGGATACCGCAACAACCAACTCGTTCGAACGTTCGTTCACCGACGCAGATGACTGGTTTGGCCGTTTCCGTGAGGATCTAGATATCTCCGACGAGTGCCCCGATCGAGGTCAACTCGCTGTTGCCGGACAAGTCCCTGTGTATGACGCCAATGGAAACTCGCGACTTTTCAGCACCTTCTTCACTGGCCTGGATGCCATTGGTGACAGACAGTTCATCATCTTTGTGCGACACTTTTACTGTGGTGTAAGTATAATGAGCATAGGAAGACCCAAAACACAAACTAACTTTCGTTCCTGCAGGCTTGCCAGGCTTACATGAAAGCGATCGCCGAAGAGATCACCATGCAGGCTTACTACACCATGGCTGTTCCCACAAACATCATCGTCATCGGCTGTGGCTCGCCATCCATGATTCCCTTCTACAAGCAAGCCACTGGCTGTCCATTCCCCATCTTCGCCGAACCCAGTCGCAAGCTCTACAAGGCATTGGGCATGTCAATCACTCTCAACATGTCCGGACCCAAGAGACCGGAATACATGAAGGACATCCCTCTTACAAAATGGCAGATGCAGCAATGGACAACAATGGCAAAGCAAAAGGGCACCTCGAGATTCAAGGGCGGCAACCTGCTCCAAGTCGGCGGCGAGTTCCTTTTCCAGGATGGTCAGGTCGTCTGGTGTCACCGAATGAAGAATATGCGTGGACATGCCGAAGTTTCCATCGTCAAGCGTGTCTTGGAGATGGAGGACTAGAATGCTGCAAATCCACCACATCGACACAGCGACCCACCTCGTCAGAATTGGTCTGCTCTGCTTCACTTCCAACGCCCTTCCAACACATTACAACCAACTACCAAGCAGATTCAGGCCCAGCAAATCTGAGCACATCAAGACCTACAACACACAGATCTCTCCATTCAGCATCTCCTTTGTTCCGTGGTGGCAGCCACATCTTACGAGAAATACGCCTTTTTTGTACCTTACTCAGGAGAGACCCAGCGAGCGCATCCGTGCCACGGCTTCCTTTCTATTTTCTTTCTACTTTGTCGATATTTTGTTTCCACCCCAGAGATACCATAGCTATTTTTTCACCCAATATACTTCACTTCTTTTGCTCCCTAGCTATAGATCTGCTTTTGTGTGTACTTTTTGCCCTAATAATATATTCTTGAGCCCTGCCCTATATTTGTTCTTTCTGGAAGAATATATGATGTGTTGCTATATTGCTTTTTTCATACATCGTGTCTCGGCCATATTACTTCGCTTCCAAGGTACTATATAGTGTCTCAGAGGCTTAGCAAGCAGGTATGTCAACGTCCGTCTGCAGATCGATCGTGGAGGACATCCGGAGCTCGTCGCAGACATGGTTTTAATCTTCAAGAGAAGCAAGGAGCATGTTGGCAGAAAAAGTAGTCAGGTCATCGTAACTTTGGTCAGGCGTTTATGAAGTATTATGCCTGCTCTAAGAGGGTTGGGCAAATCGCTCGTTACAAGCTATCTGTTTTTGCTGTTCTTGAAATGTGTGTCATCAGAAGTCGTCACTGTCCCTTCTCTTCTTTCCTCTGCCACCGCCAGCTCCTGCGCCGGCCTTTCTTCCTCTTCCTGCGCCCTTCTTGGGTGCGCTTTCTTCATCTTCCGAGTCGTCGCCGTTGGCTCCCTTGGCTGGTGCGTCTGGGACTCTGCCTACGATGTCTCTGAGATTGTCGAATTGTTCGTCTTGCATTACGGCTGACTTCATGTGTTGGGAGAGGACGCGCTTGGAGCCACGATCCTTTGCGACGCCTGCGCTGGCGGAGATTAGGCGGATCATAAACAGTTCAAGTGCTTTGGCTGTAAGATTCATTAGTAAGGAGTCCACAAACAAGGAGAAAGATGTTGACTTACCCATTACGACTGGGGTGACTTGAGCCACTTTACCCACATCCTCGTCGGCCTGCATGATGCGCTTTATCCGCGCGGTCGGGAACTTTGTCTTTACTTCAACGCCGCCAGTGTCCATCTTCTTCATCGGTGTCGGGGGAGCAGCACCGGCCTCGCTTTTCGGCTTTCTGCCACGGCGAGCGGGTGTGGGTGCTGCCGGTTGTTGTGGTTCCCAGGCCGGTTCCTCCTCCTTAACAGCGCCATTGTCATAGTTGTAGCTTCCAACCTCGGCGGCCGAGCGCACACCCCTGTTACGGGTCTGGACAGGCATCTCGGGGTATGAAGAGTACTGTTGCGGGTAGGCAGGCTGTTGAGCTCCGAAAGCGAATTGTTGTTGATACGGATCGGACTGGAAGGATTGCGAGGGAGAATGATGAGCTAGTGTGTAACCTGGCTGCTGAGGGGGATATGTTTGCGGAATGTGCTGCTGTAGTGGTTGTTGTTGGTACTGATCTGAACCAAAGCTAGGCAGAACAGGTGTTTGCTGCACGTAGGCTTGCTGAGGTTGTTGCAAGCCGGAAAGATCAGGCGATTGAGGAGCGTACAGATCCTGGCATTGAGGAGAGACAGGTCGGTAGGCGGCCAAGTCTGGAGAGCGAGGCGCGTATCCGGACAGTTCGGGTGACCGAGGGGCGTATGACTGGTCCATGTGAAGAGTGTGATGGTGAATTAGGTGACAAGCAGCAGCTTGATGTGTTACCGAGCCCCAGCCACAAGGGGCTCCTGAGCGATAGCAATTGGTTTGCTAGGGGCAGTGACGACTAGAATTTGTTCACAGCTCCGACACGCTGTTACTCAATCGGGTAAGGTCAGGTACGGATAGCAATCGATATGCGGGCAGATCTTCTTGGCGCGGGGATGTAGGTGTGATACTGCGTTTTCGACGGGCCGGACGAATATTTGAGAACGTAGATTGAGGAAGGTGCGCGAGCCGGGCGAGAAAGGTGCGACGAGGACCTCGCTCCTTCTTGTAGACTGAGCTGAGTCCAAGCCACTTCCGAGCCACTAAAAATTGTTTGCTCATCACACGTTCCTTTCATTCACACGCGTCAACCAACGCGCTTTTTGTATGCTTTTTTACTATTCGCCAACAAAACCACTTTTTGAAGCCAACGTCTCATGTATCTTTCACATTTATCACATGTGTCTCGTTCTAATATATAATACAAATCTATCCTGTGAAAGAGTGGTAACCCAACATGTGTTACACCGAGCGCGCAACGTCCAACACTTGAGCATTTTACGTGTCTTTCGTGTATGACCCATCAGCCATCCTGCCTTCGCCGGTGCTCTTTTCCATAGCCCAGGTCTCGATGAGTCCGCACTTAGGGTCCTCATCAGGTAGACCTCTGGTTCTTCGTACAGCCAGGACTGCTTCTCTGACGCGCATCGTACATTCCTCTCGCAGTCGCACAGCTTCTGCTCCGTTCATCAACTGCTCGTCACGAACAACACCAAGTTCGTCGCTTTGTGCTCCTCGCTGTACTGCTTGTTGTTTCAAGGCTGCCCATCTGTCTCTCAGGTCGCGGAATGCATCTCCAGTGTCAATTTTGTCGCCAAATGTAACAGTGACGTCTCTTCCAGCTCGTGGAATAGGTCTTGGGAATCCACGGCTTTCGTGCATGATCGAATCGAAACCCTCGATGAACAGAGGCACAAGATCTGGTGCCGGTTCCGATTCCAGAATCAAGCGTGAAACACCCCATTTGAAGTAGCGCATAGTCTTGTCCTCCTTCTGATGAACTCGGCCTTCTGGGAAGATGTGAACCCAAGCGTGTCTCCTTGAAGCATAGGCCGAAGGGGCGGGAAAAGTGTCGACACCATCGGTGCTGTAGGTCAAGTGCCCTCCCGAGAAGGGATCAGAGATATCAGGGCTTTTCAGAGAGCGCGATACGGGAGTAGCGGTAGGAGCGGGAAACGGGCCTGCTGAGAGGAGACGGATGGCTTGTGTCATGGTGGGTTGGAACAGGCCACCATAGGGAGAGTGCTGCAATCTGTGGCATGGCAGGGTGTTGCCGAGACTGAAGAACAGGGAAGTGAATCTAGATGGGAGTATTAGTCGCTGCTTAGAAGGTGGAAATGGCAGTCGCACTTGTTCTGGAAGGCCAGGTCGTGGCTAGCAAGACTCCAGCGAACGTTGTCGGGGTTCCAGTGGTATCTGTAAGGCAGAACACCCCATAGAATCGGATCATCCATACTGTATGCTGCTGTCAGAGCTTTGGTCGCAAGCACTCTCGCGCAAGTATGTACGTACGTACACGCTAGTATGGTTGGAAACTGGATACAATCAGTCTTGACCTTGTCGCAAAGCGATTGAGCGATACATACCAGTAATCAGACCCTTGGTTCTGCTTTTTACGTCTGCTCGCTCATCGAGCAAGCGCATAAACTTGTCGTAGCCATTCACCTCGAGCCTGTTCAGGCCTACAAGAAATGTGCGACAGAGAAAGCCAGTAGCACCTGTGATGACTGAGGAGCCAGTTCGCCATAGCAGCGATGGCTGTTCAGGGGCATCCGGAGTGGCCATTGCTACTTGTCACAAGGCAGCAGTGCATAACAGTGGGAGCAGTCGACGAGGGAGAAACATTATTTAGCATTCCAAAGTTAGATCAACTTTTGACCCACGTGCTGCCGTCTCTCGCTCCGCATCTTCGCTTGTCGCCCTATGACCGCATGCAATTCTCATTATTCGCTAAGAGAATCTCGACTACTGTCCTTCTTCCAACTTGACACAGAAATCATGTCGCACAGTATGTCGGCACTTTGTTCGTTTGTAGATCTCAACTGATTGGTTTGAAGGTAAGCACAATACATCGCTAGCCTTCTTCACAGCCCATGAACGCGCCGAACTACGCGATCGCTGGGGCTCGCAATCGACCCGGCTCACTCGCGACTCTTTTCTTCCATTCGGTTCATGTCGTCTTTGCTTGTTACCTGCCCGCGATCCTGTATCATGCGCCTCTCATGGTCACCTGTTCTGCCGAGAATGTGCCCTCTCGAACCTGCTCGCCCAGAAGAAAGACATCAAGCGCCTGGAAAAGGAATACGTCCAGAAGAAGCAAGAGGAGGCTGAAGCTGAGGACATCAAACAAGAACAAGAGAGGGAACGCGCTGTGCAAGACTTTGAGCTCGTTCAACAAGGTTTGAACAGTAAGCTTGGCCCTGCTACTACACGACACATCGTTGGCCGAGAGGCTGGCAAAGTCATTGTGGAAGGAAACAATCTTGATAAGCAAGGAACCAAGCGCAAACTGCAGATTGATGAAGATGAGCTCATGCGCCTTGGTGGTCAAAATACCAGGCTAAAGAAAGACTCGAAGGACTCTCAGAACCCTATCGACCAAAAGGCTGCTACTTCTTTCTGGATCCCTTCCTTGACTCCTTCAAGTACAACCACGGCGACGAAGCCTACCAAGCTGAACCCTCAATGTCCGGCCGCAACTCCTGACAAGCCTCACGACTTTTCATTAAAATCGCTGGTTACGGTTCAGTTCACCGAGGAGAAAAGCGAAACATCTAATGAATCTGTTCGCTCATGTCCTTCATGCAAAAAGGCACTGACCAATTCGACAAAAGCAATGTTGGCTAAGCCCTGTGGTCACGTACTCTGCAAACCTTGTGCTGCTAAGTTCATGAAGCCATCTGAAAAGGATGCTCACGATGCAACGGCAGAGGTTGGTATAGTGAGATGCTATGTCTGCCAGGCCAATGTCACTGAGAAGAAGCGCGAAAAGAAGGAGGGCAAGGAGGAGAAAGACAAGGTTCGACCAGGCGTGGTTGAGATCAGTTCAGAAGGTACCGGCTTTGCTGGAGGAGGCAATAACATGGTGAAGAAGACCGGTGTAGCTTTCCAAGTGTAGTCAATTCTCTTGACTCGAGCACAACAGACTGGATCGTTGGCCATCACGATACACAAAGTCATTCGCATGCTGCAGTCTCGCATTGCAGACTCAACATTCAATCTGAGCACAACGATCAGGACCCTCATCGTATTTCCATTGCTTCGTATGATGTCTAGGCTCAAGATGCCGCTCACTTCCACCAATCGGTTCCGAATACACACGAGAAACGATCGCGCGATGCCAAGTCGTTTGCGAATTGTATTTCTAAATCGCAAAACACATCATCAGTCCAATCATCAAGAGGTTTGCCTCTACTATCATCAGCAACAACACTCTCAAGAAAGGCTACAGTCATCAAAGTGATCAGATCATCAACAGCGATATGGCTTGGAATAGATTGATCTGAGCATTACAGTAGAAAGTCCGGGCACTCCTTCCGAAAAATGCTCGGACAACAACGTCATAACTGACAATTTCGCAACCGATTTTCTCCACCTCTCCACGCAACATGCCCAAGTTTTAACAAGAATACCCTGACAGTTTTCTTGCAAAATGGTTCCGCGGCGACTGAGCGACATCATAATGTCGCTGGGCATCCGGTCAAATAGAGATGTTTCTGGAGTAGGTATCGCCGAAATGTGACGAGCGCTCTTAAGAGTGCTTGTAGACCATCCTCTTACCTTCTTCAATTCCCTGTTCAAGTGCTTTTCCTCGTATTCTACAAATCGATAACTTTATACTCGTCCGAAAACATTCGCGTCGTTTGCCGTAACCTTATCGCGGAGCCGTATAAATCAACACCAAGAGCCTCAGGAGACAAGATACAATCATATCACTGCCCGAGATGGCATTCCGACGACGAGACAACCAGGCAGGCGATAATGAAGGCCACCACAGTGATGGATCTACAGCTACAAACAACTCGACTGGAGACCTCGAGACCAGGATGAAGGATTTGGAGAAGGCGGGCGTGCATCGAAGACCACAAGCACGCAGGCGAATCTCAGATGTGGCTCCCGAGGGTACAGACCGAGAGATTACATTGAAAGAGCGGTTAAGACAGTAAGTGTTGATCACTTCCTTGCTGCTTCTAAGCAACATTCTGACATACTTCGAAGTTTCACATGGGCCTGGTTTACCTTGACGATGAGCACTGGTGGCTTTGCGACGCTGCTTTCGGTACAACCGCATAAATTTACTGGACTGTTGACTATCGGCACTATCGTCTACATCTTCGATCTCGTGCTGTTCGTCATACTCTGCGCAGCCATCACAGCACGCTTCATCATGTACCCTGGCTCTTTCCACAAATCTCTCAAGCATCCTACGGAAGCCCTCTTCTTCCCGACATTCTGGCTCTCCCTACCGACCATCATCGGCGGCATGAACAACTACGGTGTCGGAAACGTCGGCGGCTGGCTCATCGTAACACTACGAGTGCTCTTCTGGATCTACTTCGCCTGCACCCTCCTCGTAGCCATCTTCCAGTACTGGTACTTATTCGCTAGTAGAACCCTCCTAGTAAAATCAATGGCGCCATCCTGGATCCTCCCAATTTTCCCCGTCATGCTCACCGGCACCCTCGCCAACATCATCGCCAGCAACCAGCCCCCAGAACAAAGATTACCCATCATTGTCGCGGGAGTAGCGAGTCAAGGTCTAGGCTGGACAGTCGCAGTAATGATTTACGCCGTAATGATTGTCCGCCTATTCGAATACGGGCTTCCACCTCCCAACGCACGTCCTGGCATGTTCATCTGCGTCGGACCTGCCGGCTTTACCATCTTGGCTTTGATAGGCATGTCCAACGCTTTGCCCGAAGGCTATGGCTATTTCGCCAAAAACCCCACCGCGATCCCGGCTCTACAGGCCATGGCCCTCTTTGTGAGCATTTTCATCTGGATGATTGGATTCTGGTGGTTCGCTCTCGCCACCATCAGTGTGCTTTACGGTATCAAGCAGATGTCCTTTTCGCTGGTGAATTGGGCGCTGGTGTTCCCTAATGTTGGATTCACTATTGCGGTCATCAATATCGGGCAGCAGTTGGAGAGTCAGGGTATCCTGTGGGTGGGCAGTATCATGAGTATTTTGGTGTTTGCGATTTGGTTGTTCAATCTTTATGCGCATGCTAGGGCTGTTTTGACGAAGAGGATGATGATGCCTGGGCAGGATGAAGATAAGGGTGAGGAAGAGGAGGAGTAGAAGTCGAGGAGGAAGATGATGCATATTAGACTTTAGACATAGATAATAGATAATGATCATTTAGCATAGCGTTGTTGTATACACCATTCGATTTGGATAATAAGTACACTTAGTAGATGTCGCGTTCGTGTTGTCGATCTGTGCAATGTTGCAAGTTTACACGACTGGTTTCGGATAGCGACTCGGGTCTCAGTCGTGAACCACTCCACGATACAACCGCCAAGCGATAGTCGTTATATATACCTAGCAGGTAAACTACATGTTGGAATGGTGTCAATTAGAATATGTACAGTCTGTTGATAGTGTAGAATCATCGTAACCGGGTTGTAAAATTTGAGTCAGGGTGGTACCCTTAGCAAGCCTGACTTGGTCACGGAAAGAGCGATATAGTTGTGTATCAATTGGAATGATTACTTCTATTGTTGACGCTAGCTCTATTCGACAGAAGGTGTATCCTCTAGTCTACGCTTTTGCTCCGGCAAGTTCGCTGTAGAGGAAGGTACATTCCTCTTCAAGTCCGGCTTTGGTTTCTTCGGCTCTCGTGGTAGTCGCGGCTCTTCATCTTCGTACACCTCGCAGACATCAACCATGGGAAACTCTCGTCTCAGTTCAGAAGCCAGATATCTGATTCCCCATTCTTCACAGCTCCGATGGCCGACGCAAAAGACTTTCATCTTCTTCTCTTGTGCGGCGAGAAGTCCTGGTTCTCGTGCTTGGCCGGTGAGGTAGACTATACTGCTTCCGTCATCAATGTCTGAGATCCAGCCTTTAGACAATGCAGCTTCTGCGACTCGTTGCACTTCTTCTGGATGGAACGCGTTCATGATGGCGACGACGGAAACGGGTTGCGCCATATCTTCTTTGCTTTCAACATCGACTCCGTATACAGCATCCCACTGGCCAAATTCGCGTTTGGTAGCATCGGAGATTGAGCCGAGTTTAGTCGTCATCCGAGATGCTGCGACGAGACCTATACGACGATCTGGATCACCTTTGTATCCCTGTATGCATACAGCATCGTCGCCAGTATATAAGCCAAGACGTCCAGCCAAAGCCTCATTCCAGCCAGTTGTCAAGACTTCATCGAAGCCAACATGGGAGCTCAAGACATTCGTGTTACGAGTGACTCGTTTCCTGTCCAAGGTAAAAGGTCGATGTAAGAAGACAAGAGGTGGTGGTGTACGAGCTGTATGCATAGCCGTATAAACCCCAGCTGTAGGGGTAATACTGCATACTATGCGTGCGACTGGCGCAGTATCCGGCGAGTAACGAGGATTTCTCGGTTCATGATAGAGCCATGGGACATCGCGAGTTCGTATTGGGAAGAAAGAGGCGAGAAATTGGCTTGCTTGCAACACTGTCGGGAGGACTCTGGGTGGTGCGGGTTGGCTAATCAATGCCGGAAGATTAGGGCTAAGCATCGAGGAGGCCTCCGGGATGTTTCCCGAATGTAGTGACATGTCTGTATGTGTTACTTTGTCGAAAGACAGGCAGGTTGGATTGTATCTAAAGACTCAGAAGTGGTGACGTAGGCGCAGTAACAATTGAGAGATGACATGGGGTTTTACCTCAATTGGCAAGCTATACCATATCTATTGCTCTGGCATAATGATTGATCGAAGTCGCAAAAAAGCAGCGATAGATTTGAGAGCGACCAAATTTTGATGGTGTGATGGCCGATGTACGGGTAGCTGCCTTCGGACCACCACACAGGCAGTGTCAATAGAAGCAGTAAGTAAGAAACGGACGGTGCCTATAGTACGAGACATTTAGCACATGGATGTGAGATCCGTCCATGGAAGTTTGGTAATTCCTGGAGAGGAAAAGTACGAGCACGGCAGAGGGGTGTTGAACGGACAAGCTCATCTGACAGGGTGACTCCTCGTTGGACCCTGGAAATTTTGCGACCATGTTCGGAAGAAATTCGAGAGCGGAGATAGATACAGTCTTTCTTGTTCCTTTTTCTCTTTTTCCGTTGACTGTACAATGCTCAGTGAGCATTTCGCAGCATCCGTGTCGGCCGCAGCGGTCGCGCCGAAAGCCACGTCCAACAGTGTCAAGGATGTAGGCATATCCATCTTCGAGAGCCAACCGCATTCCGGACAAAGAGCAAGTTTCAAGAAGAGCAATACCGCACCGAATTGTCTGGCCGTCAGCCCATCGCATGTCTTCGCCGCCCAAGCCGACAAGGCCGTCGTAAACGTCTACAGCCGGGACAAGGGAAACCAAGAGGCGACGGTGCCATTCCAAGAGAGGATAACATGTCTGGCTTTGGCATGTGAGGATAGCGTGCTGGTGCTGGGCTCGCAGACGGGGCGCATCTTCGTTTGGGAAACACATACTGGCAGAGTCGTCATCACGTCGCAAGCCCATCTGCAGCAAGTCACCGCCCTGGTCGTCGATCCCACCTCGAACTTCGTTTTGTCAGCCTCGGCCGATGCCTCGATTCACGTCTGGTCGCTTCCCGCTCTGCTCTCCTTCTCGAACGCCGCTCTGCAAGGCCAACACTCTCCGTTACACACTCTTTCAGGCCACCGTGCCGCCATCACATCTCTGGTCGTCGGCCACAGCGCTGGCTTCTGCAACATTGCTGTCTCAGCGAGCGCCGACCAGTCATGTATAGTCTGGGACTACCATGAGAACCAGCTGTTGCGCACTGTCTTGCTACCCGCAGTTCCGCGATGCCTGGCTCTCGATCCTGCCGACCGCGCTTTCTACACAGCCTACGACGACGGAAGTGTGCAAATCGTCGACTTCTACAGTGATGCCTTCTCCGCCGCAAACCCCGACTCGGTCCAGCATCCACTGTACGACCCTGCTCAAGCTGCTATGCCTGTCCAGCCACCGCCGCAAACCCGCTGGACTCCTCCTTCAGCTGATCAGGGTGCTGCATTGAGTGCCATGCTCAGCTACGACGGAAGCACCCTCATGACTGGTCACAACAATGGAAACGTTCTTGTATGGGATGTTCCTCTTGGTCGATACTCATCTACGTTCACCGCAGCCCCCATGATGGGCCCCGTCACAAATCTTGTCTCCTTGCCTGTCCAAGGCTTCCCTGACGCTCGCCCTGCCCTCATCAACCAAGTCACCATTGTCAAGCCAAAGCACGCCGCCTTCGACAAGGCCGACCTCGATGGTGCAGTCCCTGGAAACTACAACTTGAGCATGCAGTTCTCGCGCCAACTTCCCATGCCTCACATCTCTGCCTCTAAGAAGCAATCCGCTACCGTCGAGTCTGAATTCCTTACCGCTCTCACACATCCTGTCTTCCCTGAATCGCTACTTGCCGATTCGCTCGCCGAACTGGCGAACTGGAACGGCTCGGTAAAGGTCCAACTTGCTGCTCCCGCCGCCGCCGCCGTTCCCACCCCTGCTGCTCCTGCAGAAGCACCCGCCGCCCAGCCGCAAGTATCAGACACAGCCGACTTCATGTCCCTCGACGCCCCCGAAACATCCACCGGACCCTCTGTCGAACAGCAAAATGAAGCTTTGAGAGCCGAACTCGCCGCCCTGAAGCGCGTGCAAAGAGCCAGCTTGATCCAAATGGAAGCATTACGGAAAGAGAAGGTCGAGCTGCTAGCAAAGATAAGACAAGACATCGACGATGACATGGAAGACGAAGTCAACGAAGACGAAAAGAGCGAAAGAGCATGGGGAAGACTAGCCTCGACAGGCGAGTATGTCGAGAGCGATGAAGAGTCGGAGTAAAAGAGATTTGTCAAATACCCTTTGTCCAGTATCCGAAACCATGTTTGCGGCGTTTTATTTTTGGCGTCTTCGAGGTGCACATGTTCGAGAAAAGGAAGGGAAAGGGAAAGGAAAGCATTTGGTTGTTCTGATCGTAAAAAAGCGTATACCATTACCATACATAATTTTCTTTCTTTCTTTTTCACTTGCTTTCTTTCGTGCGTTCGTGTCTATCGCATAAACCATGTCATACTGTACATCACAAAACCATCCCACTCCCACGCTCGTCTAGTTCAATACTCCAACACCTTCGCTTCTCCAACGCACTTGTGTCACTGGTGACACCAATCATACTCTTCTCATTCTCCTCGAGTCTCATCGTCTCCGTCGATCCTCTTTTCTCCATCAAGTCATTCAAAGCTCCTTCTTCTCGACATAAGGGTGCTTAATAGTCAAGCACCAGATGTCCAGGTAATCGCAGATGGTGACAATGACATCAACGACGAAACTGCCGTAAACACCGATAGCCAGACCCAAGCAAGAGAACATGAAGGCGATCTGATATTGTCCATCACCCAGAGCGCTGGGCCATCCGACACCGATATGGTCGTGCAGGAAAGGACCAAGACTGTCGATTACGCCGAAAGCCAGAGGCAGCACCAACACGTTGGTCATAGGGAAACGCGACTTGGTCAGGTGAGTGACGATCATTTGGCCAACCGAGTATGCGTTGACGATACCAACGAAAAAGACAAAAGGTACAAGGTGTTGGCGGAGAATGACGGGTTGAAGGAAGAGGTAGATGGGGATGACAGTCCAGGTGAGGAAGAAAGGAGCCAGACCGTAAAGAGCAGTGATGGGATTTTCCTTGCGAAGACGACGGGCAGCCATGACGTTCATGGCGCTCAGAATGGTGTTGAAGATCAGCACAACACTGCCGTAAACCATGTACCAATCCGTCCAGGGAAGATCGTAGATGATGGCGGGGATGAAAGCAAAGCGAGGCATGCCGATGGAAGCAAACATGGATTGGTGCCAGAAGCTGCCGCCGCCAACGTAGCCGGTGAAGGCGTAGACGATGCAGAGGGTGACGATGCCTTCGACAGGGCCCGAGACGATTCCTAGGGTCAGAGTGTGGGTGTGGTATTCGTCCCAGGTTTGCACGTAGAATGTCAGGAGGGAGGCAAAGAGAATCAGGACGGTCTTCCAGCCCTGACCTAGGTTCATGGCGGCTGAGAAGATGAGGACTTCCAGGGATGTGTTCAGAGCATCAACACCGTGGTCGAAAAGTTCGCCGAGGGGACCACTTTGTCTAGTCCTTCGTCTACACGGAGGTGTCAGTAACATTGATCTTCCACTTCTGATGAGATAGTCCGTCACTTACGCTTGACTACCATCGACGGCATCAAAAGTCTGATATGTAAAAAGACCGATGGCCCAAGAGTAGTACACCCAAGACGGGCAGTCTTGGTCCATACCGGGCGTGTAGTAAAACATCGTCAACAGATTCATAATGACAAAACTGAAACCGCTCAGGGTAATCTATCATTCGAGGTCTTAGCATTTCGATATACATGCATCAGGTTCTCGAGACTCGTGAGACTCGAGGTTCCCAAGTGAATTAGCTTACGAGATTCGGCCTGTAACAAAAGTCTCAGCATCTTCACTCTCATTATCAAAAGGTACTATTCAAATTACTCACGCCATGGACATGGGAAAACAATTGATGACGACGTGCGTGTAGAACGGCTTTAACACATAGCGCGACAGCAAGCTGTGGTCGACGCCCGAGTACTTGTACTCCTTGAGCTTGGGAAGCCGGTCTTGACGAATGTACACCATGATTAATGAGATCTACTAAGGAGATCTATCGTCGTATAATCTTAGGAAAAGAGAAGAATGGTATTGAGAAAAGGGCAAAGGCGGCCGACGACATCGAGACCTCGAGAAAAACGCGCCAAGCAGGCGCTCAATCAAGGACGTGCGCGCGATTCCTGCTTCGAGGTCAACCGTCACCGCCTCGAGACGTCAGCGGAAGGAACACGTGCAAGATAACAAGCTTCATGTTGTTGCGCTTTGAGCTCGAGACACCCACCACTTCTTGGTAACATGAACGATCAATTGACTGGCTACCTTAAAATCGAATGAAAGAGGTTTGTACAGCGCTTGCGGCAAATGCGCCGTCTCCTTCGCTGCAAGAACGATGAATGCTATGTGAATGATGGTGCTTCCCGACCAGTGAATGCTGTGGCTCGATCGCGTCTGTCGTCTCAAGATCTTGTCATGCTGGCCCCGGCTCTAAGCTACGGGGCTCCAGGGCATGGGCACCAAGATTCTGCTCTTCATCGTCTGGATTAAAGGTACAGTCTTGTGCACCGTTTCACCCCAGCCGGTCACGCTCCAGCTCTGCTCTCTGCGCGAGCGTCTCTCCTCGAGGTCTGCGAACTGCCACAAGTGGTGGACAGTGTTGAGATCGCCAATCTGCACGAACCAGGCACCGACACCTTCCATGACCTCCTTTCTTGCGCGCAGTCCAGTGCGCCAATGTGTCTCCCACTCCAAGAGACTACCAGGGTTGAGTGTGTATGAACGGAGCTCAAAGACACCACCAAGCTTGCGAGGAGCGGTTGTGGGCCAGAATGAGAACTCCTGCATGAGAGATGTCTTTTTCGAGTTGATCAGCGGCTTGAGCTTGCGGTCAAATTCGGGGAACTCGGGGTGGTGCTGAATGGCGTGTAGAGATGCGTGGTATCCTTCGTAACGTTGGTATTCCCAAATGTGGACTATGATTCAAGTCAGCGGAATTGCAGAAAACATGCCGTGTGGAATGAACAGAACTTACCAAAGGTATCGCAGTCGCCAACTTCAGTTCGCCAACTTCCTACCAAGTGAACCTTATTCTCAGGCATGTTGGCCATGCGAGGGTACCACGTGCCGACCAAGTCGACATACTCGTCGACCTTGTCAGGCTTGACTTCATGGAGAACAATGCTATGCACATATTTGCCTCTGGCAAGCACCTGACTGAAGCTGCGCTCAATCTCCTTGTCCATCTCGCGGCCCTCTTGGGTGCCGTAGAGTAGGTTGGAGAGGCGGCCGCCCTTCTTGCCGTCTTCTGTTTCGCGAACTTTTGATTCTGTCAACACCATTCATAGTTAGAGTGCACCAAGCTCGATGGATGTGCGGATCAACTAACTCTCATCCTGCTCACGCTTCTTCTGGGCAGCAGCCAACTCATCGCGGAACTCTTGTGATTTCTGGTCAAACAGTTGACCCTTGCCAGGCTCGACGTCTGAGAGCGAAGGTGCTCTCTTGGGTGCAGCAGTCACTACGCTGGTCGAAAGAGGACGTGTCAGGTTCGAGGTGCCCAATGATGATAGGCGCGATACGATGCGTCGTGAATACATGGTGAGCAAGTGGTGTGCAGTAATTGTGACGATGGAGAAATTCGATCACACTGGCGTGGTTGTGACTTTGTTGTTGTGCGAGCTAGGGTGCTGGAAATTGATGGCACGATGACAACAAGAAGAAAGCGAAAGGAAAGAGAGGTCAGCTCGAGATACCTGGGCTGTTCTCCGCAAGCCCACAGATCGACACTCCGCATTCGCATCCAATGCGGGGCGCTTGTCTCGACGGCGGGACGCCGGGAGCTATATCTGCCAGTACGTCACCTTCATGTGGTTCATAAAATACACAGCAGCACCTATTCGATACTCGGCAGGAAGAGCAAGCCTTTCCACCGTCTTCTATTGCTCTCGGATAGAAATACCATGGCAGGGCCGTTGTGGCTCAAAGCAAATACCCACTGTGGGAAACCAAGTCCACATAAATCGTCACGCAGCCACACGTCATTGCCAGTCATTATTGCGGTCCGAGCTCCAGTCCCCTTTGGTCACAACCTGACCCTTGACTTGATCGAGAGCTATAAAATTTGAAGACCCCTCTCGTTCCTGACAAGCCTCTTTTCCATCACAAAATCAATCCAAACCTTCATCATGTACGCCGCAAGACCAATTGCCCGCTCTTCCATCCCCAGAACTCTTCGCTCAGCGAGAGTTCCCCGCAACACCCAAGCTCGTTTCCAGTCCTCATCAACTGGTTCATCGACTGGTGGTAACTCTCATGTCGTTACCGGTCTTGCCAGTGGTACTGCCGTCGCCGTTGTCGGTTACACCATCTACGCTTTGAGCCCTGCTGGTCGCATGTCCAGAAAGGTCAACAGCGCCGCCAAGGATGCTGCTCTTTACTACAACGATGTCAGCCAGAAGATCCAAGCAAACACACCCGACGCCGATGAAGCCATCAACTACGTCAAGGAGTTCGCCTACTCCTACGTCGCTTGGATCCCCGGTGGTCGCAAGTACATCGACACTGCCTTCAAGGATCTCGACACTCTCCGCCAGAACCACAAGGATGACGTCGACAAGATCATCAGAGAGACCTACAGCGAGTTCCAAGAAGTATCCAAGACTGGCCTCAGCCGCGACAGCTTGAACAAGGCCATGGTTGCCCTCGGTAACCTTTCCCAGAAGATTGGTGCCTTGGCCGCTGATGCTGCCCAAGATCTCTTGGACAACCACCCCCAACTGAAGGAGCAGGTTGGCCCCAGAATTGAGCAGCTCAAGTCCATGGGTGACCAGTACGGTCCTGAGGTCAAGCAGGAGGTTGACAGAACCTGGGATCAGGTCAAGGATGTCATGGCTGGTGGCCTCAGCGCTTCCAACATCAGCAAGGCTCGCAAGATCGTCGAGGAGAAGGTTGAGCAAGTCAAGAAGCTTGGTGACCAGGCCTGGCAGAAGGGTCTTGAGCAAGCTAAGCCTTACCTCGACAAGAACCCTAAGGTCAAGGAGTTGATCGAGAACAACGCCGATGCTCTCAAGCAAGGCAACGCCAAGGAGCTGTTCGAGAAGGTCAAGAGCAGCGTTGAGTCGGGCAGCACCGGTGACCTCGAGGGCTACGTCAACTCAGCAGTCGATAAGGCCAAGTCAAAGGGCTCCCAGCTCAGCAGCCAGTGGGGCTTCGGCGGTATGGACCAGTACCTCAAGATGATCCCCAGTGGTGGCGAGATCCTTCCCAAGCTCCAGCAGCTCAAGGAGGTTGCTGAGAAGCACAAGACCGAGGGCGAGAAGCTCTTGAAGGAGACCATGGAGGAGCTCCAAAAGGTCTTGGAAAAGCAGTCCAACAAGGCCCAAGATATCGTCGAGAAGGCCAAGAAGGATGCCAAGTAAACGATTCTCTCACGAAAGATACCTTCAACTGTACTATAGTTTAACGACCCCCTTTTCAGCATGCAGGCAATAGCGGCCTCTTTAATGTATTAGGTTCAGCAGACCTAAGAAAATACCAAGTTTCTCACAAATCATTCTCCGTTCACCGTGTCTTGCAATGGTTGTACATCAAGTCTTTGTCGAAGTTTTCGTTCTGGTAGGAAGGCGAAGGCGGAAAAGCCCGTCACGAAGGAAGGAGACATGGGCGCATCGCTTCTTCCTTGAGACCATATCGGCTTACAATAAAGCACACGCCACAACACTAGCAGTCCGACTTCTCTCCTGCGTTTGAGCTCTCTCATCAACGACATCTCCATCGTGTCACGGTACTATTTATCAGCGACACCCACGAGACACATATGGGGAGACTCGAATGTACCGTTCAAGTATCCCTGCTGAGGCCTTCGTGCTGATGTGCAAGTCTGTTTCCTTTTACGCTGTCGAATCGGGGTGCAGTGGAGATGCGGATGGCCGATTCAGCAGCCGTGACCTGCGTCTGATGATTGAGATTCATGATGACCGATGAGTATGTAAAACTGACACATCGACACAAGCTGACGTTTAGTACGTATCCTAAACATACAATTGTCCATCGACCAATGGCGTAACCTCTTTGCTGCTGAAACATGCATGCTCCCATCCATCTTCGCAGTTCGAATCTTCTCCAGTCACTACGCCATATTTGAGCGGCAACAACTCAGCATCTTCCTCTCTCCCAAGCGTATGACACGCTGCAGCGATGGCCAAACTGCAACTGGAAGCCAATGGCATATCAGGCTCCAACCTTCTGGCGCCGACAGCTAGCAGCGCTAGGATGATGACACCACTGACCATAAGCGACAGCACAATGGCCATGGTCGAGTAGCCGCAAGCAGAAATCTTGTCGATCAGGACTACCCCGTCATAATCATATGGGTTGACTTCCACGAGGAAGATGCTGCGAGCGACCAGCCAATGCAACACGGCCATTGCCGTCATGAGTGGCACACTGTAGCGATATGGGAGCTGCAGTCTATACGTACTCCGTTGTTCTCCTTTCGGCCTGCTCACTCGCAAAGGCTTACGATGTCTTGCGTAGTCGGTGTATTCTTGTCCAAGCAACATTCTGGTCAGACAGTTGTTGTAAAAGAGATAGATGAACGAGATGATTATCTGAGGCGTGTTGGCCAGAAGCACATTGGCGAGGAGGGATCTGCCGTTGCCAGTTGAATCGATCAAGTTGTTGGTAGAGATGTTGCCAACCCCAGAGCTCCACATGCTAGAGAGTGTGTAGGTCTGATCATACAGGCGCTTGTATCTTTTGACACTGCTGACGAGAAGGCACAAGCCAGTGAGCCAAGTGAGTACTGATAATGTCATACAAACGGCCCAGCTCAGTGTTGATGAAGCCTGATACCATCGGTAAACTCGCTTCTTCCACTTTATAGGCGCCACATTCGATTTCTCGAATGCTTCGGTTGTAGCAGGAGACTCCTCGGCGGCCATAGCCTGATTGTGACTTCGACTCAACAAGGACATCGAGTGCTCGACATGGATCTGTCGGTATCCTTCGACCAGCTTAGGTAACCACTTGCCATAAGATGCGCTGTCGTGCCTAGGAATATCCTTCGCGGCAAGGGGACCCTTACCGTGAGTATGGCTATCAGGATCGCTCAAACACGAACTGATCAAATCGCCGACTGTTGCCAAAGGATAGAAGCCTCGGACAAAGAGGATCCATGCCAGACACAATACCTTGACGAGATTACAAAGCAGAACGATACCAAGAAGAGGTGTGCTGATCTGAACCGTGCAGTGTTGTTCTGTGGGCTCGGCCAGGCAGTACTTGATGGATGCCTCATAAGGGGGGCCTCCAGCATCCGATCCCATATATCCGACTGACCCATCCTTGAACGTAATCTTCTGTTGCTCGATCAGATAGTCCTTGATGACCCAGTCGGTGGAATGCGAGAGCAGCGCCGCGGTATTGCAGTTGTGTCCATTATCCTGATAACCGACTCCTGTTGACTGGTTACCACAGATCCAGCCCAGATCGTCCCACTTTTCTTCGGCATGGTGGAAGTATGGTCTGATCAGTGGTCCTGTGACATTGGCGATCGATACTAGCAAGACGTTTTTCCAGCTGGACTGGAGAGAGTTCAAGCCATATTGCCGGATGCAATCTTCATTCTCCAGCCTTGTCAGATTGTCGACGGTATCGCGTAGATCCGTGAGCAGTCGGTCTGCTCTTTCGGAATCCTCGAATACACGTTGGAGTCTTGTCTCGTTCCAGGCCGCTCCTGTGAAGAAGTCATCTGTGACGATTGCGGCCATGTAGTTGCTTGCAGATAATGTTGAGAAGATGACTGAGTTGTAGCTTTTCAACATCAGAATGGTGATTCCGCACCGCAAAACCCAAGGAACTGGCAACTCACAGCAAATGTAAAGGTATCGAGCTCAGGACGAGGCATGCACAAGTCCATTTACGCCAGCCACTAACAGCAAGGATGTTGCGCATCGAAGACACACCCACGTCAAGCCATCGGCCAGCAGCATGAGCATCATCAATATCCTTCCTCGTAGGTGCCGCGAGTAACTGAGTGCAATTGTTACTCGCACCCAGCAAAAGTGTCGACAAAATATTGATGGCCAAATCAGCCCAGAAGGTTATCCTCTTCATCTCTGTACAAGAGCCTTCTCTTTGTCAGTCTCTATCAACTGCAGGTACTTTGCAAAACTCACCTTCAAACACAGTAGCAGAACCATCTTTGACATGCATAGTCGATGCCCATATCAAAACACCCAAGTTGATGCAGAACACGACACTCGCAATGCCAGCTCCTGCTCTTACAGTAAACCGCCAACTACCAACTTGTTTCGCGACATCCAAATCTCGAATAGACGATTCTTCTGACACTAATCCAGTATCCGATTTCTCGGACGTCGAAAACATTCGTTTAGCCATAGTCGTCCAAAAACTACATACTTCTCAGACGAAGATGCGAGAAACAGCAGAAAAAGACAGAAACAGAAGAGATGCAGAGGTTCATGGTGATATAAATGATGCGGCATCCCCTACATCAGAGGCGCAATGTGGTTGTATGCATGATAAATGAAAGTCTTGCTGGATTTAGCAGCACAGCCTTCCTTGTTCGGAAGGATTCTGCGGAATTCTTTTGCTCCTCCTTAGTCGTCTGGAATACCCGACCTCGCGGACTACCTACACGGTGATATGTGTGTTTCTCGAGAAATGCTGCAATGATTGTATGTCTGTTGTTGGAGTTGATCGTGTTGATCGATATGTTGTTCTTGAAGGAAATGTAAAGTGTTGTAGATGCATATCGTGGCTGATCTTTGAATAGATTAAAGACCATTTTCACGACTTGTGATAGGCTATAGTATGAGGAGCATGTCTGTGGAGACCGCGTAAAATCTACCAGTGCATGGGTTCTTTGAATAGAATACTGGATACAATGGTTAAAGTTTGAGTAAGGTCGAGAAGTTGAACGTGAACGTCAGAAGGATTTGAATTTGTCGCTCTCGCTTGCCGAGCAGCACAGAATGAACACGGAAAAGTTTAGTCCAGGCATGATGTGATTCAGAGGGGTTCTGCAAGCCATGCAAGTCCAAGTGTCGATAGACCATGCCTTTTACAGAGCTATGTGAATGCACGTAAGAAAGAAAAAGTTGCTCGATAGAGGTGCAGGGGTTCACAAAGACAGACAATATCACAAGAGCAATGTAAAGGTCGTAATACTAATGCGCATTTGAATGGGGTATTTTTGCAGAAGAGACTCGTCAAATTGGAATTGAGCTTTTGAAGGGCGCTATCATGGCCTGGCATGATTCCCGAATACCCGTGACCCGTACCAATGTGCCTTTCATAACGCCGAGTTGGAGCGAGTAATTTACTCCTCCTCCTCCTCCTCGTCACCACCAGCCTCCTTGGACTCGGCGGCCTTGGCCTTCTTTCTGCGAACACGGCCGGGACGACCGCCACCGAAGGGCGAGGTAAGGGCGAAGTCGATGTGCTTCTGGGCGTCAAGGCGGACGACGAACGAGGGAACGTTGACGATCTGCTTGCCGACGCTGAGAGATGTGTTAGTATGGTTGTTCGATCGAGGAGCCAGGCAGGAAGTCGCGCGTACCGGATGTGACGCTGGCGGATGAGGACACGAGCGTGGTGGATGGACTTGGCGAGACCGAGCTTGTAGACACAGGTCTGGAGACGGCGCTCCAAGAAGTCCTCGACCTTCAGGGCCAAGACGTAATCGAGCTTCATGCGGGACTCGTCAAGGACACCGACACGGACCAGACGGCGAATGAGGGCGTTTCCTTCGAAGAGACGCTTGGGGTCCTTCTCGTCCATGGTGAGGAGCTGACTGCATCGGGGCGTTAGTGGCTGTTGTGCGATGGAGTTGCGCAAAGGATTTGATCAAGACGAGTGAAGATTTCTCTTGTCGCATGCAGAATCAGCAAAACAGAACAGAAGGGACTCCACATACCGGGCAGCACGACGGATCTTGGAGAGGGTGAGCTGGACGCGCCAGATCTCACGCTTGTTACGGAGACCGTACTCGCCGACACTCTTCAACTCAGAGTCCCTATTCCAGGGTGTTAACCACGTATTCCATTGACGTGAACAGAGCAAGCTCTAGCTCAGTGGCCATTGGATGATACTAACAGACGAGCGGACTCGAAAGGTCTACGGGGGACCTTGTAGGTCTTGGAGTAAGAACGGGGGGCCATGGTTGTCGTCGGGTGTCGTCTTCGTCGCAAGCAAAGAGGAAGTCAAGATCAGACTGAAGTTGGTGAAAAACAGCAGTCGCCGAGTGTGGGTGGCCCGTGCTTCGCTTCTTCGACGCGCCAAGCCGTCGGTCGCACCTTCGGATTTCTGAATTTGCTGCGTCCAACTTTGACCTCCCGCGAGCGACGACAACTATATCCCGACAACTCCCCAGTCTCCGATAACCAACAGTCAAAATGGGTCACGCCGCAGGTCTCAGGTACACAACTCGCCCCGTCATGCGCTCGAATGAGACGCAATCGCCAATCCAATCGACTTGGACGCTGATGCGGTGAAAAACAGAGCTGGTACCAGATACGCCTTCTCGCGCGACTTCAAGAAGAAGGCAAGCACACCGATCGATTCTCCTGGATTCTACGAGCACGCCAACTAACACCTCTCAAGGGTTACATCGCCCTCTCGACCTACCTCAAGCAGTACAAGGTCGGAGATATCGTCGATGTCGTCGCCAACGGTGCCGTCCAGAAGGGGTCAGTCGCCCGCCCTCGTCACGCTCGTCGCAAGAACCACGCCTCTAACAACCCAACAGTATGCCCTACAAGGTCTACCACGGAAAGACTGGTGTCGTCTACAACGTGACCAAGTCCGCCGTCGGTGTCATCCTCTACCGCCAGGTCGGCAACCGTTACATCGAGAAGCGCATCAACGTCCGCATCGAGCACGTCCGTCACTCCCGCTCCCGTGAGGAGTTCTTGACCCGTGTCAAGACCAACGCCGAGAAGAAGCGCCAGGCCAAGACCGACGGCTCCCACGCTTTCCTCAAGCGCCAGCCTGCCATGCCCAGAGAAGCCCGCACCATCTCCATCAAGGAGGCCAAGCCCGAGACTCTGGCTCCTATCGCCTACGACACTGCCATCTAAGCGTGGACCATGATGATGAGCAACCCGGGGCCTCTTTTTTTGCTAGCTGTGGGTGGGGAGTTTTTTTATGGAATTTACCAAAAAATGGCATCGAGTCTTCTGAACACTTCCATACAATCATCCCGGCAAGGAGCAATGGCATACCAATGGTCGTGATCTGACTGCATGAGGCGTTATTACAAAGAAAAGTACATGCCTCTGAGCCATGTTGAATTGAGGGCTCTTTTTACGAATACCACTCCCCGTTCTACGCTACGCAAATGTTTCGTATTTTCCATCTTCAAGAAAGTCTAGATTTTGTGCAGAGAAAATGTCAAGTTTCATTGTATTTGTATCAAAGTGAATATGTGCATGGAAGATCGCTCAAAGGGCCCATCTAGGCACTGCTCTTGACCACATCATCCCACTTCTGGCCAGTCAACATCTCGAAAGCCTCACGGTACTTCTTTGCTGTCTCCTTGACCACTGCCTCGGTCATCTCGACTCCATCCTTGCCCTTGAGACCTTCCTTGGTCAGCCAATCACGCAGGTATTGCTATCCATGCTGTTAGTGATCTGATAGCCCAATGTAACACTCGTTTCCAAACATACCTTGTCGAAGCTGTCTTGTGACTTGCCAAGCTCATACTTGTCTGCAGGCCAGAAGCGAGAGCTGTCAGGGGTGAGAACCTCATCCACAAGGATAACCTCGTCAGTGTCGACATCGAGACCGAACTCGAACTTTGTGTCGGCGATGATAATACCACGCTCGGCAGCATAGTCTCTAGCCTTTGCGATAATCAGCATCATACTCTCTCAAACCCCATCAAAAGTACTCACGATCTGGTAGACCTTCAAACTCAGCTCCTCAATCTTCTTTGCGTACTTCTCGCCAACGATCTTGGTGGCTTCCTCAGGGCTGATGTTTTCATCCTTGTCACCGACCTCGGCCTTGGTGCTGGGAGTCCAGAGAGGCTTCTCAAGCTTCTGACTCTCCTGAAGACCCTTGGGCATGGCAATACCGTGAACAGTACCAGTCTTCTTGTACTCCGACCAAGCGGAACCAGTAATATAACCACGAACGATGCTCTCCAGAGGCAGAACCTTCAAGCGACGAACATGCATGGTACGCAGACGCAATTGAGCGCTAACATCCGCAGGGAGCGATGAAGCCACTGAATCAGGCACGGAAGCACTGAGCAAGTGAGTCTTGAGGTCGGGGATCTTCTCCTTGAACAGGTTGAACCAGTGAGCCGTCATGAGAGTGAGAAGGGCGCCCTTCTGAGGAACACCGTTCTTCATGATCACATCGTAGGCCGAGATGCGGTCTGTGGCGACAAAGAGGAGTGTCTTAGCATCAACTTCGTAGATCTCGCGAACCTTGCCGCTGGCAATCTTCTTCAGGTCATGCTGCTCGACTGTATGAAAGATCAGATAATGATTTAAATGTGAAATTTGTGGGTATAGGTACCCTGCGAGTCAATCTGTGTGACGGTTGGAGGAGTCGACATGTTGTTGAATCTGGTCGTCTTATTAGTACTAGTTCTGTATGTTCGAACTAATGTTTCATTGTGGTAACGAGAAATTTCAAGGAGAGTAATGGAAAGAGAGAAAAGCCGATAGAGTTCGAAAGGCAGAGTTTCAGACGTGTATTGAAGAAAACTTGTGGTAGTGACAGCAATGCTATGCAGATTACTCGCAGCATGTGTGAATAAATGTGTGGTCAAACGACTCTTGATTTTTGAAAGTGAGGCTTCATGATGTACGAAAGATACTGGCGACGCAGTATTTCAGAATACATTACAAAAGAAAAGAAATGCACATACCGGTTAGATCTCACAAAAATCAATATCGATATACAGCAAAGATGGACCTGTTATTGCTCATCGCTGGAGAAACTTTCTCCTCCGACACTCGGAGGATTGGATGCCAAGGCCAATTCTGCCCCTCAGCGGCCGCGGGGCAGGGTCAGTCTTTTCAGCTCCAATTTGTATCTGTGGCTAGATTCGCGTGATGAAATTGAAGATGTTCAGGATAAGAAAGTCGAAAATCATGAACGGTGTTAAATGCTGATAGAATCTCAAAACTATACTACGAACTCGAAGTATCCATTTTCCCAAGAACGCCGTGTCGCATGTGGTATCATTTTAAACAAAAACCGCAAGAAAAAGTCCCTGTCCAAAAGTACAATCCAAGCCAATGGATCATTACTGCCGTCTAGTCGTGAACTGAGAAACACACAGCACTAGCATCTCGTGACTCCGTTAATGAGGTCTACTCGCGCCGGCCCAATGATCCCATTGATTCGCGGATGACTCGGCATGACCATCAACTCCAGCATATGGACCCATGTGTGCAGGGCCTGTCGTACTATGATATTCGGTATCGTTATCCCATTGGTTCAGGCCTAGTCTCGGAGCATCACTGCCTCCGAACGCACTCGGTTGAGGCACATGTGTCCTCGCACCTCCCATCAGAGACATATCAGCACCGGGTCCTTCGGCCTCTCCATGATCCGATCGATCGTCAAACGAGCCATTTCTTATCGGTGAATGCGAGGGAGAGTATGGGTAAGGGCGGGCTGATAGTCCGCTGTGCTGCGCATTAGACAACAGACCCGCCGTATCGGCGTCGTCGACTGTATCCGCTCTGGCACGTCTTTGGTGTTCTAGCTCTGTAGCTGAAGGCAGAGTGTGGGTCGTGACATTTGGCCCCGGGATCGAGGTTGCCGGCTCGTCGACCGTGACACCAATCTTGGGTGTAGTGTATGAGATGTCATGGTGTCTGTGCTTGCGACGTACGAACAGCCATCTGAAGCCTCGTGCAGTCGCCTTGATGAGATCCCAAGGGTTGAATGTGTCTCCATAGGCCTTGATGCCCATCCATCCACCATGATATTTTGGTGCGGTGCCTGAGAATCCTGAACCAGGGGCTGTAACGGGATCTGTGTAGGGCATCTTCGAAAGATCATACTCGCGCCATGGGAAAGCAAAGAGATGCATCACAGCGAAAATAGCCATCTCGACACACAAAAGCATCGAAGGGATACCGACTTGAATATCCGGATAAGAAATCTTCTTTGTCGGTTGCAAAGGTCCACTAGAAGACGAGAGGAATGAAATAACAAGCTGTGATTGTCAGTAGATATTCTAAATCGGGATCCGACATTTTCTATGCTCACCGATTGCCAGAAACTGAAGAAGATGACCAATTTGATGCACAAGACCTTCAGGAAAGGCCTATGTTCAGCAAGATCGTCCTTCAGTTGTAGGTAGAATTGAACAAGCATGAACATGGCGACAGTGACCGAGGCAGACTCAAACACCATTACCCAAATATGTGCGAATTGTGGATTGAGCGAGTTTTCACAATAGCGATCCATAGCCTCGGTGACCACGCTGACGATAGTAAAGAGCACGCGGACCAGAGCATATTGGAAAACGGAGAACCAAACGACCTGCAATTATCAGCGTGGTGACCCCAAAGGATTGTCGGACATCGACACAAGGTGTAGGAGTCGTACATTGAACCAAGTCAAGCCACTTCTCGGAATGCGAAGTATTCCCTTGTCTCTTCCACCTGTACATTTCTGCAGACCGAAAACGCTCCAAAACCAGTTGATGGGCGTGACTTGGCGGAAGTAGTCTTTTTGCTCGTGTAGATTTGGTGCAATGTAATGGCACAGGAGGGTAAAGAACGAGGCGATGGCGAAGGCTTCATAACAGTCGCGCAAGACCTCGAAGTATATCGAGTGCTTGTAGTATAGGTACGAGAGGAAGGATACCGTCGAGTAGATGGGAATCATGAGGAGGATGCGAATTATACTTGAGATGAGGGTCAGCGCGGCTGCTAGTAGTGGGGTTGTCGCAAAGAGGGGGTATGTACTGTTTCTGCTCCCATGGCTTCGAATAATGCGTCGCATGTTTGTAAACCAGAAAGAAGGCTACGACGACCGATATGAGGGCGAAGACTGCTGACACGACGAGACCGACATGGTGGAAGGTGACCTTTGAGAACAGAGGGTCTTCGATGACTGTAGTATTGTGTGTGAGTGACGGTGTCCCAGAGTCGAGTGGAATCAGCGAACATACTTGTCTGCTCTTCAAGTGTTGTGTTACAAGACACCATAACGCAGTCCTGGGTTGGGTATGAATTTATGCGCAATTGCGAGTTTGAAGATCAAGGTGTTGGCGCGGCATGCGCTTGCGTCAGATGTGGAGGAAGAATGCTGAATGCTTGTACAACGAGAAAAGCCTCCAGCCTTCTTTGTCACTCAAGCGCAATTCTTTGTCTGAGTAAGAAACACTCCTCTCTCGACCCCCAAAGTACGAGTACGAATTGGTTCTACAGAAGGAGCGGGCTGTGCACGGAGAAAGCACGAAGCACCAACCGCGCTGACGTGGTTTCCGACCGTTGCGCGCGTCAAGAAGGGGTGCTTTCTCCCCTGCCAAGTCGTTTCACGAAGAGCTTGCAATGCTTCACCGTCCAAGCCATATCTAAGCCCTGTATCAGGCTTTCCGCGACGTAATCGTAACCAGGTCAATTGTAGGTGATCTACGTATCATCACGGTCCACATCTTGATTCCTGTCTCACATGTGCACTTGGAAGTTTGATATTTCGCTTAAGCATGAATACGTTCGTTTGAATGAATACTTCCTATATGACTAGAGATACCCCTATCCCAGACCTAACGCCGTCCCGCAACCAGACACGAATAAAAGACTGCCAAATCAAGCAACGACGGGCTCGGGGTGCTGGTAGAGGGGCACGCCGGGAGCAACGCCGACACGCTCCTTGGCGAGCAAGTCAACGAGCAGAGGGCTGGGGCGGTTGGCCATGTTGGGGTGGAGAGAAGACTGCGTCTTCTTGTACTGGGAGACACTGTTGACGTAGGCATCGAACAAGTAGCTAGAGTCAAGCGGACCACCCTTGGCCTCGGGGTGGAACTGGGTGCTGAAGATGGGACGATGCTTGTGAATCATACCCTCGTTGGAAGAGTCGTTGAGGTTGATGAAGTACTCCTTGAACTCTGCAGGGATAGTGGTAGCATCAACTGCGTAACCGTGGTTTTGAGAGGTAATGTGGCACTTTCCAGTCATCAAGTCGAGAGCAGGAATGTTGTGGGCACGGTTACCGTACTTCATCTTGATGGTCTCGGCACCAATGGCCATGGCGAGAAGCTGGTGGCCAAGACAGATACCCATGATGGGGATCTGAGAGGTCTCCATAAGCTTGCGGAGGTTGTCGCTGGTAGTGCGGCAGTGGGTTGGGTCACCAGGACCGTTGGAGATGAATACACCGTCGAAGTGGCTAGCGATCTTGTGGACGGGGTAATCATAAGGCAAGCAAGTGACTGAGACACCACGAGCAACAAGACTGCGCAGAATGTTCTCCTTGACACCGCAGTCAATCAGAGCGACATGCATGTCTCCAACGGGCGAGGGAATGTGCCAGGGAGCCTTGGTGCTGACCTTGGCAACAAGGTTAACGTTACCAGGGTCCTCGAAAGCTTCATCCTCATCGGCATCGTACTCCTCACCAACGACAAGCTTGCCGAGGGAAGAACCTTGCTCACGCAGATAAGTAACGATGGCACGGGTATCAACACCAGAGATGGCGGGAACACCTTCTCTGGCGCACCACTCGCTCAAACTCTCAACAGCGGTCCAGTGGCTGTACTGAAGAGCAGCATCGGCGACAACAATACCAGCGGCTTGGATGTTGGGCGACTCGAAGTACTTCAACAGGTTGTATTCGTCTCTAACGGACGAGGGAACACCGTAGTTTCCGATCAAGGGCTGGGTGAAGACCAAGATTTGACCACGGTATGAGGGGTCGGTCATAGACTCGGGGTAGCCGACCAGAGAAGTGGTGAAGACGGCCTCACCACTGATGTTAGTCTTGGCACCGAAACTCTTTCCGTGGAAGATAGGACCATCCTGTCACTTGTTGTCAGCCATTGCCTCGTGATGACTCAATTTTTCAGAATTGGCGTACTCTGATAGTGAAGGTGGCACGTTCGAATGAAGGCGGGGTGGATCTTCTGTTCTGAAGAGGAGCAGCACGCTGGCTGCCAGAGACAACCGAAGCGTTTCCTCTGACCTGCATGCCGAGCCTGGCGACTCTAGCAAAGGCCGAGGTGGGTCTCATACCCGCTGACTTGAAGATGGTGGGGATCATTGTGGTTGTGTGTGTGGTTGTTTGCTTGAATTGATATGTGTAGTAGTTGGTAGTTCGGTTGTGTAAATGGCGAATTCTTAATTCACGTTGGCCTTCCAGAGATGGTCGCTAATGTAGTCTGGCAGCTTGTTAGTCACTGCTGGGGCGTGGTTTGGATAAAGGAAGATGTCGGTCTGGTCGTACCTTGAGAGGTGTAGGTGGTGGGCGCAGTACGCATAAGGGCGAATATCAGCCCGCTAACAGGCAGTCCGGGTGGATTGATGGGGGTTGAAAGAGCTGTAGATAGAGAAGGAGAAACACTTGAGCGGCAGGAAGGTTGGGTGAAAAGAAAGCCCAAGCTCGCCCGCCGATTGTCGGCGGCGCGTGAATCATAATGCGAAAAACGGCCCCAAGACCTCTCATTGGCTCCTACCCGACTTCTTATCACTGCTATCGACCATCGTCATTTTGATATCTTTTGTTTTCTTGCCATGTTTCCGCTCTCTTGACCCTCGGTTGTCAACTCTGTATGACTTATGTGTTTACTGCGCTGAATGCTCGCTGAAAAGCTCTTCTTAACGGAGAAGTCTTGTTCGCTCAGCTTGCCTGCCGGGTGCGGTCAGCCAGCGCGGAATCGGCCCTTCCACTCGCGATCTTCCGCTGACTCAAATCCACAACTCGGACAGCCGGCTTTCCTGGTCTTTGTTCAGCATCTGCAACAGTGGTATGGTCATCAAAGCCTTGGTCAAAATATTTGGGCTCTTTCAGCCTTGGTAGTGTGAACGATGGTTCGCTGGGCTTACTTGTAGGTAGGTCCATGTATGGCCGCTTGATAAGATCAAGGTGAGCCGATGTGTTCTCACCTTATCATAAACCTTTCGCGCCTTACTCACTCTCAATACTCATTCATTAGAAGCAACAATGGACTCGTTCCTACTTTGGTACCTGTTCTGAATGGTCGTGCTTCGGAACGACTCTCTTGATAATATCCCGCAAGAACCACAGCCAAAGCCACTGCGATGGTCGTTGCCCACTACCCAGCATCCACTCCACAGCTTACCCACACGGTCTCCACGATTTCCCTCCAGACATATCTCGGACCGTGTCGGAACGACAGACATGCTGCTACTGGATCCTGCCCAGGCGCAACACTCCGTCATCAATGCCCTTCTCTCGCGGCCCACATCTCGAGTGACTAAGCTGTAGAGACGCACAATCCGTTCGAGGTTGGTGCATTCGTCCAGGGAGATAGAGCTTGCTCGTTTGTTCGGAAGCCATGGGTGGACTGCGTGACCCGCTCTCAATGGACGCGACTCAAGCCCGGAAAGCATTGTGTATTTCTACAGCTACACGCACGACAGACTCTAGCAGATCATAAGTCAATAAGAAGGTAAGGCGATGGTCGTCTCGCGGCAATTCTCGCAATAATGTTCGTAGTGAATCTCGCCGCAATGCCCGCACTATTATGCGCTTCAATGCAGCTAGATGATCGAACACACGCCACACCGAAAGCACTTTGCAGCAACATTGACAATTTGGAAACACTTTTACAGCAATAATGATGATTACCTGTCATGTCGTGCGATATACTTCCCATGCTAATGCTGATCATACACCAAGGAAAGCAGTTATGTCGATCGAAGATCTCGGACCGAGAATGGTCCCATCGACAGCCTGATCTCACGACACATTGGGTAACTATCCATCAAATGCCGAGCAATGGGTTTTGCGTGCTACGTAACTCTACGCATTACTTTCCGAGCTCTAAAACATATAAAGAGTGTAGTGAAAGCAGTCATGTTCTGGAAACAACTCTCAAGCTTCGAAGATGCATCCTACTTTGGCCCTCACTGTGGCTTGCTTGCCAGCGGCTCTGGTCGCTGCATCCAACATCTCGTCCAACGGAACCACAGTTCCCGACTTTCATCTCCCTCCCCAAAATCTTACCATCTACGGTAACAACTCGCTGTTCGCTCAATGGAGAACCAAGGCAAGATTTCGACCATCCTCGAACCACATCGGAGATCCGACGGCCTTCTGGCAGGATGAGCAAGGAGTGTTCCATGTCTCTGGTCTATACTCCTACCTGCGTGGCCCGAACATATCTATCACTTCTTCCATCGGCTCTGCCCTGACATCAGACTTCCTGAGTTACGTGGATGCTCACAACTATACGAATTCGTCTCTTTTCGTCAATGGTGTCTCAATCGGTCCTGGAAATGAGAATGACCCTCTTGCTGTCTTTGACGGTTCGGTTATACCCAAAGGTTACAAAGGATTGCCGACTTTGATCTATACTGGTGTGCACTACCTTCCGATCTCATGGAGCAAGCCATACATCAAGGGCAGCGAAGTGCAAACTCTGGCCTACTCCGAAGACAATGGCGCCACATGGATCAAGCCAGACATTGAACCAGTCATTCCCGGTCCACCCGAGGGTTTCAACGTGACCGGTTTCCGCGACCCTTGGGTGTTCCAGGCACCTCAATTTGCTAAGCTTCTGAATGACACACCAGAGACTTGGTACTTGTCAGTTAGTAGTGGCATCAGACAGGTTGGACCTCGTCTTCTTCTTTACAGACAGAACACCTCCGACTTCACCAGCTGGGAGTTCCTTGGACCTTCTGTGTCTGCTCCTGTAAACACTACCTTTAGCGCAGGCAACTTTTCAGGCAACGATGGTTCGAACTACGAGACCTCGAACACTCTTTTCCTTGATGAGAATGGCGAGAACTTGGAAGACGGGGTCAACTTTGTAACCATGGGTGCCGAGTCGGGTAGAGAAACACACAGCTTCCACTACTCTCTCTGGAAGATGGGCAGATTCGTACGCAGCTCTGTCAACGAGAGCGTAATTCTCGAGGACCATGCGACAGGTGTCATTGACTGGGGAATTGGATATGCCTGCACAACTATGCCTGACTACAAGACCAACCGTCGTCTGGCATTCTGCTGGAGCAACGATGACTTCAACTCAACCATCTCCGAACAGGTGGGCTACAGAATCGGCTCCAGCGGAGTCTACAGTATCCCGCGTGAGGTTTACTACAAGGAGATTCCCGGAGTTGTCGCTGATGATCTCGCTGCTGAGAACGGCTACTGGTCTGTCGCTACCGAGTACCTGAACACTACTTTGGCAAAGGACGGAGTCGCATTGGCCAAGGCTAACGGCAACGATACCGTCATACTCGCAACTCTAGGCTGCAAACCTGCTCGTGAGATTCTTGGCTTCAGAAAGCATGCCAACCAGAGCTGGACCGAGTCTGACTTTGATGTTGATGTGAAGTCGATCAAGTCTAACTGCAGTGGTGTTGAATTCACCGAGGAGGAAGGCGTGACTCGCGCCTTCATTCCATTCCAGCAGAGCCCCCACAGCCGCCACTGGGAGCTTCAAGCCACCGTTGATATTCCCGAGTCTTCTCTGCGCAACGAAGAGTACGAAGACTTTGCCGCTGGCTTCACCCTCCTTCACTCCAGTGCCTCAGCACCTTCAAACTACTCCGTCGATGATGCCGCAATGCTCTACCGCCCCTCCAACGAGACCTTTATGATCACTCGTGAGGTAGCTCTCGGCCGCGACAACGTCAACACCGATCCTGAAATGGGTAAACTGCGCCTTTGGAACATTTCTTCCACAAACACAGAGGGCAAGCAGAGCTATGCTATCCAGTCTCTCAACATTCGCGCCTTTATGGATGGCAGTTTCTTTGAAGTCTATGTCAACGACGTTCTCACTATCTCTACTCATCTTTACTACTGGTACAAGGACTCCACTCGCATGGGCTTCTACCTTCAATTCCCTGACACCTTGGCAAACTCGACTCTGGATACTGGTGTCAAATTCTCCAACATTAGCGTTTGGGAGGGTGTGCCTAATGTGTTCCCTAAGCGTCCCACTAAGCCTGCCGAGTTGATTGACAATGGTGTTGGCTTTGTACAGCCACCCAACAACCCTAACGTACCGTTAACTTATGACGGTGTTGGTGCTCCGCCATTGCCTCCTGCAGAGAACTTGCCTTATGGTATTGATTTGAGCACTGTGGAGTAAGACCTTAGATTAGACTTATGTATAAAGATGACTTGAATATTTGTATATGATGTACTATTTGATTAAATTATCCATCCTCGCCCTCTCTTTGGCCAATCATCTCGAAGTCAGAATCATCGTGACTTTTGGTAACTGATTAGATAGACGTCCTGGAAGAGTAAGAGCTTGAATGTGATATGGTTTGTAGGTTTCTGTGTCTAAGATGTTTATCGTTTGTGGTGTCGACGGTCCGTGACTTGAGACGCGAGTTCTTCTGACTGAAGCTTTGTTAAAGATCCAAAGCAAACCATTGATATCAGCAACACAGCATATCAACACCACGAGGAAGTGATCATTCAATAGAGAACTTCTCTCCGAACACGAGTATACCCAAAGCTTGTTCATTAATGCCACGTGTATCATCGCTGGCGTGATCAAAGATCATGACAGGGTGATCCCATAAGCATTTACTTGGTAAAAATCGTCCTCTGAAGCAAGATGCATATAATACACATGTGCGTGCTAGATCTAGCCACAAGATATCTGAGCGGATAAATACAAATCAGATATCCTCTTTCTAGTGAGTTTATCGGGGAGTTCCGAGAAGGCTGAGAGCCTGGTGCAGATGCAAGTTTGCCCCTGAGGAAACCGTGCCCGTATTCCTTCCTCCTAGTAAGGCCTAAATTCTGGCTGTCGCAAGGCACAATGGTTTTGTTCTCAGCATGATGGTCCAAAGAGAGCGTGTATAAGTGCAGCTCTCAATGGACATAAACCCGAGTATCAAAACCATCGTGCATCTCGACAGCTGATTCGAGAAAGCAAGTCCAAGGCTGAGAGCCGAATAAGGAGGGGTTGGGAGAAAGTTGAACAAGAAAACATATGTAATTATTGACAATAGAGCACGCAATTTGGTATCACAAACAAGACGGTAAAGAAAGGCTGTATGCAAAACGCCTAATCCTCGTCTTCCTGGTAAGCGAGCTTGCGCATCTCGCCCAAATCTTTTCGTGCTCTGCCCAGTGCATTCTCGAGTTGAAGGATCTCGACTTGCTTTTCCATGTGCCTGTTTCGTGCGTGTTAGCATACTCCTCATACACGAGAATGTTAGGAAAAACGTACGATCTGTTGAACTCGTGCTTTGACAGCTTGGAGTAGTCAACCACCTCCTCGCCGTTGGCACGAGCATCAATGATAGCCTGGACTTGCTTAACGAGACTGCGGCATGCGCCTGTGACGGCCTTGCTAGCATCCTCCAATCTTTCTTGAGTCTTGCTCATGAAGCTTGCCTTCACTCTGCTGGCAGCGACGAGCTGTGCGGTGGATGCAGAGACGTCGTTGGATGCAACAATCAGCTGTTCGGGCGAGTTGCGACCTCCAATGACACCATCAGCTGTCTCGATCAGGAGGTTAGTGCTGTTGGCAACAGCCTTAGCAGCGGAGATGAGACCCTCTGTCCAACGATTATTCTTCTTGTAAAAGGCACCTAAGGCGAGGATGTGGTTAGCGTACGAGGTAGTGTGTGGTTTCCTGCCTTCATTTTGACTTACTCTTAGACAAGGATGAGCCGCGACCCTCCTTGACAATTTCTTGCTGTGATGCGGTGGCAGCCTTGATCAAGTTGGCGATAGCATTGGTAACTGCGATAGCAGCACCGAGGATAGCATCGTGAATCTTTAGCTCGTAAGTTGAGTAGCCATCTCTGGACTTGTTCATAAGTGCAGTGAGGCGGTCAGTAGCCGCCTCAATGGCCTTAGCAGCGTTAGCCATCTCACGGTCGACGAGATCACCGAGATCGCCAGATGCTGATGTGATTTTAGTCTTGGGGGCGAATGCATCAGCAATTTTGGACAAGCTGTTCAGGTTGATCTGAACCTCGTTGTTCTTGTTGATGACGACATCGGTCTTCTGCAGGTCATCCAGACCGTCGAGACGGTAGCTTTGAATGGAACGGAAGAAGCTGACGGTGCTAAGGGCAGATTGGCGTGCGGCATTCATGAGCTGGTCGGCCTTCTTCTCATCTGAAGCGAATCTGGTCAGACCCTTGGTGTTTGAGAGCACGTCTGCAACAGAGTTCGAGAAGGTGTGAACGGTGCGAATGACTTCAGCATGAGTGCTGTTGGGGCCATCGGCGATGAAGTTGTTGAATGCAGTCGAAAACTCCATCGCACTTGATGCAGCCTTTTCAATAGTGGACAGGACGTAAGCTCCCGAGGCACTTTGGTTTCCGGCTTGCATAGTAGAGTCCAGCTCGTACAGAGCATCATCAACACGCTGGACTCCGCTCTGGAGGACAGAGTCAATGATGTCAGTGATCTTGCGAACACTGTCGAGAAGCATAGTGTCGATTTGTTCATCGAGAGCCTCGTTCGTCTCGCCCTGGCCGTTACGGAGCTCGTTCAACTCCAAGAGTGTCTGGTCCATACCAGCCTTGAAGATCTCAAGTTCGTCTTCCTTCTCGCGGAGAAGCCTCTCAAGGTCAGAGTCGGCCTCTCCGTACTTGTTCTGGGCATCGTCCAAAGCCCTTGTCTTGTTGCGCAAAGCCTCCTCAAGATCCGCGATTTCTCTGTTATGCCTGGAAAGGAGAGATGAAAGCTCTGATCCCTTCGATCTCTCTGCGTTCTCTGCCTTGTCAAGAGCAAAGCGCAATTCACGCCTAAGCTTCTCAAGCTCGTCCTTATGGCCTCCAGATGAGCGATCCTTGTCGTGAATAGCACGATCTCTTTCGCGAATCATGTCTGCAAGCTCCAGGTTTTTGGTCTTGAGTTCTCTTTCCAGCTTCTCTCTTCTGTCGATGGCTTCCTGTGCTGAGGCTGCCTTTAGCTGTACGCCCTTGAACTTCTGGAGAAGCTCAAGATGCTCGTGACGCAGCTGGGAATACAGCTTGGCCAAGGCTTCGTACTTGGTCCTCCAGGTGTTGATTTGCTCCTGCAATGCGCGGATCTGTTCGTCCTTGGAGGCGTTCTGCTGACCAAAGTTCACTTGCAGCTGCTGCAACTCTCCCTCAAGAGCCTTCATGCGTCTGTCGTATTGCTCAAGCATGAGCTGGTCGCGCTCGTATTGCGCGCGTGCATTGAGATTCTCACGTTCCAATTCTGCCATCCTGCCTTGAGTCTGTTGCGAGTACTGGTCACGCATCAACTGCTCCTGAGCCAGTCTTTGCTGCTCAGCCTGGAGTCTTTGTTGTTCCTCGAAATCTCTCTGTGCCTGTAGAGAAGCCTGCTGCTGTTGTCTTTGCGCCTCATCCCATTGTGCCTGCAGTCTTCTTTGCTCAGCCTCATACTCCTCTTGTTGGCGCGCTTGCTCGTTTTTCCAAAATTCGTTGATCGGTTCGGGGTCGACAGAGGGCTGGCGAGGAGGAGTGTCTGCGGGTTTGGTGACAGGCTCATTCTTTGGTCTAGCCGGGAGAGCTGGTCTGTCCTCGTCATCGCCGAGGAGGTTCGGAGGATCTTGAGGGAGCTTAGGGATAGTTATGAGACTAGTCAAATAGCGCAAGTTGGAGCACTCGTAGTAAAACTTGACCAGGCGGTAATGTTGGGCGTCGTAACGTCCGCGAAGGGGTGCAAGAACCTCATCGTCGCCGAGGGCGGTGTGCATGGCGCGCAGCATGCTGGTGATGAATTTGTAGATACCGTAGCTCTCTTGAACCAGAGGCACCAAACAAGAGATCTTGCACTCGTTGTTCAGCCCGCCTCTGAAGTTAGCAAAAACGAGCTTCTGGAAAGTCTCAATCTGGTCCTGGAGGTTCATCAGGTCGGAGATGGTCTCGTATCTGGATACTAGTCAGTATGTTGTGCACCCTTTCAGATGACCGTTTCTCACCCCTCGTTCGGGTCGTTGATAGACTTCAAACTAATGTATTCTTCATACTCGAATGTACCGTTAAACTCGGGGTGGTTTCTGTGGAAGTTGAGCTTCGCGATCAAGTAGTAGACGTATTCGGAGATCAAAGAGCCGTATCCTGAGCCTGGTCAGCAATGGTCTCCGTATGTAGAGAGAGTACCATACCCTTCATGCCGTCACCACCAGCGACGCCACGCGACAGACTCTCGAGCCAGCCAACGTGGGCCTGAGCCTCCTTGAGTACGACAGGGTGGCCTTCTTGCAGGACCTTGTGAATAGTGATGAGTGCCTTGAAGGTCTGGATCTCATCGGCCATGATAGGTTGACTGGAACAACGACTCAGTATGATTGCGACTCTTCCGGGCGTTGTTTACTGCTTACACCTTCATGCCGGCCCAGAAGGACTGCGAGCTCCGGTGGTCGTATGTGTAGACAATGCATGCGCGAACGTGTTTCCCTAAGGTAACCTTCAGTCGAGTCCGAGAGTTGGGTCGATGTGAACATACGCTTGGGCGCGGTCTCCTCTGTATGGCCGGATTAGTATGGATTCAAGGAGTAAGCATTGGGTCTGGACATACCAATACTTGTGGCCTTGCGGATGTTGATGGCCAACTCCGACTCTTGCCTGAGAGTTGTTCAGTATACATGTTGCAGTTAGCGACAAAGTAATACATACTTGCCCATGTCGACATTGCGCGTCGAATGGAGCGACATGATGGCTGTGGAAGTCGCGGTATGCTCGAGTGGTGTTGGGCTGCAATTCGAGGTAGACAACTGAACAGACGAAAGATGTCACCCTGCTTGCAGCGGAAATGAGGGGAGGGCAAGCGGGGATCAAGGAGAGTGTTGAATAAAGCAGCAATATCCAGCAGTTCGAGCTTCAGTAACGTATCGACGCGCTGCTTGCCGAGGACCGCCGTGACGACGCCCGATCAACGCCGCACTCGTCACCCCCAAGATTTCCTGCCAGGCACTCACATTCTGACTTTGGCTTTCCCGAACAATTGCACCTTCTACAATGACATTCCAGAAGCAATCCTGCATCTTACTGCTTCTACCTGGACCAGCATGGGCCACTGCTTACGAGGCAGATCATCTACAAACAGGCTGACACTTTCTTCAATACATAGCTCACGTTTCACAAGATTTGAATGCAGAAAAGTCGTCAATCATTTTGGGCGCGAGGCTGTGAGCTTGGATATCTTTCTTTTGTCGTAGAGCTACGAAAGTGCTGCATGGCACATCGCGTAAAATCTTCTGAACAACATGCTCCCCAGACGCCTTTTTTTGCTGCCTGATGCATAAAACCCTCCAACACATCAACCAACGAACCCCATGAACCTAGAAGCTGGTCAGCCAGTTTAGTTGCCGGCGATGGCGTGGGCGCGACGGCGGTCACGCTCCTCGGCGATGGAGAGCTAAATTGAGAGTCAGTCATGGTCTTGCATGTCTTCGGTCTGAATTTACGAACCTTGACACCCTTGCCCTTGGGGAGGGAGATCCAAGGCTTCTCGCGGCCAATGACGAAGACGTTGCTCTCACGGGTAGCGAACTCGTTGTCAATGGCATCCTTGATGTGGACGATGTTGAAACCACCGTCGTGGCGCTCACGGTGAGTGATGACACCAACACGACCCATGTTACGACCACCGGTGGCCATGGCAATAACGCCAGTGTCGAAGCGGATGAAGTCGGAGATCTTGCCAGTGGTAAGGTCGATCTTGACGGTGTCGTTGACCTTGATGGCGGGGTCGGGGTAGCGGATACTAATCACCATAATTCAGCTCTTGTCCATGTATACTTTTTTTCCGTATCGCCAAATCTTGATCCAACGGCTGATAGATGCAGACTTACGTGCGTGCATCATGCGTAACCAAGTATGGGATGCCGCCCTTGCCAAGCTGGACGCGCTTGACCTTGCCGAGCTTGTACTCGGACTCCTCAGCGGTGATGCGGTGGACGGTGAAGCGGCCCTTGGTGTCGTAGACGAGGCGGAAGTTCTCGCCAGTCTTCTCGATCGAGATAACGTCCATGAAGCCGGCGGGGTAGGTGGCGTCGGTGCGGACCTTGCCATCGACCTTGATGAGGCGCTGCATAACAATGGCCTTGGTCTCGCGGCCGTTGAGGGCGTACTTCAGGCGGTTACGGATGAAGACGATCAGAGGCATGCAGTCTCTGAGCTTGTGGGGACCGGGCGAGGCCTTGGGGGCGTAGGCACCCGACAATTTGTCGAGAAGCCAGTGCGAAGGTGCCGACAGGCGGTGCTGGTGCTTTCTGCAGAAGGTGTAAGAAGTTTGCGCAACTCGTGTGTCGCGGATCCAATGCGAAAATTCGACATGGTCCGGTGGTGCTGGGTGCTTACCCGGGTCCTCTGGCCATCTTGTCGACTTTGAATTAACGTTGGTCGGCTTTGCGAATGGTTAGTGATTGAAAATGAGCGTGGGCAGTCGTCGCGCTTACGTTGAAAGGTCTCGTCAGGTGAGGAGAAAGTTGGATGCGCTTGGTTCGTGAGAATTCAGTGGGCATTTGTGTGCCAAGACCGGCAATCTTCCCACTAGCGCCTTTCGAGCAACGCAACGTTCCAGACGCTCGACATGTTCACTTCATGCTCATGCTCACAAATAAAACCGTGAACAATAACCAACTTGTCGCTGCGGCTGTTTTATCCTGGACATATCTGACGGTGCAATAGAGCAATGCGCATACATCCAATCACGTATGGGCCCGAGCTATCAACATCTAATAGTGTCTGCGAGAATGTTGTCCCTCGTCTTGTTTGGCATTTACACGGATGCTACCACTGATTCTTCACCAGATGTCAGTCAATAGCTTAACATACGTCTTCAATTTCCTGCTCGCCGCCAACTCTAGGACCGAGATCAGATCTCAGTGTGCGGTTGAACAGTTCCAGCAGGATCTCGAAGCAGATCTTGGTAAGGCCAGGGTCGTAACGTCCCTTGCTCATCTCATCGCGAATGAAGGCATCTGTGATAGTTAGCATTCGTACTATCTTCACTCGGTCATTGAACATACGCTGAGCCCAAGCAGCCTCGAAGAAGCTGAAGCAAATGCCTGATTCGTGCAGAGTTTTGCGGATGAGATCACGACCCTCAGGGGGTACATGATTGTCCTTCTTGCCGAAGATCTAGCAGCTGATTAGAACTTTGATGTTTTGGAGTAAGGTTGATAACTGACCATAACCAGTTCACCCTTGATATCCTTGGCTCTAGCTAGAGAGTCATCATTCTTGCCAGCACCGAGAGTTTGAGAGTGGATGTCAGTAGCAAAGTAGCAGACAGCAGCGCTGACACGCTTGTCCAGAGCACAGCGGTATGCCAGGTGACCACCCAGACACATGCCAGTAGCGCCAATTCTGCCATTGCAGGTCTCAAGGTCGAGTAGCAACGATACACTCAGCTCAGCATCTTCATCGTAGGCTGCGAGCTTCTTGGCGACCTTCCAGTCGTTTCCCTTGTCGGTACCAGGACCATCATAGGCCAGAGGTTCGGGTCCGGTGAACTCGTGGTAGCTGCTAGGGGCGGCAACGATGTATCCCTGACCAGCGATCTGCTTAGCGAAGCGAGCAACAGGTCCAGTCACTGAAGAATGCCGTCAATCCATATTCCAATTTCTAGACAATGCATACTTGTAGGATTCGACACATTGAAAGTGAGAAAGAATACAACCTACCTTGGTAAATCTCGCTGAATACGACTACACCAGGAAATCTGGCCTTGGGGTAGTTTGGAACTGTTGGGTGCCAGGTGAATATGCCTTACAGATATTAGCAAGAGCAAAAATCGAGATTTCTCTGTTCTACATACGCATGCTTCCACCATTCTTGGTAGCGACATCTTTGTAGGATTCCTCGATCAACATCTTGACGGATGATTTTGGAGTGTATTGGTGAACAGATGCTCAGTATCTGCAGCAACGCCCTCGAAACAAGGCACTTTGGATCTTTGGACCCTGGTGGGATGAATAACGAACGTTGCAAGCTTTGTTAAACAGTGTAGGGGCATATCCGAGATCATGCATCATCCGCAGAATCGCTGTGAAAACGCAGGAGTGTCTTCAGACCAAGGTCAGTGTCCACTGAGAGTCGAATCAATTATGATTTTAATCATCAATGGCTGAATGCAAAGATCCTATGTGTATCCCTACAGCATACTTTGAGCATCGAGGGCCACTCTACGGGCGTCGGATAGCATAGTCGACATGCTCTGTATCAAACCCCGTGACGTGGGGGCCCATCTCGGTGTCTCGGAACGATGAGCAATTGCCTCCCTCTTCTTTATCACCTTTTCCTTTCTCTGGACCATCCCGTCGACTACCTACCCTAGCGGGTCGACAGATCGCAAAACCAACCTCCGCTCAATTATACGACGACATTCACTGTGTTAGCAGATTTTGCTCTCCCCGAGTTTTGCTTGCTTGTTCGACCGCGGCAATCGTCCTCGACGCGTTTAACGACATCATTATCCGCTTCTCGTGCATCCGTCATGTCTTCGAACCCGCAACCCACTATCTCGGCCAAAGCATCGAACCCCTCGAAATCTGTCGGCCTTTCAAATCAATCAACGCCCTCTTATTCGCAGACCAACGCCTATTTTGGAGAAGTTCTCGGTCAACGTAGAAGTGGCGGTTCAGGCAGCTCCAACGCCGCTAACTCGAAGCCCTCGTCGACCCCGCGCAGCAATCAAAGTGCCAAAGCGAAGCACAAGCAATCGAAGAAGTTTAGACTCGCGGATGAGGATGCTCTTGCTGAATCCGTAAGTGCTACTGCTCCGTTGTCATTGAGCTTTCATGTTGCTCACATTGCTACAGGCCGCCATGCATTCAACTAGCAGTCGCAAGGGCCAGACCTCTATCACCCACCTCATGAACTTCTCTCTCCCGCCACGTCCTCAGGCACACCAGCACAATTCCAGATATGCCTCTGGCCGTCCTCGACGCAACCCTACTTGGGGTCTAGGTTCTGGATATCACGCAGTGGACAAGGCAAGGTAAGCTCTATCTAGCCTGCTCTCAATCGCCACTCCTCTCTAACCATCTCTAGATACGTTCACGCCAACTACCGCTTCATTGTTGACCCTAGAGCCGACTATCGGGCTCAACGCGTTGATGCTGATGTCCATATCGACTGGAACAACGTACTGCAAATTCTTGTCTCGACCGAGTCCCAATCTTCAGCGTGCCCAATCTGTCTGGGGACGCCTACCGCTCCCAGGATGGCTAGATGTGGCCACATATTCTGCCTACCCTGCTTGATCCGATACATGCATTCGGAGGACGGGTCCGCTACTGGAGTTGAAAAGAAGGCACGCTGGAAGAAGTGCCCAATCTGTTATGATTCTATCTACGTTTCCGAGACAAGACCAGTTCGTTGGTATACCGGTGCTGAGTTTGAACCCCCGAGAGAGGGAGATGACGTAGTATTGCGTTTGATACAGCGCCCCGCTGGAAGCACCCTTGCTATGCCCAGAGAGAGCCCCGACGCCCTTGGAAAAGGAGACGACATTCCCTGGTACTTTGCCGCTGAGGTTATGGATTATGCTCGTGTCATGAAGGGCGGTGAAGATTACATGCTGGCCCAATTGGACGAGGAGATTCAGAATGTCAGGGCTATGGAACAAGAGGACGAAGTCATGTTTGGAGACGACACTCAATGGACTAGCAAAGCTGTACGTGCTTTGAACGAAGCGAAGGAGAGAATCAAGGGCATCGGAAACCCTCCAGCAGCGCCGAAAAAGCCCGAAGAGCCCGAGCCCAAGAAGCCTGCCATCCAATTCAACCAAACCGACGAAGGAGTACCGGAAATGTACGCAATTCAGCAGGCCATTAAGTCAGGCCAGAGCTTGCCTAATGGGCAGAACGGACAAGCGGAGTCGTTGCCCAGTGAGCAAGAAGCCAGCACGAGGAAGGACGACACCACAACCAGTATCCTTTCGACGTCTCTAGCCGAGTTCCGTGCCCGACAGCATGCAGAGCGCCAACCGGATACCTACTTCTTCTACCAAGGCTTACTTCACTATTACCTTTCCTCCCTGGACATTCGCATCCTGAAAGCTGCTTTTGGAAACTATGACAACTTCCCTTCTTCGATACTTCCCCGCGTCGAGCGTGTTTCGACTGGCCACATCGTCGACGATGACCTGCGCAAGAGGGTCAAATACCTTGGACATCTTCCATACGGTTGTGAGGTCAGCTTCCTGCAATGTGACTGGACCGACACTGTTCCGCCAGCCATCCTCGAACAGTTCCAGGGCGAGATCGACAGACGACGCAAACGAAACACAGACAAGGAAGCAAGAGAAGAGAAGGAACGTGTTCGTGCAGAGAAGGCTGAAGATCGAGAGTTCGCAGCCGCTCGACGAAGACGTGTCAGCATACCAAGCGAAAGCAGGTTTCGACCTGATGACTTCGTGCCCTTGAGCGCGAATGGGGGCTCTGATGCAGCAGGTTCGTTTGACGGCCACGGATCTTCGTCGTCGCCACCCTGGAGCAACAGCAATCGACCACAAGGATCTGCTTATGCCTCGCTTGCGTCACCTGGTACAAGTCCAGCTACCTCACGGACGGTATGGGGTACCACAGCCATTCCCCTGACTAGTCCTGAACTCGCCGCCCTCCAAAATGGAAACATGGACGACGGCTGGCTCGATGGATGGGAGAGGGAGCTGAGCCAAGATGATGAGCTCATTGCCCAGGTACAGGCAGCAAGTCTAGGAGAGGGATCCTCATCTTCTGCTAGCAGACCTGCACCTGCCGCCAAAGGCAAGAAGAAGGGCAAGAAGATTACTCTGATGAGCACGAACGCTAGACGAGGCGCTTGACGATAAGAACTGGCTTATGGATTCGAATTTCCAGGCGTTTATGAAGGCTGGTACTGCATTGCATTGAGATTATACCTTGGACGGCTAGCGAAGGTCCATATACATACAACTATACAGACACGAAATACATGATCAAGAATTACAAATTTAAAGACGTTTTGTGCATTTGATGCATTTGGAAGAAAATGGATGACGATGATGTAACTGTGTCAAGCCTCAAGCCTCAAAGTTTGGTCAGAAGTGGGTCCGAGGGTCGCGGAAAACAACAACGGAGATTGAATATCGAGTCCTCCGCAACTTCCCTCTCCCGGCCACCGGCATCCTTCCTAGGACATCAGTTGCTGCTGCCATTGACTCACCATGACCGTCACGAGGAGCCAGACGGGCAAAACGCCCAGGTGAGTGCAAAACGCGTCTGTCAATATCAAATAAATCGCGGCCACTCACACAACACAACAGAAAGCCAGAATTGCCCGAGGGCTTTGTTGAAACACCATCGAGAAAGCGTTCGACGCGCAAGAACGCAAACACCGGGCGCACTGCCTCGCCGTCGCCCTCGATCACTGGCTCCAGAACGCCCCTTGTTGACGCACCTGCCAACGAGGTCAAGACCAATGGACATGCCAATGGCTCGTCCAAGAAGGAGAAGCGCATCATCGATGGCTGGCTGGAGGGTTCCGACCCTAAGGTGGACGCAAACCCTCACTACGAGTTTGGTGGCAGCGCCGGAGTCACTGCCATGATGATTGGCTTCCCTATTCTCATGTGGTACATGTGGATTGGCGCAACTTACTACGACGGCGGCTTCCCTAAGCGCGAGTCCTCCAACCAGTCGTGGTCCGACTTTGGCAAGCAGCTCTTCGGCCTGGCCTACAACGGTGCTTTCCCTCACGCAAAGGCATGGGCCATCTACTGGACCTTCTTCGTCTTCGAGGGCATCTGCTACCTGTACATGCCCGGTGTGTACAGCAAGGGCAAGCCTCTTCCTCACATGGACAACAAGCAGCTTCTCTACTATTGTTCTGGTGTCTCATCCTTCTACCTCACCATTGTTGTCGCCTTGACTCTCCACGTCACCGGCCTCTTCAAGCTCTACACTCTGATCGATGAGTTCGGCCCCATCATGTCAGTCGCCATCTTGTCTGGCTTCATTGTCTCGGTTGTCGCCTACGTCTCTGCTCTTATGCGTGGTGCTCAGCACAGAATGACTGGCTACCACATCTACGATTTCTTCATGGGCGCTGAATTGAACCCCCGTCTTTTCGGCTGGCTCGACTTCAAGATGTTCTTCGAGGTCCGTCTTCCTTGGTTCATCCTGTTCCTTGTTACGCTTGGAGGTTGCGCTCGTCAATACGAGCAGTACGGTTACGTCACCGGCGAGATGGCCTTCTTGCTCATGGCTCACTTCCTGTACGCCAACGCCTGCTGCAAAGGTGAGGAGATGATTCCCATCACTTGGGACATGTACTACGAGAAGTGGGGCTTCATGCTCATCTTCTGGAACCTGGCTGGTGTTCCCCTTTCTTACTGCCACTGCACCATTTTCTTGGCCAACCACGACCCCGAGGTCTACGCCCACTCCTGGCCCGTTCTCGTCTGGTTCTTCACCAGCTACCTCTTCGCATACTGGGTCTGGGATACCGGAAACTCGCAGAAGAACATGTTCCGCGCTCAAGAGCGTGGCTATGAGATGAACCGCAAGACTTTCCCTCAACTCCCCTGGAAGGCTGTTAAGAACCCCCAGAAGATTGAGACCGAGTCCGGCAACTCTCTTCTCTGTGACGGTTGGTACAAGTATGCTCGCAAGATCCACTACACTTGCGACATGTACTTTGCTCTCTGCTGGGGCTTGATCACCGGCTTCAACTCACCTTTCCCATGGTTCTACACTGCTTTCTTCGCTGTCATGATTGTGCACCGCGCCCACCGTGATATCCAGCGTTGCAAGGAGAAGTACGGCGATGCCTGGAAGGAGTATGAGAGACGCTGCCCTTACCTCTTCATCCCTGTAAGTTTTTTTATCTTTGTAATCTTTCGATCGCACAACTGACCTGATCTTAGTACGTCTGGTAAACACCACGTATCGGCAAAAATGATGTACATGATTCTGGGTCGCGGGTTTCGACATACATCCATTGTAATAATTCGAGAGTGGTGGTTTCAAAGGTTGCCAAGTCGCTCGCGTGTCGAAGGGTCGAAACACCTCAGATGCCGGTGGCCGGAGCATGCCACGAGAGAAGAAAACCTATTCTTCGTCTGAAAAGATAACGATCTAGTGGTTTCTAGGGACATCGATCGTTCCTATGTAGGAGATTCTTTCTCACATGTTGGAGGGGCGTTTTTCTTTCTTTTTTCGTTCTTTTTGCGTCCTCGCTCTTTTTGCTCAGTCCTTGTGCATGTCTGTCTTGACAGAAGAACAGACGAGGAGTACAGGATAAAAAGGTGGACATGGGGTTCGTTCGTGTTGTATATTATCACCTTGTATCATTCTTGTTTCTGAAATTTTATAGCATAGAATCAAACAAAACCATTATACATATTACCAAAAACTCCAATGCGTTACGTGAAAAAGTGACGAATCAAGGAAAGAGCGTCTTGATTGAAAGGACGAAAGCACCCAGTGATCACAAAGACAAGTTATCGTGTCTTCAAAGCCGAACAGGGCAAACGCGGAAACACAACAACTCGTGCATTTCACAAAGACTCATGCAGAGGATCGAGGTTGGGTCAAACGAGAAATGGATGAGAAAAAGTGTGAGGTATTAGTACAAATTCTAGGTTGTATGAGGAAAACCAAAGGGTTGAGAAAGAAGAAAACCCCTGATGACCTCCTGCGTGTGATTGTAATGACCTCCCATTGCCGCCATGTAAAGTTGTCCTGCCCTTGTTCTTCCCGATACTGTAAAAACGCCATACGCCATGCCAGATAAACAGAAATTCAAAAATCAACCAGCGATGAGCACCCATAACAAGAAGACTGCAGATGTATTAGTATTGTGAATGGTAGGTGTGAATAGCAGGAGACTTACAGATCATCAGTACACCAAACATCTTGGCGACTAGCCATCTGTTGCCTTGCACTCGGGACCAGTATTTCATGAGTTCGCGTTGTGCACCTTCGACATTGTCGACAATGTCCTCGGTGTTGGCGTCGATGCGTTGGATCATATCGCTCTGCTCGCTAACCATCTGAGCCAATTGTCCAAAGATGCCACCGAGTTCTGCGATGGTGCGTTCGATGCCTTCTATAGCTTCACTACGTTGTTGGATGTATCCATTATTCTGGTTTCCTTCTTCCAGCAGTAGCATCTGTTGCTCTGATTGCGCGCCTCGTGTAAGTGCTGATGAGGATGACGATGGCGGTTCTAGAGTCAGAAGGTCTTGTCCTTGGTTTTGCATGGGCGGTTGTGGTGAGCGTCCTCGGGATGGTGCGGCGTATAATGGGCTATCACTTCGCCCTTGAGCGACAAGGTGTCCAGCATTACTACCAACGGTGTTGACGAAGTTGTCCTGGCGCGAGCGACTGGCTTGTACATTCTTGGACCTCACTTCCAAGACCTCCTTGAAGTTTCCACCGACATTTGCCAACTTGCTCTGTAGCATGACGACGACGTTCTCATTGTGTTGGCCTTCCTGGTCCACGCCGCCCTTCGGATGCGCCGTCTTGTTTATCGTAGAAAGAGCGCCGATCTGTTGGTTCAAGGCGGCAAGGTCTTGCTTGATGACATAAGTGAGTTCTGCAATTTCCACGGGCTTGTCGTCGAAGAGAGTCTTGCGACGAGCCAGTTGTCCCAGGCGTTCCAGCTTGCCGACGGTGGCTGCAATGCCCCTGCCTATTTCGGCGGCTTTGCGCGCGAACTCGCTGCGCTGTTTGCGCGTGGGCTGGGCGGATTGTTGGCCGGCATTGGGGAGCAGATGTTGACGGTCCTTGGGAGTCTTCGTATGGGCGAGGCGTTTTTGGGCCTGAGCGAGGATGGAGCGGAACTCGGGAGTGCGGTCCTGGATTGACGACGTGCCTGCCGACATGGCTGTGACGCGTGTGTGCGGTTCTACGGCGATGGGTATATTCACTTAGGTGGCGAGCGTCGCTACTGTCGAATCTGAGTTATTACAAGGTGTTGGTGGAGCAATCAGGGCGTGTTCATTGTTCAGTCAAATGTCCAGCTGTCGACGTTCAAGAGTCGAGGCGCTCTCCGCAATCCCCTGTCGGCCAAGCCACTCGAGCCCTCGTCATCACCCGCAATCTCGAGAGGAAGAATATCAATATCACAGATTGATCAAGTAGGTAACCACATATCAAGGTACACAAATTCTTCTAATTGACAAGAACAACGACTCGTAGACGCTTTTGACTACCGTCCGCCTCAATCATAAAACTAAACAATAAAAAGCACACACGCTGCTTCATGCTCCGCCCTGAACGCCAGTGCCCCTGGTGACAACGTCACGTCTCCCATACCCATCATGCCACTCCACCAACAACGAGAGCTGCCAACATCTCCTCTTCGCTGCGGACCTTGATGTTGACTGTGACTCCGCTCTTGGCGCTGAATGCCATTCTTACCAACGATGCGACCTTGCCACCTGTCACACTCTTTCCGTAAAGCTTCAGACTGTGTGTCGAAGTAGAAAGTGTGACCTCGCTACCCTCGAGCGGTTGCATGCCCAGGCTCTTGACGAGCAGCTCGGTGGCATCTGCCAGTGTCTTGGCGTTGGAGAGTTGTAGCGTCTCCTCGGCCTCATGTTCGTCATCCGAGGGAATGCCGTTGAAGATGCTGTCAAAGTTGCCAGCGAATGCGGGAAGGATGTAGTCGGAGCCAACAAGGTCAAGGTCTTCAATCTCGTACTCGTCTTCGTATCCATGCTCTTCAGGCTCGTTGGTCGAAGGATCAATCTCCTTGCTTGTGAATCTGAGCACGTTGGTGAAGTTGGCCGCTGAGAATTCTTGACCCTCAGGGCGTCTGAAAGACACGTAAACAGTGCCAGGCTCATCCGTCTTGAGCAGAGGAGCAGGAATAGTGAACTCTTCTTCCAGACCACCTTCCTCTGACTCGTCGGCTGCTGTGGGCGTGCAGACAACTGTCACATCGGCGAGGACTGTGTCTGGTAAAGTGTTCTTGATGTCGTATTGAATGACGACGTGCTCCTTGAACAAGTGCTTGACAGCAGTAACGACGTACTCGGTCTCGCTCTCGGTCAGCTCGACAACAGCACTGCTCTTGAGCACGCCTCCGTATGAAGAAAGCTCGGGAATCGCTTGCAGTTGTTGAGCATACTTCTGTGCAGCTGCACTTGCCGAGGCGGCGGCTTCTGCTGAACCGCGGGCGGGAGCTGGCTTGGGTCCAGCCGAAGGTGCCTTGAGGGTAGGAGTGGCTGTAGTAAGTTTCTTCGTGCGGTCCTCAGCCAGAGATTGTTCACGAGTGACAACGGGAACTGAGCTAAGGTCGAAGGGCTTGGAGAATGCGGCTGATGATTCTGCTGTCACATACATGACAAGCTGGTGCTCCAGGACGGGCAATGAGAACATCGAGTCTGATAAGTGAGTTAGCACATGTTGTAACAACCATCAGACTGGGCGATATCTTACCATTTCTGACAAACTTGCTGGCCATGTCGTCGTCTTCCTTCATCAGACGCAAGTTGAGGGCTGCACGATCTCTGACCTCATCATCGGTATCGTCGAGACAGCGGGTGAGTAGAACATTGACGCTACGCTTGACATCGGGATCTTGCTGACCGACACCGAACTTGGCCAGAGCAGTGACAGCAGCTGCACGGACAATGGCATTCTCGAGTACAACACGGTTGTAGATGTAACGGATATACTTGGTCGGGTTGGCAGTCCTGGGGCCCTCCATACCCAGAAGATGCAGGATGCGGACAGCGAGCTTGGTGAACTCACAGTCCTCGATAAATTCACACAGATGTGACAGAGCGTCTTCCTTGCTTTCGGGGACGAACTTGATAAGATCAAAGATGGCCTCAACAACGCTACTCTTGAACTCGTAACTACCTTCGTCACGGATAGAGGTACTGAGGAAAGCAAGCATGCCAGCCTGCTTGCTAGGGAACTTGAGGGCAAGAGTGCGGACAGCCTCAACCACGGTGATCTTGAATTCGTCGGTAATCTCGGCCATGAAGCCAGAGATTTGCTTCATCAGACGGTCAACACTAGACTCGTTACCAGTTTTGAGAAGAGTGGTGATGGCAAATGTCGCAACGGATCTGTTGGAGTTTGTGATGAGAGCCTCAATGTCGGGGTTGCATTGGCGAACAGCGTCGGGCTTGAATGAAGCAAAGTTGTGGAGGATGCGGATGGCAGCGAACTTGGTGACGGATCGGGGAGAGGTCAAGAAGAGCTGGAGGACGTGAACAGCTTGCATGACTTCCTGATCGGTCAGGTCGCGGACCTCGCAGATGGCCTTGGCAGCCTCAATGTTGACCAACTCGCTCTTGTCGCGCAACCAGCCATCAAGCAGCTTCATCATAGGAGCGCGAAGACCAGCATCCTCCTCAATCAACTTGGCGGCCAGACGGACGAGCATGAGACGGGCAGCAGGGCTCTTGACAACACCGGCAGCACTGTATTGTTGAACCATCTTGACCAGAGCCATGCGATCGTGAGAGCGCATCTGATAGAGCAGACCAATGGCGTGGTACTGGGTCATAAAGTTTGTGTTGGAGGCAGCCAGACTGTGCGAGGCCGACGAGCCGAAACCAAGAGAGAAGCCGCCAGAGGACTTTGTCGACGAAGCAGCCTCCTGAGTCTCGCTCTGCCAGCGGCGGACGATGTCGCGGGCGATGGGCAACAGGTGGTACGAGGAAACGAGAGCAGCCGAGGAAACCGAGGGAGTCTTGTCGACAATGGCCGTCTTGATGTTGCGCTCGATGGCCTGGACAGTGGAAGCATCGATAATGCGGCACAGGGCGCGGATGGCGTTGGCACGGTATACGACGTCGCTGCCGACAGCAGTGTCCTTCATAATACTGCTGGTGACCATAATCACATCTTGAGCGGTATTTGCGAGCTCCTTGATGACCAGGTAGACCATCTGACGGAGGGCGGCATCTTTATTTTGGAAGAGCTTCGAAATGCCAAAGAACAGGGAGGTGGCCTCGTTTTGGGGGAACTTTTCGCCAGTGAACAGCAGCAGGGAGATCTTGGTGAGCAGAATACGGCACTTGCGAGGAGAAATAGGCGATGAGTTGAAGACACGAGCTATCGAGGTCGAGTTAGCGACTTGACATGGTCGTGTTGTTCGAAGCACTGTACGGACCCTCCTGGAAGACCGAGGTGCGGTCGACCTTGAGCAGGCCGCCCTCGTCCTCGTCCTTTTTGTTGTAGCTCATGGTTGCTCTTCAATGGCCAGCCGGGATTGTCAGAACAACAGTTATATCTATCCTGTCGACTGTAAACGTAGCATCACAACTCCCTAACCCCCGAGCTCGGCACCTTCCGTCGCGACCCCGTCATCCCCCGCCAAGGCCCCTCTCCGCGCTTTCTATTTGGTGCTTCTAATTCCAGCCAGCTCTCGTTGGAAGGCTGCCTACATGTGAAGCCATCTGTGAACCATATACTCCTCACAAACAGCTGCAGTTATGGATATGCCAGGAGGTATGCCAGGCGGCATGCCGGACATGCCCGTCAATGTGCCCATCGACGATCCTAATGCCGACACTGAGTGGTAAGTCCTCTCCTTATGCTTCTCTATCCGTATATACTGCTTTCGGTTTGCCTGTTTCTGACACAATTTGACAGGAATGACATCCTCCGCAAGCACAAAATCATTCCCGAGAAACCTCCGTCACCTACTCCCATGATCGAAGAAGCCTTAACCGAAGCCCGTAGACTCGCTCACGAGAACCGCCTGGAAGGCAAGGAGCTCGATGAGCTGGCTGAGTTGGAAGACGAGGAAGATGAGGACTTCCTTGAGTTCTATCGGTAAGCTCGCGCCCCGACCTTTGCGCCATGCTCTTCTAATTTGTAACTTTCGACAGTCAGAAGCGCATGAACGAACTCGCTGCCATCCGCTCAGCCTCTGTCTACAACCAGGTCTACCCGGTACAGAAGCCCGATTGGTCGCGGGATGTGACTGAAGAATCAAAGAAGGCCTTCATCTTCGTACTCCTTACATCTTCGTCAGGTACGAATGTCGAATCGCGTCTGTTGATCGAGATCTGGCGCGAATTGGCTACAAAGTTTGGAGACATCAAGTTCTGTCAGATCGAGGCCAACCTCTGTATTGAAGGTTACCCGGACAAGAATACTCCGACTGTCTTGGTCTACAAGGATGGCGACATCAAGCGCCAACTGGTAACTCTACGCGATTTGAAGGGCGATCGAACCACCATCCGTGACCTAGAGGATTTGCTTCGCTCTCTGGGTGCCGTTGACCCTAATGATTCCCGCCTTGGTCCTCGCCACCAGGAAGAGGCCCCGCAATCCACTCTCAGGAGTGCTGGCCAAGGCGCTGGCCTTGGAAATGACGATAGCGACAGCGACTGGGACTAACCTACCCACCTCCATGGCATGACTCGAGCCTTGTCAGGACCCACCTCTGGAGTCCGTACTTCAGAGATACTTGACCCTTTCACAGCTGTCGATGGCTCCCGGAATACGGAAGATCTACCATCCGTAGCCAGGGACTGGGAATCGACAGGTTTTGGAATTAGAGATGCCCAATGATCAAGTAGCCTGTTCAAACAGGTGAATGTCATCATTTCATTACGGCTGCAGGTATCTCTCTACCGATGCTGTCGGCCAACATGACTGGATCTTGCGGCCTATGTCTGACCTGCCGCAAAATGTCTCGGCGTTCGACGTCTGGACATCGAGTCCAATCCACCAAACGCCTGGCTTTTCAAGATCATAACGCCAGAAAGGGGAATCAGAAATAAGAATAAAGACATTACATACCAGTCGCGTCTGGGCTGCTTTCGGAAGTTGGTGAGCCTTGAAAAGGATATCTTAACATCAACCATTTGACATCGACCATGCACTTGGACCACGTCATCTCTTGTTATTGAAGCGGTAAGTGTAGATCGGTTCCGCCTGCTTTCATCGTTCTCCTGCGTCGATCAGGTTGTAATGTGTTGCTTGGATGCTGAGGCTGGGTAATGCTTCGTAGAACTTCGTTTTCGTCTCGTGTCAGAAGCAGCTCGTGTTTCAACCTCTCATTGTCTGACTCCAAAGAATTGGTTCGCACTTCTAGCGCTGACAGTTGAGCTTCTAGGTCTTGTACCCGTTGGCGTTTGCGATCACGGAACGCTCGTTGACTATGGCCACCACGACGTGTTAGCGGGAAGTCTCTCCAGAAAGACGGCGACCTCGATACATACGCGGCCCTGTTCTGTGCCTTTCGCCTACGCTGTGCCGGTGTTAGGGGTTCCTTTTCCTCTGAAGTGGCACTACTGCGTCGTCTTTGGTACTCCAGGAGTTCGTCAACGTTAAATTCTACTGTCGGAGATGTAGGTTGTCCATAATCTGCTTCGACTCCGCTACGATATATTAAGGGCTGTCCTGGTGGCATTGTCACAAATCCATTCCGGCCGTCAACGGCTATTGGTTCAGTTGATGTGGTATTGATTGGAGATACGACAGGAGCCTGAGTGAAGGTGTTGCCTACTGGCGAAGCAAGCGAGTGTTGCTCGTAGCCATAGTGATACTGAATAACTTATTAGTACATATCTTGTGCTACCAGTCAAGAGCCTTACGTACCTGTGGTACAGCCGTCCACATATGATGTGCATGTGTGTAACCTTGATTGTGAGTTGCATATACAGGGTGGTGACAGGCGCTCGTTGTTCCGCCGCAGGCTTGTTGATATTCCATGTTTGATTGGATGCTTGGGAGTGCTGAGCAATCGAGTCGGGCAGGTAAAAGTGTCTTGTCTGAAGATGCTGGTTGCGGGAGGAGGTAAGATATGAATGGTTCCCAATGCGTTGTCGCGCAGGTGCCTCTGGACCTGGTCAATAGAAGTAAACACGATCTTCTCTGAACAAACGATGTGGCTTCCACGTTTGGAGCAGGGAGCCGTGTCGAATTAAGAACAGCCAGCCGTCCGAGTCAAGAAACTGACGCAGGGGCTTCTCTGTGTCAATCAATTCACGGCAGAAGGCCGTGGCTTGATGTGGACTCAGTAGTCTGGACATCGGTGTCAGACAGCTCGATGGAAGCATACCTGCCTAGCGTCGCTGATCCGATCTGTTGCGGGCCATCAAGCACGTTGTGGCGCGTCTTCCTTCTCTGTGCAGGCGGACTCTTACCTCTTGAATGTGATTGGCTCGAACACCGTTATGGACCGCTGTACAGCCTGCATTCGATTACTGATACTCGAGTAGGAGTCAGGGGGGGGCGAGTTTCTCAAGACAGGTCATTTATGGATAGAATTGAGTATCGGGTTAAACGATGTACTGTAGTCAAGTAGTTCGCTCACAGAATTACACTTAACATGATTTCACATGATCTTCTAGCAACTGTAAGTTATACCTGCACTGCTTCGGTAACTATCCAGCTAAGGGCCACGGCTTGAGATCTTCACGAAAATCAAGCCACAGCTCCACATGCCGAAGACTCCCCCCACCAGTCATCTTTCTGAAAGCACACCCGATTGGGGCCAATGTCTCGTCCCTTGGGGTTTGAGACAAGAGGCTGACCAGCGTGGTTGAGAGAAGGGTCCTTGCGACGGGGTCACCGTCGCTGCCAAAGCCCTGATTCTGGTCGGGAAATCGTCCATTGGGATCCAGAAACCTCACGCATCCCTCCAAACCTCATGATCTTTAGGGCTGGCGCTCAGTCACCTCCGACCGAACGACTCCGTGTCCTTGAGAGGTCAGCGGGCTTGGGCCTCGGTTTCTGTCAGATATCGATCCAGGGACCGTTGGATCACTGAGCATCTTCGTATGGACAACCATCTGCGTAACGACACCAACTGCTGCTGAGAAGACTCAACAGGCCATTCGAGAGCGCAATGTGGATCACTCCACGCGTGTGCCCCCGAACCCCTCCTTCGTTTCTCGGTCTCTGCTCCGAATTTGATCCTTCTCTGAGCATGGTACTCGAGTACTCAGTACTGTACCATGTGTTCCTCGCTCGGTTCGCAGTTCCGGAGGTGCCTGGGAATGTCACTGTAACTCAGATTCTACTTTTGATGCAGCAAGCTGCAGAACTGTTGACCATGAGCGCATGTCTTGCTGCAATCAAAGCAGCATGTTCGGCCTCAAATCCGCTTCCCGAAACTCTATCGACCATCAGGAAACACACGCCCTGCGTGTTGCCATCCTGCATGCTCGAACCGAAGCTGTCTTTTGATCCTTGTCTTGCACCATTTGGCTCCTGTCAATTGCCGGTTACCGGCTGAATGGTTCGGACCTCGCGCGTCCAGCGACGCAAATCAAAACGTTGCTCATCGCCAGTCGCCGCAACACCCCACATGCATTGTCCTTAAGCACCTGGCAGGGGCATATCAAAGATAGCATTCGATGATTATTGGTCTCTTTGGACGAGTGGCTCATTTTTGTCAACAGCTATAAGAGCGATACCCGGGTATTCGGTACCAAAAGCTGAAAGTCTCCTCTATTGCATACGACCGTTGCTACGTATATCATGTCCCTTGCTGCGCTCTCTTCTTGACCTTGTTTCAAGGCTCATATGCCGCAAACTACCGTGCAGACCTGTAATCTACGATTGCCCGTCTCCCCCCCGATGTCTATTGGCCAACAGTACGGCATCGCGGGCTGAGAGGATCTGTCTCGGCTCTCGTCTGCGGTTGGCAAGTACCGCCAGCCCCTACTGTCTCATCCTTATCACTCCTCTACGCTAACGCAACAATGATTTGAATTCCAAGGTATCAATCTCAATCGCATATCGAAACACGTCACGAATCATCCGCTGCACGAATTAGTTGCATGCGGATGACCCCCAATTTCCAAACCTCGAATCTGAGACCTAGAGCTATTCGATGCTATGCATCATTCCGGAGTCGCCGACTCCAGGGTCTCAAGACATCTCTCAAAACCAGAAACTTGACTCATGGGTTTGTCGTGCTGCACGAAGAGGTTGAGAGAAGGTGGATGCGCTAACTCGGTCGTGCTTGGTCGTCTGCCAACACGAACTTGTGGAGACCGGCGGAGACATGGCCGCGTTTTCACGATGCTGCACTTCGCGTCGACTTTGTTCGTTCGGGAAGTGCTCCAGAACCTAAAATCCACGCTCCACGCTTTACGAATCCTTCGACTCCGATCTCGACAATACCATTTCCTGCTTCAGGCAGGCTTATTAAAGAGAGCTATAGGCTGATTAGTTGATCAACTAAAGTCTCATGATCTGATTTAATACGAATAGCTAGGGATGTGCCCTCAAAGCTCTTAGGATGGCCCCCACACGCATCATCTCAGGTCGACCAAGAGCGCCGGATCATTATTTAGCGAGCCGCCCTGCATATCCTTGGATGATCCAATGATGGGATATCCACACTTGCTCATGCCATCGACTCATCGTTATTTTGGACAATCTGGAGCATGGACTTGATGTAGTGACAATGTACAAGTCATGTACCATCCAACGGTAGTGCAGGCATCGATGCGCTATAGAAAGGTACATGATAGAGAAACAGGTTTGCTCCCGCCCCGCAGACCCCAGGGAAGGCTGGCCGCACCATGTGGCCTTTAATTCGGCTTGTTCGGCCTCGTCAATAACACGATCCCGACTGATGCAATCTTCGATTAGCCCGTTTACACGGCTTCTTGCCGGTCCTGCACTACTGTGCGCAATCCCATCAATCCCAGCCATACCGCTTCTTCTGTGCGGATTGTTCTGCTTCCTTGCTGAGGCACGAGATTGACCCAGTAGTCGAATACGTCTTTGGCTTCCGTGACGCCCTTCGACGTCAAGTTCTTGTCTGCCTTGAGGGCAACCTCGAGACCTGCGACACCGCCGAAAACGATAACCATATGCCTCCACTGTTTAGGCACTGGTGGTACATCGGGATCGTTCTCCGACGAGTCAAACAGAGACGCTAATGTGATGCCTCGCTCGGATGTACCGAAACTAATGTCGTAGCCGCCATCGTAAGGGCACTCGGTGAATACTGCCGAAAGTGAAGACGCCATTCTTGTTGAGTAGCCCCAATAGTAGCCGGTCTCTTCTCTCGGGGTGTCGGGTGAAACGGCGTCGGCGTCCAAGGGTGTATAGCCATCCATTTGAGGCTCATCAGCAGATCCAAACTTTACGGTGACGCGCGATCCAGGCGGTACCTCGACTGGGATACGCGTCTTTACAGGCAGACCACAATCAACGAGAGTTGAGACGGCGTTGCCCTTGCTACCCTTGCTGCGCTTGTGCTGAGGCTCTGCATACGCGGCATCTGGGCCTATCGTCACACCCTCTCGGTACTGACACCATTCGTTCGCGCGGAGATGGTGCGGCATATCCAAACTTGGCATGGCGCCGGCGGTTCTCAGATTGGGGTGCATAGGGAAAAGTGTCTTCCTGAGGTGTGGGGGTGTTTCCAGATAGCTGAGGACGTGATATAGGAAGTCGTCAGGGTCCGAATAGCCCGTGTAGCCGTCTCCCTCGAATCCTTTCCGTGGACGGGCTCCATTTTGTGATTGGCCATCGTTGAAGACGACAATCTCATCGACCTGGAAAACGGCACAGGCTCGCGCCACCTGGGCGGCCATCATGGTCTTCAGATCATGTGATTGAGCGCTGTGAAATATGGTCAGGGCTGAATCCTTGAGATGAGACAGAGGCGGTAAAGAAAGAAAGGGTTAGAGGGCGGGCTATAGGTGACGTGGAAGGAAGCTATAACACTGGGCAGTATAGACAAGTAATCCGACCAATCCTATAAGGCAATTGCAACCAAGTGATTGGCGAAAGAGAGAGCTGAGAAGTAGATCGGGAATAAGGAAAGTGTTTCTGCTCCGATGCTGGAACAATGTTGTACCGAGGGAAGGTACAACCCATGGAGGAAAAGAAAATTTCTGTCACCTACTTTGCTATAACACTGCCAGGCAGTGCGATGGTCAACGTGTGCTGACGACCACCTGTCGGCGTAAAAACTGCAGAAGGTCTCGAAGTGTCGACCTCATCATCGGCACTATGATGCTGCTGTTGGGGCTGTTGAAAGTCCTGCTTCCTCTTCTGCACGAGCACACAATATCAGCGTTCAATCCTTCCAGCCACGAATGAGGGAAGAAACTCCCCGAAACCTACCTTGTTCTGATATCCCGACATTGTCAACAAAATCTCTTTCACGTGAAGTTGGAACAAGAATGGGAAAGTTCAATCACACGAAAGCCCGACCGACGATCATGAAAATAATTAATGCTTGGGTAGTTTTAGGGTTTGTTCGGCCGGGCATGCGAGTTGCAGCAGCCAAGCCTCCGTGCACGGATCATGATTGACTTGGAAACCACCCGACCCTAGACTTGGCATACGACGACATCTCCCTTTCGTGCGCTTTCTTATCTTGGAGAATCCGTACAACAACCAATATTAACCATCGTCTCTTCCGATATTTCATCTTCCGAAAAAAACAACAGTGATCTCAGCCATGTCAGCCTCACAACAACCAACCAGGCCTTACTTCCACAACGGCCAGGCGCTTTCAGCGTAAGTGGAATGGCTCCGATCTCAGCCTTCGGCACTTTATCCATGCTAAAGCTGAATCTCCACTTTCCAGACCACCAGCCACGGTCCGCATCCGCAACTTCTTCGACAACGCCTATGTCTTTCTAGGCCTCTACGTTACCACATTCTTCTCGGTGAGCTGATCATTGTTGCGATCCTTCGAATTCGTGTGGTTCACTAGTCTGATTCAATGCTCTTTTAGTTCGATCCTGCTGCTGCAGCTGCCGCGTCACCGTTCAATGCCAACAACAGAACACCTGGCAAGAGACCTGGTTGGGGCTTTGGAGGTGGCAGCAGCAATAGTCGCGGAGGCGGCCCTCCTCCCCCTGGTGGAAGGAAGGTTGGCAGAGTGGACGACGTGAGAGGTCCAGAATGCAAATCATGCAAGTGACCTCGGCGCTTCCGGTTGCTTTGATGAGGGAAACGCATCGTCTAATTTGTTTGTTACTTTCTCTGCTCTGGAACCCATTGCAGGCGCTCATGAGTTCATGTTTACCTTGACAACAAACGCATCACAGTTGTCAGCTCTTGCATTTTCCCAGCTCGTCTGTTGAGTGTAACACCAGGGAATGGGTGTTACTTTCGGAGTGACTTGGCTTCATTTGCTGCTGACAGCTCACCCCTGACCTCAAAATCACCAACTCTAACAGAAGGATGTTCTCACGACATGTTGAAATGCCAACAGATTTCCAAATGTAGGTGACAACGCCTGAGTCGGTCTTGCGTTTCACTCTTCTTTGCGCCTTTCTTCTGTTCAGCCGATCGGTCTTGACCTTCCACGATCAATTGTCCCTCTCACATGGAATCTCCCACGGTCAATCGACCTTTCCTTTGTTTCCACCGTGCTCTTTCCTCCGGTCTCAAGCATTTCATGGTTATTTCCCGTCAAGCTCACGTGGAACGCGGGACCATGCAAATCACGAGCAGATCCTCATACTCTGCGAATCATTTCAAGTCAGTGAAAAATCCGGTGTACCCAACACATACAAGATCGCCTTGCAATCATCGACGCACCCGAGACCGAGACCGAGACTTTGAGTTTCAATGATACATAAGATCATAAGTATTCTGCCGCCTTCATAATTCCCAACGCACTCAAGGTATAGACTCTAAACTCATACTATGTCCTTTCACTCGACCATCTTCACCACACATGAGATCATCCCTCACGCTCAAGACGAACATCAAGTTTAGATGTCTATCTTCCTCTATAACGACCAAGTCTTTTTGTCACAATGGTGACCCTGCCATGATACATTTCGAGCGACAACACTGTACTCACACCGAGAGAAGTAGTATATCGTGGTTTCTGCTATGTTTAACAGCCAGGTAATATCCCTTGATCAAGATCCAGTGGTTTTTTTGACCTCATTGTCGCCGTATCCGCCAATTTTCATCCATTTGACTTTGCACAACAAGCGAACGATTCTGAACCCTCTTGACAACCCTGGGTATTCTGACACATTAAATAGCACAACCCACATTCATATGGCCAAGATGTCTGAAAGAAGAAGCAACAGAGAGATTGTAATGAAAGGAAAATGCCACCGAAAATATTGATGTAGTCAAATGAGTTCGGAGTCACGGTGGAATACGACAGAAGGAACCATTCAGGGCAACAGAATACAATGAGAAACGCATACCTTGACTGAAAACATACCACGAAGAGGTGCACGCGCAGGAAGGCACGAATCATCAAAGTAGATAAGGCTCGCTTAAGAATGGACAAGGTGAAGTCAGTATATTCAAATGTCATTCGAATCAACATTATATACCATGATCCCTATCTCCAAATATCCCTCCTTACATTAGCATCTCCAAACCCACACGACACGAATAATTATACAGAATAGGAGAAAAAAGAAACACAAACGTTCGACAAGAAATCAACGTCTTAAACATCACGATAGATGCCCTGCCATTCACCCTGTTGTGGCTGGCTGGGAGCGGAAGGGTAAGGTCTCGGTCCCATGGCTGCCGCGCCATTCGCATAGTACCTTCTTTGCTGGCTTCTTCCAGGGGATTGTGGAGGTGGCATCATCCCACCAGCCGAGCCTGGTCTGGCGTACTCGGCTTCTGGGATGTTATCGAAAGCGACATTGTTGGTGTTTGCACTACCCGGTCTGCTGTTGCTGTAGCCTCTGGTGTACATTCCTGGCGTGCTGGCCTGCTGTGGTGGTCCTGGAGATCCGACCGCGTATCTGGGATACCAATCTTGTTGTTGCTTTGACATGAGTTGGGCTTCTGTAGGCGCCGGCATGGGGACTTGATAGGGTTGCGAGGCTCCATACATCGAGGGAGAAGATGAGCGTTGCAGAGCTCCTGAGCTGGGATTACGGAAAAGTGGCGGCGCAGCTGCTTGGATATTGGTCATGCTGCCGAAAGAGGCATTTCTTGAATGCGTAGGTGTGCCTGCAGGGCTTTGTCTGCTCGGCGACCCGGCCATCGTGTTCTGCGAGTAGTATCCTGGCTGCTGCTGTTGCTGCTGTTGATCCATCGAGCCCCACGAGAAATTGCGGTTTCCAGGCGGTGGTTGTTGGCGCGGACCGCCACTCCAAGAAGGAGCACGCTGGTAATTCTGGGGTGTCGTGGTATCATATTGCTGACTGCCTCGCTGACCGCGTAATGGGCTAGGAGACATCGATCTGTAGTCAGAGGGAGGTGCATAGCGAGGTTCATGACGATAGCCCTCACTGTGGAGGCGACGAGTCGGCTGCATAACAGGTGACTGCGGCTGCTGTGGTAGCTGACCTGACTGCCATGATTGTCCTGACATTGTCGGCTGAATTTGTGGCAGGCTGGCCTGTTGATCCTGGTGATAAGAGGATCTACGGCTCGTAGGCGCATACCATCCGCCAGGAGGCGCTGGAACACTGCTCTGCTGATCGGGATGCTCTCCCCACTGCTGCGGCTGTTGCATACCATTTTCCATGCCATAGCCCATACCCATGGGCGGAGCAGGGATGTTCTGTGGTGGCATATTCTGTGTTCTTGGAGCCGCTGCAGCTTCCGGAATACGTTCAGGCTTGGGCATGCTCTTGACCAATTTGTTGGTCTTCTTTGCTTCCGAGTTGGAACGTCCAAAGATAGAACCGAGACGCGAGAAGCGCTTGTTCTTTTTCTCCGGATCAGGTGTACCGGGAGTGCTAGGTGTACCAGCGGAAGTGGATGAGCGTTGCATCTTCTTAAGAGTGTTGCCTCTCGCACTACCGCCTGACGTTTCTCTAGCCTTTTGCACCGCAGACCCCTGCTGGACCGGTGCTTGAGGCTGCGCAATCGCTTGACCGACATCGTTTCCACGGCTTTGTCTGCCGTCAGAGTTCATTCCAGATAGACCAGAGAAGCTCGAGCCACGGCTCAGAGCACTAAACATTCCAGAACGGCGTTTCTCTCTCTTCTCTTGCGCGGACTGTGTTAAAGGAACTTCGTCTCCGGAGAAAGTGCGTTGATGGTTGAGTGCTATGGCATTGGGGTTAATGCGTTCAGCCTGAACAGGACCGTGTCCTGGGCTTCTGATGGAGAACCTGCTTCTTCGTGACCCTTGAGTCAACTCTGGTGGAGGTCCGACGCCGGGAAGCTGATACTCGCTATCGTGCTGTCGAGGATCCATAATCGTCGGCGAGAAGGTGCGATCAACGGGTTCTTCGTAGATGATCTGTTCGCTGCTCATGGTGCTAGGCTGGGCATACATTGCAGCTGGTCCAGCGAAGGGCCCAGGTGCCATAGCGAAGTTGGACTGGCCATTCTGCCAAGGGCCCTGCATCTCCACAGGTGACTGCACGATTGGAGCCATCCTACCTACTTCGTAGGGAGTTGGCACCAAAGTCAGGTTCTGAGAAGCTGCCACCATTGATGGCTCAGCACGTGCCCCTGGACCAGCATTGAGATCCTCGGTCGAGTAAGCGCTTGGTGTAGTCGCACTTCTCAATTTCTGGGCAGGTGCCATTTCGAGGAAAGACACAGGCGATCCAGCACGGCTCACGGGTACAGAGGCGTTGTGCTGACCGGATATAGATCTTGCCTTTACTGGTGAAGCCGTCGCATCATGTGTCTTGTTCAGGCCAACCAGAGATGTGCCCGAGCTCTTCCATTGCCAAGATGACTGTCTTGATTGCGACTGAGGACGTTGTTGTGATGGAAGACTGCTGCGGCTGACAATTCGAGGTCTAGAGCTGTCTCTGCTCTCTGTGTTCTCAGGCTCGACTTGCTCGGCGGCACCAGCCAATTGTGTGGTTGACTCGGCACGCAAAGGGCTTACGCTTCTCTGAAGCGGAATTGAGCTTTCTGCTACATCGTTATCATCACGATGGAGGCTTGACACGGAAGACCTGCGAGATGAGGGTTGCACTTCAGCCACAGTCTGTTGAGGAACAGGACGACGCGTCGGGCTTCTGTTGATGTTCGAGGTATTTTCGACCCGAACAGAATGCTCTGGCAGGATTTCCTTGGTCCCGGGCAATGGCTGAGCGTTGTCCGAGACTGAAGCAGGAACTTCCGATGACAGGTCTGACGCCGTGATTTCTTCCACAGGTGCAGCTGGCTCCGGAAGAGCGATAGGGGTGATTGCCTTCGCAGCTTCACTATTCTGCTCCACGTTTGTCTCTTCCGGATGCACCGCTCCTTCCACCTTTAATATCGGATCGTCATTCTCACCTGCAGCTTTGATATTCTCGTTAGACTCGCGCGAGGCCATTGATCCGCCAAATGCAGGACTCGGCAACAAGCCAATCCTCTTGAATCTTTCGTTGACGAGGTCTTTATCGTCTAACGCACCACCCACCTTTTCCTCCGTCCATGGCGCGATGTATGCATCTGGACCACTTGACGGCAACGCGGATTGCTGCTCTACAATTGTCGGAACAATTGCTTCTGGACCCTCCATAGGAGACTGCACAGCACTCGCTGGCTGAGACGAAGAGCGCTCTGCAGTAGAGCTGCCCCCAAAACGGCCAAACGCTGTGGAGAAACGGTTGTTGGCTTTGTTGGAACGGTCGTCCACAACATTTGGCGAAGTCGGCGAGGCAAGCGCGGCGTTGCTGATTGAAGCGCGTCCGGAAGCCTGTGAGAACACACACATCAACATACATTCTTGAGATATCGGAAGGGTTGGCGAGGTAGGGGATTATTCAGTTAACATTACGCAGCTGAAACGGTACATGCAACCAGCCACTCGAAACATTAATGCCTTCCATCCAAGGTCAACGCTTATGCTGAAGTCGCAAAGAAAACAAGCCCGCCAGCTGGAACAGTGACCGCCAGAAAAAAGCATTGCTGGAACATGAGGTTGAATCGTCGATATGCAAAAATCAAAAACGTCAAAGAAAGATCAGGAGGGGTATGACAGACAGAAGGGAAAATCAATCTACCTTCTCACTTCCGCCTTCTCGGAGCCTTCCCTTTGCCCTTGCAAAGAGGCCTTTGGCTCCTACGGTGGCCTTACCACCAAACATGCCGGCAGAATGCAGTAAATCCTTGCCCTTGGTCTGCATCTTCTCGACGCCGCCATGCTGTGCTGAGGGAGAGCGGCCAGCAACGTTGGAGTTTTGGCGCTCGACAGTGGAGGCCGTTTGACTGGGATCGGATGCATGACTGCCCGAAGGCTCTCTGTTTGTGACACCACTGAGACCCTTTCTGGCCATCTTCATGATATTACCAGGCTGAGCCTTGTAGCGGATGCTGCCGACAGCATTAGTGCTCGCAGGCTTGCTCACATCTGTAACAACATGAGCATGCTCAGGATGAGACGAGAGAGTCGAAGTGAGCCAGTTGCTAAGACCAGTGTCCATCGATGCGATTTGTTCTCGCGAAGAGTTGTAGGTATTGATGCGCTCATCCACCGACTTCAGAGCCATAACCTCTCTGACAGTAGGGATGCGAGCAGATGTGTTCGTGGTTGTAGTGGGAGCCAAAGGGTTTTCAGTCTCCACATGAGGGACAGGAAGCGACTGCTCCTCGATGGATTTCTTAGCCTCAGATGGAAACTCAACCGTGGGGAAAGCGGCTGTATCGAGTGTTGGTTCGTCTCTTGCGAGCACTGCAGGAACATCTGGCGATGTCACGGGCGAAGGCAGACTGAGCACAGCCTGAAGAGATGGACCTGCGGGTTCCTCGATAGCCTCGGCTGGAATGTCCCTGATGGAAGAGGCACTCGATTCACTGCTGCTACTGCTGCTCATGTTTGTGTTCACCACATGAAGTCCCATGCCAGACAACGGTCGCTCGTAGGAGGCACGCTTTGATTCTTCGCCTGGTTCGCCCCACAAGCCTGACATACCTTGGTCTTTCTCAAAGCTGAAGCGCTTGCCGAGGAGGCCAGAGCTTGCAGGTTGAAGTGTTCTTAACGATGCATCAGGCTCGGAGGTCACTGCAGGCAAGTTTGTTGTAGGTTGGTGGTCAGCAGCTGAAACACCTTCAGCCTTCTGGATTTCTCGAAGTGTTGCCGGTGCGTCCAAAGCATCTTGATCGCGAGTTTGCTGGTCCTCGGTGTGTATCTGGGGAGTAAGACTCCTCTCAATCTCTCTACGCAAGCGATCACTCTCCAGATCAGCAGGCGAGTAGTCAGAGACTGCCGGTGACATAGCATCGGAGTTGACGCGTAAGGTCGGCGGAGGGAAGTACCCAGATGACCTTTGCAGATTGAGCCCATCAGGGGTGTCCTTGGCTGGTGGCGTAGGAGCAACGCTAGATGCGATAGAGGAAGCTTGGCGATCCACCATCAAAGGTCTAAGATAGACATCGCCAACTGAAGGCCTGGGCCCAGTAAGCTCGGAATCAGAAAGATCCCTCTCTGGTGACTGAGGCTTTGGCTGAGCAAAATCTCTGGTGCCGTGATTCTGACCAAACGAGGAGAACAATGCAGCACCCAAAGCTTCGCCTGCATTCCTGACAGCATCTACAGGACTGCTCTCCTTTGGTTGAATGTCCTTGTGAGCAAGTGGTTGCTTAGCTGTCAAAGGCGTGGGATCAAAGTCTTCGGTAGTCTGGAAAGTTTCCTGTCGAGGGGTGCTCACATCAGGCTGAGCAGCTTCTGTGGTATCAAAGCTACGTCTTGTCGCTTCTTGTGCAACGGGCATCTCAGTGCTAGGAGTCGGTGCATATGACACCCATTCGCCAGGCAGATGGGGTCTGAAGCTAAGACCACGAGTGGGGTCTGGACGATCCGGAGAAGGTTGTTCAATGGATTCAACAACAGTCTCGCCACCAATGGCATTTCCAGTGTCGCTGGTAGTGCTCTCGAAAGTACCACTCCTCTTCAAGGACATGCTGTCACTCTTCTGAGAGCCAAAAGACATGGCAGAACTGCTTCTTGACAGAGTATGCATGTCATTGTACTTGTCTGCAAGATCACGAACTCTGCTAGGGTTCGGAGATCCGCGGCGCGAGACGGGAGAAGGAGTACGATCGACAGGACTTCCAATTGCAGGCGATTCGACACGCTCGTTATGAGTCTGGAGGAATTGCGCTCTTGCAGCCTTTGCGGCCTCCGCAGTATCGTTTGGTGAGCTCGAAGAAGCATCAGCGGCAATGTCAGATTCTCTTCGGCTGTAGTCCGCTGAAGGTGCGATCACACGGACTGAAGCTATGGGAAGAGGCTTAGTAGGGAGGCCAGTAGGTGAAGCAGCCTCTTCATCTTGCAGACTCGTGCTCTCTGCAGACATTGGAGTTGAAAGCCTCTTCATGTACTCCAGTTGAGGGGTCCTGGCAGGGCTGTTGCTAAGCGACTCAGCCGATACTTGACGAGAGTGCGTGGGAGAGCGTTTCTTCGAGTTGATCTGCTGTTGGGATGATGGTCGCGAGCCAGGACTGCCAGGCAAACTGCTCTCTTCCGCGATAGGTCTCATGGCCATGTTGTCAGCAAGGCGGGCTTTTGCCTCAGCGGTTGCAGCGCTCGGTACACGGCTCATGATAGGACTAATCCCAGCGGTGTCCGAACTATGGCCAGATTGGGAGTTGTCGCGAGAGATTGGAGTGGGAGGAACGGACAAATCATCCCGGCGCTCGAATGCTTGGTTCACAGCATTGTGCAGCTCATGCGAAGCGTCTTCTAGACTGTTGATCTCAGCAGGCGGTGCGGGTTCCGTGTTAGTGGTAGTCGGCGAGAGAGTATCGGTACCACTCAGTTGACTAGACAACTCAGAAGCACTCCAGAACTCCGAGCCGAACCCAGACGCTACACGATTAACCGCTGGCAGAGAGGAGCCCAACGAAGCGCTCGTAGATTGTCCCTCAGGCTCTGTCCCAGCCAAACCCAAGCCAACATCTCTGACCTGAGAAGGAGTCTGAAGGGCAGGGGCTTGGTGTTCTTCGTGCCTGGCGGCCGGGACTCCAACCTGATTTTTCGTCTCTTGCTCCCTCAAACGTTCCTCTTCCATGCGTCTGTAGATGTCGGCGGGACGAATGAATGGCAGCGGCTTGCCGGCGGTCGAAGCGCCCAGAGACGGTGAAACTGGTTGTTCGACGGGTTGCTGTTGCGAGGGCTGAGCGGGCGAAGAAGGCAGACTGGATTGCAGACTGCTCTTCCTGGCAGGAAAACGTTCGCGAACTACATTAGGGGAGTTATTCGTCTTCAGCGGCGGTGGAACGTGAGCGATCTGGGAAAAGTCGCGGCGGACGCCAAAGTCCTGCTGTGGTTGCGGACCCGGTTGGAGTGGCTGTGGCTTGGTAGGAGTGGTATTCGCCGGAGGTGGAGGCGGCTGTTGTGGTAGTTGTTGACCAGAAGAGAAGTTCCTCACCTCCTCGCCGGCCTCGAATGAGTTCCTTCGTGGGTCGACAGCAGGCTGGGGCGCGTCCTGCTTGTCGTCGTAACTGCCGTATTCATCGTAAGGGTCATAACCGCCCCAATCATCGCCGTCGTAGGAATAGTTCTTGGCCTCTGCCCATTTGCGCGTTTTGCTGCGATTCACATTTGTTTTGAAGGATGTGCCTGGCGGCTGTGTGACAGGGTTGAGTAGTTGCTGGTTACTGGACGGCATGTTAGTCGTCGTAGTCAAGAAGGTCACATCTCACGTACAAGGGTGAACGCGCGCCGTCTCGGTCGTCGGTAAACTGGTATGGGCGTTCCATATCCAACAAAAATCGTCTACTTCTGCTCTCTCATGGCATAACAAATGTTCGATTCCCCGGCCGTTGTTGCCCGTGGGGGTTTGGTTGTGGCGCTTCGGTCGTCGCGACTTGGATGTCGACACCACAACGCGGCCAGTGATGTGTCAGACAAAGGTTAAGAAGTCTCAGGTGACGGAAATAATATGCTTTGAGAGAAATGCGAAAGGCTGGCTAGGGGGCTTTAGTCGGGCTCCAACCTTCTTTCAAGACGGTTGACCAAGTTTCGATGCCACGCTTTCTGATTTACCCCGAGCCTGCACCGACAGACATGTGCCTTGGTTTCACCTTGCAGCTAGCCTGGCTCATTCCTCCGCCATCCATCGAGTTATCTTCTTATTTTTGCAACGCAAACACTGCTTACTTGCATCTACGAAAATGCCCTACATACTCCCTATGCCGTACGACTTTGCCCCTCAATCATGCCGTCCCAGCCTGCCTCGTATACATCTTCGTAATGCTTTCGCTTGGCGCCTAATCGTCGTATATAAGAGACGTCATCTTGGTCGATTGTAACTGCTCGAGTGTTTGCGACTGACACTGTTCTTCATGTCTCGAAATGGTGAAGAGGCATGTAATCGTGACTAGGGAGTCAAACGACAGGGGCCCTGTTTGCAGTGTGAGTCGAGTCTATTAAGGGGCCATGCATGACAGGTAGTACTCATATCGACATGCATGCAAATCCTCATTTCTCGTCCTATCCACTTCTCATGACTCTGTCTTGTCCTCTCTGTCCTTCATAATCCAGTTTCCGCCTACAATCAAAGTGCCTAGGACAACCGGAACTCCCATCAACCATGTAGCGGTCTTCCTAGCAAATGTGCGTTGCTCCTCGGTCATTGTTTGTCCATCTGGCCGGAGAGCTTCCATGCCGGGTCTCATTGCGTTGATCTCAGAGAATAAGTGACCGACCGAAGAACCCGAAAGAGACGGTCTGTGAATCTCTTCGACCTTTCTCCGTTTGGCAGCAGCCATCAGAGCGGAATGGGTAGAGAAGCCTCGATTGGCAGTGACACGGCAAGACCGGATCACGAAATGCTTGGATGAAAGCATCTTGTTGAGTGCTAGACGACTGTATGTACGATAGCTTCAAAGATTGAGATCTTTTGATATGGAAGACCCAGGTGATGTTCTTCACTCTGAGACAACCAGGTCTATATACAGAAGCACGAGCCGCCTATGTCATAGACATCCGGACTTTATCGGCGATATCGTTCGAGATAGGTGAAGCGCACGGTCAACTACTCCAGAAACGAGATGTCCAATCTATACCGTGACACACCGACCCAAGCCATGCTATCTTCCTCTGCTCTGCGCCGCACCCAACTAACAGCCTCTCACCTCACTTCTAAACAACCCAGCCGCAACCTCTCAATCCTCGACGACTCTTCCTCCGCCATGACCTCCCAACGCAAACTCAAGATCTTGATGCTCCACGGCTACACCCAAAGCGGACCCCTATTCCACGCAAAAACACGCGCACTGGAAAAGAACCTCGACAAAGCATTCCCTGCTGCCCCTAAGCCAGGTCACTTGCCAAGTTACCCTGGAGGTGTCGAACTCGTATACCCGACAGCACCACTCAAGCTTTCAATCTCGGATATCCCAGGTTACGATGTAGATGGCTCGAAAAGCGAGAACGAAGACCCAGAGGCATACGCATGGTGGCGTAGAAAGGGCGATGGCGAGCCCTTTACCTACGAAGGCCTGGAACAAGGGTTCGAGCGTATCGCAGAAGTGATCAGAGAGAAAGGTCCTTTCGACGGCGCAATCGGATTCAGTCAAGGTGGTGCAGCCGCAGGAATGTTTGCCTCGCTACTAGAAGAGGGAAGAAGAGATGCATTCGAAAAGCAACAGTCACAGGGCGGTATGCGTTACCCCGAGAGCTTCGAGCAGGATACAGGTTTCATGACGGATGTCATTCAGCAGCCGCTGAAGTTTGCTGTGAGCTACAGTGGTTTCGGTGCTGCTCCGAATGAGCTGTACACCGCATTCTACGAACCGAAGATCAAGACACCTATGCTGCACTTCTTGGGTAGCGTAGATACTGTCGTCGAGGAGGCTAGGAGTTTGCGCCTGGTGGATGCTTGCGTTACAGGCAGGGGTGTAGAGGGTGGTGTTGCTAGAGTCGTCTACCACCCTGGCGGTCACTTCTTGCCCAGCAGTCAAAAACAATACGTCGCGGCGCTCGTGGCATTCATTAGGGAAGTGGTTGGCGGCCCGCCGGAGGACTCGCTCGAAAACAAGAAGGAGGAGAAGGCCGAAGACATGGACATGCCATTCTGATGTGAATAGACGACGAAAAATAGACGATAGAAGATCACGGGCCAGCACAGATCATGGATTATGGATCATGGTGCATTTCGTGGGTCTATAAGTAAATTATACTAGTACATAGCCGGTTCAGAGCTTACCGGATCTTGCTCGGTGCCTTCTCACCCTTGTTGGTGATTCTGGCCATCATTTCTTCCTTGGTGATGAGATGGTCGATTCTCTCGAGATGACCGAGCAGGCTCTTCATGTTGCCTGACCACTCGTTGAGCACCTCATCGGCATCACGTCTCTTCTCGAAACTGACGAGTCTGGCAGGGCGGTCGATCTTGGCGTAGATGGTCTTGCTCACTACAAGGTCGCTGATGTACTTCTCCGTCTCTTCCTCACTAAGGTCAAGCAACTCTGTCAAGCGCTTGAAGTGGATTCTGGTATAGTACTTGGCAATAACTCTGACGTTGTGCTCGATGACACGCTTGCGCAGGTCTTGCCAGCGCTTGTGTGCCTTGGGGTCGGCGGCCTTCTCAGTAGCGTCGAAGATGTCGGTCTCGCAAAGGTGGGGACCGTAGTTCTCAGCGACAGCGGGCCAACGCATAAGTTCGGGAACGGTGAAGAGATTAAGGAGGGCGGCGTCGTGTGAGATTTGAGAGTTGCGTGTGTCGCGGTGGATTCTGTGGAGGAGATCTGATTGCTCGTTGTCATAGGGGGCGAGGATGATGAAGTAGAGGACGCGTTGAAGAGCCTACATCAAGTCAATTGCTGCACTTAGTATAGACGGGTCGAAAAGATAAACTTACAGCTCGTAGTTGCTCAGGGTTGTTTTCGACAGCCTCAGTATCCAGGACTTGACGGTAATGCTTGCAAGCGTCGAGATACTTGTCGTCGTGCTTGGCCAGGGTGATCTGCTGCTCGTAGTAACGCAGCTTCAAGTCTGTAACGTCGTCTTCGGGCTCCACAGGGGCATCATCAGGACCACGCTTCTTCTCTTCCTCTTCACGTTCCTTTTGCTCCTTCTCCAACTGCTCAGCTGTCTTCTTGGGCTTGCGGGCGAAATAGCGAGTGCTGATCTTGCGGCTCAGAATGCTGGCTTGTGTCCATTCTCCCTTTTCAATGCATAGTGCGACCTGCTCCAGAATGAATTCCGTCTTCTCGCGGCGTGTCATGGAACCAAAAGTCTCAACCTGCAGCTCGCACAGAATGTCGGTGGCGGCAGCGATGTCTCCCTGGCTCTTCTTGATGTTTGACAGGATACGTGTGACTCTAGCTCTCTCAACCTCGACGAAGATCTTTCCCTCGGTGACGGTACGGAGCGTTTCGATCAGCGACAGCTTGGTCTCGATGTTGGGAGTGTCGTCAATGAAATCCATGGTGACCTGGACCATCTTGGTGATGGCCTGTTTGAGCTGACCATGCTTCTTGGACAGAAGCTGGACTTGCTCGTTCAACAGCGGCCAGTCTCCGGCTTCTTTGCATATCGTAACGATGGCGACAACGAGTCTTGATGTGGAAGGGAGGTCAGACGCCTGATTGTGGTTAGTCTTCTGAATTGATGTCGTGATGGTCGGACGTTGCGCACTTGTCTGGTTTGCTTCTCAAGAGCGAGGAGCTTCTCGATGGCGCCTTGTACATTGCTCTGTGGGAAAGTCAGTCAGACTGGTGGGTGTTTCGAGCACACGATGAAGCTACCTTTGCCAGGTCCTGAGCTTCGGGAATGGCCTTGTCGACCTCTTTGGTAAAATCTCTGTCTGCTTTCAGGCGACCTTCCGACATGATGGGCGAATGTGTGTTGTGTGTAAGGAGGGAGAGGCTGATGGATGGGATAAAGTGAGAGCTTGTGGATGATGGACAGTCGCAGCGAGCGGCAACAGCGACAACCAACGCCGCCATTCGTCACCGAAAGCTCGCCAAGACATCGGCTTCAGCCCGCATCGACAGTCAACTCGCGACTACTCGTACCAGAAGCGTCGCATTGCCATTCGATCCATCATACCATATCACAACCATGTCCGAGTCAGCAAAGATTACGTGAGCTATACTGCTATACATATGCGCTCTGTATGCCACAATGCTAACTTCTTCATAGCGACCTTCTGCAGAAGCCGCGCAGCGAGCTCACGTACGTCTATACCCTCTGGCCCTCTCTGAATCACTCAACTAACCGCCCTCGCAGCGAGTACGAGATTGCTCGCGTCGAAGAGCACGAGTTTACTGCCGGTCCTCTCTCCATCCTCCAAACCGCTGTCCGCAACCACAACCAGGTCGTCATCTCGTGTCGCAACAACCGCAAACTCCTCGCCCGCGTAAAAGCATTCGACAGACATTGCAACATGGTCCTTGAGAACGTCAAGGAGATGTGGACCGAGTTCCCTAGAAACAGCTCAGGAAAGAAGGGAAGAGGTGTCAACAAGGATCGCTTCATCAGCAAGATGTACGTTCCCATGCTCCTACATGCGCCTGCTTCCATCGGCTGACGCATTATCCTTGCAGGTTCCTGAGAGGCGATTCGGTCATTATGGTCATTCTCACTTGAGCGACTTCTCGATAACTTCAAGATGCGACGATTTTAAAATGCGACCTCCACCCGGCGCCGTCGAACCTCCCCAAAGAATGTGCATCCCCTTACTTGGACACAAATCGATATACCAAAAAGAAGGCCACAAAAGGGAAATGGCGTTACCACGGCGTGGATTGGGCTTTTCTGGAGGGAATGCAACAAACGGTACTGCCACTTTTCATGAGGCTGTGGAATTCAATACTAGACTGTCTGCCTAGTGCAACACGTAAATGTTCAAATCCTGCCTTTCCGTACAGGGAAGAGCATAGCATGCGACAAAATCCCAGCTGATCACAATGATACTTGAGATATGTTTTATTCTTGGACGACACGTCTCTTTTGACATGAGTAAATTGGGTATCGAAGGGGTATGAACAGAGTTGCTAAACATGACAGGTGAAAACATGGCTCTTTTCCTCAGTAGAAGATCAGCTCAATCTTCTTCATCTTGTCCTCGTTGTACTTCTCCTTGAAGCTAGGTCTTGTAAGAAGCTTGATCAGGGGACTCTCCGTATCCTTCATATCAAGGATACCACGCTTCTTCGAGTCGATATGCGAAGCATCAATAATGATTCTCTCCAGTCTACCTGCTGAAAGGGCGCCTGTAGGAGTGTCAGTGTTTGATCCACGCTTCTTTCGCGCAAAACTTACCATCATCAAACAGATCAATCAGTCTTTGCGGCGTGCCAACTCCCATACCAATCTTTATTTCCTTGACCATTTTGATAGCCTCTTGCAACTTGATGTGCTTGGCAAACAGCTTTGCGATGAAAGAATCCTTGGTCTGGAATTTGCGTAGAGCTCTTGTCAATTCGGCGGCGCGAATACCAGAGCCCGCAATAACGATTGTGTGTGGTGTTGACTTTTGCTTGACTGCATCTGACAGCGTCTTGCCTGGTTTGTCGCTTCTTCTCTCATCCTTGAACTGCTCGATGAAGGCGGGTATATTTTCCAGGTTGCGCGGCTTGTCCCATGATGTTGTATCCACGATTGCGTGTGCTATTCCTTTGTTAGTACGGTAATTGTCGTCGCATCGACAAGAAACATACATGGGATGTGCATGTCCTCCAGCTCCATGACGCTCAACTCATTGTGGAAGCGCTTGGTACGCTGTGCAACGTGATCGGCGAGCAACTGGCTGTCCATGTGGGCGATGGCGTGGTTGACTCCAGCCTCGAGATCCAGAGCGTCCTCCTCGATATCCTTGGGCTGCTTTGCCTTCTTTGCATTCTTGGCCTTCTTGCGCTTTGCGGCCTTGGTTTGTGTAGCGGGTGCTTCGTCCTCATCTCCATCTCCGTCTTCGCGCTTTCGCTTTGATCCTGAGGGACGAGATTGAGGTTCCGGGGATGTCGATGGCGACAAGGGTTCCATCAAAGGAATGCCAACACCTCCTTCTTCTGTGTCTGACATTGTGTATTTTGTTGTTGCGAAAATGTTGTGACGATCTGAAATGTCGCAGTCTTTGTCCGAGGCTTGAGACATCGAAAAACTTCCCGCGTCGCTCCAGGTTGCTTTCTTATCGATAAGCAGGCAAGCGTAACCTTAATCGACAGCTCAACGTGACTGGTGACTGCCGTCTATCACGACCTTGAACAACCATTCATTGCCATTTGAACTCACCTCTTCGACGCATCAACGATATGTAGCCAAACATGCCGACTTCAAGTGGACCGCTAAACCCACAACTAACAGTCACTCTTCTCCTCGCTCTCACTGCCATCTGGTTCCTGAAACTACGTCATAATCGACACGCGCCTCGGCTCTCGACTACCAAACCATTTAGACTCATCGAGTCGACCGAGAATGAGAGAGGCCCAGTGAAGCACCACGATACGAGAACAGACCAGCCAAGCCAAGGCCTTGACACCATGGTAAACTCCTCCAATCGCCTGGCTGAAATCCCAGAGGAGATATTACAGGAAACGCTGCAGTATCTTGACCAATCCGATCTGTACCACTTCGCTCAACTCTGTCGCTGGTCTTACGATAAAGCTATTCCGCTGCTATGGCAAGACATTGAGCTTGTGGATTGTCGTACGCCTAGTTCCGAAGTACCCGATCTTGTTGACGAGCACGACGACACACCCATCATTCGCAAACTCCTCGTTCTAGCCACCAATTCCTGGATCGCCACCCATGTCCACTCACTGACACATCGTTGTCATCTACCACCACCTGCCATATTCTATGAGCTCCCGAGGATTAGTTTCCAAGGCCGTACCTTGTCCTGTGATGTGAGGACGCTTCGGATACTCCAAAAGGCTTGCCAAAATCTCATCAACCTTCATACTCTGAGAATCGTCTTTGGTCACTGGAACCTCACTCGCGGTCTTCTGGTTGGATTGCTTGGTAATCCGAATGGCTCCACGATACGTCACCTCTGGCTTGAGAATTGCAGCATCGCAGGCATCTCCGCAAGGATCCTTCAATCGTTCAACCTTCAAGGGCTGGAGAGTCTTCGTATGCGTCGCCTGCCACTGCTCACTTATGCTGGAAGGCACGACTCACAAGAAGTGTACAATAGAGGCTTGTTTCCAGATTGGCGAACAGATGGATCATTTGACATGAGGCAGGATGGCCGAGGTGGTGCAATCAAGACCTCGACCGAGCTGCTTCGAGTTCAAGATGCCGCTGTCAGAAATCTGGTCTTAGCTGGTAACTCTGAACTGGATCTGGAGGAGGCTGGAAAACAATTCGACCTGCTGTTCAAGGAAGCCCACAACTTTGACAATTTGATCTACAGCCAATTGCCTGACATTGGTATGCTGATATCGTCCATCCAGCAAGAGACTTCCGATGCGGACAAGTCAGCCACACAAAGTGTAAGGCACCTTCTCGATCGTCAAGATCCAGACTTTATGCCTTCTGATACAGATCCGTTTCCCACCTTCATACACATCTTGGAACACTCTGCGGCATCTCTTACTTCTCTGAATCTTGATTGGGTGTTGTTCCGCAGAACAGACCGAAGTGCATCATCGGAGTCAAGAAGCAGTCTCGAGAATCTCTTCAACACCTTATTCAAGATACATTTCCCATGCCTTCGCGCTTTTCAATTCAGAAACGCAGTGGTTCCGGAGGCTGAGCTACCACAAGACGTCTATCTTCTGGACACTTGTGGTGTCTCCTCCGGTTCTACTCTTGAGCCAGACATGTGTGTGGCCTGGCTGGAGATGCACCCAAGGCTTCGATGCCTAGCCTGGTCAGCCGATCGATTCTTTAGACACCGAAAGGAGACAACACCAGAGCTTCAATCAAGAGTCGACAAAGTGATATCCAAGTTGGGTCGTTCGTTAGAGGATCTTCGAGTAGACACTGTTTATAGTAGAAGCGGTGAGTTCAAGACTGATAACTCAGTTGATCCGCTGGACACTGCGCGAAGACAAAGCCGTCGACGATTTGTTTCCGAATTTGCAGCTCGTATGCAAAAGCTTGAGAGTCTGAAGCTGGAGGGAGGTATCCCCCGGGACGAAAAGAGGGAAGCAATTAGAGCCTTGCGTCAGTCACCACTACAGAAAGTCGTCATGATTGGCGTCAATTGCCCTTTGGGTAACACCTGGGGTTTTTGCGGACGCGACATAGGATCTTTGGGTATCAACGAAGATCCAAACGATCCTGATGACTTCGGTTCGCTCGAGGAAGAAGACAAAGATGAGATCATACGACTCGGCACGACAGGACCAGATATCGTCGACTCGAATGAGGTCTTTGAAGCCGAGTACGGATGGCCGCCGTCCCCGCCTCTTACACACACACTGGCATCTTATCATGCAAACACTATCACCGAGCTCAAGTTCTGTGGATACCGAGGCGCACCACTCCTCTGGAACCCTACACCGATCGCACAATACATGTTGGCACCACTTCGCCATTTCCACAACCTCCGCCATCTGATATTATCACTCTGGCTTCACACACTCTGGGAAGGCGATCACCGCGACGACGAGATACTGGACTACTGGCTGAACAGAAGGGATCCATCTACAACAGCTCTCGTCGTCACAAACGACGAAGAACCTACAGGCTGGGCCAAAGAACTTGCAGAAAAGTACGACCCCAGTGTCATGGCCGCAAGAATTGTCACGTTGATGGGTCCGTATATCAGCGAGGAGGCCAAATCACAATCTGGAGGTATGTACGTAAGAGCCAGTTTCTGCATCGGTAGTTACGGAGGTCTTTTCGACTTTGATGTCAATATCGGCAAGGCTGCTGATGGATCTGACGAGTTGAGGAGTTGGAAGGGTCCGAGAGAAGAATTGCATTCGGAGAGAAGGGCCGAGAAGTTGAAGAACAGGAGATGGTTCGGCATGCCCGTGAGACGTGATCTCGGCGATGGACAGCGTAGTATGTCTACAAGTCTATGATGGGTAAGAGCTACAAGATAGCTACTTGCTGGTACGATAGGAGAAGCTACTTGCTCGATCAGATAATGGAAGATTGAAATTTGCTCCTTGCTGTATAAAACTATTGACATCAACATATTTCTACATACCAGTCACTTACATCGTAGGCTGTTTTTCTGTTCTACCACTACCAGCGGATTCAATAGCGTGTGAGCTGAATGTTGCTCTGACCTCCAAACACTGAGACTACTTCCAGTGAGAGCACACCGAGTTCACATTACTCTATAGAAACCTATCTGGCCCATCATGTATAACCCCACTCTAAACCTCAGCCTCTGCCAGATCCTTCTTGAATCTTTCCGTCGCTCTCTTTTTGCTTTTAGCGAAATCTACATGTGGCTCAGGATACCCAAGCTTTTTGAACTCTTCATTGCTCAACCTTCCATACGGATCGAAGATATCTTTGCCCTTCAAGTCTTTCAACTCAGGGACCCATTTCCTGATATACTCGCCCTCTTTGTCGCACTTTTCCGCTTGCGCGATGGGATTGAAAACGGTATATGACGGTTCCCAACCTTGCGTGTTATTAGAAAGATCCCAATCGATCAAATGGGTAGCGAAATATCTTTCTCCCCTGCGGTAATCGATGAGCAGATTTGCCGTCAAGTAGCTGGCAGTATTCATGCGTAAGCGATTATGCATGTAAGCTTCCGTGTTCAGCTGTCTCATCCCTGCATCCACCCAAGGTACACCGGTCTTGCCTTGACACCATTTTTCCCAACCCTCTTCATCTTCCTCCCAATGCACATTATCGAATTTCAAATTCTGGGGTAGGTTCATGGCATTGTGAGGGATGGCGACGAGGATTTGGCGGTAGAATTCGCGAAAGACGATTTCGCGGACCCAGGAGGCTATGCCGGAGTCCCCGGCGTCGAAGTGTTTGTTCTTGTTGTGTTTTTTGGCTGCGGCGAGGGCTTCGCGGACGCTGATTACGCCGGCGGAGATGTAGGCTGAGAGGCGGGAGGAAGGGTCTCGTGCTGGTTCTGAGCGGTGGGTTGCGTAGGATGAGACTTTTTCGTTGAGAAAGTGTTCGAGACGGTCCATGCCTGCTGAATGACCTGCGGGCCATAGACCACGGATGCGTTTTCTTTCCTCGTCGTTGATGAAGTCTTTGTTCTCTGGTAGGGAGGGAAGTTTGGAATCGAAGAGCTTCTTGAGCTTCTCTGCGGCTGACTTGTCATTGGGCTCGGGAGGTGCGACCAAGTCGAGATGCTCAGGGTTCTTCTTGGTTTCGACGAGCCATGCTTTGTGGTAGGGTGTAAAGACCTTCATGGGTGTGCCGGCTCCAGTCCTGAGTAATCCTGGTTCAAGTACTGTCTGATCGTGTAACAGCTCAAAGGACACATCCTTCTCGTCCTGGATACGATGCGCGACCTTGATATCGCGACGGATCTCATCAACCTCGTATTCAAAATTGCCAAAAACGTGAGATATGTCGTTGTCCTTGATGAATTGCAAGACTCTATCAGACTTTTCCGCTCTCTCTTCAGCAGTTACGATAGCCATAGGAATGTTCTTCTGATGCAATTGTTTCTGCAACAATGAGAGAGATTCCAGAAGGAAGTCGGATCGAGCAGGACTGGTACCATGCCACTCCAGATCCTTTGGGCTATGCAGGTACATGGTAATCAGACTTCCATCACCCTCCTTTGCCTTTTGTGATGCAGCATGGAGTGCACGATTGTCGTCTGCTCGTACATCCTTGGATCTAAACCAATGCAACACGTTTCGTACGGAGTGGTCGGTCTTCTGCTCTGCCAGAATCTCCTTGAGCTGTTCGAATGGCGAGTTCTCATCGATCTCCTTTGCACGCTTTACGGAAGGATGTTTTAGGTCCTCGTGGTAGATGGCTGAGTGGTCACTCGGGTGAGCGTCGTGAGGTTGCGAACGTTTCGACATGCTGGCAGCGATGATTCTCGTGAATTGTGTAGTGGGCAAGAACGAAGGTCTGCTTCTTGCCAGATACGACGAGTAGCATCGACTTAAGCAAATACAATTGTTAGTGGCAGGGAAACCGTTCATTCTCAAGAGAGTCTTCGACGTCATACTCAAGATCGGGCGCCCAACTCGTCCTTCTCAAAGACAAAAGATGCTCGCTGCAAAGAGTGCTATCGTTCGTGCCTCGTCGAGGATGGCGTGTCAATGCATGTGTGAATGAACGACATGATGCTCCTGTCCCTTACGCTTACATCTGGACCTACTGGGTTGTATCATCTTTCAATCATCATCAACGTGTTCTCCTCGTGCATGATGATCAGGATCTCAAAAAAAGAAGTGGCTGATCTCTCGTCGTCATCGTGCACGGGCCAAACCTTGTTGATGCCAAGGGAAACTGCTCAAGAAATCAAGAGACCGACTCCCGAGGTGAACCTCCGACTTTCTCAATACTCGTGCACGCAGTCAGGATTCAGTATGGCGTGCTCTTGCGAAAACTACTATAACGTAAAGTTAGGGGCACAGAGACCCTGAAGCCCAACTTTGCGTCTGTTACAATGCACATGGCTCCTCACATCCAGGATGTTGTTCAAGACGAGATCTCGCCTCTCGACGGCTCAGCAACAGTGGTCCACCTGGAACGACTGCTCGGTTTTGGTACGTGATCCTCGCAGAAATGCTTATAGACAAATCGGCAAGTGTGACTGGACTTTCCAGCACAGCAGATAAGCCTGCGGTGGTCGTCAAGCACTTCCTGGCATATCTTGACTTTAGCGAAGATGTCTTGGATGGTACATAGCCAAGACTATTGATATGAATATAGATAAAGCAGAAGACGCATGCTCCAAATTATATGCACTTCCAGGCTAATCACGCTTGATTTTGTGGGTGGAGAAGCCCTCTGTAGGATTCGCCTGTAACTGCCGAAAGAAACCGCCGTGTAACCCTCTCTGCCTATCTTGCAGCAGCTGGGTATCATCTGTATAGATGCATACTGACCAATAATCGCATGTCTGATTGCTCACTCTCACTACTCGACTGTAAACCCAGTGGGTTGCTAACGTCACCTTTATCTCTTCTTTCACAAGATTTTGCCCTCTCGCCAGTATCTGGATGCCGGTACATGTAAGGGCTCACGAACAGTGGGGGTTTGATCAGGATAGTTGCACTGGTTGGTTGAATGTCGCAACCCCCGCTAGCTATCGCACGCCATAACATCGGCCAGACCAACAGACGATGCCCTAAATCAGGTCACGATCCTGGGAGGTATGTGTGTTTATATATGAAAGTTTATCTTCTTCTACAAAACTACCTTTTCTTTTCATATTTTCAACACCTTCTTCGAGAATCGAGAGCAACTCTAGGCTCACCGAGACTCAAATCATGTCAAGTGCAGCGATTGGTCCTGCCTCTTCAAGAGAGGCACAACCCGACCCGGATGTCAAAACGAAGGGTAACATTGAGACATATGCGACCGATATCGAAGCAGAGAATAGCAGTGATTCCGAGCATGGTGCGGACAAGCTATTGACAGGGGAAGAAATTAAGGAGATTATCCCAACTGAAGCATTCAAGTGGAACGTTGATGGAGACCAGTCGCCATGTAGGTATCTATTCATTCCCGAAACTGGAATCCAGAAATCTAACGCACCCTCCAGTCCCAGAAGTAGCAGCTTGTGTGCCAAACACAGATGATCCTACCACTCTCTGCAATACCTTCAGAGCTTGGTTCCTTTTGACAGTCTTCGTGATTGTCTTTGCTGGAGCCAACCAGTTCTTTGGACTTCGCTATCCTTCGTTAAGTATTGGATACGTCGTTGCTCAACTTTTGGTATTCCCCATTGGACGTGCGTGGGAGAAGTTGCCTAGGTGGCGACTGCCTCTTGGTCGATTCTCCTTTGATATCAATCCGGGAAAGTTCACTATCAAGGAGCATGCTCTGATCGTCATCGTGAGTCGATGCTGCCTTCCTCATCTGACATGTCCACGCTAATGATCATAAAGTGCGTCAACATCAGTACTCAGCTGGCATACGCTACTGGATCTTTGGTCGCAATTACTAGTCCTGTCTTCTGGGGTCAGAACTTCGGAGCAGGCTTCAGCTTCCTGTTCCTTCTGTCTACTCAAATGATCGGGTATGTCTGCCATCCACATGAATAGTCTCAATTGATTTGCTGACGACTCTGAAGTTTTGGTCTTGCTGGTCTATCGCGCCGTTGGCTGGTCTACCCAGCTGCCCTTATATGGCCGTCTAGTTTGGCTAGTACTGTTCTCTTTAGAGCTCTGCACGAACCAGAGAAGCGTGTCTCTGCCAATGGGTGGTCGATTACCAGATATCGGTTCTTCGCGTACTTGACCATCCTTGCCTTTGTCATCTTCTGGTTTCCCGACTACATCTGGACAAGTCTGAGCACATTCGCGTTCATCACCTGGATTTTCCCTAAGAATCAGAAAGTTAACACTATATTCGGAGTAAGTCCTCAAGAACTATGCCTATTTCCGTTGAGTTTGCTAACACGAGTTACGTAGATGAACTCTGGTCTTGGTTTACTGCCGATCTCATTTGACTGGACACAGATCAACTACGCCGGTACTCCTCTCACGACGCCTTTTTACATCACATGCAATGCTTTCGCTGTTGTTGTGCTATTCTATCTGTTCCTTTCGCCTATCTTGTACTACACCAATGTCTGGAACAGTGCTTAGTGAGTCTCTGCGTCCTCTGAATGTCGTAATATACAAGACTAACAAAATAGCCTACCTTTACTCTCTTCGAGTACCTTCGATAACACCGGAAAAGCATACAACGTCACTCGAGTAGTCAATGCCCACCTGGACTTCGACATTGCCGAATATAAGAAGTACTCACCTATGTACATCTCGATGTCATACTCGTTATCCTACGCGCTCTCGTTCGCTGCCGTCACAGCTGTGGTGGTTCACACATACCTCTACAATGGTAGCGAAATCTGGGCCAAGTTCAAGAATTCAAGACACGGCGGCGAAGACATCCACAAGCGCTTAATGCGCCCCTACAAGGAGGTTCCGGACTGGTGGTACGGCGTGCTTACCGTAATAGTCCTGGGTCTCGGTATCCTCACCGTCAGAAATTGGGACACTGGTCTGCCTGTTTGGGGCTTCATTGTAGTTTGCTTCGGCATGGGTGTGGTTCTAATCATTCCTGAAGGCATTCTAGAAGGCACCACTAATCAGAGAGTCTTCCTCAACATCATCACCGAGTTGATCGCCGGATATGCTTGGCCAGGAAAGCCCATTGCCAACATGATGGTCAAGATGTGAGTCGCTTTGATGATAAAGGGTTTGACACTACTGATCGATTCTTTTTAGGTACGGCTACAACAGCGTGAAACACGGCTTGGACTTCGCCATGGATTTGAAGCTTGGACAATATATGGTGCGTGTTGCTAGGGTGCCTTTTAAATGATTGATGCTGACTGCAAAATCAGAAAATCCCACCACGGGTCTTGTTCGTTGGACAACTCTACTCCTCTATTCTGGCAACTGCAGTTCAGGTCGGAGGTAAGTTTGCAAGTTACGTGCTCCAATCGCTCCTTCCTAACACGTTTTTAGTCCTCCGTTGGATGATGTCCAATATCAAAGACCTCTGCAGCCCAAAGAACACTCAACGCTTCACTTGCAATGGATCAAAAGTTGTATACAATGCCTCCGTCGTATGGGGAGTTATCGGGCCAGTAAGTATAATCGAAAATACACATGCCAGAAGTCAGAAGCCGCCAGATGGTTTTCCGGGTCGAGTTTCGAAGGTTAACTCAACTCGAGTTGTCGAACTGCAAAGTGTTGTTCAGAGCGCTGCATGCCTCCATTGAAAGTCTGTTCGACTGCCTTAGATAAACAGGCTCTCAAAGGGAATATGCACGACCTCGAATACCATTCCACATTGCGACAACTGCAAGATCTGGCGTTCTCAGACCTCGCAGTATAGCACCACTCCACAAACAAGAACAAAAGCTAACCACGTCTTCCTATCACAGCAACGCATGTTCCAGTCCGGACAGGTCTACTCGGCCTTGATGTATTTCTTCCTCATCGGCCCCGTCGTCACAATCCTCGTCTACCTCGTCTACCGCCGCCACCCAAACTCCTGGCTCAAATACATCAACGTCCCCATCTTCTTCAACGCAGCCGGCAACATACCCCCAGCAAACACGACCCAATACTCACTCTGGTTCATCTTCGGCTTCGTCTTCAATTTCCTGATCAGACGCAAAGCATTCGAATGGTGGAAGAAGTACAACTACCTCACTCAAGCCGCCATGGATACGGGAACTGCATTGGCGACTATTGTTATTTTCTTTGCGTTGAGTTATCATGGGGTCAAGTTGAAGTGGTGGGGTAATGAGGTGGGTGGGGATACTGATGATGCGAATTCGGTGCCGTGGTTGAAGGTTGCTAAGGGTGCGCATTTTGGCAAGGGGCCTGGTGAGTTTTAGAGCGAAGAGATGCGAATGTATGGGCGGATGGTTATATGATCGAGATATATATAGTGTAAGATACATGGTTGCAATGTACGACAATTTTCCGATATAAAAAAGGTTCTATTGAGAGGAACAGACTCACCGACTTTTACTAGGCATCATCAGAGCTTCGAAAACAAGTATGTCATTCGATGGTCGTACTTTCCTCTGATGAGAACATGACAGCTACTCACTCCGACTTTCTCATCAAGTCACTATATGTCAGGCTATTGCTGTTTCACTCCGAGCCCAATCAAGCATATCACATTGTTGTGATGCACACATATATCTTCTATCAACGCGCTGATTCATGGGAAGCGACATTGCAGTCACCCCTACGTACATAGCTCTGGCTCTAGATTGTTGTGAGTATAGTCACATTAACAAGTGCAGGCAGTCTATTCTGCATAACGAGCCATTGCAAGACCGATAAGGACTCACAATACTTCAAGATCACTTTACTCGACACACAATCAACAGAGAAGTCTTGTTAAAAATAGATTTTCTTCATTACAGTCAAAATCCAGGTGATTCCAGATGTTGCGAGCCTGGCAGTCTCTCTAAAGATAAAAGTTTTGTTCTTTTCCCTGTGCCCTTTCTCCAAAACTCCAGAAGGGAAGAACAATTTGTGCGAAAACGCATCGCAAGTTTAAGAAGAAGGCATACAAATACAAAGTAGGTAGAAATAGCAAGAACGAAGAAGAGAGTCAAAATTAGGTGATTGGTTGTGCAAATGCAAGAAAGAAGGAAGAAGAAAGGAGAAGTGTAAATGAATGAAGAAGGTTGCCCGAAGTGGACATGGAAAGGATGAAGAACGAATATAGGTAGAAGGATTATAGGCGAACTAGGCACCATTAATAATCAAAAAAAGATTAGAACTTCAAGAAATTCTTCGTCGAGCCCCTTTAGATGACGGGCTCTTCCTCTTCCCAGCCAGGCAGGCTGCGCTCAGCAGAGATGGCCAAGCCGTAAGGATTGTTGTTGCCAAAGCCACCAATTCCAGCGCCGAGACCGGCAAAGGTTTGTTGGTGAATGTGCTGAGGCTGGGGCTGCGAGAAGACGGGCAGACTGACGGTGCGGGAATGCTGGCCTCTTGAGGCGCTGTTCTGGCTAGATTGCATGCCGTTACCACCGCCGCTGCCACCACCGAAACCGTTCGAGAGACCATTGCTCAAGTTGACAGAGTGAGTGGCGTGGTGACCGTAGTGCGAAGGTGCTTCAAGCGCGGTGGACCTCGTGGGAAGGTTAGAGTCTCCGCTGTAGAAAGCTTGCTGAGTGGTCATCTGAGGTTGCTGCTGTTGTTGCGGCTGCGACAGACTCAACTGGCCAAATTGCGGGCTGAGGTCGTTTGGCGAAGAAGAAGGCTGAGACTGGACCTGCGAAGCGGCAGCGAGGTACATGGCCAGGGGGTTATTGGCTCCAGCGTTGAGAATAGTCGAAGCAGTAGGTCCCTGTAGAGGGTTGCTGTAGTTGTTCGATGCGCCGGCGCTGGGAGAAATGGAGTCATGAGCACGCATGCCGCTCACGGGGCTAGGCGATTGTGTGCCTTCTTGCTGAGACTGTCCCTGACCGTTTGCGACGACCTGGCGGGGAGGGTTTCCGCAACGATCCTTGCCGAAGTTGACCTTGAAGCGCTTGTACTCATCCTTGCTGCGAACAGCCTCGATGGCCTTGATAGCATTGGCAATGTTGGTGAAGTTGACGAATGCGCAGCTCTTCTCGCGCAGAGTGTTGACCAGCTCAATCTCACCATACTCGGAGAAGTCTTGACGAAGACGCTCCTCAGTCCAGGTCTCGTCGAGGTTGCCGATGTAGACGTTACGCGAAGCACCACCGCTGACAGCGAGAGCAATAGCAGGAGGGAGAGCGCCAGAGTGCTTGCCCCAGCCGATCTTCAGGCGTCTGTTGTGAATCATAAGACCTTGAAGGTTGGACAGAGCGAAGAATGAGGCAGCGGAAGTAGGGTCGATGAATGTGACGAAGCAGATGTGCTTGTCAGGAATGTAGCGGATGTGGTGCAGAAGACCGCCTCTGACAACATTGCAGATCTCCTCAATGGTCGTCTCAGGGTGAATGTTACCAAGGTAGACAGTGCGGTTACCCAAGTTGTTCACGCCACCAGCGGTGGTTGCAACAGCTGCAGCAGCAACAGATTGCTGAGCCAAGGCGTTCGAAATGAGATCACGATCAGCGTTGTTCAGAACGTGAGCATATCCAGGGGCGATTCCGAGATACTGGGCAGCGTTCTGCTGCTGTGTCTTGGAGACGTAAGCGCAACGATCCTTGCCGTAGTATACACGTCTTGGAGGCTGCCACTTGGGCTCCTGGGGCAGTTGGGAAACAGCCTTGATAGCGTTGCCAATCGACAAGAAGTGGACGAATCCAATGGCCTTCTCTCTAACAATCTTGACAGTGTCGATAGGGCCGTATTTGGCCAAATCCTCTCTCAGCTCGTCCTCCGAAACTTCTTCGGGCAGGTTGCCAAGGTAAACATTGCGGGAAGCACCCGACTGCTGGACGGCGAGAGCGACCGAGGTAGGGACCGATGAAGGCTTACCCCAACCAATTTTGATGTCCTGGCCCTTGATGCACAGCTTTTTCAAGATGGCGTCCGAGTGGAAGTGTGTGGCCGAGCTTCCGTCGAGGAAGGAGATGAAAGCGCAGTTCTTGTCGGGGAGAAGACGAACCGACTCAATTTGTCCGCTACGGACGTGGCTGAGAATTTCTTCAGCAGACGTGTCCGAAGGGATGTTGCCCAGGTAGACGGTTCTGCTAGAGCTTGACATCAAACCAGGAGCAATACCCAGAGGAGCGGTGGACAGGCCATTGAGTGATTGGTTGTTCTGAGGGTTGTAGCCGAGAGTAGGAGATTGAGGGCCTTGGTACATCTGAGCGTGCATCTGAGGAGGCGACATCATGTTAGCGTACATGGGAGGAGACATGGCCTGGTTCTGCTGGTTCTGGTACTGGTTGTGCTGTTGCTGCGGGCGCTGGGGCTGCTGAGGGAAGCTGGAGAAGCTCTGGAAGCCCGGAGAAGCAAAAGCCGAGGGTGACTGAGGCTGGAAGGGGCTGCCAATCAACAAGTTCGAAGGGAGAAGAGGAGTGAAGTTCATGTCGAGGGCAGTGCCAGGAGTCTGCTCGGGCTGGGAGGCCATGTTGGACATACGACCAGTGTTAATGGACGGGATGTTTGTGCGGTGACGGTCCGAGTAGCTAGAAATAGAGGGCTGGTTGGTGGTGAAGGCGCTGTGCGAGAAGCCCAGGTTATCACTGCTCATACCCAGAGTCGAGAAGGACTGGGATGGGCGGTGGAACTTGGGCTGGCCTGAGGGAGCTTCCGACACTTGCATTTCCTAGGATGGGTAGGGTCTAGGGGGTGAGGAAGGCGTCGATAAGAACTCTCAAGTTCAGATTGGGAGTCGTCGGTGGCCGAAACGGACTTGGTAGGTCTACGGCGGGGCGGCGTAATTAAAAGGGTATATGTTCCGGGTTAACCAAATCGAAAGCTCGTATATACAGCTGGAGCGAAGGTGCCGGCAGCAGTGTCCTCCTCTTAATGTGTTGTTGAATTGTCTTTGTATCAGATTAAGAAAGCCTGGTCAAAGACACAGCCACGAGGGGTCGGGTTGGGAGTGATAGCGAAGGCGTCGCAATTAAAGGAGGCCGTATCAACGAAGGGAAGCGGCCAAGCGAATGTAAAGGGAAGAAAGAAGAAATGCGAAAGAATGAAGCGAGTGACAGGACGGGGCCGACAGGAATTGAGCAGCAGCGCGTGAAGAAGAAGAGAGCCAGGAAGAGCGAGAGACGGCGGTTGAGCGCGATGCTGCCACCACTCGGCATGCTAGCCCAAAGGAAATTACATTGATCACACACGGGCCTCGCTCGCACCTGCCCAGCGCTTCCAACAGCACCTACTTTTTGTAATAACGCCGCTTGAGGGGTCCGATAAGATCTGCTGCCAGACACGAATCCGTGAGCCAGCACGAGCCGACTGTGCAACACCGCACACACTCTTGTTCAACTATCGACGCCCTCTCTGGTGTAACCGTTGATACACTGAGGGAACGATCGTCAGGAACCGGAAGGACGTCCGTGCGTGAGACGACCCATATATTAAGCCTCCACACCTAACTCTGTTTTTCTAGAAGGCCCAAACGTCCTGCAAGCACATGTGCACATGAAGAAAGGGGTCTGTCTACCTATTCTTGCATTGTTATACAGCTTCCCGCATGGCCTAACACCTGAACCAATGCCTTGTGCTTCCATCAGCTTCATATCTGTCTCGTGCCCGCTCGTCTCCAATCCTCAATCCTTTCAAATACACTTTCACTCCTGGGAAACAGCAAATTAACCATCAACCCACACGGCTTGACGCCAATCAATGGCACCCTCATCCCTTTGAAAAATTCATCACCACATCGGTACGCGCATTTCGTGTCTTAATATAACAACATGAAAATGCTTTCTTCTTAGCCCACTTTTCTGTTTCACGTGGCTCTTGGGACGCGCTTTTTTGCCTAGATCAGGCTTTGATATCAAGACACTGGTCTTCCCGTCTCCCGGCCGAGTTTGACATGTATATATTTGTACCACTTCCGAGGACCGGCATAATCCTAGACTTTTTGTTCGTTCCATTCGGTCACAGCACGAAAGCTGCTTCATCAATAGCTATCAACTTCATGTACGTTGCGCTCGAGCAAGTCGTTCTTGCGGCGCCTTTTTCCCTGAGCGAATCCCTACGCCACTTCCATGACCATCTCGCTATGCTCCTGAGGATAAAATACTTCTACATGCTCCATGCCATAACTCCAAAATAATAATACGCCTTGAAGCAACATGATCGTCCGTCTATTTGCCGTACTTCGTTCCCTGCCTGGTGGCGGCCTTGCCCTTTACAACAACTTTGGCAACGCCCTTGGCTTCCTTCTTGCTCTTTTTCTCCTTGGGCTTGGGTTGTTCAGAATGAAGGTGGCCGTTCTTGTCGAGAGCTGCTAGGTTTCTCCATCTGAGGCAGCGCTGACTGGATGCTTCGATGTCGACATAAACCTTCTTCCTGGTCGAAACACGCGTGACTGGTTCTTCATCAGCATCCTCTTGGTTGACGCTGTCCAAGTGCGTTCTGAGAGTGCGCATCTGCTCAATGATAGGCTCTTGCCAAGCAGCCATTTCCTTGCGCAATGCCTTTTCTCTGACACCACGATCATCGAACCAGCTGAGAAGCAAGGCAATAGTCTCCGGGTCGTCGTAGTATCCCCACTCATTTGCCGTACGCAGGCTGGTGGCGCCCTCTTCTTTGGCCTTGCGGTCGGGGACTGAGAGTCCATGGTCCTGCACATACGTGCGTTGCAAATCTTCGGGCAAGTCGATGAAACCCAGTCTCTCCATTTCGTCAGGTCCCTGAACCCAGATGCGACCGTTGGCATAGCCATATTCGCCAGTGCTGCCATCGGTAAGACCAGTGAAGGGCATGCCGTTGCGCTCAAACCAGTAGTAGCGATTCCAGAATCTATCTCTTCCTAGCACCTTGGTGCGCTGACAGTTAGCTTCACGCAAGTCGGCATCACAAGTTGCGATCTCCTTTTCGCGCTTGGCGATCTCAATCTTGAGCTTGTCGATGTCCTTCAGGAGCTTGGTGAACTCCTTGGACTGTTTGGGGTTCGTCTTTGCCTTTTTCTCCTCGCGTTGCTTTTCACGTCTGGCTGCGTCTTCGTCACGCTTGCGCTTTCGCTCGTTGCCACGCCTAAGAGAGCGACCGCCCTCCTCTTCAGCATCTGAGGTTGCGAGGTCCATGGTGTCCATAGTGTCGTCAACATGGCTCATGCTGATATCCATCGGATCGGGATGCTCCTCCTTTGGTGAATCTGGGAGGTTGTCCGGGAGCAAAATCTTCTTCTGAGTTTCGAGATCGGAGAGTTTTGCAACACTGAATGCCGGTTAGCTGATGACTGAGGCTTGGGAACAACTAGACATACCTTTCTTTCTTAGCCTTTTGATGCTCAAGCTTGTCCTTGCGGATTCTAGTCTGTTCCTCACTCATATCTTCAAGATATCCTCTGACAGTCTTTGTGCTGACACAGAGTAGAGTGACCAACTGCAATGCGGATATGCGCAGATTGATGTCGAGACGGTTGTAGTTCATGCGCACACTCTCCTGGTTTGGGTCTTCGTCCAAAGGGACGAGTCGGGACAACACCTTGTCACACTCCGACTTTTGGCGAGGGTTGAGCGAGAGCTGATGCAGCAGGCCTGCCATGATTGTTTGCCAGCCGCCGTTGACAAAATCGCGGGCCTGGAGACGTTCGACCCAACCGTAGCTGGCCAACAACTCGGGTGTGCGATGCGGGCGGTGACGACCCTCAGCAGGGGTTCTGCTGGATCTTCCATTCGACTCGTCCGGCTCGACATTACTAATGTTACTCATGCGGCTTCTAGTGGCATGTGCAGGTGCGTCTAAGATAGGAGTAGCTGGCTCGCTCTCGTCCATCTCTTCGTCAGAAGACTCGTCTTCGATCATGTCTGGCAGAGTGACTTGTAAAGTGCCTTCTGCATTGACGATTGTCTTGAGAACTGCGCAATGTGCTTCTTCCAGCAGTTCGCACCTGACCTCGTCGGAAGCAAATTTCATGGCTTCCAAGAAGTCATCGAAGGTGAAGGCGTCCAGGGTCAGCACCTCAGAGTGTACGTTGAGAGTGTTCCAGATTTCCAGCAGAGGACCAACATACTCCATGCGAATATCGCCTTCGCTGGGGGTCTGAGGCGCAATAAACTTCAGATCCGGGCGAACAAGCTCAGTCTTTCTCGCAGGGACGTCCAAGTCCTCGATTGGGTACTTGATGGGCACAGGGGCGGTCTTTTGAGGTTCCGTCTTGACTGTTGTTTGATAACCAGGAAACTTAGAGCCATTGAGCGGTGGTGTGGTGTACCCTTGCGGCGAGCCGTCAAGCTCAAAGTCTCCAATAGTGAGGTTTTTGCCTTTACGACCGTTGACTTTGTTGAATATGGAAGTGCCTTGTGGTTGACGGGGCATGCCAGGCTGGGGTGATGCTTGCATGCGTTGGGCGAGATGAGCGGGGATTTCCATAGGTAATCTGTATTGTCTTGCGAGATGCTCTTTGACCAACCATGGGGCACCAGTAAACATGTCGCGTTGGATTGAGCTTTTCAAGAAGGATCTAAGATTCTGCTTCGTGAAAAGCTTACGATTTCTCTTGATGTGTTTGTCGTCCAGAAGAGCCTCGTCACCCAGCTCGTTGTTGAGCTTGACAAAGTAGCGAGAGAAAGCGGCGCGTTGGATCGAACCATCAGGGTTGAGCAGTTGGGGGAATTTCGCCTTTTCGCGAATCACACCCTCATACTGATCGCCATTGTCGAGAGAGACGTGTACTTCCTCGCCAGGGAAGAAGTCATTGCGGAATTCCTGCGTTCGTTAGAGCTGAGAAATCAATTGTCAGATGCATAAGACGTACGTCAAACACGAAAGACACCAGCTCGTCTATGCGAGAGATATCCGAGAACTGGACCTTTCTTAAGATAGGGTCGCGGAGAGCGTCTGGGAAGATTTTATCGATGTCGCTGCAGCTGTTGTTCTGTCCGTGTGTGAGCTTCCACCATCTTGTACATGTCAAAGAGGTCGCATACCTCCGAATCGATCGCGGCGAAGTAGGTCAAGCCGGACTTGCCATTAACGGCGTCTGTAAACTTTTTCTGTGGTGGCAGTTAGGACGGGAACAAGGAGGTTGGAAGTGTTCGGAAGTAGCGTACTCGGTTGTAGAACTCGAAGCTGTGATTGTGTTAGTCTCGAGAGCTAGAATGAGGACCACAACAGGGCGTACCGTGAGAGATAGGATTCATAGTCTGTGAAGACTTCGCCAGACTTGGGCATGACCCAAACCTAGAGTAACAAGGGTCAGGATATATACAGAGGAATACAAAGACAAGCCTGCTAACCTCGGTGTTGTTTTCGACTTTGGTGGGTACCGGAATCATCGTCACCGGCTTGCGCTTGTAGAGAACCTGAGAGAAATGATTAGTTTATGTCCAGCTTGCACGTGCCATGGTCGGGGGATAGCGAACCATCTTGGTATAGCGAGTGTGGTTTGAGCTTGGGGCCAGGGGAGGAGAGACGCGAAGAGCGAGCGAGTCGAAATGGGCGTAGACACGGCGGGGTGTCCGATCTTAGTGTTGATCAAATCGCATGCGAAGCAGGAGCCAATGCCTTTCTCAAGTAACGTGTGGTGTATGCTCGGGACTCATATGAGGGACGTGGAGGGTCGGACGCGACGAAATGTCCTTGTCGGTGGTGGACGAAGATATTGCTGCGGGCAGACGCGGGTACTACGCGCAATAAATTGCGGACGAGGCTTCAGAGTTCGGAGAGGGTCTGCGGGGAGAGTGGCCGAGAGAATGCTGAGGGATGGGAGTTGTTTGGTGACAACGAGGTGGCGCGTTCAGCGAGGAAGGAAAGAGGAAGCAAAGCTGCACACGAGAGAAGAAAGAGCCATAGACTGTGAAGAGCCGTGGGGGAAGGCAGGACGAGCTTGCCAACCTGCCCTCTGCATCACCACGATTAAACTACCTTTTAGCGTGCGGACCATCCCGCACTTTCTCTTCGCAACGCCTTCCTCATGCTCCGTCACTCCCTGCTTGTCCCCCTCCGACCCTGACCATCGCCACTTCTGCAACAACCCACATATTTGGACTTGTTCTGGTCGCGTAAAATCAGCGATCTAGATAGACCTGTGCATGGAAGGCTACATCTTAATGCTGAATCAAAAATTGCCAATATCACTTTTCGAGCATCACATTTGTCTCTGCGGCTCCTTCTTCGGCGAACAATCGTCAAGCTCGGTCAATTCTTGTTGAGTATGGTTATTTACCAGACCGCCAACTCTGCTCACGAATCTTGCTCAACACCGCGTCTCGAGATCCTCTTCTGATGTCATCTTCATTAAACATATAAACATGTAATTCTGTATACGATCTAGCCAACTTCTATACCCTTGTACGCTACGCAGCCTTCTATACTGGACAACCTCGACTAGCTGTATGCGACCCTCGAGACTCGTTTCTTGTCTAACACTAGGTTACTCATGAACATCTCATGGCAAAGCAGAATAGTGTTTTTGACAAAAACTCGGACGTATGTTGAGAATGATTACGTTTGACACTCATACTAACAGGATTTCGACCTCTGGATCATTATGGCTCTCTAGCATGCACCAGCACTTTGAGGAGAGCAAATTCAGATCTTAGTGCTTTTCTTGTGAATGTAGTTCTGTAATGCTCAGGAGGTGAAATACACAATCAGGAAACTGATCCAACTTGACACCACTCCCATCGCACAATATGAACTGGTGAACATGAGCGGCAGGAACTCATATTTCGCGCCGAACACCAGCTGATGGATGAGGGAGCAATAGGCGATGAGAGGAATTGCTACCACGATGTATACTAGAGAAAAGCGGTCGAGCAAGAATACTCTCTGCCTCGCAGAACTATGTTTCTTGTTAGCGAAGCTACCCAGTTTCTGCTTTAGATGTAACTTACGCAGGAGCAAGCTGGTCAAATGCTAGCAACAAAGCTACCAGCCAGAAAATGGTGTATACTGTCTTTATTGGGAACTCCTGAGCGGTGAACAGTAGTGGGAAGAGCGAGACATGGCCTGACACAGCGAGAGGTCTGAATGCTCCGAGATATCGTCGGTCCTTAAGTGCGATCAAACTGAATGGAATGATGACCAGCAAGATCGCCTTCTCGTGGACATGCCAGCCAAAGAGGAAGGACGCGTAGCCGCAAAGAGTAAGGGCTCCCACAAAGGTCTCCCAAGTCGGACGGAAGAAGAGCTTGACGAGGGGTGGCTGTATACATGTAAGCCAATCGTCTTTTAAGTGCTAGCGTTGTGAAGGCTTACCAACTGTGCTGCCAGTGTCAAAACGAAGGTCATCCTTGGAGAGATGTCAGGAAGCACCGCGAACGAAGTGTCTCCAACAAGACCGCGGGTCACACTGTTGATGGCTTCTCGGTTGACAGCTAGATTGAAATGGGGAGCCACTGGTCACGTTAGGCAAAGCTCAAACTTCCGGTAAAGATTACTTACGGTAGATCAAAAGTCTATCGGCGAACGAGTACACAGCCCAGACGTTCGGGGCCCAGTAAGCATGGCATAGTCCTCGAGAGAACGGGAACAAGCGGCTCAAGAGTTGATCCATTTGATTCCAATAAACAAAGGGTCCGAATGCAAGTCCAAAAACGAAGCATATCCCGAGTCCGAGTTTAACGCAGTTGGCAAAGCGGATTCTGAACCACGATCGAGGGTCGAGACAGTACACTCGAAGGAGAAAGACGAAGTATGCCGGTGCCAAGTAGAGATAGATATGTTTGAAGCAAAGCAAGATTGCGAAAGTGATGCCACTCAACAGAAGCCCCGATTGCCTGCGTGCAAGAACGATCGAGAGGATGAGAACGCCGTACATGAAGCCGTTGTACTGGAAGTGAATATGGTCGATGATGAGCAGACCAGGAGAAAGAAGAATCGAGAGTGCAGCCGCGTGAGATGTCTTCTTAGCGGTAATGGGTGCACCACGAACATAACTAACCGCATTCTCAGTTATAGGACGCGCGCTCGAGAAAGGTCGTTACCTACAGGTGGAGGGCATAGAGGAGTACCAATTCGGTCAAAATTACCGTTGCTCTTTGGAAGTAGACAGTTTGCCAACTCATATGACCAAGGTTTTTGACTTGGAGCATGTCGGTGTCGAAGAATTGAGCAGCTTGAGACATAGTCCATTCGAAAGCTGCGAAGAAAGGAGGGTAATCGAGAGTCCATTCTGATGTTTTCTGGCAGACCGATCAGTACGAGTTTCAATCCATCTACTACTATGTGGAACATATACCTCATAGTACCAATCTTTGACAGGAAGAGAATTGGTTATGGCTAACCAATTGCGATGCACTTCGAAATCTGTTGACTTGCTATGTTCGTGTTAGGGGGTGAACGAATCATATTGATCGCCAGCACCTACTACGCGGGCCATAATAAGATCTTGAAAGTCGTTGCAACAACCGCACACTGCGTGAGCGATGGATACAGATCCGACATGTTTGACCAGTATTTATTTCATTACACGTCGACCTTCGTCCAGACCATGAAGCTCTGTTGGTATTGGCCAGATCTCTATCACGTGCAGATACCGACTGCCGATGAATCGAACGCGCCACGCGGCACCGACGCGCTTGGCTTTAACGTACCAAGATAACCGCCGAGAGGGCCGAGAGTCCTTAAAGTGACGGATGCCGTTTACCGATTCGAACAATCCTTTGGACGACTGTGACCATGCACGTATACACATGCAGAAGATACGCCTTCCTTGGAGATGCTGCTCACTCACACGGTGCATCGTCTCGCTCTGCTCATGAGAGTACGTAGCTACACGCTGCCAAGATCGATCGGCGTTTCAGGGGAGAGACAACACGAGAAGGCAAGTTGCTGAGACTGCGAGAACGTCCTTTGCTGCTACTATTTCCTTGATATCCTCGACCACAGCCTCGACAGAGCTGTCTTTCTTTGTGTGTCTTCTTGTATCATTACTGTCAATTTGTTCTTATTCACTCTCTATACACACTTTCGCTTTGTCGTTTTCCCAGCTAGTTGTACATTTCATCCACCATGATCTCCGTCTCGCGCAGATGGATCCTTACCTGTATCTTGGCTTGTGTAACGCTTTCCCTCGTCTTCAATGTTCTAGAGCAGGACTCTTGGACACCGCCTCCACCTCCTCCGCCAATGGAGGCCCCTCCCTTACCGCCAGACTTTAGCTGGAAGACCCTTCCCCGACAATGGCCATTAAATTCGTCTATGATCCCACTACCGACCGGGCCACCTGCCGATATTCCGCGCATTCAGCACAAACCAACCAAGGAAACCCCAGTAGAAAGATTCAAGAGACAAAAGAGGTTGGCAGCTGTTAAGAACAGCTTCAAACATTCGTGGAATGGTTACAAGAAAAATGCTTGGTTGCAAGATGAAGTCCAGCCGCTGTCTGGAGGATATAAGAACGGTTTTGGAGGTTGGGGAGCAACGCTGGTCGACTCCCTTGACACTCTTTGGATTATGGACATGAAGAAGGAATTTGAACAGGCTGTCGATGCATTGAAGCACCTTGATTTCACCATGTCTCCGTCACAGTCGATCAGTGTGTTCGAGACCACAATTCGCTATGTTGGTGGTCTTCTAAGTGCATACGATTTGAGTGAGGAAAGGTACCCTATCTTGTTAGAGAAGGCGATCCAACTTGGCGACATGTTGTACGCCTCGTTTGACACTCCAAACAATATGCCGGTCGTTGGACATTGGAACTGGTTGAAGTGAGTATCTTCCACGACGACACTAGATACCGGCTTACAATCCGTACAGAGCGGCTAAAGGAGACCTGCAATCGGCACCTTCCAATGCACTTTCTGCCGACATAGGGTCACTTTCGCTTGAGTTCACCAGACTCACGCAGCTTACTGGAGACCCCAAGTATTACGATGCTATTCAGAGGATCATGAATGCTTTCGAGGCCTCTCAGGATACCACGAGACTTCCTGGAATGTGGCCAGTCTCATTGGATGCTCGTAAACTGGATTTCACCAACGATAGAGTATTCACGCTTGGTGCCATGGCCGACTCGCTTTACGAATATTTCCCCAAGGTTCGCGGCTTCCCAAATAATACTCCATCATGACGGCTAATACAGACAGCAATACCTTCTGCTTAATGGCAGAGACAAGCAAACTCAACATATGTATGAGAAGAGTATGGCTGTTGCAAAAGAGCATCTTTTCTACAGACCACTCAACCCTCAGAACCTGGACCTTCTCATTTCCGGTTCCGTCAGACAAATCGGCGCCGGCTACGATCGCAAGAGTGAAGGTCAACATCTGACCTGCTTCGTTGGAGGCATGGTCGGTCTGGGCGCGATGATCTTTGATACACCAGAAGACTTAGATACAGCACGACAGCTTACCGACGGTTGCGTTTGGGCTTACGAGTCAACACCTAGTGGCATGATGCCCGAGATCTTCGAGGCCATTCCTTGTACAGATGATGAGGATTGTAAATGGTCCGAAGAGAGATGGTACAAAGGCCTTGTGATGGCTGTCCACCGAGTCATCAACACTAGCACAAGATCGCTGAAAGAGCAGGCTCAAGCGATCATCGACAAAGGAAGGCTCCCGCTCGGTTTTGCAAAGGTTGTCGACTCTCGCTACTACCTCCGCCCAGAGGCTATTGAGTCAGTGTTCTATATGTACAGAATTACTGGCGACAAGGCATGGCAAGATAAGGCCTGGAAAATGTTCCAAGCTATCGACTCGCATGCAAGGACCGATATTGCATATGCAGTCGTCCAAGATGTGCGAGATGAACAGTCTCAGCTTACCGACACCATGGAGAGCTTCTGGACTGGAGAGACGTTAAAATACTTTTACCTCATATTCAGCGATCCGGATCTTGTCAGTCTAGACGAATTCGTCCTGAACACAGAGGCTCATCCTTTGCGAAGACCGTCGACCTGAGATATCAGAAGAACCTAACACAGCAGTACTACAGTACCACTTTTCCTGGGATTTATAGAAAGGGCACCAATAAAAGCTACCTGAACATTGATCATTTTCGTATTGGAAGCGCGAAAAAGATTTTATGATCTTCATGTTGACCAACCAGAGATCTCGCATCGCACTCGACCAATCAGCGCCTGCATCTTCACGCCCGACGATTCAGGTCCTCCACAGAAAGCGACAAACCCGACATCATATTGTGATTGAATACAGGTAACAAGACCTGCAAAGTCGATCTTCGTGACGTGACAGGTCTACTGCAGACGCCTCTTTCACGCGCATCTTCGTCCAGCAAACCCAACAACGTGGTCCGGTACAACGATCGCGGTTCTGCCGAAGACACGGCAACGGGTACCGGAAGTGAACGACCCTGAATGTAAGGTTGTGTGGTTCAATCAAAGTCGGACGAACAAGGTCTCTTGCCTGCTGCTTGCTTGATTGATTTCTTCATCCCTCACAGGAAAATGACCTATAAATATGCACTCTTTGTGACAGGTAAGGGTACGTAGGTAGGGTGGTCAAACGATCAGGGAAAAAAGGGTTTGTTTGTTGGGCCTCCTTGTTGTTGAGGGCGGAAAGCACATGGTCTTTATGTGCGACCGACCATTTCAGTCGCTGCTCTTCCACCATATGGTCAGCAAGGTTGTTTTGTTTCCTATCATCTTCTTTCTCTTTCCTGCTTGTCAAATATAGCTGTTGTCCTTGTCAGCAATTGCCACTTTTCTCCCTTCACGAGGCAATATTTCAAAGAAGCCTGATAGTTGGCTCTGGCTGCTTTTGGTCATTTATACCAGCGAGGACACGAGTGGCAGCCCAACAACATCCAAATCTAGGCTCCAGGTGTAACGAATGATGATGCACCGCAATACCGCTGGAGTTGGCAGAAGTTACAGCTCGCCATGTATAAATCCCTCTTCCAACGTGGATGTACGGGTTCCGCGACAAACACCGATACAGACGCAAACAGACTCCTTTCTGAGTACAAGAAAGGACTCTATACCACAGCCTCAGTCAACACAATCTTTGCCAGCGCTTGAAGGTAAATCAAAGACACTCAAGCACGAGCACAAACACATTTCAACATCAACAATGTGTGAGAAAGGCATCCTCATTTGGACCTGCGGCTGCACTCAACTTGAAGACCCTCGCCCTTGTCCAAAAGCTCGCCACCGCAACAAACCCTGCGACGGCTACGGCTTCGTCTGGGCCTATCGCGACCCTATCCCCTACCACACCCACTCCAAATGCCCAACCTGCCTCCACAACGACGAGATCGCCTTGCGCAGAAGAGCGAATGAAGCGCTCCTCGTCAACTCCCACGCCTACCCTACCCTCCAATCCGTCGCCAATGGTGATGACAGCCAGAGGGTAAAAACTGGCAGACCTCGCTACGATCGCACTGCTTCTGGCACAGAGATATACGTGCCTGAAGGTTGGGTGCCAGAGATGAACAGGCTCCCAGGAAACGCAAACGAATACTCCGCTTTCCTAACCGGGAGTTTCGATCCCCTGCTGCGTCTCCCTGATACTCACATCCCACCTCCCACAGACCGCACGCAACCGCCACCGATCCTATCAGCCAGACCGCAACAATTGCAAGGACAGCAGCGATTGAGATTACACGCTCCTCCACAGTTCTGGCAAGGTCCGGTGGTTATGGAAGATGCGGAATATCCTTATGTGGAGTTCAAGGGTGCTTTGGGGGCGCAGAGGCCAGGGATGGCGGGTAGGAGGACCAGTTATACGGGTAGGGTGGCGGAGAAGGGGTGGGCGCCGCCGAGGAGTGGCACGTTGCCGCCACAGAGCGATGTGGATACTGAGCCGCCCTCGAGGATGCATTCGCCGCAGTTGAAGGTTACACCGCCGCAGAAGTGATGACGTGCGGAAGGGTCGATGAAAGAGGGTTGGAAGGATGAATGTGTATGGTTGATGACTTTTATGATGTGATGATTAGCGGAGAGATACCCATTGATTTTTCGGTTGAGTAGTGTTTTTGTGTCGACGTCTAGGAAAGATACTCTATGATCTAATGACTATTATCTTGTTGTCTATCTGTCATGGAAGGGTATATCTACATAGCAGGAGCAATCTATGCCTAGTTCTTTGCGTCTTCAATGGCCCATTGTACAGCATCGTAGACATCGTCAACGATGACCGTAGGCTTGTGAGCAGGCTCACCTCCAGCATACACGCCAGTGCGGAGCAATATGGACGACCACTTGCTTCCGAATGCGCTCTTGTACGAGTTACCGCCAGCGATATCCGACTCTGTGTCTTTGTTAGCACTATCTTTCGGTGTAGAAGATGTGTTGACTTACCAGGGTTGTCGCCAACCATGTATACCTTCCTCAAAGGCTCTATCGATTCACCAGTGTACAGGTCGTTTCTGTGTGCGCGCAACCTCTTCTCTGCAAACTCATACGTCTCGTGATAAGGCTTGCCGATAACCTTCTTCTGCAATTGCACGCCTGCATTCTGGCCTCCGGTGATGGCTGCCCATACACCCTCCAACCCTTCTCTGAAGCCTCCCTGACCCAATCGTGGAAGGTGGTATTTCGCAGCCCACCACAAATCAGGGTTTGAGAAGTAGAGTTTAGGTTGGCCATCCTGTTGGTAGCCATTGTTCGGTAGCGTCTTGTCTCCATTCTTGTTTGACAGTGTTCCCATAATTCCCTCTCTTGACAGCAAAAGGTCTGTGATAATCGTCGTGTCTAGACCCCAATCACGAGGATCGTTGTATACAAAGACAGCATCAATCTTGAGTGACTTTTCCGGGTTCTCGGCATCAATGGGAGCTGGTAGCGGTTTGGCGAACTTTTGGTAGTAGTCGGCGAAGATCTTGGTGAAGGGCCAGATGTCTGGGTAGGCAGTGACGATGTCGCCGGGAGTCACAACGGCCTTGAAACCGTACTTCTGGGCGACCAATTGGCACTTGTCGTAGTCGCCTCCTACAACGAGTACTGTCTTGTCGTGCAGCTCCTTCATGTCTGCAAAGGGTGTATGACTTTGCACAAACATGGATGTGTCCAGCTCGATATCCAGCTTCTTGCTAATTTCGTCCACCCTGTCCGACTCATGCTTGCCGCCGCCATTGGTGAGCAGGATGAAGGGGATGCGTTCGGTTTGTAGCAGCGATAGGGCTTTGTGTGCGCGAGGTAGAGGATCTGAGGAGCGGAGGAGAACGCCATCGATACTAGATGGTGCATGAGTATCAACATTGGAGAGAGGCGTAGTATGCGACATACTCAAAAGCGAAGGCAAAGTCAGGGTGTTTCGCGCCAGGCTTGGAGGTGATCAAGGTACGCGACCATTGTGCTGAGCAAGTCGGTTGGCACCATTTCGATAACAATGAAGACCTAGCAAGGCTTCTCAATGTAGATGTTGCTTTCGTCGCCATGTTTGCTGTGCAGTATGGAGGTCAAGGAGTCATCTCTGGCTGTTCGCCGATAACTCCATAAATCGATCTACGTCACTGTTTTGGCTCACCAAACTCAGAAACACTTTTGTGCAACGGGTATACCACTTAACTTCGACATCTTCAGCACAATTTAGATTGGCTCGCAGGTGTATCTGCTAGAACAAGGTACACCTTTTGTGTGACATGAATGGAACCATCTCACTCCAATGGCTAGTATCACATGCAGGATGAGCCACCTGCCTGCCGACGTCATGGCTGGCGGTTCGCCAACCACCCATGTCGGAATAGCAATATATAAATCAAGAGCAGAAGGCGAGTGATTCCTGTTCAAACTTTGATCTATCAAGTCTCTCTATACTCATACAACTCATCACTATCACTTCTTGAAGAGTAAGTAAACAACAACCGTCTGACCTCGGCATGTGTTAACATTTCATCAAGTCCTACAATGGCTTTCGGAGATGACAAGAATTCTGGTGTTGCTGGAGGTGTGACTGCTGTTACTTCCACAGTTGGCAATGGAGTTGGTGGTCTCCTAGGAACTGTTGGCGGTGTGACTGGGGCAGCGGCCAGAGGAAGTAAGTCATGAACCTTTCTCGGTCTCCGGATACATGCTGATAGATGCCTCAAGTTGGTGGTACTGTGACTGGAGTCACAGGCAACGCTGGAAAGCCGCTCGGCGATGCTTTGACTTCGCTCGGAAATGGTGTAGAAGATGGAACCAACAGTATCAAGAAGGGTGTAGAGTCAGCTGGTCAAGGCAAGAAAGCCTGGTAGAGAGAAGCGACCACGGAGTCTTCTCTCTTCATGAATCATGACTTTCTTTATGTCTCGAATACCACTCTGATTGTTCAATACCCATCTTGTCTTTCTTACACCCTATGCTATCCAAACCGAGGTGATCGACGTGGGAGCGATGGAAGCAGGCAATCTGCATCCTTCCGCGGGGACTGTGATCGTCAACATTTGATAACCAGCCAACTCCTATTTTCTGATTGTTTCTTTTTATCGCCATTCATCAAGCCCCGAGTTCCATCAGTATACAACAGCACTTCAACATACCTAGCATGGTGAGTGTGACAGAGAGGCCGTATCTAGTTGAACAACAACCATAACCATGCTAATTCAAGTAGTTGAAAGCAGGAGATCCCTTTGTTCAAGCAGAGCTATTGAACCTGATACACGCAATCGCAACTCTGGTCAAATGTATCGCATTCTATATTGTGATATGTGCATTGAAGTTGCTGGTGGTTCACGTCCTCAAGGTGGACCTTGGGCCTGCAGCCGAAGCTTTTGTCAAAGAATTGCGAAACCACGCCAAACCACCAACGTTCCATGCGCAAGGTGGAACTTGGCCGAACGAGGACGCAGGACAAGAGAAAAGAGAAGCTTGAAGAGGTTGGACAAACATGTATCATAGCATAGAGGTCTGTAATGGCAGAAGATGGTCGAATGTGCATGCAGGTCGTATGACCCTGTCGGCCGAACAGGATCGGCAGGATGTCGGCAAGGCTTCAGAGTTCCCCCAAAGGTGGAGAGATGTGCGGGACTCCCTTGAACGACGTATCTTGGCGTAATAGGTCATTGCTGTATAGCATCGTCAGTCACCCGGGTACATGACAGCGCCCGATGGTTTGAAAGAACAGCCCCGGGGTTTCTGGAAATCGCAAGATGGCGCCGAATGGCACGGGTCGAAAGGGTGAGCGCCGCTGTCCGAAAGTGATGGACCCGAGAGCGAGAGCTGACCCTCACCAAAGCCCCGGCCGGTGGGAAGTCCAAAGCATACGACTTTGTGTCGCGGTCGTTATTGAACGAGGCTCTTGGTACCGACGCGAAGAAGCAGACTCTCAAGATGAAGGACGATGTCGTCAAGAGGTTGCCCAAGGCGTCGAAGCCAGGCAACTGGGACTCGGATGTCGTTGGAGGTGAGTCGCATGGTGCGCTGCGTTGGTCGACTGGATACTGATACGCTCTACAGGTGTCGAGAAGGATACGAGCGGAGTCGTGAACCGCGTACCGATGGATGTCGCGCGCGCCTTTGCGACCGGCCACCCCATGCAAGACATCCCCGACGTCGTTCGCTGCAACCATTGCAAGCGCCCCGTACTTCGACACAAAGCCAAGGCTCACATCGAAGAGTGCATCCAGAAGAAGCAAGAGAAGCAACGCAAGAAGAAGGAAGCAAAGGACGCCCGCGACGCCGCTGCGCGCAGAGCCGAACGTGAAAACGACAACAGCGAATCGGAAGAGGAAGAAGGCATGATGGCTTCCAAGACTGCCGGCAAGAACGACGGCACATCAGGCAAGAAGCGCAAGGCCGAAGACATGACCGAAGGCGGAAAGAAGAAGAAAAAGAAGGACGAACCCAAGGCCAAGGCCCCTCGTCCCAAGGCCCCCGTCGACGTCGAGAAGCAGTGCGGTGTTCCTCTCGCCAACGGAGCCCAGTGCGCACGCAGTTTGACATGCAAGTCCCATAGTATGGGTGCCAAACGCGCTGTGCCGGGCAGAAGCGCTCCTTATGACAAGCTGCTGGCCGAATACCAGCGCAAGAACCAAGCCAAGCTACAAAGTATGTTGCACTTCAACTCACTCTTGCTCTTATCAATCCATGCTAACTTCCACGAAAGAGCAAGCTCTTGAAGCACAACAGCCCTACCAAGACGACGAGTTCGCCCACGCCGGCCCCATCGACTCAGACGAAGAAAAGGATCAAGTTCTTGCCGCCATCGCCCAATCACGACCCCGTCCACTCTGGCAATCTCAGCCTGTTCAGCGCAGGCGCAAGTACGAATACGTACGCATCAGAGAGATGATGAGCAGTGCTCTGAGCGGTAAAGGTGCTGGCCTCTTCCGCACCGGTCCCCCTCCTGAAGAAGACAACATCAATCTCATCAACGGCATGGACCCCATGATCGCAACTCCGGACAACAGCGACAGAAGAATGAGTGGCGTGCAACGCACCATGGCAGGAACCCATTCTCGCAAGACGAGTGGTGTCCCATGAGCACAGCAGACCAACATACATGACTAGGAAATTGGCGTTTTAAGGCTCTTTGGGATGGCGGTTTATTACAGAGATACCCATTTTTCTTTCACTGACGAGCAAAGGAACGAGGGTTACTCCTACTCTAGCAGTAGGCAGATTACACGACGAATGCATGTTTCTTTTGTCCCAATTCTTTGTCCCTTCGTCCGAAAGTCTCTTCTCAACACATTCAAATACCCACGAAGCTGCAAAGCCAGATGTTTTGCCATCTTGTATGGTCGAGGATAGATTAAACGTGGCTATCGGTTTCAAGCTTTGAGGCAGTCAACGGTGATGCTTGTTTTCAACGGCCGTCGAAATCAACATCAACAACAATGAGGTTTGACATCGTCGCGCGCCATCATGCCGCATCCTTTCTCTCATTATCGTTCGCCCTGTGTGACAGACAATCAACGGATGCTAACCTGGCCAATCTTCACAAAGGTGTGTCACATCAGTCCTTGTTAAAGACAGCATCCCGCCTTCCTACCCTCAACATATCATTTCGGCATACAAACGATCGGCAGTTGAAACGTCTTTCTATCGACTGCCTTCTCGAACTTTTTTTCTCCATTTCTCCACTGGAGAATCTAAGTCAGACCTGCCTCGAGTTCAATAGTGAGCACGCATTGGGATCGATCTTACCTGCCACTGGCTTGCCCCTGACAAGGTCATATGGTAGACGGCAACCTACTTGCGTGGCTTTTCGAAAAGATGTAAGTATTAAAGACCACCCTCTACGTCCTGTGTTCTCTTTGCATCCCATCCCATCCCATCTCTTCTATCCTTCTATTCAGAATGCGAACCGCTGTTGCTGCCTTCCCCTTCTTCTCTTTGGCACTCGGTGCTGTTAATTGGAGTGCCTTCGAGTCATGTGTGACCGAGAGTGGCACTGCGTCTGTCAAAAGCGTGTCGACGTCCATGTCCACCACGACGGTTCAACAGCCTGATGTCGTTGTCAAGCATACTTTCCATCCCCAACATCTCGTGACGCTTCGACCTTTCACGAAGACATGGACTCGTACATTCCAGGAAACGGATACCGCTGTTTCCACCATCACCGTTCACTTGACACACACTGAGCTGGTGCCAACCTCGACCATCGTAAACACCTACACTCAGACCCATGTGTCGAACATCTACACCACTGTTCCCGCACCTGCTGGCTTCCTGCCCGTTTCAAACACTACAAACTCTGGGTACCCCAAGGCTCAGTCTCTCAGCAGCTCTTCCATTGTCGTGTCTTCGGCAGCATCCAGCACTGTATCTTCCAAGTCGAGCGCTGCTCCCTCTTTCACCGGCACTGCTGCTGCCGGGTTCAACTCAACTGGTTCGGCCTCTGGCGGCAGCTTGAGTGGCTCTGCTAGTGTGGATGGTTCTGCAGACCTCGATGCAAGAGGTCTCAGGAATATCAAGCAGTTTGCACATGCTGTTCACTGCTTGAAGAGTGTTCTCGTCCAGAAGACTGTTGACACCACTATCACCGGAACCACACAGACAAGCACTCTTGCACAACCTACATCCACAATCACTGTCAGCACCACAAGCACCACCATGGTTCAGCCAAAGTTCGGCCGTGGCAAGACTGTCTACACCACAGCCTGGACGACTGTCACCAAGAACTACAATGCATACTCGAACAAAGTCGTGACTGCTGAGGTTACATCGACCGTCAAGGCCTATGCTGCATGCCAGACCAACAATGTGCTCAGCTCAGTCACTTCCATCTCTGGCAAGGCAAAGTACAAAACCACCGTCGCAGGCTCTGCCCAGCAATGTTGCGAACAATGCCAGCAGTCGAGCAACTGTGTCGGATCTGCCTACCAAGCCCTGCTTCCTCTCGGCGGCCGCTGTTTGATCTACATTGCTGACACCTGCCCGGCTCAAAGTGCAAACTCTCTGCAATACACTCCTTCCAAGCTGTCTTTCGGAAGCTTCACCGTCAGCAATGGTGTTTGTGGCTACATGTTCTCTGCCGGTGGCCAGGTTGCCGCTCATGGCCACGGCTGGTAGTCGATGATCTAAATGAACATTCCATAGACCAAGATTGCCGAGATACGAAGTCCATCTACATAATAATTTATAATATATTCTTATCGCGATATAGTGTTCGGAGTAGACCGCGTGATCTTACAGTACATAACACAATGCTTTTTACTTTCTGGCGACCCGAACTTTTGTAATCGATTCACATCTAGCCATCAGGTCCTTGAGCCGGTTGACACGACTCGCACCTTCCTGATGGCGCAGAACTCCGAAGCGCATCATCCGCAGTCACGGCTGAGAGCGGACGGGGAAGATGTTGGAGAGTGAGACACGCCGTTCACAATTGCACCATCACCTCAAACGAAGTGTCCACATTCGTCCCTACACTTGTTCATTCCAAATGTCGGTCTCATGGCGGTAGCGCGATGGATGAAAACATCCAAAGTTGTGTCGTTGAGGATTGAATCGCGACACTCGTGTCAGTGTAGATTTCGGGAGATCTCCACGCAAGAGCATGCATCTCTGCACTGACCTCTCATGCCCTTTCCTCCACAGATCACGGCAAGGCCTTCAGGCGGCTCTGCTATGACTGTTCCGTACCTTGTATCATCTACCTACGACCTGATATATGTGTTCGCTACCGCAGCGCATGATATGAGTGCCGGGGTCAAGCAAATTAGACTCGAAAAGTCCGCCCTTCTTGTTCGCACCTTCTCCTTTGACAGGCACCTCAGGGTCCAGCCACAAGAAGCACAAGTCGGGTCTGTTCTTACAAACAGAAACCCAAGTCAGGAAAGAAGGATGAGGTTTCACCAACAGCCAACTATAAGAATATGATACTGGCAACAGCGCCAAGGTGTCTCCTTCTCATCAATGATGGAAGCCTCTACGTACAGTACTAAGGCCGCGCGCCCAGCCATATCAGCGAGTAATTGCAGCCACAATTTATCTTGGATCTCCTTGCCGCTAGATCGCAATATATCCACTACGCTACGGCAGATGGTGTGCCACGATTCGTGGTGCTCCGTTCACGAGTCATCTAAACATGCAAGCAAAAAGTGTCTAGAGCAAAGGCCTCTCAACCCAGAAGAAGGAAAAAAGCGTTTAACAGTTGCTCGAGCCTCGAGCATGAACCATCCCTTCGCTTGTTTCGTCGATCGAATGTTTAGTACGGCCCGCATAGGCACGTGGAGATGGATCATGGATGTCGATGCGTTCGTGCATGAATCTTTCTTTGCCTTCTAGCTGATATAAGGGCTGGGTCCCCGCTGGCACTGCGTTCTTGTGGGCGGCCGTCAAAATGTACTCGGGTTTGTCAGACCTGAAGACTTTGATCACTCAGCTGAATGCAACTCAGCAAGCCAATTTGCTAGAGAGCATTTTTGCAGGTGAAAGAAAAGCAACTCCCGATGTTGATCTTGCTCCTCCAGTGGTCAGGACGATATGGATTTTGCTTGCGATGTCCACGCTTGTGGTGACCACTAGATTGGCAGTCAAGTACCGAACGACTCGCCGGCTCTATCTTGATGATGGACTTATGGCAATCGCTTTGGTAAGTCGTAATGCGCAACTGTGAATGCCATGTATACTGAACGGATCACCAGATACTCGCTTGGGTCCACGCTGTCTTTTTACAAGTTTCTTTTAACAACGGGCTTGGCCGTCATGTCTACTACCTGGAGCCCGACCATAGGTACAATGCACTCAAATATGGATTCATTTCTTTGGTATGGAGTTATCTCTGTCCTATGTTCGGCCGTCTTAGCTTTTGCGCGTTCCTTCTCTGCGTTGCCCATACCGACCCTAGAGCTAAGAAGTGGCCTATCTGGACATTCATTGTACTCCAGGTCTTGATCAACGTCACGGCTGCCATTCTTCTCTTAAGCACCTGCGGATCTCATCTTGAGGACCTCTGGATGTTGAACATTGGAGCCTATTTTAAGTACTGCTTGGACATTGATATTCAATCCAACTATGCTTACTTTGCCGGTGGTAAGTACAACCATGATTGAGCCAATTAAGAAGCTCTGTACTGATTCATACTAGCCTTCAATACCCTGACGGATCTTTTCCTGACTATCCAGCCTGCGATTCTAATCATGCACACCAAAATGCGGATGGGAAACAAAGTCGGCGTTGCTTCTTTGCTTTGTTTGAGCATCATGTGAGTCGTTCAAAACCTCATACTAGAACCACATACTAACATATTCTCCGACAGTGCCATGATTGCTGCCATTGTAAGGACGGTAGCCGCGCATACACTGAGCGACATCAGTGACTATACCTGTATGTGCATAGCATAGTCTACAAGGATGACATTATGGCTGACGACATACACAGACGACCTTACACCTTTCGTAACATGGGTTTCAGTCGAGCTCAATGTCGTGCTTACTGTCACATCACTGCCTCTGTTACGCCCGCTCGCTAGGGAAACACGCGAGAGGACGGCTAGACTTCTATCAATCAACCGCAAGATTAAAGAGCCCTGGGATGACACCATTTCGCTAAGAAGCATGCACACGGGACAAGAAGATGTGGAGAGCAAGACGGGGGCTGGTGTTGGCGTGACCGCGCTCGGCAATCACTCAAGAGATGGCTTCGCATCACAACAAGACCCGGAAAGTGTCATTCGTACCGTCGAAGTGTCAATCAGCTACGAGAAGAATGATTCGCCGTTGATACATGCCGCACTGGTTGGCTTGGTGCAAGGACAAGCGATGGAACGTCTGGCTGGCCGATGATTCCTGAAGGGCTTGCAATTTCCTTTGTCGCTGCTATGTCTAGCTAATTGATGTATTGAACGGCCTAAAAGCATGCCGCTTGCAACATTTACCCATCCTTGTTTCTGACCGACCGATGCGCGTGTAAAGTGCCGTGTTGAGGACACGTTTGCCATTTGTGGCCAACTTCGTCAAAAGCTTCCCTGATTTCAGACTTTCTGGTATACGGGAACAACAACAGCCAAGGCTTGCTTGGCCGTGTCTTTAAGCATGATTCTTAGTCGTCATGTGAGTTCTGTCATTGAGGCTTATGACCGTTGGGTTGCTGAAGCGATGACAGGTCCAACCTCCAGCAGCTTCGAGTGGCTTGACAACATGAGATGAGGCTTGCGTGGCAGGGCAAGAAGCAGCTGGACCAATTGACGTCGACGAGCTCCGAAAAGCAGGGAAAAAGAATGACATGGAAGGATTCAAACGGAAAACTTGAAAGCCAAAATCTAGACTCTCGTAACCGAAGCGTGCTCTGACGAGGCTCTGACTATCTATTCCTGCCTTTGAACCTTGAGCCAAGGTTAGCAGGGACAATCCCATATGATGGTGCGCGTTTCAGCATCACAACTTGGACAAAGCAGATTATCACAGCCACAAAATCAAGGAAAGGCTGAATGGAAAGGCTTCGAAGGAAGATGATGAAAGCCTCAGCCCACAAGTTGCAGCTTCCAGCCAAAAAAATCCGGGACGCGGGGCAGCAAGTTCAGGAGCTGCCATGACGTGTGCTTCCAAGTGGGGTAGGTACATCATAGCTACCTAGCTGTGTCTTTTGCACCATCACGACGACATTTATAAAGAGACTTCAATTCCCTTCATCAGGTACTTTCTCATACCATACTCTCTTCTGACATTCACATCTCAATACCATCAACACAACTTGCACACACACCCCTTTCTTCAATTACAACCACATACGAATCACACATCATGACGAACGTTCCTGGTAAGTCTACCTCTGAGCTTCATCAAGCTTCAAGCTCTTCCAGACCTCAATTCATAGCTAACGCACTCTCCAGCCCATCTTCCCGGTGATCTTGGCGAGCATGACCCTCGCCGTGAGGCCCACCCCCATGGCAACGAGCCCGGATCTGGTGGCCACGAAGTCAAGCTCGGCTCCAGCGAGGCCAAGGGCCTTGACAGCGGCGCCACTGCTGCTGAGCACAGCAGAAACAACGACCCCAGATCAGACAACACTGCCGCACACGCCCTTGAGGGTGGCAGCACCGAGACCATGGACCGCCAAAAGCGTCAGCACAACACCAGCATCCCCGGTGGCCGCACTGGCCATGACGGTGTTGATGACCACCTCACCCGTGGTGGCTACGAGCAAGAGAACACTCGCGGTACCGGCCTCACCGGCAACCACGGTTCGCACACCGGCTCTGGTTTGACCGGTTCTTCCCACACCGGCTCAGGCCTCACCGGCTCGAACACCACTGGCTCCGGCCTCACTGGCTCCCACACTCACCACCACGGCTCGACTGGCTCCGGTCTGACCGGCGGTCTTTCGCAGTCTGGCACTGAGCCCATCTCTGGCACCAGAGGCTCCGGCATTGGCGGCGCTCCCTACGATGCTGGCAACCTCCAGTCATCTGGTTTCAGCGGCTCTGACCCTCAGGAGCGTCACCAGCTCCACCACGGCACTGCCTCCCACGGCCATGACTTCAGCCACAACCACACCACCCGCACTGGCGAGCTCCTCGACCCTGCCAGCGGTAGAGACACTGGCATTCCCGGCTACACCGGCGGTGCCTCTGGACTCACTGGTTCAAACACCCACGGCACTGGCTTGACCGGTTCTCACACTGGTTCCGGTCTCACCGGCTCGCACACCGGCACTGGCCTCACTGGCTCATCGCACACCGGTACCGGTTTGACCGGCTCATCTCACACCGGCTCTGGCCTTACTGGCTCATCCACCACTGGTACCGGCTACGGCCAGACCGGCTCCCACACTGGTGAGGGCATCCTCCGCGAGGGCGAGCGTGCTGTCCACACTGGCACTCACGGTTCGACTGGCTCTGGCTTGACCGGCTCTCACACCGGCTCAGGTCTTACCGGTTCATCCCACACTGGTTCGGGCCTTACTGGCTCGCACACTGGTACCGGTTTGACCGGCTCCAACACTGGTTACGGCCAGACTGGCTCCACCGGCGAGCGCCTCAGAGAGGATGTTCGTGAGGGTGAGCGCGCTGTTGGCTCTGGCACCCACAACACCACTGGCTCCGGTCTTACCGGTTCCACCACTGGTCACCACGGCTCAACCGGCTCTGGCTTGACTGGTTCCACCACCACCGGTCACCACGGCGAGACCACTGGTGAGCGCCTCAGAGATGACGTCCGCGAGGGCGAGCACGCCACTGGCCACAACACCACCGGTACCACCGGCGAGCACAAGAAGGCTTCGCTTCTCGACAAGTTGAACCCTCTCAAGGACTCTGACGGTGACGGCAAGAAGGGTTTCATGAAGTAAACTTCTGGAACATCAACACAGATACCCCCATAAAGCACGATTAGTCATGACCGATACTTTAATGTAGTATAACGAACCTTTACTGAATGAATCTTAACTTCTTCATCAAATAACTCGTTTCCCCATTTCGAATTGTGATGCTTTCTTATTTCCTCTCCTGAAGTTAGTACAATGTACCTGATCAAAGCCAGACAGGCTTCTTCAAGCCTTACCGATCGATCAGTGCGAGCCTGCCATGTCAACTTAAACCTTGACACTTTTTGACACCCTTCCATTTCGCTTCGGAGGTTCCATGTCGAACAGGGATCAGGCGTCTTGTATCTTCGAAACAACAGCGGCAGAAAAGGTTCCATAGAAAAGGAAAGACTTAGGGTTTGTCAAAGTAGTCCGGAGATGTCCTCCGGTCCAGGCGTGCTGCCACACGGGTGTTCGTTCTCGGCTATCATCTGCACATACCCATTAGAAGCCCTAGAGTCTGTGGGTTCGAGAGCCACTTTATCAGAGAAAGTGAGATAGATTAGAATATGGCTTGGAGTTTTCTCCAATGTCGGCAGGTGAGGGAGGTAGGGGCTAGGATTTGGCGAACTGTTGGGGTGTGGTTCGGAAGGTGAAGGTGCCAGGGTTGTGAGATTTGGTGGAAGGTCGATGGTGGTTGGTGGTGGTGGTTGATGTGGGAGAGGACCAATCTTAAGGGTACTGGGCAGATTTCTGGAAAAGTAGTATGAGAAAGTCAAGATGCACATCTGATAATGTAGACGATAATTCACAGCCTTGTTCCAAAGAGTTGAATATCACTCTGAACATTGTCATGATTTCAATGCTCTGTAGAAATGAAGCCGCATGCTTGAAGCGACGCCGAACTTGGCATCACATCTTTGAACTTCATTCTCGCACAACCACGCCGCTGTTCACTCAGTGGTCGGAATGCCTAGCATCCAGGACAGCATCAACTCAATCAAAGACCAGATCAGCGATCATGACTATGCGCGTCAGTCGCACGAACAAACACAGCGCGAACATGAGCGCATCCTGGACGAATATGACCGTATGACGCGCCACCGTTCAACACGCATGCGCGAAGAGAAGGACACCCATAGAGAGCATAGGAGCGAGAGACGTAGATCCAGGTCACCACCATCCATGCGCTTTCGTTTCAAGGATGGCAAGACCAGCAGTGGCAGTAGTGACAGGCGCAAGAGCAAGCATCGATCACACAGACACAGGCACCGATCCAGGCACACCGACGAGGATGAACCGAGCATAAAGCAATACACCGCTCACCCCTCCTCCCGTCCACGCGATCCTACATTCCTGGACCCTTCTCTCTCAGCGTCACCTCAACCCGAGCCAAACACCGCTCACGACCACGTAGACCCCGACTCTGCCTTTCGCGAATCTCTGTTCGACGCCATGGCAGATGATGAAGGTGCCGCTTATTGGGAAGGCGTATACGGGGATTCAATCCACTCATATCCTCGCCCTTCTGTCAAAGACGATCAAGGTCATCTGGAGAAAATGACAGACGATCAATATGTCGAATACGTCAAGGCTAAGATGTGGGAGAAGAAAAACCCGGAGTTGCTCCGGGAGCGACAAGCTCGGGAGGAGCGCGAACAAGAAGCCCAGGATGGAAGATCGAGGAAGAGAAGACATGACAGCGAGGACGAGTACGAGGAAGACTTCGAATGGGTCGGCAATGAAGAGAAGGGCTATGAGAAGAGGTCTACACGGACACGTCGGTCGAAGCCAGATACTCGAGATGTCCCTCGCGACAAAGGTTTCATGTCCGATGTCGACGCTGCTCTTGCACGAGGCGCCAAACGAAAAGAAGCAAGGAAATGGCAGCAAGCCTGGTCCTCTTACCAACAGCGATGGCAACATCTCAAAGCCAACACCGCACAACTCGAAGGCGAAGATTTACTCAAAGCCATCCCTTGGCCCGTCCAATCCCTCAGCTCCCAAGATGTCTCAAAACAGAATGTTGAAGACTTCTTCTCAAATGCTCCACTGGATTCCGAAGAGATACGAACCAAAACTCTCAAAGATGAAAGTGTCAATTGGCATCCTGATAGATTTCAACGTCGTTTTGGTGGAAGCAATGTTGATGAGGAGACGCTCAAATTGGCTACGAGCGTTTTCCAGACTATATATGAGATGTGGGAGCGTACGCGACCTGCGAAATGATAAAAGGCTTGTTTCCAAAGTAGTAAGTAGCATCCATACACTACTTTCGACACAATCAGTTTTACGCTGTGTCCGACCACCATTTCATCTTTTCGTCATAATGATTCCAGCCCGAATTCTTCTAGCAATGAATTACTCAAAATCAACGCACGGCCAAACTCGTGCTTCTGCATGTTTGGAGCATGCCACGCACATGCTTCAGATCTGTCATATATATGCCAGCTCAGGGCACAACTATCATCAGTCCTACAACGCCTTGTATGACGATGCCACGTGCGATGGCACGCGCACTGCATTGTTATAGTAACGAGAAGGCACGATCAACCTCTGAGGTACTCGACCTCATTGCTGGACCATCTCTCTTGACCAAATAACTACAAAACCATTCATCAAAACTTCCTTGCACTACCAAAAGGACTTCAACAAGACATCTTCTTGACCAAAGCGTCTCTTGCACAAGACACTCGTTCGCCAAGATATCCCGAAATCGAGTATCAATACTCTCAGAGATCGACGAGTAGATTCCAGAATCAAACAGAGTCCCGGCTCCAATTTCACCAAGTACGCCCTTCTCATCAGCGAACCCATCCCAATTCCTAACCCTTCCTAGCCTATCCCATCCACCAAACGCACAATGTGTCGCGCAAGAGATACCACTTACACCGTCTGCGGCTGCAACAAACGCAGTACCGACATCTGCGCAAAAGTTCGCAGAGAGGGCGCAGCCCATGCATCCAACCACATGCAGTGGTGCTCAAATTGGCAGGACAATTCTATCATCGTCAAGGAAGTCAGCAACAAGAGATGTCATGCTCATGAGAAGAAGGCACTTGAAGAGGCTGCCGAGAGAGGTGAAGAGGCCGCTGCTATGCAGGAGGATTGATGGTTCGATGTTGTCAAAGATTGAAGAAGCGAATTGACGGGAATGATCGGAGCATCAGAAGATGATGGAAGACGAAAGGAAAGCTAAGGGGTTGGTTTGGTATTATGATTGCATGATGTTGCACATGACGGATTTACGAGAAGCATGATGTTATGACAACGACGATGAAGAAGGAATGGGATGCACAAATGGTTGCAAGAAAACAGCATGTGTGTTCAAACAGAAAGAAACTACAAGCATGTTTTCAACTTCTCTTATTGTTTCTCTCCCAACGTCTCAATGCCATTTGGTGAGCTCTGTCTTCCGTCGAATGCTTCTCTCACACCCAATGGTCACGGCGAAGTAACCCTCATATGCAATCATGCTGTTCCATGGGACCGGACAACAAGCAGGCGTCCATGTCAAGCTATATCCTCTTTGTGTATCTCAATTCCAGCACCTCGTTCTTCCTCCTCATCAAGTATACCCAACATGCTTCAACCCCTCAATCATCCCTCCACTCATCATAGCCCACCTCAAAACATTAGTCCCCTGAACCTCTCCCCCAGCAGCAACCCTGAACCCCCTAACAAACTCCTCCGCAACCCTCAGCCCCTTCAAAACACTCTTTCCCTCCACCGTCTTTTCCATCTCCTCCACAATCCACTCCGCCAACACCGCTTCCTCCCCAGAACCCAAGATATCCCTATTGATACCGCCAGAATATTTGACCAACTGGCGTAATGCAGCGGCAGCTTGAGCGGCAAATTCCCTGTAGCGCAAAGGCCCTTGACAGAATGTGACATGTTGTTCGTGTTTCGGCAGTACATCTGCAAACTCCACAAACACTTCTACCCATTTGATCAATTCCTCTATACTCAATACACCCCTACTGACATGTTTAAACCTCAGTTTCCCCAACCTACACCCCTGCTCTCTCAACCACTGTAATGTTTTTCTCAAACATTTTACTCCATCGTCTAGAGGGGAGCGTAAATCGTAGATGAATTCGTGGTTGAGGAAATGCAGGTGTGATGTTTCGTTTCTGAGTAGGGAGCAGGTTTTTGATAGTGGGGGAGATGTCCAGGTGTTGTGTCCGCAATATGTTGAGAGGAGGAGTGGTTGGGAGGGACCCAGGACGTAGGAGTAGATTTGGAGGCGGAGTTCGGCGGGTAGAGTGAGCAGGGTTGGTGTGCTTGTGCTTGTGCTGTAGAGCGTAGAATCCATTTTTGGAGCCAGCAACAAGAACGATGTCGAATACTCTAACGTTAGGTACGAGTATCAAACGGGAGAGGTAGATTCAGAAGATAGTGATTTTGATAGATCAAGAATAAGGTAACAAACAAAATAGTAGTAGGGTAGATGGACAACTACTTATCAGATCAAGATTATCGCGCAAAATGGCCTGATCAATCTGATAAGATTTACCCGTTGCGATATCGGCCTTGCGTGCGCCCTTTTCCTTACTCAATCGACTCCTCTTCTTTCTCGCGTCCCGGACCCGAAAGAAGAGGTTGGGACGCGTATGATTCTGTGGAGCCGGAATCTTAGATTATGAAGACGTGTCGTCAATGCTTGTTGATGGCTGAGAAATGGCTGCAAATCGTTCAGACCAATGAGTCGTCCGGTGAGAGAGAGGCGGAACTTTGCTATGTTTGTTTTCGTTCGACATGATCTTTCACTCTCTCCGACGTCCGGTATGGGCTGAAAACTGCTATAAAAAGGCGCAACGTCTTTGAGATTGATAATGTCTCTAGTGAGAGTATGAATTCGTCAAGTTATTCTAGCGAGGTAGCACGACCTATGATATCTAGTGATAGTAGGTTTGATTGCCACCGGTACCATGTGCCAATCCCTTTGCATGAATTGCATCAATTCGTCAAGTATACTACTATCGTCAGTATCGAGTGCGTATGACGATAGCACTTTCCTGAGAAATGCAGGCACCTTCTCCCCTGCCCTTGACGCGCTGATGGCATAGGCGTACCCGAGTCTGCGCAGCAGACCCACGGCGTGACCGGCGAAGCCCGTTTGGTCCATTCGAGAATCCTTGCGAAGAGACTGACTGTATGGAGCCGTAGTACAGATGACAAGCAAGGCCCAAAGACACATAGGTTCAAATATTGTATCCTCGAGTATGCTCAGATCGTTGCTGGGCGGCTGTGGGGATCCAGCTCGAAACGATTCGTTGTTCGCGTGGTATGTACTGTGCTTGCGGAGTACCGTACAATAGACCGCCATGTGTAGAAGTCTGTGCGCGGTGTCGAGTACCTCATCGTCAAAACAACCTTGCACAGGTGAGAAAGTGAGCACGCGAAACTTGTTCACATGCCAGTCCTCGATTTCCTCCAGAAAGCGTTGTAGTCGGTTATCGGAAGCCCTCAAGTATTCTCGTACTCTGGCCAGTATGTTCAGTAGCGAGGGCTGCATGATGGATAGACTCGCAAGTTCGCTGTATTTTGGCGGTACAGTTCCATAATGGTACCTGTGTTGAGCGTAAGACACTTGATCTCCAGCCCATAATAAGGTAGGGAGATGTCTAGCAAAGACAAGGCCGTCGTGACAGGATCTCTTCAACATTAAATCCAGACAAGGCGGTTGATCGGAGAGTGGCGGTACGTTGTCCATACCGGTCACCTTTTTTATACGCTCAAGGAGAATCCATGCAACATTGAGATCACCATACTCGACTTCGAATGCTGCCAAAGTACTGACGGCAGTAAGTGCTATCCAGTCGTTGTTGCCGTACATTTCGATTTGGTGGCTGATGGCTCGGCAAGCATGGTCGCGGAGATAGGTGATGAGATGAGATTCCCGGGGATGTTGTCTAGTGAAGGTTTCGTAGTAGAGAGCTCCAAGTAGGAGCGGAAATAAGAGAGCTCTATGTTGTTGAGCTTGAGGCCAGAGTTCGTCGAGCAGGACGTGTCGAGACGGCTGCCCGACTGTAGCGTCAATTCTGGAATCGCGTGGTGCGATACAAGTCAAGTCTGGAATCGGTTAGTGAGCGTTGTATCATGATTCACAACACGAGTTACGCACAGATATCAACGAGTCTTCCAAGAACCGGATGTCTGCAGTTCCAGCATTGAACGTGATTGCGGCTTGGATGTATGTCGACTGAAAATAGAGGCGTGAAAGGCAAGCGTGAATTGTCCGAGAGAACCAACTGTTCCGCATGACGGTCCATCCAAGGGTTGGTGAAGCGAGTAGGCGAGGCTTTGACTAGACTTTCGGGATCACATTCGGGCAGTCTGACATCCCGGCACCATCTTGCGTAGCCCGGTTCATGCTCAGGGCTACTCTTAGAGAGATCCGTTCGAAGAGCAGGAACATCATGTATATCGCTGAAGACTCTGAGACCTTCTTCGTAGAGCAAGATGTAGTCCAGGTCCGAATGGTTTTCCATGAACGAGGCTTCTTTTTCGCCGTGCGACCGTCGGACCATTTCCAGAGATCTTGTCCTTGAAACAGCCTATGTTAGTTGATCCTCTGGGAGAATGTCGATCGGATCCATGGGGTATTTCGATTGAAGTGTATGATGCTTTTTAGAAGATGTTGCCTTAATGCAATGTTTGTTGATGGTTATGTTGATGGTTATGTTGAGATGGAGATGCAGAACAAGAAGAGGCCAGTTATCCCACTAGCATGAGGCAGGTGCTGAGTTAGACCTCGTGGCATGCGGGAGATGACATCAAGCGTGCGAAATCTTTCTTATACAACGCATGCCAACTCTAGCTCTGCCCAATAGCGATATTCTTGTTAGCCACTGAGATACACAACGATATTGAGAACCCGACGAAGGTATGCTGAAAGCCGGCCTTTTCTTCTATCTCGTTGGATCTTTTTCAATTTCTTGGAGAATTTGTGCATTTCTATAGCCAACTCGTTGCAGTATCTGGCGCTTGGAAGAAGGTAGCAACAGGAAGGCGTCACGGAGGTCAAACACACAAGACTTTGCTCGTTGTACAACGGACTCGGTGGATATTACCTTCCAAATGGTCCTTTGTTGACATCAGCTACCACATATTTCTCGAGCTTGAATTGTCAAGGACAAAGGAGGACACTTCACCAGTCATTGCTCTCGCGCAAGTCTCTGGTGAAATGCACGATGGTAATTCCAGAGTCAAATCCAGTGAGAGCGTGGTGAGTCGCTCGAATTCGCATCGACCTCGACTTAGCAGTCGTTGTTAGATGTTTGAGACAGAATCTGTGTGGTGTTGTGTGGATTCCAGGTTGGGAGGTACCAAATCAATCTTGCTCCGACCTCGCTTTGCTCCCATCATAAATTGCACAAAAATGCACAATATTTTGCGAACTCAACACATCGCTCTGGGGAGATTGATGCGTGACTGCACACATTCTCAGTGAGCATTGCCTTGGATCCTGACAATATTGCGTTCTTGTGTAGCTCAATATCGATCGTTTCTCTGCTCCACAGAGGATCCTAGTGCCAAACGGATCTGCCCCAAATTGACTCTTTTGACAAAGACATATTTCCTCCAAGAGTCTAACAGCACTGTGACAACCATTCGGAAGGTATTATCAAAATGCCTTTTCTGCTATCCAATGATGTATTGCTGACATTTGGAAGTGCACTGACTGAATTCGACCTTTGCTGGTTCTTGTTGATCATCGTACCGACACTCGACCCGAAACGTGATTGAGAAAGTGCGATACTTTGGATCTTTGCGAGAGCAACATTTCAATTCGGATCGAGAAGGCTGTCTGGACCAGCAAGATCTGGAAGGATTGAAACAATCGCCATGACTTCTTCCCACCCTCTGCCTCCGGATCTTCTGGAATCCCAAATATCAACAGTGGACCTTCTCCTAGCCATGTTTCCAGAAGCCAATGAATCCGAGATCTCGCCTTCTGATCTCGCCCTAATAACTTCTATTCGAGAAGAAGGTGCAGAGAGCATCACCTCGACACCATCAGAAATCAACTTAGCCGTACATGTGACCCTAGACGCCACCCACTCGATTCAAGTAAACATCACAGCACCCCTACGGAGTACACAGCCATCACCCCCAGAACCACCCGAACCAACCTTTTCCCTCCGCCAACCGACCTGGCTAGACAAAGCCTCCCTCTCAGACCTAACCTCCTCCCTCCCCACGGACATATTCAGCGCCCTAGACTACCTCCGCGACTCAGGCCCAACAATAATCCCCCTCACCACCCCTTCCACCACCTCCAAGACCGAAACCTCCTCAGCCCCTTTAGTACGCGTATGGTTCTACTTCCCCTCCCTCTCCACCCGCGAAAAGCGCAACCACATGGTCTCCTGGGCACCCTCCCACCACCTCACCGGTTTCGTGCTCGCCGGAAAACCCGGCCTGCTCTGCTTAGAAGGCACACCCTCCAACATCGACGCCTACATGAATGAGATAAAAACTGTTTCCTGGGGAGATATTCCATCGCACCAGAAAAAAGTATCAGAGAGGTATAGGGAGGTTGGGGAGGAAGGGGGCAATGGGGTGGAGAGAAAATTTGAGAGGATGGAGGAGATTACGGATACGGTTGGGGAGAAGCATGGGGCTAGGCAGAATAGAGGGGATATGGCTGCTATTGAGAATTGGTTGAAGGAGAAGGGGTTGGGGGAGATGTTTGAGAGTGTGATTTTGCAGAGTTAGAACCGAAAGTGTGATTTTGTAGCATTGAATCATCTAGTAATCGGGCCATTCTGGATCTACTTCGTTCCTCCAAGCTCGGAAACCACCTTTTACGTCCTTCAAACTTCTGATGCCTGGATTTGCTGCTTCCAGCATTTGAACGGCTAATTGAGAGTCATTGCCTAATTTACACACAACCAGCACATCCCTATCCTTCAAGTCTTCCATGACTTGAGGGTCTTCGCGAAGACGGGTCGATAATCCTTGCCATGGAAGGTTTATACTGCTGGGTAGATTGCAAAGTTCGAATTGAGTAGGGTCACGGACGTCGAGGATGACCGGCGCGTCGTCGTCGTGTGGTGAGGTGGTGGAGAGAGTGGATAGGAGGTCGCTAGCACTGATGCGAGAGGAAGATGGCAGCACATCCACTGGGTTCGTTACACCGCAGAAGGCTATGTAGTCCATTGAGCCCGAAGTCAAGCTGGCAGGGGTGACTGTGTGATTTGCCGAGCACGTGGTACAATCAGCACGCCGCGAGCGTAGCTTCACATTTCTGAACTGGGGTATGCTGTAGGCAGAGAACAGGAGCAGCGACGGTGGAGGAGTCGCCGTTTCTGGAGAAGCAGTGATAAGCTTGATCGCTTCGAGGGCTTGTAAGATACCCATGACACCGACTACAGGTCCAAGAATGCCGCCCTCGCCGCAGCTGACGACCGACTCGGCAGGTGGTGGACGCGGGAACACACAACGATAGCAGGGACCGCCGTCTGATGCACCGGGTGCACGAGGAGGGTTGTTGAGCACTGTCAGTTGACCTTCCGTCCGCAAAGCAGATGCTGACACTAGAGGCTTTCCTGACAATACACAGGCATCTGAGATAAGGTAGCGTGAGGTCGGATGATCTGTGCAGTCAAGAACAAAATCATAGTTGTCAAAGATGTCCAGAGCAGTGGAGGGGGTAAGATGTGCTCGGTGAGGAATATAGTTGACATTCGGGTTCAAGTTCCGTAGATATGACAGAGCACTATCGACCTTGAACATGCCAATGCGATCGGTCGAGTGAGCGACTTGACGGTGGAGGTTTGATTCCTCGACAGTGTCGCCATCTACCAGACCCAGAGTACCGACGCCTGCGCCAGCGAGATATGCAGCAGCTGGGCAACCCAGACCTCCAGCACCGACAATCAAAACCCGAGCGGCTTTCAAACGCAGTTGACCTTGTAGGCCGACCTGCGGCATGATGAGTTGGCGACCATAGCGCTTGAACTCGGCATTGCTAAGAGAGAATCTCTGCTGCGGTTGTGGTTGATGCTGATAGTACTGATGTTGTGGATTGTTCAAGGCTCCCATAATCTCTTGTTGCCAGTCCGTCTCGAGTTTGCCAGCATCTTGGGCGCGGTGTTGGGCTTCTTCGGCGTGAGCTAGTTGTTCTCGAAGCTGGGAGAGTTGGTCCTCGGTGGCCTGGATTTGTTCTCGAAGTGCCGTGACCTGGGCATCGACGGCCGATGTCGAGAACATGTGGGCCATGTCTCGTTGTAAGAGTCAGGAAACAGGCAGGACATGATCGGGCTGCAAGAGTGAAGCTTGGTGAACAGGCGGGGCTTCCAAAGCGGCTCTTTTCCGCGACAAGAAACAGCGACGAAGAACTTTTTGCGTCAACCCAATTCTTCACCCACAACCGAGCAACCATGTCGCAAGAACACTCACCAGAGCCATCGCAAGAACTGCCTCTGCCTGTCAACTGGCCTGAGGATGTCGAATACCTCCGCCGACCAAAGGTCTCGCCAAACGTACCTGACGTCGTCCTCAAGATACTCAACAGACCGACGGCAGCAACAGCTACCTTCACTCGCTTCTCTGCCGATGCCCTCAATTTCCCAGACCCGAACGTCCGCATCGTCCCCTTGAACGACCCCGAACACCCAGCCAACGGTCAATATGGTCTCGCTGCCAACAAACACTTCTTCCCTGGCAACTTCATCCTACCTTACATCGGCTGCCTGCACACAAACGACCCCAAAGACACTGATCCAGAATCCACCTACGACATCTCGGTCGACAGAGAACTCGGTCTCTCTCAAGACGCCGCAAAGTCTGGCAACGAGGCTCGCTTCATCAACGACTATCGCGGCATCGACGAGAGACCCAACGCCGAGTTTCGCGACATCTGGGTCCAGACTGCCGAGAAGAAGTGGGAGAGATGGATAGGCATCTTTGTCAAGACGCCCGGCAAGAATGCTATGAGGAAGAGTGGCATTAGACCGGGAGAGGAGATTCTTGTCAGCTACGGCAAGGGCTTCTGGAAAGACAGAACCGATGAGCCCGCTCCCTTTGAGAAGAAAAAGTGGCTGTGATGGACACAGTTACACGAGTCCAGCGAATACCTCGCACACCTACGCATTGCAGGCCGACTCTTTGCGCCTGCATGCTCTGGCTGCAAAGGGACCACGAATCCTCGTCCGCTCTTTCCGGCTTGCCTGTCCAACTCCAGACTTGCAGACGTGCTCTTCGACACGTTTTCCATGACTATCCGACCCTGAATTGCCGGTCTCTAGCGCCGTCTTTAGAGATGCCTTCGACACGGGAACCGCGTGGAAAGGCCTCGTGTTCTGACGTCACTGCCTGAGTGTTTTGGCATTTCCCAAACGGCTGTCAAGAAACCCTCCACAAGTCGCGATGCCCAAAGACCATCACGCGCTCGCGAAACATCGAGTTCGCATACAATCATTCCAAGGTTAGGTGTCGTCGCAGGCGGCCTCGGAGGCCGGATTTCGTTGAGATACCCCCGCTCGCACACCCGTCCTTACTAACAAAAAAGCATGCCTAGGAACCCCAGAGGACGACACCTAACCTTGGAATGATTGTACGCCTTCTTCAGGTACCCAATCTGCTGACAGCCTGACCTGCATATGCACCAAGTGTCAAGGAGCCAACCGCCGGGTAATTTCAATCGTGCGGCCCGGCGGATCAATTCCAAGCAAAAAGCCCACATCAAGATCATCAGGGTCAACCTGGCTAAATTGGAGGGACCGTGATGGTTATCTTATGTCATTCATGACTTTTTATGAAGGGAGAAGGAGGTCAGCCATGGAGAATTTTCTGATCAACTTCATCATCATGTACTGCAGTAATTTTCCAGTAGATTTAGATAGAGCAATACATAAGCCGAGGTGCCTGCAGAGAGAGATCCAGGTTCTGTTATACGAGTGGTACAACGGTACAACCAAGCACCGTCTAGGCGTGGAAACTCGTGCCAAAATTTACTACGTACGCACGCACTCTTACCTATCCAAGAAATTTATCATTCCTCAATCTTCAAAGTGACATTTCCCTGTTATTTCGACCATCTTATTTACTTATTTCGTTCTAACAAAAATAGGCCAGTGCACCGAGGACCCATTACGACATAGCCGTTCGCCGCACGCGGCTCTTGCTCTGCCACGGCGTTGTAGAACCCCAGAACGCCATCTTTCGGCAAGGGGACTTGAATAGGTACCGCTGCCACTCGTACCCTACACTCAGCTTCTTGGAAAGTATACGTTTGCCGAATAACCCCTCTCTTGGACTCTTGACATCAGCTGGACAATCCTTTGGAATAAGATTCTTCTGCGGAAATTGATCCGAAGAGAAAAGTCATCGAAAAAACTCTGGACGAGAGGAGGAAAGGATAATGGCGAGTCCTTTTGCGTCAATCGCGAGTCAGCGAGTCTCTGCTCAAAAACCACCGCGACAGACACCAGAATTGGATTTCGACAGATGCGCTGCTTTACACAATACCATCTCGATCTATGGCTGGCTACGCAGCGGCCGCAAGGTCGCAGATATGGACCGCAAAACATGGTGGATGAAGCATGGCACCAAAACACTGGAAGTCCTATTACGGCCCTCTCTGGTGAAATACTTGAAGAAAATCTTTGATCTACATGGAGGTGATGGAAGTCACTTTTTCTACTACATCAGCAGACTCGCCAAAACGAGGGAGATGTTCTATCTAGGAGATTTGTTGGACGATAACGAGAAGAAGCTGAAAGGAGAGAAGCATCGATTCATCACTTTGTACATGACAAACAAGGAGTTAGTCAGTCAACGGAGTGGCATCGTGTAAGAAAAACTCCAACATTGATGGGAAACACGCGCTTTTTCAATTTTTACAAGAATTGCAAGCAGATGGTTCTTTGAAAATCAAAGACGATTTGACTAATCATGAATCTCAGATATGACCAAGAAACTGGCAAGGCAATTTTCATGCCCACTTTCCTGCACATTTTTGACCTTTACGATGGAAACCTCCCCTGGCAAAGACTGGAATCAATTCTGAGCGCCTACATTGACATGATTGAAGCTGGAAAAGCAGTGGCCTTGCATGAATCAATTGGTCGTGAGCCCCGTCTTGGTCCTGTGGAAGGTCCAGATGGCCAGACCTCATGGCAAGAGATCGCACCTCCAGGACCAAAAGTGGACCCATATACCGGAGCCAAACGATCACGTTATGACACGCACCCCTGGAGTCTGGTATCCTATACACACGGCGATCTGACGACCTGCTTGAGACTCTGGGAAGAGCTCTTCACCATCATCGAGATCAAAAGTGGCCTAAGAGACGAAGAAGAAGACCCAAACACCACCCCGCTCTGCAGTCGTTCCGGTCTCTCCGCCGCGGGTGTGCCTCGAGGATTTGCCTACGACCTCCTCTCACACGCCCGTCAACCACGAATCTGGTACATCGCCCCTGGTATCCGTCTCCCCCAAGCTTCCGAGTTCGTGAACCAACCTTTCAAGCACGTGGCCGCCAAATACCCCAAAGAAACCGAAGGCATCAAGATGCCCTTTCTCTTCTTCCGCGCTGAGGGCCATGTGACATCCAAACAAGCAAACTTCCGCTGGCCATTCAGCACGGTCCAAGAGGTCCCTTGCGGATTATATCTAGACTCCTACCCCAACAAGGAAAACCCCTTTGAAGATGCTTGTCGTTTGGTGCTGCCATTCGCTGTCGGCGGCAACAAGAAAGCCAGAACCAGTGATGGCAGGATCATGCAAAAGAGTCATACGGAAGTTTATGCTCACGGCATCAACCCATTCACTCTTCGCCATGGTCCCAAGCTTACTGCAATTTTGGAGAATTGGTTGATGAATGTCAAGAGTGGGCATTGGACTGTTGATGAACAGGGTGTTTCTGGAGGTGTGGAGGCTTGGAAACAGGCGGATACGGAAGAACATTGGGAGAAGTATGTTTCGGCGCATTTGGCATTGTAATTTAGCATGAGTGGTAGCATGAATCATAGCGTGAGCGTTCTTTTGCATCTGATAATTTGAGAGCCGTCTAGTCTTGGTTGTGGTTCAACATGCCTCGGGCAAAGCGCATTTCTGTGCAGTACCATCGGACTCCAGTATTCATGGTATTTCGCTAAAAGATACGTTAAAAATCAGTTTGGTGCAGTATCATAATCGCCTGTTGCAGAGTCAGTATTTCGAGATGCCAAGATTGAGCATTCCGCGGCTTTGGTATCTCCAGTCTACCGCCCGAGTGCCGTCCTCACAACGTCACCAGGGTCGCTTTCCACGATCGGCACCTGCATCTTTTCCTACACCTTCGCCTTCGCATATCATATCCACACCATTCCAAAACATTTTGGCCCATCAGAGCTTATCTTACTTATCCCGGACTGTTGAATCTTTGTAGTTTCAGCAAACAATGTCATTTCTAGACGCGAATCAATCTCGTCAGGTCACACAAGCATACCGCACACTGGGCATAACACCAATAACCTCCTCCTACCACACCGGCACACGAACATTTACAAAACACCGCCGCAGCATCGCCATCCAAGATGAAAAAATAGCACTTCTCCGAGAACCTCTGGTTCAAGACCCAAGAATGGATCCGTCACAGCCTTTTCCTCTTTTGGATTTGCCCGCGGAAATCAGAGTTCGCATATATCAATACGCTTTGGTGCGGCAACGACGATTACACCTGGAGATCGCAAGGACGCCGAATTTAGCTTGTGTGAGCAGGCAATTGCGACGGGAAGTGCTACCCGTGTTTTTACGGGTGAATTGCTTTCAAGCAAGCTATACCAGAGGCTCGGACAAAACTTATGGATTGACATTTTCCGACACCACATTATCATGGCTTCGCTCTCTTCCCCTCACGACCAAACTTTTCCGCGATATCCGCGTCACTTTTCAAGGAGATTTAGGCCAGGGCGGTCATATTTCTACGATATTCCAGATTGTCGCTGGAGGCAGAGAGGTTTTTGTCAATCATTATAATCGCTGGTGTCCTTTTTGCATCGATGGGTATTTCGGGGCTTACTATCATCTTCCCCATCCAAACTACGATCACCCCTGCTTGAAATCTAACCCCTTGAAGCTGAAAAATATGCATGATGATTTCGTCCGAGCCGTTCAACATTGCTATTTCACGGACGGAACAGAGGAGCATTGGGGCAAGGGAGCTTTATCATTGGCAGAAGTTGTTGATTTGGGAAAAGCAGCGGACAAAATAAAGGAGGACCCGGAAGTCTTTTTGCGGTTTGCGTTTTGTGTGGAAAAGGTCGTGGAACATGCGGAGAAGATATCTGAGTGGGCGACGGTGTATAGTCGGTATCTTGAGAGGCAGAGGGAGAGGGAGTTGGAAGAGAGTGCGGAGGGAGAGAATGCTGGAGAGGAAGGTCTAGAAGGTGTGATATGAAAGCAACACAGACGGGGTCCGACCCGATACTTGCCATGGACTAGAAATACCCACCATGGAAGACTGCGGCCATGTCTGGCTAGAGGCACAACGCACTCAAAATAAAAGTGACGAGAGCACATTCGCCACGAGGTTCTCATTGTCATATTGCTGTTCACACATTTGCATATGCGGCTCTCAGATGTCTCTCAGTATTATGCATGTCTGCTCTCTTGAGACCACGATTTGAACGACCTTTATATTCGAAGTGGCGGTATATAGATCACAATCACACAGCTAACCACGCCAGCAGCATGTGATCCTCCTCGTTGAATATACTCTATCCTCGGCCTCCTCACAGCTTCCCAAAACCCTCTTGTGTTGTCCAAAACATTGATCATCTCTTCAAATTCGCCTCTTATCTGATTGGCGCTAGCCATCACAAACTCGGTGCCAAAAGCTGCTTGCACGTATATCCATCCGCCTAGCGCTGGATCCAAAGCCGCTGCAGCAGTCGCTTGCGATGTGCTCGAATCTTCACACCTCACACATCTGATTGGCGGGAGTTGATCCCGCATCTTTTCAATCCGCGATGAAGCAGAGTCCTGACCCTCGACAAAGGCCACAATCTTGGATCTCAGAGATGACTTCAGTCTCTTGGATTGGCGGTCGTCGCCATGGTGGATTTGGAGGTTCCATTCGTTTTTCACGCAACTTCGTCTTAGGCCTTCGATGTTCCAAGGGTTGGTGTCCCAGCAGAGTGTTTTGGAGAAGCCGGCTGTTGCGCATTGGAGCGCGAATGAAGACGGGGAGATGGAGAGATCTATCGCAGTACTCTCTTTGGCGATCGAAGGGTTGAGGATGGTTATGTGTGGTGGACTGGTCGTGGGCGATGTGGTGTAGCGAGGAGCTCGGTATTGCGTTATTCCATTGACCTTGGTGGTCACCCAGAGGGCGTTGTCGAAGTCTTCTCTCGTTGGGCTTGCTTTGGCAACCACAGATCCAGAAGTTTCATGCGAGGAAGTGGTGTTTTGGGGAGAAGGCGCGGTCTTGGTGTCCTCTTCTTTCGCAGAGATAACGGACACACCACTATCATGTCTCACTCCGTCGAGTGAAGGTCTTGTGGTATCGGTTGAATTGTCTAAACGGTGGTCGGAGACGGACTGGAAGATGCCTTCAATCTCGTCGCCTTCGAGATTGCTTAGCAAGTTCCCCCATGACTCCATCTGTGGTTGTTCTGCGTTGCTGCAGTACAGCAGCAGTGGCAGCGTGATGGACCGCGATTGCTGAGATGTGGTGATGAGGTCTTGGACCAGGTGTTCGACATTTGTTGTTACTGATGTTTAGAAGGAAGGAAGAAAGAAAGAAAGGAAGGAAGCAAGGAAGGGATTTGATCAATATGTTAAAAGTCACCCTTGGTCCCTGACTTGCGATCCTGAGTGCTGTGATGTGCGGTCGCCGGAGATCGGGAGGATTAGTTAGGTTCTAGTGACGATGATCTTCACGGGTTTCTAGCAACCGAGACGCCTGATAGCCTCGTCATTGTATGATCTTCTATCTTGGCCTTCTTACGGCGCATTCAAAGTAGTCCCGGTAGATACCCGTCTTGACGGGACACAGCATCCGAGTCGCATATTGATTTCACCTTGGCGAGTGTTGGGTACGCTCTTGCCCTGGATATCTACTGTTATCGGCCAAAGTATCATGATCTCTGTGCAGGTTCAGATGTCAGTATCATGCACTTGCTTGGTAATTGATGATCTTTGATCCTTTTCATCAAACTCTACTTGCTAAGGTTGTAAGGTTACGAAAGTTTCCACGCACGTGGGTGACAGAAGCTTGGATGTTGCCAAGATGAGGGTCCTGCGGAAGCGGAAGACTCTCCGTCTCCGGTAGTAGTCAAGTTTCCCGAGCACACGACAATACTGCTGCCCAAGGCACGCAAGGCTGATGTTGGCCTCTGTTCTCTCGCAGCCCTCTCGGAACTGTGTGGTCGCTTGTTAGAAGCCTCGGAGTCGTGGGCATTCATTCGTCGCTAGGGTCGTCCATCACCAGCACAACCGGGCTGCCTGAACGCCCTTCGAATTCCAAACATGTACCATGACTCTTCAGGCAGGATTTATAATCGATACGTCAAGGGAGAAGTAAAGCCGGAGCTTGATCCAAAGTTGTTGTATTTTCAGTCCAAGAAGCGACGTACTTAGCCGAGAAAGTGAGCTGACATTGAGGCTCTTTCCAAATGGCTTGTCAGGTCCCATCCTCTGAAGCAGGATTGTTTATGCACGCTTGATCTCCCATTTTTGGCCTTGGATACTGACTTCCTCGCTGGCTTTCTCGTCGTAGTCGTACCAGTCACCTTCAGTCAGGTCGATGGCATCGAATTTTGTGTTCGAGTCGATGCCTGTGGCCTTCCACTCGCCCTGGATATACTGTTAGTGGCAGCGTACCGGAAGTTTCAGTAGGTCGAAAGTACATCAGGCTTGAACTCAACAAACTCGAGACCTCTGCAGTCAATCTCGATGATCTTCTGACTCTTGGGAGTGTCGTTGTGGGCGTAGGCTTTAGGTGCCTCCTTGATGGTAGCAGAGTGCTCTCTCTGAGGTTGAGTCAATACCTCGGCCTTCGAAAAAGCCATGTGAGCAAACCAACCTTGCAGTTCTTGCACTTCCAGACAAAGTTGGCCTCGCCTCTGCTGCCAGATACTTCGTTTTGTTCCTAGCGAGATATTGGTGAACGTAGTATAAAATTGAGTAGCAGAAGAAACCTACGAATCTGCTCACGCTGACCCAGTTGGGGTGGACCTCACGACATGAAGTACATTGGACCTTGAATGTGTAGTAGAAAGGGCTGTCTTCAGTGTCGATGGGGGCGAGATCGGTTACGCTGTTTGAAAGTGTTGGTAACGCATACTCATCTTCACAAGGCCACGACTACAAGACCTACCCGTTGAGTTCGGCAGTCAAAGTGAGAGCCAACATGATGTGAGTTGAATGATTCGAAGAGAAATGGTCGTGATGATGGATGCTACAAGAGCTGCAAGCAAGAGCGCGGGAGAGAGTGCCAAGGCCGAGCGGGAATGTGCTTGACTCGCCAAAAAACGCCGGCCGAATTAATCACCAGAGGGCGGCAGAAGACGGACTCAGTACGATCTTACTCCCGGCGATACCCAAGAACTGGCGGAGGGCAATTCCACGGGGGACGCGATGCAGCTGGAGTAAGATGCAAGCACTTTGGTCTCGGATAGCGCAGACCGGACTCAGCTGCCATTGCCCGTCATGTGTGTCGGCTGGTGCCAGCGGAGTTGGCAGACGGACAACCACTGCGGCGGGCAGGAGGCCAGTGAGATGGGCTCTTTCTTCGACATTTGTATACTCAGGCATCTTTGCCGCAGCCGCAACTACCGACGCTGGCTTCAAGCAGAAGAGACGTGACCAATGGGACCGCGCGATCGCCGACATCAAACACGATCTGGACCGACCGACCGAAGAGAAGACAACCGTGAGACAGGAAGAGACTGTCAAACCCAAGCCAGAGAAGGAAGAGACGGTACGATACAAGCCGCTGTTTGACGATCCGCAAGAAGTCATTCTGGAGAATCAGTCATACCAAGATGGTCCCGCATGGCCCACAAACACAGGCGCCCCTCTGAAGAAGGGCTTCGTTCCTCCGAACTCCATCTACGCCGGCTATATCACCCGAAATAGAGCTCTCGCTTCCCGTTGGACTTCGAAGAAGGTGCGTACAACCGAATTGGCCGTCGACAAGCTGATCCTCCGCATGCTTCTGCATCTGGACGACCTGGGCTGTCGCGACGAAATGCACCTCACTGTGCCGGTTTCCTGCCTCAATCTGTTTGCCGCTCCTACACGTAACCTGAAAGCCCTTTTGCTCTACACGAATGACCAGCACATGGAGGCCACTACCTATCCAGACCAATGGGCGCACATCAACGATCTCCCACGTCAGCATAGATGGGGTGTCACATACAAACAAGATAATCTGGGGGAGTTTCATCGTACCGCTGAAAATCTGAATACTGCTCTGGGTCAACTGTTCGAGAAGAAACAATCAGGTCAACTGGCATACAAGGATATGGTCGCAAAGATAGCCTACAATCTTTACATCTCACCAGCACCCCCGAGTCTGGAATGCTGGAACACTCTCTTGTGTGGCTTCATGGATACCGACGCGAAAAATGTTGATTTGGTAGAACCGACCCTATCTGCTATCCGTAATGCCAATGTACGCATGAATGAGACGACTCTGAAGGCTACACTCAAGTACTTCATCATGATCAACTCTCGAACCAGGTTCGCCAACTTCGTCGATCGAATGCGTGGCTTACATGGAGGTGTAGCCATGGCTAGACCAGGTATTACTGTCAATGACTCAGGCCGTGCACGTTTAGTCGTGGATCCACAGACAGGCAAGATTTACCAGAAGCCATACCCAACGCCGGGCGTCTTTGAAGTGCTCGTTCAAGGAGTGTTGCACTTTGTCGGCTTTGAAGCCGCACTCAGAGTGTGCAAAGACATGGGTCAACATGGATGGGGGTTGTCAATCCGCGGTCTGACGCCCTTACTTGATGATCGAGCCCGAAATGCCGATTATGAAGCCGGATGTCAGGTGTGGGATCTGATCAAGAAGTTGCAAACCGAGAGTCAACGGAAGGGTCAACCAGAGAAGTTGTTCGCGCAGACATACTCAGCCATGTTGCGACTTTGCAGTGCTTGCAACGAGATGGCCCGCTTCGATGAAGTCCTACGAGAGGCTCGCGCCGCCAGATACGGCCACCAGGAGCTGTTGGACTTGTTCAGGCATGAGATGCACGCAGAGCCTGGGATTCGACAACTGGAGCCTGGTTGGAGAAACATTGCCATTTACGTCAAGACTGTTACGCAAGCTGAGTTTGAGAGCATTGAAGAGAAGGAGCCGGAGGAAGTCTCTGAGAGCAGTTCCCCAACATCGGAACCTTCCAAGGACGCATCACCTCGCAAGCCCAAATCAGTCTCTGGGTTGTATCTTTCTGATGACGAGGATTGGCTGGGTTCAATGCCCTCAACAGGAAATAGCATCAACAAGGCCAAGATCGATAAAAAACGCGACGACTGGCCGTTCTCACCCTCAGAGCTCTAGATAAGAGAGTAGAACGACATATGAATAGTGTACATATAGCAGATCATGCATTGGGTCGCGGCGTTCGGAGGATCCTAGGAAAAAGGGACGTGGGAGAACATCACACGGATGATGCATTTTGTTTGGAGATTCGGCGCGTAGGGTGTAGGAACATGTACAAAGAGCCATGAGGACGCATTAGAAGCTGTAAATATGATTTCATTATTACTTTTATTCACAATGATGATCCTTTAGGCAAGGGCAACAGCAGCCTTGTAGATCTGGTAGAAGCAGAGAGCCAGACCTGCTGTCCATGTCAAGGAGCGAGCGTGACTGTACTTCTCCGAAGATGTGTTGATCTGGGTCTGGCATTAGCATAACCGCGCACGATACCTCGGGATTGTTGCAAACATACGTAGAGAATGGTGTACAGTGCTCTGATACCCAAGAAGACAGCAGAGAATTGGGCATTGCCAACGTCGGTTCTTGTAAGCTTTTCGGCAAAGACACCAGAAAGAGTAGCTGCGATGAACAGAGGCATGCTCTCGAAGCTGTTCTTGTGTGCAGCTTCAGCACGCTCGTAGGTTGCGAAGACGGCGGCGGGGAGAGTCTTCTTCAGGTGCTGGACATTGCTTTCGCCTCTGCCGTTTGCGTTTGACCACTGCGTCTGCTTCGAGACGGTGGAGATGGCATAACTGATATAGTTGAGCAATTGCAATTGAAACGAATGAGCGGAGGTTACTCACGCATGAGGAATAATGGCCATGATCGTGTAGACCGGAATGGCGAGAAGAGAATAGTCTGGCATTTTGACGTCGGCTGAAGAGTATCACAGGTTGAGAGAGATATGGGATTGGTGAGAGAGGGGAATGCTCGAGTACTTTATCATTTCTACATCTCCTCTCGGGTCCGGAACTCGATGGTCCGGAATTCCACTCGGAATTAATGACGCTGTGCATAACGCTGTCAGCGCGCGTATACGAATACGAAGGATCGAGGTGGTTGGCTCTTTGTCTTATCTTATCTCAAGCCTTGGCATGCCATCACAGCGGGGTTGGCCCTTGGATTTTCTCGGGAAGTTTGTGTGGCGGCGCTGACTGAGAGAAGTTCCTTCGAGAACAATTTTGGTGACGAGAATTAATTCCTCTTGTTTCCTGCATTCGCCTTTGGCCTTTCGTCGCCTCATACCACTTTCAAGGCACCCATTGAAGTGCCGACCCGAGTCTCTCGTCATTTCAGCGACGCAGTTCTCCGTTTCCAAACCAGTTTTCACCTTTATCAGCACCCATCATGTCGATGGATCTCGACTCGGTGTCGATGGCACCTGCTGCTCAGCGCGAGGTGACCAACGCTACGTGAGTCTCGCTCGGAGCTCTCATATTTCTGGACTGTACTGACTAGAAACAGCATCCTCTGTTGCAACTGTGGCGCTCCCATTGACGGAACTGTCGCAGCCGGCGCTCTCTGTTACGACTGTATCAAGCTCACCATCGACGTCTCGCAAGGCATCCAAAGAGAAGGAACCCTCCACCAGTGCAGAGATTGCGACCGTTGGTTGTCTCCTCCCAACCAGTGGCTCGTTGCCCAGCCTGAGTCGCGTGAGCTTCTTGCCCTCTGTCTGCGCAAGCTGCGCGGTCTGAACAAAGTCCGCATTATCGACGCCTCCTTCATCTGGACCGAACCTCACTCTCGTCGTATCAAGTTGAAGATCACCATCCAGCAAGAAGCTTTCCAGGGAACCATCCTCCAGCAAACCTTCGAAGTCGAGTTCGTTCAGGCCAACCAGCAGTGCCCCGATTGCCAAAAGAGTTTCACACACAACACATGGCGCGCCGTCGTCCAGGTCCGCCAAAAGGTCACCCACAAGCGTACTTTCCTCTACCTCGAGCAACTTATCCTCAAGCACGGTGCTCACCGCGATGCAATCAACATCAAGGAAATTCACGACGGTATTGATTTCTTCTTCTCCGCGAGAAACCACGCAGAGAAGTTTGTGGATTTCTTGAGCAGTGTCGTACCTATGAAGAGCAAGAAGTCGCAAGAGCTGATTTCGATGAACATCCACACTTCCGAGAAGACCTACAAGTTCGCTTTCTCTTGCGAGATTGTGCCCATCTGTAAAGATGACTTGGTCGCTCTTCCCATCAAGCTCGCCAAGCAGATCGGAAACATGTTCCCTCTGGCTCTTTGCTACCGTGTTGGTACCGCTGTCAACTTGCTCGACCCTAACACTCTCCAGACCGCCGAGGTCGCTACTCCCATCTACTGGCGCGCTCCTTTCACTCCCATCGCAGATATTCCCCAGCTTGTCGAGTTCATTGTCATGGATATTGAGATAACTGGCCCCACAAAGGGACGTTTCGTTCTCGCCGACTGCACTGTTGCCCGCGCCGCCGATCTTGGCGTAAACGACACAACATACTTCTGCCGTACTCACCTCGGTGCTCTTCTGAACCCTGGTGACAGCGTTATGGGTTACCTTCTCGCAGGAACTCAGTTCAACAACAACGAGTTCGAGGCCATTGAGCAGAGCAAGACATACAAGTCCGCCATTCCCGACGTAATTCTTGTCAAGAAGCACTACCCTCGTCGCAAGAAGGCTTCCGGCCAAAAGCGAAACTGGAAGCTCAAGCGTATGGCCAAGGAGGAGAGCGAGATGGCACCCCGCAAGCAAGACCAGGAGCGCCTCGAGCGCGACTTTGAGCTCTTCTTGCGTGATGTCGAAGAAGATGAGGAGCTTCGTCACACCATGCAAGTCTACAAGGCTCAACAAGAGGCTAACGCCATGGAGATGGAGACTGATGAGGACGAGGATGAGCAAGGCCCTCAAATTCCTATGGACCAACTGCTCGACGAGTTCGAGGAGATGAACATGCAAGATGCCGCATAAGGATCTATTTGCATCTTCTTGAATATGTTTTTGGCATGATCACTCAAAAGGGGAATTTGGGGTGTCTTTTTCACGGCGTTCATAGCATGTAAGGCGTCCATGTTCGTTTTTCCTCATCATTCTTATTTCAGACGCTCAGAGATATCCATCAATGTCAAGCTGCAGAAAGCGGCGCACTTCGATCAACCTCACGCGTGCCTTCCTGATTTGCTCAACTCCGAGAACGCGACTTTGACTGCTGCCTCAGGCTTCGACTGCACTTTCCCAATGTCGACCTTCCACTTTCGTTTTGGCACGTCACTCAGTCGAGTATTCTATTGCATCGTCTGCCATCTTCGTGGTGATACTGCCCATCCTTCGTGTATCCACCACCCTGCTCTACACCATCTCTTGCACTCCACCACATCTGGCCCACAACCTCACGTTTGCAAGCGCATTGCGCACCTCTCTTCGTCTCAACCTCGATCAGTCGATCTGCGACCTCCGCCGCACCACTCGCGAACTTTTTGTATACCTTCTCGATCACGAGCCAATTCACACCCTTCGAAGCACCACCACGATCAACGCTTCCGTCCAGCGTCTTCTCTAATCCGAAGCGGCCTACCGTCGGCCTTGTTCTGGCATAAGTCTCACCTGCTCAACCCAGCACTATCTTGTGTCGAACCAAGATGACCACCCAAGACAACTTCGGTATTGCCATGCCTACACAAGATCAACGAGACATTGTCAGACCTTCCACCGAACTCGGCACGCCATCAGTCTCCACTGTTCAAGTCTCCCGCAGCCCTTCTTTACCAAGTGGTAGCCCTTTCTGGGATCAAATGGACCTGATCTCTCCGCCCAGTAGCCCGTCACCCAGTCGTGTTCCTGAGTCTACTATGGACCTCGATCGTTATGTGCAGCGCGGATTCTCTGAGGATCTGGCACTTCCGCCTCGCCAGATTGAGAAGCCTTTTCGCTTCCTGGATCTGCCTGCTGAGCTTCGCATCATGGTCTTTGGATTTGCTTTTGAACAGACCCATTGGTCGAGTTTTGACTGCCCACCTTGGTCATACAACGGGGACTACAATGTCAATTTGTATCCTACCGCGGCGTATCTTTCGCGTACGAAGTGGCAGTGGCGCCCACCTCCATTGTCTGAAGTGAACAAGCAACTCAGACAGGAGACTTTGTCGATGTACTACGGCATGCATGATTTTGTGTGGTACTGGGACGTGGAAAATGTCGTCAGATATGTTTGCGACTCAAAACCAAAGGAATTTATTCAGTGTCTTGAGAACCGCTTGAACTTCCTCGAAAGCCACGGGATCAGGATGAAGAGCATCACCTTCCTCGACCCTAAAACAGAGGAGTGGGGAGCTTGGAGCATTATGCCCTTGATTGAAGCTGTCCGCACTTTTGCACCACTCCAGCGCTCCTTGAGTCTGACGGGCAAAGCACATCGAGTGCTGGATGGCATAAATTTCGTTCAAAGTTCTTTGTTGACTCGTCGCGTCTTTGACTTTGCAGGTTCCCTTTCACCTGAGATATTGGAAGACGAGGAGCTGATTGACAGAGAGCTTCGAAGATTCTTGGAGGACGACAGAAAAGGCCGACGGATCCTGAGGAATATCGTGAATTGGGAGTGGAGGGATCGCAGGGGTCGGCAGGAACGCAGAAGAATCAACAAAGAGAGAAAGCAAAAGCGAAATGCCATCGAGGGAGAAGAGAGATGGGGCGGCGTACTCCGTGGTCGTCCTGCTAGAGACGAGAGCGGCACAGGATCGGAATGATCCCCTCAGGTGGCTTGAAGAGGTTGGTCGAGATGAATTTGCGACTGCGAATGCATATCGCGATATCGATTGATGATGAGATTGACACTATGGCTTGGTGTAGGGTTTTGTCTGTGGCTTGCACAACATGAAAGCGTTTTGCTGTTTGGGAACAGGCGGAGAACACTTGCTAGATGCTATTTGCTCTTGATTCAGATACGCAGGTATACACTCCACACGTAGCTTATGACATGGTCGAAATGCAACTCTCACTACTCTTGATGTTGTCCATTATCCATATGAATACTCGCCAGTCGTACTGGAGTGACATGCCACTCTCAACACAGAACCACTTCCGTTCCTGAAGAATCATGTTTAGAGTGGTTCCTGGTGTAGAGGTAAGAGATGCTTAGGAAGCAGTCGGCTCTGTGCAAGCCAATCATTTGAATGGAGATCTCATTGCCAGTGATACTGCTCGAGCACATTTTCGCTTCGTCCGCCATACGAGTTGACAGAGGGAATTTCTTGAAAGGACAAATGTGATAAAAGTTGTTCTCTCAATTGCACTACTCTTTCTGAGAGTAGACGAAGCGACGAAATCAGAGGTATGGGGATCTGAAAATACCAACTCCAAGACTCAGGAGATGCAAAACCACAGAATCGTCCTCCCGCGCAGCCAACTCATTCATCCAACCCCCCTCTATTCAACCCGCAACTTCCTTTCCGTCCCTCAGACCTCAGAATAGGTCCACCATCCCCTCCGTCCTCTCCTCCCCCCTCCCATGCAATATCCTCGCCACCGTCATCTTCTTCTCCTCATCGCCATCTGCCCATCTGTTCAACTGCCACATATTCGCTTCCATCTTATCCTTGAACCTTTCCCTTGGTTTGTAGACTGCAGATCTCTGGATGGTTTTCGTGTTCTTGATGCGGGCTTTTCTAGCCAGATGAGCGGCGCTTTGAGAGTAATGGGGGCGAATGTCGGAATGTAAGTCTAGAGCGCTGAGGTGGTGGGATAGATGGGTGGAAACTTCGAGGTCCTGAGGGGATGGGTTGACGGGGGAGAGATTTGGAGATGTTGGCGGGGCTGGAGGTGGTGGGTTGGAGGGAGAAGATTGGTTTGGAGATGATGAAAGGGCTGAGGCTTTGCGGAGGAGTTTTCTGGTTGAGGGGGAGGAGGTGATGGGGTAGCCGTTTTCGCTGCGGGACTCGCGGAGGGTTTCTTTCATGTCGGCGGAGATGTGGGCGAGTGTGTTGGTGTCGATTATCATGGGGTCGCGGGGGGAAGTGGTGCCGTCGAAGGTCATGATTTGGTCGTTATCTTCGATATCTTCGTTGTCATCGTCGCCGTAAAAGCTTGCTGGCAAAGGCGATGGCTTGTAGGGGTAAGGTACTGGGCTGATGAGCGTAAGACCAGTGCCTGGCGAGGGTGGATAGTGGCGGCAGTCTGTAAGTTCCCAGAATACGGCCGTTCGCAGACACTTTGGGCGACGAGGTCTTGGGGACATGGTCATAGGTGGGAGAGGGCTTTGTTCGTCATCCGAGGGAGTTCCGGGAGGTGTTGTATATGGATCTATGTTGACGTGACTTTGACCTGTTGCGATGATTAGCTTGTTGTGATGGATATACATGATAACGAACGCTTGATGGACGAAACATACTGATCAATGAGTAAGACGACTTACGTGACGACTGGTTTCCCATGACTGGCTGAGGACACAAGTGGGATGTTGTGTCGAAAGAGACCATGCGGAGTATCACGTCTCAATACTTCACTCCGGTATGCCTTTCATGTGTCGTCACAAGACATCCGCAACACGAACCCCGTAACACGGTCTTCTGCTTCGATCGCTCTAGCTCAATTCGGCCGTCCGGGATCAAGCACGACTAAGATGCGTGTTGTTCGTCCTCCCTGTTCGCCTTCCTTTCCCTGACCGTAGACCAATAAACAGCACCAGCAATACCAGCAACCCCTACAGCAAGAAACGCAGCACCATGAAAAGCAGGCTTGAACAGCCCCTGCTCCAACAAGCGCATATTCGAAAAATACCTAGTGGTTCCATACGCAATACTTCCAGCTCCGCTACCCAGCAAAGCACCTACAAGTGCATCCGACTTGTCATTGTGAGTCTTGTCTTGATGGAAACGCTTCTTGTACTTGGTCGGTAGGATCTCGGCAAGGTCGAGTTGGTTGAATCTTTCCACACCGATTCCGAGAGCGAGAAAGCCGAGACCGGTGCGCATCCAGGCGAGATAGGTTCGTTCAGATGCCAGATGATCGCGAGCGGTCGATCCGGTGTTTTTGAAGACTGGCGTGCTGAATCTTGAGAAGAAAGACATGTTGCTGACAAGGCCTGGATATATTGCTGAACTCCTTGATGTACTCGAACTTGTCTCCAGAAAATGGTAGATATACTATGCTAAGATCTAAAGAGAAAAAAATCAAAATCACTGATTGACATTGATGTTGAAATTAAGGAAATTTCAGCCGGGCAGCGATGTCATCCGTAGCCGAGAAATGATGGTATTCTTGGCACGAGCTTCCATGTTATTCCATCGAGTCTCTCCAAGTCCTTTCGACGACACACACGTACCCGAATGAACCGTCGCACGTTTATAACGTGGGTAGTGCCCTGCTTTATTGCCATCTTCTTCGCAATGCAACTCTTCAGATACTTGCCACGCACCCGACTGACCAGCCTAGCTGACTTCCAACAATCTGCCTTCGTCCCCACTTCCTGGAAACATTACTACTCGGCTACCTCGAACGAGAAGATGTCGGATCCCAACGCACAGTCGCAAGAGCAAGAAGAGAAGAAAGGAACACCTCTGGGCCTGCCCGAGCCTCCTGCAGGTGGCATCAAACTCGACGTCGGATCTGGAGAAGGTGTTGCGCTCGACCACCTCGGCCCCATGGTCGTCAACAAAGATGGCACAATCTCGAGAATCACAAATTGGGACAAGATGGCGGACATTGAGAAGAAGAACACTATGAGGATTTTGCAGAAGAGAAACAAGCAACGTTTGGACGCCCTTAAGCAGGCTGGCGAGGAGGGTGCGTCAAAGTGATCTCTCACATACAGACTCGATGCTGTCTTCGAGCCACAACCATGCGCCCCTGCTACGAGGAAGATCACTCGGCAAGGCACCACACCGGTCTTCGCTTTTGGAAATGGATGCTCTCCGCCTTGCGCATGCAGGGACGCATGCATTTGCCATGAACATGAATCTTCTCGGGCGCTGCCCATGAGATCCGGACCTTTTTCCCTCCAGCATGGCTCTTTGATGGGATCCCACTTGCTGCGGACACTCATCGTGTGGTCAAGAAACTCCCGCAGATGAAGACATAGTTGTTCCTCGCACATAAAGCTGGCTACAAGACTATACTAGTGCTACAGAGATAGCAAGATAGCAAGACATCATCAGCAGAACAAGAAAAGCAAATCACCGACGCAAATCAAACCTCACGGACAAGCTGCCTCGGAACAACTTAAATTGTCAATTTGAAGGAAGTTGATCTAGGTAGCTCCTTCATTATTTCAAGTCTCCGACCCTCATGTCATGGTCACTGACCGTAAACAGTGACTTCCGAGATCCCTCTTGCCCAGTCCGCCTCGTTTCCATTATGAGCGTTCTCAATCGAATTGACATTCAGCCTCACATATCTGAACTTCTCCTGCGACTGAGAAGCCACGCTTACGAATCCAACATCGACATTATCATGTTTAGACCCAATGAGACTGAACGAGCTGCCATCAGCACTACCAGTAACATTGAAGTCGTAATACGTCTCAGAGCCCTGGACCATGTTCGTCGACAGTTCAACTCGGGATACAGTTGAAGCGTTGCCGAGGTCAATCTGGTACCAGAAGGGGACTTGAGAGGGCGTGAAGAAGGCGTTCGGGGTGTCTTGTGTGCCGTCGTTGGCGAGGGAGATATCGGAGCTGCCGGCATTCGAGCTTGAAGGTCGACCTACCGACAAGATTCTGCCTTCCTGTACGCCGAAAACACCCTGACCTGCTCCAGAGACTTGATCAGAGTACTTGACCGTCGGGTAGAAATGATATGCGGCGAACCCTTCAGCCCCGGAGGAAGAGATGGGCAGTGCCAACTGTCTGTTCGGACCTCCAGCAATAGGCCAATTCGCCGACCACCTATCCGCAAGCATAAAAGATTGCACACTAGGCAAACTCTCCACAACACCCGACTGCGAAGCAAACGTCGCCGTATTTCCAATATCCACAGCAGCACTCCAAGGTCCAGCCATACTCCTCGCAGCAATAAACTGCGGCTGAGAAGGCAACCACCCGGCCGCTCTCGAGGTGAACAGATAAAACCATCCATTCTGCTTGACCACAGCAGGAGCTTCTCGATAAGCCGCCTTGTTGACTTGCACGAGTAACTCATCCACAGCAGTCCAATTCTTCGTCAACGAATAAATATTCATATCCGTATTCGTGTTTGTGGAAGAGATCAACCACGCATCCTCTCCATCGGCAAAGAACGTCATGTCCCTAGAATCGTGACCTAGAGGTTGAAACGCGCCATCGAAGATCAATTCGCCACCGGGACTTGCATGCGCGACTGCGACTTGTCCTAATGCGTAATCTTGACTACGCTCAAAATGTGCCCACATGATGAAATGGCCATCAGGGTGTTTGAGAAATTGCTGGCGCTCGAGTTTGCAGCTGTAATTTGCAGAGGCGCAGAGAGTTGTGCTGGTCAGTACTGTGCGGTTGCCAGTATAGGTATATCCATCTGAAGATGTCTTTTCTACGAAACGGCTGAAGCTGCCGTTTGAGTAGGCTTCGTAGTCGTATCTGTAGTAAGTTTTGTTGAAGACGAGTTCGCTTTTTAGTAGAGCGTCGGAAGCTACGGTGTTGTCGTAGGTATTGTAGTCGGCTGATGGGGTGAAGGGTGTTAGGGAAACAAGGGCTGATTGATCGATGGTGGTTTGGTTGCTTCTTGCGGTGATGCGCCAGTCCAGGGGTTGGTTGAGTGGCAGATCATATACATCATGTGTGTTTCCGGCCGTAGTTCCTACGGTAGAGAAGTCGCCATCGCCACTGCGTTGTTCGACCTCATAGATCGAAGCGCCAGCAACAGCTTGCCAGGAGAGTTTGGCATTGTTGACAGTATCTTGTCCCGAGAGTTGGAACAGTTGCGCAGCAGAAGGAAAGTCCGCCGTAGCCAGATGGGCATATAAAAGGAGAATAGTAGATGAGCTGATGAACCCCATATTGAAGCAAGTATGAGTAGGTCCTGATCCTCGATTCACACAATGTACACGATATCAAAGTAGAGGCCTCAGTCTTCTTATATCACCTCTCGTCATCGTATTCGTATAGTGTATACAGCGCTAGATATGTATTGTAGATCACTGTTGACTATACATGATCAGGTTTTTGGCTTTATACGAACAGTCGACTGCTATAAATGGATTAGCTTTTGATCGTCTCTACAGCGATCTGCTATTATCCTGAATTCTTCCGTCCACAGTCCATTGATCTTGGTCTACAAGAGGGACACAGAAGCGGGGTAATGGCGAGATGATTGTCTAGTCTTGATCATGGTCACGACTTGGCTGTTTTGTTCAGCGTAGAGCTCGAGATCATGGGTTGTAGTTAGGATCTAGTGGAAAGCAAGTTTGATATTCTGTTAGGGTGTTGAACCCTCGCTGGCTATCTACTGGTATGTTGAAAGCTCCATCACCTATTCCAACCACAGTCGGCCCCCGTTACACACATCGCGCCTTGTTTCAATATTTCAAAGCAAGGGGCGATAGAAGACGACAGGCGACCTTCAACTACTTCTCCAGACAGACTTGAGTATAATAAGTTCCAAAAGCCAAGGCAGCAGAAGCACAGCAAGAGACTGCCTCGGCCGGCTGCTCCTTGAGTCCACAAGCAGCGATCGAGGTCGCAAAAGAGCCAGTGGCCCAGTTGGCGCACGATCTACACTTGTCCGCGTGAGGAGCGGAAGAGCAGGAGTACTTGTGGATCGAAGAGATCTGGGCTTCTTTGAGCTGTCTGCAGTTGCGGGCGCGTTTGTCCAAGAACACATGATCGGGCTTGGGAGCGCGAGAGATAAGAGAGAGCCCGTTGTCGGATTGAATATCCAGGAGTTTTGCTTGAGCTTCGATGGCCTCGAAGTAGCTATCAAAGAGGGAAGTGGGCACGCAAAGGGAAGGGTTGTCGGCGTACTCGATGGGCATCTCCGGAAGATTGACGCCTGTGTCGGTGTTGTTGGCGTTCATGTACTCAAAGGTGAAGCCCAGTGCTTGGATATGAGCTCCAGTAGCGCAGTTGAGAGAAGTAGAGTTCTCTGCGCTCTGAATAAGAGCATTGGCAGTGGTAATGCTAAGAGCAATGAGAGCAATCTTGGGGGAGATCATGGTCGGAGGAATGAGATGTGCTTGATTGAAGATGGATGACTTTGTGTTGTTTGTGAGAGATGATTTCTCTTGAGATGCGAGGCAGGTCTTTATAGCTAGATAGCTAGAGAACGACCTGTATCAGAGATCACTCTGACCTTACCTCCTCATGTCCGGTACGATGCTTTTGTCCCGGTCCAGCCAACGGCGTTGTCAGCAGAGTATTTGAGTGTGATAAACTTCCTCAACGAGAAGCAGAGATGATGCCGTCGTCTCGAGTCGCCGAGTATAGGTCTTTGCGAACAGTCAACCAGGAAATGTCTGTATAGCATAAGCCTTGCTCGTTGAACGAGCCAAAGTCAGTATCGCTACCAAGACAGGCACGTTTTCTTCGCATCCAAAGTGGCATTAAAGTCAGATCATGCCACCTTGATGAAATACGAGAAAGTGGACGGAGTCTTGGAAACGTTCAGAACGCAGTGCGGGTATTCTTCCAGCAGTGTATTGCAAAGTTGGCTGCATACCAGTTTCAGTGAACGCGAGGTCCACAGCGTACTGGAATCTCGTGAGTCTATCTTACGAGACGTTGATCTGCATGAGTGGTAGCAGACATCAACAGTGAGAGAGCCGAGGCTCCATTCCTGCGTATTCAACCGTGGGGATAGCTATACCGAAGCGTATCGACGCGACTTGTGCCGATGGACTGGAGAACAGACAACAATCTTAGCGGAGCTGTCACTGACGTTTTTGAGTACTTCTTACTGAGCCTGTTGTTGCATGTGGAGGAGGTGAGCTATGATTGATGATAACCAGAGTTGTAGGGAGAAGCAGCACGGCAGGATGATGTTCCGAAGATGCAATGCGTGGAAAGGGCAACTGCAACCGTGGCGGAACTTCGGGCGGTGATCTTCCAAACTCTCTCTCTCACGATCAAAATGTTAAACTCACCACAACACACCACGTGTATAGGAATCACCCGTAATCTAAGTTCCGATGGAGATGAAAGCAGGTCAGGGCTAGAGATCGTTCCTGCACGGCAAACTCGAACCGAACGATATCTGCATGATATGCAGCTCCAACCGACTTGATGAACCTCGAGGCTCCAAGCTGACAGTGCAAAGCATCTGCTTGATCTATGGAGCTGGATGTGGGAAGTTGAGAACATGTGGTTCTCTCATCAGCTGAGGCTTGCGGTATCTGAGAAGTGCTCACGCTGACTTAAACAACTACACCTCGACAGGCGGCGTGTCAACACCTTCTCAATCCTCGCTCGCCGAATCCAATGGTAAGACATCCTTCAACAACTGGAGCGCATCTTTATCAAGGAGTTCCCCATCCGTATAGTCGCAACGGCAATGTCCCAAAATTTGCTCAAGTGTCCCAATGCTTCTCTTTGCAAGTCTATATCTCGTATTTATGAATCAGGCCCATTCTTCTGTCAATACTATCGACCATAGCTTGATAGAACAAGACCACACCTTTGGTATCGACTCCGCGATTGGAGATTCAAGGTAAAATGAGCTCGTAAAACCGGTGGGTCAAGGAGATACTGCTACCAAAGTCTCAGCCTATAGTCTTTCTTCACGGCAACTCAACTTTCTCTAGGTCAATCAAAGCGAGGACGAGCGTGGGACATTCAGCATTTGGGCATCAACTATGCCTCCGAGACAAAGACATATAAGAACCCGAGCACCTGCCTAGGTCAACACTGATTCACAGCACTCCGTCCAAAGCCAACAACCCAATTTCCAACCATTTCGAACACAATGCAATACTTGTCTGCCGTCCTCGCTCTCTTCGGCACCCTGTATGTCTCTTTTTCTCATACGGTCCACGATGTCAATCACGACAATACACTGATAACGGACTCAAATAGTGCCATTGCAGGCAAACACCACAACTGCGGCTGCAACGTCCGTGGCGCCTACAGCGAAGAGCTTAGTCAAGCAACTTGTGCTCTGTGGGGTGCCACCCAGATCCACACTCACTTTGATGGCCATTCTGTAAGCTTGACTCCCTTGACATAATCCCTACTTGTTTCTCTTCTTCCACATTCAAGGACACTTTCTTACATGAGAATTGTGCAGTGCGTCGACAAGGGAATAGGCCGAGGTATCGATGGCCAGCCCTGGGAGAACACTTGCAGACAGGCCTGGCAAATCAACTTTGGAGGAAACCCGAACGACGTCGAAGGACACTGCTGGCACTAGAAGGATGTGGCAGACCCTCAAATCAGTTCTTGAGGCCAGACATTGCAACGATTATACTTCAGCGCTCAATATGTAGTTCTGAAGGAAATGCGGCACTGGAATTATCATTTAGTACGTCGAACAGTAGAAACTAAGTCTGTCCTTACAGTAGTAGTAGTAGTATAAACCAATCCTATCTCTGCGCTCACCAGTCCGAGTATAATCTGTTTCCTTACGCTCAAGGCATGTTTGATGGCGTGAACTTATGAAGATTACTCGTTGAACATCTATACGATAGAACCTCCAACATCTTTCTGAATGTTCGGAGCCATGTGTGCACAGATAGCCCCTCATCATATACTAAGCTTGGTCGGCCGTGTGATTGCAGAGATGCACGATTCTTGCCACATTATCAGCGACATCCACCAAGAACAGCACGATCGAGCCTTTTTTACGGACGACTGTCCTGACGTCGAGAACGATCCAACATGACTTAGTAATAGGTGTGCAAATGAGCTGCCCGGTCAGTACGAGCGGACATGCAGGTCATATGCAGTCAGCCACACCCATAAGCGAATTGATATAGCAAGATCTGCCACGCCAAGTCCACACCTGCACCTCGATGCGATAGTAAAGATTATCACGCATCGTGTATGCGTACAACTTTAGCGATATGCAATCCTCTCGCGACCCCGCAGGTCTGTTTCTGAGGTAACTTGCCGAGCGACTTCTCCTCGATCGTTATCTTACTACGAATGTGCCCTCTTGTTCGTTGTTTCTCAACCACTTTCGTACTATCTTACCACCAAGATGGGTCGTCAGAGCGAATCGGAGACAGGCATGAATACCACTTCTACAGATATCAGCTACGATGACCGCGAAGTCTTCACCGACGAAAAGAACCACCAAATCAAATATCGCACTCTATCCTGGCAATCAGCAGCTTTCATCATGATCACCGAGATCGTGACCGGTGGCACCTTGACTCTCCCTCAAGCAATCGCAGTCGTCGGTCTCGTTCCAGGCACCATCATTATACTCTTCTGCGGTATCTGGGCTTTGTTTACATCGTTCTTGCTCATCGACTTCAAGCTCAATCATCCGGAGGTGCATAACATGGGTGATGCTGGATACATTTTATTCTCGCCTTTCGGGCTAGGAGTGATGGGTAGGGAAGTATTGAGTGCAGGCACGATTCTTTTTGCTATCACAGGCGTGGGGAGTATGAGCTTGCTTGGTCAGTTGGCATTACAGACCTTGAGTCAGGGCAGGATGTGTGCGATGTCTTATCTAGGTATCTGGACTTGCATCACCTTCCTTGTTGCTTTACCTAGGACTTTTGGGGCAGGCTTACTAGGATTCTCCGTCGCGGCCTGTGTTTCTGTGCTGGTTGCTACTTTGGTTGCTATGATTGGCAGTGGTATTGAGCCGACTCCCGATCGAATTGTCGTTGCTACGGCGCCAAATTCATTCTATACGGCGTTTCTAGCCATCACAAATCCTGGTAAGCAGAGCTGGATGAGGAGAAGGGGAGCAAAGATGCTGATTAAGTTAGTCCTCGCCTATGCTGGCCACTTCTTGTTCTTTACCATCATTTCCGAGATGAGAGTCCCCAGTGACTCCAAGAAATCAGCATGGGCGCTTCAACTTTTCAGCACGACCTGGTATGTCATCTTCGCTGTAGTGTCCTACTTTTATCTCGGCTCCACGGTGCAAAGCCCATCTTTTCTCAGCTTGTCAGAGATTTGGGCAAAAGCTGCTTGGGGCTTGTTTTTGCCGAACATCCTGGTCGCGGGAGCTCTATACAACCATTTCGCCGCCAAGATTGTCTTCGTGAGGATGTTTAGGAAGAGCAGGCACTTGACAGAGAACACAGTGCTCGGATGGGGGGTTTGGATCCTGTTGCTTGCAATCGCAAATGCCTGCGGTTTCGTACTGGCGACTGGTGTGCCGGTATGCCATTCTGCTTGTCTTCAATTGCATGAGCACTTCATTGACACGTTGACAGTTCTTCTCATATCTTGGTGGCATAGTCGCGTCAGCTTTCGCCTCGTGGTACACGTACGGCCTTGCGGGAGCCTTTTGGTGGCACGACACTCATCATCTCGGTAATGGATGGATATCCGTCAAGCAAAGATGTCCAATGTTCATACTATGCCTTGGAACTCTACTTGCTGGAGGTTTTATTTGTGTTGGGGGCATGTACGCGATTGTCAAGTCGTTGATCGAGGCATATGCTTCTGGAGCTGTTGGCCACCCGTTCACCTGCTGATTGCCTCTGAGAAAGTAGGTGAATGGAACAAGTTCTGATATTCAAGTCGTGCTTTCCGTATTCGAGCAGCGAACGGAGATCGATCTTGTTACGGAGACTCGTATGTCGTAACACTTTAGGGCTATCAGACGCAATATTAGGCGAGTCGGCAAAAGTTGCCATCTCAACGATTGGCTAGCAAGTGAAACCAGAACCGGACGAGCTCATGCTGGTGTCCGTCGGAGAGGAACATTTCTCTCTTAGCTTGTTTCCTCTTGAGAACCTCATCTTCAGCTGTTTGTATTTCATCTCTCCAGAACATGTTGCTGAAATCACCAACCCGAGCATGCCGGAAGCGAAGAAGGGCAAGAGCTCGCGCGGGCCCTGATGAGGGATGAAACTCGCCTGCCACGGGCCAAGCCGAAGGCATCGCGAGATGCGCTGGCAGCGACCAGGTTCTCGTTTCTCTTCGAAGCCCAAGGCAAGTCTGCTCTCGAGTCGTCCTCGCCAATCAGCCTACTGAATTTCCATATCGACTTCCTTGTTGACGCGGACACTTGCGAGTGCCTGTTGAGCAGTTTGAGTTGCTTCCCGCACCGTGTACTCCCAGTTTCGACCATCCACAGTGCTACACGCCAGCTGCGGTGTCACAAAACCTACACAGCTCTTTCAAATCTGGTGATTAAAGTTTTGTGGATAGTTACAGGACCATGAGACGGGATTTGATGAGTCAGGTTTCTCTCTTGTTCCGATCCAGATCTATTCCAGCCTCAGCATCATCGTCACCCCCAAGCCGGTCGTCGAATCCGCGGATGAAACACTGCCCAAGTCGCGCCTTCCCTGACTTCAATTGACAACCAACACACGCAGATCAGTCTGCCTCGTTCGTCGCAATCGTTTGACCACTTTGAGAAGTAGGCTTCAACCTCAACAGCACTTTCCGGCATTGGGTTAAATATATACTAAATATACGAGGCTTCAAGGTGCGTTTGTCTGTTCGTTCTGCGGTTACGACCGTGCTTCTGCTTCCCAGCCACTGCATGTTTCCTGCCACTTGGGTCTACCCAAGTTCGCTGTCCATACCCAGCCCCTCGAGTAATATCCCTGTTTGACAAAGCGCTGTCTTGTCGGCACAAATCATGTTTTCTGTTCAATTCCTATGTTCTGCAATTGCCGGTCCACTTTTTCCTGCCCAAACCTTCTTTCATGTCTCTACACCATATCGTCATACATACTGAGTGTCGCAATAGAAGCAGACTACCGTCATATTACCTCTGTACAAGTATCTTGTGCGATACAGATCGGTGGCTGTTGAACAAGGAGTATAGGCTTCAGCCGAAGGATTTGAGCGGAAACGGCCCAAGTAGCGGCTCTGGATCCACTACCAGCCTTCAAACTGTCGCATCAACGGCGCAGTTCGATTGACGATTACCACGAGTCTCACGACCCATTGGCGACTGCACGAAGGCAACAGCGAATAGCCCAAGACCAGAGCAGCTTCAGCGCATCGTCCCCGACGTCGACGTCCTCGGAAAGCACCGCTCGAGGGCTACGACGAGCCCCCCGAATCGACGACTCTCGGCGTGTCAGTAGACGAAGATCTCTTTCTTTCGACAGCGCAAACGATCACGTCCACGAACCCCGGCTTCCGCGACTTGATCCCAACTCGATAGATCTCCCAGATCTCACACCACACCCAGCTCTTCGCATCTCGCGACGTCAACACTTTGCGATTCTCTACGCAATCGAAGAAGCAATTCGCACGCCATACCCCTTTACACCCGTCCTTGAGGAAGAGAGAGAAGCAATGTCAGATCTTCTGGGCAGCAACAACCAGAGTGGCAGTAGAACCACACCTTCAATGCGTACACCCCGCGACGTCATGGCAGATCGACTTGCAAGGGAGGCAAGAAGGGAGGCTGAGGCTAACCAGCAGAGAGAGGAAGAGCAGAGATCTTCTGAGCGCGAACGTAGAAGAGCTGCCGCCGCCGCCACGGAGCGTATGGCTAGACCTGAAGCCTCATCATCGTCGGCGCGTGTCCCCGAGGAGACTCAAGGCAACCTCCCTTCCCGCCAACGATCTCAGAGCCAGTCAGCGCAACAACCTCCTAACACGCAGGCCACGTCTGGTCATCGACGATCTCACACGACCACCCAGTCCGGAGCACGCATCTCCTCAGCACCCGATCCTCCTTCAGCATCAAAGGGAGATGATCTCAGAGAGGAAGTCCGTCCATCGACAACGCGCATGAACTTCCCTCATGCATTCGAGAGATGGGAAGATCTGTCATCACACTGGGAAGGGCTCACATCGTACTGGCTCCGTAAGATCGAGGGCAACACTGACGAGATCCGTCGTAACATCCCGTCGGCTGCTGCCATGCAACGCCAGATCCAGGACCTCTCGGCTGCTGGAGCCAATCTCTTCCATGGATTGGTAGAGTTGCAGAGACTGCGCGCAAGCTCTGAGCGCAAGTTTAAGCGCTGGTTCTATGAGATGAGAGCTGAGCAGGAGAAGTGGCAAGAGGACCGCGCAGACTTGTTGGGCCAGATCCAGGATGAGCGTAACGCGAAGGAGCAGGCCCTGGCTGATGTTGTGCAGGCTCGCAGAGACGCGCGCCAGCAAGAAAACGTTGCCAATGAGGCTCGCAGAGAGCTCAACATCTCGAAGAATGAAGCCAGGCGTGCTTGGGAAGATCTTGGCACCATGGAGGCAGCCCGTCTTGGATGGATAGGAGATCTTCGCCAGGGCCTCCCCACCGTCATTGGAGGCGTTCAGGTCGTACCTATGCACACTTCCAGCCATCAGGGCAGTGAACGTCGTCCTACCACTGGCGGAAGCCCTCAGTACCATCAGGCAAGATCGCAGCAGTCTCCAGAGGTTCACCAGTCCCAGCAGCAATACCAACCCATTGTGCCGGACGTGCAATACCAGGAAGAGGAGCCATCGCCTACAGACACTGACCCCTTCACCGAGTCGGCCAGAGCTGGTCAACATCTCCACCACGAACCCGACCTGCAGCAACTCGGTCCCGACGAGGCATACGCCGCTGGCAGCACTCCTGCCTCGACCTCGACCGCTCGCACTGCCATCTCCCCACAACAGCAACGTCGTGATCTGTCCCCCCATGCCGTGTCTCCCTCGATCCACCCCAACGTGACCACCACTCGTCCTACAATCCAACCCAGCCCATCCGCCAGCACAGGCGCTGTTCGCGACGAGCCTGAACTCTTCTACCAGCAACCTCCTGGCAAGGTCTACCTCCACTCTTCTCCTGGCAGTGCCGGTGCGGGCTCAAGGACCCCCGTCGCCGAAACCACTCAAACCATTCGCGAATTAGGCTCGCGCCCTTCCTACGAATCAAACACAACTGAAGAGACCGAGTATGAGATTGACGAACACGGCAACGTCCGCCGCGACGCTCAAGGCCGTCCCATCGTCTACCGCAACCCCAGCCGTAGCGCACAGCACAACGCCAGTCACGTCTCTTCCGAAGACTACGACACCGCCGCTGATGTCGCCCGCGAGCGCGAACTCGCCGCCCGCTATGGTGTCAATATGCCCCCTCCCCAGGTCCCACACGCACCCACGACCAGTGCCGAGGCTATGGCTTCATTCGCCACTTCAACTGTCGACGATGCTGACCCTGCCGGTTACCGCGCCGCCGAACCTGCCGATTATGAAGGTGCAGGCTACGGCGACTGGGAGGCCCTCCAGAGCAGACATCACCATCCCACTCGCCTCTCAGATGTTCTCGAGGAGGACGAACGCAGTCGCACCACAGCCGAATAGGAAAAGGTTGTGGATGATTCTGACAGCAACCACCTATTCAGTCAATACTTCAACAGCGACGACGATGATGATGAGGTCGTTTTTCGTCCTCGCTCGAGTGATAAGCTCGGTTGAGTGAGCTTTACGATCGAATTCAAGCAACGCATGGCAGTAATCTTGTCTCTTCACAACTCTTCTTTGCACCTTTCCTCACTTCTTCCTTAATTTTTCTCTCTGTTTCCTTGCATTTCACAGCAAGCGTGCCGTTTTACGTCAAAGCGCGGTGCTAATGGGGGCTTCGGGTGGTGGTAATGACTTTGCATACTCGGGGATGGCGGTGGCTTTTTCACGACATCAATGAGGTTGAAGGGACGAAAAGAAACACACGACGCACACATTTCACGCTTTCATTGCTTCACTTCTTTATCTGGGTTGTTTTACCCATGGCTACTCACTGTTGGATTGCTTTCACTTTATTCTCTTCTCTGCTTTACCTTTTGCTCAGGATAGTTCTTGCGGACTTGACTTATCCTTTTTCTTTCCATGAGCTCACTTTTCTGTAATCGTTCTTATACCCAAATTCTCTTCACTTTTGTTTCTGTAATCAAACCCTTTTTCTTCACTACAAGCTTCTTTATTGATTGGTTCTGTGCTTCTCCCGGCATCGTATTTCTCCTGTTATACACGTCTGTGAAAATGCAGAATGATCTTCAGGTTGCTGTAAATGTCCAGTGAGAGTCGTCGCTTCTCGCACTCTCAATGGCCAAATCTTCGATCTCGAATCCAATCTCGCATTTTGACAAGCGTTTCCGTCTAGGGGGGTCGGTGTGCAGGGAGAGGCGATTGACGATCAAAAAGTTGAAAATTACATAGATAGCAAAGAAACCCCTTGCCTTTTCTCTATCTTTTTTACAAAGTATACACGAATTCGGGATTCTCACGATCCGTGAGATCCAACCATTCTTGATTCTCCGCTTTGACGTAATCGGGGGAAGCGCGGATGTCGGCTCTTTTGCTGTTTTGTCTCTTGCAGTACCAATAGATGAATACGATGTCGACTATACAGAGAAGATAGCAGACAATCTGGAATTCAGAGTTAGTGGGTTTGCAAAGCTTTTGTAGGGAGGGGCATAGCTTACAATAACGATACAAGCGGGAATGTATCTAGGTGCATCTGCGGGACGGAAGGTTTGAGGGCCGATGATGTTGCCGACGCAGTAGGCGATTAGGTAAAGGGCGGCTACTGTGGTTTTCTTGGTCCATCCGGCGACGTTTGTGGAGATCAGACTGAGGAGAGCGACGAATGGTGTGGGTGATGCTTGGGTGAGGTAGTAGCCGAAGAGACGTCCGATGTTGTTGTCGAGTGGTAGGCAGACGATCAAAAGCATACCTAGTGTGGAGATCCAGAGACCGGAAGTTGAGATCAGAAGACGGTGACCGAATTTGTCGCCGAGGTAGCCGCAGACGAGGAGGGCGATGACTTCGACTGCACCGCCTGGAGTACCGTATAGGAGAGACTCTTCTGCTGTGTAGCCGAATGATGTGATGAGCTGAGAGAAGAAGTTGGAAATGCCACCTGGAATGACAAATTAGCTTCTGAGGTTCATCGTTCAACGAGAACCATTGTACTTACCATTAGGGATGTCAGCGACCAGGGCATAGAAAACGAATGCCCAAGTCAGCGGATCCAGCAGCGCCTCCTTGAGCTGATACATCTTGAAATGCTTGTTTCCAATACCCTGCTGGTTGCATCTGACACGCTCAATAGCAAGGATACGATCTTCCTTGCTCAAAAAGCGTGCGTTCAGTTGACTGTCCGGGATAACCCAGAAGAAAATAGCCCCGACACAAATGGTCAAGCATCCGGTAACCAGGAAAATGATCTTCCAGGGCTCAATGGCGGATCCATGGATTCTCGTTCCCTTAGCAATACCGTATGCTACCAGACCACCGAATATCTGGGCAAATCCATTGAACGAGAACCAGATTGATGTTCGAGACCCTTGCTCTTTCTTTGTATACCATTGACTAGTCAAAAGTGCGAATCCAGGAGTGACTGCGGCTTCTGTAACACCGAGGAAGAATCGAACAGCAACACCGCCACCGAAGTCGCTCACAGCTGCGAAAGTGCACAGAGTGGCCCCCCAAAGAATAATGTTGGCGGCCGAGTATTTTCCTAGTGGTAATCTTTGCAAGAGTCGATTGGTAGGGTATTCCCATGCGAGGTATCCGAAGTAGAACCTTTGGTGCGAGTTAGTCCTACTATTCACAGGTGTTGGTGTTTCTTCCTCTTACATTGAGCTCAGCCATTGATAGTTGTTTCCTGTTAGGTTCGTGTCTACTCTCAGTCCCATGACAGAGGCGTATGATAATGTTGTCTTGTCCAAGTAGTTCAAGCCGTATACAATACACATGACCTAGAAATAAAGATGCAATCAGTACGAGTTCGATGAAGGCGTAGTTCATTCTGGGATACACACAGGCATCAGATTCCAGTCAATCTTCCGTAGTAATCGCTTGTTGGTCGCTTCATCCAATTCAATAACTTCTCCTTGGTGCGACGCGAAAGCCTTCAAGGCCTCATCACCATCTCCAGCATTTTGCAAAACCGACTTGTCTAGACTGCCATTGCGAATGGCATCTGACAGAGGTCCAGGTAGGTCCTTCTCCGCATCATAAGACTTCTCAGTACCAGACATATCGACAGAAAAGAAATGCGACAAAGAAACAAAATTACAGCAAGGAAAGAAAAGACCCGGCACCCGTGAATACTTAAGCAAAGGATTAGAGCTACTCCACAAAGATACGTAGATATCGGCGAGCAGAGCGGAATATCATCCCTCATTGAGGTTACACATGAGTTTATGTTACCTCGCCATGCCGTTAGATAGGCACGGCGTAAGGCCAATCGAGGTATCCGAGGGGGAATGATCGTCAAGATGCGCGTGGAGAAAGAGAGGTCGATCAAGCACTTCTCGGCCAAGCTTAAACCATCTTGGGCAGGTGCGATGACGGTCTCTTGCCCGTAGCTTGGCATGCCATCATTGCTTTTGTGGTATAGACATTTCGAGGCAACGCGATTGCAGAATATTTTCAGGCTTTGAGAAGCACAAGTAAGTATCGACCAACGTCGGTCTGATCGTAGAAGATGATTGGGAATATGCTCTCAGTCTGAGGTTTCGAGGGCAAAGCTTGAGTCAAAGAATCGGTGAATTCATTGTTCACTTGCTCTTCAGGTCGCTCTCATGACTATAAGATATCGCCAGTAGCCTGTTATTACTGGAGAATAGTCAGGTCATCACCCCAATTCCTCATAGATCGCACGAGTGACCAAAGATCGCATGCGTTCAGTAATTTCTCGAAGAGCCGAGCATTTATCTCAAGTATTGGGAGTAACCCTGACTCCAGATTTACCCCGCCATGCTCACGTCACAACTCTCTTGCTTACAAACACCCGAGTAATCCGAATATCTCAACTCCAAAACGCAAAAGAAACAAAACCTCTCATGTCCCAACTACTCACAAAAAGAGCACTCTCAATCTCCAGACCTCTTAAATCCAACCACCTCAAAACAATCGCAAGAATGAGCTCCTCAGACGCCTCCGCCCACTTCCCCCCACCTTCCATCCGCAACATCCTAAACGAAGTAACAACCCTCCTTCACGAACGCAACCAAACCATCGCAGTCGCCGAAACAGCAGCAGGCGGTCTCCTCTCTTCCTCTATCCTCTCCACCCCTGGCGCCTCCAAAGTCTACAAAGGCGGTCTGACCCTCTACACCCTCCCCTCCCGCACCGCCTACGCAGGCTGGACGGACGAAAAGACCAAGAACTACAAAGGTCCCACGCCTGAAATTGTTGCTGGGATGGCTAAGCATGTGAGAGGGGAATTAGGGGCGGATTATGTGATTTCGGAGTCAGGGACTGCTGGGCCTACGGGTGGGGAGACGAGGAATAGGACGCCTGGATATGTTGCGCTGGCTGTGGATTGTGAGAAGGGGATGTTTACTAGGGAGGTGGAGACGGGGTTGGGAGGGGACAGAGTGGGAAATATGGTGAGGTTTGCCGAGGAGGGATTGAAATTGGTTAGGGATGTCATTACTGGCGATGCTAAGCTGTAGAGTATAGTATGGCTTTGGTATAGCAAGCCTGAAATGTTCAACTTGCAAATTCGAAAATCAAGATATAAACGTCCCTCTCAGCTTGTCAGACCACAGTCGATTATGATATTCTGCCCTGTCATGCTCTTTGACAAAGCAAGCGTTCGTACTTGCTCTGCCACATCCTAGAATGTACGGTTAGTACTGGATCCTCTGGTGTAAGATTCGAGTCCACTCACATCAACCTCAGGCAGCCTCTTCAGCTTAGTGTTATTCTTATGTGCCTCCCTCTTCTGCTCCGAAAACTTATACCCCCACTCCGTCAACATCAACCCAGGACTGACAGAATTAAACCTAATCCTCGGAGCACAAATATTCGCCAAACACTTTGTCAAATGTATACTCGCCGCCTTGGTGACCGCATACGGCAGCGAACTTCCACTAGGCTTGACACCGGCAATACTAGCCGTGGTGATAAACGCACCTTCCGTCTTGTCCAAATGCTCTCTGGCGGCGTATGCCAACCACATGTGTGCTTTTACATTGTACAAGAAGCATTTGTCCCAGTCTTCGTCGAAGTGCTGTTCGTCGAAGTTCATGAAATTGGTTAGGCGTGTGTAGCCAGCGTTTGAGATTACGACGTCGAGGCGGCCCATTGTGGTGATTGTTTCCTGGATGAGGATGGTGATGGCATCGCGGTTGCTAATGTCTGCTTTTATGGCATGGAAGCGGGGGGATGTTTGGGAGGAGACGGTACTGGGGATGTTGTTGAGTTCTTTGAGGACGTCCTCGGCGCGAGATGTGTTGTTTGCGTAATTGATCACCTGTGAGTACGTTGTTAGGAGTATGCTATGATAGAGAGCTCGCAGAGAAGACATGCCACTCTGAAGTCTGGTGCCAGGACTCGGGCAATGGCAGCGCCCAGTCCTGCTGTGCCTGCTGTGATGAGAGCAACTTTCTGTACTGCAGCCATGGTATGAGACGAAATGTGTGACAAGGACTAAAACGGGCAGAAGCAGGCAAAATCAAGAACTGGAATATGATCCAACAGACAGATAACAGAGAAGGATATACTTGGCCGAGGACCCTAGTAAGGACTGCCGCGGGGTAGCTACTTGTGTTTACCTTCCCACCTTGATATGCGGAGCTGCTCCGCACTGGAATTCCGCGGCAGAGAAGACCGGGATAGGCATCTTTCCGCACTGGCTTACTGATGAACACTTGGTAGTCCTCAGATCTGACAAGCAAGAGTGTAGACTCGCCGATGATATCGGTTGCCTACTTCTTGATAAACGAAATGTTTGTCGCGAGAGAAAAGGCTTTGTGGTGAAGCTTCGAGCTGGAGAGAGCAATTGCCGAGATCGGCATGACGTCGAGAAGGCCGAAGTTTTGTAGAAGTCGAAGTCCATAGGTGTCGAACTCGAGCCTCGAACACTTGAGATAGTCCAATTCACAAGATAGATACACAATGGCTTCATTCTTCAGATCAGTACCCAGAGCTCTTTCTCGTGCTTCGGCATGTCAGCCCCTGACTGCTCGTGCCAGAGCTGCTCCCTTCTTGTACCGTGGTCTTGCCACAACCCAGGAGCAGCCTCGCATTCGTCTGGGCTCTGTTGCCCCTGACTTCAGTGCAAAGACTACCAGCGTAAGCTTGATTGCTGCGAATGGACAGACCAGTAATACTGACAAGTGCAGGGTGACATCAACTCGTTCCACGAATGGATTGGCGACAGCTGGGCAATCTTGTTCAGCCATCCTGCCGACTACACGCCTGTATGCACCACTGAGCTCGGTGCATTTGCCAAGTTGAAGAACGAGTTCGATGCTCGTGGCGTCAAGATGATTGGCCTGGTATGAGATTCGAAAGAGGATGAGATGGACAGAGCAAGGCTGACCGATAATCGCAGAGCGCCAACGACCTCGGATCGCATGAGGGTTGGATTCAGGACATCAACGAGATCGCAAACACCAGCCTCCAGTTCCCCATCATCGCTGACCACGATAGAAAGGTTGCCTTTCTGTACGACATGATCAACCAGGAAGACTTGGACGACGCAGCCAAGAAGAGCATCGCTTTCACCATCCGCTCCGTCTTTGTCATCGACCCCCAGAAGAAGGTCCGTCTCACGATGATGTACCCTGCATCTACTGGCAGAAACAGCGCCGAGGTTCTCAGAGTCATCGACTCTCTCCAGACGGCAGATAAGAAGGGAATCGCCACACCCATCAACTGGCAAGTTGGCGAGGACGTTATTGTGCCTCCTTCCGTCTCGACCGAGGACGCAAAGAAGAAGTTCAACAACGTCAGAGAGCTCAAGCCTTACCTGCGCTACGCAGAGATCAAGTAGATGGCCGGCTTGTCAGTGACTGGATAGTAAAAATATAGACATGATGAACCAAGACTAGATTTCCAAGTACCTTTGACATGTAGCTGGCATACCTCGTGGCTGCTTCTGGAAGAACGGTGGATCGGCTCCAATCGACGCTATCCAAAGCATCTGATCCGTTGCTGCGTGCACAAGAGCGAAGCTGGTGGGTGTTCGATGCTTGGTCTCGGCGTCCATTCGGCCGGCATTCAAGATCAGCCTCGGCTCCCCGGATTTGATGCTGAGTCCCCTCGGGAAAGCTTGAGAAATGTTGCATCACATGAAGAGAGCACGCCCAGCATCATCGGCTTCACTGTTTGACATTTGTGGCTTCTTCTTTCACTGGTGACATTCTTCCCCTCTTGCTCCCTCTTGCTTCATCTCTCCTTGATCTTCAACTCTCTCCGACCTATCTCTATCCCCAGCTGTCACCCCCACAGCTTCTCCACATCCTTTCCGCATCACATCATGTCCAAATCAAGCATACCGAGCGTCAATGACCTGCCGTCTGCAGACGAACTGAAGAAGGATGCTGTTGTCGCAACAAAACAGACGTTTGCGAGTTTGCGCTCGCTAGTCTCTGGAGGCGCCGGTGGTGTTTGCGCAGTCGTGGTTGGACACCCCTTCGACTTGGTCAAGGTGCGCTTGCAAACCGCTCAAGCCGGCGTCTACAGCGGCGCAATGGATGTTGTGAGAAGAACCGTCGCCAAGGAGGGTCTCGTTAGGGTATGCTATAGCCTGCTATGCTGAAGCTGGTCCAACAACTCACAGTGCGATAGGGTCTGTATGCCGGTGTCTCGGCTCCCTTGGTCGGAGTGACGCCAATGTGTAAGTCCAGCTTTCTGAACATGGACAAACACGATTGCTAATCCCTCTTGTAGTCGCCGTCAGCTTCTGGGTATGACCGAACCAAACCCACGAACAAACCTTGCAACGACTGACAGAAGCTAGGGTTACGACTTGGGCAAGAAGCTCGTCAAATCAACCAGCACAGTAGTCAACGACCAATTCACCGTCGGCCAGGTATGCGCTGCTGGTGCCTTCTCCGCCATCCCCACAACCGCCATCACCGCCCCCTTCGAGCGTGTAAAGGTGTTGCTGCAGATCCAGGGTCAAAAGACTTTGGCTCCCGGCGAGAAGCCAAAGTACGCAGGTGGTGTTGATGTCGTGCGTCAACTCTACAAGGAAGGCGGTGTCAGATCCGTCTTCAGAGGAAGTGCCATGACGCTCGCCAGAGACGCCCCTGGATCAGCAGCATACTTCGCAACCTACGAAATCGTCAAGCGCAGACTCACACCCAAGAACGCAGACGGCACTCCCGGCGAGCTCAGTCTTCTTGCTGTCATGGCCGCCGGTGGTGCTGCCGGTATCGCCATGTGGATTCCCGTCTTCCCCGTTGACACCATCAAGAGTCGTCTGCAATCGGCAGAGGGCAACCCTACAATCGGAGGCACTGTCAAGGAGCTCTACAGAAGAGGAGGTTACAAGGCATTCTTCCCTGGTATTGGTCCCGCCATGGCTCGTGCTGTCCCCGCCAACGCTGCCACTTTCCTCGGTGTCGAGTTGGCTCAAAAGGCCATGACCAAGATGTTCGACTAGACGTATAGATTCTCAACAAATTCAAAAATGCTCCTTTGACAAATACTCAATGTCCACTATCCAATGGTGGATTCTGACTCCAGGGTCCTGCTATGAAACAATTTTTCGAGTCGACATGGCTGATCTTTCTTGGCGCTTGACTCTCCAGAGTCGATCGCCGTGAACCCTTGATGATCACTGTTCCCTTCTTACGACTCGTTTCAGCACAAGGACGCCTCTGGCCTGACTGCCGGACTTTCGTAACTCCACAGGTTTCACTCTTTTGTCTATCTGCAATATCGGTCAAGGGTGGTGTCAGGCCTAGTAGATTGTCTAGTAAAGTGAATCCACAATTTGGAAGTAGGCGGCGAAAACCATAAAAATTAAGTCTCTTCCTCCAATTCACGTTTTTCTCTTTTCCATACCTATACCTCTCGACACCACTCTTTCAAACATGTCAGACGGCACAATTGTACTTACCGGAGCCACCGGCTTCTGTGGTTTCGCTATCCTCCAGGAGGCTCTTCAATTCGACTACAACATCCGCATCGTGGTGCGCAGCGATGCCAAAGCCGATATTGTTCGCAACAACCCATGCTATAAGTCTCTTACCAGGAAATTTTCGCCATGCAGTTTCTGGGTCGTCCCAGATCTGGCCGCCGAAGGAGCTCTGGATGAAGTAACAGTGGGTGCCGATTACATAATTCACTCTGCATCGCCAGTACCCTTTTCGAACGCTACTATGGAGCCTGCAGAGCAGTGGAACCAATTGATCGAGCCTGCCATCAACAACACACTTTCCGCTTTGAAGTCAGCACAAAAGTCCGGCACTGTGAAGAGAGTCGTCATCACTTCTTCCTGCGCCATCTTCATTTCTCCCGCCGTCCTTGGTGGTCCCGTAGACGTCCCCGTCACTGTCACTGAGGAGACAGTCAATCCTGAAATCCCTCCTCCTTATTCAGGCAACATGGTCGCCTATGTGGCATCCAAAGTCTCTTCATTCCGCCGCTCGAGACAATGGATGGAAGAGAACAAGCCGAACTTCGACGTCGTCAACATTTGCCCCACCTACGTCCAAGGAAGAAACGAATTGGCTACTTCACCTGCGGACTTGATGGCCACAAGCAACATCCTCTTCCTCCGCATTGCGCTGGGCCTCACACCCCCCAACTCACCAGCCGAATTGGCTTCCGTGGTGCACATCGAAGACGTAGCAGCCATCCACGTAGCCGCCCTAAACAAATCCTCCATCCCCGCTGGCGAATACCTCTTCGGTCAAGAATGCAAATGGAACGACGTAAACGACATTTGCAAAGACCTATTCGCTGAGCAAGTGGAAAGCGGTGTTTTGCCCTGTACTGGAAACGTGCCTACTAAATCGGTGGTTTGCAGTAAGGAAAAGACGGAACGCGTGTTTGGGATTGAGTTGAAGGGGGTGGAGGATATGGTTGAGGATTTGATGGAGCAGTATTTGGAGCTTTCTGGGTTGCAGGGGAAGAATGATGAGGATGATGAGGATGATGAGTAGACGAAATTCCATACAGACCCCTCAGAAGCAACATCTGGTGAGAGCGTAATTTATAAAGCTTTGTTAATACTTGCAACATCTAGACTTTCGGAGTACGTTTTTTTCTGGATGTGCTTCTAGTGTCATGTTACATTAAGTCTGCTGGACCTTGAGGCTCCATCCCGAGATAGCTACAGGGAGCAAGTCGGCAGTGAGTCGCTGCTTCTTTTTGAAAAACGCTTGCTCGATAATGATGTTGTCGTCATTGCAAGACCAATGACATTGGAGGAAATGTCATGACTGTGAGCTGAGCATATAATACGAGCAGTCCATGACGATACGTCTACACCAGTGATCCAGTCAGTGAAACCCCCCATTTGACAGGAGAGTTTCAAGGAGGAATTGCAGCAACATGTCGCTTGCGTGAACGTATCGTTGATGGGTAGATACGTTAGCAAGCATGAGTAGTAAAGAAGCCGAAAAGACAAGCAATCTGCAAACGTTCGTCCGAACGATGGGACAAAGCAACTGAAACCTTGAATCTCCTACTCTGAGAACAATGTTCGAGTGAAGGGTCGTGAGAGGCTCGCGAAGAGAAGGGCATTTAACATCATTTAGACCATACCTGATAATATCCTTATCGGATATTCTCGAGCTAAAGCTTTGAAATAAGCGCCTCAATAGCCAATGGTTGTAAGCAAGGAATTGTTTGATCGTCTGCTCGCGTACAATGTTCCTAGGCGAGAAATGTCTCCATTGAAGATCCCGCATAGATCAGCGCTGTAACTTAGTTTGCGGTCTACTAAAGCCAGAGAAGGGAGACGAGTAGTATCATGTGTAATCTTTTCTCATGCAAGATTCCTGGATGCCTTTAACTGAGTGGTTTCACAAAATCGTGATTCGTCCTGCTGGTGAGACGTGGCTCCAGCTATTGATCAAAATCTCACCGCTTTGCTTGCTAGATCTTTCGCAGAGGTTGTTTCTTGTACTGCCTGTGATGATTTGTGACAATGGGGAAAGGTATACTCAGTCTGTTGGTCTCGCCTTCTGTCGGCATTCTCGTCTTGGTGGCTCGCATCAGATTCGACTTCGCCACTGTGCTGACAAATTGAATGCGCTGTGATAGCACTAGAATGTAAGCCACGAATGCAGTGCGCTAGCTGAGTTGATGCTTCTATCCCGATGACGAGATTGCTCATGGAGCATTGTGCCAGTGTAGACTCCACAATCGTGCTGACAAAACTGTTGGCATAGGCCGACAAAAGAGCTGTCAGGTTGAAAGAATTGTCTTTGCTAGACGAACTGTTCTTTGACACCTGCAAGCGACACAATGAATAGATTGTCATCTCATGTCAGCATGATTGACTGATCGTGTCTCTACCTGCTATGCACGGAGGCCGGCCGGCGCTTACATCTGTAGTATTGGGTCAGACGGTTTGAAGGAAAGCGGCTTATTGGATCTATAGGGTTACCAGAAGAGGTCATGCGTGCCATAGACAGCTGGTGCGTTCATACGGGGCCGGAAGAAGTATAGAAAGTGGCACATCTCTCACGTCAATTGTAGAGATTCATGCTTCGCTGTCAGCGAGACAACGATGCAGGCCTTGTCCAGTCATGGCTAACTGTAGCTGCATCCGACGGTTAGTGTGAGCTTTGGATACTGCTTATATCGACCTTGGTAAGCACCGCCATTGGTCAGATACCCTTGCTATGCAAGAAAGCGGGCGAAACGTCGGATGTGATTTGAGTCTGTACCGTTTTTGCAGGCTGCAGCGATACACGAAATCAATAAGACAGGGATGAGGCGAGATACTTATTGATTGGTTGGATTGGTTTCGTGACTTGAAGCTGCATGACCTGCAGTCACTGCAGTGCATGTTGTTCCCGCAGCCTTGGATCAGGCGTCTCCGCGTCGCCGCCACCATGCAAGAGGCTGGAGCCAGTTAAAGCGGCGACATTTCATGCGGCCTGCAAGCGAAGCACTGCAATTTTGCGCACATGTATCCGTAACTTGCATGCATACTATATACATTGATCATAGAACGTGGGGGTTCTCGGGTTTTTGATGCTTCAAGCAGTTTGCAACTGATCTCTACGAACAGGATTCCAGGTTACCTTACACAAACTTTCGGTACGCGTCACGTCGTTGGTCAACCAGAAGAATAATCGTAGTACAGCGAGGAATGGGGGCTTCAAGCAGGGGGCCATGTTTGAGGCCAATCCGCTGGACCGATTACCGATGAACGTAAACGACAGAGGCGCAGATCCTGCGACGTACCACTATTTACCATATTAGGACAATATCCCCCAGCCTGGATTCTACTCAATGCTCTTCACCAAAATTTGTTTATCGACATTGGTGTCAAGTCCCAGGAATGGAATTGCTAAGTTTGGTCGAAAAACTTCGTAGGCTCAAGAGTCGGACAGGAAGTGAAATTACCAAAGAGACAAAATCGCTTCCAGAGATTACCGAGAAGACCGATCATGGTCGTAAATCGACACATCCACGTTCAGATGTCAGCCAGGCAAGATTTCGTCGCACACCTTGGGCTGAGAAGCGGGCATTAGTTTTGAGTACCTTTTCTCTCACGGTTCACTACATCACCTACTGACTCGTCCATAGCCGCCGATGAGACAACCTGGCCTGCTTGTTTGTTTATCCTGGACCTTCTCATGAAACAGATTATAAAACTTGAGAAGCAAGAAGATCATCGCACAACGACGAGCAAAGCATCGCCTCTCATGAAATCCTTTACTAGCGATAACGACGATTTTCGATTCCACCATTACTTTGATTTGGTGGGTGGTACGTCGACTGGAGGGTAAGTCCAGACCTTCGTCTTTTGATTCGTGGACCTAATTTTGCCATAGGCTTTTAGCCATCATGCTAGGACGCTTGCGACTCTCTCTGGAAGAAGTCTCCAAGGAGATGTCGGAGGTGCTTGAACCATTCGATTCAAAATCATCAAGCCGCCAGGATCGCGCTCGCCAGATTCGTGCAAAGCTGAACGACAGGATGAAATCTGAAACGCTGAAGCCTCCACTTCAATCTTGCATTCCGCTCCAGGACGTATGCCGGGAGAACGCTTCGCAGTTTGCGTCAATACCTGGAATGTGTCAAACGTAAGAAGTCTCCACCAAATACATAGCAATTTCTGAATCTCGCAGATTGGTGTTTGGGGCTCGAAGTACCTCTCCTTCGAAAGTCTTTATCTTGAGATCTTACCGCCAGCCAGCATCCACGAACCAAGGTCACAAACACTTGGATGAGAACAAACATTTGCTTCCACTTGTTGACGTCTGTCGTGTTTCAGTAGCCAATCCGAGCTACAAGGAATACGTCAACGTTCATCTTGACGCCACAAAATCAGCAGAAGGCATGACCGGGACTCCCACCAAAGAATTCGATTATCATCCGCTGATCGAGGAGGAGATAAAGCTTTTGCACGGTGAAACGAGCTTCTTACAATACCTTTTTGAGATAGGCAGTCAACCAAAGAAGCCCGCATCTCGATGGCTGCCTTGCTTGCCGTTCGAACGAGCTCGATCAGTTGATCACTTCTTGGAAGCCAAGGGCGATGTGTCTGCAGAAGGTCGACAACATCTTCGCATAAGCGGTTTAAAGAAACTTGCCAATTGTCTCAGAAACCAATCCAGGGCCGAGGCTGAGAGATACTGCTTGGATCAAGGTCTGGGTGATAAATTGGAAAGTTGCGCGCAATCATTGGTCAAAGCCCGTCGAGCTCGTGCGAGCACTTTCAACTGGGAAACATTCGCCTTTACGGACAGATATATGTGCTCAGTATGCCGCAAGGAGGGCCTCGGTCCTGAAATACTCGATGAACCGGCATTTTTTGACCATGTTGACTTCGTTCACGACTTTTACGATCTGGAACCGCCGGAGATGTTCAAGATTCAAGAAGAAAGTTGGATGAAATTCTAGTTTATGCTCAATACTCTTCAGCCCGCACGACCTGTTCATCTTTGCACGCTGGTCAGAAAAAGAAGAGAAAAAAGGTAACAAGCAGCCAATTGCTCTTGCAGTGAGCAGACTATAAACAGAACATGGACATGAAGATATATTCAGGTGTTGTTTAGAGAAAGAGAGCTCAGCACAAATTCAGTGTCTCTATCAGGCGTCAGCGATCACTGGCACGTCAAACATGCTGGCTTGGGTCACTCACCCGGGCTGGGGACAGGGACAATGGTTCGAAAGACACCCGAAGACTCTGTAGGCATCTCTCAATGGATGATGGTTGTCTTGTTCAGCCGACATCATGTCCATGATTGCTCCTAAGAATTGGTTGACATAGTCAGGAACGGATTTGATGACTTCTCTCAACTGATCCGGGAGCTTTTCTGGGGAACCTGTTGCTGTCGCTCGGAGAACTTCGACCCACTCTTGGATCTTGCCGTCGCGCAGTGCCTCTGAGTAGATCACCATGGTCTCATGGTTGTGGCGGTAATGCATGTTCTCCCTCATCTTTCGCAGATCCTTGCCAAAAATAACGGTCGCCATCTCGAGGAAGACAAAGCCGAGACTGATGATGTCCCATTCCAGCCCTCGTTCTCTATCTTTCGGATTTGCATTATCTGGGCCTTTCCAGACATGTTTAGAGGAGTACATGATAGTTCCGTCCAGGCTGCTATATGTTATTGCTTCCTTCACATCATTGTAGGCCCTCGAGATGTCGAAATCCGCCAAGATGGCGTTGTGAGCTCTATCGATGAGGATGTTCTCAGGCTTGATGTCTCGGTGTTTGACGCACTTTTCATGGAGGTACAGCACGGCTTCGCAGAGACAAGCAAAGAACGGAAGGAGTTTTGGAGTGTCCTCGTGTGCAATCCAAGCCGAACGGGCTTCCTCAAAGTCTTTGTTGTGTTTCGAGATCCTTTCTAGAAAATCACCGAGATCTTGAGTAGCCAGAGGAAACACCAGAACCCCGTACTCAAGTCGGTTCTTCCTCCCAGATCTCGAGAAGCTTCCCAGAACGGCTATGATGTGTTTGTGTCGCAAACCTCGGAGTATCTCCAACTCGTTTCTCAACTTCAGGATATTTGAAGGAGTCCGCATTATCTTTGCGGCCACACGATCCTGCCTGCCGTCATCGGTAATGAGTGGAACTATCACGATATGTGATTTGGCGGTCCATTCCACCAAGGTGCCAAAACGAATTCCAATGTCTTCAGAAATTGGTTGGTAGTCCATCTGAACGGCGGGACCTTGATGGCCGTCTCCTTGGACCCAATGGAACCTCTGTCCACTCGTCAAGAAATCCTCCAGTGAAATGTCTGAGGCCGCATTGTGCAGAGTCATGTTTGTCTTGAGCAACAAGTGACCGCAAGGCAGTAAAGACAGCGATCCCTGTTGGGGTTCTATGGATAAGGTCTAAGTTAGATGGGACTTTCCAGAAACGAGTAGGGTGGCTGGCAGAAGGCCTGAGGCCGGGTACGCAGAAGCTTTAATCTCGAAAAACAATCTCACGGGATAGGTTTGTGACATGACATGATCCGCACCAGCTTGCATCGATACATGAACTGTCCATGAGAAGTGGGGTCGCAGTGTTGCAGCGGCAACCCCCTCCAATAGAGAAGCCGAACAATACTTCTGCAGCATATCTGGCCAATGAGTGGCAGCCCGATGAGCTGCATCATCGTTTTAGGCCGCCTCGCATGATTTTTTAACGCCATGTTCAGCAACCGACCTATGGTAGCACACCACGTCTAGACGATGAGTTACTGCGGCATGGAAAGGCTGAACCTCTTGCAGAGTCACAAGGTATTTTCCAAAAGTCGGTCAACATGCCAAAATCGGGGCACCAAGACTTGGATGACTTAGCAATTGTGTTGAAGCCCCATCCGCGATAAATGAGACTGGCAGGTACAGGAACAACTTAGAGGCACACTTTCTCTCTGAAGCAGAATTTGAACTATGGAGATAGCTCTAGGAGCAACTTCGCTGTTGCTGCAGCTCTTCGCAGCGGCCATCGAAGGTCACGATCAAGCATGAATATCTCAAGAACACTTGCTGACAGTCAACAGGTTATGATCTGTTTCAAAGTGCAGCGAATGCAAATCAGGAGGTCAAGACGTTTGTTTTACGTCTCAAGATGGAGCAGTGCAGACTTGCAAGATGGGGGGAACTGATTGGACTTTCCGGGATTATGGATCCGCCAGTATACACTCGTCATGTCAGGATACACGAGCAATTGATAATCGAAACCCTGAAGGAGATCAGAACAGTGCTGGACAATCTGCGTCAACTGGCAAACATCCATGACACTACATCACCACAGAAGGTCGTGTCCGAAGTAGATACAAGCAATGCACGCTCATCTGACATCTCCGGACCACTGGAACAGTCATCCGCTGTCCGCGAAATTTACGGTGAGCTCACAAAGGGTGTGGACCTTGAGAATATGCCTTCGACTTCTTCCCGGTACGCCAGAGGTCTGAATCATCTCGTTCGATTCGCGAATGAGGGGCGCATCATATCCAAAGAGCCAAAGAGACTGTCCTGGGCCATGAAGGACCAGGACCGATTTCGTAAGGGGTTGGACAGACTCAGGCATCTTACAAACCACTTGCACGAGACAGTATCAGACGACCAGATGGACCAACTGCTTTGGCAAAACCACGAAACTTGGTTGTCCGTTCTCCAGCTCAGCAACACCGCGGATGATGTGAAGGCTATGCTTACTGCCTTGCGTGAGACGAGCCGCCATGATACAGCTTTAGTGAGCAGGGACAACAAACTCGAGTCACATCTCCACACTACGATCGACAACGTCGCCTCATTCGCCTTCAAAATGAGCTCACTTGGAAGGACAAAGTCGATGCTCTTGGGTGATCACAATATGCTTGGTCTGCAACAGATGTCGGAAGAAGACGACGGTTGTCGAACGCTAGCGATCCTCGACGATAAGCCCGTCTGGATTGAATGGAGAAGTTATACGACCATCCCAGTTTTGGGCGCGCTGGGTGCTCCCGAGCCTGGTTTTGATCCCGATCTTCAAAGCGTCCAGAATGTTGAGAGATTGACTTGGTTGCTGAGCCAGCCGAATCAACCTGACGAGTTCCGTCTACCTAACTGTTTAGGATACGTTGACGACTTCGACCGACTTCGCTTCGGAGTCGTCTTGCACTCGATGTCCAGTACCTCTCGGTCTCTCCTCTCCTGGTTCGATGAGCCCCGAATTGGTGTCGGTGGTCAATGTATGATCGCTCGTCAGCTCGCGGAGAGCTTGTTATATGTGCACGCTGTCAATTGGCTCCATAAAGGGCTTCGAAGTGCTGGCATATTGTTTGAGAAATCTGCAGTCAACTCAGTTGAGGACTTCGGTCGATTGCTAGTGTCAGGTTTCGGTTTCTCCAGACCGTCCGATCACTCCTTCACGACAAGCGGACCTCCGCGCGATACCAAGTGGTCGCTCTACTGCGATCCGGGTTATCTTGATCTAAACAGGAAGAAAGGCTATCGCAAGTCATACGACATCTATAGTCTTGGTATCATCTTGATCGAGATCGCCCATTGGAAGCCCATTGACAAGATCCTACAGTCGCTACACTCTGGCCGAGATTCTGCATTAGGCGAGCAAGGACAAGATGATCGCGTGCGCATCATCGAGAGCGGCACAGTACTCAGACAGGTTCGCAAAAACATGGGCAAGAGGTATGCGGACGCTACTAGAGCTTGCATCCAAGGAGTGACGGCTTTCGGTTTGCAGGATGGCGTCGATGAGTCCAACCCTTATGTGGCTGCTTTGCTGCAACAAGCTTTCATTCAGGTTGTGGTTGAGCCTTTGAAGGGTATAGTTGTTTAATCACTAATGATTTCGATGGCATGGTGAAGCTCAAGTTGATGGCCAGAAATCAGAAATTGGGATTCGTTGAGCTCGCAGGTTGAGCTTCCTTGTTTAGAACCCGTCGAAGCATCATGTGTTCTTAACGCTAAGCAATCTTAGCACGAGCTTTACAAAACAACCATATCGGTACAATTTCGATTTACATTTCTGCTATCATCCCCAGCACAAATCAGCCCTTTCGTAAGAACGAACACGTCTAAAACACACACTTGCAAAGCAATGATTGTGCGTAGTATAAGCTCCAATTGTCCTTGCAGCCACGTTATGCGTACCGTAAATTGAATCATGGTCTACGAAATCTTCGTTATATATACACGTCCATGTTGTGACTTTCTACATAAGAAAAACAGTGTATAATCTACCCTGCTAGAGTACTTTAGTATGCTAATTAGCATCCGCCGTGTTCCAGGTCTTGGTGGAGTAAGATAAGTGTGAATGTTTGGATAAGGGGACACGTCACCACCCTCTGTGGAATGTGGTCTGGTTCATTCTATGCTACCTCTGTTCTGACCACGTCAACCGGGACCTCGGACGCCTCTCACTAATCTTTCACATCGCTCGATAAAGAAAGAAGTGGACGAATTTGCATCGGAATCACCAGCCAAGTGTACAGTTTACAGTCATCAAGTGATCCTGCTATGGACTTACTGTATTTGTTGCACTTGCCGGGAACGCAGCCTCTGCAGACACTCCAACTCCACAAATCCAGATTTTACCGACGGCATCGTATGACAAGCGTAGCTAACGTGGGAAGGCTGTCATCTCTGCAATGTTAACGCTGCTAGGGATGATACAGCAGCCAATATGGCTTCTCCTATGTGTGATACCTATCAATTCTTCGGCTCGACGAGACAAGATTCTTTCCCGAGGACAGGAGGATTAGTCTCTCAATCTAGCCAACTTCGTGCGAGGGCATGTACCTACATATCGTTGAGTCTTACACGCAAAGGCTGCAAACACCAACACATGCTTACCATAAGCAGATATTGTTCTTCGTCTCTGATGCCGATAGCTACCGTGCTCATGTACGCAAGTGCTTAAGGTAGATATGGGCTTTAGTTGTTAAAAGATTTACTGGTGGTGGAAAGCTATCTGACATGAACTGTTACATGGCACTGGATCAGGGCCAGATTGGGTGGTGAATGGTGGTCCTCGCTTTCAGTATGGTGTTTACGTCAAATCCGTAAGTGAAGGTTAGTCGAACAAGAGAGGCACTCGATGTCAATTGACCAAACGCTAGCTTCTGCCATCCTCAACCTTTCTCTTTCCAAAAATCATCAACTACTTTGTGCCCGAACCTGCCATCTTAAATCGCTCGTAAGTGTATTGGTCTATGCTGCCTGCGACAATCTTGCCGTCTGTCGTCGGTGAGCCTGCTGGCTTCTTCCACTGTTGTGCCTGCGCATTCGCCAGTAGAACGCGCTTGTGCTTCTCATCCTCATTCCTGCCCATACCACATCTCTTGTTAATGTCGCTGACATCGCCCTCGGAATCCAGGTACGTACCGTACAATCACCCAAGCGTTACGTCCACAAGCAGCTCACTTCCATTACTAGGTCGACAGATCTTTTGTATGTTTCATGACTTCCCTCTTCTTTTTCCCCTTCTGTCCGCTTTACCTCTCTCCCATCTCCCACGCCTCCCGCCCTCCTTTTTGTCATTAGACAAAGCAATCTTCTTTGTGCCTAGCTTCTAACAATCAACTTGTTCAGCACATCCTCGAACATGGATCCATCGATCTGTGCGCCTGGGGTCCCTCGCCGAGGCGAGGTCACTGAGCGCGACGGCTTCATCAAGGACGTAAACGATCTTTGTGCACTTGTCAATCAAGGGATCGAACACATCCCCGACTTTCCACGCGATCACACTCCCACCATCCTAAGTCTCTGGGCTGCTTCGGGTGACGAACAAAGGATGAAGAACGCCGGAATTGATATGTACGTGTGTCATTCTTCGCGACTTCGCGCTTTCTAACATACATCTCTAGGGCTCAGACCTTCTGGAGGATGGTTGACATTCAACCCATCGCCAGACAACTGAGACCTAACGGTGTCCTGGCTTCTAAGCCAGCAGGGTCTTATCACAGTAAGTCAGCAGTAGTTCTACTAGAAACTAGGAGCTTACCTGCTTTAGAACTCATCGAAGCCTCCCGCGAGTTTGGCTTAAGAATGACCACGCAAAGCGAATTAGACCAAGTTGCCGTTGGTGCTGGACAGCACTTCGTTCGCACAGAGTCTTTCCCAGTCCAGCACAACGCACAGGACGACGCGTTCAACACTGTCAAACTGACAGTCATTATGATCAAGGAAGGTTCCCTGGTTTGGCCACCCAAGGGCCCTAATGTTCGTATCTTCGCCGTTGACTTGTAAGCGTTACCCCTTTGCATTCTCTCATGTCTCTCGACTGACCACCGACGAAAACTCAGCGAGGGATGCGTCTATCCCATTCACAGGCACCCTGTGAGAGGCAGCAAATACCCTCACTACATTTCTGAGTGGGGATTTGCTTACATCGACACCGACACCATTCGTGCTCATCCTGATGACTGGCACTTGTACATCACCACCGGCCATGCTGTCGTACATGAACACTATGACCACCACCCCGACTTTCCCACTTGCAGAAACATGAACATCAACGACGGCCGTAGAGCCAGCTACCCACGCAACAACACGTCTTCAGGTCCCAGTGGCACCAAAAAAGAGCTCAGGATCTTCGATGAGCAAGGTACGAGACTTGAAGTCTACATGTCGCCAGACACAGAGATAATCCGCAAACGTGCATGTTGTGCATGGTTATTGCGCAACATCCCCAAGATGGCTGCATCTCGCCAGGGTTCACAAACCTGAGCTGCAATCGGCTAGCATTCTTCAAGCAACGCCACAAAGTATCGCCTTCCATGAAGGTGTTCAGCAACGATAGCTTAGGGGGTTCCACAACGATACCTGAGGGGGTTCTACAACGATACCTGAGGGGGTTCAACAACGATACCTATTACCTGAGAGGATTCAACAACGAGACCTGGGGGTGTTCAGCAACGATACCTGAGGGTGTTCAACAATGATACCTGAGAGATGTTCAACAACGAGAGCGACAACTTCCGCTTTCACCAATACTTTGAAGTTTAACCTGATCTGCGGGGCTGGCATTAGACGGTAACCCTCCCAGAATCTTTGCAATGCGCATCATCTGACACTGAAGGCTAACTGCATCTAGCCTTGCTCCTCCTATTCGCCTACCTTATGGCTCTCTTTACAGAAAATCGCATACGCATGGCAGAAGTTCCGGGTCTTCCTTGAAGGTCTAGTATTTGGTTCCAGGTTTTTACATCACACGATAGGGAAATACCCCGGCATATACACACGAGATTGCATCGTGCGTTGAACATGCCAGACGTAGGATACCTTTAGTGCACAAATGACAATTCTTGAAAACCAAATCCACAGTCCAACCGTCCAAGGTCCTTCACCTCCATTTCGAACCTTGCTTGTGAAGCTCCCGATGACAGCGGCTACTTGGTTGTGTCGAGGTTTCCAAAGCAAGTCCGGTACGCTTCTCGATCTTTCTCATCCGAAGGCTTCTGCATGATCTTCGCGGCCACGTAGTCCTGCTTATTTCCGTTTGTTATCAGCTGGAGTAGCTGGATCTCAGACTTGGCCGAGAAATGCAACAGATTAGAGAAGAGTTTCTTGTAATGTCGCTAGACAATACACCATACTTGATTTTCGGCCATGGCATCCTTAATACCGTCTGACTTGGGAATGAAGGCTTTTCCTAGACGATGTTGTTCTCAATACAACGCTTTTATGGACGCCCTGTTTTAGTAAGCCCCCATTGGATTTGTGGTTGATTTTTTCAAAGAAGCATAGTTACTCAAGGGAAAACGGCTCTACGGCATTATATGGTAAAGTTCAAATCAATAGCAAGAGGTCAAAGAACGCGTTCTGTCAAACTCGAAGGTTGACCTTCCATGTTTGGAACATGTGGCAAGGGATGTTCTCAACGCCAAGCAATCCTACCACAAGCTTTGCAAAACAACCATATCGGCACAATTTTGATTCACATCTCTGCTATCAACCGCAGCATAACCCGACCATTCTGTCAGCCAGAAACCGTGTTAGACTAAAGTAGTCTCTATCAGGTACACAAGCTTCTTAGACAAGTCTACCAAGCTATTCTTAGCCGAGATGCCTATCGCTACTCTTGAGGCAGGTGGTCTGAAAACGTCTGATGCGACTTTGAAAGATAAGAGCAGAACCAATCGCACCCCCGCATTAGACTGCAGTATCGATCGACGGATTATATCTTGGGGTAGCTACATTCGCATGTTATCTTTACACCAACAAGCATGTAAAGAAATATGAGGCTACAACTGCCGTGCAAATTTCCTGGATAAGTACATTACCTTTCCGTCATTTCCTTGCAGTCTGGTTCTGTTTTGCACTTGATTTCTGTCCTACTAGTGAATATATCATTAGTCCATAATCATGGGTCTCTTGCCCAGTATTGCCCTTCCGTCAAAAGACACGATCAAGAAAAGATGCACGACTCTCGAAGCTTGGGCTCTACCCAAGCAGGATTCAACGATTGCACCCGACTATGTCTGGACGAACAAAGATATGGATCCCGTCCCGATCGAGGATCAGACATGGAGCATGTGGACTTGGGTGGCATAGTAAGCCTCGACGCAGCAGTATGAACCACCAGAGGCTGGACTAATACTGTGACCAAAGTTGGGCAACTGACATGATCAATCTGGGTACTTGGGAGACGGCCAGCTCAATCATACAAGTCGGTCTAACCTGGCGGGATGCTATCCCCATCATGGCTGTTGGTACTCTCTGTGTCGCTATTCCTGTCGTCCTCAATGGCGCAATTGGTGCTCATCTCCACGCACCTTTCAGTGTCATCGTTCGCTCTGGCTTTGGCTACTACTTTGCCTACTTTGCTATTGCAAGTAGATGTATCTTGGCCATGTTCTGGCTGGGTATACAGAGTGCCAATGGTGCTTTGGCTATGCAAGTCATGCTGATGGCGATATGCCCATCTTTTGCGTCCTACGATTGGAATGGTCCTAATAACACAGTGAGCCAGACATCCATACGCACCTCTTTGAACAAACTGCTGACTTTCACAGTTGCCCAGAAGCGGCGGCATAAGTACAGCAGGAATGATCGCCTACTTCCTCTTCTGGCTTATCCAACTTCCCCTTCTCCTAATCCCACCAACCCGCCTCCGCTACCTCTTTATCATAAAACTCATCGCTGCACCCATAACCGCCTTTGCAACTCTCGGTTACATGATCCACAAAGCCGGCGGTACTGGTGCAATCTTCTCTCAGCCCGGTACCGCGACAGGAGAAACTAGAATTTACCTCTGGCTAAGCTGTATGTCCTCAGTCACAGGCGTATGGGCAACTCTGGCCTGCAACATCCCTGATTTCTCGAGATATGCCAAGGGTAGGGCGGATGGAAAGACAAACTATGCGCAATACATTCAATTGCCTGTGTTGCCTATCATTTTCACACTGTGTGGTGCTCTAGGCGTAATCACAACCTCGGCATCTAAAGTCGTCTACGGCGAGTTTTACTGGAACCCCTTGGATATCGTTGCGCAATGGCTTAACAATGGATCTGCAGGCAGAGCAGCTGCTTTCTTTGCAGCATTAAGTTGGTATATCGCGCAAGTGGGCACGAATATCACTGCCAACTCGATTTCGGCCGCGAATGATATGTGTGTCATGGCACCGAGGTATATCAATATCAAAAGGGGGTGTGTTATTGCTGCGGTGGTCTCTTGTTGGGTTATGGTGCCTTGGAAGATTCTTTCTGATGCGGAGACCTTCTTGAGTTTTATGTCGGGATACTCGGTGTTTCTTGCTCCTATGGCTGGTAAGTGTTGGTGATTTGAGATGTCAAGGATGTTTGCTGACTTTTGTCTAGGCATTATAGCAGCTGATTACTGGTTGATCAAAAAACGACACATCGATGTGCCAGCCCTCTACGACCCGCATGGTCGCTACAGATACGTCTATGGCGTCAATTGGCAAGGTCTAGTTGCCTTTCTCATTGCCGTCTGTCCCAATCTACCTGGCCTGGCGGACTCAATCAATGGCATCTCAATCTCCGCTGGAGCTAAACATCTATACGCCTTCGATTGGTTATATGGATTCGTATCCAGCGTTTTTGTATACACCGTGTTGAGCATGGTGTTTCCGACGATGGAGGCGCTGATTCCGAAGACCATCTATAGCTTGGAAGTTGTGGAGGGTAAAGAGACAAGCCCCGACAGGGATATCGAAAGCGAGAGCAGAGGCATATTCGAAGAGAAGAAAGGATTTAGAGGGGAGGACACCGCGGATGTCGGCAAGGCTCTGTAGACGCCAGACCAAAGATAATGCTCATAGATGAATATACTTGGACAGGAGAGTACTTGACTTGGATTATAGCTCAATCTCTCTGGTGCAATTTTCATGATAGACAGTCTTTCTTTGAGCTAGACTGACTTCCGTTGGCTTTTGTTGCCCGCTTTGAGACAGAAAGGTCGCATGTCATAACTATACTCGAAATTGAACTGAACATCTCAAACAAGAGTAACAGACACTTTGAACTCCCGTTCACCTTGTAGTAGAGCTTGATACAGCATGGTACCGAAGCAAGTATATCACATGTGATACCACTCTGGGTGTTGGAACCCTCGTCCGGGAGATCACCATGGCTTGAACTTGGGAGCTGGCAATGGTCTGCTCTGCTTTGCTTGAGCAAACACACCTTCTCCATATTTGCGGTCTCCGTACTTTGTTGGCGGGGGCAGTGGACATAGTAGACCAAGATTAAAGCTGGATTGGGATAGTCTGTACATGTTTGCTATATGGTTTATGCGACAGAAGAGATTGACAGGTTAGTAGGTTAGATTCAGTTGAAAGACGGATTGTTGTGAATAGCCGTGGCACAGTCGCCAAGACCTGTGAATCATCTAATCTGTGTTGTGCAGTTGATCGCGTCGCTCGCTGTTATACTCATGAGCAGAGCTGCGCGTTGCCAAATGAAATTTATGGTCATTTGATAGCTTTCGTGAAGTCAAGAATGAATAGACGCCAGTTTCTGCTGGCACTATTTAAGGTTCAGAACTCGGACTTCACGGCTAATAGTGGTTACTTCCTGATGCAAAGATCTCGCTGCATTCCGAGGTTTGTGCTCACAGACTCCTACTGTTGCCCAAGTAAGGCATCAAGGTATGCTCTGATTGTCAACGTTTATGTAAGGCAGGCGGACGTCCGGCCGACATCGCTGTACAGAAACAATGTTCGAGGGTGTCTCGGAGGTGAGAAGGCCGCGTTGTGGGGTCTCAATCGTACCTCGGTCTTGCGGAGTTGTGATGCTTCGGAGGTGCAATCTTCCAGGATGAACAAGCTGCGAAGCAGTAATTTGTTGTTTTATTCGATGTTATCAGGGTAGTATTCATAATATCGTTCTAGCACTACACTCGCTCCAGTCCCATGAGTATGCAGGTGAGTGTCAACTCTGTAATGGTTCATGCGGGTCATCGGTATTGCTCCACAACGAGATCCCCGCAATATCCGCATGGCCCCGCATGATGTCTGTCAAAACATGTCGCAACTCCCTTGATTCCCCTTTCTGTACATTTCCTCCAGACTCAGATTCGTGACAATGGCAGCCATACGCATAGCACCAACCAGAGCGGCAAGAGCACTCAACCTCTTGCGTGCAGTAGGCACCCATGGTCCAGGATGCCCATGCCACAGCAACCCAGGCCACCACCACAACCCATTGAGCATTTCTCAAGGAAGACGTGCACTTGCGACACCAGTCGATTACTCGCAGCAGAAGGAGTACGCTTTCGAGATGGCAGCGTCCAGTATCCGTTTCGGACCTGGCTGCACCAAGGAGGTCGGCATGGACTTCAAGAACATGGGAGCTAAGAAAGTCATGATCGTGACTGATGGCACTGTTCTGCACTTGACGGCTATGAAGCAGGTTCAAGAAGGTCTTGATAGGGAAGGGATCAAGTACGAAGTGTACAGCAAGTGTCGAGTTGAGCCAAAAGACCACTCGTAAGTTCGACTGTCACAAAACCTGGGCTCTGTACTTACTAGTAACCAGCATCAAGGAAGCGATCGCGTTCGCCAAACCTTATGCTCCAGACGCTTTCCTTGCCGTTGGTGGTGGCTCGGTCATTGACACAGCCAAGCTCATGAACCTGTACACATCATTCCCTGAAGCAGACTTCCTGGACTTCGTCAATGCCCCTCTTGGAAAAGGACTGCCAATTCAAGGCAAGCTCAAGCCTCTCGTTGCAGTACCCACGACAGCAGGAACAGGATCAGAGACAACAGGCACAGCCATCTTTGATCTTGTTTCAAAAAAGGCAAAGACGGGTATCGCGCATCGCAACCTGAAGCCAACACTAGGCATATGTGATCCTCTCAATACTCGCACTATGCCTTCTGCTGTGCATGCTTCGAGTGGCCTCGATGTCCTTTGCCATTCCCTCGAATCTTGGACAGCTATTCCCTATCATGAGCGCACACCAAGACCTCGTAACCCAATCGAGCGACCAGCATACCAGGGTGCGAACCCCATCTCGGATATTTTCAGTCTACAGGCTTTGAGAGATACTGTCAAGTATCTGCCTAGAGCAGTCAAGGATCCCGATGATCATGAAGCGCAAAGCAAGATGTTGTTGGCAGCAACTCTGGCAGGTGTTGGTTTCGGCAATGCTGGTGTCCATCTCTGCCATGGTATGAGCTACCCTGTCAGTGGTCAGAACCCCGGATACAAGCACAATGGCTACGAAGTCGACCACCCGATCATCCCTCACGGTGTCAGTGTTGCTGTCACCGCACCGGCCGTATTCAAGTTTACTGGAGCAAGCAACCCCGAGAGACATCTTGCAGCAGCAGAGTGCTTCGGTGTAGACATCAGCCAGGTCAAGAAGGAGAGTGCTGGAGAGGTTTTGAGTGAAGCGCTGGCCAAATTCTTGGTAGATTTGGGTGATCAGCCTCGCGGTCTGAAGGATCTAGGCTTTGGCAGCAGCGATGTGGATCAGCTGGTCGAAGGCACCATGCCTCAAGCCAGAGTCCTCATGCTGGCGCCCAGCCTAGACATGCAGAACGTAGACGAGGAAAGAGCACAGCTGAGACAGCTCTTTGAGGATGCTATGGAGTATTAAGATGGAGATGAAGGAAGGGTGGAAGATTGAGAAGTTCATGGAAGAGAAGGCTGGGGCCGCTTTGGAGCTTGGACGATGGCGCTGCTATCATGGTGTTTGATCAACGATACCTTTTGACAGATGACAAAGTGCCAGTATGTAACACAATACCAGGAGTGAATTAAAGCTTGAGAAAATCTACCTGCAACCCTCTACGGGAGGGTGTGATCAAGACCGGTCGGATGTGGTCGAAGATGGAAGACCAGCATTCGGCCTTGGCAGGATACTTAACCCCCGAGTGGCTTGGCGAACATATGCGACTGGCAGCTGCGCGGTGGCAGGAGTAAACGACGTGGAAGCTCTCCTTCACATTTGGCTTTCAAACCCGCCGTCTTTCTCGTTGTTCATCTGACGCTGGATCTGTGTACTCCTCGTCTTAATTCTGCCTTGCCATCTGCTTCCTTAATTTGATACCCCGACAAAGCGCATCACACCAAACATCACTCATGGCTGTAAGTCCGCATGATGCGCTTATTGTGTTTGCTGGTTTGGACGAATCAATGCTCATGTCTGTCTAGCAACCACCTACTCAACCGCGCGCATACAGCCAGGCGTACATTCCCAACGGCACTCCCTCTCAAGCATCAGGCCCCGTTCCCGGAGCGACGCCACTTCTCCCTAACCAAGGTCGCGTGGTCCAGGCCGGTGGCGCCAGAGTTCTCTGTATCGCCGACGTGCGAGGTGAGCTTTCGGAGTAATGCAAGAGGAAGGAATCGACGCTGAAGTGATGGAACAGGCAATCTCAGATCCTTGAACGAACTCGCCCGCAACGCAAGAGCCGACTACATCATCCACACCGGCGACTTTGGCTTTTACGACAACACTTCGCTCGACCGCATCGCTGAGAAGTGAGCACTCAAACGCAATAATTTTATTCAATCAACTAATCCGAATCAGGACCCTCAAGCACGTTGCGCAATACTCTCCCCTCCTGAATGATGGCGTCAAGAACGACATTGCCCGCGCCCCTGCACAGTCGTCGATCAAGGAGCGCTTCCAACGCGAAGGCCTGCCTCTATCAGAGCTTCCGCAATTCTTGAACGGCACCTACACACTCGAGAAGCCCGTTTACACAGTATGGGGTGCTTGCGAAGACGTCTCGGTCTTGGAGAAGCTGCGCTCGGGAGAATACAAGATTAACAACTTGTTCGTCATCGACGAATCGCACGCTCGCCTGCTCGACATTGGAGGTGTGAAGCTGCGTCTTCTTGGTCTCGGAGGTGCTGTTGTCATGCACAAGCTCTTCGACAACGGCGAGGGCCGTACCACAATTGCTGGTGGCCAAGGAACCATGTGGACCACTCTCCTGCAAATCGGCGAGCTCATCGACACAGCCAACCGTGTTTACGATCCTACCGAAACCCGCGTTTTTGTCACCCACGCATCGCCTGCCCGTGAGGGTCTGCTAAACCAGCTGGCTGTGGCCCTCAAGGCCGACTTCTCCATCTCAGCTGGACTTCACTTCCGTTATGGCAGCTCCTACAACGAGTTCAGTGTCAACCCCACACTGGATCACTACCGCGGCAAGCTCGCCGCATCAAAGGCATCCTTCAACGATGTCTGGGAGACTGTTAAGAGCGAGGTCGAGCCTGCTGTTTCCGAGAACGAGTCACAACAGCGTCTCCTGCACAACGCCCTCGACCTCGTCTCCAAGATGCCCTCTGTCGCTAACGGCGGCAACCCCTTCGGTGGTGGCTACACTGGTCCTCAGGGTGGTGTTGTAGATGAGAGCGCCTTCAAGAACATGTGGAACTTCAACTTGGCTGATGCCGCTTTCGGCTGGTTGTTGCTTGATATTGACCAGGGCAGAATCGGCACCGAGATGAAGGCCCAGGGCTTCAACTTCTCGCACCGCGCTGGCAAGCCCACTCAACGTCCTGCACAGCCCGCACAAGCTACTCAAGCACCCCAGCAACCTGCCGCTCCCATCGCTGCATCGGCACCCACTCCCAGCAACGCTCCTACACCTTCAGGTCCTCCTGCCGCTGCTGCATCTGCTCCCGTACCCGCAAACGCGCCCTCTTCGCGCGGTCCTGGACCTCATCAAACTGCTAGACCTCCGGTTGCTACTCCTCAGCAAGTTCCTTCTCCCGCGCCTACCAAGCCTGTCGCAACTCCCCAACCCGCAGCTTCGACCAACGGTAACCCCGCACCCGCAAAGCCTGAGGAGAAGACATCCGCCGCACCTGCAGCTGATGGCCCTCCTAAGCCCCAAGAAGTTCCTAAGAGCCAGTCTATCTTCATTCCTCCCATCAACGGCACTGACGACGAGGCTGAAGTACGTCAAATCTTTAGTGAGGATGATCAAAAGAAGGTTAGCAAGCTGGAGAGAACCAGCAAGGGCTTCTGGATCGCACACTTCAACTCGTACGAAGAGATGCAAGAAGTGCTGAAGCGTAGTCCCGCTCCAGAGAGCAAGTACTCCTCGCTGAGAATTAGTGAATTCAAGCAACGCCCGGCACGTGGAGGATTCCAGGCTGGCACTTGGGGAAGCTCACGCAATGCATCTGGCCAGCAGAGCGGATACCGTAGTGGGCAATCCGACAGCGAAGGCGCTCGCAGCGGACGTGGAGGGCGCGGTGGACGTGGACGTGGCGGTATGGAGCGCGGTGGTCGCGGAGGCAGAGGTGGTGCCGGTCGTGGACCATCAGGTGCAGCTCCTGCTGGCGAGTCCCAAGCATGAAGTCAGACGACGATATGAAGCATGTGCGGCGAGAGAGCGGCTTCTCAGTATTGGATGCTATCCAGAGAGGAAGCTTATTCAGGAGCAGGGGCCGCGCCGCGATGAAGAGGAGCATAGGAGACGCTATGAGCCAAAGCACTTGATGAATTCACATGGAGGAAAAGCATGAAAGCGATTTGGAACGAGAGGCTAGACTGCTAGCTACATGAGACGTTATACAGACGAAGCAAACATGTAATACTATAAGCACGCGCTGTTCCGGTTCCTAAAAAGTGCTGTGCTTGTCATGCCAGGGATGAAAGGATGGAAGATGAGGCTGGGGGAGGGAGCAAATGTGGCTGAGCTTGGCATTCGTCATGGCACGCGGGAAGCAAATGCGGAGGCGGCCAGTCGCTCGGCGTGGGTGTATGGGTGAGTCCTTGTCGATTGCAACACCTTGATCTGCTCTGTTCGACCATCGACACGCCCGAGTGCGTGTTTGTTTCTGTGTCAACCTACTCGCTTTCCGTCTTCGCATCCCATATCGTGACTACTGTCGACTGCTTCAAAACGACTTGATCGCACCGTTTCCTCGACTCCGCATCCTGGCCACCTCGGTGCCTGACCGTTAACAAGCTCGACACGCCTTGAGCACCTCCTCTACCTCGTGCATCGCCGAAACATAACTCAGCGCAACTAAGAAAGACACATCAAAAGCTTGGAAAATGAGAATCACGCGGTCATGGCTCGCAGTGGCGGGTCTGAGCCTGCTTTCTGCCTCTGCCGAAAAACATCAAACTGCCTTTGGCCTCTCAGTCGACGCGACAGCTGATGCATCCGCGCCGGATGGCTTCACTCACAAGCATGAAGCAGGGAGATGCGCCATTCGTGGACACTGTGGCAAGCAAGGCTTTTTCGGCTCCGAGTTGCCATGCCCTGACAATGGTCTGGCCGAAGAGCCCTCGGCCGACACACGCAAGACGCTCATGTCAATCTGTGGTGACAAATGGGCTGAAGGTCCTGTGTGCTGTACCGATGAGCAGCTTGGTGCACTCAGCTCCAACCTCAAGCGCGCTGAATCCATCATCGGTGCATGCCCTGCTTGCAAGGACAACTTCTTCAACCTCTTCTGCACATTTACCTGCTCTCCCGACCAATCTCTCTTCGTCAACGTTACCAATATCGCTCCCAAGGGTGACAAACTGCTAGTCACTGAACTCGACCAGCTCATCTCCGAAGACTATGGAAGTGCATTCTACAGCAGCTGCAAGGACGTCAAGTTCGGAGCTACTGGAGGAAAAGCCATGGACCTGATCGGTGGTGGCGCAAAGAACTACACCCAATTCCTCAAGTTCTTGGGTGACAAGAAGCCTTTCGGCAGTCCCTTCCAAATAAACTTCCCTGTTCCTAACGAGGCTGACTTCCCTGGCATGGAACCTGGATCTGACAAAGCCCACCCTTGCAACAGCACTGACGAGAGATACCGATGCGCATGTGTCGATTGTGCCGCTTCTTGCCCCGAACTGCCTTCTGTCAAGGAAGCACACGAATGCAAGGTCGGCGTTTTGCCCTGCCTTTCTTTCGCTGTCATCATTGTCTACTCTGTCTTCCTGTTCCTTCTGATTCTTGCCGTCTCTGGCCATGTCGCTTATGCTAAGCACACCAAGAGCCGCAATGAGCGCTTGAGATTGCTCCAGGACGCTTCTCCCAGCGACGATGAAGACGAAGGTGACATTGTTCACCAGGCTGGCCTGCTCGAGAAGCCCACCAGAAGCTATCCTCTGAACACCGTCTGTGACAGAATCTTCTCCCGTCTTGGTCGCACTGCCGCCACTTTTCCTGCCATCACCATCAGCTCCTCGGTCATCATTGTTGCATTGCTTAGTCTGGGCTGGATGCGCTTTACTGTCGAGACCGACCCTGTCAAGCTTTGGGTGTCTCCTGACTCTGAGGCCGCAAAGGAGAAGGCCTTCTTCGACAAGTCTTTCGGTCCCTTCTTCAGAGCTGAGCAAGCCTTCTTAGTCAACGACACTCTGCCCACCGGTCCTGGTCCTGTTCTGTCTTACGATACACTCAACTGGTGGTTCGATGTCGAGAACCGTATTCGTAGGATGAAGTCGATCGACGGTGGTTACACGCTCGACGACGTCTGCTACAAGCCTACAGGCGATGCTTGCGTTGTTCAATCCTTGACTGGCTATTTCGGTGGTGATTTCCAAGGCATTGACCCTGACCTTTGGCAAGAGGATCTCGAGGCTTGCGCAGACACTCCTGTAAACTGTCTGCCCGACTTCCAGCAACCTCTCAACCCTCGCTACCTCTTTGGAGGCTACAACAACAGCGTCATCGACTCTACAGCAGTTGTTGTCACATGGGCCGTTACCAACCACGCAGAGGACACCTTCGAGCTCGAGAGAGCCATGGACTGGGAAGAGAGTCTCAAGGGGCTCTTGCTCACTGTCCAAGATGAAGCTTCTGAGCGTGGTCTTCGCCTATCTTTCAACACTGAAATCAGTCTGGAGCAGGAGCTCAACAAGTCGACCAACACTGATGCTAAGATTGTTGCTGTCAGCTACCTGATCATGTTCTTGTATGCTTCCATCGCACTAGGCGCCACCACTCTGACCGTTAGAGACGTGCTGAGAAACCCCGCCAATGCTCTGGTCCAGTCAAAGTTCATGCTTGGTGTTGTTGGTATTCTTATTGTTCTAATGTCTGTCTCTGCATCTGTCGGTCTTTTCGCTGCCGCCGGTGTCAAGGCTACGTTGATCATCGCCGAGGTCATTCCATTCCTGGTTCTTGCAGTCGGTGTTGACAACATTTTCCTCATCGTCCATGAGTTCGAACGTGTCAACATCAGCCACGCCGATGAGCCAGTCAGTGAGAGGATCGCAAAAGCACTTGGTCGCATGGGACCCAGCATTCTCCTATCTGCGACTACTGAGACCGTCGCATTTGCTCTTGGTGCTGCTGTTGGTATGCCTGCTGTTCGCAACTTCGCCGCATACGCAGCTGGAGCTGTCTTCATCAACGCTATCTTGCAGGTGACTATGTTCATTTCGGTTCTCGCTCTCAATCAAAAGCGTGTTGAGGCCGGTCGCGCAGACTGCTTCCCCTTCATCAAGGTCAAGGGTGCTGACTCTAATTCGATGGCTATTGCCGGCATGCCTGGCTTGGCTGGTATTGAGGAGGAAGGCGCACTCCAGCGCTTCATCCGCAAGACTTATGCTCCTGCTTTGCTTGGAAAGAAGACCAAGACTGCTGTCATCACCATTTTCCTCGGATTCTTCACCATCGGTCTCGCCCTTTTGCCCGGTGTCGAACTTGGGCTTGATCAACGCATTGCAATCCCTTCTGATTCTTACCTCATCAAGTACTTCGATGATCTCTACGACTACTTTGAGGCTGGACCGCCGGTCTACTTCGTTACCAAGGATCTTAACGCGACTGCTCGTGTACATCAGCAGGAGATTTGCGGTCGCTTCTCAACTTGTGAGGAGTTTTCTTTGGCAAACATCCTCGAGCAAGAGCGCAAGCGACCAGAGATCAGTTACATCGCCGATGCTACTGCCAGCTGGATTGATGATTTCTTCTTCTGGTTGAACCCTTCGCTTGAGGAGTGCTGTGTTGACGGGTCTCATACTTGCTTTGAGAACCGCAACCCTCCCTGGAATGTCACTCTCCATGGTATGCCTGAAGGCCAAGAGTTCGTCTCATACCTTCAGCGCTGGCTCGAGTCGCCCACTACCAGTGAATGTCCCCTGGCTGGCAAGGCTGCATATGGTGACGCTCTTGTCGTCGACAACAGCAGTCTGAGCATTCCCGCTTCTCACTTCCGTACCTCGCACACCCCTATGCACAGCCAGAGCGACTTCATCGCCGCGTACAAGTCTGCTCGTCGTATTGCAAAAGATATTACATCGCACACAGGTGTTGAGGTGTTCCCTTACAGCAAGTTCTATATCTTCTTCGACCAATACGTGTCCATTGTCCGCCTTTCTGGTGCCTTGATTGGAGGTGCCCTTGGTTTCATCCTCGTGTTGAGCAGCGTCTTGCTCGGCTCGCTGGCCACAGGTCTTGTTGTCACAGTCACCGTGGGCATGACTGTCGTTGACATCATCGGCACCATCTCCTTGGCCGGTGTATCACTCAACGCTGTTTCCCTTGTCAACCTCATCATTTGCGTTGGTATCTCAGTCGAGTTCTGCGCCCACATTGCACGCGCATTCTCAGTACCATCGCCTTCTCTCCTCGAACGCTGCCATAGCTTCCGCGGGAAGGATGCTCGTGCCTGGGCTGCTCTTGTCAATGTTGGAGCCTCGGTATTCTCGGGTATCACAGTCACCAAGCTTCTCGGTGTTTTCGTGCTCGCCTTCACTCGCAGCAAGATCTTCGAAATCTACTACTTCAGAGTCTGGTTGGCACTTGTCATTTGGGCTGCACTTCACGCTTTGGTCTTTTTGCCGGTTGCCTTGAGCTTTTTCGGTGGAGTTGGTAAGTTTCATCGCCTTGTTCGACCTTTATCTTTAAATCAATACTGACTCGCTTACAGGCTACGCAGACCCCGATGTTGATGGTGGTCTTGAGCAGGACCTCGCCAGCAGGCGTTACCGTGCTATGATGCCTGATGAGGAGTACTACTCTGATGAGTATTAAGCTTGGAACGATTATGGAGATCATGAGATGTAACATGGCATAATGGCGTTCTTTCTTTTATGTATTATGAATGTACCTTTCGAAACCACTTGATGTCCACTCTGAAATGCCAACAAGCTTGAGCTTACACAAACGTTTATAGTCAACCTTGATTCATGAGATTGACCTCAAATCTAGTCGTGGTTCGAGATGTGCATGCTTCAGCTGTGAAATCTTGTTCCATGTACATAAAAGGCATGTGAGATGGCTGCAAGATATGCACTATAACTTTGGAAATGTGAAGCATCCTTCTTGCGTGGAACAAACCAACAGCCAGAGGTTCAAAGGCATCTTTGCATGTTTTATGATCATCGATATTTGCGAGCAGGGTGACCCGGTCAGCAACTTCTGTATCGAACACACCTCTCCACTCGAGATCCCGACCGGATAGAGTACTCTGAATGTACTCCAACATCTCAAACACATATTCATCCTTCGCGGAAGCAGCTGTTCACATTCAACTCGTTCTCTTCCTCATTTCTTGTGCGTAGCCACAGCCACAGTATACAAAGCACTGCGCCACTCACGCCACTTCCCCATAGTGTCTCTTGCCCTTTTAGCGCCGCGGAGTAAAATTAGCGTCTGGTGACGTATTACGCGTATCCCCCTTCCTGCCGGTCGCTCCAGCCCAGTTTCCCGCGGCTTGGTATATACAAAATCAAGGCCGCCCGTCCGCTCCTCCGCCTCTGTCGCGTCGTATTCCTGATCTTTGTCCTTTGCCTATCCGCCCAACTTGCACCTGAACATACTACAAATTTGCGATATCACGAGCGAAAAGGAGATTACGAATACTGTGGACCTACGAGACTTGCGACTGAGAGATTACCGGAGACGGGAAGCAAAGAGCAAAGACTGGGATCAGAGATATCGAGATCAGTGAAGAGTGATTACCAAAAGTGAGTTATCCTCTCGACTTCGAATGCTCATCATCACATATCAAGATACACGACTAACACTTCCCCCTAGCCAACCAAAACCTCCAACCACAAAACCGCAACAATGCCCAAAAACGTCATCACCACACCCACCACCACCGCCCTCTCCACCCCCTCAACCTCCTCCTCCTCCTCCTCAGCAACTTCCTCCTCTTCCTCAAACCAGGCCATCAAACGTGTCACCCCGGGCGTGAAGCTCCCCTGCTGGTGCGGCGACGATTGCTCCTGCTGTATAATCCCCTGCACGGTCATGTAGAGCAAGGAACACCGTGCCAGACGGCCAAACCTCTCGGATGGGGAGATGTTGAGTCATATGCATGAGCATGGGAGGGTTGGATGTGTGAAAAAGGGGTGTGCGGGACAAGGTAGGGGTAATGGGGGTAGTAGGGGTGGCAAGAGGGTTAGAGATGGAGAAGTCAGTGTGAGGAGGAGTGTCAGACGGGTTTGGAGGAGGGGTGTCAAGAAGCCTTTCAAGAAGGTTTTTGGGAGGAGGGATAGTTGGGTGGGCACGTTTTATCTGAGATGATGTGGGTGCCACCGTTTGCTTGATCTCTGACTGAAGCCTGAGGTTTCTGTTTCTGCTCGAGGTGATGCTGGGTTTGGAATTCTTCTTGATTATGGGATTGGGTGTTTTTGCTTTGCTTCTTCGCAAACACACATGGAGTTTGAGATGGAAGGGATACCTACGAATGCAACGTCTATAATTTTCACTTATATGCTTACTCTACTTGTTAGTGATCCTCGTTGGTCTTGATGCGATCGGATTCAGGACGAGATATTAGACAATCATGTCAACACCGTAGTAGAGTCGCAACCCGATCACTGAGGAAAACATGCTAGTCCATCAACGCTCGAACAATGAAAACTCAATAATGGTATATCGACAACTGACCGCGACAAAGAACTAGGGCACGGAAAAAGCAATAACAACAATAACAAGTGCAGGAAAGCAGCAAAAAAAGAAAAAGAAAACAATAGAAGCCCTCCATCCGCCAAACAGGGAGACAAGTTTCCCGTCTCAGACGAAATCCTTCCTATCATAAGGATAGGTCTGGAGCTTAGTGACAAATTTCTTCATGCCCTTTCTGAAGTTTTCCTTGTATTTCTGCTTCTTGGAGATTTTCTGAGGACGTTCTTCGGAAGTTTCCTCAGTTCGTTCCCAGAGGGCTTCCTCGGTTGCTTTCGCTTCCTCGTTTTTGATCCTGAGAGCTTCCTAGGCTTCGATGTCTGACTCAGAGACTACCATGGATCTTCTCGGGGGGCTCTCACTGGGGTTCCTCATTGAGCTTTCCTCGGAGCCTTTCTTCTAGACGTTCTTCCAAGTCATGCCGGGTCGTTCGATGTGAGGCGTCTTGACCGCATTTGAGTCGCCAAACGGATTGTCTTCATCGTCTTCCTCGTACTCGTTCTCGGATTCGCTGTCCTCTTGTGCTCTGGCCTTGCCATAATCAGGTCTGGCGGGCATGGCGAGTTGACCAGGTCGAGGGGGCTTGGGTGGCGCTGCCTCTTCTCCTCCCAACTTCAATCCAGCGAGTTGGGACTCGGCGCCTGTAGCATGCGATGATCCTCCTTCCTCAGGCATGTGCTCCCAAGCATCACTGTCGCTGTCGTCGTCAAGCGAGCGATCCATTATTTCGTAGCTCGTCAACGCCTTGACCAATTCGTCATTAGCAGAGAGCAGACTACCGATCCAATCATCATGTTCCACCAGTTGGATATACCTCAATATGTTTCTCCTCAGTAGTTTGCAAGTCTCGAAGCGATTCATCACCTCAGGGTTCTCAGAGACGCGCTCATTCTCACGGTTGATGAGTTGCAGTCCATTGAGGAGATTGGTAGAGGCGATGGAAGCTTGAGCGATACTTTGGATCATGTTAGGCTTTTCCTTTTCGAAGTTGAACTTTGTGGCGGTGGTCTTGTCCTTTTTTTTGGTGGAGGCTCTGACGGCGTCGCGGATTGAGTAGTGGGGTGTGGTCGTTAGAGTGACTGGACGTGAGGCGGAGGCCGAGGCGTTTACTGCAGAGCTGGAGCGTGAGTGACCACGAGAGGGTTGCGGAAGGGGAGTAGGAGACGGGTCCTCATGGACATCTGCTTCTGTTTCGCGCAGGACCTTTGCCTTTGCCTGAGCCTGGCGAGGGCGAGGCTTCTGAGGCAGCTGCTTGTAGAGGTTGGCGATGTTGTGGAGGCCAGGAGTATCTTTGTAGGCTACAGCCCATTGCCTAAAGAGGATGTTGCACTTGTTCCGTACTTCGAGGTCGACCATATCGTCCCGAACCATTAGACGAAGTCGTTCCAGAAGAGGTTCATCGGCAAAAGTCTTCTGGAAGCGGCTTCCAGCATTTTGAATCAGTCCGTCCAGGATGTTCAGAGCTCTGATCTGACTATGAGGATTACCATACTTCCTGTACAAAGTCAGTCAGAACGATTCGCATAGTGCGAGGCAACAAGACCAACTCACAGCTTCTTGCGGATAGCTCTGGCTGCTTCCGTCGGACCAGAGGACTGGATGCGGATGACCTCGACCAGGTCAATAATTCCACTGAGATCATCCTCTTCATATTGTTCGCTGGTGAGACGGTCAATCTGCACCGACACAGCCGAATATGGCTTTCTCTGTTGCACAACCCATTGTCTTAGTATTGACTTCAGATCACGCAAACGGCAAGCAGGGCAGGATATTGAATATCTGGATAGACGACATGGAAGGACGGAGTATCTGGGAGGTGGACGAGTGGGTGGTCCAAGAACTCTGCGCTTGGCTGCCATCTTGAGCTCTTTCTTTTGCCGACGCTTCTCGTGTATAGCTTCGCATTCTTTCTTCCACTCATCCACCTCGGCAGGGTTGCAAGGACCGTATGGGCAAGGGTAGGCCATGCACCAACTGAAGAACTCCATGTTGGGTATGATATGATTTCTTGCAGCAGAAGGGAAATGGGGAAGACATGGTGCTTGATCGGGGCAGAGTTGTGATAAATAACGGACAAAGAATCAGAGTGTAACATACCGATGAGCTTCCCAACATGGTGGTGATTCACCAAGGTAATGCACCAGTAGAGGTAGCAACACACAAGAATCGACAGAGATGCAGCTAAACCAACAGGATGGCGTCACCAAAAGCCCGCGTGCTGTGGTAAGAGAGGTGTGTGTGCGAAGGCAAATGGGGGATCCGTGGTGCGTAGATCCTTGAAGCCGTCTAGCCCTAAGGTCTTGCTATGCCTAGCTGTCAGGAGAAACAAGAAAGGGTCAGCCTTTTTCACCCATGGTAACTCATGCAAGAACGGTATGTTGGCTTGAGGCTTGCAGAGAACCATAGAATACACCATACGGCGCAGGCATCATCCAATGGCGCAAGACTCAATGCCATGTCGGAAGCGCGACTCACCAGAATGAATAAAATGGACTCGAGAAAGCTCCTAACACAACAGAAGTGATAGCCAGAAAGATGGAGAGATCAGCCCGTGTTGTCAGATGGCGTTCCGTCGTGCGTCTTCGTACTGGGGTTAGGAAGGTGCAGAACCGCAGACTGAGGAGCCGATAAGCAGGAACAGTCACTTGCTTCTTTGTTCCCTTGTTCACCGAGGATACGCGCTTACACGAGGCAGGAGCGTTTGATTGCTTGCACAGAAGTTTCGGTCAAGCTCGAGGAGGTGTCAGCAAGACTTGTTCACTTGGAATGGCACAAAGGATAAAGACGTTTTGTTGTTGGCGAGCTCGTGATTGGGGGACGTTGTCGGTGAGCACAGCCGTCATCTCCATCAATGCTCTGCCCCACTTTCTGCCCGATGCCTCGAACTTCGGCCCGCTGCAGCCCGATTGCGGAGGTTAATCCCGGATGCTTCTCTGCATGCTGCTCCTTCGACCTTAACTTCACTCTGTACGACAATCAACCACTGCTATTGATACCTGCCATTCATCTGGATCTGGTTTCGAAGCCGCATTGTCTCTGGAGACTCATAGTCCTCACAATCAAATCCGTCCGGAGATCCAGCCTCGATACTCGACCCATCGGCATCCTGCATGGACGTTTACTGCGCATGAGATAATCCGCATGCTTGTCTGCACAGATATAGCAACTGCATGAATTCGCCTGTCAAGTCTTGACTTCTCTGCAAGCAGCAACCCCTCTCCATATATGAACTTGTGATACAAGACGCAGCAGCACGCCCGTTTCCCACGTTTTTTGTCCGACATCTTCCACCCTTCCAATGGCTCGTGCCACAGAGGCTTCAACACCTCAAAGGTATGATTTGCATCGAACTTCAGCTGGTCGTTCTCTCATGGCTGACACGCTTGTTCCGGGATTAAAGCGTATGGCTTGAACAGCTTGCAGATGTCGACTGTGATTGGGACAGCATCTCTCTTCCAAGCACGCCGACCCATGGTAAGGTCGCAATGTCTTCTTCAACAGAAGACGCTGCACCACGCCCACATGGCTTTGTCAAAGCTGAACTACGGTCCGACTCGCCTTCTCCAACAGAAGACGATCTTTTCAGTGACACAGCAGATCTCGAGGACTTCTTTTGCAAAACAGAAGGATCCGACTCTTCTAGCACAGCAGGAACCCCGGCCCTGACTGCACCGTCGGACGTCTCATCGTCTCCTCCAGATTCTTCCTCGTCCACTGTACCTGCTTCTGGAATACCCAGACGTATTATCCGCAGTACTTTCCCCGAAGCCGTGAAGTCCAACTCCCCGATCCCAGGTCTCACATCCTCCCTCCGTATCCGCACCTCTTTCTGTCTAGGAGAAGCCTTGAACATCGGTTGCCAGGCTTCTCGAGAAGACCAGAACATCATGCTCGAATTCTACTGCCGTGTCATGTCCTCCTACCGCGGAGACAACACACAGCATTTTGTGCTTGCAGATCTCACACACGACAACCCGCCCTTCATCAATGCCACTTTCGCGTCTTAGAAGGGCGTCCCGTTATTCGATGATGATGACAGAGTCTTTCTCGATGGAAAAGGCAAAGGTCACAATGGCAAGATGTGCAGATGTCTGGGCAAGATGACAAGGGTAGGGAGTAAGTGGATTTTTGTGTTGGTGGGCATTTGGCAGGCCACTATTGATGATGTCGAATATGTTGCTGCTATAGTCACCTGAGCTGTTGACGACAGCATGATGGAGAAGCTCTTATGTGCGGGGTGTTTATGTTTTGCTGCCATTGTTCGAAGCTTTTGCTGCTTATGTTGCGAAGATACCCCCGGGAGTTTTGTTGCTCATAGATTGGCAGGCCACATTGATGGAAGATTAAAATCGCTATTTGCAAGAACATAGTCGCTCTAAGTAAGGAAAAAACAGGCATCGCTCCAATTTTACTCAAATTTTGTCACTCCTGCTTGCGCTGCAAAAAAAATCACTAGGTGCATGAATCTCCAGTGGCCGACTCAACAAACCAAATACATCTTTGACTTTTGAAAACCACAAACATTTCTGACGCTGGCACGAAGAGGTCACTCCTTCAAACCCATACAAAACTTCCACCACTCACCCCTACCCAGCCTTCAACCCACCCGTACTAGTACTCCCAATAAACACAACCAGCACAGCCGCAAACCTAAAACATCCTAATTAGCCAATTCCCTTCCCAACCACCTCAAAATCCACAACTCACGCAGCAGTACTTGCGAATATCTCCGCCGCCCTCGCCTGCGTCAACAATGCCAGAGCCACCGAAAACAGGAAACTCAATCCCATGGCGACGAATATGCGTGCGAGGAGGTTGTGTATGAAGTAAAGGATTAGGATTGCCAGGGAGGGAATTAGAGAGGATGTCAGGATGGAGATTAGGCGGGAGGTTTTTGTGTAGGTGGTGTCGGAGTGGTGGGTTAGGCCTAGTTCTTCTTGGCCTGGGAGGGGTTGCTGTGGGGTGAGGGTTGTGTTAGTGATGAGATGTTGAGATTAGTTTGTGATGGAGTGGGAGATGGGTTCTGTTTGTAAGGAATGGAGTACCCTTGATGTTATGCCCCTGCGGAAGAACCAAGGGACTAGATTTTCGGCTGTCCATGTTGTGAGGTGATCTTGGTCGCGCTTTGACAGCGCTATGAGGTCTGATGATCTTTCTTCCGTCCATGGAAGGTCTTCGAAGCCATTCAAAAAGTTGTTGCCGCCCTTTTCGTGTTCTAGCCAGCGGGTCAGAATGTTGAGGTCATATGGACTTGGTTGTTGGAGTTCTTGGATCTTTGCTTGTCGTAGTAGTGTTTCGTCTGATTTCATTCTGTTAGACTAAACTTCCGGATTGATGGAGTTGATTCAAAGATTGTTACTGTAATCCTTCAGTTTAGACCGTAAGCCCATCTGTGCATTCCAGTGCTCCTGCTCCATGTCCGTTCTTTGCTCAGTCAGTGGCTTTAGAATATTGGTCTTGCTCCATGGAACTATTTGGTCATATACTTCGAGTTGTTGTTCCAGCTGGAGTATCTCTGCTTGGTATACTAGCAAATCTCGAGCGTTGAGGTCTGCGAAGCGGAGGTAGATTGACATGCCTCTATAGGCACCCATGACCTTTGCAAGCTCTGGGTAGCCATGCGTGTCTTTCGGAAGGACATTCTGCGTTGAGATGTTGGACAAAGGGATTTGGCTTGTCATGATGCTATGTTGCAGATGTTCGGTAGGTAGAGGTTGCGGTGGGCATGTACCACTTTATAAGTGGCTTGGTGGCTTGCTGCGGACCAGCCCACCAAAGCACCGCCTCATCATTTGCGTATCTGATATTCCACCCGCAGGCTTAATGCTTGTCGACTCATGAATTCGAAAGGCTGGTGTAAATGAGAAAAGTAGAGAATCTTACAATTGATTTTATACAGAATCCCTTAGAGCTGTAAGGATTGATTGTGAAAGATTATTTGAATACGCTGAATAAGACAAGTTCCGTCACAAAATCCTGACTGTTGTTTACAGACCTTGATGGGGACGTCGAGAAGCACTTTGTTGTTGATTGACGGATGGCCCTTGATTTGTTCCCATGACCTGAGCTAGCCGCTCCTTGAGTTGTTCTTTCTGCCTCGCCCTTTCTTCCTTGTTGCCCAGAGCTTTCTCCATCTTATGTTGATCTTGTCGCTTTTGTTGCTCTATAAGATTTTTGACATTAGAGAATATCTCAAGAGAAGATCAGTTGTAAGGTAAGACTAACCTCTGCTTATCTTTGCAAGACCCAGCACATTGAGCTCTTGCTTGGTAGTGGTATTATCTGTCAAGCCCAATAACAAAAGATCGGGGTTTTGTGTCAGAAAGCCATATTGAAAAATGGTGTGGCGAGAGAGCACCATGTCTGTCGGCAGTCCATCGACCAAACGAAATAGATGAGTGTACTCTTCCTTTCTATCCACGAAGTTCCAGATCCCTTTGAACAGCAGTTTGCACTCAATCTTTTCATTAGTGGCTGTGTGAAGCGTGAGGGAAGTCTCCGCGCGACGAATAAGGCCTGTAGGACAAGGTTCCAGTAGCTTGGCAGTGCTCTTTGACATACAATCCACGGATGCTCCGGTGTCAAGTAGGCAATCCAAGTGATGGCTCAGTCCAGATCCATCTCGCACGGATACCTTCACATACATGTGTGGCGCACTCCCAGGCCCCTCTAGGATATTTGATCCTGAGAGATATGATGTCGAAGTTGACCTGTAATCTGCGTCAAGGACAGACGCCAGTTCATCTTTTTCCACCGGTTCTACGAGTCCAAGAGCCTCGTCAACTGATAGTCGAGTTGAGGATCCTGAACTTATACGACATCCACTTGACAGGTGATCCGAATGTGCGATTGAGATAATATCCTCGGATGTAGAGCAGAGGTTGTGGTCACCAGCGCCAGTGTCGTCCACATTGTCATCCTCGTCTTCCAAGGCATCGAGCGAGTCGAAAATTCCGTCCGGGGAAGAATGCTTCGGGGGGATAGCCTTCTGATAAACACTGCTGGACGATAGCTCCTTATTCAATGTTGCATGCTGAGGAAGTGGTAGTGGCTCTACGTCGTCCCAGTATGCCCTTTACACCATCAGCGAGAAACCGAACCTAGCAAAAAGGCATACATACATGGTCAGGATCCGACACAAATCCTCAACATCATCGCTGACGGAGGTGAGATCACTCAAAGCTTTATTGAATCGCTTCTTGTAACCAATTCTTTTGAGTATCGGAAGGCTGACATTAGCAAGGTCTTGCTTCAAGAGAGTGACTTGTACTATCGCGGATTTGTAAGTTTCGAAGACGAGACTAAAGTCGGTCTCAGAGATTCCTCTAGTCGTCGAGAGGAGTTCGCTTGCGTTATGTAGAGACTGTTCAACGTTATGGACTTCTTGCTCCAAGGCTCCAAAGTCGTAATTCCGACCACCGGCACGTCGACTGGTAAGCTGCTGGACGCGCTGGTAGGTGGATTCGACCGCCCCCACCGCGACAATGCCAATTATCTCCGCCATTGTCAACCTTGGTAGCTACCTGTGATAGAACTAGAGACGTGAGTGCTGCCAAGAGGAAGAGAAAGACAGACGAAAGAGTGATGCTCAGAACCCCGCGAAGACTTGATGGATGAGACGGCTGGTAGGGCTGTGTCAAGAGGCTGGATTGGGCTGCGATTGTCTTTGACAAGCCGGTGGCTTGCATATGCACTCCTTCCCGACTGGATTTCGAGCCGAGCCCTGTGAATGTATTACAGTGGAAAACGGTAGGTGATCAATAATAAAGATAGAGAAAGATCGTTCTAGTATCTGGACACGGGCACAGTCGCAAAATGGAATAGAGGAGGGGAAGAGCAAAGAGGTTGATGCAACGAGTGAGATTCGAACTCACGATCTCCTCGACACTCTTCACCACCTCACAGTCCTAGACTTGAGGACATACGTGGCCTGGTCGGACCTTGTCGTCACAAGTGTTGGAGGCGAGGTATCTTGACCACTAGACCATCGTTGCTGTTTTATTGTTGGATGATGGAGTTTAGAAAATGTTAAGGGTCAGGTTGGTTGTAGAGAAAGAAGGCAGGTGGGAGGTGTGTTGTTCAAGGTCTGGAGATTTCGATTAATACTTAGATCCTATCCTTCATAAGCCAACCATGCATGACGATATAGCGCATCAGCATGTTCTCTCTCTCTAGGATCACTTGCCAACATCTTCCTCAAGAAATCGCAGAATAGTTCCAATTCATCGATCGGCATCATGCCCTGCGTGTCGCCTGCAAAACTCTGACCCACCATCGTCTCCAGGGATATAGGGAAGCCCAAACCATTAACACTCTGTTGCTCGAACTCTTGCCTCTGCGCAGCATTGTCCAAAACCACATTAGGTATGGGACCGAATGTGCTGACAAGCGTGGCAATGCGATCTTGATCTGCGGTAACTCCAGGGCCAGGTCGTCCTACGAAGGGTAAATCGCCGGTGATGAATTGGAAGAGTAAACAGCCTAGACTGAAAATATCTACACTGGGGTCCCAAGGTGCCTCTAGAGTGATTTCCGGGGCGCGGAGGTATTCAGATTGAATGTCGTCGGTCAGATGTTGGTCTACGAAACATGCGATTCCCAGATCGTTGAGGCGGAATTGCATGTTCGGATCATTGAACTCCGGACCAGACGATTGTGTACGAACTAGCTCATCAATTTCCTTTGGCGTTTGTCCTTGGTCGTCCTTCAGTATATTCGATGGCTGGAGGTCTGTGTGAATGACACCGCATTCACGGTGCAAGAAGTCCAACGCCAGCAGTATCTGTTTTGCAATGTTGCGCACGGTTTGGGGTGGTATGCGAATGATGTGCCCGGTTGTAGCTTTTTCTGCAATGCTGTCGCCGAGCAAAGGCATGACCATACAGACGTGTTTGCCAGTGGGGCCTTCAAGGTCGAAGTGGTTCTTGAGGTAGGTGACGTGGTTTTTGCCTGGGTGTTGTGACTGGTTTGAGACGGCGGTGACTTTTTGCATTACTTCGAGTTCGAAGATCTGGTGGTGGCCATTGTAAAAGTCGCTGTTGAGGATTTTGAGAGCGGCATGTTCGCCTGTTCTGTGGCCTGTCAGTATTGCAGGTCAAAGCAGGTATATCATGGAGTTACTCACTGGGTGTCTATCACCAGCCAGACTGAAGCATATCTGCCGGCTCCGAGATGTGTCTCTACTCTGTAGCGATCCTGGAAGACCTGGCCAATGTCGACCTTGTAGAATTTACTGTTGTCATCATCGGTCAAGGCCTTCTTTAGTAGTGAACGGAATCCCATGGTGAGTGTGCGGTAGAGTGGTTTTCGAGTTGATTGCGACGAAGGTGGTAAAGTTGTTGCAGCAGATCATCGGAGAATATAAGAATCATTGTTTGCTAAATAAAGCCTCCAACACACCTGCTTACCTTCTAGGAGACGTTAGACCAGTGAAGTCATGTGCGAAACTTACCACGATCGAAGAAGATCCAAGGAAGTTTAGTTGGTTCCTGTTTCTCCCCAGCCTCTCGCGGATCTGGAAGTTGGCGGTTGGGACCTGCAATAGCCGCTTTTGGACGGCTAGTTTGCGTCTCCGAAGGTATGGTACAGCTTGATATTTCAATCGAATTTGGTGATTCAAAGCAGGGAGATCAACAGGAACACCCGAATCGTGGTTTAAACGTCTTTGTCGATCTCCAATGACCAAGAAGCGCCGTGGAGGCACATCCGGAGAAGAGCGCGATGCGAAATGCGAATTCACGTGCAAACCAATGACATCACCCCGAGGCCCGCTGAAGCCTCCAAACACTTTTGAGAGCTTCTCCAACGGAGCCTCAACGTTCATACGAGTCAATCGCACATATGTCTGCCCAAAGACCAATCTACGTTTCTCCCAACCCGGAGACAACTAAGCGTGATGCATTTACCGAGTTCTTCCTCGAAAGGCCTTGTCCTCAGGAAGCTGACCCCAAGTACAAGCATCTCTTTGATGTTCACCAGAACTTGATGAGGATGTTGATCAATGACTCTGCTATGGATGCAAACCGCCAGCAGACATTCTCAACACCTGCAAATAGCAAGAACAAGGTGTACTTCATGTAAGACATGACTGTGTTTGCCATCTCTTCGACAGCCAGACTTAACCGTAACAGGTGGGACTTTGTTACCCGTACCTTTCAAATGCTCGTAGCTACTGTCAACCCTCGCAACCCCAGCGGTGAAGCATGGATGGTAATGTTATGCGGACAGTATATAAAGAACATGACAAACTGACTCGGCACCAGGACATCGCTACGAGATCAATGCTGGCTCAGCAGCTCATTCTTGACACAACTGGCAAACTGGAGTCTATGAACCAGTCTGTGGGCTACAACCACGATGCTGGCATTGAATTTAGCCAGGAGATCAAGACAGAGGCCGAGAAGCTGGACCAGCTGCCCCAGTAGAACAGGACTCTTAGACTTGAAGGACATATAGCATGTATTTATTGACGACCATATGATAAGATGTTGTTGAATTAGTATCGAGATAGCAGATTTATGCATGCAAATGGAACAAGCGAGCAGTCTCCCCGCTTCGCACTCTGACAAGTATCACATTGTCTTGACGAATTCATGTGTGGCCTTGGTGGAATGGTTGCTGGCTGAGACGAACAAGTCGGGGTGTCGGCGCATCGCAGAGATGAGACTGGAGAAGAAGACCCTCAAAAGCACGGACCTCCAGCCGACAAAATTGTTTTTGGAGCAGCATCGCTTTTCCTCTCGACATCCACTCCCAGAGGCACATCTATCGGCCTTTGTTGTTTCCGTTTTTCCTTTTCTTTTCCTTTTTGATACCCCAAATCCCGTCAAAATGGATGAGCAACAGTTTGTTGGACTCCTCGAGAGTCTGATGCAGCGTAAGTCGTCCACAAACTTGAGCCACTTGTTTTCGAGACTAATGGGTTATACCAGCCGACACCGAGCGTGTCAAGTCTGCAACTGCCACCCTGAACAAGAACTACTACTCGTCGCCCGCTTCGCTCACCGCGCTGCTTCACATCTTGGTCTCGCACCAGAGCCCCAACCTCCGCCAACTGGCCGCTATCGAGTCCCGCAAGCTCGTCAAGAGACATTGGCTCGACCTTCCCAACGACCAAAAGCCCCAGATCCGCGAACAGCTCCTGCAATCCACTCTCAGTGAGGAGCAGTCGCTTGCCCGCCACTCCAAGGCCCGCGTTATTGCCTCGATCGCCCAGATCGACCTTGCAGACGGCCAATGGCAGGACCTCCCCGACTTCCTCCAGAGAGCCTCGACCTCCCAGACCGCCAGCCACCGCGAAGTCGGTGTCTACATCATCTACACACTCCTCGAGACCATGCCCGACATGTTCCAGGAGAACATGAGCGCTATGCTCCAGCTCTTCACAAAGACCATCCAGGACCCCGAGAACGCTGAGGTCAGAATCAACACAATGCTCGCTCTTTCTGAGATCTGTATGGTTCTAGACACCGACGAGGACCCTCAGTCGCTCAAGGCCTTCCAGGACACCATCCCTCACATGGTCCGCGTTCTGCAGCAGGCTGTCGACGACGGTGAGGAGGACCGCGCCATGCAGGCTTTCGAGGTCTTCAACAAGCTGCTCAGCTACGAGTCTGCTTTCCTCAACGCCCACTTCGGCGACCTCATGCAGTTCATGATGCAGCTTTCTGCCAACACCGAAATCGACGACGACTCGCGTTCCCAGGCTCTGTCTTTCCTCATGCAAGCTGTCAGATACCGCAAGCTCAAGGTTCAGGGTCTCCGCATCGGTGAGCAGCTCACCACCACCTCTCTTCAGATCGTCACCGAGCTTGGTGAGCTGTCTGCCGAGGACGAGGACATCACCCCTGCCCGCTCCGCCCTGGGCCTGCTCGACATCCTCTCCGAGAACCTTCCTCCCAGCCAAGTCGCCGTCCCACTTCTCCGCGCCATTGGTCCCTTCGTCCAGAACCCCAACGCCGACTACCGTCGTGCTGGTATTCTCGCTCTCGGCATGTGTGTTGAGGGCGCCCCCGACTTCATCAGCACTCAGCTCGCTGAGATTCTCCCCATGGTGCTCCACCTGCTCGAGGACCCCGAGGTCCGTGTCCGTTCTGCCGCTCTCAATGGTGTCGCCAGACTCGCCGACGATCTCGCCGAGGAGATGGGCAAGGAGCACGCCCGCCTGATCCCCGCTCTTGTCAAGAATTTCGACTTGGCTATGCAGCAGCTGAACGGCCCTGCCGGTGATGAGAACCTCGCCATCATCAAGCAGAGCTGCATGGCTATCGACTCGATGATCGAGGGTCTCGACAAGGAAGACGCCTCCAAGTACGTTGGTGAGCTCGTTCCCAGACTTAGCCCTCTGTTCCAACACCCCGAAGTCAAGGTCCAGATCTCGGCTATCGGTGCCACTGGTTCCATTGCTTCTGCCAGCGAGGAGGCTTTCATGCCCTTCTTCGAGGGCACCATGCAAACCCTCGGCCAATTCGTCTCTATCAAGGACTCTGACGATGAGCTCGAGCTCCGTGGTGTTGTCTGCGACTCGCTCGGCAAGATTGCCTCTGCCGTCGGCGCTGAGGCTTTCCAGCCTTACGTCACCCCTCTCATGCAGGCCTCTGAGGAGGCTCTCCACCTCGACCATCCCAGACTCCGCGAGACCAGCTACATCCTTTGGAGCACCATGTCCAAGGTTTACGACGACAAGTTCGCTCCTTACCTTGCTGGTGTTGTCAAGGGCCTGATCGAGTGTCTTCAGCAGGACGAGAGCGAAGATGGTGTTACCCTTGGTGAGGAGGCTAGAGAGCTTCTTGGCCAGGAGGTCACCATTGCTGGCAAGAAGGTCAAGATTGCTGATATTGGCGCTGGTGCTGATGATGACACCACCATCGACATTGACGACGATGATGATGAGGATGACTGGGACGACCTTGGTGCCGTCACTGCTGTCGCCATGGAGAAGGAGATCGCCGTTGAGGTTATTGGTGATGTCCTCACCCACACTCGCGGCCACTTCCTCCCCTACTTCCAGCAGTGCGTTGAGGCCGTTCTTGCTCTTGTCGACCACCACTTCGAGGGTGTTCGCAGATCTGCCATTGGCACTCTTTGGAGAGGTTACGCCTCTCTCTGGGCCATGGCCGAGGACAACGGCATGGCCAAGTGGCAATCTGGCCTTCCCCTCAAGGTCCAGGCTACTGACGATCTGATGAAGCTCAGCAGCTTGATCATGACTGCCACCCTTGCTCTTTGGCAAGACGAGGTTGACCGGTACGTTTCTAACCATTTCCCTTTTTCCAGCACATCCTTTCTACTATGATGACCACTCTTCGTTACACCCAGCTCACTTTGATGCACAAATGTGCACTTGATGCGAACGCGATTCTGTTACTGATTCGATCTCTTGATCACCCTCTTCTACACCAACGCTTTTCATTTGAGATTTGAAGCAATGACTAACGTTGAATTGATAGTGGTACCGTCACCGACATCCACCGTAACCTCGCCGCCACCCTCAAGCTCTGCGGTCCCGCCATTCTCACCGCGAGCATCGGGGAGAACGCTGCCTCGCCCGTCCAGCAAATCGTCGAGATGATCCTCTCCATCTTGCAAAAGCGACACGTGTGCCAGCAGGACCTCGACGGTGAGGATGAGTTCGATGTCGACCTGGAGTCATCCGAGTACGACTGGCTCGTTATCGAGACCGCCATGGAGGTCATCACCTGCCTTGCTGCTGCCCTTGGCGAATCTTTCGGCGAGCTCTGGCAAATCTTCGAGAAGCCTGTCGTTAAGTACGTCAGCGGAACCGAAAAGTACGAGCGTAGTGCTGCTGTCGGCACCATCGCCGAGGCCATTGGCAACATGGGTGCATCCGTCACTCCCTACACCACCAACTTGATGAAGATCTTCCTCAAGCGTCTTGGAGACGAGGACCCGGAGGTTCGTAGCAACGCCGCCTATGGTACCGGTCTCCTCTGCGAGAAGAGCACCAACGAAAACGAGATCACCGGCCAGTACAACACTATCCTCGCCAAGCTCGAGCCTTTGTTGCACCAGCAGCAAGAGGCCCGTCTTCTCGACAACTCTGCTGGATGTGTTGCCCGCATGATCAAGAGACACCCCAACAACGTCCCCCTTGCTGACGTCCTCCCCGTCTTGATCCAGCTGCTTCCCCTTAGAGAGGACTACGAGGAGAACGAGGCCGTTTTCGAGATGATCGTCGCTCTCTACCAACAGCAGAACTCGGTCATCCAGGGCTTGACCAGCTCTATTCTCCCCGTCCTGCAGAAGGTGTTGAGCCCTCCCGAGGAGCAGCTCAGCGACGAGACGCGCCAGAAGGTTATGCAGTTGGCCCAGTACCTCCAGTCGCAATAGAAAGCGACATGTAGTGGAGATGTTTTGTAAGAAGTCTGAGAGGCTACGTTGTCACGCACCAGAGGATACCCCGAGCACAGAGCTCATCTTTTTCTTTTCTTGTTTTTAGTTATTTGTTGCATAGCATGCGAGAGAGTTCAAAAGTACATTTTGTTGATCTTAGATTGTGGTCAAGTCCAATCCAAGTCCAGGTACACGTCCATCTGTTGGTGAAACACTGTAACTTATGAACGAAACGATGATGGAGGCTCCATTCTGGCGTTGGCGGGTCGGGCGGTTGAACCCTGATTCGCAGTGGATCATGCAAGTGCCATATGGCTTGGTACTTCAGTAAACAGAGTTTAGGAGTTCCTTGTATTTCGACCGTCATACTGCATGGTCTTGCCGCGGTTAGCAGCTGAATCGTGGCAGTTTCTTTTGTTCTTTCCCAGTGTCGCACAACTTTGACAAGACGATGAGCATGCCGGCGTGCTGAAAAGCACCTTCCAATAAGCCCGAAGCCCAAGAAATTACAGGACCATCACCATGTCAGGCAGAACACCAGCAGGAGGCAGCGCCGACAAGACGCGTCCTCCGCTGGCGAGGATGGGCAGCTCTTCGGCCAGAGGACCTACGCTATCTACAGCAAATCGACCGGGGAGCAGTGCATCCGTCAGATCTACAACGAGCAGTACGACAGCAACAGCCAGGCAGCCATTGCGACTAGCAAGTGTCGAGGAGAACAAGAGACCGACCCTCAATGGTGTGTCGAGGCGCATGTCATCCATGAACGCCGTACCGACGACATCAAGGCCTCAATCACGACTGAACACTACATTATCCCCCGCGACACGAACACCGACAGCCGCCAGCAGGACGACCGCACCTAGAGCTCCCCTGAATGCGACCCCTCGCGCTACCGGTACTCCCACGACCATCAATCGCACACCAAGACTAGCTGCCACTCCAGCCCCCGGGACACCAAAGACTCCTGCCACTGCGCCCAAAGTACCTGCTGCCGCTCCAAAAGTCAAGGCCACCACACCACGGAAACTGGCGGTGAGAACCTCGCTAGGCAATCTAGAGAGACCCACACTATCTAGCCCTGTCACACTTACAAGGTCTGTCTACCTAAATTCTATCCCACATGCTGCTTGCGAAGCTTACTATCATCAGTGATTTGAACTCGTCGTCCGACCGGCCACCATCCCCGCTAGGCCCCATGTTCAAGTCACCGCCCAAGTTACGCAAGTTCACTGCCACTTCCGATGTGGAAACGGATCAGATCAAGCAAAAGGGCCATGCACGGTCGCAATCTGCCACCGTAGGCCGCCCTTCAACCGCTCCGGAGACACAAGACCAGAAGGCGAGAGACATGCGTATCATGAGTGATCTGCTTCGCGAAGCAAACATGCGAGAATCCATGAAAAAGGAGATTGCAGAGCTCAAGGCCGAGGTGGAGAGGTTACAACGTCCTAAGAGTCCTGTCAAACCGGATACCTGGGCTGGCACCTTTACCGTCGCCGAGATGGAAGAGATGGAAGCCACACATTTGGAAGAAGTTCAAGGCATCAGGAAAGACTACGAGACACAAAGACGTGCTACCGAAGAGGAGCACGCTATCGAGATGCGTGGTCTTAGAGCCGAGCTTGATCAGATGGATTCGCTCAAGGCTGAACATGCAAAGCTCCTTGCAGACGCTCATGCGAAGCTCGAGGCCGAGTCGAAGGAGCTACGGAAGACGTCTGCTATGTTGAAAGAGCTGAAGGCTACTCATGCGAAGGAGTTGGAGGACATACAAGCCGAGCACACGTCAATTGCTGATACCCTACGGAACAGTCATGCCAGCGAGCTCAAGGAACTCAAGTCGCAGCTCGAAGCGCAGCGGAAACGTGCCAACTCCATTGACAAGCTCAAGGCCAATCATGCCAAGGCACTCGACCAATTGAGATCTGAACTTGACAATCAAGTCGAGGAAACAGCGACAATTGAGAAGCTTAGAGAAGCCCATGATGCGGATATTGCCAACCTCAAATCACAACTCGATGACCAAACGAAACGAGCAAGATCCGCCGAGGAGACCAATGCGAAGCAATTGGAGGATGTTGATCAATTGCGATCGCAACTAGATACCTTGTTGAAGGACACTTCTGTGGTTGATCAACTCAAGGCTACTCACGAGGTCGAAGTTGCTGACCTAAACTCCAAGCTGGAGGAGCAAAGCGAACACACTGAATCAATTCACAAAGAACTCGAGGACTTGCGATCAGAAATGGAGAAAAAGTCCCGAGACACTTCTGGAGTCGATAACCTGAAAGCTGAGCACGAAAAGGAAATGACAGAGGTCAAATCACAGCTGCAGAAGCAGAAGAAGCGAGCGATGTCTACTGCCAAGCTCAAGGAGACACATGCGAAGGAACTGGAAAACTTACGATCAGAGCTGGAATCACATGGTACTTCGACAACCGAGTCGCTGAAGGCTGGACATGACAAGGAACTGGCCGCGCTACGCGAGGAAATCGAGACGCACCGTCTGAATGCATCCAAGGTATCTGAACTTTCCGTTAACGACATCGATCATCTCAAATCCGAACACGAAGCCCAAATTTCCAATCTCCGTGCTGAACTCGACGCGCAGAAGAAGGCATCATCCAAACTTGCTGGTGTAGAGGACAAAATCGCATCAGTTCAGGCTGCTCTGGAGGAAAGCAAGTCCGCCGCATCGAAACAGGAAAAGAAACTGCTTGAAAGTATCCAGAACAAGGAGCAGGACAGTGAGCAACTAGTACAAGTGATCAAAGACCTGGAATTCGAAATTGACCGTGTACAAGAACAGCTGGATCTGGATGCCGCCCGCCAGGAAAAAGAGCGCAAGGAGATTCGCAGTGTCAAAAAGAAGCTCGAAGCGGAATTGACCGAGCTACGGAAGACGGCTGCGCAAGACAAAGAGCGACTTTCCGCAGAAAGCACTCAGGCCAATGAACTCGTCACCAAGCTACAAGAAGAACTATCATCTCTGCGCGAAGCCCACGAGGAGGAAAGAGAAAATGTTAAAATTGCAGCTGACGAGACCAAGCGGGCCAGCGAAAAGCTACAACAGGAACTGGAATCTCTTCGCCAAGAACGCGAGAAGGACGAGGCTGAGAAGAAGGAGGCTCTGCAACATGCTGAGAAGGCGTTGGAAGAGCTCCGTGAAGAAGCTCAGCAATCTCAGCAACGACACGCCGATGAGATTGCCAGAGCGCAAGAGAAGACGGCTGAGAGCGAACGCCTACTGGAAGATCTGCACAGCCAGCTGGAAACAATCCAATTGCTTCACGATCAAGAAGCTAAACAGCGCTCTGAAGAAGCGGAAGCATCTAACAGTTTATTGGACAGCCTGAAGCGTGAGTTTGAATCAACACAACGCGAAGGAAGTGACAAGTCCAAGATCGTCGAGACTCTCCAGAAGGAAATGGAAGATCTAAAGCAATCAAGACCAAACGCCGAAAACGAACACACCAACAATGCTTCGAAGCTGTTTAAGCTTGTTGAGGACCTTCAAGCTGAAGTAGCCGAGTTCAAAAAGGCTAAGCAGGAGCTTGTAGATCAACATGAGGAAGATGCCAAGGAACATCTCGCTACAATTGAAGGATTGCAAGCTCGTAACTCTGAGTTGCAGCAGAACCTCGAAGATGCCCAGCGTGCTTCCGAAAGCGAGAACGAAACGCTGAAGAAGACACTTGGGTCTCTTCAAGAAGAGCTTTCGACACTACAATCTCGCGAGCAGAAGCTTTCGGTCGCGAAGAATGAGGAGCTTCAGAGCTTGACGGCGACTATTGACGAGTTGAACTCAAGAATTCAATCCTTAACCAGTGAGGCAGAGGACAGCAAGAACTCTCACGATGGCGAAGTTGAGGCTATGAAGGGCGTGGTCGATGGCTTGCAAGCTCAAGTCGCTACCTTGGAGAAGGCGAAGGACGAGGCGACCAATGCTTTCAACGACGAGACTACCGACCTCAAGAAAACAATGTCGGATCTCGAAGAACAACTCCAGAAGATACGCTCAGCTAACGAGGATGCTCTCAAAGCCAAGGATGACGAACTATCCGAGCTACATGATAAACTCGAGCAAGCAAGTACATCTCTTGAGCAGGCGAAGAACGACTCTGCAAATGCTACAAATGAAGAGACTGCTGCGCTGAAGCAGACTGTGTCCTCCCTGGAAGAACAACTTCAAGAGTTGCGCTCTGATAGCGAAAGTGCTCTCAAGCTCAAGGATGAGGAGCTTTCGGTTTTGCTTGTCAACCTTGAGCAAGCCCAGAGGGATCTCGAGCAAGCCAAGAGTGATGCTTCAGATGCTCTCCGGGCGAAAGAGGACGAGCTGAAGCAGGCAACTTCTGGACTGCAAGAACAACTCCAGAAGCTCCGTTCCGCGAACGAAGATGCTTCCAAAACCAAAGAAGACGAGCTTCTTAGGCTGCATTCTCAACTCGAGGAGGCTCAGAACAAACTAACCGATGCTGAGAAGTCCTTGACTGATGCTCGCACAAGCTTGGAAGAAGCTCAAAATTCTTCTCTGAGCGACGATGACATTGCTGTTCTTCAAAAGAACATCTCTGAGCTAGAAGAGCAACAGCAAAAGTCAAGATCCGAACATGAACAAATCATCAAAACTCAAGAAAGCGAGCTGTCCACATTGCGACGCAGTCTCGAAGAAGCTCAGTCGAAGACAGAAGATGCCGAGAAGTCTTTGGCTGAGGCACGGTCAAATCTCGAGGACTCTCGGAAAGCGCAGTTTAGCCAGGACGAGATTGCTGTATTGCAGCAAAGTATGTCGGAGCTGGAGGAGCAACAAGACAAGGCACTTTCTGAGCACAAAAGTGCGATCAAGACTAGAGATGATGAGATTTCTGCCTTGCGCGACAGTCTTGTCGAAGCTCAGTCCAAGACAATCGTTATCGATGAATCTTCTCGCGAGGTTGACCCCGTCCAGAGCCATGAGGGCGAGGTTCATGACTTGCAGATTGTGATCGGCAGATTCCAAGAACAGGTTGCAACCCTTGAGAAGGCGCTTGAAGAGAAAACAGCCGAGTCCGAGCAAGCCAGCTTGTCTCTCAAGAACGAGGACAGCACGAGAGCAGTTGGCGCGATGCAAGAACAAATTGCAAATCTCGAAGCAGACAAGGAAAGCCTGGAGAAAGAGCTTCAGACTAGAACTACTGCTCTTGAGCAGACTATCTCGAACCTCGAGGACCAGATTCAACAGGCCCACATCAGTCATGAAAGCGTGCTACATGACAAGATTCAGGAGCTTTCGGAGCTGAACGAAGCTCTTGAAAAGGCGCAAGCTGAAGCAACCGACAGCGTAGGATCTCTTCATAGCCATCAGACTAACGTTCATGGCCTGCAAGCTACGATTGACGAGATGAAAGAACAAGTCACGACTCTTGAGTCAGCCAAGGAGAGTTTGCAGAAGGATCTTGAAGCCAAAACCGTTGCTCTTGAACAGACGGTTGCAGACCTTGAGAGTCAGCTCCGACAGGCAGGTTCCGAACATGCAAGTACACTCGAGGCCAAGGAGAATGAGCTTTCAGAAGCTCGTGAGGCTCTCGAGTGGGCCCGCAGCAAAGCCACAGACACCGAGAATATTCTTGGCGCAAAAGACAACGAACTGACGATTTTGCGTGAGACGCTCGAAAATGTCCAGACTGAAGCTTCCCATACTCGCAAGTCTCTTCACCAGTCGCGTGCCTCAATTGATGGTTTGCAGAAGTCCAACTCTGAGACTGAAGAACTCCTCGCTCAGATCCAACGCGAGAGAGCTGAAAGCGAGCACGCTCTTCAAAGGAGAAACGCAGAGATTAACGATCTTTGGGCTTCTCTCGAGCAGTCGCAGGCAGGTTCCAGAGAGGCGCTTGCTGAGCTTCAGTCTCTGCGTGAAAACAACACAGCCATCTCTGATCTCGAAGGTCAGATGAAGAAGTTGAGAGCTGAGAATGAGCAAGCACTTCGCAGTCGTGACTCGGAGATCCGCAAGCTCAGAGAGTCTGTAGAGAGAGGTGAACTCGCCTCTTCTAATCTTGAGAAGGCACGAACAGCCATGTCTGACATGGAAACCCAATTCGAAGAACAACTTGCCAATCTTGAGCACCAGGTCAGAAGCAGGCAAGATGAATTCGACACCTTGCGGGAGTCTTACAAGCAATCACAGGCAGATTACGCCGAGATGGGTGATCTGCTCGGTGCCACAAACCAGCGATTGCAGAAATCGTATGCCGAAGCTGAAAGGCTTCAGGAGGAGCTGAGTATCAAGAGTGACGAGGTCTTCAGTCTCAATGTGTCTCTTGAGGCTGCTCAGAGGAAGACGGCTGAGAAGCAGGCCGAAATCACAGAACTGCGCTCATCTCAGGAGGAAGTTACTGGTTTGAGAAGCCAACTCGCAGAGAGGCATGAAGTTATCGAGAAGGCACAAGCCGAAGCTGAAGCTCTGAAGGTCTCTCTTGCAGAAGCACAGATTGAAATCAGCGCATTGCAGAGTGCGCAGTCCGCCGGCACTGAGTTGGCGCAGCATATTCAATACGTGCATGCTGAGTATGAGGAGACGCTGAGGCTCAAAAATGCCGAGATCGAGCAACACCGCGCAGCCTTTGAGAAGGCACAGGCTGATGCGGCTGAGTTCGCACGAACATTGGCAGATCAGACTGCCGAGCTTGAAGGACTGCACAAATCGCTGGATGCGTTGAACTCGGATGGTGACGACAAGGATACGAGCCACGCTGCCGCGATCGCCAGGGTCGAGCAGGAGCTCCATGACAGGCACCTCGAGGAGCTTCGCAGCATTCAGGAGGCACACACATGGGAATTAGCCGGCTTACAGAAAGAGCCTACAAGCAGAGAGCTTGGGTCCCCTGACACAACGCATGAAACCCTCTCACAGCAGGTTACTGAGCTCAGGAATGAGTTGGCAATGGCCACTGACGAGAAATTTGAACTCATGCAGAAACTCGACGAGGCTCAAGGTCAGCACGAGCAGGAGTCCAGGTCGCAATCACAAGATGGGCCCACCCCCGACACGGAGAAGAAGATCCAATCTCTGAGAGCAGACTACGACGCAAGGGTACTTGAATTCGATACACGTCACCGCGATCTTGTTCGCCAACAAGAGGAGACACTCGAAACACTGCGTAGCGATACTGAAGCTAGGTTACAACAAGCTGAGGAGCGCCGTCAAGAACTCATCCGTGAACACGAGGAGAATCTCTTCAACCAGGCTGCCGAGTTCGAGAAGTCTAAGAATTTCTCCGTTGACGCTTTGAACGCGCGACACTACACTGAGCTGAAGAAACGCGACGATGCCATCGACATGCTGCGCGACGAGCTAAACTCACTGAAGCAGCAAGTCCAGCGACTGCGACAAGCCGACACAGAAGCACAATCTCCTCCTGCTATCAATGTTGAAACTCAGTCACCTGATGAAGCAGATGACCGAGACTTCAAATCAGCGCAAGCGACCCCCGGCGCAATCTTCGAAGAGTTCATCACGCCGATGGAAGTTGCACAGATCGAGGACGCACCTCAATTCGATGATGTGGATAATACGCAGACATCTATCGCCGCTGACTCGGATGCTGTGTCAGAAGATGGATCTTACGATATGGACTTTACACATCTTGAGTCTCAAATAGACGCCTCGGAGCAAGACCAGCCGTCCAAACAACTCACCATCGAAGTCGCCGAGCCAGATGATAATGCAGACAGTCAACAACCTCCAACCAGTGCAACTACCACAACAACCACATCCTACGACAACGACGCCTTGACTTCGCAATTAGCACACCTCGAAGCAGCACTCGAATCCTCCCGCATGGAAACCTTCCACGAGCGCCAAACCCTACAATCAACCATCTCCTCCCTCCGCACCGAACTTTCCGCCGTCCGCGCCGAAAAGACATCCTTGCAAGAACGCTTGGCCAATTTCTCCTCTGCTATTGACGTCAGTGTTGGTTTGGATCATGCAGAAGAGGCGTGGGATGGTGAGGTAGGGGTGGAAGGACAAGGTGGTAAAGTGGAAAAGGCAAGGACTGTGGAGGGAATGTTGGCGGGATTGAGACAACAGGCTAAGCAGCTTGAGGAGTTGAATGAGGAATTTTTGAGTCAGAGTTTGAGGTGGAGTGGAGTTTTGCCGTTGAGGTAGGGATGGAGAGGACTGTATGATATAGGAGAGGGGCGGGAAGGAGATGGAGCAGAAGCGGGGAGTGTGAGCGGAGGAGATGTAAATTTTATCTGTATGAATGGGAATATGTTTTGAACCGTTTACTCGATATTTGGAGTTGCATCTCCAGCTTCAGCGCGGCCGATGGGATTTTCTCGACATCCCTTGTCCGTCTTCAAGGATACCCGGGCAAGGAGACACGACATCATGGAGACAACACGAACATTTTGACGACATACACAGACCTCTCCTTCAGCTCCTCTCCTATCCTCCAATGCATATCTGACATCCAACGCAGGCGAACACAGCAATGATCCTTTCGTCGATGGAAGTTTCCAACACCAGTCAGCGGATGTTGTGGGTCTTGATTGGAAAAAAAGAAAGAACAGGTGGAGGTGGACGTTGTTTATATAGCATTCAGGACGGGACAAGTGATGGTGTATTCATGATCGTGCGAAGTGAGATTTGCGAAATAAAGGTCAATTGTCAGAACAGTCTCATGTACTGAAGAAGGATGAAGGAGTGTGTGGTGTGGAAGATGTATTGTCGGATATCTTCCAATACTTTTCATTGGTGTACCGAGAAGGTAGTCTTGATGATGGCGATGACTCGATTCTGAGTCTTTTCGTCCTGTTTACCAGAGTTGTGATATCTTAATCTAAGCACTGGCTTCACCCTCAGCCTGTCTGGCAGCCACACTACCACCTTTCCAATGGCTTTTGGGGTCGGACCAGAGATGCTTGTTAGCCTGACTCTCTTCACCCATGGGACCCCAGCCACCACCTCCAGGCGTATTGATGATGATTCTTTCTCCAGCCTTGAAAGCCGCGGTATTCTTGCCTCCAAGGTTGATATATCTAACCTCTTCTTCCTCTTTGACCTTTTTCTCGTCATCGGTAGGTGCTTTCTCTACATGTCTGACCCAAACGTTTTGTCCGCATGCTGCATCTCCACCGCCATTGAGACCGTAAGGGTGATACACACGGCGTTCGGAGAGGATGGAAACTTGCACAGGGATGCGGAATTCGATGTCGCGGACGACACCATCGCCACCCTTGTGTTGTCCATTGCCGCCACTGCCAGCTCGGAGACTGAATTCACGAAGTAACACAGGGTAACGACGTTCGAAGACTTCGGAATCGGTGATGCGGGTGTTGGTCATGTGGGTGTGAACGCCATTCGTGCCGTCCCAGGTGGGACCGGCACCAGAACCTCCGGCGATGGTTTCGTAGTAGCCGAAGCCTTTGACTGCTTCTTTGCCATCTGCGTTGCCGCCAACTAGAAGAGAGAGTAAAGTCAGCATGCTTCTTGTGTAAAAAATGATACGTCACCAAAGAGCTATTCAAAACAGCAGAAGATTGCGCCGAGACCGAACTACCGCGCCCAAACAAAGCTGTTGTGCGTCCATCAAAAGACACGAATGCTGTTGGGACAGAGTCATGTCCATTGGAGCGTGTAGACGGGTGGCTTTCGGTGGACAGCCTCGGTCGGCCTCAAAGACATTGTGCCTTCCGATGGGTCCTTCGATGGGAGTTCGGTCTTGAAGATTCTTCGTGAGATTGATTTCTGCAGAGTGAACCCTCGTTTGGTGACTCTTGGCTCATATCCACTGCAATACGCGCGAAACTTACATCCTAGAGAACGACGAGTCAGCAAAGTTCTTTCGAAAGGCTAGATTGAGCTCAAAGATTTACCAAAAGTCAAATTGTTGCAATCTCCCTGGGAGGCAGCACAGGCCTGGAAAGCCTTCAGAACGACGTCTGTGACGCGCTGAGAGGTCAAAACGTTGCCTCCTACGACTGCAGCAGTCGCGGAAGGCGACAAGAAGGATTTTTTGGGAATCTTGACGTGGATAGGGGCGAGACAGCCTTGGTTCAGAGGAATGTCCTCGCTGATGAGGCAACGAAGGCAGTAGATGATTGCGCTGTATGTCACTGCTTCAGGAGCATTGATATTGCCATAGACCTATGTCATCAGGTTAGTAAGCGGATAGGAGAATGCTTCGACTAGATAGCGCCTACCTCAGGTCCAGTGCCGGTGAAATCAAATACGGCTTCACCCTTCTCGGCGTCGATCTGCACGTTGAGCTTGATAGGGCTGCCATCGTCCATGTAGTCGACAGCTGACAGATCTTGGCCTTCAAAACGTTTGCTGACCTCCTTGAGCAGATTTCTGACACTCAGCTCGGCGTTGTCCTGGATGCTTGTCATGTAGAATTGTACAACACTCTCGCCGTAATCGTCGATAAGCGTGTTGATGAGGTTGATACCTTTCTGGTTAGCTGCCACTTGTGCCTTAAGGTCATTTAGGTTGTCTGCCAAGCAGCGAGTGCCACTGCATCCAGGGTATTGGGCCGGCTCATCGAGAAGAAGCTCGGTGATACGCTTCTCGTCAAACCTGCCCTCTGAGACCAGCTTTTCGGACTTGATGGCTGCACCTTCCTGGAACAGCTCGCGAGAGTGTGGCGGCATTGAGCCAGGCAGAATACCTCCAATGTCTGCATGATGGGCACGAGAAGCAACGTAAAAGACAATCTTGTCGCCACTGAAAGCTGGTGTGATGACCGTGATGTCGGGCAAGTGGGTGCCTCCATACATGGGATGGTTTGAGACCAGAACATCACCCTTCTTGAGCTTGCCCTCCCAGATCTTCGCTTGCTTCTTGACACACGTGGACATAGATCCTAGATGGACAGGCAGATGAGGAGCATTGGCGACTAGACCTCCAGTTGGATCGAATAGTGCGCAAGAATAGTCGAGTCGTTCCTTGACGTTTGTGCTGACACTGGTCTTTTGCAGAGCACGACCCATTTGCTCCGCGATGGCCATGAAACGGTGAGCAAAGATACTGAGCATGATCGGATCAACGGTCTCAGTGTTGATCTTCTTCTCAGAACCATCGCTCTCGCCAATGTTGATGACGACGTGTGTCTCGATGACCAGAGCGGAGGCGCCAGGGGTCACGACGATCGTTTGAGTGCCGTCGGCAATGATCGCTGGACCCCTGATCCTATCACCAATCACGAGTTCCTCAAGCTTGTAGATGGAAGTCTCCTGTCGGCCACCCTCGAAGTAGACTTGTGACTTTCCATAGATCTTCTCGTCCTTGCCGACATCCTTTGGCTTGATTTCTTCCAATTGCTGATCAACGGTCTTCTCGAGGCCCTTAAAAGTCTTGCCGATACCACGAGCTCTAACGTCATCGACGATGATGTCTCGGTCGGGGAGGGTGAAACCGAACTCTTGTTCATGCTGCTCGACAAAGGCCTTGCCGAATGCCCAATCGTCGCCGTTGAACTTCTGGTCGGCATCCTCTTTGCTTGGTCTGACGACCATGAGGGCTGACTCTGTACCACGGTAACGCATGTTCAAGTACTCCTCGAAGTGGACGTGGTCTTCTTCGAAGCCTTGATCTTTCAAAGTGGCTCTCGACTTCTTCTTGAGTTCCTCCATTTTGCTCTGGAAGTACTTTCGGACATCTCCTTCATCCGACCACACCTTTGAATCTGGTTCTTGCCTTTCGTCAACTACGTCAGCCAGGGCCATGCCGTAGGCCGAGAGCACGGAAGAGTAGCGATGGATCAAGATCTGGCTAATTCCGAGTGCTTCTGCAATGGCAACTGCATGCTGGCCACCTGCACCACCGAATGTCGCAAGTCTGTGCTTCGAGGTGTCGTGCCCTCTAGCCTCGGTTAAGCTACGAATAGGCCTAGTCATGGTTTCGTTGGCAATCTTGATGAATCCATATGCAACCTCATCTGCAGACATGTCCTTGTCCTTGACTTCCTGGTTGATCTTTGTTGTAAGCTCTTCGAAGAGCTTCTTGCTTGCCTCGGGATCAAGTCCCTCATCTTCGTTCTTGCCGAAAATCTTGGGGAAGAAGTCTGGCAGCAGGCGTCCGAGGAACAGGTTGGCATCGGTAATAGTAAGTGGACCGTCCTTCCTGTAGCATGCAGGTCCAGGGTGGGCACTTGCTGACTCGGGACCGACTACGAATAGCCCATTCTTGAAGAAGAGCCTACTGCCACCACCGGCTGCAACTGTGTTGATATCTAGTTGAGGCGATTGGATGGTGACACCAGCTGTTGTGGTCTCAAAGACGTGGTCATATCTGCCCTCGCCATATCTGGAGACATCTGTACTGGTTCCACCCATGTCAAAGCCAATGACGGGCGTTTTGGTTTTAGGGTCGTACGAGGTTAAGGCATAACCGACAACACCTCCAGCAGGCCCTGATAGGATTGCACGGAGACCACTGAAGATGTCGACATCGACCAAACCACCGTCTGATTGCATGAACTCGCATCTGGCACCCCTTGCGCCTTCTTCCTTTTTGACACTGGCAGTGCCTAGTCCACCCTCGAATCCTTTCTGAAAGCCATCAATATATTTGCGGATGGCAGGGGTAAGATAAGCATCAGCACAGGCGGATGTAGCGCGAGGTACAAGCTTGATCATAGGCATCAACTCGTGGGACAAGGAAACGTGCTCAAAGCCAATCTCCTTAGCAATCTTGCCAATCAATGCCTCGTGTTGTGGGAAGGTGTAGCCATGCATGAGACAGACGGCGATACTCTTGAGACCAGAGTCAAAGACTTCTTGCAATTGCTTGCGTATTTGTTCGTGGTCGGGTCTCTTGAGAATACGGACGGCCTCACCTGATAGACCCTTGACTAGCTCGGCGTCCTCGCCAGCATCCTTTATGGCCTTAGCTTCCGTCGTGTTTCTTGTAGGGTCTTCGGCGTAGTCTTCGAGCGTAACTCTCTCGTCAATCTCGACAACTCTTTTGTAGAGAACTTCTGGCTTTTTGATAGCGAGATCGAAGATGTTGGGCCTGCTTTGGTTGCCGATCTCTAAGCAGTCTTTGAAGCCTTTTGTGACGATCATAGCAATGTCTTCCCCTTTTCTTTCTAGCAAGGCGTTGGTTGCTACTGTTGTACCCATCCGAATACTCTCAATCTTAGTCGTATCTAGCGGTTCGCCTCGAGGGATGTCTTTGCCGGTGAATTTGGAGAGCAAGCGACGAATGCCTTCTAGCGGAGCGTCGTCGTAGTTTTGGGGGTCTACTGAGAGTAGCTTGAGAACGACATCGTCTTCCATCTTGCCAGAGCCGGGGTTGCCGACACAGTCGGTGAACTATGGTAGCACAGTTAGTAGGTTGCTATAGATAGACAAGTTTACTCACTGTACCACCGCGATCGATGGCGATGCGAATGCCGCGCTCGCTTCTCTTCTCTGAAGCCATGTTGTGTAGATTGGTATAGCGTACACTCGGGTGTTTACTGGACCTCGAGCCCTGGGGTGACGTGTGGTATGGTGGGGTATAAATTTGAGAAGGTCACGAGAGTGAGATGGTGATTGAGAAAGGAAAGAGCGATGGCAGACACGACAAATGCTTAACACATGCGAAATGGTTGATCGGAGAGGATCACCTATCGATAGCAATTGTGACGTTGCGCCGGAACTTTGGCCCGCCATGCACCATGGCGGGGAGACCAAATCATGTCTCGGACTGAGATGATAGACACCACAGCAGAGCTTTACCTTGACTCAGAGGTTTATTCGAGTGATAGCACTATGCGACAGAAGGAGATAGGTAAAAGTCGTGAGAGGTTTTATCGAAATGTGGTCGTTTCGCAGGTGTCTTGATGGTCTAGACAGCTCCCGCACGGACTCTAGACTTGTTCGAGTGGAGAGAAGGGAGAAGGGAGAAGCGAGCGTGGGAGATGATGCTGGCCAGCTGCGTGTTTATCGTATAACGTCTGCAATCAATTCTGTCGCACCATGTCGCTGTCGTTGCTTCTTGCCAACTGAATCTTCCTTGTCGCACAAGATCTAATCCAAACAGCATTGCGATGAGCGTCGCATGCGTCCGACCCCTCTCTTCCGCCAACTCTCTGTACTCATAGACACCCGTCACCATGGATGCCAACAACCGTGATCACGAGCTCGAGGAAGAACATGGTTTCGATGAGCTGCCCAAACCACGCGAGCTGCCCGCCGACCTACCTCGCTCACTCGACGACCGCAGGACCTTCTCTGGCTACGGCAATGTCGAGACCGAATACTATGATGCCTGGCAAGGTATGTTGCTGCCTGAACTGCTTGATCCCATCCACTGACCACGCTCGCCAGGCCAGTCGCAATTCCTTACCGCGCCTACCATCGCCCAATCGAACAACTTCAACCTCTCCCTGAACGAGCCCGACAACTTCGACCCCTCCGAGCACGACTTGGCTGAGCACGACACCAGGCTGGCCCACATGTTGGCAACCCAGGTCCGAAGCAACGAGGACGACGATGATGTGGAAAGCACCGAAGACAACATTGTGAATGACAAGAATCTGTCCGACGGCGAGAAGCGACAAATGCTACAAGACTTCCTCTTCATGGCTGCAAGCAATGGCGACGTCGGCCGCATAAAGCGTTTGGTCAGAGGCAGCGCCGCTCTCTATATCGACGTGAACGCCGTGGACTCGGAAGGCACTCCTCCCTTGGTCTATGCCAGTTGCTTCGGTCATAAAGAGGTAGTCATGTCCTTGTTGGACGCTGGCGCAGAGGTGGATAAGCAAGATCGCAATCAGTGGAGTGCCCTCATGTGGGCCATGACAAACAGACATAAGGATATCGCAAAGATTCTGCTGGATCATGGAGCCTCGACCGAGATTCAGTCATCTACTGGAAGGACTGCTCTCGACTTCGTCGCACCGAACAGCGACATGTCTGAATACTTGAACGACAGCGGCTACACCATCGGAAATGCTGGTGTGACTGACGACTTCTACAATGCTGGTTTCTCGCAGGACCGATTCGAGGAGGAAATGGCCGAGAACGAGATGAAGCGTCGCATGATGATGGAGAGCGCAATGAACCTTGAAGTTGATCTCGGCAACCTCGGCCTGGATGAACAACCGGAATCTGCAGACGAATTTGAAGATCCTCAAGAATTTGTTTGGGACAGATGTCTCAATGACCAGATGTTTGTCTTCCAGGAGAACGACTCGGATCGCATTCTTAACATTGTCGTCACAGAGATGACCCCTCAGCGCTCGCCATCTCAAAAACCTATACCCGCCAACATTATTTTCCTCGGAGCCAGATATGCACACTACCACTCTAGCCAAGAGTTGTTGAGTGAGTGGCTCAATGCGGCTCAGGACAAGATCTACGCAGTTGTTGAAAAGCATCAGTGGGACATGACTATGCTTGCTTTCTGGATGTCCAACACAACCCTTCTATTGTATTACCTGAAGAAAGATACTGGTTTGTCAGAAGTAACCACAACATTCCAGGCTAAGATGGCCGAATTGATTCACGAGATATATGTACTAATCATCCGTGATGCCGAAAGACGGATGGACAAGGTTCTGGATGAGGCCATGCTGGATCACGAAACCATTCCAGGATTTGAGGATATCGCGTTTCAAAATGAATGGAAATTCTTGCGATCAAAACCGAAGGTGAAGGCTCCGGAACCATTGGAGAAGCGCTTCAGGCCACCTTCACCCAAGCGTCGCGCACAGGTGTCGCCGAGAAATATCACTTCTCTTCTATCCTCTACACTATTCGTGCTCGACCTGTACGATGTGCATTCGGTCATTACCACACAAGTCATGTCCCAGCTTTTGTATTGGCTTAGTGCTGAGATTTTCAACCGCATCATGTCAAACAAGCGTTATCTTGCGAGGACAAAAGCAATGCAAATCCGTATGAACATCTCGCAGCTCGAGGATTGGGCTAGAACAAACAACAGAGCTCCGGAGCACTACGAGAACGGAAGTTTGAACGCTACTGGAGAGAACATTGTTGAAGCTGCACGCAAGCACCTGGCGCCGGTAGTACAGCTTCTGCAGTGGCTGCAATGCTTTTCATCACTAGGTCAAGATGACGAGGCACTAGATACCACTTTACAACAATTGCCTGCATTGACGACAAAGCAATTGCTACATGCTGTCAAATACTATCGTGCTGAGGTCGGTGAGAAGATCCTACCAAAGGCCGCGTTAAAGCATGTCGAGGAGAGCAAACGACAACTCGCCCACAAAGCAGCAGAAGCCAACTCACCTGCACTTCCAGCCCCAGCCGCGAAGGGAGACAAGCCAAATACACCTGCACCGCCTCCTGTTCTGAGAAAGGACGAGGACGACTCACCAGAGGGCAACTTGGTGGATCCAGCATTACTACTGCCGTTCCACCTCCCCACATCAACAGACATGCTAGTCACATACGGTGCAGGCTTCGGAGGAGTTAATCGGGAAAAAGAACGAAGATATACCCCCACAGTACCTCCAGACTTTTTCGAAAAATTGGATCCTTCGGGGAGCAGTCGCAACTTGTACGAAGATGCCAAGTGGAGCGATGAGGATGTGGATCTGGGCAATTAGATCAGATCAACTCAACAAAGCACAAATTCTCAGCCATATTCATCCCTTTACCGATTACCTGTCCCTCGTGTTCGATTACTTACTAAAACACACAGCCTTTCTAGAGCGTTCCGGACTTGACAAAAGATTTTTGTGAGATGTCGTGTTGTAGATTTGTTTGTTAAATTTCGATCTCCGTGTGTCTTCCTTTTTCTGAAGGACAAGCTTGATGTTTTGAAGACGACAAACAACACAACATTCTTTCGGATACGATTCCATCGAAGTTTTGTCTGAGCGTGTTAGGCTCTTGCACAATTCTCTTTCAAGCATCCCCTCTCACTTCTTCTCCCTTCCTCTGTATCTTCATCTTACAACTTGTCACACCATCCATCAGCGAGGCATTTCCGCCACAAGCATGGACGATCCACTCAAGGGATATTTCAACCACCAGGGTGTCAGACACATCGGCTTCAAGAATCATCACAAGGATGGACGCTCCTACCATGGATCCCTCAACCACCGACACCACCACTACAATGTCAGACAACTCAACTCAAAGTATGCCTACACGCGTCCCTTCCACATGATTCATCCCGACAACTCCAAATCACAGCCCCGACCCTCTTCCATCTACCCCTTGAACTCCGCTACCAGATCTACAACCAACTCCTCCATTCCGACGGCAACAAAACCGTCTACATGGAAATCACCCTCGACCCCACCAGCGATCTCGATCCCATCACCCGTCTCACCGCCGTGTCCCCGACAACTACGCACCAAAGTCCACAAACCCACTGCTTCTGAATCCACCTTTTACATCAAAGCGGGTGTGTTTACAGAAATGACGTTGAAGCCTTACGCGGTAGCTTTGAAGATTAGTAGAATATGTACTGTGGGATCGGGAAGCTACATACAGAGATGGCGATGCCTCAGCATGGGTAAAGGATGATGGTCCAGCTCAGGTTCTGGAAATTGCGTGTACTGGTTATTGGTTCGAGTGGGAGGGTGCAAACTTATCGCCGTCATCGACTTCAAAACTAAAATGAGATTATCCGCGATATGCACGCCGTATCGTTGAGGTTTGGTGGAGGGAGCAGCCGTGACCCTCTGCCCTTTGAGGAGGCTTTCTCGAAGACCATGCAGGCTTTTTCGTCAAGGGAAGGGTTTGACGGTGTCACTTTCCAAGAGACCACTTTGTTTTTGGAGCAAATTGTACTGCCTGATCGGGAAAACTTTTGGTGCGAGGCGGGACTGTTCAGGACTTTGCGGCAGCTGCGTGAAGAGGACAGGGAATGGGAGAGGGAAGAGCAGATTGCCATTTCCCGCCGCCGAGTGGGGTTTTGGGGTTGGACCTTGCAATGACTATCAGTTCAGGGGTCGAGGAGAGCAGCAATGCTGGAGGATTAGACCAGCGTCTCTTTCAAGTGACAAACACAAGACGAAACTCTGCCAGGTGGAAGTGATAAGAGCAGGCGAGGGGAAAGAACAATGCGGGTTCAGAAACATCATAAAGGTCCCAAAAGATCAAAAAGAGAAAAGTCTATCTGTGGGTCGAACTCGCACCCACACATACCAAACAAACAAAGCACACTTCCTCCTACACAAGCCTTACACTCCCAAAACCTTAGACCTCATCACCACACATAGCGCGATCTACATCATACCCTTGTCTTCATACAAAAAGGGCAAAAAAAGAAAGTATTCTCGAGTCGCCTCAGTCTCCGGTAGTTTGGACTGACTTGAACCCGCCCGAATGGTTTCCGTCCACAATGTCTGTTGACACTGTCTCTTCAGCCCACCGCATATGACGGCCGCTCTAACGGTTGCGCCATATGCCCTTTCTTTCTTGTGATTTGATTTGTTTCTGCGTTTTGGCTATATAAAGTCTGAGTGAGAAAGTCCAGGGGCCTTGGCGGTTTTCGTCAGCCTTCACTTTGTCTTGGACTTGCGAATGAGGTAGGTGTAGAGATGTTTTGTAATTATTCTGGAGTAGGAGATGCATGAGTTTGGCAGAGATGGAGTGTCTGGCGATCATCAGACTCGGCCATGAGCCGAAATCATCTCTTGTGCCATGCCGCGCCTTCAGTTCATAAACAGCATGTCAAGTGTGTGCAGCGAGAAGCATGGAAGCGAGGAGGTCGATGATACTTCCAGGCCAGTCTAGATCTCTGGACCCAAGTCAACGGCCTACACATCGACATCATCTTCCAGAGCAAAAGGAGGGCATCAAGGATTCACTGACCTGTTGTGCTTCTCTCTTCCTCGCCATAGACAAAGCTGATCAACACTGGTGCCGTAGAAACTGACACCCAGGCTGCGACGAGATCCTGTCCTCGGTCGGTGCCAAACGGATTCAAGTGGGAACTTGCTGGAAGGTCCGCGATGATGCCCCTTGTGATTCATGCAGCACAGTTCCCAGAAAGTCATGCGTAAACCGATAATTACAGTATCTTTGCGACTCATGGTTCGGTAACTCAGGCGGAAGGCATCGGGATCAATAGAGACCAAGGCAGAGAACAGTCGAGTATCTGGAATAGTGATCCAGATGATGAACAATACCAATCTGCTTTGCAGTTGCCATATCAACACGCATAACCTTTCGCGTTAGCCTCCCTCCTCAACCAATCCGCTTTCTCTCCTTCTTCCTGACCCAAACTTGCTCATCATCATTTTCACCATCTCTCATCTCTACCTCATAGAGTCCCAGCTTATACCGACTCACATCCGCCTCTCCTGTATGCAAATCAAACGTCCACCCATGCTTCGGACACGTAATCCCCACCGACAACACAATGCCAAAATCCTCGATATCTGACAATGAAGCCCTAGTCAATGGATAAGCTTGATGCGGACAAGCCTGTTCGATCGCATAGATTCTCTCTTTGTATCTGAAGACCATGATTGAGTTTTGTTGAGCTTCTGAGATCGGTGTTTCATCTAGTGATGTTGTTGTTGACGGTGATGAAGGTTTCATGAACGTTTTGCAAGATTGAGGTGGTGTTTCTTTTGGAGAGTCCCATGGATCTGGCGTTGGCAGGCATATCCTTGTTTTGTTGTTGTCTGCTTTTTCGATATTTGGGAATGAGGAGGAAAGGCCTGCGTAAAGCCATGGGTTGTTGTTGGCCATGATTTCGATCGGACTTCTCTCCAAACTTGATGTGGGTTTGACGTTAAACGATCTTCCTGCAATACTTTTGCTTACGACCAAGTGACTCAAGTGATGGTATGGAGTTGAGAAAGGAGGAAGTATGCTTACGTAATCGAGCTGAGAGTCGCGCTAGTCGGACCTTAAATCTCACTTCGGGAAAGTGCTTCCGCTTCCGCCTGTCCAAGCGCTTCTCTCATCTATACCAACAACATCAAATTTTTGTACTAGGGCGTCCGACACCAACTTCACACTTTTCTCCCAACCAGCATCGGCACTACAGCGAGCTTTCTCATCAGAACCATCGAATACTCCTCCTGACTTGTCTAATTCAAAGGTCACGCGACGGGGAACTTCTCTGCGGAGATTCTGCTGCACATTACCTGGCGAATCCATCCTTCAAATCACAGAAGAAAACGAGGATGTCTTTCAAGCTGACCGCTAGAGCTGTCGCGGCGTTTTCTCTTCCAATCAGGAGTGGACTTTCTTTCTGGTCGCTATCTCGGACCCAGGCACCACGGCGTCTCTTTACTGGCACGTTCAATTATTCTGCGTCTACTGAGCAACAAGAAGCACTTGAAGAACGTCGTGCAAAGTGGCGCGAATGGGCCAGATCGCGGAGGGAAAGACTTAAATCGGATCCCGAGGCATACGAAAAAGTGCGCCAAAAGGGTCGTGAATATTGCCAAAAACTATGGGCTACCAACGAATCGACCCGAAAGAAACATACATTGTGCAACTGGGTCATTCGTGTCGTTGCCAATGGAACCCAAGTGGATTGGACGACTCACGAGGCAGTCATTACGACAGAAAGAGTCGAACATGACTGTGCCACGTGCCATAGGCCATACCATAATGGAGTCAAGCTGTGGTACGTATGATCAGACACAGTATCCATGACCCTACAGCCAGCAGCGGTCGGCCGTCGGCTGGATGTACAGCCCCAGCATGTATTGTGGCAGTCCGCGTGCCACAGATGTGCCTGCAGCGAGCGCCTACAGGTGTTGGCTGTGATTTCTCCAAAACCGTGGAACGTTCTACATCATTGGGGACATTACTGATTGTGTTTATATCAGGTGGAAACGACTGTCACACTGCTCAGAACCAAAGGGTTCATTACCAGAAGAGCCTGCAGTATATGATTGCCACAACTGCTTTGCGAAAGCATGGCCAGAAAATGGCATGCCCATAAACTACGAATATCGCACCGACAAGGGCGGCCACCAAAGGCTGACGAGGCTTTGGTAAAATGCATTTGTGTTTCTTCTCTTCTGGCAACCGAAAAGCTCCCATGTTCACACTATTGGAGGATGGTTTGTTTGGCTCCTTGTCTAGCGCGAGGGTCAAACCATTGAGTGAGACGTCTGTCCGCACTGACCTGCTCCACTGTGTATCAAAATTTGCCGCAAAGCTGTAAAATGTCGTCAATGACACCATTCCTCTGGCCGTCACTTCTTGCTCGCCTACAACTAAGACGGAACCTCACTTAGAACCACACGAGACCGCCGACGCTGTATGCACATTCTATACGCTATCAATCGTATTACACTTGTACTACACGCAAATTGGGGTCATGGTGAGAGTAGCTGGGCACGAACACATGCCTCTCATGTGAAAAGGATCAAATCGCAGAAGGAAACGCTACAAGCCCCATGACAGAAACGATAAATCTCTACTGTGGTCGATGCACTGTCCGACTCCAGGAGAATCGTCTCCACTTTGGCACACAAGACTCGAAAGAACGGACCGAACAGTGTTAGCCACTGCACGCGAAAGTTGACGGTATAAACTTTAAGACCCGTGGTCGATTCACCACCCAACACCTCCCTGCCATCACGGCGCCTAGGGAATGATCAGTCGAATACCAGAAGGTCACAAAACAATGTGCACAATCATGGATACACTCTTAAACCAACGGGCTAAATCATGAATACTCCAAAGCATGAGCAAAGACAAATCTATAGACTATCTCTAACCAATTACTTCACACTCACCCAAGCCGTTGGTTCATCATCTGTTCTCTCATCACCATCGCGGCGGGCAAGAAATAGGAAATCAAGCAACATATGTATGCCACAAGGGTAGTCTGCAGAATCGTGACGTACTCCGTGAATCTATCAGCAGCCGAGATGAAGACAAATTCTAGAAAGAAAACCCATCACTCCACATTATCGTTTGACCCTACTTGACCCTCTCATTGTGCACTGCTTCCGCCGGTCCTGCGACTTTCTCTTTCACCTCCACCTCCACCTTCCTCCCCCTCGTCTCTTTCATCCTAATTAACCTTCTCCCATAAGCTTCAAACCACTCTTTCGAATGGCCCTTCACTTTCTCCCCCTCCTTCTTCCCTTGATTCACAATCCCCACCATATCCGTCACATACCTGATCTCCCCCTCATCATCCTTTAGACTGTGAAAAGCCCTTCCCACACCTTTCTTAGCAATCCTTTCAACATATTCCTTTCTCATCTCCTGCTGTCCAGGTAAGGAGGAGGAACCAGAGAATATGGCGGCCACACACATGGCTTGGAATTCGAAGAGGGAAAAGGTCGCTACGTGGTAGGGTACGCCTATGAAAGCCAAGCTGGGGTCCGGGATGTAGAAGATGTCTTTGTGGAGGTTATGTGTTATTTGTCCTGTTGTCACTAGGATTTTCTCGCTGGCGTGTTCTGGAGTTGCATTGTCATCGTGAAGGTGTGGGAGAAATGGGTAGGACATGTGGTAGCCTGTTGCCAGAATAACGTGATGGATATCCTTGAGTTTTTCATCGGAAGAGAGGATCACTGAGCCGGGAAGTGGATCTGTGTTGTGGAGAAGCGAGGTAGATGTTAAGGTGGAAAAGCTGGCGATTCCACCCACGCGAGTGCAGTTTTCCGGTAACATTGACGGCAGCAAATCGAATTCGCCTCCTCTGCTCGATTGCCAAATTTTCGCGGCGACACTGCCTAATTCGCGACAGATATCTGTGCTTGAAACCCCTGCTCCGATGACAAGGACGTTTTTCCCTGCGAACGGAGTGGCTGAGCGATAGACTTTTGAATGCGAGATTCGGGAGGGAAAGGCGGATTTCCAAGCTGGTAGGTTAGGGTAGTCTGGGATGTTGGGTGCGTGGTAATGGCCTGATGCGACGATGAGGGCGTCGAATTGCTATTTCTTGGTCAGCATCACCTCGTTTATCTATCCGTGGCTGAGCTTACCTGTACGGCTCTTTCAATCTCCCCATCCACTAGTTTCGAACTCTGCACTTCCCACTTACTCCCTTTCTTCTCGGCTTTATCCACTCGAGTCCGGAACGATATGTTTGACAAAACATCATTCGCAGCAGCGGTGTCTTGGATATATGTCGCAAGCACATCATGGGTCACAAAGTCCGGAGTCTGAGGTGGCCAATCATGGGTACGAAGTTTCATCTCCGGAGTCGAGACATTGTTGCGGAGACCGATGTAACAAGGACTGATAAAGGTCAGTCCGTCAGTAGGGTATTTACGGGACAACGAGAAAAAGGAAGGGAAAAAAGCATACCCGGGTGGTGCGTGGAGGATTTTCAAATCGTTGTTGTCCACGCTATTTTTGGCGTCGAAAGAGTCCTGGTCTACTGGACTATCTCTTCTTGCTCCTCTACTCGTGGCTTTGAGAAGAGCGTCGAAAGTAGGTGAGTCGCCTGTCGACGGTATGGTTGATGGGTATGAAGGTTCGAGTGCTGTGCGATTGTTGTACACCCTGATGTGAAATGTAAGCTCTATCTTTGACTACAACTTCGGATAGGAGGAGGGTAAGAAAAGGACCGAGACAGTTCAAGAGTGAAGAACATACCATACGCCTCCAGCGACATCGCCTCGTTCGAAGACTGTAACTTCAAGTCCGGCATTCTTGAGATGGATGGCGGAAGATACACCACTGACACCTGCACCTATGATCGCTACTGTTTTTACATCCATCATCTCTAAACTCTATCTTGTACGAATAGAGCAGGAAAAAGAAAGAAAAAGCAATGTACTCGAAGCAAGAAGATGGAGACATTAATACTACCTCTCACAGATATCGCACATAGCACGCAAGCATTTCATCCTCAGCAGAAGGATCAACAAATCCACAGTTGCTTAGATAACCAAAGTCTGTTGAGCGATTGGCATAGCGAAACGGAAGCAGTGTACATGTCGCCATAGCTTTGCAGAGTGATGTTAGATGGATAGGTGGGAAGACGAGATGTGGTGACCCCGCCTGTCACGTAAATCCATCCGTCGAGCACGCAATTCTGCCCTGAACTTAGGGAAAGAGTGACCTCTAAATATGAAAGACATCGCTTTTGGGTTTGGCAGAGATGCTGTTTGTGACTTCTTTCTCTTCTTGGTGACAGCAATTTTTCGTGAGGGTGCGGGCAAACAAATTGCATTTTCTTTTTTGATCTGCCAAGCATCAACGAATTTTTGAATGTCCTCCTCTGTTTATTTTCTGCGATATGCGCGATGTTGTTTATCGGATTCCGTAGTGTTGTAGTCAGGCTGAATTTTACTTCTGCTCAACATCCAAGTTCTTCAGCGCTTCCTCAGCCTTACCAACATTGACCTCAGCACTGCCAGGACCCTCAACATGACCATCAGGCTGAGCAACAACATCCTTCTTGGCGGCACCGGGGAACTTGGAGCCCTTGTCCTTCTTGACCTTGACCTTCTTCTCGGGTGCAGGAGGAGGAGGGTAAGCCAGCTTCTCAACCTTCTGCCACTCCTCGTTGGACTCGAAGTCTGATTGGATGGGAGCGAGAAGCTTGGTCAGGGCATCGGTAACGGCAGGCTTGAGGTTTTGGGGAGATAGGATGTCCTCGCGGTAGTCGGCGTGAATCTTCTCAATAGAGTCATAGACGAGAGGCTCGCCTTCTCTGCGCTCAACGACGAACTTGGGCTCGCCATTCTTCAGGGCACTTGCGGGGAGGAGGACGTGCTCAACGAAGCTGAGAATACCGTTGTCCTCAACGACCTTGGGTGCAGCGACCTTGAAACACTCATGTTAGTGTTTTGAAGGAGAGGTAATCGCCAAAGAAAAAGCAAGTGGAAAAGAGTGAGACTTACTGCCTTCTTGATCTTCTTCTTGATGATCTCGGGACCATCCAAGAGATCAATCTTTGAGTCGGGTTCGGAACTCGACATCTTGCCGCCTTCGTCAATTAGCAAACTGGTGGGGTTGTTGGGGTTGCGTCTTGAGCTACATACCAGTGAGACCTGGAACCATGGTGTTCATGAGATGAGCACGCTCACGGTAGCCAATCTTTGGGAGTACCTCCTTGGAAAGCGCGAAGATCTTGCGTTGATCCACGCCGCCGCTGGTGATTGATTAGCAAGTCGAAACCAACTGATTCGAGACAAGGAGGAGAAAGAATGAAAAGAATAGAGAGGGACAGGATCAAGAAAAACGAAGAAGGGACAGGGATTGAAAGAGAAGAAACCCATCAAGGACATCATGAAGAGACTTACAATTGACAGTCAACTCCTAGGTCTGTGAAGAAGTCAGCATCAAGATCTGCTACCAGAAAAATGACCACTCACACTGCTCATCGAGGCATTGCATGATGGGGTACTGGTAGAGGTCAGCGTTCTAGAACTTCCGATGAACATGTCCAGGGACAATCATACGATCAGTGCACTCAAAGGAGCATTGTCTGTTCAGTCGTTAGTCGGATGTAGTCTTGACGTGAGCAGATTCGTACTGACCTGTTTGCTTGACAACCTCGGCACTTGCAGAAGTTAGCAATATGTAAATTTCGCGGGATTGATACACCACCACAAGCCACGTGTCTCCATAGGGCGTGCTCGTCGGTTGCATATCACCCCAACAGACTCTGTCTGCTTTTGGAACATCTCCACTCCAGGACCTGTCTAGGCAGATCGTGGCTTGACTTGTGGTGTGTATTCTGACGACTCACCCGGCCTTCTTAGCATCGTGAGAGGACACGACAGAGTGCAGACGGTACATGTCCATGTTAAATTCGGGAGTCAACCTATATTATGTCAAAAATGTTTCTCAAACCGAGACGAAGCATGTTCTCCAAAAAAGCCAGAGACGCCAATAAGCACACAAGGCTACGGTAAGTCATCTCAAACAGCAGAACGATGAACTCCTTGACCCGAAGGTAACGCGTCATCGAGGTGCTCAGCATTTCTTCGTTTCACTCACCGGCACCACTGGCTTCTATAACAACGGTTACTTACTGGTAGGACGATCCGAGCACAAACTCCAGTCTGCATGGCTAATGTCAGCATAGGAAAATCCAGGAGTTTTGGACATGAAACAGCAGTGGCCAGCGCAATAGCACTTGGGGGCGCCTCAATCATGCTGCACTAGTTGTCTTGTAGAGACCACGGACCTCTCAATGTTCACGCCGACAGCCTTCAAGAGACTTGTGATGCAGTGTCGGTAGTACTCAGCTCTGAACTTGACCAGCTCGATAGGCGCCTTCACTACAAAACGGTCAACAACGGACTTCACCATGCACAAGACGCTATCGGTTCTAGACGAATGGCTTACAGTTGTCGAGGAAGCCGTGGATCTTTTCCAATGGTTAGCAAATTGTGGAAGCCAAAGAAAAAAAAGCAACATACGTCGGCAAGTAAGACCTTGACACTACAGCCGGCCTGCAAAAAGCTAGCAATCTGCATGGCGGGTACCAAGTATCCTGCATGGGGGCGACCTGATCATCGTTAGTCTCGGAAAAGAAGCGATCATAATTAGGTATAGCGATTGAGGAGCACGGCGAAAGGAACCAAAGGAAGCGTGACACGGGCAGGGGAGAACCGGGAGAAGGAAGAAACCGAGACAAGGAAGTAAACAGCCATACAAAGGCCATAGTGCAATCACATTAGGTGCTGCCAGATCACCTCAACTTCGTTCCTCGAATTCGGTCCTTCCAAACCCCTCTCCTACAAACTAGATGGTATGGAGAACGAGGACTAACCTGTTGTAGCAGTACCTGAGGAGCGGAGGTCAAGTCAGCAAAGCCATCTAGTTGAACGAGATGCGGTCTTAGTCACCCCAGTAAATTGACAGGGGCCTTTCTCCTTTCTCCAAGACCTCTTTGATGATTTCCTTTTTCTTGTAAGTGACTGCGTAAATTCTGATGATAACTGGGGCCAAATACTCCATTCATAACTTCCTGGAGGCCATGAGCGACTATATCGAGTGGTCAGCATTACTTTCCCTCGGGAGAAAGTGAGAACATACTCAGCTCATACTTCTCCTCAGGAGTTTGGGGATTGAGGTTTGGGCCAGGCATGTTGAAGTTTTGCGCAATGTGATAGGCGACGACGAGGTCAAGAATTATTTTGATAGGAGGAAGTTTGGCTGGCAAAGGAGTCATAGCGCATGCCAAGAGAGAGAGGCCGCTTTGCAGAGCGAGTCATGTCGAAGCTTTCTAGGGAAGCCGACGCGTCAACGGGCAGGCAGGGACGCCGAAGGGTGGAAGGAGAACATCACGATCCACAGCAGTTGCATGCTGGACAGTTACAACCGTTTCAGGAGCTGTGGCAGCATTTCTCTAATTATAATCTCCTTTGATGAAGAATGAATCACAGCTCTTTTCCCTTTTTCTTATGAAGTCTTTTTCGCATGAACAACAATGGACGCCTTGCACGCGACGCAGCCGGCCTCTACGGATGACGCTATGAAGAATATCATCAATAACGACAATGTCAGCAGTGCTATGCCCGTCCACGATAAAGTTACACGAAACGAGCAAGACGATGGAAGACCCGACTGTAATCAGCCAGCTGCAGCAACTGCCTCAGCCGCAACCACACAGATCCAAGACATTACCGACAGAGCTCTACGCTTCTTCTCGCAAGCCAGCAATGAAACTCTCGGAGCCTGCCTTGTAGGCTTGAGTGCCACGACTTACTTCATCCTAGGAAGAGTTGGACTGTTGTTGATCGGACTTGTCGGTGGCATAGCACTGCACGCGACATGGGACTCTGCACACTCTTCGGCTGATAGACTCAGCGCAAAGGACGCTGAACAGAAGAAGAGACGAGAAATTGGCCTTGAGGTTGTCCAACGCGTCTTGCAATGGAACGAGAAGAAGGCCGACGGCTCAGACACTGAAGGCTCAGATGATGAGGTCAAGCCCGTGATCAACAGAAAGGCAGACTTCTCCTCCTTCCGTCCAGACACGGGTGCTGCTTTGAACCACTTCACCGATGCCATAATCCGCGACTATGTCAAGTATGTCATCCTCTAGTCTTCCACCTCCGGTACTCCTGACTGAGATATTGCAGCTGGTGGTACACGCCGATCCTCCCTGGCGAAGACTCGTTCCCAATGGCCTGTCGTCAGACTCTGGTCGGCTTCCTCGTCTCCCTCTCCAACCATCTTTCTCGAAAGCGACCCGTCGATACCTTCCTCGATTTTGTTACCAACTCGTCCTCGATCGTCATCGTCTTCCTCAACGAACTCGCCGCCGCCTTGAACGCCTCGCCCAATGCAACCTCGGAAGACGCAATCCAGACATACCTCGAGATGAAGCCTGAGAGCAGTCTGGCCAGCATCATGGATGCGAAGCACCAAGAGAAGAAACTCAAGGTTGTCGCAAATGACATTCTCCTCAAATACCTCGATAATAAGACATACATGTGTGCTCCTGCTCAAATCTTCCTCAAGCAAGTTTTGGCCAAGCTGGTCCTGTCCATGACAGTCGATAGCTGTTCCAAGCCCGAGTTCATCAACCAATGGATTGTCTATCTTCTCGAAGATGGCGAGCCAGAGCTCATGGAAGTCATTGACGCCGGTGTTGAAGGTTCTGCTGTCGCCAACAACGCAGGCGTCAAGAAGCAAGTCACCGTCGATGAACAAGCCGACAAGTCATCGTCCAGTCCCGAAGCTGTTCGCGAACACAGGCGCAAGGCAAGCCGTAACAAGGCCGAGGAAGCCATGGACGAGGCTATGAGAGAAGCCCAAAGGCTCAGTCAGCTGATCGCCGAAGAAGAAGCAAAGAAATCTACCAACGAGTCGCCAGTCATCCCTAGCAGCGGTGACGTCTCGGAGACGACCACACAAGGCATCATGACTCCTTCGTCATCTCAGGGCGATCATGAAGAGAATACAAAATCCGAAGTCACCAAGTCATCCCCGACTGCTGTTCCGACCGATAGACAGTCTGAGGACTCCAGAAAGCCTTTTACGAGCTTCGATCAAATCCTCCCTGCCACAAGTCCAACTGCTCTTTCAAGTCAGGAAGACAAGCTTCGTCTCAAGCCTCCGCCTGTCTTGACTCTCCACAATGCTTCCATCAATATCTTTGACGACGCCTCACCTGGCAATAAGACAATTATGCGATCAAAGCCGAATGTCGACTACATGATCCAGATCGAACCTACGTCATCATCCTTTCCTGGCTGGATGATTGTGCGCAAGTACACTGATTTTGAAACTCTTCATGAGGTCCTCCGTCGTATCTCCGTTATCACCGGAACTCGCTTCACCGACTCTCATGCCACCCTTCCTACTTGGAAGAACAACACTAAGAACACTCTCAGGACTGATCTGGAGCGTTATCTGAACGATGCAGTCCGTCTGCAACCACTTGCTGAGAGCGAGGGCATGAAGCGTTTCTTGGACAAGGATGGGGGTGCTTCTCGCTCACCTGGAGGAAGCAAGGGCTTTGGCTGGCCTACCCCTGTTGCTTTCGACCAGATGGGCAAGAGCATGATGGACACACTGACCAAAGCTCCCACTCAAGTTGCTGGTGGTGGCAAGGCAATCTTCGGTGGTGTCACCAGCATCCTTGGTGGCGGCAAGCGCAACTCTGTCGCTTCGAACCATAACGCCAGTCGCTCATCCATCTCGCTGAATCCCGCAAGCTTCCTCGAAGACAGCTATATGGGTAGCATGGGCAATGTTGGAGTCGAAAGACAGAGCACTGACAGTGTCCGAAGTGTACCTGCACCTCTGTCCCGTGCCCCATCGCTGTCAAAGCGTGTCCCCTCAGCCGCTCAGCCAGGCCACAAGGTCGAGCAGTCGGTTGATTGGAAGACAAGACCCAGCTTCTCATCACCTCGTACTTCTTATCAGGGACCGAGGAGCGGAGAGGTGAGTCGGACTTCTTCTTCTGCTGATCTCTCAAAACTTGACACTGGACTTAACCTCCCTCCCCCGCCGTCCGATATCCCTGACGACTATGCTTCGCCTACGGCAGTGTCGCATCAGCCTGCCAGAGTCAGCGACGACATGACTTACAGCTCACCCGAAACACGCACTCCAGCATCAAAGTACCCAACCTCAGGCACAAGATCCCCACGCATATCCAGATCTCCCGAACCGACCACAGCAAACCCGACCCCAGTAACAACCCCAGCCGCCAAAAAGATAACAAAAGTCACACCACCAATCTCAGAACAAGAAACACAAGTCGCTGTCGAATTACTCTTCGCCGTCATCACTGAACTCTACACGTTGTCCTCTGCATGGAATATCCGCCGCACCCTCCTAAATGCCGCAAAGTCTTTCCTGCTTCGCCCTGGAAACCCACAACTTGAAGCCATTCGCCAACTCATCCAAACCAATGTCATCGAGACAGCCACCTCTGACTCCTCTATCGCAGCTCAAATCCTCAAGATGCGGGAAAATGCCTTACCCACCGAGGAAGAGCTCAAAGCATGGCCTAAAGAGATGAGTGTTGAAGATAAAGAGACGCTTAGAGTCAAGGCTAGGGCGTTGCTTGTGGAGAGAGGTATGCCTGCTGCATTGACTTCTGTCATGGGAGCCGCGGCTAGTGGAGAGGCTCTGGGCAGGGTGTTTGATTGTTTGCAGGTCGAGGGTGTTGGGAGGGGTGTTGTGTTTGGGGTCATGTTGCAGGCTTTGAGGGCGATTGTGCAGTAAGAGTAGATGTGTAGGAGTAGAGGAAGTAAACGAGGAAAAGAGCAGAGTTTGAAAAAGTAGAGTAGAGTAGAGATACCCCCATTGTCATGTTTTTGGTAATCATAGTTGCGTTTTGATATGAGTCCTCATGTCTAAAAAAAATCTTTCTGAGTTTTGATGCCGAGTGAGTGATACGGCATGGTGGAAGAGGAAAGTGACAGCAATAGTCAAGGGACATATAAACTTGTCTCTTACTCCAACCATTCCGCTTTCCCCATCCCTTCTCAGTTTCATGTAACAAGGATGTTCCATGTCCTGATGGCGAGAGGAAAGAACAAAGATTGGAGGATGAACGGGGAGATAGGATCATTGACCTGGTTTGGTGTTCTACTTTGGCTCTAGGGGGAGATATGATTTTCTCATTGACATGGACATCCAAGAACTTGAATTGAGAAGGCATTATAGCCCTCAAGCTGGCCGTAGACGACTTAGGCGGAGGTGTAAGGTCTATCTAATTAGAGGAGTGTTATCTGTCGAAGAGATGGTAGGTTGACGGCGAGGACTTCCTGAGGTAACATTCGCCTTGCAGGTTCCTCGGATGTGACTGTGGTACGTTGATGATGGCCTTTTTTATTATCGGAAGTGTACCGTGGAGCATTTGGATTTTTTCTTGCAGACGAGTCTCCTGGTTTGCTCGCTACGAGTTGCTTAGTATGGCGAAAGTGTGTAAGGCTCCATCTTTTCCAATGGTTTCTGTAAGTAGTGTCCCTGATTTGAGAATCGATCTCGCACAGCAACTTAGAGCGGGAGTGCCGAACTCCATATACCAAGAGTTTCGGACCGCGGTCTTGGAGGCTTCGGAGGTTAGAAGTCGCTATCTTGGCTGCGATAGCTCGAGAAGGTCCAAGAAGGAGACACGATTAGATATAGGATGACGGTTCGTACATGGTGGTGCCGAGTACGTTGCCAATTCGAAAGCCTTGGAGCCAGATACATTCTGACTTGCCATACCGGAGTATGGAGTGCAAAATCACAGGACTCGTAGAAAGTGGATGGAAGGCGAAGTGGATGTCTCGGCGGAGATCGGTGGAAGTGGATCCCAACCATAACTCTCATCTGTGGTTCATCCTCCATTCGGAAGCAGATATGGATAAACTACTAGACCTACCATCAATCATCCGCTCTAGACTCTGCAGTCAGAGACACGAACGCATGTTGGTCGCAGAACAATGCGTTGTTGTCCTCGTGTCCCTCGTGTTTCAAGGTCGCACACATCTCCAGGATTCACCTGAAGCTCAACGGTTCAAAACGCAGAGCCGCAATGGTGAGCTGTCAAGAAGATATAAAACATGCTTTTGGAAAAAAGCTCGTGTTGCCTGCCTGTCAGAGGATTTTTCGATAGCGTGGATGCAGAATCCTACCGGGCAAGCAAAGGCGAGTCTGCAGTCAGCAAGGAAAACAGGCAAGTACAGCCAGCACGCACTGCAAAGCAGCATGCATGCATTGTTCAGGTGTCAAGAGATGCAGCAGGAAAATTTCCGCATGCTATTCTTGTCCGGGCATCTTGCCGCAAGACTATTTTGCTTCTAGCGAATACATGCATGATAGACTTGCAATGGCGGTCGTGTTGATTGGCGCGGAGAATATCCTCAAAAGCCATCGCGTGTGGGGCTCTGTCGCTTGAACCTTGTTCCTGTTCGAACAATGACTTTGTTCCTGAGCCATGCGGCAAACAATTTGGTGGGCTTTCATCTGAGCAGAAAGATGTGATAGCAATGGCGTGGGCGAAAGTGCTAGTCGATGCCAAGTTAGTTGGACAGAGAAGGCGACCCGCAGTCCGCCTATCGTGCCGCAGCACCAGCCTTGTGGAGACTCGCACTTTCCTTCGCATGCACAGCAAAGCTTGGAGCCATCATCTTTCTGTCCATTTTTGGTTATGTATGTATGAAATAGCACCATAGCAGCTTGCTATACGCGTGTCAAGCAATTGGCGCCAACAAGATCTTCGACCACATCGCAAGGAACCGTTTAGTGATGGTTTCCTTGCATCTGACAAGATAAGGTCTGTTGTCTTCCAGGCACAAACCACACATACATCCTACCGCAACTCTACCACGGTGCTCTCTCAAGCCTCCAATACCCGTGCCTGACTATTTTATGTCTATCACGAGTAGGCGTACCACGCGAGAAGGATGAAGGCATCTCGTGCCGGCTCACGCCATTTTTTTTTACCGGCTTAGTCAATTGTCCCGCTATACCCAAATAGGTCTGCATCCTATCAAGCTCAAAGCTAGCATCTCACGCCAGTTTCCACTCTATCTTGGATTTTTCTTGGATACGCTGGGGCAGCTTGGAGGCTCCAAGAATAAAACTTCTGCGCCTTCCCGAGCGGAGAGCCGTACTTCTTGCTCTGAGCTGCCACTTTCTGTACGTCAGGTTTTGCAGGCTTCCACAGCATGTTTGACGACACGATTTGAACAACATGGCAGAAGCGAGGAGGAATCATCAATTTCGCGGTGTTGGATTTGAGTAAGGTTTGGTATTCACGGTACCTGCTTCAACCTTCTACTCTGATCATTGGCTCAAAAAAGTCCGACATGGTTGTACAGCAGTAGCCATGCAGGTGCCTTGCGCCTGAGCCGTCGTCCGGACACCCTGTAACTTCTCGGACTTCGAATGCTCTTCCGCACGCCATCCACTTGTTCCTTAACACGCGCCGAGTGCTTGGATCCGGCTATCTGCATTGTTCTGCTGGCGAGCATGATCATTCTTGGTACACCATGGTGGATGCCATGTTTCCAAGACCGAATCTGTCCAGCATGCCCGGGATATGGCCTGAAGTGCTAGGGCTATGCATACTAAATGGAGATCTGTTATGGATCCAGTCGGAGAATATGTCAATGGCAGATCATATAAGTATCTCATGCAATCTCATCTACTGCTTCTCATACCAGCATCTTCACGATATTCTTCAGCAGGTAACAGGACCAAGGCTTCATTCGTTTGGCCTTCTCTTCTGCCTAGTTCTCTCTCTCTCGTTTTCCGATTTCCTGGTTGTTATACCTTACCTCATTATATTGCTTACATCCTCTATTCATGCGTTTCCCCACAATCTCCGCACTGCTTTGTGCAGTCGGAGTACTTGCTGCTCCCAGCACACATGAAGCTCGCGATCTTGCTGTCAGCCCTGATGGCAAGTGTGGTGGTGCTTCTGGCCAGACTTGCTTGAACTCATACCTTGGGGATTGTTGCTCAAAAGCCGGTACATGCGGTGAGGGTGCTTTCTTCTGTGGTTTGGGTTGCCAGAAAGAGTTCGGCGCTTGTATTCCTACCTACAAGGGCAAGCTTGTCAGCCAAAACGGTCTATGTGGTCACGATGTGACTTGCAAAGGCTCAAAGTTTGGTGACTGTTGCGGTTCAGACAACTGGTGGTATGTAAAGCATCCCGAAACTCACCAAGACATTGTTACTGATGCTCAGCAGTGGAAGCTCCAGCGATTCTTGCGGTACTGGCTGCCAGGAAGAGAATGGATCTTGCGGCTTCACATGGCCTTGGGGCTCCAAGAAAACTTTGGTTTCTAGAGCTGATCCCAACCCCACCTGCCCCAAGTCAAACAACACTATCTACACGTCAGAAACTGGCAACCAATACAACATCACCTGCAGTCTAGATCACTCTGGCGGCGATCTGAAAATGGTCTGGGTTTCCTCGAACAAGATTGCTGACTGTCTTGCCGAGTGTGATGCTACTGAGGGCTGCAAGGCTATTGCCATGTCAGGTACCGCCTGTTACATGAAGAGCAAGATCGGCACTCCCGTCAAGAGCTCTAATGTCAGAGGTGCTGTTTGGGTGGGCAAGGTCGATAGCTCTGCTTCTTCCAGTGTCTCTTCTACCGCATCCGCCACATCTGGAACATCTTCTTCTGCGGTCGTCTCATCTTCCACGTCCCTGATCAGCTCTTCGACCGTTTCATTCTCGAATTCATCCTCGACAAGTTCTTCATCTTCGGCTTTCCCTACTTCGACCAGCCCTACTTGCCCCGCCGCCAACAACACCGTCTTCATCGCTGAGAGTGGTGCCACTTTCCTCATCGAATGTTACGTCGACTACTCTGGTGGCGATCTGAAGTCGGTCAACATTGGCAGTAACAGGATCGCTGACTGTGTCAACGCTTGTGATGCTACTGACGGATGTATTGATATCAGCATGTCTGGTACTGCTTGTTATATGAAGAAGAAGCTCGGTAAGCCTACAACCAACAAGGGTGTTCGAGGTGCACGCAAGATCAAGGACGCACCCACCAGCTCAAGCAGCAGCAGTGTTGCCCCTTCGACCACATCCAGCAGCGTTATGAGCACCTCCAGCAGCTTTTCTCCATCGACTTCGAGCAGCGCTTCAAGCACCTCAAGCGATGCCGTCTCTACTTCGTCCAAGGTCCCTTCTTCAGTGATTTTGACCACTGGAGTATCTACTGCCAACGCCATCTCTTCGCATACCTTGACAAACAGCACTGTCAGTATTCCTGCTACCTCCAGCTCTTCGGTCATCTCCTCTTCGGCCGTCGTATCCTTCAACAGCACTAGCAGCAAGGTTTCTAGCTCCTCTTTCTCTAGCAGCAGCATTTCAAGCAGCTCTGTCGTAGTTGGTCCCACTGCCCCGATCGGCACCGGAGCTTCAAGCGGTGTCCCAACAAGCCTCACCAGCGGAGCACCTTATGGAAATGGCACCAGCAGCACTGTTTCAGCTGGTCCCACTGTTCCTATCACTTCCGAAGACTCATCGAGCACTGTCTCTAGCACTGTAGCCTCTTTGAACAGTACTAGCACCGTCGGCTCATCCACATCCACTATCTTGGTCAATAACACCAGCACCGTAGTATCCAGCAGGACATCAATCATAGGCCCTACTATCCCGATTGGCACTGGACCCTCGGGTGGTGTCTCATCCAGCACTACTAGTGGAGCACCATATGGCAATGGCACCACCAGCACAGTCTCCGTCGGTCCTACCGTCCCTATCGGTACCGGAATCTCGTTCAGCTCGGCCATTCCTGTCAACAGCACTAGCAGTACTGTCACTGTACCTATTGCGGTCGGACCTTCGAGCGGTATTTCCTCGTCGACTACTAGCGGTGCTCCTTATAGCAACGGAACAACCAGTGTTCTGCCTGTCGGACCTACTGGTACTGGAGTTTCCAGCTCGGTCATTACCAGCAAGACCGTCATTGTCAGCCCTATCGGTACGGGTGCTTCAAGCGGTGTGTCTTCGAGCACTACCAGTGGCGCACCTTATGGCAACGGCACTACAAGCGCTCTGCCTGTGGGCCCTACAGGTACTGGTGTTTCATCAATCATCACTAGCAGCAGCACCAGTTCTGCTTCGAACTCGTCAATCTCTCTGACTACCAGCTACAACCTCACTTCGAGCATTGCATCGACCGTCTTGACCATGTCGGCCAACTCTACTGTCAGCGCACCTCTGACAACAGCTCCCATCGTCACTGGTCCCTCGACTGCCATTTCAACCTCGTCTGGAAGATATACCAACACAACTAGCTCCGCTCTGACAACAAGCTCTGCCTCGACCACATATGATTTCAACAACTGGGGAGGTATCAAATCCGACCATCCTGTTGCTACAAACACGACTGCCTGCTCCAGAAAGCCAACCTCTACCGCCACCTGCGTTCGTTGCGAAGGTCAGCCTGGAACCGACAAGTACTGCGGTCTTACCATCAACGATGATTCGTATGCTGTTGTTCCAAAGACTTGCAACCAGGTTGAGTACAGTCTCGACTTGACTGAGTGTACCGTCGCTCCCGATGGTGTCAGCCGTAAGGCTCTCTGTATTAACGGACAATTCCCTGGTCCTCTTCTTGAGGCAAGCTGGGGTGATGAGGTCATCGTCCATGTCACAAACTCCATGACTCGCAATGGAACATCCATCCACTGGCACGGCATCAGACAGAACCACACAAACGAGATGGATGGTGTCGTTGGTGTTACTCAATGCGCTTTGGCTCCCGGACAGACAATGACCTACAAGTGGATTGCTGAGAGCTATGGATTTTCCTGGTACCACAGTCACTTGACTCTCCAAGCGTACGAAGGTCTCTTCGGTCCCATGTACATTGATGGTCCCAAATCTGCCGACTTTGATGTGGATGCTGGTCACCTCATCATCAACGATTGGTCTCACATCCCTGTCGACGACATGTACAACGATGCTCAAGTCGCTGGTGTTCGTACCATGGACAGCGGTCTGATCAACGGTATGAACATCAATCCTTTGGCAAAGGGTGACATCACCGGCGCTCGCTATACTGTTCCCACTGAATTCGTTCCTGGCAAGAAGTATCTCTTCCAGCTTCTGAACAGTGCCATCCAATCTACCTACAAGTTCTACATTGATGGACACAAGTTTACCGTCATTGCTGCCGACTTTGTTCCTATCGAGCCTTATGAGACCACAGTCTTAACCATCAACATCGGACAGCGCTATGAGATAATCGTCGAGGCCGATCAGGAAGTAGGTGACTACTTCTTGCGTTTCGACAACCAGAATGCTTGTGCTTCCACCATCAACTCCGACGACATCAGAGGTATCATCCACTACGCAGGCGGCCCTGGCGGCACTCCCAACTCGACTGCCTACACCTACCCTCGCAAGGACAATGGAGTCGGTGGTATCCTCGGTACTTGTGAAGATGAACCCCTTGACAAGCTTGTGCCCATCGTCAAGAAGACCGTCAGCTCTCCTCACCAAACCGTCCAACACGATGTCGCTGTTTCGAACTCGAATGGAATCAACCTTTACCGCTGGTACCTTGACGGAACCACGTTCCAAGCCAACTGGGGTGATGCTACTCTTTACAACATTGTTAACAACGATACCATTCCCACCTACTCAGGCGATCTTGCGATTGAGACCTCCTTGGGCGAGTGGGTATATGTTATTATCGAATCTCCTATTCCTCTTGGTGAGTACAATACGCTGTACCGACGATATCTTCCTGTACTGACTGATCGCCCAGGGCACCCAATCCATTTGCACGGGTACGTAAACGATCTATATCCAACGTGTGCCAATAGGGAGCAAGTTTCAGGGAGGTGTGAGCTGCCCAAGAAGATTTTGTACAATTTTCTCCATTTTCTCTTTCGGAAGAAAAAATCAGATTTGGTGCAGTTTGCTTCTTACCTCCCAGACTTGTTCCCTATCAATACATCCTACTCTTTCAGGTTCTCTTACTGACACATGACAGTCATGACTTCTATGTCCTCGCTGCCGGCTACGGAAACTACGGCTCAGGCACAGCTTTGAACCTCGACAACCCTCCCCGCCGTGATGTGGCCTTTATGCCTGGAGATGGACCCACCGGACAAGGCGGCCACCTTGTTATTGCCTTCTTTACAGACAATCCTGGTTCATGGCTCATGCATGTACGTGCCTACAATAGCCTCAAAATGACCACGAACAAAGCTAACATGATACATAGTGTCATATCGGGTGGCATGTGGCCATGGGTTTCGCCCTTCAATTCATTGAGGGCAAGGAACAGATCAAGGACACGATTCAAGACACCTGTCTTCTGAACGACGTCTGCGATACCTGGCGTCCTTGGGCCAAGGAGAAGGGTATCTACGTTGATGACTCTGGTGTCTGATCGAGTTAAACATTTTTCCTTTCCCTCCTTTTCTCCTTCTTCACGACTCTCATACCTTTTTTGCCACTCTTCTTCCTCTTGTTAATGTTTGAATCTGCACACAAAACATAATTCGGATGGGATTATCAACATCAATGCTTGGATAGCATTTTAAGGGGCTGCATTGTTAGACCACCTTCTAGACGATTGGGTTAGAAACAGCCTGCCTGTTGTTTGTCTGATGTATACACACGGACTGATTTTCTGCTTTTGATCTTGTATATATGAAAAATCATGAATCGTTTCACTCTGACCAACCAATATTCCTTCTCGGTGACGTGCTCAGATCTTCAAAACTCGATGCAACACAGCAAAAGCGATACATTCTACCACGACAAGAAGGAAAGCTGTTTGCAAGTGCAAAACCCCCAACCTGACCGCCAGCCTCTTCCAACATCTAGATAAGACACTGCCATAGCTGTTATCTCCTTCACCTTGTACCGCCGCATCCCCAAAGCCATCTGTGCCCTTCAACTGCAGACTCGCGGTCCTCTTTCGAAGATGCAGCAATTCGCTATAAACATACGCGGCATACGCCGGATACAAAACCAGCATTCGCGAAGTAAGTCCCAGCACCAACACAACAGTATCGCCAGCAGCGATAACACGCATACTCTCCAAGTTTCCTCCATGAGCAGTCAACATCAAGCCATACAGCCACTTTGGGGCGTTTTCTGCCAACTCTTGCGCACATGTGTACGCGATAACTGGGATTATCAGATCCTTTTGAGGACGCTTGGGAACGCACAGACCAAGTGGTTTCGATGAGACAATTATGGCCGTCCAGCGAAGGTGGAAAGATAATAGAAGAGTGGCTGTTACAAGATGAGATGATAGTGTCCAAACAGTGTTTGAGGAAATAGATTGGAGGCTGGTGTTAAGGATGGTGTACATAGTGTTGTATGCGATACCGAGCGTGAGGTCGCGGCGGAGTCGTCTAGGTGATGAGATTGCGTTGCGAAGAAAATCAAGAAAGGAGTGACGGCGCTGTGATTGAGATCTTAAAGTGAGGCGATGGTCTTGGAAGTAGTGTGATACCATCAATGTGCCAACTGTATGCAGCAGTATATGCTTTATCTACTCCAAGTCAGAAATAACTTCAAGCAGGCTGTTGTGACGGAGTCGAAGCAATAAACCAAAACAGCTGGTACGAAAAATGCTTACCGTATAGTTGATGATTCCTTTTGAAATGACAAACGCTATGAAGAAAATCGGATTCTCTACACCTTCCAGAGTCTTTGTTCGAAGCAGGGATGCAATACCGAGGTCTTGTCCATCACCCTGGAGGTTGACCAAAATTTGAAGCACACCGTGTGCTAGATGCCCATGCGACGCCATGGGGAATTACAATGTTGGGAAACTAATTATCACAGATGCAAGAGATTGTTCATTGTAGACAGGTGTCTGAACGCCGTTCGGAAGTTGCAAATCCTGCAAGCCCTGTATACGAACAGGGTGACCCCAAGATCTCGGCCGAGTTCACCTTCCAGTTGTAGAAATATTACCCAAATTAAGCACGACCGAAAAGCAACTCAAAGCTTCAACTTTCCAATGTCGAATGCTTCAACATCAATCCCCCAATCCTCCTTGATGAGATCAGCACCCTTTTCAGCAACAGTATATACACTGCTGCAGATATTGCCGCTGACGTGATTAGGGAAAACACTCGCATCCACGACTCTCAGCCCCTTGACGCCCTTGACTTTCAGTCTGGTATCTACGACTTCACCCATAGCGCAAGTACCAATGAGATGATATTCACCCATAATCCAATCTTTGACGGCTTCCTCGCGGTCTGTACGATCATCGAGGTTTCTCGAGGCGGGTGGATAGGAACGTTCGTGGATCAGGGGAGCTAAATGGGAGGTTTTGGTCACGAGGTGGTTAAAATGCAGGCCAGATGCTAAGACTGCTACATCGGCTGGATGGTTCATGTATCCTGGATCAATGATGGGATGTGCCGAGGGATCTGTTGATACCATGTCAGCAAGATTTACACAGTAGGGGCATCTGCAATCAACCCACCAGAACTGCTGATGTGGCATGTGCCACGAGCAACAGGATATTGTAAGCACGACGCTATAACCATACGATGAAGACGGTTGTTGTCAGGTGGAGGCCATATCTTCTGCGTCGCAATTCCGTTCTCGTAGTCTGCTCCTGCAGGCACGACTATGAACTGCAAGTTGGCGGATTTGTCGCTTTCGAGATGTGCGATGACTTGATCCAATTGCCGCTTGTAGAAAGGGGTGGTAGAAGACAATTGCTGGGTCTCGCGAATACTTTTGACAGTAGACTCGAGCTCAGAGGCAGTAGCTTGAAGTTTGTAGGGGAGGAAGCCTTGGGTACTGACGATGGAGGTCAGGGGACCACTTTGAGTTTCCACAAGTGCTTTACCCGCCGCTTCCATGACTTGAGGGTCACCGAGAATGTCCATAGTGATAGTACCTGGTTTGAGGTCGAGACCAAGAACAGCACAAGCATGATCCTGCAAGTTCTCGCCAACACCAGGGAGCTTGATCTTGCACTCAACACCGGCTTGCTCCAGGATCTTCGGTTCACCGATACCAGAGAGTTCCAGAATTTGAGGTGAATTGATCACACCACCACACAAGATGACCTCTTTCTTGGCGTATACAGTCTCGTTCATTCCATGGTAGATGAACTCAACACCTTTTGCAACACCGTTCTCAAGAACTATCTTGTTCACTTGTGCTTCGCAGAGCACTTTCAGATTCGGTCGGCAAGCATTAGCTTGGAAGTAGCCACGAGCAGCATAGCTTCGTTTGCCTTTGTGTGGCCCTGACCGAGATACTGCACCAAGTGTGTTGAAGAAGCCAATGTGATCGCCACTCCAGGGATCTATTGGCTTCTTTGAGAGTCCGGACACTTCGTCCATAGCTTTGATGGACAAGTCCCCAATTGGGAAAGAGCTATCGTTGAAAGAGGTATGCACGGGTCCTTTTGTGCCATGATTTTCGCCAACATGAGGATAGTCAGTCAGGTTCGTGATGGACGCATCAATCCGTTCAAGCGTTTGATGTTTGCGCATATAAGGCTTCAGAGCTTTGGAGGACCAAGTAGAATCTCCCACAAGGTCTGCCCAGTCGTCATAGTCGGCGTCTGAGCCTCGTACATATCTAAGGATGTGTCAACAAGCAATCGTAGAGTAGAGGATAGGGATCACTGCGACCGAATACTGACAGCATGTAGTTGATGGCGCTCGACCCTCCTAAAGCTTTTCCGCGGCATAAATGATGGACGATATCGCGATTGCCTTTCTGCGATGAACATCAGAAATTTGTTGCGGCCCGGAACATTGACTCAAGATACCTGCGGTGTCGACTTGAATCCATAGTCATACTCGGGGTTGCCAAGGAGCTCCGGGAAGGTTGCAGGGGTGTCGACGAGAGGGTCATCCAGTCTTGATTTACCAGCTTCCAGCACGCCGACCATAATGTTTGGATCCTCGGTCAATCTTGCAGCAACAGCAAGACCAGCCGTGCCACAGCCAATGATTATGATATCGTACGTCTCATCGAGGAAGCCTCGGGCACAGGCACAAAGTGCAGGAAGAGAGTTGGCAGCATTGTCAATGCCATATAGTCCATTGCCTTCTTGAGTAGAAGTAGTATTCGCCATTATGTTCTGATTGTCTTTAGAACGACATTCATGGACGCATGCCGACTTTATATCCCACCATAGCTGTAGCGAAGCTCCTTTTAGTTCCGTGCTTGGCTACAAGACGTAGTGCACGCGCCTATGGAATCCTTCGTCGCGGTCAGCGCCAATTGCAATGTATCTGAGTCAGCCTATGGATGGTAGTCAGATGCACTTAGATGATACGATCTTGAAGAGCGAGTCCAAGCCTCGACCCCTCATTTACGCCGCATTTGACAAGGATGTGGTGAGAATCTGAGTATGTTGAGCCGTCTCAATTGTTGCTGTAGGCTAGCTCGAGCCTCGATGGATCTTTGGAGCTGTGACACCGTACATTCCAAGATTCACCGCACTCCGTATTGCGACGGTCATAGATCGGAGGTGCGACTGAGCGGAAGGGTTTGTCTGCCAATCGAGTTCGCCCGTGAGCACAATGTTCTAAGGCTCTTCAAGATTTGGGGCCTTCACATCCAGGGTCAGTGTTGTACATCAGTTGAAGCCTACAGACATATCTGGTAAGAACAACATGAGAGCTGAAAAGAATGTTTTGTTTTGAAGCTCTGCCGCACGAGGGCAGGAAGCAGGGCGACGTTGGGAACGGGACACGGCTTGGTGTTCCGAACTGCTGAGCCACGACCAGCCGTGTTTGGAACCAGCAGTCTGAAAAGAATTCTTAACGGAGGAAGGGTCTTCCAAGGTTCTCTCCTTCTGCATTGACGAACCTCTCAGAAACAAAGGTAGACCACACTGAGCCTGTGTGCCGACATCGTAGCTACAATTGGCCCTTTTTACTATGTGTAATACCTGGAATCTCTGGCAAGTCTGAGAGGAGACGACCCGCATTCGAAATCGACCCGATGGCTCAATGGTCGTCGTCACCAGCAGCCGGCCCCAGGGTTTCGATATTTCGTCTTTGTGGAAGACAAATCATCAAAACCGTTGCCTATCTTGGATAGGCTTCTGTCTATCTACAGGTGAAGAGCTACCAAAGCAAGATGAATATCGACGCTTACGGAGGTCAAGGCCGGATCTTTCGCACCAAGCCCACGCATTGTCACTGTAATCAATTAATCCTCTAGCCATGACAATTCATTGACTCAAGACATCCTGGTCTATCCTTATAAGAACAAAGGCCTGGATGATGTTCCGGCAATTTGTCTCGCCGCGGCAAACAATAACGGGTGGCGTGCGAAACATATTCAACGGCGATGGTGGCTGGAAGCGCAACGCTTTTGTCAGTGGTATAAACAAATCTCCAGCGCCATGTCTGTGATCCTTGCGCCGTTCTTCTCGAGACAGTACGAATTGCGGTCATCATTAAGAAATGCAGCTTCTCCAAATTCTAGCAACCGCCACGGCACTCCATAGTTTGTGTGAAGCAGTGCCCCTGACTACTGCCGATGTCAAAGACAAGAAGACCTTCACCCTTGAACAAGTTCTCAATACAAGCTCGATCATCAGAACTCCAGCACAAAAACTCCTGCACGTGTACGCCAAATACGCAAAAGCAGGAGCATCAGCACCAGTCGCGGTTCGAAAAGCAGCAGCTTCAGCAACAGTAGCAACCGTCGCCGCATCTCCCGAAGCATACGATGTCTCCTATCTCTGTCCGGTCACAGTGGGAGGCAAAACCTTGAATCTCAATTTCGACACAGGAAGCGCGGATCTCTGGGTATATTCAAATCTGCAACCTTCATCACAACGATCTGGGCATGCTATCTACACCGTAAACAATGCAAAACTCATGGATGGCTACACATGGGATATCGAGTACGGAGATGGCTCTGGTGCAAGTGGCAAGGTCTTTGCTGATAAGGTTGTGGTCGGAAGTGCTACTGCTACTTCACAAGCAGTCGAAGCTGCAACATCAGTCTCTGATGGCTTCGTTTCGGACACGAACAGTGACGGCATCCTCGGTCTAGCCTTCAGCTCCGTGAACACGGTCATGCCGTATTCGCAGAACAACTTCTTCGACACCGTCAAGTCCCAGCTCGCCAAAGCTGTCTTTACCGCAGACTTGAAGAAGGGTGCTCCAGGAAGCTACGATTTCGGTTACATCGACACTGCGAAATACACCGGCAGCATCACATATGTCAACCTCAACAGCAATGGTGGCTTTTGGCAATTTTCTGCTGGTGGATACGCCGTCGGCAGTGGAGCCAAGGTCACTAAGGCCTACAATTGCATCGCTGATACGGGAACAAGTCTGATGCTTCTGCCCGATTTCATCGTCAACGCCTACTACAAATCAGTCAAGAGCGCAGTGTACAGCGACTATCAGGGCGGCTGGGTCTTCCCCTGCAACACGAATTTGCCATCATGGAGTGCAATCATTGGAGGCAACAAGTTTACTGTGCCTGGGTCGTACTTGAACTACGCAAACCTTGGAAGTAACATGTGTTTCGGAGGCATGCAGTCGAACAGCGGAATTGGCTTCAGCATTTTGGGAGATGTTTTCCTGAAAAGTCAGTTCGTGGTGTTCTCGCAGATGACTGCTAAACCACAAGTTGGATTTGCCGCTAAAAAGCTGTAAGGTATCCCGAAGGAGTCTGTCTTGATGATGGGAGATGCCACTGATGTTGAGCTGCGGGACGGCCAATCGATTGGTGGATGTTGAAGTTCCTCGTCGCTCCTTCCTTCTATAATTCTCGTATGACGTTTTGATTCTCCCCACGTTGTTCTTCTATCTCAGGCTGTTTCACACGCTCTCACATCTCTCCACCTACCAGTCCACACCTGATCTCCCAGCCCAATACGCACACTACTTCTGATGGTGTTATCGATAACTTGTTTTGTTGTCTAATCAATCCATCTCGCGAGCTCAAGTGGCTATCCTGCACCAGGGGTCTCCGGTTCGAGCCGGCTCATCGCTGACCATCTTCGCAGTAATCACATCTTCATAGATGTATATCTTCATAGATATTTCTTGTTCTCACAAGATTACGGATTTTCCGTTTAACCACAGCCAGAGCCTTCTGCTAGTCCTTGCAAACACAAGCTAGCTAGGACGTTCATCGGTTGGGTTTAGCCACTAGATCTTCTAACCTTCACGATTTGCAATCGCAAACACGAGACCATTGACGTTGTGAAGTTGATCACGGTTACACAGTACCTCTTCGGGGGGCCGCTGCTCCAGAGCTTTACAAGTTCGTAAGTACAATTCCTCCTCCAAACTGTGAGACCTTTGGTGCAATCAATCTTTTTGCTCAATGCCTCTGTTGATATCTTTGGAGCTCTGGATTCGACCTGATATCGGTCAACGAAACATGACTTTGCCCTTCAAGTTCAAGCAACGTTGTAGAGGTCAGGAGGTGTCGCTATGCTGGGCTGCAAGACGGCTAATCGGCGAAAATCTGGTATGGTTTCATCGCTCCTTCCTCCCATGGCTCTTGTAACAGGTTCGACATCTTGATCTGTCTTCTGACTTGCCCTGCCTCATTTCCATACCACTCTACTCGTTGGAATCCCAGCCGTCTGTCGCCAACTCATGGGCGACGTCCGATGGCATCATCAATAACTTATCCTGCCACATCTTTAATCTTTCCCCATAGCACAAATAGCTATCCTGCACCAAGGGTCTCGTGTTCGAGTCAGCCCGTCGCTAACAATCTTTCCCAGTTAAGCCTTCTGCTAGTACTTGCAAACACAAGCTAACAGGTCGCTCATGGTTGTTTTCACCCGATCTTCTGAGCTTCCTCAGTCTAATCGCAAACACGAGACTACTGACGTTGCGCAGTCGATCATCTGCTTACAGTGGTGGTCAACACCCCCTGTCCCCTTCCCTGCTTACCGCGATGGCCAACGCCTCCGGTCTACGACTAGTAAGTACAACTCATCCTTCCAAACTTTGAGACCTTTGGTGGAAGGAACCTTTTTGCTCGACCAGAAGTAATTGTTTTGAATGTCTTTCACACAGGTCTTCTATGGCTTCAGCGCCTGTCTTCAGAAATAATCTCATTAGCCCAAGGGGTTAATCTTTCACCACGTGTCTCGGGTTCGAGCCAGCTCGTCGCTAATCTTCTTTCGCAGTTCCATCACTCCCTATATCCGTCACCTCACCTCATCAGCCCCCTTCCTGAACTAACTCCTTCACTTTCTTCCAGTCAGACCACATGTGGGCGTCGACCACTTCAGTGGTCCGCTTCACTATACACAGGATCGAGTTCACTCTTTCCAACGCCCTTTACTGTCAAGTTGATTTGATCCTTTGGTATATCGTGGCGCTTTTCACTTTCGTGTTCGATTAATTGACGCTGTTCGATTGATTCTCTCTCCAGTGCTCACGATTTGTAAGTCACCCTTTTTCACTCCTTCCTAAACTCTGAGATGTGTGGTGTGATTATTCTTTTCTTTTGCCTGGTTGTGCTGTTCTACAATCATACTGGTTATTGAAGTCTACATCCTTCGATATACTCACAAAGGCAACCAAGACCCTTGATCATTCCCCTCCTAGAAGGAACGATATTCAACCTACGTCCGTGCCCGCGCCGTCACGTATGAAAAACAAGTCGAGACAATCGAGATTCCATCTTCTCCTCTTGGAGAATGACGGTGACTCACTCCCTCTGCAGTTGCTTCAAAGCAGGTAGAGATCGCTGGTGTTTCCGCCTCGACCAAGAAAGAAACCTGGCTCCGCGCTCTCACTGGACATGAAGGTCTTTTTTTGAAATTCATCGTGCATTTTGACAACTGTGAGATAAGCCTCGCACGGCAGGAGGAGATCATAACATAATCTCATAACATCTTGCACAGAGAGAGAGTGTGTGTGTGTTTGCGTACAAAACTTCTATTCCCGCACTTCTAACCACGCCCATCACCACCTAAATCCACATCTCGTTCCTCCCCTCCTCTCCCTTCAAATAGTAATCCCCTCTCCTCCCCCTCATCACCCTCTCTCAAATGCGTCCCCACACCTCTAACCCTCCTATGCGCATCTTCATCTTCCCTAGCACCCGCAACCCTGCCCCCTGACTCATCACCACCATTAACCACAAACCAAACGTCCTTTTTCGTAAGCAATCCCTTCAACACACCCCGATCGCAGAATCCTAGATACCTCAAGCCCAAGCGTTGGAAATAGTTGACGCAGAGTTCGAGGCCGATTGCCGAGTTCAAAGTTATTGGCGTTTGGTCCATCCAAGGGCGAAGGTCGAGCGTATGTTCCACATCTGCGAGTGGTTGATGGGAGAAAAAGCAAGAAGTGTGTAGAGGTAGATTTCTCGTGCTCGTCGCCGATTTCAAAGCAAAGGACAATTCTGTGCGTGAGATGTATCCCAATAAAACCGCATCGTGGGAATTGGATATAACAGGGAAGCCACGGTAAGAGTATTCCTTGAGAAGGTTGGTGAGGGATTCGATGGTACTGCCTTCAGCGGTGATGGTAACCAAATCTTCAAGTCTGGTCATGATTTGCGAGACAGGGATATCAGGGATGGGTCTGTCGTCGCGATTGTCCAAGAATGGGTATTCGTTGAAGGCGATCCAAGCTTCGTAGATACCGCGTTTGCCGAGTGCGTCGCCGACCCATTTTGCAATCATGACGGCGATCATGATGGGCAGGACGTAGGTAAGGGCGCCGGTGAGTTCGAACATGATAACCACGATAGAGACGGTCATGCGTGTTGCGCCTGCTAGAGCTGAGGCGGCGCCGACAATGGCATACGTGCCGGGAGTTATACAGGGCACGTCGGGCTCACAAGAGGCGAAGACAATCCACTTAGGATGTTCGCGTTGCCAAACCTCGACGATGAGACCAATGACACGACCGTATAGTGCGCCAATGGTCATGGATGGGAGTAAGATGCCAGCAGGAATCTGGAGACCGAAAGTCAAGGCTGTGAAGAAGAAGCCAATGATGGCGGAGATGAGCAGGAGGAAGATGACTCCAGTGTTGGCAATGCCGCTCTTACAAAGACCAAGAGGATCGGATTGGATGTCTTTGCACTCTGCGAAGAGATAGTAAACCAACTCCGAAGCTTGGGCGCGCAAGAAGGTGACAGGGAAGGCGATAACAGAGGTGGCAACTGTGATGATGCAAACTTCAAGTATTGGTCGATCCTTGAGCGGGTAGCGAGGTGAGTCGCGGAGAGCAGCTAGACGCATGTTTAGCTTGATTAGCAGACCGCCGTACAGGCCGCCTAGTACACCAATGATCGCATATGCGACAATTTCGAATCCGTGCCACCCGGTGTGGTAGGTTACTGAATACGGAACAGTCTTGCCAGTACGGAAAGGATCAACAGCTTTGAGGGTAAAGGCAGCAATCATGGCACAGACGAAAGACTGCCACATGGTCTTGTCTGGAAAGTAGTATGACAGAGATTCGAGACTGAACAGCACACCACCGACAGGTGCGCCGAAGGCAACAGAAATGCCTGAAGCGGAAGCAGCAGACAAGACCTCGCGTTTGCGAGCTGTAGATCAGGTCAGTTTAGGCTGTGGAGATGGATATGAAATCGAAATACCTTCATTGTTGTTGATGCTCTCAAAAGGCTTCATGAACAGGTTGGCACAACAGCAAGCGACATGAACAAGCGGACCCTCTTTGCCGAGCCAGAGACCTGAGGCAACTGCAAGACACTAGCGATCATTAGCAAAGTGCAGTAGAGCGTGAGAGACAAACGTACCAAGCCAACAGATTTGGTTACCAAAGTCCAGATGCCCATGAAGCGACGAATGACAAAGCCTCCGAGTACGGTCTTGATTTCAGGTATACCACTCTGCTTTGCATATGTCGAGAATCGGGTAACTAGATACGTAGCGACTGATGCAAACAAAACCTGGAAGAATCAGCTCGGAAGGTCAGATGGCTCTGACAGGGGGACGTACCGAGTAAGCAAGATACAAAACAAAATTGATAATCCAGCTACCAGCACTGGAGGAGACGCCCATGCCATGACTCCATGACTGCCAATCTGGACACGTCTCAAAGTCTTTCTGACCCCAGCAACAGAAGCCCTTGTTCAGATAGAACTTTCCACCATCTTGAACATTACTGCAATAACCAGCCTTAAGGTCACCCAGCCATCCACTGGTGATGTCAATGGCAGCAGCGATAGCACCAACAGCAATTCCGGTCGCGACCAGGATGATCCATGTCTGACTGCTGTCTGCGAGCAGTTGAAAGTATCCTAGCAGACCAACAGCATTGGATCGCAACACCCTTAAACGTTGTCTTTCTTTTGCGTACTCGAAGATCCAGTCAATGGCAGTCAAGTTGTCGTAGCCAACACGACGACCTGGACCTTCGACGTACCAGTCCAAGGCAGAGGGGTCTTTTGCATCTTGCGCGACAGCCGGTGTATTGAGGTACGAGAGAATGTTGCCGGTAGTGGGTTGGACTGGCGATCGAGAGCTGACACGTCTTTGCTGTAGATGAGAGGCATCATTGTATCCAGGCGATGGGTCGCGACTAGTGGATAGAGGCGAAGGAAGGAAGCCAGAGGATGTCCGGAAGCCGGACTTGAATGAGACGTGCGTGTTCGGGTCACCATCAGGGTCATTGTCAGTCGTGTATGGAGACTCGTATGGATTACGACTTGACTCGGCCTCGACAGCTTGATGGCTGTGAGAATTGGACGGTGACGTTGACATGAGGCATGCGATGCAGCCTGATTAATGTCAGATGTTCATGTTGATGCCAGATCAACCTTGTCGCAACACTCGATGCTTCTCCTTGCGCCCCGCGTGTTCGAGGCCTTGAAACGACTACGATACGCGATTGCCAAGACCTTGTTCATCAATATAGATATCGAATTCAGTTCGTGCGGAATACATGTCACTGTCTTAGAGATATACTGAGATAGACTTGGAACGTCCGGAGACGTGGAAGTATGATTTGGGAAATTCCAGCACTCAGAGATTGAAGATGGTGTTGTGTCGTATGGTGTAACCTGGTGGTTGTAAGTTTAGCTCGGTCAAAAGTCCTGATCTCTTGATTGGCGGATGTAGACCACAGATCACGACATCCCACTGTCATGAGACTCTGAGGTAGGCTCTCTGCCTAATATAAACTACGAATACGATGTATTACTATCTGAGGGAGCGAGATGTTGGTTGTTGAGTCTAATTTTGCTTGCTAATCGGGCGACCCTGGACTCACACAAAATGGCCTCCTCGAGCTGTGCTCAAGGCCAACACTCACAGTGCCTTGCTTGTAGCATTCCAAGCGAGAATCAGATACTCTGCATCTAAAGAAGCAAGCATATGTACAAGACGTGTCTTGAGTGTGGTAGAAGTTTTTGTACACCATTTGCCCCAATATACAAGTACATATAACGCCGTCACATGTATGCCATGTTCGTGTAAGAAAGAAGAGAACAAGTAGACATGACATCTACTCCATGACAACGACGGCACCGAGGGCCTTGAGTGTCTCGACAATCTTCTCACCCTCCTCCTTGGGTACACCCTCCTTCATGAGCTTGGGAGCGCTCTCGACGAACTTCTTGCTGTCGACCAGGGACAGACCCAACAAGCTCTTGATCTCCTTGATAACCTTGGGCTTGGATCCAGCGTCGAACGACTGCAGCTTGAGGTTGAAGAGAGTCTTTTCTTGTGCGGCGGGAGCGGCCTCCTCCTCTTCGACAGCAGCAGGGGCAGCGGTGGGAGCGGCACCAGCAGCGAAACCACCAACGGGCAGATCGGGGATGTTAAGGCGAGTCTGAGAGGGTCCATCAGTATACAGTCCGGGAAGAGCAACACGCGGCGCATGTTTCACTGACCTTGAGCGAGGAAACAAGGTCGGCAGTCTCGAGGAGGGTCAATTGGCCAATCTGGTCAACGATGGCGGCGATCTTGGGGTTGGTGGGAGCGGCGGCCTCAGCATCGGTGGACTGCCATCTCCTTGAGAGGAACTGCTTGCTCTGGGTGGATGAAAGAGAGGCGCGGACGGGCGACTGGACGGTGGCGCATCGCCTGAGGACACGTTGGCAGGAGAGCGACATTGCGGCGGGATGTGAGGGAGGTGGGAGAGGATCGACGGGCTCGAGGCGGAAGGTGCGACTGCGGTATACAAGACTCGTGACTGCCTTTGAATTGCTGCTTCAAAGTGTTGCGGCTTCCTTCCTCAGATTTCCCAGAGGCTGGTCTGTGCTCGGAATTTGCGGCGAAGGCAAGAACCTCCGAAGCTTTGAATCTTGAACATTTCCACACCAAGATCTTTTTTTCTTGAGCATTTCGTTTTCGCCATAGATAGTTCATTTTCTTGTCGCCAAAATGGACGTATCATGGGAAATACACAACCTGGTCTCGCGCATCTCACAATTACCACCGGAGCTTGCTGAGACACTACAACAAGGCGACGGCGCACATTTTCTTGCTCATCTTAGCAGAGCTGCTCTCGACAGACGATACACCGATCTGGTTCTGATTCACGCCGAATCACTAATCCCACACTGCTGCGCCGAGTTCCAAACTTCCTCCGACTACGTCTCGGTCGTCGCCGCATACGCTCGCCTTGTTTCTCTCGCTCCTCACGTCTCCGAATACGCCGAGCGCTACCTTAGTTCGCATAATGTCGATAGCATTCCCGACTCAAATCTCTTCACCCTCGAATACTTCTTTGCCTTGATCCGCTTGTTGCGATTTGATCGCCAGACCTTTGCCAAGTTCGTGCCCTTTTCACGGATACACCAGCTTCTCGACCACAATGCTCGTGCATTGCGCTATCTTGCTATCCGCGTGCTATGTCTGTATCTGAGCGCCGCAGATGCTGCTCTACAAGACATGACCAACAAGTATCTCGCAAACGATGCTGGAACTCAGGACTTGATTGCACCGCTGGGATCATGGGAGGACAAAGAGATTGACTACCGTCTTCTTACACTATGGGAGGAGCGTCGCCTGAAGAATTTGGAGAAAGAGAAGGAAGCCTTACAACTAGAACGTGCTGCATACTTGGACGCTGGAAATGCTCCTAGACAGCGCGTCGTTTTGCCCGCCGAACTCTTTCACACTTCGACCGCATGCATTTCGGGTGTTTTGCTGCCCCGTGGTGCTGCTCCTACCGAATCGCCTACGAACTCAATCATTGACACGCCCACAACCGCCTCGAACCTGCGTGAATTGGCCACTTCACTCAAGGCACCAAACCCCGTTCTCTTGACTGGTCTTGCTGGTTCTGGAAAGACACTGTTAGTACGCCATGCCGCACGTCAGCTTAACAAGCTGAAGTCCATGGTTACGCTGCATTTGAACGAGCAGAGCGATGCTAAACTGCTTATTGGAATGTACACAACCGGAAAGAACCCAGGATCTTTTGTGTGGCAGGCTGGTGTATTGACAACTGCCGTGCTTGAAGGCCGCTGGGTGTTTATTGAGGATCTGGATCGCGCACCGAACGACATCATCAGCACTTTGCTACCCTTGATTGAGAGAAATGAGCTTGTTATTCCCAGCAGAGGGCAGACAATACACGCAGCTAGAGGCTTCCGCATCATTGCTACCATGCGTACTTCCTTGTCGAATAGCGGGCATGAGACCAAGCCAGCCTATAATTTGTTGGGCGCACGCCACTGGAAGTCTGTACATGTCAGTATGCTGCCATCGGACGAACTGAAACAAGTCGTCGTTGGTCTTTTTCCTTCGCTATCAGAGTTTGCTCCTCAGTTCGTTACTGTCTTCCAAAACCTGCAGGCGTTGAAACAGCAAGCACATCTGGCAAGCCGTAGCAGGACTGGTCTCATGCGTGAGGTCAACCCGAGAGATTTACTCAAGTGGTGCGCTAGAGTGGCTCTTATGCTTGGAAACAGGCCGAACATGACTGCTGGTGAGCTCGACCAGATTTTCCTAGATGCTGTCGACTGTTTTGCTGGTGCTTTGCCTGAAGGTACAGCATATACTGCACTGACTTCATGCATCGCCGAAAATCTGCAAATTGACCCGCAACGCTGCCAGCATCTGCTTGGTGAAAGGACGATCATCCACAAGGAGGAGCCCAGTCGAGTCACAATCGGTCGCTCAGTCTTTTCGCGTCAACAGCGAAAAGGTCTCGCTGGTCCTACTGGCAAACGCGCTTTCTCAACGAATGCACACACTCTTCGTTTACTCGATCGTGTTGCAGTAGCTGTAACCCAGAAAGAGCCTCTTCTGTTGGTTGGTGAAACTGGTACCGGTAAGACTACCAGTGTGCAGCACCTTGCAGATCAGCTCGGCAAGAAGCTCGTGCCTTTCAACTTGTCTCAACAGAGCGAAAGTGGAGACCTTCTTGGTGGTTTCAAGCCTGTCAACGCTCGCTCCATTATTGTGCCTCTGAAAGAGGAGTTCGATGACTTGTTCTCTGCTAGTTTCTCATACAAGCGCAACGCTCAGTTCATTGAGATGTTGAACAAGTGTATGGCTAAGCAGCAGTGGGGCCGTGTGTGCAAGCTGTGGAACACGGCTCTTGGTATGGTAGAACAGCAAAGAATTGCTACCCTGCAAGCTGGCTCCAAATCTCCGTCAAGGAACGCCGAGAACCCTGCTAAGAAGCGCAAGGTTGAGCCTGCCATGACCGCTGTGCTTAGCGGAAGATGGGACAAATTTGCTTTGGAGGTCAAGAGTCTCGAGAACCGCCTCTCTGCTGGTCAGGAGGCGTTCGCTTTTGCGTTCGTCGAGGGAAACATCGTCAAGGCCGTCAGGAATGGTGACTGGGTTCTCCTTGATGAGATCAATCTTGCTTCACCAGACACACTGGAGGCATTGGCTGACTTGTTTGATGTTACTTCTCCATCTCTCATGCTCAGCGAAGCTGGAAGTGTTGAGGTCATCAAGGCTCATCCTCAATTCCGTGTCTTCGCTGCCATGAACCCTGCGACTGACGTCGGAAAGAAGGATCTGCCTCTGGGTATCCGTTCCAGGTTTACCGAGCTCTACGTTGAAAGTCCTGATCGCGATTATCAGAGTCTGCGAAACATTGTCCAGGCTTATCTAGGTCAAGAGGCAGTGTTGGACAGATCAATTGCCTCAGATGTGGCCAAGTTACACCAAGCAGCGCAGAACTTGAACGAGGAGAATTTGCTCGTTGATGGTGCTGGCCAAAAGCCGCATTTCAGTTTGAGAACATTGACTCGTGCTTTGATTTATGCCAAGGACGTCTCACCACTCTGCTCTATCCGCCGAGCTGTCGCGGAGGGTATTCAGATGAGTTTCTTGACACTTCTTGACAAGGAGTCAGAGGCTCGTTTGATGCCGCTCATCCACCAGCACATGTTCGGAAAGCTTGCGAATGTTGCTGCTGAGCTCAAGAAGCCCTTCCGCCAGCCCCAAGACGGGCATACTTATGTCAAGGACGGTGCTTACTGGCTTAGGCAAGGCAACTTCGCCGTGCAAGATCAACCCCACTACATCATCACACCCTTCATCCGTCGCAACCTCGACAACCTTATTCGTGCTTCTTTCACTCGTCGCTTCCCTGTATTGATCCAAGGTCCTACCTCCGCGGGTAAGACTAGTATGATTGAGTACTTGGCCAACAAGTCAGGAAACAAATTTGTCAGAATCAACAACCACGAACATACGGACTTGCAAGAATACCTGGGTACTTACGTCTCTGGCTCCGATGGCCGCTTGCAATTCCAAGAAGGTGTCTTGGTGAAGGCTTTGAGAGAAGGTCACTGGATTGTACTCGATGAGTTGAACTTGGCGCCTACCGATGTCTTGGAAGCACTCAACAGACTTCTTGACGACAACCGAGAGCTATTGATCCCCGAGACGCAAGAGACTGTCCGCCCTCACGAGAACTTTATGCTATTCGCCACACAAAACCCTGCTGGTCTTTATGGTGGACGTAAGGTCTTGTCTCGTGCTTTCCGTAACCGTTTCCTCGAGCTTCACTTCGACGACATTCCAGTTGAAGAGTTGCATACCATTCTCCAGCGTCGTACTCAGATTCCCGACACATGGTGTAAGCGTATTGTCAGTGTCTACAGGGAGCTCTCCGTATTGCGCCAGGAGAACCGTCTTTTCGAGCAAAAGTCTTTCGCCACTCTTCGTGATCTCTTTAGATGGGCATTGAGACGGGCTGACACCATCGATGAACTTGCTGTCAATGGTTTCCTGCTCCTTGCCGAGAGAGTTCGCAAGCCCGAGGAGCGCGAGGCTGTCAAGAAGGTCATCGAGAAAGTCCTCGGCCAGAAAGGGCCCAAGGTCAACATTGACATTAGTGCCCTGTATGGTGTACAGTCCCCGCTCTTGCAATCTTACCTCACACAAGCCGGCTCGAAGGGCGTTGTCTGGACGAATGCCATGCGCAGACTTTATGTCTTGGTCGCAACTGCCCTCCAGAACAACGAGCCTGTGTTGCTTGTTGGTGAAACCGGTTGCGGTAAGACCACCGTGGTACAGATGCTTGCCGATGCCATTCAAAAAGAACTTCACATCGTCAACGCTCACCAGAACACCGAGACCGGTGATCTGATCGGTGCTCAGAGGCCTTTGAGAAACAGAGCAGCAATCGAGCAGCAAGTCCGTGAGATGCTTGTATCACTTCCGCACGCCGAGATTCAAGAGGCTGCTCCTACCTCAAGCGTTGATGAGCTCTTTGCCATCTATGACCAGGTTAAGCTCAACGCCGACAAGAGTGACCCTTACACTGCCAAGATCTATGAAGCAATTGATACCAGCCGTCCTAGACTGAAGGCACTGTTCGAGTGGGCTGATGGTTCGCTCGTTCACGCCATGAAAACTGGACAGTATTTCTTGCTCGATGAGATATCTCTTGCAGACGACTCTGTTCTTGAACGTCTCAACAGCGTACTTGAACCCTCACGAGAGATGTTGCTTGCCGAGAAGGGCTCACTCGACTCTTTTGTCAAGGCTCAGCCCGGTTTCCAGTTCTTTGCCACTATGAACCCTGGTGGTGATTATGGTAAGAGAGAGTTGTCGCCAGCTCTGCGCAATCGTTTTACCGAGATCTGGGTACCTGCGCTTTCCGACATTGAAGACGTGCTGCAGATTATCCGCTCTAAGCTCAAGGATCACGCGGCACCCTATGCAAACGTTCTCGTCGAGTTTGCCCAGTGGTTCAACCAGAGATACAATACTTCCGCCGCTTCTTCAATCTCCATTCGTGATACCCTTGCTTGGGTTGAGTTCGTCAACCGACAGCCTCACCGCGATCCTATCTTTTCGATCATTCATGGTGCCGCCATGGTCTACATTGATACACTCGGCGCAAACCCTGCTGCACTTCTCGCGATCAACCCTGGCACTGTCAATTACGAGCGCTCCCAATGTCTTGATGAGTTGAGCAAACTTATCAAGGCTGATGCGTCTGCCGTCTACAACTCGCCAATCCATGTAGAAGTCACTGACGAGGTACTCGAACTCGGCGCCTTCTCCATTCCAGTCATAACGAAGGGAAACGAGCCAGGATTCACCTTCCTGGCACCGACAACAAGGTCAAACGCCATGCGTGTGATTCGTGCCCTTCAACTCACCAAGCCTGTCCTTCTTGAAGGCAACCCTGGTGTTGGAAAGACCACTCTCGTTACCGCGTTGGCCCAAGCAATTGGCATGCCTCTTACTCGTATCAATTTGTCGGAACAGACTGATTTGATGGACCTCTTCGGTTCAGATGTTCCTGTTGAAGGAGCCGAAGCCGGAACTTTCGCCTGGCGTGACGCACCTTTCCTGCGCGCCATGAAGAATGGTGAATGGGTGCTGCTTGATGAGATGAACCTTGCGTCTCAATCTGTTCTTGAAGGATTGAACGCTTGTCTCGACCACAGAGGTGAGGTGTACATCTCCGAGTTGGACCAGACTTTCCGTCGCCACCCTGGTTTCAGACTGTTTGCGGCACAGAACCCCCATCACCAGGGTGGTGGCCGTAAAGGTCTGCCGGCCTCGTTCGTCAACCGTTTCACCGTCGTATATGCAGATGTCTTCAGCCCTCAGGATCTTGTTCTTATCTGTCAAACATCATTTGCTAGCTACGATGCCGACAAGATCGCTCCAATCGTCTCCTTCATAGACCAGCTCGATATTGAGACTCAGCGCAGAAAGATTGGCTCTCTTGGTGGACCTTGGGAATTCAACTTGCGTGACACATTGCGTTGGTTGAACCTCATCACTGCTGACCAAGGTCTGCTGAAGGGGGGTGAAGTTGATGACTTCTTCTCCACCATCATCTCGCAGCGTTTCCGTACTCCCATGGACAGAGCTCTCGTTACCCAGCTTTTCCAAAGCATCCTGCCAGACGCTCCTGTCACTCACAGCATGTTCCATAACATCGGACCCAAGCATTTCCAAGTTGGGTTGGGTATGCTTCAAAGAAACGCTCACCTAGCTAGAGTGGGCGCCGACCACCAATACTTCGATTTCAAGCCCCACCTGCAAGTTTTGGAGTCTGTGATGGTTGCTGTGCAGAAGAGATGGCCAGTGCTGCTTGTTGGACCATCAGGCTCAGGTAAAACAGCAATCTTGGAAAAACTTGCTGCAGTCCTCGGTGTCGATATGACTACATTCTCTATGAACGCTGATGTTGACTCGATGGACTTGGTTGGTGGATTCGAACAGTCTGAGCCTCAGCGTGCCATTCATAGTTTCCTCGAGAAGCTTCGTACCTTCGCCGCATTGCAAACAGTCCGCTGCTTGACCATTGATGCGAACAAGTCTGCGCTTGACGCACTGCAGCGACTTCGCCAGCTGGCGTCGCAGGCAGACACAAGCCTCATCACTACCGGTCGTAACGAGGTTACCCTTGAGATTTCGCATTTGCTCCAGAACTTCATCTCGGTCGCTCAGACTTCGGGGTCAGTCTCGTCAAACACGTTCATGATCGACGTTCCCGAAGCCGAGTCTCTGCTCGAGCAAGTAAACGTCCTGATCTTGAAGCCTACTGCCATCAGCCGAGCACAGTTCGAATGGATGGATGGTATGCTCGTACAAGCACTCGAGCGTGGTGAGTGGTTGGTCTTGGACAATGCCAACCTTTGCAGTCCCGCTGTCCTGGATAGACTCAATTCTTTGCTTGAGCCTAATGGTACACTCATCATCAATGAGAACACTGATGCTTCGGGACAAGCTCGTGTCATCAAGCCTCATCCAAACTTCAGGATCTTCTTTACTATGGATCCAAGATATGGCGAGCTGTCCAGAGCTTTACGCAACAGAGCTGTTGAGCTGTTCCTACTATCAAGCACAGCATCTGAGCACGTGTCGAGCTTAGAGTTCTCCTCAGAGTCTAGTCTCCACAGGCTTCGCAACACAGAAGTCTTAGAGAATGCAGATGTCAGCAACGCTCTGACTCCCCTCATTGCACAAACCGTCATGGAAAGTTTCTCTTACCAAGACACCCTCATCATGCCTCATTTCATGTCTGGTCTCGAAGTTGATCTTTATCACACTCCAAACAACGTGCTTGATAAAAGCAAGAATGTTCAGTTCAAGTTCAAGACTCTGCACTCGTCAGAGGATGTGGACAAGCAGGCAATGCCTGATGCTAGTGGCTCTGCCATTCAGCCCTTCCACCCTCTGAACAACGTTGCTCTTGCTGGTTGTAACCTTGAAGCGACCGAATGGGCTGCTGCTCTGTATGAGCTTGAGTGGGACCTTCACACCATGCAAATCGCACTCGAGGATGTCAAAAACCGTGATGTGTCCAAGCGCGAGCAAACTCGTCTCCAGCGTTCTGCGATCGGCCAAGGCCCTAAGCAGAAGCACTTCACCAGCCATGTATTTGGCCTTCTTCGTGGCGCTATTGATGTGTGGTCAAGGTTCCTCGACACCGCTGTGTTCGCCAAGCAACAAGGCCAGCTCGTCGGCCAGTACCCCGTCGACACGTTCAAGCCGTGGAGAAGGTACTGGTGGGAGTTCTTCAGCCTTGTAGACTCCATCGACGTGGAAGAAGCAGTGTTCAAGGCGTACATTGAGATTGGTGTCCGTCTTGAGCAGACTCACGGTATCGAGTTTGCCGCTCGCTTGACTTCCAGCGATGCACAAGCAGTCGAAAGCTTCAGCTCCTACTTTGTGTTGCCTCTGGATCGGGCATTCTCGCCAGACAACAAGGGAGCTTCAATGACTGCTTTGTGGACTGTCATGAGACCGAAGACTGCGCGCAATTACCAACAACTGCAGGATATCATTGGGCTTGAAGCCATGGCTGACAGATTAGACATCTTTGCCAGAAGACTTGACGCTCCGATGGACCAGCTTTTGCAACTGCAAGAAGCATTCGGCAAAGCCTTGGCTGTTGTTCTTGATGGCTCTGAGGAGGCACCTGCTCTTATTGCCAGTCTCGAAGAGGCCATGTCCGCATTCACTACTGAAGAGACTGATGTTGCACACGTTCTGCCGCACTTCAAGGAACAATTCGAAGGTATTGCTCAGACTTTCGACCTCTTGTACGGCAAGGACATGTCCAAGTATCCCCAGAGTGGCATTTTTGGTGCCATCGCTGGCCGAACCTTGAGCGAGCAGCTGAAGAATCAGTTACAGCGTGTCAACTTCCTTGCCTTTAGACCCACAAAATCTATTGCTGCACACCAAGGCGACATCTTCGAGGCCCTCGGCAAGCACGTCGGCTTCTACAGCGACGCTCAGAAGCCATTGGCTCTGGAGACCAATCTCCATCAACACGTTCTTTCCGGTCTCGACCACATCGATGAAGTGCCACTGAGCAAGTTGGACCTGCTCAGAACCGAGGCGCAGATCATGGCACAAATCATTACAAGCAATACGCATGATTTGGAAGCAAACTCCGTTCACGTTCTGGACGGACATCTCGCCATCCTAGCAGATGTACTCCTGCGCTCTTTGCGTGAAGTGTCCCGCACAAAGGATATCAGACAGGCTGACTGGCGGTCCTGGATCGAATGGGCTTCCGAGTCTTTCCGTTCAGGCAAAATCGTTACCCCAGCTCCTGTCATGGCTTCGGTACAAGATGCTGCTAGCATTTGCAAGCTTTACCTTGATCCTCTGGTGCATTATCTTGTTGATGCTTCCGTCGCACGTACTACTGATCCGGCTGTCTCTGCCAGAGCTTGGTTGAGATTTGCTCTCGGTTGTATGTCATTGTACATCACTAGCAAGCCTTCTGACCCTGCGCTTCGTCCAATGCTCGACAGACAGATCTTTCGCAAGACATTCGCAGATCTACAAACGAAACTGGCAGCTTTGCAACGTTTCGCTGATGCAACTGGCCTCTACTCTTCGCTCCGTACCGCTTCGGTCCAGCAAGATATTACCGACCTTGGTGAAGAGCCCAGTGTCCAGGACATTGCCAGACCTTCAATCTCAGAGATCACTAAGCTGCAAGGAGAGCTCAATGCCCTACAAAGAGCACTTGCCCCTCTGTACAACGCTCCTGAAGATATGCTTGTAGGCTTTGCCAAGGATGCAGTTTTGCGTCAAAACGTGAGACAGGTCAAGGCTCGTCTGAGCGACGGGTACCGTGCCTACGCTGATATCACTGGACCTGTCATGGGCTTCCTGCACTGTCTTGAGGTCGGCTTCGCACTTGCAAGCCTGGTTCCCGAGGACGCCTCGATGACAGAGAAGACTGTAGACATCAAGCAATTCTCGCCTCTGACTGGCGCACTGCCTGCTTATGTGCAGAAGGCTACTGCTATCACTGCTGTCATGCGCTCTCCTCACCACAACAACGTCCGAATGCACGCACTATCTTCGTTCGCTACCATGAGCCGCATATTGCCCGAAACGCAGACCTCGACGTGGGATGCTGTGTACGAAATTTTCGACTCCATGTATGAGCAATGGCATCTCGAGCTACAGAACAACCAGCAACAGAACGCCGCAGATCACAGTCTGTACGCCTATCGTGGTGACGAAGAAGCCGAGGATGAAGCCACACAAGCCGAGATGGCAGAACTCTTCCCCGAGTTCGATACTGAGGAGAGCGAAGTAATCCAAAACAAGTCAGCCGCGCCTCAAAAGATGCAAGCTCTGGCACCTGGCCTTGCCACCGTACTCTCAGAGATCTACAAGAAGGGAGCAGCCAACGAAGAAGACCTGCTTGCACTTGTCAAGAAATCAGCTTCGCTGCTTGGCAAACAGTCATACGAACAGACCATCCAGAGCATCGACGGCTCAAGTGGTGTCATGACTCCCTTGCTTGTTCTAATTATGCAAGAAAAGACCCAAATGCTCAACGGTTCCGGCTTCAAGAAGAACCTCTACAACATCTACACTGAGTCCAACCTCGCTGAAGCCGACAAGCTTATCTCGCTGGTCAGAAGAATACAGACTAGATTCAGAGACATTCAACAAGTCTGGCCCGAACATGCTACACTTGGTGATGTCTTGCGTATCTGTGATGAGCTTCTCGAGTTTGCACACACCGAGCCTGTCGCCAAGATTATGACCAAGGTTGAAAAGCTCCACTCTTACGTCCACGAATGGCAGGTTGTCGCCAGCAGGGAGTACAGCGCGGCCGCACTGTACGACAACATCACAAACCTTATTGTCAGCTGGAGACAACTCGAGCTCTCGACCTGGTCAAGACTGCTTGACATGGAGACCATTCGCTGCAACGAAGACTCTAAGAGCTGGTTTTACATCGCGTATGAGAACATAGTCGTCGTACCCCTGCAGATTGGCGAGACCGAGACAGAGATGAAGAACCACGTTACTGAACTCATCAAGACACTCTATGGCTTCTTCACATCCACCGGACTTGGTCAATTCTCTGCTCGTCTGAGAATGTTGGGCAACTTCCGCGAGTACATCAAGACTCGTGCAGCAAGCTTCCCCTCCTTCAGCATCGCGCACACTGCTTTGGCCAATTTCATCGCTTACATGGCACGTTATGAGCCGCTGGTCAACCAAGCTCTCGACACTGGCAGACAGAAGTTAGAGAAGGACATGAAGAACATCATTCAACTTGCCAGCTGGAAAGACACCAACATCGATGCATTGAGACAGAGCGCCAAGGCCTCTCATCGCAAGTTGTTCAGAGTCGTTCGCAAGTTTAGAGCTCTTCTGGCCCAGCCTGCTCAAAGCATCGTCTCAGCAGGTCTGCCCGACATCGCGTATGCCGAGACTCCAACCGCTGCTGGCCTGCGCAAGACCGAAGTTCCTGTCAATCCCAAGGCATCTTCTCTTTGCACCCAGCAGGTAGCCAAGTGGAACGAACGTCCAGCTCGTTTCAAGAACACTGCTATCACTCTGACAGTCATGCAATCCAAGGGTACAATCCAGCCCGAACACATTGATTGTGCCTCAGAAATCAACACCTGGCTTTCGGACACCGAGTCCATTGCTGCACAGCTTCGTAAGGCCACACCCACTACTTTGACAGAGGAGAACACGGAGACAGTCAAGCATCTCAAAAACCGTAAGCGCAAGCTCTTTGCCGACGTCCTCAAGGAACTCAGAAACATGGGCTTCAAGAGCAATATGACCAGCGACGTCCTGGCTAGACAAGACTCTTTGCAAGCTGTCTTGGCTGGTATCCCTGTTATGGACAAGGATCAGGCTGAGAGCTATCTGCATCGCCTGCTGTATCTTATGCCTCTTGTCAGAGAAGCTGCTAGAGAGCACTCCGATGACTTGACTGGTGCCGAGATTGCGAGATCTGTAGCACTTTGCGAGAGTATGTTGCAAGTTCTTGTGCAGCAGAGAAACGTCCTCGGTTCTGTGTCTGACGGTCAGAAGACTCTGGAGACGTTACTTACTCAGGCCGAAAATCTTTGGGGCAATGGCAAGCTTGAGCTTAGTGGCAAGAAGAAGCAGAGTTACGACACCGTTACCGCTGTTGCCTGCTTGCCTATCATGATCAAGTCCGCTGCTCGCATTGTCGCTTCCCAGGCCGAGCTTGCCAAGATCGACTGCAGCAGTGTCGTCAAGTCTCTGAACCAGTGGGCCATCCGCTTCGAAGGACTCAAGACACAATGGCAGACTCTTCCCACTCTTCCTGCTGGAATTACCAGCGAGGACCATGTCAAGATCATCGAAGAGAGTAAGGCTGCTATGCAGGAGATCCACACCGAGCTCACTGCTGTCATCGGGCAACATCCTTACCTCGGAGCTACGCTTAGACAGCTCCAGCTCTGGGCCTTAGTCGACGACAAAGCCTCAAAGTCCAAGAGAATGTCGAAGAAGACATCTCTTAAGATTGATGAATTCGGACAAGCAGCTTGCGACTTTGTCGACTCTATTCTCGGCTCCGTTCAAGACCTCGAGAAGCCTCTCAGCGCGCTTCCTGTATCCGCCGAGGACCCCAACTGGCTTCTTCACGAAAGTCAGAACTTGTCTACTGCAGTAAAGACTCTTCGTCTTCCCTATGTCACCGAGCGCATGCAGGAGCTCATGGCACAGGTGCCTCAGCTTGACACCGACCTCGATGTCGCAGCAGCAGTCGTTCACTCCTTTGTTCCTTTCGTGGCTCAGTACAACAGCCTCGCCATCTATTTGTCATCTCGCCTCGACAACCTCCACGCAGCGCTTGGCCAGATGTCCTTCCGCCTTGCCAAGATCTTTGTTCAGCTTTCCAAGGAAGGCTTCTGTACGCCATCTGAGAAGTCCAACGACCAGAACAAGGGCGATGACAAGCTCGAAGGCGGTACTGGATTGGGATCTGGTGAAGGTGCTGAAGATATCTCGAAAGACATCGAGGATGATGAGGACCTTGGCGAACTTGCTCAAGAAAAGGATGATCGCGATGACAAAGACGAGATCGAGGATGAGAAAGACGCTGTCGATATGGCTGACCAAGAAATGGAAGGCCAAATGGGCGATGCTGAGGAAAAGGAAGATGAAGAAGGCGACGAAAAGGAAGACGAAGGTGAAGACGAGATGGAAGATGAGGTTGGCGATGTCGATGACCTTGGCCCCTCCACTGTTGATGAGAAGATGTGGGATGATGGTGGCAAGGATGAAGAGAACAAGGACAAGGAGGGTGATAACAATGCCGGCACAGAAGATCAGAATGAGATGACTGCTGCTGACGGTGAAGAGAAGGAAGAGAAGGAGAAAAAGGAGAACGATGATGATGCAGAGGAAGAGGATGAGGCTGAACAGCAAGGTGCTGACGAGACTGAAAATGGCCCACCTGACGAGACGGAGAAGACCGATCCTCACTTGCAGGAGCAAGACAACCTCGACCTACCCGACGATATCGACATGGACGGCAAGTCCGAAGATGGCGACGAATCTGGCATGGAAGACATGGGTGACATCGATCCCATGGATGAGGATTTACCCCAACCTGAAGGCGAACAAGAAGGCGAGATCGATGACCCAAGCAAGGAGGAAGATGTCTCACCCGAAGATGAGATTCCCGCCGACCTCGATGCTCAACAAGACGAAGCCGACGAGAACGCTGACGAAGATGGTCAAGAAAAGACCAATGAAGTTGGCGAAGACGCCGAAAAGCCTGAAGAGGAGGAGCAAGCTGAAGAGGATCAAGACATGCTTCAAGACAATCGCAAGGACGACACCAATGCCGCAGACGAAATTGCTCCCAGCGAAGCTCAGGGTGCCGGTCTTGATGATCAGCAACCTCAAGACGACAACAAGGAGAACGACTCTGGCGCTGCTCAACGTGAGTCCGGCGAGCAAGGTGCTCAGCAAGAACAACAACAGCAAGCCGGTGCCGAGGGTGAACGTGGTGTTGCCGAGAATTCTGCAGCCGCCGCAAACGAGGAGAAGACAGAAGACAAGCAAGAGTCTCTCCCGTACAAGAAGATTGGTGATGCCCTCGAGAAGTGGTACAAACAGCAGAAGCAGATTCAAGATGCTCCAGCGGACAAGGAGGAACGCAAAGAACAACCTCCTGCCGACGTCGACATGAACGATGCCGAGTTCGAGCATTTGCAAAACGAAGCCGAAGAATCTGACGCTCAAGCCCTGGGTGCTGCCAACGAGGATCAAGCAAAGGCTATTGATGAAGAGGCCGGGGTGTCTACCAACGACAAAGAGCAGAGAGAAGACTTCATGCCTGAAGATGAGGAGGAAGGTGAAGCCTACCGTCCAGACGAGGACGTCGAGATGGGCGATCGTGAGGAAGACGACGACAAGCAAAACCCTGAAGGTGGAGCTGAAAACATCCCCAATGCCTTTGTTGGCGATGCCCAATCTCGCGACATCGACATCGACCAAGATGGACCCGAAGCTCAAGAAGACAATGACGACTCTATCGAAGACGTCGATCATCAACTCGAGTCCGCCCACATCTCCTCAATGGCCGATCTTCCTTCCCTCTCCCTTGACGAAGCAAGAGCTCTCTATAACACCCACGAGTCCTCGACCAGAAATCTCTCCCTGCTTTTAGCTGAACATCTTCGCCTGTTGCTTACCCCCACCCACGCCACGAAGATGCGCGGAGACTACCGCACTGGTAAGCGTTTGAACATCAAGCGTATCATCCCCTACATCGCCTCCTCTTACCGCCGCGACAAGATCTGGATGCGTCGTAGTGTCCCCAGCAAGCGCCAATACCAAATCATGCTCGCCATCGACGATTCGCAATCCATGTCCGAAGGCGGCGCGCAAACCCTCGCCTTCGACACCATGGCCCTTCTCGCCCGCGCATTGTCAATCCTCGAAGCCGGTGAATTGTGCATTCTCGGCTTCGGCGAAGATGTCAGTGTCAAGCTACCTTTCGAAACACCATTCACAGCCGAAGCAGGCGCAAACGTCATCCGTGGCTTCAACTTCGAACAAACACGCACCAATGTCAAGAACTTGGTCGCCAAATCATTGGACTTGTTCAGAGCGGCCAGACTCCGCGCTCAAGGCGCCAGCTCCGAGCTTTGGCAATTGCAATTGATTGTCTCCGATGGTGTTTGTGAAGATCACAATGGCATTCGCAGTTTGGTCAGGCAAGCACACGAGGAGCGTATCATGATGGTTTTCGTTATTGTCGACGCCACCGCCTCCGCTCCTTCCATCTCCGCTGCACCCTCTGGCACCGCCACCCCTGCCAACGCTGTCGCTTCTACCCTTACACCCAACGGCACTGCTCCTGCAACTGGTGCTTCCACGCCAGCTCAGAAGTCCAAGAAGAATTCATCAATCTTGGACTTGCAAACTGCAGAATTCGTCAAAGATCCTAGTACGGGAGAAATGACGGTAAAGACGGTCAAGTATTTGGATTCATTCCCATTCGGATATTATTTGGTGGTTAGAGATGTTAGGGAGTTGCCTGGTGTGCTTGCTGGTGCGTTGAGACAGTGGTTCGCTGAGGTTGTGGAGAGTCAGGGTTAGAGAAATGATTTGAAGGAAAAAGTGATTTCTATGGAGTTCTTTTGGGGGAAATATGGGATGAGGATGGCGTTTTTTTGCAGTGTTGAGTATAAAAGTTTATGATTTTTTGATTTAATGCTTTTCTTTTCTTGTCCTTTTTTGGTCTGTCGGTGAGTTAGTGAGGTGGTTGTTTCAACTCGAATGTAGAAGAGAGTCTCTGCTCTGAACATTTCCATCCCATGCTTGTTCAGAACAACATTTAATGGTTCGTCGTTAGTACACTAAGATAAACTCTTCAAGCATGCACGCGGGCTTTGTTGTAGGAAATCTCTTTGTCTTTTTGTGTGCTTGGGTGGGCGTAGTTCTTTCAAACTCTTTTCTTTGTGCCTTCGATTGTGGGAGTGGATTTGGTCTTTGATGGGGCGAGTTGCAAGGGAGTGGAAAATAGGAAGAAAATAGACGGAGTAGTCTATCTATGTCGAAGTGAGAGAAAGATTGGACACATTCTCCGTCGGCTTGTCTTCACAGCTTTTGAAGTTTTGATTGGCGTTGACGATATTTGATCGATGGCTTCTGGCGAGTATAAGCACAGTCGTGCCTGCGTGCTCTTGACACGCAATATGTGTAGTCATCGGCAAGGAAGCGTAGTCGATAAAGTGCCTGTCGGTTGCACTTTGCCTCGTACTTCCAAGTGCCGTCGCTCGAAGTCATGGGAGAGATTAGTACAGTACAAAAGCTTCCTGTCGAGCACGCTGCCATGTAGACACTGTTTTCGTCTGATAGGAACTCGGCAAATTCCTCCAAAGCCTTCTGTTTTTGCACTCCCAGACATGCTGCTCTAGTATCGGGTCTGAGGTTGTCTCCGGTCGATGTGATGTTTCCGATTGGTGCTTGACCGAATCCGTCGGCGATGGGTATCGATTGCTATAGTGGGTTGTCGAGGTATATGATATGTAGGAGTGATATGGAGTCGCTGTAGTCTTTTTGTTCGAGTCTCCCGCTATCAAGGCGTGATGATGGTGATCTCATGTCGTCGGTGTAAGTTTCAACCACATGGGGCCCTGTGATGAGGAGCGAAGCCGCGAGTATTCTGGCTCATTCAGCAAGTATTGCTCGCCTCTACTTTCCCTTCGAGTACAGACAGTGGTTGAGATGGCCCCATAACAAGGTAGATTAATCTGTCGAACGCTTGATCAACGAAGGGAAGGTCGCTCGGGCCAGACAGAGAATGCCATCAGGTTCACGAGTAAGTAGCCGTGATTGTTCCCTCCATGATTCGTTGGTCATCCGTGCGACGCTCAGGTGAGAACGGGTCGAAACAGTGATATAGAAGAAACGCAACCTGAAGATTAATGGTCCGAGTTCAATCTTCTCCAGGGGTAGTAATCCAGGGATGAGCAGAACATGATGTCGAGCAGGAAGTGATGGCCGCGTCGTGTGAAAGCCGGAGACGTCGAACTTCGAGGCTGACCCGGTGCTTGTGGTCGTGTCGAGATGGTTGCTACGCCGATGTCCCACGTCGTCGATGGGAATTTCGACAGTCGTTATCCAGCTATAAAGTCTTCCTCTCCAACCACAACAACCCTTTTTCTCTCATCGCAACGCGCGTTTCTATTCCTCTCCATCCATCAACAAAGTTTACGACAACTCTAACAAACTCCAGCCCGGCCGCATTCCCATGGAAAACATCATCATGCGCGCACTTACAGTCCGCCAAATCGCTCCCTTGTAAGTTTATCACCTCCCACTGACGGAAAGCATGAGTACTAACATGAAATAGCAGACACAATGTCCACGCCCACTTCAGTGAAGAGACTCTGCAAAAGTGTGTTACTCTGACCACTCTGAAGCTCGCTGCATACCACATGGGCAGCCCCAAGGGTCTGAGACTCCTCGCTACCTTCGAGGTCGCTGAGCTTTTCAAGCAAGGCATCTTCTTCGTTGCCAAGGATGTTATTCAGGTCCAGGAGACGTGGTACGGCCAGGCCATGGAAGTCGCCCGTGCCATCAACGACTACCCCATGGGTCCCTCCGAGATCATGGAAGTCACACAGGCTGTCAACAACTTCCTCATGGGTCCAGCAAAGGCCGACGCTCACGAATACCTTACCCCCGGATACATCTCCCTCCCTGACATCCACAAGCCTGAGGTCAACGTGCCCACTAAGAACAACAAATCCTTCGCCAACTACAATACCCCTGAGTACAACTCACATGTCGCCACTCACAAGCCTAAGGCCAACGAGCCTACCGGAAACACCAGAAGCCTCGCCGCTGAAGCATTCCATACCAACACAAACATGAACCAGAACTACCTCTTCGATGCTGTTCACTCACGCAACAACACTGGAATCTTTACCAGCTCCAAGGTCGCAGACGCTGTCAGAGACGAAATGTGCACCTTCGTCATTCCTCAGCTCAAGAAAGTCAAGATGACTCGCCCCGAGGAACCTTGAATATCTTACAAAGACAGCGATGGAGGTTCATCGACGAGAACTCTATTCAGCTCACAACAGCGTACAATCACTTGATGACTACATGATTGGCCCGCGCAAAGAACAACAGCCTTTGAGTTGCGAAAGTAGAAGCATGGAGAACGCAGAAGAAGACAATCACTTGATGAAGGCCTACAAGACGCCCAGACGCCGTCACTTTGGAAGTGGCTTGCGTAGAAAGAAGGAAGGCACACATCGACGCTTCTCGGAGAGACCTTGAGTACCACGAGAACGAAGGAAGTTTAATAAGCAAACGAGACACAATTAATTGATTATACCCAACTCATATGACTTACTGCAACTTGAGAATGTGACCCAACGTGATAAGAGATATGCTCGTCCAGTCTGAGAGTCGCAACACCACGGGTCAAGGCCGAGAAGGTGATAACGCTGGCTACTGCTACATCCACCTCACATCCTTGTACCGTCGCGACCTGCCTCCCTCTGCACCTGACAGTACGCAACGTGGACTACCTCTTCTTTCGTCAGCGCAACGGAATGATGGAAAGTTGCGAGTGAGAGCTATCTCCTCCGTTCTCATCGCGGGCTAAGATCGAGTCTCGAGAACATAATCCGGTCTAGAACAACTTTCCAATCCCGTGTCGCCGCGAGGTGCTTATTTCCATAACGGACGGCGTGCAACGTGTGCAGATTGTTCATGGCCGGAGGTGAGAATAAGATAGCTGTCTCCTTCTTTGTCCCGTGTTCACTTCGAGAACATGACCGGGTTTACATCAAGTTTATGATCTCGTGTCGCCGCGAGGTGCTCGATTCTATAATGGACGGTATGCAAGGTGTGTTGATTTGTTCTTCGCCGCCGAGAGCAGAAAATAGCATCAAGATGAGGGTTCACAGATGTGAGTGCTTTCTACGGTTGCCGCGCGCGCGTAGGGCGTGGGCGAGTGGATGGGCAGACACTGCAGGCAATGATGTAGTCCTCTTCAAGGCCACGGAACGCGGTCAGGTTGGTGTAGTAGTTGACAGAAGAAGAAGAAGAAACCTTCGTTGCAAGAGACTCTTTTTGAACAGGTCGGAGAGTGGAACTTGATGATTGACACCACTGCATGCGGTGATGTACTCTATTTCAAGTCCACAGAATGCGGACAGGTACTCTCAAGCTGCGTCGATGCGCGTCGTTCCAGCCATCAAAATGCACATTGGTTTTGAGTAAGAGGACATCGTCCACAGAGAGCGACTAACTGACGCCCTCTCCTTGAACCTAGTTCTGCTTTTGAAAATCATCGTGCATTTTGACAGCAGTGTCAGTGACAAACTTTAGCACACGGGGAGGAGTGCCTCTGGGTGTCTTGTCATTCATCTCAACACTTAGGATGTTTTGAACTCGCTGTGCACGTCGTGAGCAGGTAGCTCAGCTATACCACCATCGAGCTCCGCGATATGTCCCTTTGCTGGACTGAATGGCAGTTCACTCACGTGTGAGTACTTTCCTGGACTATCCACTTCGAAGATAGGCGAAGACGCGGCTTCGAGAGCGGCTTCGCTCTCCACTTCATAGATACGCGAAGATGCAGCTTCGACAGGGCCCTTGGTCTCAAGCTCCATTGCTTTGGGTGCACCGCTCTCGCTATCCGCGAACGAGATCAGATCCACGTCTCCATATCTAGCCTTGGAGCGACGGCGGCGGACGAAGAAGAACACAACCGCAGCGATGATCACAACAGCTGCAACTACACCGATGACAACTCCTGCAATCTCGCCACCGGACAGAGAAATCGAGTCAGGAGCGTTGACATCATGCAACGACGACCAGTCGGAATAGGGGATTGTCGTGTTCCAAGTATCCGACCATGGGCGCACCCAGTTCACCAATGAAATACTGGTATCATCTCTATCAATTGTGACGGGTTGCGGCGCTTCAATTGGATCCGGACCAGGCCCTTGGGCAAGCCAGGTAGTGTTGGTCTCCCAATTTTGGGCTAGAAGGGTTGCTTGCAAGAAAGCGCGTCCTAGATGATAAGGCTGACCTTCGCGAGGGGTGAACGGACTGCATGGAAAGTATCGAGTCTTCGAAGTGGTGAGAGGAGAATCAAGCTCCAGATCCAAAAGCGCGAATGGTACGTAGATCTTTACTTCTGCTTCTTTAGGGGTGTTGGGAGAACTCACGAAGGTAAACGACAACCAAGCTAATTTTTTTGTGATTTCCGTGTAGTGCTGATCAGTCGTATTCCAGATGTACAAGCCGAGCTCAGGGTCAAATGTCACCGGAAGATACTCCACGATCGCGTCACACGAGTCGCGAGGGAGATACATGTATGGAACACCTGGGTTGGCCAAGACCTGGAGAGGCGCATTGTTTACAAGCAATCCACCACGGGAGTTGGACGAAGCATTGACCGGATTGTGTCCACCCGTCGTGAAAGGCCATCCTCTGCCTTCAGCTCCGTATCCAATGTTGACCAGCCGGAATGTCTGACTGTGGCTAGTGACCAGCCCACCGAGGCAACGAGACTTGTCGTAACCGCCCAGAACTAGACTTGGTGTTATGTTCAAACTTGGAGAGCCAATGTGAAGTCCATAAGAGAGAGATGAAGCGGCTGATACATTCTGCACAGTAGCCAATTGAAGGTCTTGGGTCACGTTGGATCCAGTAGCGTTGAGCCATGTGGCGCTTTTCTCAGCCCCATAGAGGGAGAAGTATCCGGTGTTCACCGTATATCCCTCGCGCCCCGGATAGTTCACGGTGAAATTATGTGTCAAGGTGACTGCCTGGTCATTAAGCACTGCTGAGTCATTGTCGGTGTTCCATATGATGCCTCTCTCATGGACCCATTGGCCATCGCCCGAAACATTCAGAGGTGATGAAACAGTGTCGTCCCAGGAATCTGCACCAAACAAGTTGCTATCCATCTTAAGATATGGTTCGTGTGCTGCCGAGGATGTCCACATAGGCCAGTCACCAGATTGTACTTGATTCGGACATATTGACTGCTGTCGAGAACAAGCATCTTCTGCGATAAGAAGCGACGTTTTCGTGAGTGATGGAAGCATTGAAAACGTCTGCAGTGGATTGTTGTCCCATGAGACGTTCAAAGCGTGCCATGGACCTGTGCACAGGTCAGCAATGGACTGAGGAGCATAAGATAAGGCCATTGTGCATACCATCAGGACCAACTGCGCGAAGTTAGCACAAGGATTGAAAATTTCATCATCGGCCACATACCAGGTGTTTCGCTCCACTTCGAGATCCAATAATCACTCGCGAGGCATACCTGGGTCAAAAGCCCGAGTGTCAATAAGGACAGCATGAGAAAGGATAGCTATAGCACACAAAAGTGTTTAACCTCAAACTACGAGAAACGCGAAAGAGCGACGAGAAGAAGAAGAGACATGTAGCGACATAATAATGCTGCCTGCTGCCCAGGTCTCAATGAGCTTACTAACCTTTGTTGACCAAGGTTTAAATTGAAAGTCGACGGAACACAGGGCTTCCAGGCGTCTTATTGCAGATGTTTGCAGGCTGTAAACACAACATTAAATGAATGATAGTCGTAGGATGCAGGCTGTGCCGTAGCTGATTCGCTGACTCGCATGCATAACGGAGTTGGTTTCGAAATGGACCCACAAAACCTGTTCATAGGTATGGGTACACCATGGATACACCCTAGATACTCGAGCTCCATACTCAGAAAAGATCTGAATTAGCATCAGCTTTTGTAGACTATGCCGAAAGGAGCGGTGATGTTGGGCAAGGCCGCAAGAGCAGAATCAGTCAACAAGAAAGGCGATAGAGGTCGATTGACGCCAAGACATTCGGTGGGGCGGTAACCCTCCCGTTATTTCTGCCATGGATATCAAACTCACAATTCCTTCAACCATGGCGATACTGCCAACAAGTCGAATAGTTGTCGATGTACGTTTTTAACTATTCTCAGAAGGGTGGACGTAGATACCGAGAGATGAAAGTGGCACATCAACCCAAAATTCCACTTTTACATTACTGGATAGGGAAAAGATAGAGCCGCGGTACCGCTGACGACCAATGGACATGGACGAGGATGGACCCCAATAACACAGAGGGAGAGAACAAATCGTCAGTGTGAAAGCACATTACCTGGTTGATTATCTGCCGAACGTGTCTGGAAAACATTGAGCATGTTTGAAAACTTCTAAGATTGAAGAGTGGTTCCTCAGAACACTCTCATCATGGGACTTCCCAAAGAAAGCTTCTCTGAGATCAAGAGGGTCTTCGAAAGTCGAGACGCTACGTGGTGCACTGCAGCTGTAGCTTGATCTCAAGATGAGGGAACGTCGTTCGGCCAGAGCAAGGCGACTGGAGCTGCGGAAATCCTAGCTTTGCTACTCAGTACCCGCGTTCTTCCTTTACTCGTCGTGATCAGCTCGCTGCCGACGGTCCTTGAGCGTTGTGACGATGTCTTCCTGACTGGGTCATCCTTGATCGGGCATATCTTGTATATCGCATCGAAGTGGCAGAAGGAAGAAGTTATGATGGGGCGAAGGCCAAATCTTGTAGCCTCCTTGTATCAAAGACTTATCCTCTTTGCCATCTCCGCGACCCCTATCTCTCAAAGAAGTAAGACAACCAAATAAGCGTGCCTCCATCTCACAGTCTGGCCGTCGCGGGTAAAAGAGAGATACACCTCTCCTTATTTGCCGGAGTTAATTATGCTTACATCTGTCGAATGACACGATATTGCAAGGTCTGGAGTCGGAATCTGATAGGGGCGTGTAGAATAGATAGCTTATCTCGATGAAAAGTCCCTGTGAGACAAAAGCATCATGCATCTCCACAGCTTTCATGCTCCTAGAGATGGCTGTAAGACAACAGAAGAGTGACAAAACCTCTCACACGGGCAGAAGCACTTTTTCAAAAACATTACGCCGCCATTAGCATTAATACGTCTGCCCAGTGAGAGCCCAGGGCCAATATGAAGAGCATACCTGCTCGTATTATGTTGTGCCCCCATTCGAGCCAGCCCATTTGCTTGATTCACGGACCGTCCAGAGATACAAGGCTGGCCAAGAAGCACTGCAGGATTGTGGCGAATTTTGGCGGCCCAAGAGATGCGTTGAAGGCTTATCCATGCAGGCCTCAGTCATTGCGCATCTACGAACCGCGCTTTCTCGAGTCGTCAGACAGCGCCATGGACAGAACAATCCAGTCTCTTGTGATCAGCAACACATAAATTGGAGTGTGGCCACCCAATCGTCACGTCCAAAACCAGGTGAGACGGGGCGTAGCCCGCCGGTGCATATGCTGCCATGTCATGTGTTGTCATGGTCGTTCAGCATCTTGCTGCTGCTGTCAATATCTTTCAAGAAGTCACAATGGGAGGAACCGAGGAATCCTATCACAGAAACCCCTCTTTGGTGTCTCGCTTCCTTAGACCGAGTCATCCTACAGACACGAGATGCCAAGTTTCAGATCACATCTCGACGTTGTCGACAAGATATGGCATTCCGACATAAGGTGCAATCAATTTCGGTTGCATAATAAGCAATCCGTGGCGCAATGCAGGAGGTCAGAAGATAGAGCGAAGCAGTGGCCGGATCCTCCAAAATCATTTTTCGGTGTGTTTTCTTTGTGTCAGATGTGACAGCAGGTTTGGATATGCTTACGGACCTGCCCGATAGAGCCTTAAGTGGCCGTTTCGCGCGTGCGAAGGAAGGAGGGAAGCTTTTCGCTTGAACCCTTGGCGGCCATGCACTCCGCGAACTTTGGCGTCAGCCACAAAGAAAGGACCGAGGCAAATGAGTGGGTTCCGGCAGGCTTGATCTTGCTTGTGAGGCTTGAGGCTCTTGGTTGGTCAACTCGACTTCACGTCGAAGTTCTTTCGTTTCGGGCAGGTAAGTTTGTACGTCCGTATTACCGTCGGACAAGCCGCAATTTGAAGATACACTGGTACTTTGTCCATACCAAGAAGAACCAGTAAAGGCTCATCATCCTACGACATGTTGACTTTGCTTCTTATCTTGCCCCAAACAGGAATACGAGAGTGATATCGAAACCCCATGGAGTGATTCTCGATCAGGTCGCGTGAGAGTCCATTCGCACGCTTGTTGACCGGCCGCCCTACCATTGACATGATCGCCGGAGTCCGGAAGCACAAGGGAACAGGCTGCTGAGCTTTGGTCGCAGTGGTCGAGAAGAGTCATCGCGAAGGCCGAAGTGGAAGTGGTCTTTGAAACCGTGGAAACCTCCACCTTCCTAATTTCCATTTGCTAATATCACTGGGGAAAACGTCCGTGTTCAAGGGTCTGTGGAGAGACAGATGGATAATTAGCCGAGTTCACGGATCACGTCTTTGCAGCAGGCCTCAAACTAGACACAACCGCGAGGATAATCACGAGCGACCGACAAGCCTCCAATGAAGGATTCCGTGACTCAAATCACACGTTGTCTATCTTCCGTCAAGATGCTTTTTATGCGCGCGGGTGTTGATTATCCGCCACAATGAGGTCGCATTCTACTCGAATTGGAAGGAGACAAGAGCAGATCTGCTTGGCGAACAGGCCAAGCATAGCCAAGATCGAATTCACACCAGTCACCGAAAGCTCGCCTATCATGGTCCAATATCTGCAACCCGGACTAGGGCCTAATGTTAGGTTCTAGCCACCGTAACGGACAGCTCAGGATGACCCGTATCTGTGGGCTTATCACAAGCGATGGTGCGCCCAGGAGTGGTAGTCATCCTTAGGACTCCTGGATAAATATGCCTTCTCTACCCCCCAGCCTTGTGCCATTGTATCTGTGTCAATTCACGAACATCCACCATGCCTAGTGTTGTCGAGGTTCAGGCTGAGGTATGTCTCTTTTGATTGATATACTCAATGATGTATAGTAGCTGACCTATACATCCATAGCCTATGGGCACCATTGATGTCCATGGCGAGAAGCACCAAGAGACTCTTTCCGTCAACTCTATGGACAAGGACCGCACAATGCTCGACGAGAAGGACCCCAACGTGGTAAAGGCCATGGAGGACACCGACTACGATGAGGGTACCATTGCAGACCCCTTCGCACCCTACGACGACCTGCCCGAGGAGCGTCACTGGGTCGTCACTGTCCGTGCCATGGTCATTGGATGTATCTGTGGTGCTTTGGTCAACGCCTCCAACATTTATCTCGGTCTGAAGACTGGCTGGACTTTCGGTGCCTCTCTTTTCGGTGCCATCATTGGTTTCGCTGTTCTCAAGCCTCTCTCCAAGGCTCTCCCTGAGACTTTCCCTATCCTCGGTGGATCCTTCGGTCCTCGTGAGAACAACATCGTTCAAACCGCTGCTACAGCTGCTGGAGGTTTGGGTTCGGTCATGGTTTCTGGTATTCCGGCCTTGTACCAGCTGAAGCTTCTGTCTACACCCAAGGAGGATTTCGGCAGACTCATCTCCCTCACCATTGTTGGTGCTTACTTCGGATTCGCCTTCGCCACCCCTCTCCGCAAGTTCTTCATCATTTACGTCGCCAGGGAGCTCAACCTGATCTTCCCCACCCCATCCGCTTGTGCTTTGACCATCCGCAGTATGCACGCAGCTGCTACTGGTGAGGCCATTGCTAAGCTGAAGATGAAGGCTCTGAGTTACTCCTTCGTCTTTGCTCTCCTCCTCCGTGTCGTCTCCCAGTATGCCACTGGTATCCTTTTCGACTGGCACATCTTTACCTGGTTCTTCATCTGGGGCAACTACAACAACAAGGCCATCGTTCTTGAGAACTGGGGTTGGTTCATTGAATGGACCCCTGCCTTCATTGGGTCTGGAATGCTCGTCGGTTTAAACGTCGCACTTTCATTTTTCGGTGGTAGTGTCCTTGCATGGGGTGTCATAGGCCCTGCCTTGGTCCATAACGGCATTGCCTGTAAGTTTGAAGCTAATGGTATAATGTCCGCGGGTCAGTCTTACAAATATGACAAAAATCAACAAGGTGGTGATTAGGGGGCCATTTGATGATTTTGGAGTCTATTTTTGAGCTGGCTTGTTGGATGAGTACCACGCCCTCATTAGAACTTTGCTGACTCGATCTCTTCTCTCAGTTGGCTCTCAACCTTACCCTGACGACCCGAAATGGGATGCTATTAGAAGCTACTACTCTTTGAGCGCCAAATATGCCAACAAGGACCACCCCAGCCCTCGTTACTGGCTCCTCTGGCCCGGTGTCTTGGCTATGATTGTCATCTCCTTCACCGAGCTCTTCCTCCAGTACAAGGTCTTCTTCATCATGTTCAAGGCAATGGGTCGTGGAGCTGCTAAGGGCTTCAACGCCATGACCGCAAAGGCTGGTATGAGCGGCGCAACCATCAACGTCAAGGACCAGGAGGAGAAGGACGTCATCTACGATTCTGCTGAAGACCACGAGTTGGTCAAGATCTGGATGTGGGGCCCTATCCTCATTCTCAGCATTATCGCCTGCTGCATCGTTCTCGGTGTCCAGTACGATATGCCCGTCGGCATGTCCCTTCTCTCTGTCTTCCTGGCCTTCTTCTTCGCTATCCTTGCCGTCCAGTGCGCTGGTGTCACTGATGTTACTCCTTTGACCGCTGCTTCCAAGGCCTCCCAGCTTGTCCTTGGTGGTGCCACCAAGGGTGAGCACTGGATGACCGAGCACGCTCAGCGCCTCAACTTGATCGGTGGTTCGCTCGCCTCCATCGGTGCTGGTCAGGCCTCTGACTTGGTTGGTGACTTCCGTGTTGGTTACCTTCTCCGCACATCGCCTTTCCAGCAATGGGTTGCTCAGGGTCTGGGCACGATTGTTGCCTGTGTCCTTGCCCCTGCTATGTTCATGCTTTTCAGCAAGGCCTACCCCTGCATCATCGACGTTGAAGCTGAAACCTGCCCCTTTGCTGCCCCCTCTGTGGGTGCCTGGCGCGCTGTTGCTGTCGCTGTTACCGACCCGGTCTTCCCTGTCCCTAAAACCTCCGGTTACTTCGCCATTGCCTTCGCCATCTTCGGTGGTGTCATGGTCGTCATTCGTCACTACGCCTACACTGGCAAGTGGGAGAAGTACAAGGCTTACCACCCTAACGTCATGTGTATCGCCCTCGCCTTTGTTCTTAACGCCACAATCTACGGTAGTGCGATGGTCATAGGAGCGGTCCCTGCTTACTTCTGGGCAAAGAGAAACCCCAAGAACTTCGACATCTATGGTTTCGCCGTCGCTGGTGGTCTCATTGCCGGAGAAGGTATCGGAGGTGTCATCAACGCCGTCTTCCAGATCGCCGGTATTGCCGGTCCTTCGCCCTATGGTACCAACATCGCCTGCCCTGGCGACTCTTGCTAAACAACTTGCAAAAAAAAAAAGAAATCGGGTCATGTATAATGGTTTTGGGTGGTGGGCGGGATGAGATACCAGTTTTTCAGCTTCACGACGACTTTATGCCTTGGACTCTTATGATTGTCCGACATATATTCTTTAATGTCTTCTTCATACATACAATGGAAAGATTTGTTCATATCATGATGCCTGCCGCCCATCTTCACTTGTATATGTGGATCAAATTCTGATCAAATCTTGTTTGAACGTCGACCTGCCACCTGCACATGGAATCCGATACATACACTCGCATCATTGACACAGCTGCAGCTATTTCAGGAGCGCCAATGACTATAGCACCACTTTTGCTCTGTTTTCCGTGTAGAGCTGCTTCCATAGCCATCACAATGCATGGTGTTTTTCAGAATTGAGTGCTTGTCCCTTTAGAGCGACACATTAGCACGCTCTCTCTGGCCAATCACCAAGACCACAAAACTATCTTGTATCTTGACAGGCTGATTTTCTCAGCCCCTGGCGCTTTGGAGCCGCGATTGACGTGTCTCTAGAGTTTACATACTGACTACTGATACATCCAAACTTGACCTGACGAGTCTTCCAGTTCACTTCGGAGTTCGAACATGATTCTCACTTTCACATGTGTCTGCGCGTGTGGTCATCCGAATGCATAGTGTTATTTTGATATCGAGTGGGTTTTTGCTGAGAGCGACAGCGACATCTTGCCATGATCTCCTTGAAGGATCCGCATTATAACTATCTATAGAGTTAATTTTTTTTTTTTGAAAAGAGGAGAAGAAAAAAAGAACTTTCGCAATAAGTTATATTTTGTCTCCCCCAAGAAGTTTTTATGGATTTCAGATATGTAGTTAGCGGATATTTCGTAGGATGATGAGTGTAATCTGCATGCTCTAGATATGTTGCAAGACGATACAATCTTGCAGCGTGTATACTGTTGATGCCAAACTCCTGTGTCGCATAGGTACTGCTTATCTCTGAGTATCACCATCAATTTGCTGCTCTCTGTTGCGTCGTACTAACGCGTGAAGTCGCGCCATGGTCTGCAGCCGCGTATTCGTTGCAGGATCGCAGCGCTTCGTCATACCGAGTCTTGAAAACTCAAGGAAGCATTTTCAGCTACGACGATAACAGCATCTGAGTCGGTAATATATTTTGTCGATACAGGAAGGAACGATGCGATGAATTCAAGCACAAAATTGTAAGCGGCAGGGTGACTGCCGGACAAAGCACCTTGGCCACGAGCGGGGTCGACTTCACCTTGAACCTCCGCTTACACTCCGACAAGTCACAGCTGCCACACTTTTCGAACATCGTTTGGAACCCAGGCTTGTGAATGTGTGATTATCCTTACTACGATCGTATAAATCTAGACGAGTTGTAAACACGAAAAAGCCGTTACAAAAGCACGAGCGATCATCTCCGAAGTTGACCTCACCTGCTTACTTTGTGTCCGTCACCCTTCTCGTTGATCGTGCTTCTACGCCATGGGTCTCAAGCTCAATATCGTGTGTTACAAAACCTCCTCAATCTTGGCACGTTCTAACGATGATAGCTCCTTTTGCTCATCGCGGCCTGCGTACCGCATATTTACACACGCTTATCTTTGCTGTACAATCTCGAAACGATCAACCATCCTTCCAAGATCACCACTTCCAGAGGATGGATGGCTGAGAAAGGCAACTATGAAATTAAGTATGCAGACAAGTTGAGAAACTGCGAAGACCTGGTGGTAGACGATCAAGCCGGATACGTGGTCATTGGCTGCGATGAAGGCAGAGATGTCTGGAACACTGTTATGGTAAGTATTCCCTCCATCTCATTCTCTCCCATACCAACAAATACTTTCCAGGGCATCTTCGGCAAAACACAACCCAAGAATGGCGAACTCTACCTCTACGACTACTCCCGTTCAACCCCTTCCCTCGAAACAATCCGCCTTCTTAACACCCCCGAGAACTACTCTTTCCACCCCTTAGGCCTTTCCCTGCATCTCCCCACCAACACCCTTTTAGCAGTAAACCACGCAACCACCGGCAGCACTCTGGACCAATTCCACTTTTCCCGCCACGGCAACTCCGCAACCTACATCCGCAGTATTTCCTCACCCTACCTCCGCGCCCCTAATGCCGTTGTCCAAATCTCCGCCACCGAGGTCTTGGTAACCAATGATCATTTCTTCACCCCTAAGGGTTCGAAAATTATGAACATGGTGGAGACGTATCTCGGTCTTCCTCTGGGTGGCGTTACACATGTTAATCTCAAGACAGAAGAGGCTACGCAAGTCGCTAGAGTGGCTTTTGCCAATGGTATCGCGGTGGTCAATGAGAGTACTGTTGCTGTGGCATCTAGTGCTTCGGCCAAAGTTTTACTTTACAATATCGACAAAAGCAGTGCTCCGCCTACACTCAGCTACAGGGAGGCGATTCCGTTGTCATTCTTCCCGGATAATCTGCATGTTGCTGGGGGCAAGCTGTTTATTGCTGGTCATGCTCATTTGTCTTCTTTGACGAAATTTGTCGAGCAAAGAGAGAACTGCGGCGAGGATACTACATCCAAGGGCTGTGATGCTGTGGCGCCTAGTTATGTGGTTCAGTGGACTAGAGAGAAGGGTGTGGAGGATGTTTATGTTGGGACTGAGATTGTTTCGTCCAGCAGTATTGCGCTTGATGAGAAGAGAGGTGTTGGGTTTATTTCTGGGTTGTATGGAAAGGGTCTTTTGATTTGGAAGGGAGAGGAGAAGAAGTAGCACCAAACTCGCATGAACGGCGAGTCTGAAGGCACGAGTCGTCGAAAGCCAAGTGGCTTGGAAGCTAGTACACATGTTTGAGGGTGACGTGGAGTTGTGCACATTCACAGCTGTGCGCCAGGTGCTTCATGATAAGGGGAGGCTGACCATTTGATTCATATCATAGAGTTTGTGGCATATGGGTTGTATTGTACAGAGTGTTTTTACATGTCGTCTACTATTCGTACATTTTTGGTAATATGTGCAGTGGTCTAGGCAGACTTGTCAATCTTGCCCTTCCAGTCGGCAACGTGGTCGTTGATGACTCTTGATGCTTGCTCGACGGTGAAATTTCTGCCAATGGCCTCGACAAAGTCACCCTCGGGGTCTGTTTTTTGTTAGCTCGAGTCCAGATATGTAAATGTCGATGAGACTCACCCATGAGGTAGAAGTAAATGCTGTGGTCTACGAGGTAATCCTGACCAGGCAGGACATTCTGCGGTGTCGAGAAATAGACACGGAAAGCCTTGCAGGTAGCCTTGACTTGTTCGTACTCTCCAGTCAAACCAATCAGATCGTCATGGAACTCCTTCAAGTACTCCTTTGTGACCTCGGGGGTATCTCTTGCAGGGTCGCATGTGATAAAGACAGGTCTCATAACATCCCCGTGCTTCTCCTTGACATTGTCAATCATGCCGGCCATCTTGTCCAACTCTTCGGGGCAGATATCCGGGCAGTGTGTGAATCCAAAGTAAACCAGAGAGTATTTCCCCTTGAGATTTTGCTCGGTGAAAGGCTTGCGGTCTTGGTCGATCAACTGGAAGGGACCACCGACCAGCGGACGACCGACACCCTTGCTGTGTTCGGCGATGCGCTTGCGGGCCATGCGCTCCTTCTCGTAGCGGAAGTAGAGGCCCATACCGACACCGGCCGACAAGAACAGGATTCCGGCTTGCCAGCTGAAAGGACCGAAGCGGTAACGCGACTTCGCTTCTTCTACAGTCTTGTATCGCATAGTTGAGCTCTTAGAGAATGTGCGGGTGGTGGGTTGGCTGATGCGGGAAGAGATGCGCTGGGAGAGGCATTGCGGCGAAGGGCGGGCGGAGAGGAAGGAGCGCTGCAGCGCTGATCGCGGCAGTGATGTTGTTGCCATTGTGATTGACGAGATTGTCGATGAGAATGAGAAAAACGGTCAAGTCGTCCTTTCTCTGTTTCTTGTTCGCCGCTGCTTCATCATGCTCGACTCCAGCATGCGGCGTGCACGGGCCCCATCTCCGAGTTCGCCGCCGTCATCATCCATCGCCATTGTTCTTTTGTACCAAGTCGCCTGATATCTTTTGGACCATTGTCAATCAGAAATTCCCAATTGAGAGATAACTCGGTGGAAGGTGTCTGTTCAATGAAATACTACGCGACTGGTATTGACGAATGCTACCCCATCGGCTATTGCACCTAAAAAATGGCTTGATCCGTTCCAATATCAAACCATCATCTATTGCCTCCCTTAGAAGTTCAATCACACTCTCAACTGGGACTGGTCGACGAAATTTGGGAATCATCGAAACCAGCAAGCCTGACCCTCAACCTGCCAGAACAGCTCCAACTGCAGTCCCCGACTTCATCATACAAACGATACCACACCCAGTTGAAGTAGTCATCGAGGAAGAAGTCGGCGTGATGAATTCTCAGAAGGAATCAGAGCTACTGGCCATGCAGCATATTCTCGGTCTCAGGAATGCTGCAGACGATCTCAAAGTAAAGCCCAAGGACCTCGAGCGAGTGGAACGTCTGAAAGCAGCCGAACCTGTCTTTGTCTGTGTTGACCTGGAAGCTTTCGAGTTTTCCCAAGATAAGATCACAGAGGTTGGTGTCTCCATTCTGGACTCCCGACATGTCGTTGGCACTGATCCAGGTGCCGATGGATCGAATTGGCTCTCCAAAATAAACACCCGTCACATGATCATCAAGGAATACAAACATCTCGTGAATAAGCGTTTTGTTCACGGCTGTCCTGACAAATTCAACTTTGGCCACTCCGAGTTGGTTCCGCTCAAGCACATCCGCGACACTCTCATCGAGCTCTTCAACAACCCCACTTCCGAACCATTACGAGCATCAGACAATGGTTCACGGAAACTCGTCCTTGTCGGCCACGGCCTTTCCAACGATACTGCTTACTTGAACAAACTTAATTTCGCACCCCACGCAAGCGGCAACATCCTCCAAGACGTCGACACTCAGAGATTCGTTGGCACTAAGAAGACCACCATCGGATTGAGCAAGTTGATGGCTGGACTTGGTGTTGATCCAGAGAACCTTCACAATGCAGGCAATGATGCTGCCTACACGATGCAAGCTCTTGTGTTGATTGCTGTTCAGCACACCAACGACCCTGGCGCTTACCTGAAGGCTGTCACCAACGCTAAGGGAAAGGTCGATCCGGCCAAGCAACGTTACAAGGACCACAAAGCAAAAATCAGGGAGAAGAAGGCCGCCGAGCAGAGGGCCAAAGCTCTAGCTGCGGGCCCGATCGAGCAGAATGCCAGTCAAGGCCCTACCCCTAGACTTCCTACCAAGCCCTTCTTCACTGGTCCTCCTCGCGAACACCAACAGTTTCCTGCAGCGCGACAAACCACCGCACGATCGAATGTTGAGACAAGACGCCGAGTCGAACAAGCACCATCAACCAGGCAGGATTCGGGTGAGAACTCTCACTTCCCAGCGTCGGTCGACCACACTCCTGTCCCTGACAACCAGACTTCCGTACACCCTGACCCCATAGACCCCAACCCCATAGACTCCCAACGCTCACCTCCATCACGCTACGAGATATCTGCTCCGAGAAAGGATGGGAATCAACTGCTTGAGAAAAGCGGCGGTCGAGTTCCAAAATTCAAGACGCCCCCCTTACCGAGGAATGAGGATCGGCCCGGATATACCACATTTTCGCTTCTCAGTGAGCAGACAAAGCGTCTTAATTCTTCGAGGAAAAGGAAGAGTTCCGATCCCGAGCCTGTCCCGACCAATCGTGTCGGAAACCCTGCAAAAGCCCAACCAACGGAACGGGATGACGACGACTTCTCAATACCGCCTGCTTTTTATCGGGGCGGCGATGACAATAGTCGTGATTCAACGCACGGTGATCAGGGAGGATCCGAATCAATGGCCGACAACGGACCACACGACGGTATTGTCAGAAAAGTCTTCTCGCATAAGCGTAAGCAATTTCTCGAAGCTTGATTACCGCGGCTCTTCTTGGCCATTCTTCTTGGTCATTCTTCTTGGTAATGTGGGCAGAGAAGCTTACATGAGATTGCTACTCTAGTCCCCTGGAATTTGACATACCTACCTCTCCAAGACACACCCCGATTCCTCCTAAGCATTTATCTACTTGTTCCGGCGATGTGGATTTGTGCTGTGATTACACTAAACATGCCCTTGTGCGCGCTTTCATGATCAACGTGGCGAAGGCGATAGAGAAGTAACCGGAGGTATTAGGAACAGGAAAGACGGGGTCGGTCACAGCGACGGCAACAGCACGCCAAGCACCAACACTAGGTGCGGCGTTAGGCAGATGTCAGCATCAACGTCTATTATGCAGGGGTAGGCCTTGCTGAAAAGCATGAACATAGTAGGAGCAAGGACACAGGCCAATGGATCTGCATTCAAGGTAAGAAAGACCATTATGGCGCTTCGATACTCACAGAACAGCGCTAATCCTTGCGGATCGTTGTTACACATTATCAACGATATCAAGGCTCTTCCCGATGAGAATGCAGCAGTCATGACATTCGCAGAATTTGAGAGTTACAATATCAAACAAATTTATATAATCATCGACAAGCTACTCGATGATACTGATGAGATATCATTGCAACTGGCTAGATGGTTGAAAACGAGGAGGGCGGAGACCATGAAGAAGGTGAGCTTGCTGATCCGAGCTATCCAAGTTGCTCATCTCAATCCAACTCACTCCCAATGTGGTCCCGAGAACTCAAGGTCGTCATCTTCATCACCTCCGTTCCATCTGTCTTCTCCAGTATCCCAATATCCCGTATCACCACTGTGATGTCTGATAACCTTCCACTTTTCGATCTTCGGAACCTTGATCGCCGCCAACCCGTACTTCATCACTTGATCCGCCCATGAGTCGTCGGAAAACAAAAACTCACACCACGCTTGAGGTATAGGGAAATACCGTTGTGATGGTTTATGCGGTGGATCATTCTCGTCTTTGACTCTGATACCAGTAGCGTTGTCCGAATCGCCATCATCAGGATCAATGTAACCCGAGGAATCATAATTCGGCTCCTTGTTGTAGTCCCAGAGATCCCATTGCTGCGTTGTGTAGAGACCAAAGGGCGCAGTGGCTAGTTGTATCCACTCGAAATCTTGGCTCATGGGTGGTATGGAGATGATCAATGGGGCAGGTAAGCCGCCGAAGATGTAATCCTCGAATGAGTGACCTTGTTCATTCGATCTGTTGCCTTTTACCCACGGTTCGTCAGGCTCGTCGGAGAAGTCACTTTTTTCGAAGTAAGCCATGCTGAAAGCGTGAACGAATTCGTGAACCATGGTGACAGCCAGCATCAATATCGTACGGTAGATGGCCGAATCCGGGTTTATTTGGAATTGGTGATCGGGTTCAATATCAGCCATGACATGGACATCGTGCAATATTTGCATATATCTTTGGTCGTATGGTCCTGCGGAATCGTACCAATCGATGACATCAAGCAGTCTCCGGTTGAGTTTGATATCGGATTGGCGAGTATCACTATTTCAACAATCGTTAGCTTGTCAAGTGATAATGCACGTTCGAGTTCCATATTCCTTACGGTTTGGAAGCAGGGACAGTCCGAAAACCTGTCGCATCGATTCGCCAACTGGTCAGGCCATAATATCCTTCACAATCTCCGAATGACCAAGTCGTCCAGTCACGGACCGCGTACATCTTTCGAAACACTTCCATCTGCTCAGCCTCTGTCAACACATCTGGTATACTCATATTTTTACAATATCCCACGAATGTATCGCTGTGGTGAAATTGTGTCTCCATCTCAGCAGATGGAACAGCGAGAGCATGGAAATAATTGAGGGTGACAGGATCATCCAAGATGGCCGATGCTAGGAGCAAAGATGGCTGCATCAGATTCCACTCCCGGTAAGTTATGTTGGGCCAAAGCTCTTTTCTCAAAACGGGATGGATCTCTTTGTTCTTTTCGATCATGGGATTTCTGTACCATGCAAACGCAAGTCGACCATGAATGTTGTTGTTCACGGCAGGAGGTACTCCCAAGTGGTTTATGAAACCGGACTCTCCCAAGACTTGTATACCATATTTCTCCAGCAGAGGGTGATAGTCCGGAATCTGACTGGGTGGTCCGAGTATGCACCCTGAAGGATTATTAGGGTCGAGTCTGGAGACATGGAAGCCGGTTCTGTTATAATTGAGATGTGCTGTCCATTCGGAAGAAACTTCGGACCAGTGTACTGGCGGATCATATGGAGGGATTACCGGAGGGTCTGGTGCGTAGAAGGTGTGTGGCCCTTCAGGCTCAACGTCCGGCATGGTAATTTCCATCTTCACTTTCCAAGATTCTGTGATTTGCTCCGAGTCTGAACGCGCATGTCTTCAAGAAGAAGAAGAAAACGACCTATTGACTCGAAAAACCCGCTCGTTCGAATGCGGAAGCCACATGTACAAAGAAAATTGCAAACTTCCATATCCAATCTACAAACTGGACTCGCAGGACCTCAAAGCAACAAAGGAATTGATGGGAGTCACGAAGCTCAACGCAAACAAAGCGAGCCAGTTTCTCGTTGTTCAAGATTCCACCGCAAATAGCTCCCACCTGTCAAATGACGATGTGATCGTCAGTATAGTCTGATCGTCCAATACAAGCACGAAAAATCACTGCTCTCACTGGACAAGCAGTTGACCGTACAAATCGTCATGCATTTTGACGATGATAATACACGGACGGCTTGGACATGAGACCCTGGCTAGATTCAGAATTCTTATCTCCCTTGCAGCAGAGACTTGGCGCCCTATTTCGAGGTGGTGGAAGGAGCAATGTTGAAACAGATTTACTAGTACCTTCTTCAACAGTTATAGCATCACACATGTACATCTGAAGGTTGACAACTGTGGTACCAAGTTCATGTGTTGATTCAGCCAATTCCGGCCAGCAGAAATGTCTTTTTGTCTATCTATTAGTACTTTGATCTATGGATCTGAGGTTGCGACAGGAATATATACATAGTCTCTTGGACTCCTAATCGGAGGAAGAGCATGAAGGGGAGAGCTTAGCAGGCACAGGCTCAGAAATCGAGTCGCCCCTGAGGAAAACAGGTAGCTCGGTGACACTAGGTCTGGTACCTCTCATGCTGCGTTCGAGCTCCTTGGGGTTTGCGGTGAGCCAGTGTAATACACAGACTGAGAGGAAGACTAGAAGAGGTTAGTGACTTGCTGATAACCTTGGATCATGGAAGGTAAACTTACTATCCATATTGCACTGCATGAAACACAGCCAGACATGTTCGCGTCCACCAGTAACGTAGAAGATCGTAGAATTGATGACACCCCAAACAAGGATCAAGATGGTGCCGATCAAAGACTTGTAAGCCAATCCGCGCAACTTGCAAGGACGAGTTGAGGCGGGCAAGATGATCGCAGAGGACAGGGTGTCGATTTCCACCTCTTCTATATCAGCGCTCTTCTTAGCACTGCCGGGTCTGTTGACGTGACTCAAGCGGTTCAACTTCTTGCCAAATGTGGTGAAGCGCTCCGGGACAGAAGGGAACAGCTCGCATTGTCTTGTGCGGCGAAGCATAACGACAAAGACACCAGTGAGCATAATGTAGGTAATACACTCATAGATCTCGAGGGGTGCGACAACCTCTGGTGGGATGCCTTTGCGGCACCTACCATCGCTATTTGCGATATAGGCCACGGGGTTCAAGAATGCCCATACGAACAGGAAAGTGGCAAAGACGCCAACGCATGCTGTAGATAGAATCCAGATGGGGTCATCACGGCGGCGCAGGTAGTCCAAGTTGGCGATGTGTGCTCTTTCGATGAGGAAAAGTTGTGTTGTGAGACGGCCGACGAAGAGGAAGGCGATGCAGAAGTAGATTGCTGTCCGACAGAAACCAGCCGTTTGTATACCAACGCCAGAGATTGCGATAGACGCAACGAAGAAGGCGATGGACACGAGATAGCTTGAATAGACAAGGAAGCGTATCCATGAAATGTGTCGGATGGTCTGCCAGCGGACTTCTTTGACTCGACGCCCTAGTACAAGATTAGATGAGCGCCTGAGTATATTTGACAGCAGTACCTACAGAACAAGTAGCATGTGAGTAAAAGTGGTAGGATCGTCAATCCGCTGTAAAGTGCTCTTCCCAGAACGGAGCTAGAGTGATGTGTTACAGGATCCGGGTTGTCATCATCGAATATGGCGAACAGACGCCTTCTGATCAATTCTGACATTGCCGTGGTAGTATATAACGTGCTTGGTAATCAAGAGTTGGGAAACCACCAGGGCTTGATTTGGTCATGCAAGAAGGGCAAAAGCTCGATGGCAAATGTGCTGCGTGATGCGTTTCCATTTAAGCAACAGACACTGCATTCCAGAATGATACGAGAGCATGGCCTATCGCCGGTTCTAGTTTTGAGTTCAAGGTGGTTTTAGATGTATATGCGCTCGTGGTTGATAGTTGCATCTGGCCTTAGCCGTTGAAGGCGTTGGCATTGATCTGCCAACAACGACCGGAGTGTTCGCCTGGGGTCCCGACTTGAGCCGCGGCGTATTTGCCCTGGACGCCTCATTGCGCAATAGTCACTGAACCGCGTAGTATGTGGCTTCAGTCAATGTATCGAGCGCTGTGGCCACCGTCATAAGAATCGTTGTCGTCGAGTGGTTGTTGATCATCTTCAAGATGGCATTGTTATGTGATCAGCATACCAGATCTTCAACTCGTACAATAATCCAAGCGTGATCTTGGATCGATGCAGAAACACGCGAAGACAACGGCATCGTCGTTGCAGAGTTGAAGATCTGAAGACCATACAGTTGACTGAGATTTTTGCAAGAACAACGGGTCTACGATAATCTGAGGTGGACCTACAACGTGCAGATTACAGCTGGTGTCTCCGGTCCGATGAATGATCAGTCAACCTCGGAGACTCAGTTGAAGTATTGGAAGAGCGTGTCGGCTCCTCATGCCATGCAATGCCCTACCCGTTGATTTGATATTCCGAATATTTGGTAGGTACTGCAGGTCTCATCCTTCCCAGCTCACCTCAGGGCTGGTAGCCATCCGGAGATCTGGAGAAGAAGCAGGAGCACGTCGATCATCTCGATGATCGTGACTTCTGTTTCAGACCGCAATCTCAAGCCTCGTGCCCAGAAAGCAAGGGGAGTAGACAGGAGAGACGCTCGAATTGTGGAAGAAGTCAGACTCGGGTAAACCTACCACTCGGAGGTCCGCGACAAGGTTACGGTCGGCGCGTCGGCTGCCGCTGCCGCCCGCTGAGCCTTTGACAGATGTCGCCAAACCCTTCCCAAATAGGGATGCACATCGGCTTTTTTCGTCTCTGTTTTATACGTTAAAAACAGCCTTGGCGTCAGTATCTTTGACGTCGAAACATACAAAACATGGCTTGGCATGCCGAGCCTTGCACCCGCGTGCACCCGTATGTACCCGCTATGCACCCGTAAGGCTTGGCTGCGGGGTACGGACAGGGTGACTATGCCAAGCATACAATCAAAACAACGTATTAAACATGTTGTTTTGTATCGTCAGTTTTTTTGACAAAAAAACATTAAAACGCCACCCCTATTCCCAAACAATCACCACCGACAATATTGGCCCTCGCGTACAGCGTATATTCTCCCTGCAAAGACCCGAACAGGAATAGATAATGAGCCACCACTGTGGGTATGCAACGGCTTTGTAGGGTCTTCAGCTGGCCGGCAAGTCAGATCGACCTGACCAGACCAACAGACCGTGAATTACCGGGTAGAAGGATTCAGATTGTCGTCAACGGTTCACTAGACTTGACTCGCATGCTCTGTCCCTTTAGAGAGAGACGATGTTGAGCGTGAATGACTTCTTTTTCGGTGGGTGTCTTTCGTATCTTGACTAAGACGAATATTACTAGCTATAAAAATGCACAAGGATGTTACCGATTCAGAGATTGTTCAAGGAGAGGCCTCGAAAGTTGGACTCTCAGTAGACGCTTTCCTGGACCCCAAGACCTTCATGCAATCTCATAGCTGAACTCATTGCGGCATCTGGAACTTGGAAAACAGTCAGTACGCGCCCTGTGGAGGAACCTGGTGCGCTTGGTAGCCTTTCCCCTTTCCACTTTCGTACCCGTACACTTCTTCAGCTCAGCGGTGTTCATCACTTCATTAGCTTGTTTGACGAACGTTATATACGGACGTAGTGAGATGAAGAAAGCTGTATTGAGAGTTGTGAAAAAAATAGCTTTTATGCATACATATGTCCGTCCTCCGTCAAATGAAAGGGTCTAATTTAAAATGGGTATCCAAGAACAAAAATGGTTGCCACGAGCAGTCTATATACACTGTGGACAAACAGGCGTTGCAGCCAGAACGAAAATGTGAAGTGAAAATGAAAACCGTTGGGTGTGGGAGCGTCGTGTTTACTGTGCTTTGCCCAAACTCTGCAGGTTGACCAGCTCGAAGTAACGGCCTCTGAGGTGGAGAAGCTCTGCGTGTGTGCCGGCCTCGACGACCTTACCGGCATCGAAGACGTAGATCATGTCGGCGCGTTGAATGGTAGATAGACGATGTGCGACGGCGATAGTGGTGCGACCCTTAGCGGCCTTGTCGAGTGCTGCTTGGACAACCTTCTCAGATTCACTGTCGAGAGCTGAGGTGGCCTCATCGAGGAGGAGAATTTTGGGATCACGGAGTAGCGCTCTGGCGATGGCAATACGCTGCTTTTGACCACCTGACAACATGCTACCCTTGCTACCGACGATAGTGTCGAAAGCATCCGGCAGTGACATGATGAAGTCGTAGATATTGGCGTCTTTGCAGGCTTGCTCGATAGCTTCTTGGGGAACGTCCTCTCTGTCGGCACCGAGGAGGATGTTCTCTTTGACAGTACCCTGATAAAGAGTAGGTTCTTGAGAGACCAGTGCAATCCATGAGCGGTAATTGTTGACATTGAGGCTCGAGATTTCCTTGCCATCGATGTAGACACCACCAGCAAGAGGATCGTAGAAGCGCTCCAGAAGTTGGATAGTAGTCGACTTGCCACAGCCACTGGCACCGACCAGAGCGACGTATTGACCGGGCTTGACAGTCAAGTTAAGTCCTCTGAGAACAGGCTGCTCAGGGCGGGTAGGGTAACGGAAGTGCACGTCTCTAAATTCGATGTGACCTTCCACGTTGGTAAGCTTCTCGCCGTCTTCGCTCCAACTGTCAATCTCAGGTTGGCGATCAAACAGCTGCTTGAGCTCGGCCGCGGCCTGTTTTGCCTTTCCCATGTCGGGAGCGAAAGAGAAGATGGTACCTGCTGACTGGGCGCCGAAGATGACTGCACTGAAACAAAGGAAGAATTGGAACATGTTGTACTCGCCAGCGGAGATCAGGCGTCCTCCATACCAGAATCCAAGAGCAGTGCAACAGAAGATGAGAGATTGAGAGGCAGCGTAGAGACTCGAGGAGCGCAAGATAGAGACAAGCGACTTGCGACCCTGATCTACAAGTTGATCGTGGTAGTGGATGTGAACATCGTCCTCTCTTGTCAATGAAGCAACGGTGCGGATGGCGGAAGTAGCTTCGCAGGCATAACTGGCAGACTTCTCGTAAGCCTTTTTAGCCTTGGCCTGGAAGCGAGCCAACATCCAGAAGCGCAGGAAGCCACATGCAAGCAGGATAGGTACGGTCGAGATACAGACGAGACTGAGCTTCCAGCCAACGCCCAACGAAACAGCGAAGGCGGCGATGAGAGTTACGATGACGGAAAGAAGCGTGCCCAGGGTCACACCAGACATGCCAGCGAGATGAGTGGTCTCGGTTGACAGGAAGGAGGTCAAAGCACCAGCGGTGTTCTCTTCTTTGTCGAAGAAAGCAATGTCCTGACGCAGCATCGTTCTGAAAGCCTGCGCACGGGCTCGATGGACCAGTCGCTCAGAGCAGATAGCAAATACATATCCTTGAATAATGAATGCCAGAAATTGCACCATGGCAAGCATGAAGTACATCCAGGACCAGAAGTTTGCCTCGTGGCGGATTGTAACGCGATTGGCAGGGACCCTTGTATCCAGGGAAAGAGCGGTAACAGCTTTGGCGAAGAAGACGGCCTGTGTTGGGTTTCCGCCACCAGTTATGACAGAGCAAATGATACCAATAGTCATATAGAGCCATTCCTGTTTGTTAAAGCTGCCAACTAGCTTGATCAAAGTCCATAGAGAATAGCGGTTCTCAACTTCGGTCTTCCTGTTCTGGAGCGCAATACTGGACTTCGACTTGCTTGTCTGGGTACGGCCAAGCTTAAGATCGTTGGGGTCATTTTCGAAATCCTCGCCTTGAGTGGCAACACGAGTGAGGTTCTGATCCTTTTCGTCAAAGATGGCGATTTCTTCAAGATCCTTATTCTCAGTCTCGGCAGCAATGCGCTGAGCTTCGACCAAGTTGTAGTAAGCACCTCGTTGTTCGATCAAGACATCATGAGTACCCTGCTCGACAATACGGCCACGGGACATGACGACGATGTTGTCGGCACCCTTGATAGTGGAGAGTCTGTGGGCAATAACAATGGTCGTTCGGCCCAAAGCTGCCTTGTCCAGAGCGGCTTGTACGACACCCTCGGACTTGGTGTCCAAAGCAGAAGTAGCTTCGTCGAGAAGAAGAATTTTAGGATCGCTGACCATGGCTCTAGCAATAGCAATTCGCTGTTTCTGACCACCAGAAAGCAGGAAACCGCGTTCACCAACATTGGTCTGGTAGCCTTCAGGTAGACCGGTGATAAAGTCGTGAGCGTTTGCAAACTTGGCAGCATTCTCGACCAGTTCGCGGATTCTCTCCTCAGACTCGTTTTCATGGACTGTACCAATCAAACCATGACGGATGTTGCCAAAGATGGTAGTAGCAAACAGAGTAGGTTCCTGGCTGACAAGAGAGATCTGGCGACGGAGCCAGCGCAAGTTCAAAGTAGATATGTCCTGACCATCGAGGTAGACATTTCCGCCAACTGGGTCGTAGAAACGTTCGACAAGACCGACAATGGTACTCTTACCAGAGCCTGACTCACCAACCAAGGCAGTTGTCTTTCCAGCAGGAATACGGAGACTAACATCTTCCATGACTGTGACTTCCGGGCGAGAGGGGTAGATGTGACGGATGTTGCGCAGCTCGATATGGCCTTCGACACTCTTGAGTGTCTCGCCTGTTGAGGAGGCAGGGTCCAGAGGGGATGCGCGGTCAATGGTTGCGAAAATTTTGGCTGCGGCTGCGACACTAGTTGTAAAGGCCTGGATATTGGGAGCGACATTTCCGAGGGCAAAAGCACCAATCATAATGCTCAAGATGATTGTCAGCACATCTCCGACCTTCAGACGACCACCAACGAGGTATCGCGAACCCATCCAGAAGGCCAAAGAATAGTTCAAGTAGACGTAACACATCAGAAAACCGATCATCGAACCAGTTACTGCCTTCATTTTGAAACCCCACTTTTCAGCCACGGCAAGATGAGCATCGTATTGAGCAACAAGCTTTCTCTCGGTGTTAAATGCTTTTGCGTTTCGGATGGAACTGATGACCTCTTCAGCCACGGTACCGCCTTCGGCGTAGGAGGACAGGGATGCCTTGTTGAACTTGACAATAAATCCACTCATGCCACCCATGGTAAAGACAATGGCGAACACGGTTGACAGCAGGATTCCAGTGAGTCTAGCGTCCTTGATGAATGACACAATGAAGGCAGTGACGAAGGTTGCCAAAGCTGTCAGTGTAAGTCCAACCTTCTCGGAAATACCGTCCTGGACGAGATTGGTGTCGGATGTGATGCGCGTTGTGATCTCTCCAGCACCGAGTTGATCGAAGAAAGCAATGTTCTGGCGAAGAATCGCTTTTAAGAAGTTCTCACGAATCTTGCCGGAGATATGTTCGCCAGTATAGAGAAACCCAGCAGTGGCGATGTACACAAAAACATACTCGCCAATGGCAAGATAAAGGAAGTACAGACTGAACCTGTTCAGTTCGTGATTGAAGTGTTCCTTGGTAATCTGTTCCAGGAAGAATTGGTTGAAGGTGGTCGTGAGACCGCCAAAGACGACGGTCATAAGAGGCAGCAAAGCACCTCCAACAATAGCAGAGAAAGCGCTCAAAGCCATGATCAGCTTATCGTTAAGTGTAGAATAGCGATACAACATCACATAAGTGACCTTGACCACAGGAATGTCCAATTGGCGCTTCAAAATCGACTTTTCATGTTCCGGCAAGTGACCAAAGGGGTCTTCGCCCTCACCATCACTGCTGCTGTCATTCTTGTCTTCCTTGCTCTTGTATCCTTTCTCGGTGATGGGTGCGGCGGGTGTGGGTGCGGGTGCTGCTGGTAGCGGTGCTTGGCCTAATTGTGTCTTTTCGTAGTTGGTGACTTCCACGTTCACCGTGTCGCCACTACTCGATATGTCTGAGCCATGGTGTCTATCATTCACAGGATCCATGATCTGTAGTGGAAAGGGCTATAGCCGCCCTGGGCTGGTTCGATAGCGGGGAAGAAGTTCGTCCGAGTCGTGTGGGGGCGGACGAGATTCCAGTAGCCTGAGGGGAAATTTTGTTGACGGTACGGAATTAAGAGGCGTCACGAAAGAGTGTGTCGAAAAGAGAGAAGATCAAGACACGATTATAAAGAACTCGAGGCGAGATCGAGGAGAGGAAATCGGTTTCAGAAAAGGAGCTTGGGGACCCTAATAACTGATCTCCATAATAGTGTTGCCTCGCCCTTTGATTGTGTATATTCCTCCGCTTGGAGTTGCGGTACTAAGACCCACAGTCGTACTTGCCCTCCCCTTTAAACATTGCAATGCACAATCTGAAATCTTCCAAGCGATAGATAGCATAGAAGAGGCTTTCTATATCTCTGTAGAGACAGTCTTTGCATTCGACTCCTGCTATGTGCAATTAAATTGTTGCGTCGTGTCACTATCTTTTCCGCAGTGTATTTCATGTCCAGCAGGGGCCCAAAAGGGGCGGGTTTCGATAACCGAGTCCTGCTGTCAGGAGGATTCGCCGGGATCTCCATCTTCCGAGCATGCACATCACCACGCCGCCGGCCTAGAGTAAACACCGATCTCACAGGGTCATGGTGCATAAATCGTCTTTCGTACGAGTCCACCCTCGTACTTGCGGGCATAACCTCGTATAGACAGCACAACACCCTCGCTTCGCTGCTCTTCGGCCGACCCTTTTGTGAACGGCTCACTTTTAGGCTATCTGCCCTATCCTATTGTGGAGATGCTCTTTACGAGCTACGAATACGCTCGTTTGCGACCAAACTCAGAGGATAGGCTTTACGAAATACGTGAGACGGTCGTGAAATCGATCTTTTGTGCTTGCGCGGATCAGGATTCATCATCGAAAGCAAAAGGCAATTCAAAGTCACGCGTTGCTTGAGCGCTCAGTACAGACGTAACACAGTCAATAGGATATAACACAACTATGAGCGAGATCGTTGATTGGAGCCCGCGTCAAGACATGGGGCTTGACCAGGTAGGCAGGTGGACATCGCTTATGATCCTTCACAAGATAAGGCGGTAGAGTACAGGTCTACTCATATCGCTACAGTGGGAGAGTCGAGTTGACAGACATTGTTAGCATTGGACAAATTAGGAAACCAGCATGGGATATTCATCAAGATGCATGTGTGGAAAAATGCGGTATGTCATTTTCGCATAGTCAATAGGATGTGTTTCCACGCAGCATCACGTCTCGGAGCTAGAAAGGCCCTTGAAGCTGATCAAAGTTTGTACCCAGAGTCGCCATCGCAAAAGCCACGTGAAATAAACCATACTCCTTTACAAGAACCGCTCTGCCAGACTGTCTGGGTCGAAAAAAGAATAAATGCAATGCCTAAGGAGGGGGAATCGTGCGATTGAGTGCTAGAAAGGAAAAACAACAAAACAAAGAACCAGAAAGTATGAGAACAGAGGACTTTTCTGTTAATTGCAACTTGCAATCAACAAGCAATGACGCCTGCGTTCATTGCTAATTTGTTGCTGAAGTGAGCTCCCGCAACTTTTCATCCTCAATGTACCGAGAAAACGGGATGGTATTGTCGTCATGATTCTCATGCTCGATGGCCATAGGAGGCGATGATGGAAGTGGGAGGTCTTCAGGAAGCATGCCTTCCCTTGCATGGGAGCTCAACGCATCCTCGAGACCCTGGGCATCGGAGAATTTACGTGAACCAGCTCGTACCGTATCTGAGCGTGGACTGTTTGCGTCGAAGTAAGAGTCCAAATCATCGTCGCTAGACATGAGTGTCGGCGTTGTCAGCTCGTGTTGGAGGTTGAATGGATCAGGCAAATGTCTATCGCCTGCAGCAGTTGGCGTTTTGTCCACAGGATCAGCTTGCCATTCGTGTAAGATAGGAATGCGAACATTCATCTTTGGCGGGCCATCCGGGCTGGTAGCATGAGAGCCGTTGCCAGAGGACAACGCTTGTGCCACATGATATTGAAGATTGGCATCTGGTCCGCTCTCCTCAGTACTTGCCTCTGTGGACGCAGAGTGTTTGCGGGCAAGTTCACGGCGCATTTTCTCTTCTGCCCAGTCTGCACCAAAGGTGACGACTGAGGCTTGCTTGCCATGCACCATGAACCTTGCCGCCTTTCTCTCTAGCCCGGGAGTAGCCTCAACTAAGTCATCGACACGACTTCCATCCGAACGTATAGTGCTGGCGCTTTCCTTGCCTCTCTTGTGGCGTTGCGAGGAAGATGGATCATGACGGCCATCACGCAATGTGCGGTGCAGACTACGCCTACCACTCTTGATCTTGGACGCACTCTCCGGCGTCGCGGCTGAAGCTTCAGACATGACAGTGGAGGTGTTGGTGGTAGTGGTTGTTGTTGGAGCTAAAGGATCGCGTGCAAGGAGAGCTGCCTCATGATCGCGACCCTCATAACTGTGAGTAGGCGTCAGGTGACCGTGTCTGAAAGGAGCGTCAGAAGCAGCAGAGGAGAGATGCCTGTCTCCATCCTGCACACTAGACGAGACGGACATGCCAGCAAGACTATGCTTTCTGATGACAGATTGCGCGTTACTCGCAGCGGATGGCCGACGTAGTTGTTGCGGACTATTGAGATCAAGAGGACTTGGTAGTTGCCATGCGTCGCCGAACCTGAGTGCGTGCTCTGGTGGTGTTTTGAAGACATCCCTATTGAACAGACCCTCGTTCTGGCCATCACCGTTCACCCGTGGCGAATGCGTTGGTGACTGAGGACTCGTCTGCTGGCTGACATGAGAGTTTGTCTTTGAGATTGTCTTCTGAAGGCCGCTAGTCTTGCGAACATTTGGTATCGGGGTCGAGAGCTTGGTGTCGAACATGTCTCCATCCTCTTGCAGATCGAGCGACAAGATATCCCTATGACACTTGGTCCGCCAGATGTCACGTCTGACCCATTTCAACATGGCGTCCATTCGAGCTGTGGCGTGACACACGTCTTCTCGCGTCTTTGGCTGTATGGGAGCGAGGATCAGAAGGTGACGGGCGTTTCTCATCATGTTCTCCAGACTTCTGATTGCATCGGTGACCTCTCTTTCTGACTCTACTATAGTCTGAAGCATGATTTGTCGTCGAGCAGCCAGCACCTGTCTGACCAGATGTGGAGTGAAATCTCTCTTTTCCACAGTAACTTGTCCATCGTGTGTTATCGTTGAATTGAGGGCCGAGCCGATGGATGTGTTGATTGACGAATCAACGGATGCTGTCGAGTTAAGTCTGCCACGGCTGTTGATTGTGACGTCGTTATCTGTTCCTCCAATAAAGCCACGGATCCTTACGCCGGCAGACCTGAAAGCTGCAGCATAGTTGATCAACGCAATCCAGTCGTTGACCTCTGCTTCATTCTCGGCGAGGAGGACCTCTTCTTGGCCGCCATGACGAACAAGAGTAAAGGCATCCTTGTGTTTCAAGTAACTGCGATCGAGCAAGGCGACAGCATCGTCGGTCTTAATGAGCGCATCTGGTTTGAAGTCTTGGATCGGCGGTTTGAAGACAACAGGTGTATTGGTACCTTCTTGCTTGACATGAGTGTGGTACTGGGACATCAAGCCCTTGACCCAAGTGACGTTCTTGAAAAGGTAGAGTTGAGATCCTGTCAAGATGGCACCCCACTCTTGCCAGGGAGAGCGAGTCTTCTTGCGCTTGGTGGACTTTCGCCACAAGACACCAACTTTCGTCACTTTGAGATCTACCAATCCTATAGCAGACTCGCTGGGGTTGTCGCGTGTGGCTTGTGACTCAAAAGCTGCAGGTCTAGAGCGAGCGGAGATGATCTGAAGGACAGCTGTGTTCACAAAAGCTTTCTGCAGCTTTTTCATGTCGAAGAAGTTTGCAGTGCCCAGATAGCTATAAGGGTCTTCCATAGTGATCGAGTCCTTGATCGATGGGCGCAAAGTGTCCAGCTTGCCGTCGCAGATCAGGGCATAGGGATCGATCGGTCCGCTGTTCTTTCTTCCGGGTTCAGGTATGCTGCCTCTGAGTTTGCTCTTCTTCGGCTTGAAAGTGAGAAGGCGTTCTCCGTTAATGTCTACTTCTTCCTCAAAGTGGATGAAAGGCGTGTAGCAGATATTGTCGTAAAAGCACCCCAGCACGTCGTCGGAAACATTCTGACCACTCGTGTTCTTGATGTAGTCATGCTTTTGCATCTTTCGCTTGTTGTTCTTGTTGAAGGCATCAGTATGTAGCATCATTAAAGAAAAGGCTATGATGTAGGCTTGATCGGGCGACATGAAAATGCCAGGATTGCACTCATGATATCTGTCAGCGAAGGCTTGAACAACGCGATCCACCTGCTGAGTCTCTTTTGGCAGTTCAGCTTCGAGCAAAAACTTGCGCAATGACATATCGATGGGCTCTCCGAAGAAAGAGAACTTGCGGCAATAACTTCGTAGAACAGCTTGAGCGAACGGATCGGATGATTTTGACAGGATTCCTGCAATGAGGCTTCGCGACACAGCTGCCTGAAGCCGCTCCAAGTACTTGCCGGGAGTATCACCTTCCTCACGATCCGGAATGACCACTGGCTCATGTACGCTAGGAGACAATGAGTTAGACTTCGAATGGAAGCCGGGCGAGGATCCACGGTCTCGGAGGTCCGAATTGTGGCGGAAACGATTGAAGCCAAGGAGTCCACCCAGACTGGTCCGACCTGAGGTTGAAGTCGAGTTTCTGGCGCTGGAAAGGACAGGGGGCGTAGGAGGAGTTTGATCCTCAGACCGGCGACCGAACGAGCTTACAGTGGAAGACCTATCTCGCAGACCAAAGCGACGGGGTGGATTGAGTATCGGCGAAGAGTTGTTGGAGTGAGTGGAGTTGCTCGAGTCGTTCCGGAACAGCGGAGCTCCTCCATGAGTAGCAAGAGCGGTGATAGATGACTTTGCAAGTTGAGCCGGAGCTGGTGAAGAAGAAAGAAACAAACGCGGACGAGAAGCTTCCGTATGACGACGTTGTAGAGCACTGAGAGGAGGTGGTCGCCGTTGTCTCTCTGGCGATTCGATGTTCGAATGAGTCGAGATAGCGCTGGTCGAAGGTCGAGGCGTGGCGGGGCCGCGGCTCGTCTCTGGTTCCGGAGGAGGGTTGGAAGGAGGCGAGAGTTTGACGGGCAATGGGAAGAGCGATTTGTTCTTCTTGTTACGACGCGGCAGCTTGAAAAGGGTGGTGGTAGTGGAGATGGTGTGGGTAGTGGTGGTAGTGGCATAGGTAACATGTTCCCCAGAGCTGCGTTGTTCTCCTGACGAGTCAGACAAGCGAGTGACCGGCAGTGCCAGAGCCGAGTTCGATTCGTCGCCGTAAGGTGGAGGTGCTACAGGGTCGGGCACAAGACGATCGATGTCTACGGAGCGGCCTCTCCGCCATGGTCGGTGATCTTCGGTGGACTCGCGACGTTGTTTGGATGGGCTGAGCTTTGAGATCTGGCGCTTGAAAGGGCTCTTTGCTTTCCTCGTACGGTTGGTCGGGTGATTGTGTTCGTCCATGGTTGGGGCGGTGGTGATGATCTGAGGGTTTGGCACAGGAGCTGGTGGGAGTGAGCAGGGGTAGCGAAGCAGTAAGCAGAATTACGTACATTGCAATTGATGCTGAGGAGGGACTTGAGGCACCGGAGGAGTCTTGTCTGAATCAGCGTGCAGCCTCGCTTTGGCTGAAAGCTGACCGTCGGAGAAATGCCTCCATCGCAGCATGCTGAAACGAGCCGTCGCGGGGGTAGCTGTCTGGACAGGCGGAGATGGCGGGCCCAGACTTAGCACATCCATGGGGGAGATTGGCTCTTGGGCACTCATAGGACGGCTGGTGTTCGGTGCAGGAGTGGCATAGCCAGAGTTGGGAGAAGTAGCGCCATCCTGGGTATTGCTACGAACGTCGTTCAAGAGAGTGTCCAGAGTACTTCGGCGGCGCGACATAAGAGGCATGGCCGGCAAGTCGCAATGAATGGATGGTCATTTGACGGCGATGGAGCGGCGCGTCAGCGAGAGAAAGTACTAGGCGTGCATGTGTCGAAGTCGGAAGACGATTTGGCAGTCGAGAATATCTTTGCGGCTTTGTGGCTATCGAAGGGGTGCAGGAAATTGGAGATGGCGGGTCCGGGGGTAAACGAGCGTGTCTCGGTGGGAGGAATATCAATTTTGGGACACGCAGACTGGAGACGATGCAGGGAAGCGGATCGTAAATTCAGATTGTGATTGTCTTTCAAGATGGTGAAGAGCAAGAACTGGACTCTGCGTGACTGCCTCGTCAGCAACACGCACAAGGCTTGGAAAGGTCCCACTTCAGTAACAGGGAAGGCGCGAAGGATGTTGCCAAGTGCTTCGGTCCTGCCTCTCCACAGCCTCCGGGGCTCCGCCCAAGCTGTGACTTCTCTTGGTTTGCTACCTTGACTTGCGACAAGTAGCTGCCTAGTGCCTACTATACAACTTTCAATCATGCGCGCTCCGTCGTTGCTGCTCGTCGCCGTCTCGACGTTGCTGGCTCCCACTGTCCTTGCCGTCCCTTCATACCCGCAACCACCGCCGCCGCCTCAGCAACCTTCGCATCACCCAGCATGGCGTTCCGTCACCGACGCTATCGTTCGCAATATTTGGAGCCCGCCCGTTCAATCAAGACCTGAGCCTGCCATCAGTGCTCTCCCACACCCCAAGCACAGCGGCGACGTGGTTGTACGCTTCAACATCAGCAATTTCCAAGATGCCACAAGCCTCGCCGATGCCGCCGACACTCTCTTCCTCGACCTATGGGAGTACACGGACGACTGGGTTGACATAAGGCTTCAGGGAGACTTGCTACCTTCGCTATTAGGCCTGCTTCCTTCCTCTCTACACCGTGCTCACAGCTTGCTCATGGACGACTTCTCATTACAACATGCCATCTCAGACACATACCCTTCCTCCCGCTCGGCTCGTCTGCTTCAACCCAACTCTCCTACCCACCACAGTGCTTTCGGTCCCAAGCTCGGTACTTCCTCGTCCGAGAACATCTTTTTCAACGATTACCAACCTCTATCCGTCATTCAACCATGGATGCGCCTGATGGCCTCTCTGTTCACCACCCACGTCCGTATCATCAACATCGGTACCACGTATGAGGGTCGCGACATCCCTGCTATGCGCATTGGCGTACATCCGACCAACAACGACTCTCCCACACGCCGTAAGACAATTTTGATTACCGGCGGTCTGCACGCTAGAGAGTGGATCTCAACTAGCACCGTCAATTACATTGCGTACTCGCTCATCACTGGCTACGGAAAGAACCATGTTATCACGACTCTTCTGGAAGAATTCGACTGGGTCTTTGTGCCTACCATCAACCCTGACGGCTACGCCTACACCTGGGAGACCGATCGTTTGTGGCGCAAGAACCGTCAGCAAACTTCGTTGCGCTTCTGCCGTGGTCTTGATCTCGATCGCAGCTTCTCCTTCAAGTGGGATGGCGCGAACACGAGATCAAATCCCTGCAGTGAATCTTTCTCTGGCTCCGCTCCCTTTGAAGCCGTAGAGTCCAAGCGCCTGGCCGACTGGGCACGCAACGAGACCGATAACAACAACGTCGACTTTGTGGGTCTGCTCGACTTGCACTCGTACTCCCAGCAGATTCTGTACCCCTACTCGTATACCTGCGACCAAAGCCCTCCCAATCTCGAGAACCTGCAAGAAGTCGCTGCCGGACTATCGAAGGTCATGCGTCTGTCTGGTGGCCGCTACTACCAGTCCGCTCCTGCATGCGAAGGCAATGTCGGCCTCGTCTCAACCGGCGACCGTCAAGTCTTTCCTCGCTTTGAGACTGGTGGTGGCAGTTTCCTCGACTGGTTCTACCATGATCTCAAGGTCAAGTATACATACCAGGTGAAGCTTCGTGATCGTGGTACCTATGGTTTCTTGCTACCTAGAGATCATATCGTGCCTACAGGCAAGGAGGTCTTGGATGCAGTTATTTACTTTGGCAAGCTGCTTAGTGGTCAGCTTGATCTTACTGCCACTGAGGAAGAGCAGGTTGAACTCAAGCAGCCGCTGCAGCAGGATGAAGAAAACATGACTTCCATCGATGTAGATGGTGAGGTCGAGGACGACGAAAATGTCATGGTTGAAGTGAGGCGACGATCACGGATCTAAACAACTAATCATCTGTTTCCTCTAGCATTTCCATGTTAATAATTTTACTTGCATCCAGACCTTCCATCATCTACCTCTGCCTCTTCTTCCCCTTAATTCTAGCCTCCCCGTGTACAGAACATTGTCACGCGCATGCTGTAGGAATACACAATGTTTTTGAGATCAGTGCAGAAGTCTTGAAAGCAACGACTGCACGAATGGCAAAAACATTTCACTGGCAAGCTTGCATAAGTTTGCTGCATTGTCTTCGAATTGTGGTTTGCGAATTGGCTTTCTTGAAAGAAGTGGTTTCGAGCAAACGCTGCTTCTAATCCCGACAAACGGCACGCTCTGGTCCTTCAAAACGAACCGACTCTGTCACTTGGCCGCAACCTTCTCGGAACCAAGACATCCACCTAGCCATGGCTTGGTACGACATCAACAATTACATCTCTCCCGAAACCGTCAATGAAATTGCCAGAGAGCACTGGGTCGAGACGTGCCTACGCCCTATCATCTACTTCATTACCGATCCTGTGCTGAAATGGCTCTTGGACTCCTGGGATCCACACAGTCTACTCTCCACGGTCGCGTTCGTTGTAGCTTTCTCTGCCTTCTTCGTTCTCCTTGTAGTTGGACTCGTTCAACTTGGGTATTCTTGGTATGTTGTGAATCGCTGGCTGAGCGATTGGACCGTCAAGTTTCTCAGGGAAAAGGTAAGTTACGAGTCTCCAGAGCACAAAGACATCTACTCATATGTCATCAGCTACACTTCTTCCTTTATCGTCCAAAGGCGTTCCCTTTGATGCGCCTTCCACCAGAGCTCCGCCTGAAGATCTACGAGTACCTGTTACCTGAAGATCGCATGTTCCATCTTACGGCTGGCATACCCGAGGCAACGTGGAAAACTCATTCGTCCACGCAAGGTGTCTTCCGCAGTAGATTCCCAGCTCTGCTGTACGTTTCTCGCCAAGTCCATCGGGAGTTTCAACCTCTTTTCTACGGCTCCAGCACCTTCGTCATCACCATCGACAGGCCAAAGGAACTGTTCAGCGCTTTGAAAATGATTGAACAACTCTTGCCTCCCAACTCAATCAATCAGGTCGACGTGTTCACTATGATGCGCGATCTCCGCCTCAGGGTAGACACTCGCGCGCTCGTCGATGTTTCTGGACCCGCTGCTAGGATGGCCATGTATGGCAAGAGCACCTGCAATTCTCATGTCAGCAGTTTGCGCGGAGAGCACAAGAGGGTGGTTGTTACTGATCACACATATGGGTACTTGCAACACATGTACAAGGGTAAAGAGGAGACTGAGAAGACTCTGGATGAACTGGTCGAGAAGGCCAAGGTGAACAAAGAAGGCAGCAACGTTGATTGTCGCCTGATACGTGAGATGATCGACGCCGTCTTCGAGGAGTGGTCGCTCCACCAGGAGAATGGTTTCAAGGAGAAGCTGTTGGATTGGACTCCCTGGAAGTTCTTCAGGCAGTGAGGACAGCTCAGTATAACCGTTCCCTCCGTTGTACACTATGATATGGTATGTCGGATAGTCAGATCAGCAGATGACTAGAGAACAACAGAACGACTCTTGAACCTCCTTAGACCATGTCTTGTGGCCATCGTGGAAGCTAGATGTCCCTTCTTTATCATACTCTCGTGGTGAGACCAAGAGGTTTCCTGTTCCACCAGCTAAGCGCTGGCCGCCTTTCGACCTCGTAGTCCCACTGAATTTGTTTACTCCGGTCAATCACTTTTCTTCTCTGTGCAGTTCTTTCATGCTGTCAAACATAAGATGGGATGAGCACGGCATTCTGGATCGTTGTGACCTTTGCCGCCATGATGCCTCATTTCGTCCCGGTGATCCTGCGCACTCCAAATATCTCTTACTCTTATTCCCCGGCTCGAGCACTGGTACTGGAAGATAATCGAGTCTGATAACCGCAAAAGAGGGAGCATGCGATCTCAATCGACCTTAGTACTCCATAGTCAAGATTTACTGATGTGATTCCACAGATGTAGAAATGTTGGAGCGATCAGTCGTCACTGCCCTTTCCAAATCTTCATCGGTAAACAAGCATGGGCTTAGTGCTTTGATTTTGGAAGGTACCGTCGTCAAAGCTTGCGGCATCGCTCGTTCTTCCCCTTCATGTGATTCTTCTGTCTCACAAGAGGCAGGTGTGACAAAGATTAACCGCACCACTTTTGTTTCCTCCTTGCAATCTTCCACCATTTCCCTCCTATGCAAGCGGTCAGTTCGCGAGGATGTTGTCCCCTGCGGAGGTCTTCATACTCTGTATGTCCGCATTCGGCTACTTCTGGATTGCCGTGGCCATCGTTCTTATCCTCGCTCTCATCACGTATGTCTGCTTCACAGCCTTCCGCCAGCTCGTGCACAGACTTTATCGAAAGGTATGGGAAGTCATCCACCGAGCTACAAATAAATCTGACCCTTGCATATAGCTTAAACTGCTCTATTGGCCTGAAACAACATTCAGGTTTCTCGACCTTCCGCCAGAGATCCGTCTCATTGTTTACGCCTACACTCTTCCAGAAGATCGTATCTACTACATGACCGCCCGCAACATGAGAGTTTATACAAAAGCCCAGAAGGAACTCATCGTCGACGAGGTCCCACAGCCCTTGCCAGCTCTACTCCGTGTCTGCCGTCTGGCCCGTCAGGAACTTCGCCCTATGGTTTACGAGAACAACTGCTTCTACATCACCATCTACTCGATCAGGGATCTTCTCCACACCATGGACCTGCTCAATAACTCTACATGTTCGAGCCCGTTTTATTTCATGAATGGATCTCAGATGATGAAACACATCCGCATCAGAGTTGACGAGCTCATCATCGACCTTCGATCGATACATTCCAATGACACACTGTTCGTACTTCAATTCTCAGAATCGTCTCCTATCTGGTTCGGTCCTGGCAAGTCGCTCCGGAGAAGCAGGACGGACATGGCAAGGATGATCAAGGCATACGCGCGTGCCGTCCGATTCTGGATCAGCGTCAGAGATGTGTCGGATCTTCTGAAATGCATTCTTGTCGACAGCGCATCGGATCCAATTCTCTTGAACAGACTCTTGCCGTGGTACCACCGTGGTCGCAAAGCGCCCATATCGCGGCTTCCGCCTGTTTGAACCCCAAAGATACCCTCCCCGTCACGACACAATCATTCTTGCTTTGAGAAACAATCGAGAAACGAGAAGTTCATATCGCTTTGAAGAGGAGATAGACAGACAGACTTAGCTTTGCATAATATCAAAGAATGTACAGAGATACTGAAATCCTACACCCTGGCACGCTCCATGGACTTTACGATGCAGATTCAGGTCCACAATAACGCACATGCGACTTCCTGCTCGTTTTTGAAAGACTTTTTCAACAACCCACTCCATCAACTCATGGACCCATTCGCTTCGACTGTTCAATCCTAGACTGAAAGATGCGAGTGGTGAGGAGATCAGAGAAGCGACTCAATCAACCATTGCGAAAGAAAGAAGAAAACGGACAAGAAGATTAATGGCAACAAGAGCAACCGAAACATCTCCATCTCATATAACCATCTAATGGCAAAAGAAAACCGACGACCTACGTATACAAAACTGGAAGAGAAAACATCACCATGACTATATCAAAAAAGGTAATTCTTTGCATTTGACAAACATGCTATCCTATCCTATCCTATCTTGTCTTTGTCTTCATCTTGATCCTAGTAACCCTAAGGTGAAATCCTCCCTTTTCGCAAATCCCGTCCATGTTTCCCTTCCCACTTGGTATACTATAAAAGCCCAATGTTTCCTCCTCCTCCGAATGAGAAATAATGCTCCGTTTGTCTCCCTGATTCGTCCCGTTGCGATGTAATAACTATGATGAGCGCCGCCATATGAAGTGCCCGTATACGCCGATGTAAAAATAATACCTAGAATTGACAAAGAAAAATGATGAAGTGTAGGGGTGATATGCAAGAAAAGTATGCAACAATGACTTTTGACTGAAGATGGAAAGAATCAACAGATAGTCGAGGTGTAACCAATTCGTAGATTGGAATGTATGGGTGAATTTGCTCAGACACATTTTCTGGCCTGGAAGAGACCAAGGCTCAGACTTGTATCGTTCGCTCCCATGATGGGCGTTGGGTCTGGCATCAGTTCCCATCGCCTCAACATGTAAGGTGTCTGCTTGAGTTCCACAGGTCCTCTGTTTACGCCCATGCCCATGGACATTCTTGTTTGCTGTGCTTGCTGCTGTTGCAGATGCGCTTGAGACAGCGTGGGTGTGTTAGGCACAGATGGCGGGCGAGCAGGCATTCCGGGACGGGCAGGAACTGGCCATGGTCTCTGTAGCATTGATGGCGACTGGTTGGCTGAAGCCGGCGAAGATGATGTTTGCAGAGGCGTCGAAGTCGGGTTCTGCTGAGCTGCAGAAGGAACGACTTTGGATGCAAGAGACAACCAAGCGTCGGGAGATGGGTGAGTTCCGAATAGATAGCGCAGACGTGGGATGCAACGAGCTTGAGGTGGTAGGTTCCGTAGGACTGTATGCATGTGCTCGTTAGAAAGGTCGTCAGAGATCATGGAAGCCACATCGAGAATGTATTCAAGAGTTGGTTGCTGGCCTTGAAGCTTTGGATGAATGAGCAAAGCACAAAGAACACCCATGAGAGGGATCAAGTCTTGTGCAAGGGCATTAGCATCTTGAATTGTGTGATGCTGCATGGTGGTGAGCTGCAGCAACACTCCGATGCCAAACGACACGCGTGCCTTCTTGTCTGACTGCGCAGGATCAAGTGGATTGATTCCTTCGGCAAGCTGACCTAATCGTTTCAGCTGCTCTGTAAGCATGACAACAACGTTTGTTGGTGCTGATTGAGTCGAAGCGGCAAGTGACGAGGCCTCGACAGCTTTCAGATATCGCCTCACAGCGGCCTCTTCTTCCATGGACCCATCGACGGCGACTATGGAGGAAAGCTTCTCCAGGACGCACTCGCCTGCCCAAGAGTGAATATGACTGATGAGATCCTTGTCAAGGGCGCTCAATAATTGTGGCCAGACCGAAGACGTGTTCTCGATCGCTGTCTGGAAGGTGCGAACCAGACTAGCTTTGTCCTGCTCTGACAAGCTGTTGCCCCCGGAAAGAATTGAAGAGATCTGCTGCAGGGCCAACTGGCTAAAAGGCAGTGAAAGTTCTGTTGTTGAACCAACGATCTTGGTCACTTTGTCGATCACTGACATCTTTGCATGTTGTTCCTGGGGTTCTAGACCCAACAACGAGTCCAGGAGAGGTTGAACGGAGTTCTGAGCCAGCATAGGGTTGGATCTGCAAACCAGCTCCTGCGCAACTAACTTGGGATCCTTGACGATGTACCGGCGAAGAAGAGCAGTGACCTTCTCTTCTAGAGGGTTTCCGGTTTTCGAAAGAATGCTTTGCGGGCTCAGTTGTAACAGCAGCCAGATGATGCGCATAACCACTCCCATGTTTCTCAGACAGAACATGTTCTGTGCAACCTTGAATCGATAAGCCTCGGCGGCCTGGTTCTGCATTACAGACGTGGAAGGGATCAAAATTCTTGCACAAGTCATAGCTAGACGGCTAGCGTTGGCGGGCTCTGTGGATTTGACAGTGTTGAGTTTCTTGTCCCAAATCTGAAAGAAGCTGTCCAACTTCAAGCAACCGGAACCGACCAACGAGGTAACAACGCTTTCTACAGCTTCGTATGGGGCGACGGTCTCAGCCATCCGGACTACGAGCCTCTGGACTAACTGCTCGAACGTTGTCTGATCGAACGACCGCAGTTGTGCAAACCAGGTGCTAGCGCGGGACAGCCCTTGAGATCCCATCTTGACGCTGCGATCCGCAACTGTGGTGAACATGCGCATCATGAGCTGCTCATCCATAGTATTGCCGCTGGTAAGCACTCGATCGATATCGTTATCAGATTCAAGGCTTCCAGAATGAGAGATTGCCATGCTGTCTGATGCCGGCGAGCATGCGACGGTAGAGCTTTGGATTTCGCACATTGCAAGCTCGCTATCAATGGTCTTTCCATACATCGCACCGGCCGGCACGCGACGGACCAATCCTGACAATGACAAGAGGAAAGTGCGGTCCAAAGGCTGCCTTGAACGTAGCCGACGTTGTTGTTGGTAGATTTGAGAGACCAGTGCTGGCAGGAAACCCATCGTGGCGAATATTTCAATATTCAAGTTGACAGTGTCTGCAGTAGCGGCCAATATTTGTGGGTTGCTACCATTGGATGCTGCAGCAATGACTTTGGCCAAGCTCGGGAAGTCTTCAAATTGCTCCAATGTATGGCGCACCAAGCAGAAGGCGGCGAGGTTGCCGTTGAAGCTAGTGTCACTGATCGAATCAAAGCTTGGTGATATCACTCTCTCACAGAGCCATTGTGCGACTGCCATCTTGACAGCGCCAACAGGCTTGCTGGTGAGAGCAGGCTCGTGTGATGGTACGCCAGGGCTAGGCAAGGACATGCCACCAAGGTGTTGAGACAAGACGGTCTTGTAGTTCTCGATCTCTCGTGACTCCGCATCGGCGTGATAGCCAACTCGATTTAGGAGTGTGCGCCTCAAGTTGACGATGTGTGAAGAAAGATAAGCAGTCGGTAACTCTAGGAGAAGCTGGGCCTCATTCGCAGCAGCACTGGAGCCAGAGAGAACACCCATAGAGATGAGCCATTGGAGGTATCTGCCAACCGAAAAGTGGCCAGATCGTGCCAAGGCAGAGACAAGTTTGTAGATCAGGCGAGGCTCCACGGTATTGTCATGTCTAGCCTTCTCGAGCATGGTCAACACAGCATCGTCTGCACTGAAGCCAGCAAAACTCCAGAAGCGTATCAGCTGTGCAGCGAGGTAGACACGAGCAATACCAGAACGATGTTTGGAGGTTGCCCACTCAAGCACTGTGACCAACACGAACCGTGTGTCAAGTCCAAGTGACTCGCATTGAGTGGCAATCCTGTCAATTTGAACGTCCAGGTCGACAGAATCCAAGATGTCCAACAGCCTAAGTCTGGGAGTCCTCGAGGTTGCCTGAGGGGTTGCACCTGACAAACGATTGTTCCGTCTAGTGACATTGGCCAAGCCATCAGCCTCCATGTTGATTCGACCACTCGGCTTGACAGAAGCAAAGTAGGTTTTGTAATCGTTCCAAGATTTTGGTAAGACTAGACATCCTCTGTGGTTGACGGCCAGGACACTGATCAGCTGGTTCAAGCGTGTGACGAGCTGTAAATTGATGCCATAAGGCGTGCTGGATAGAGATTTGGCGTGACTAAGGAGAGCTTCGGCAAGACGGTGACCTCGTTTTCGGTGGGAGATGAGATGTTTCCAGTAGATCTGAGTGAGTAGAATCCAGACGGGTAGTCTTTCGGAAGAGCTTTGCTTGAGAGAAGTAAGAATCCAGTCCATGTAATGCTCTTCGTCGAGGAGATGCTCAGCGTAGAAATGAGTGCCCAAGCGGACCGCATAGTTCATCTTTTGCGACCATCCTGGTTGACCGCAGCTAGAGATGATGCTGTCGACAAATTGCTCTACAAAGACAGTCCATTCTTTGATCCACTTCAGTTCACCAGCCAAGGCAGCAGGGCCAGAGACACCTTTTCTCTTGAAAGCACGGATTTCGTTGGCGCCGACACACTTGGAAAGCCACACGGCTCTGGCGATGGGAATGTCCTTGGTAATACAATGATCGAGGAGCACTTTACCTCTGATGCCGTGGGGGATGGTCCTACTCAACCTTCGCAATGGCACATCGGGGTTGGCGAGGTCCTTGAGCCATGCCTCTCTCTTAGTGTCGGTCAAAGTAACCCTCGGCGGCGGCTTGAAGGTGGAAGGGGCGGTGCAGAGACGCATCGAAGCCCTCTTGTCCAGCACTTGGACGAAGAGGGCAGACAATACGCCCAGACCATTCTTGTTCTTCAAGCTGGGCCACAGGTGAGGGCGAGCGATGTTTGATTCGGTTTGTGAAGCGCCGGCGGGCTTGTCGCTGTATCCAGACTTGATAAGGTGCTCGTTCAGCACATCTTCCGGGTGCTTGCCTTCGATGTTGGTCCATGGGAAAAAGTCGGCGGCCTTCTCCTTGGGGAGTTTGGTGGCCACTGCGGGTGGTTGTAGGCCGTTGGCTCTTGTTGAAGGATCCAGGACGGGTGTGGGGGAGGGCTTCGGTAGTTGCGGGCGAGATTGGCCTGGAGCGGTCAAGGTCAAGGATTGAGGGCGACGAGGTAGGGGCAGTGATGTTGTAGGCTGCGAGAGGAGGCGTGGCGGAATATGTTGCTTGGGTTCGTCGGGAGTGTTGGCCGAGTGGCCGCCGTACTGAAGCATGCCGTTTGCCGTGTAGGCCGAGTGGTTTGCCTCGTCGACGTCGGAGATGTCATGTTGTGTGTTCAGGTTGACGTTGCTGAGCTTGGAAGGGAGAGCAGGGCGGTTCAGAGGGCGAGGGCCAGGAACTTGCGTGCCCGCTGCTGGTTGACTTATCATGGCACTGGTGCGTCGTGGTTGCACATTTCCCGAGGGCTCATAACGACGCCTCAGACGGATGAAGCCATGGTGATAGCGATGGCGGCGGCGTGGTTATTGTTGTGGTGAAAGCAAGAGTTGGCCTGGATGGTGCGACACGACATGCTTGATGCTCACTCAGTCACAGGCACACGTCGCACATGAGAAAGAGGGTGAGATTGTGCGAGATGGTCCAGAGCAGGTGATAGCCTGATAGCCTGATATGTCATTCCCGATCAACCGTATCGGCCCTGGCGCTGTCTAGCGAAACACTCCGCATCTTTCCCTTCACCGTATGTAAACCAACTTCGTCACTTTTACCCTGCTTCTACCGCAATTCCATTGGCTGCGCAAGCCACCGGCGCGCCTGCCTTTTTCCGACCAACTCAGCAAACATTTTCTAGGCCCAAAGTCCCGTCGTCTCCAGACATGACCTGACTCTCCCAATCTCCCAATGCGTCCATTCCTACAGCGACGAATCTGCAACACTATCTCGGCCCAGCTTCTCCCGGTGGAGAAAGCGCCATCTTTCTTTGTGTGCTTTCAGCCTCGAAACGGCCCTGTCAAACCTTCACTGATCACGACTCTGACCATCTTGTTTGCTTCTTCCATCATCGCTCTGGAGACTGGCGTGATGAGTCCTTTTGCTCTCGTAATATCCGTCGCAGGCGGACCTGTCTCGGCGTCGATTTGCAAATGCCGAGAGTTTTGCTTTTCCGCATCTTGCATCTCTGTTCCTGCCTCTTTCTCCGCACTTTTGCATCAATTGCCCTTTGTTGTTTAGTGCCCGCCGGCCTTCGCGCTCTGCGTATGCATCATCCTTCCTCGTGCCTTCTTCTCCTTGCAGCAAGTCTCGGATTTGCATGTCGTGCTTCACTCAACGCTTTCAAAACATCTGCCTTGGACTTTGATTGAACATGAACTCGCGCCCGATCAAATGCGCACGCACTCCCTCTCCCAATCTCACATCCCCTTTCATCTGCATACCTGAGATAAAGCGAGGTGTCGCATCTATACATACCGTATCTCCTTGGCCGCCTTATCCGTACCAAGCCCACGTGCTTGCTCACCTCCCTGAAGGAGCAGGTATCTATCGATTGTAACTTATCTCCAGACTTCGTGGCGGCGTGCCCTTTGTTGTTCTTTCACTGGCGTCTCAAAGATACACATCTTACTCCACATTTTGCATCACAAACTCTGGGCTATCTTTTGAACAGAACGGCCGTACGGACCGGGTATCTGCCTCCAAACTCTTGACTATCTTTTCGACCTCGACTCATGAATGAAGCCTTGTTCAAAGCGTCGATCTCGCAATCACTTGTATTATCAATCTTGGACCAGACCATGAATCTCCGACCTCGCAGCGTGCCGGATATCCCAGATTCCATGACAAAGACTAGTGACACGGAGTTCTACCCGAAAAGCACTGCCACGGTGCGCTTTTGATGCTCTCCACCACTTTGATGGATGCTGCTACGTTTCGCTTGACCAATTGAGACCATGCACTGAACCTCGAGAGTTTTGACGGCATTTGCTTTCTTGTCTCTTCCCCGCATTCCGCGAGCCGCCTATAGCCGCTTCTACCTCATCTTTAACCCTCCATCGGCCGATAAAGGATATGACAAGGGGAACGCAGTTGCAAAGGTCTCCGACGGGGCAGGACTTATTTTCTCGGCAAGGTATAGCGTATGGCTATCGCAATGATCAATGCTTTCATGCACAGAAGGCTCACTCATTATGCAAGAGGCAGCCTTGGCCATCGAGAACAATTGCACCAATCTGATAAGCAAAATACCTGTCAATAGCCCGCTCTTGTCGATAGACACACCGGCGGGCGAACCTCAAGGCTCGAGGGTCGAGCTAATCTCGCGGCGGAAATTTTCGACTCCGATACATCCATGCCTCCATCGACCTCGGTATCCAGGACTCGGCCGAGGTCGTGCAATCGCACGCCACACAATCGCATCATAGCACGCTGACTTTCGCAGGAAGGAGCAGAATGTAAGGTAAGACGTACCCAGATAACTCCAGCATGCCGAGCGAGGACGTCCAAGTGCCCACCATCTCTGGATGGGCTGTGTTCTACATGTCCACCACTGCACTGCTTCTGCCATGCCAAAGACGTGTGTACATTTTGGTCAATTCCGACGTACTTAGCACATACGGCCACAGTCAGCTGAAAACTGGGCATCCCGTCCGCTCTGCCATACATAAGCAGTTGAACGGCAGATTAGTACTACGGTGGGTGACCACGTGGGAATCCCTGCTGCTGTATGTTTTGTCTTTTTGCTGCTCATTCGCAGCAGCTTTTTGCACTGGGTCAAGGGCCTGAGAATGTTTTGCTAGGCCGGTGCTTAGGCTGGGTAGCGGCCTGGTATGATCGATGCTTAGATATCGGCCTTCGTTTGAGCTTGTGATGGAGAAATGGTTGGAGGTTTACTGCGTTACTCGAGAACGCCTTGTGGTGCTGAACATCGATTACATAGATCCATGTAGAGACTGACTCTGCCGATTCCGCATCGTCGTGTTCCGATTGTTGGTTAGAGAGTCAACGAAGACTTTGCTCAATAACATCCCTTACGAGTCACATGCGTTCGGCCCTCTCAGGCTTGCATTCAGCGTAGGATTTGTCCGTTGCTCATCCCACCTGGACTTAAGATTATGCAAGTTTCTACCCTGTGTTTCCAACAATTTCAGCCTCTGCGAGGATTAGTATAGTATACTTTGTCAGTAAATATGGTATGCAGTAAGTCTGCGTAGACACGTTCACTCGAATGGTGCGCTGGCTAATGGTAATACTGGCTAATGGTGATACTTGATTTCCAGAATGACGTAGGCCATGTGAGCTTTGCGCTGTAGGACACATTATCAACAATTGTCGGCCATTGTTTGTCTTTTGAACGTTAGATTCCCCTACAGCATGGACAGCACTATTCCACCCACAGGCGATTTCGAGCTCGAGCGACTGCAGAACTCGATCGTGGACGCGCCGGATCTTTCACCACTCAGCAGACTGATGCATCGGAGAACACGCCGGACACAGCTCTACCACACGACACAAAACCTGCACATCAAGCGTCTTGTTCAAGTGGCAGAAGACCCCACGGCGACCCGAATCATAGATAGTCGAGAACAAGATAGTTTGGGTTTTCACATCAAGCTCGCCATCTTCCTCTCCATCTATGGCACCATCCTTGTCGCAGGCCTGCAGATCTACGCGGCTGTAACGACACTCTCCCTCTCCCTCTTTGTCACCATGGCAGAAAGTTGCTGCGAGGCCATCAGCAACATCGGTCTTGACTACCTCCACCGTAAAGCCAAGAAATTGAGCGATTCACCCAGATGGCCAGCAGGTGCAGAACGCCTAGGAAATGCCGGCAACATCTGCTTCGCCTTCGCTCTGACCGCCGTATCTCTGGTCTTGGTCGTCGAATCCATCCGCGCTCTAGCCAGCACCCACCACGACCTCGGCAAATTCGCCATCCCCGCCATCGTCGCTGCCGCCTGTGGCTTCAGCATCAAACTCTTCCTGGCCGCCTACTGCTTTACCTTCCGCAAACACAGTTCGCAGTTGGAAATGCTGTGGGAGGATAATCGCAATGACTGCTTCGAATACGGTTTCGCCATCTTCACTTCCGCCGCTGGTGCGAAGCTCAAATGGTGGGTTGACCCTGCAGGAGCTTTACTCATCGCTTCCGTCATCATAATAACTTGGATCTCCACTATACGGTCGGAATTCCTCGAGCTCTGCGGGTTAGGCGCTTCTCCCCAATTTATCCAGGAAATCGTCTTCCTCACAATCCGTCACTCTGACTTGATCTTGAAAGTGGATACAGTGCACGCGTATCATTGGGGAGAGGAATTAGTAGTGGAGGTGGATATCGTAATGGCGCCAGAGAGGAGTTTGAGAGAGGTACATGATGTTTCGCAGGAATTGCAGGATAAGTTAGAGACGGTGGAGGGGATCTGTAGGGCGTTTGTGCATGTGGATCATGAGGCTTCTCATATGCCCGAGCATCGCAAGACTCGCTGAGCAGCAGATCTGAAAAATCGCCAACCAAAAGTTTCTCTCTTTGCTGTTCGCGGCCCTTGTGTAGTTTGGCCCTCACGGAACACAAAAGATGGAGAGAGCAGTTCATATAAGTCTGAGTGATACGATATGCAGTCAAGTGATAAGAACTACTTGAAGAACAAGCATCCATTGTCTCGAAAACGATCATGACTCCCATAGCCGCTAGCGACGATAAAGTGTATGATATTGGGTCATGCGATTGTGCAACGTCACCTCTCACGATTCGACATTTCAAGACACAGGTTTTGCTCTCCGACCACGCATCACCGACAACGACCTTCCTTACACACCAAAAACATGCAAAGTATCCTTCTAGCTACCTCAAGACACCACCAGAGCCACCAGGATCCCCATCATGCAGCTCGAAGACCATAAAGTAGTCATTCCAACTTGGTCAGGAGTGCAACCCTGGCCGAAATATGCTGTATCCAAACAAGTGGAGAGAGAGAGTCCACTTAGACAACATGGAAGCTTGGTGCCGTATTTGTATAACTCTTATACCCCACATAGCAGAAGCAAGAGATATCGCTCTCTCGCTGACGTCGAACATGGTTCACCAAATGAATGACGGGCACGGTCGTGAGGATAAACCAATGGGCAATGAGATCGTGGATCCGACATCGCCCCCTGTGATGTTGCATTGCCCAACACCGCTGTTGAAATCACTCAGTGTTCACATCGAAAGAGGAGGAGAGACGAGTGGAGTGTGTGGAAGGTATGCACAAGTAGAATTGAAAGAGTAGAAAGATGTAAGAGAAGGTTAGGTATCGCACTGCCATGGATCCAGAACGACCTATTTCACCAATACCCAAACGAGAGACTAAGGCAAGCGCTACGTGATGAGAGATGAAAAGCGAATGATGCCTTGCCTTGTCTTGCCTTACGCCAGCCATTCATTCCCGATACCGTAGGTTGTGCTTCTCCTTGTTCCCTCCAGAAATGCAAACAATGCTTTCTTATCCACAACAAAAGAGATCAATCCAGCGAGGGTTGAGAATGTGTATGAGGTCTCGATGTTCTTTTCGCGAGTACATTCCTCCTTTCTTATTCATCCTTTCCAACGGAGGTGCCTTTCATCTTTTTGACCAGTTCCAAACAGGGGAGAAAAACATAGAAAAATGGGGTCGTGAACGTTTTCTTGTCGTTATAAATGGGGTCGCCCGACGGTTCATGTATGGCCGCTTTTGCAGCGTTCGGGCGAAATTTGGTAATCATGCGTGGAATCTGCGTCTCGAATGTGCCTGTCTCCATGCGTGCTCGCACATTTCGAGGAACAGGTCCCTGGGTCGGATGCTGGTGAGGTTTGGGAACAGAAAGATTTGGATTCGAACGCCGAGACTGCTTGTGTGCCCTATGTCAGTGGATGAAGGAATTTCCTTGCATTTGAACCACGACATGAATTGGGCGAAGTGACAGCATGATGCAATGTGATTGTCCATGCTTGTGAGGATGGGAAAAGTGTAGGTGAGTTCAAGTTGACTTCACCTGTGCAGTTTCTCCCAGCCATCCAAGTAATGCATGAGAGCCATGCCAACAACAACCACAATGAAGCCAGACCCGAGGGGCAGACCGTGATGGGTGATCTGTTCCTTGAGCTTGTCGGAAGAATCGCTAGAAGCGTCATGTTGCGTAAGAGGCATCTTTCTGGCAAGCAGTCTTTGAATCGAGGTGGCTTGCTCAGATGACAAAGCTGCATTTGCGTTGATGCCGGCTTCTGATAGCAGACTGTATAAGCTGCCCTCGGCGAAGGGAGCAGAGGCGTGGCCGTTCGATGCCGAGGGATCTGATTCGGCGTTCGAGCTTTGAGCAGTGGACAAAGTCTCTTGCTGGCGTTGGATTTCAGCATTCTCCTTGCGCTTCTGCTCAACCATCTCAGCGAGAGACTGATGAGCATCGTCACGCTGCGATTCGGCAGTCTCTGCGCGGCGACGGTATGCTTCCATTTGAGTCTTCATGTCATCCATGGCAGCACGAAGCCTGTCGAGTTGTGATTGAAGGTTGGGAGTATCATCTTGGACTGGCTCGTCCTTTGGAGACTCGTCTTGCTGGGCATTCGAAGAGGCATCTTCTTGATCTTCAGAGGTTTTCTGAGATGACTCAAGCAGAGAAGCCCTCTCCTCGGCGCTTTCACGAGCGTTTCTTTCCTGTTTGAGTTGCTCTTCCAACCCCTTGACACGATCCACAAGGCTGGGGATTTGATCCTTGGCAAGCTTCAGCTCATGCGTCAGAATGAGAAGAGCTTGTGAATGATCAGCCCGGGTAGGAGAGCCGTTGGGTGCCAAGATTGGACGAGCCGTTTCTGAGCGCATGAGAAGCGGTTGGATGGCAGGATCAGCTAGAGCCTTTGCGACGTCTGGCTTCTCAGGTAGTGGCGCCTGTGGTGGAGGAGCCGGGGGTTCGAACATGACTGGCGGCTTCGAATCGGACTTTTGCTGCTTGCCAGGTGAAGGTCTAGTTGACTTGTCTTGCTTAGTCTTGTCATCGGCGGCCAGCAGACCTTCGAGGCAAGACTTGCTGCGGGCGAGATCCGAAGATTGTTTCTTAGCAAGGCTCAGCTCGCGATTCAGACGTTTAACTATGGTTTCGGTAGTCACGGTGGACGGCCACGCACGTGTCCATTGCGGTTGTTGCATGGCACCCGAGTCTCTGGCAGCCATGACAGCAGCCATGGCATTGGCCTTTGCACTTTGTTGCGAAGACTGACTGTTGCTGCGTTTCATCTGATGGGAAGGGTCCATTTCTCCAAAGTTCAGCTCGGTACCTTGTGTGTAGATTCCAGCGTGCTCAACACGAGCAGCAACCTTGTGGTGGACAATCGTCTTTTGGTCCTCGCTGACGATATCGATTCCGAGTTCGAGAACATCTTGCTCACGCAGTTCGTGTGGGTCTGACTCCTTGTTTTCGGGTGACAACCTCTGACCATTGACGAAGGTACCGTTGGAGGACTTGACGTCTCTGATGTAGATCCTTCCATTGCGTTCGGCGTAGATTTCGGCATGCTGACGTGAGAGGACTTTGGAGTCGAAGAAGCCGTTGGCAGGGGTCGGGGCTGTTTTGGCGTTGGTTTGACGGCCGATGCGCAGGACGTCGGGGTAGAAGGGGACACTGATAGTTTTGCGCTCGAAGGTGCCGTTCATGGGGGAGAGATGGAGGATGGCGGGCGTGTCAGAAGGGGGCTGGCCGCCTCGAAGTGAGCCGCCATTTTGGGCGGTCGACATTTGTTGTTGTTGTTGTTGTTGTTGTGAGGGAAGCATTGGACCATGCAGCGCAGAGATGGCGGACGCAGCAGACGGGCCAGACGACGTAGATGAAACGGGTTGAGGGCGAGTGGTGGAGAGGCCGGCGGTGGGTTCAGCTTTACCAGATGGCCAGATGCCTCGTGAGCTCTTCTTGCGAGTTGTCCATGTGGTAGGGTCTTGGTTATTGGGCGAAGGCTGCGATTGAGACGAGGAAGCGGCCGAGATGGTGGAAGAAGAAGATGACGAGGCGGATGTGAGGGAGGATTGCGAGTTTGAGCGCTGGGCGCTCTTGCGGGGACCGGGCATGAACATCCTGCTCATGTCGTCCTGGCTCATTGCGGGAGATGGGTTAGTCCATGTTGCGCCGGAGCGGACGGAGCCTTGGGGCGTCTGGAATTGAACAGGGGGCGCGACTGCAGTCATTTGCTGCTGGCAGTTTTGGGGATGGCTTTGGTGGACGGGGAAAGCGCCGGGCCTTGGTTGCTCGCGTGTGAGTGCGGAGAGTTGGTCAGACTGGAGGTCGTGGTAGATCAGCCTTGTCGTTTGTCGATCATGTCCAGAGCAGTCGACGTGTCTCGGGCATGGACAGGAACAGGAGCAGAAACAGCAAGCAGGAGGGAAAGAAGCAGGACTCGAGCGAAACAATAATATGCAGGCAAGAAAGGGAGCACGTCGAGCGTCACAGAAGCCAAGTGCACAGACTGCAACCCAAGGTGCGAGCAAGAAAGTCCAAACGGCCTTTTGCGATGTTATCTCGACCCGTGCCGTTGGCTAGATAACTAGGCCGTCGGACTGCTGCCGTCGAAGATGCACAAAGTCATAAACAGAGAAGAGAATGGTTTGCGAGAGAGAGAGAAGTCGGATCACAACAAACAAGCAGGATCCCTAGGGAAAGAGCGACTGTGCCTTGTGTTTCCCGCTGCATCTCGGGCCAAAGTGGGGCTAAACTCTCTGTCAGCCACCGCAGTCCGTCGTTGTCCTTCTTGCACGTGACTGCCAAGCATTTCTCCACATTGGTTGCTCGTAGCTCTAGCCTCTGCGCATACCGAAGACTGGGAGCATCGATTATTCGTAACTTGTCACTCTTTGGATTATCTCGACTCGTCAATATGCCTGTTCCTGCAAGTGCGATGCCCGCTGGTGCCCATGGCCCTTCTACCTTTGACAAACGTAACTCGACCATTCCCCCGTCTTCCTGCCTCATGACATACTGACGCTTTCTAGTCAAGATGGGTGCCATGATGGGCGGCAGTACGTCTCATTCCCCTTGATCTTCTCCCACTCCGCCACTCACCACCCCGACAGGTGTCGGTCTCATCATCGGTTTCATCTTCGGCGCAACAAACATCATCAGATTCGGCCCTGGCCCCAATGGAATGTTGAGAACGCTCGGCCAGTACATGGCTGGTTCTGCCGCCACTTTTGGGTATGCTTCCCCTCAATCGCTACCTTCCAACACACGCTGAGACAGTACTCAGATTCTTCATGTCCATCGGTACAACAATCCGCACAGAAGGCAATTCGCCCATTGCCAACCAGGCTTTCGCCAACGCCTACCGCAAGCCTTTCATCTTGCCCAGACAACATGCCGCTCGTTCATAAGACTATGCAGCTCCATCTGAGCCCATGGCTGCCTCGCATCCATGCTTGCTGTTTCTGGGCTGCATAGGGACGTCTGCGACCCAAGACAAGCCACAGCCACAACCAACAGCCATGCTCCTTCCAGGTTCACACATCACACGACCTGGACTTCACTGTCCAGCAGTGGTAAGCAATGACCTCAGCAGTTGATTCTAGGTATTGTCTAGTCGTTGAACCGTTGTCAGCCTCGCGCGTCAAACCATCACGCCCGTATGTACTCTACTTTTATACCACTTCTTGTAGCAATATCATTCTTCTTTCTCTCATCTGCTCGTCTACCTTTCCATTTGTTCGCACGCCTCCTCTCAAGTTCTTTTCAGAAGCCCAGTTCTGCAACAAAAGTGGCCCACTTCGGAATCATTCGTATCGAAGATATCGTTCACTTCTCTCGATGTATGACCAGTCCTGAGTTATCCGAGTTGTAGCAATGCACAGAGAAGCAATATCTATTGCGCTCTCAGTGAAGGCTTCTTCTAGATGGCAAGAACCGTGCATTTCTCCAGCTGTACGCGCGACAGAGTTCAGCACATAGGGAGGCTAGAAAAGCACCTGCCTTAGACTATCCAACAACACAAGTAAAATCACATGTCAACTCCGCCTACCTGATTGAGACAACGCGCGTTTCGCTTCACTTTCAAAACATTCAAGCTCGCTTCGCATCTCAGATATTCAAGCTCACTCCAACACTGTCTCTTGATCGCACTTTCCTTACCACTCAACATCAACAACTCTCTTCCTCTTCCTTCTTTCCTTCCTCAGGCGCCGGCATCATGGCTGATCCCGCAAAGATCTCAGTCACTTTCGATGTTCCCATCCTCGGTCAGATCCTCGAGGCCGTTAGAGCTCTCGGGGCTCAATCAGCGGATTTCTCAGTCCGCCTGCAAGCGATTGAGGCCCGGCTGACTGTGGCACCCACGGCCGACGGCGCCTCTTTCATCGGGCCAGACGACAGATCGCCCTACCACCGCGCTGGCGACGATGGTCATATTACCCCTAGTGCCGATGAAGCCTTCGCTACTGCATTTCATTCTGCCACTTATCAGCCGGAGTTCGCTCCAGATCAGACGTCTTCAATCCCTAAGCACGTCTTCGCATCCAACACGCGACCTAGATCCGGCCGCCCAGCTGATAGATCAGCGCTCGGAAAGAAGCGAAAGCGCGCTGACAGTGATCAATCGGGTCGTACTGCACCAGGCTTCCAGATGAGAGAGTCCGCGAACCAGATCGAAGAGAACAGGAGAGAAACGTTGGCTCGTTCACGCGAGGCAACTCCTATTGCTGAGGCACCTTCGCGCTCAGAATCTCCGTTAGACAAGAGAGATGCCGAATCCACCTCAGATGGTCTGGACTCTATGCCTCCGCTCCGCCCACAACAGGCGGCTTCGATGCTACCGCCTCGAGCTCGTTCCCGACGCCATCAAAGCCCACAGGACCATCAGCCCGGTGAGAGTGTCCTTGAAGCCGACGAGCTTCCCAACATCAGGTATGCTGAATCCATGGCACATGGCACGAGTGTGTTATATACTGACAAGATACAGTCAGAGTGGCAGAGTCCGCAAACAGACGCCTCGCCAGACCGGATTCGTTGGATTGCCTACCAAAAAAGAGATCAATCGCGACTCGAGACTGACAAAGCGAGGTGGTCAAAGATAGGAAGATCAACAGTGGATGCTAGAATGTAGTTGTGGAAGTGTGTTATGCAGACAGACGAATATGATGAAGCGAGGAGATTCGTAAGGCAGGGAATGCAGGGTATGCACCACAAACAAATGTCAGAAGTAGATAAAGAATGGTGTCATGCCATAGCTCACGGAGGAAAATACGAATCATGAGAACCAGAATGCCCACTGTCCACTTGAGATTCTGATGTCTGCCTTCCTATTTCGCGATTGCTGCTTTTTGTCACAGGGTAGTATACTAATCACCAAGGCCTTGTTTGCACTTGCGTAGAGTGCTGCTGCCGTCACTTGCTGCACATAGGGTGCCGGCTCACTGTTGCGGACAGAAGGTTGGCGATCTATAAAACCACATTCTGTCCACTCCGTTCTCTTCTCTCATTACCCGCTCGGCTATCTACGCTGGCTGATATCGGAATTCCCTACATCACGGGATGTGAACACAGCCAAGAGCCACTCTGGCTCGCTAGAGGAGTGATGTGAACAGCGCTGTCGGGACGCGCTTTTGTGTTCGTTTCAACGCTGACCTCGATTTCTTCTGGTGCCTTTTTTTTTTGTCTATTTTCTGACTTAACATGGCTCCATCTTTATACAACACCATCAACGCCGCCTTTAAGAAACTCTATAGGAGGTTTCAAAGACTCGAACAACGCGTTAAGCGCATCGAAGAGCGCCTGGACATCGAAAGTATGTCTTCACCCTTGGAAATGCTCGATTTTAACGATTTACTAACGCACGTGACCCAAGATCAGGATGACCACCACGACAGTTCTTCCTCGTCGTCTTCAGACGAAGATGTGATCCGGCCTGAGAAACCGGCCTCTCAGCGTGTCCCTCAGTCTGAGACGTAAGTTCCACCCACATCCTTTTACTCCTACATTCTTTGACCCCCACGTCCTTTCACTACTACCTTCTTTCACTTCCACGTTCGTTTGCTGATATTAGTCCAGCGAGGTTCCCGAGAAGGGAAAGGGAAAGGAGAAGGAGAGGTACACGAAACTTCTACACACAAACATCTTAGCTCGAGACTCACAGTTCTGCAGACGCGCAAAGCCCAAGAAGCTCGACAATGTCACCTTCGAGAGCGGTATCAATGGCGAGTTCAAGTATGGCCATCTCTCCCCAACAAGTCGACAAGCCGAGAACTGACACATCTGTAGTATCTTCGCTCGTCCCAAGGGCACGGTGAAAAGTCGCCCAAAGTATCACCTCCTCGAACACGAAAACCATCGGGTCACGATACTGACACCACCATAGGACCACTCCCGCTGCCGTCGAAACCAGCAGACCTTCCGAATTGAACGGAAGCAGAACAAGGTACGTACACCTGCATGTACAAACACGGTCAGCCAGTATCTGACAGACATACAGACCCGCCCCTATCGCTCATGGGGCCCCTAATGACGATGACGACAACGACGATGAGTAGGTCACTCTCCCACAGACAACTCCTTCAAGCCGTGATCTGACAATCAAACAGGACCGCCCCACTCTTGGCCCCAGTCAGTGACCATCACGAGGAGCCCAGCAGAACACATATCACCCGCAGCGCTGCCAGGAGCCTAGGTCTCGACATTCTCCCCGTCAACATGGACGATGCCGACCGCAATCCTTCCCCATACAGCAAGGCAAAGCGCGGCAATCCTAGCCGCGAGACCGGCAAGAGCAATTCGAAGCGCAATCGCTCTGACGGAGATGACGGTTCTCCCGCAAAGCCCGCTTGGTTGTCTCAAAAGCGTAGCAACGGTCGCTTCTCAAAACGAACCGAGACTGAACGGAACAATGAGCAGAAAGGATAGAAAAGCGACACGAAAGTGGCTAGAAAGACCGCCAGGCAAACACACCCGCAGCCGACATGAAGGAATGGGAAGGCCGGTCGCGGCATCACTATCAAGAAATCAAACACACTTCTCTCGAAACTTACTGTTTTCACCGTGTAAAATTACCATCAATCATGTCGTACATATGTGTGGTAAGACAAGAAATCATTTCTTCGTGCGCATGAGAAATTAGGACGTGAGGTCAAACCAGGCTTCGCGTCAGCCTTCCTCGGCGTTTCCATCTTTGCAACATTTTTCTTTTTCTTTTTCTTTTCTTCCATCTTCTGCACCACCAGATATTGACTACTTTCTATGTTGACGTGACTATCCTAATCTACACAGAGCGTGATCATTTTTGTCGTAAAGATATACAGTAAATAACTCTTACAGTTATCATGAATGCATAAACAGGCGTTACATTTGCCTTCCTCGACGTCCCCATTTTCGTAACCATTTTCTTACTATTTCTTTTCCTTTTCTCACACTTACTACAAGTACATACGCTTCTGCCATGTTCATTATACTACTGAATAAAAGAATATATTTCTATACCACACATCTCGTTTTTTTTTACCGTAGAAAAACACCTTTCCACCACTAGTTTTCTCTACTAAATTTTCCACCAAATATCTATACTACAACTTTCTTTTACTCAAAATCTACTACACAACTACTGCCATCTACTAAATATCTATCTCCTATCTCTTCCCTCTAGACCTCTCCTACTCCTCTCCACCTCCCCTACACATCCAAAAAGAAAAAACCACATTTCCCCTCCAGCCTCCCGCGATAACAAAACGGGCAAGTGGAGAATCGAAAAATCTTCCAGAATGCCAGCGGTGGATTTAGATTTCCGAAATGATTAGGGTTTCAAGATTAGGATTGCAGAGTTGGCGGGATAAATTGTATGAATCTGGTTCTTTGCAATATGGGATTTGGGGAGAGGGAAATGTCGATAGGAGAAGAAGAGATGTTGGCGAAGTGGGTGTGGCATGAGCTGGCGGTGAGAGTGGCGATTATATTGTGATGGAGGTGCAACAGGGATGCTACAGAACTGCAACAGAACTGCAACATAGCTACAAGTAGCAGGATGTCGACGATATTACTCACGCAGAAGTCGACAACTAGCATCGCCATATGATCACAACTGAACCTGCCGTACGACATGCTACAGGACAAGCCCCGACAAGCCCCGACATGGTCGATAACATCGTTCACACTGCTCAACACTCCACATACCACAGGGGACATTTGATCATTGAAGAAGATTTTCCTTTTTTTCATTCACAACCACAACACATCAACATCTTCATCTATCCGAACGGTCGGAAGCGACCGCATGTTGACACACATTGTCAATACAACCTTTGCCAACTCAATCCCTGTCACTCCCTTCTCTATGCTATAGACACATCCTCCTCCCAACTCATCCTCCCATTCATAGCTTCGTTAGGCCAAAATATAAAACCTCCCCAGGCGTGATGAATTCGTCTGCATTCTTTCCCTTCGCCGCCTTTTGATGCAAATGCAAACATTAGGCTGGATCCGGGCCATGCTTGACCGGATCTGCAGCCAGTAAACCCTCGCCAGTCGTTTCCTCGTCTCCCTCGAAGGGCCTTGGGTCATTGCTCAGATCTTGCAAAGATCGAGCTTTTGCAGAAATGTTTCGATGAGAGAAACACTTCTCAACCCGTCATCTTTTCGTACAACAAGATGTATGCAACCTTGTTGTCCTTGACGCTACTCTTGTCCTTGGCCAATGGCGTGCGCTTGCCAGATGATGAGCCGTTGGCGACGGCAGATGTCCATGTAGGCTTCTTGTTGGCGCCATTGACCTCGTTCCAGCTTCGTACACTGTCCGTGTCATCATCGCCATCAAGACCTTCGAACAAGTTGCGCTTTGAAGCATCCTGGTCGGCCTTATGCTGTTCGAGGGCGCGTGCCAGTACCTTCGGATCTTCCTCAGAGCCACCCTCTGCCACATCCTCAGGGCGGATGCGGCGGATGATGGTGTCGTCCACGCGAACCCATTCACGCTCATCTTGACGTAGGATGTCAACAGTGTAGTGACCACCAGCAGCGCTCTTACCGTGGTGGTAAACGACCGAGGTCAGACGGTACTTGGGAGCACCACCCTGAACAGCCAAACCACCACGCTTCTGAGGAGCGAAGACATCCTTGGGGATCTCCAGTTCGAGCGGGTAACCAACCTTCTTCCAAATCTTTTGTGTACCACCAGTGTTGTCGTACTGGAAGCGCTTCAAATGAAGAATCAGGACAGGAGGCAAGCTCTCAATGAAGACTTGCTTGACAGCAGTCGTGCCAGGACCACGAGGCGAGCCAAAGTCCCCAGTCAAAGTCTCCGGCTTTGTGATGGCCTTCAATGCTTGGATGATGTTGTTGACGTCCGGAGCACCGATGTCCAATTGCAAAGGCTGGTAGGGTTCCATGGTGACTGAGTTCTTCAGGCCAGGAACACGAAGCTCCGAGCGAAGGGATCCTCCAAAAATGCGAGTGATAGGAGTAGGCAAGGACTCGCCACTCTGACGGGTGACAGATTGTTTCTGCTTGGGGCCGACCTCGAGCCAGCCAGCATCAGTGTTGGCTCCTGAAGGGTTGCCAGAAGGCGAGGCGGGCTGCGCGGATTCGTCCGAATCCACTCCGGCCTTGCGCATCACAGTCATACACTCATCGTGGATACCATCAAGCAAGAAACCAAGGAACTCCTCGGCATCTTGCTGGTGACCACGTCTCATGGATGAAAAGCGAGGCAGCTGCTTGATCGTATCGTAAACATATTCAGGCGTAATGGAATCACCGTACTGTTCCAGTTCCTGGTCCTTAAGGCGCATGCGAAGCTTCTCAGCAGACTCTGCGCTGTCAATCGTCTTGAACTCTCTCATGAACATAATCCTATGATAGTCAGTATCATCTCCTGTGATCCAAGCAGACCAAACTCACATAGCGTCGACAAGAGGAGTATCACTCTTGAAAGAATGAGCAGCTCTCTTGCTGACCTGATCCAGGAAGTTGTAAAAAGGCATACAGTATACAAGTATTTGAAGAATCTGAAGAGATTAGTAAGGCACTCTGTACCAGGATTTGAAGCCCAACGTACCGAGTTCATATAGCACATGTTACCAGTATTTACAAGTCCCCTGGGCTCCAAAAAGGCAATCTTGTCATTGTCGTCAACATTGAACTGCTTGAGAGCGCCAGCAAGGGTGCTGGCTCTTGAAGGAGGTGCACCATTAGTCGGGGAGGCACCGTTCACTGCAACGGTAGATGCAGTTGCGGCAGCAGCTGCTGCTGAATTCTTCGAGCGCATCAGATCTGCCCATGACTTCGGTGCAGCCTTAGGTGCGGGAGTGGCAGGCTCAGCAGGGTTTCCTTCGGCGGGTGCGTCAGCTTGAGCATTGGCAGGTGCGGATTGCTCAGTGGTGCTGGCAGGAGTGGGCACAGTCTCAGACGAGGCGGTCTTCGGTCTGACGGCGGGAACAGCAGGTACGATAGGAATAGCCGGTCTTGCATCTTTCTTGGCCTGGCCCTGGGGGGTTGCAGGTTTGGAAGATTCTGCGGGAGCTGGCGAAGGAGCAGCTACGCTCACATCGGCTTCAGATGGAGCTTGAGATGTTGCGGGAGTTTCTTGAGCCGACGGAAGCTGGGAAGGGGCGGCCACAGTCGAGACGTCAGATTGGTCAACATCGGCGGCAGCTTCGGTCGCAGGAGCGCCACCTCGTGATGGCAAAGTAACGGCATCGTTACTGGCTGTCAGATCCTGTCTCTTCCTTCTACGCTTGGATGCCTTCGCAGGAAAGGGTTCGTCGGTGACCGAGTACCAGGGTAGCTACGCGGGGTGAGCAGTGAGCGGGAAGGATGACAGACTAGAGAACTTACGTCGGGGTAGAAAGGCATGCGGCGTATGGCAGGCAGAGGCTGAGCGGCGGATGACCTGCGTGAAGCGGGAAGAGATGGTGTTGAGGTCTGTACCGAGGCCGGACGAGGCGAAGGCAAGGACTGAGGAATCGAAGTGGCGGGTGTCGGCGGAGCATGGTACAGAGGCGATTGAGCAACGGGAAGCTGATGCAGGGGCGATTGAGACGGAGCGGGCGCAGGAGGGGCCATGTAGGGCATGCTCGTCTGTCGCGTGACGGGCTGAGGCATGCCAGCCATCTGCGGTTGCGAGCTAACGACTACAGGCGAGCGCGGAGGATACTGCGGCTGTTGATGTTGCTGGTACTGATGCTGATGGTGTTGGTGCATTGGGTAGCCATAAGCCGGGGGCATCCAACGCTGTTGCGGAGCGTAGCCCATGTGCGCGCCGGGATGGCCGTAGTAGGCCTGGGCGCCCGGGTGGTGAGCATACTGCTGGGCGTAAGGGTTGTGGGCAACCTGTTGCTGGTGGAACTGGTGGTGGTATTCCTGCTGGCGGCGCGATTGACTGTGGTGTTGTTGCATGGGAGAAGAGTGAGCAGGCAGAGCGGTTTGCGGAATATGCGATGGCCCTGCCGGCAGATGATGGTTCATCATGCCGGCGGTTGACGAGATGTGGATGGTCGCCGCACGTCAATTTGGACTGACGTACTACGGCCAACAAAGGTGCGCTGCTTGTCGAGGAGTTGGACGCGTGAAGGGAGCCAGATTGCGAGAGGATGGCAGCAGCGCAGAATGCAGAGCGGTGATGTGCAGCAACTGGTTGACGACGATGAAAGACTCAAGTGGTCAAGGCGCCAAAAGTCGGCGGAAGCTCAAGGGAGTCCCGCTGAGTGATCGATGACCACGATTTCACCTTGCGGTCTTTTGCTTGTGAAGATTATTATCTTCCGAATGAGGTAGCTAGCTGTTCTCTTGTTCTCGCAAGACGCATTGAGAGATAGGGAACAAAGAAGCTGAAAGCGACTGGCTGCTCTTTCCCTTCCATGCGCGTTTGTCTCTTTGTCTGTGACGACGCTGCTGCTGTTTCTGACCAATCGGCGCTAGCCAACTATTACCTCCGACAATCTGCCGCTGTGGAAGGACCGACGACAGCCAGACCTCACCATCGCCGACCTCTCTAGATGTGAATAGTGTCGCTTCGATATATTCCTCCATCCAAATTCTACATTTACAATGGTTTCAAAGAAGGACATGCGCAGAGGCGACCTCGGTTCGACCCATCTTCATCATCATCTGCGGATTCAAGTCTGACCACGCGACAGTCGTCCCCTATGCTGAACCAGCCAGCGCAAAGAGTGATGGCGATGTCACTGGTACATATAATCGAATTACAAACATGCGAAACGTCATCTGACTTGCGTAACTATAGCTGTCTTCGGAAGCACTCTTCCCATGGCCGCTGTGAGTACACTTTTCAATCACCTAGTCACATGACTCGACTGACAAGAGGCCAGATCTTCACCAGAAACAAGTAAGGATTACCGACAACATCAATCTGAAAGAAGTTCTCCTCGAAGTGGATATGACACTGACATGCCCCCTCTTCAGGATGATTGGATGGGTTGCTGTCATCTTCGCTGTTCAGAACTGGCTATCAGAGACCCCCGAGTCCGCAAAGAACGGCTCGACACCCGGATACATGACCGTCGGCATGGCTCGTAAGTAATTCTGATTTCTTCCCTCGTCATCTCCTTGCTAACATTGGGAATAGTCATGTCAACTGCAGTCGCATATCTTCCCCTCTTCATGCCTCCTGTTGTAGCACCCGGCGTCGGAAGCGGCACCGAAGCACCCGCCGCTGCTGCTGTTCCTACTCCCTGATTTTATTTTGTTGTAAAAGATACCAGAACTTGTATATCATTCTTCCGTTTGTCTCAGACATTAATTTTTATGGTGTACCTATCCTGGCCGAGTGTCATATCATCGTCGTTCAAGAAATCAGTGCACTTTAAAATGGCTCACTGCGAGACACTCAAGAAGCAAGAAACGAACAATATAGCATTTTTGATCCGAAAATGGGAGGACAGGGGGGTATCTAGCGAATAAAAAAGCAACAGCAAAAGCAGCGAAATGCAACCTCCGTCTTCTCTGGCAAACAACCTCGCCCAAAGGCCTCAACAGTAACCTTCGTCGAGTAGCGCCTACAACGTCTTAGCAGCTTCGGCTCTCCTCTTCTCCACACTCTTTGCCGTGACAATTGGTCCGAGACGCGAAGATGCTTGGATCAATCCGTCAATAGTGACGACACCTCTTGCCATCTTTCGGTCCATGTAATCGTACACTGCAGCAGCCGAGTCCAACTTCAACAGTTCGTCTTCATTGAGCTTCAGAAGTGCGATAGCTACATGCAGAAGGAAGACTTGCTGGTTCTGTCCAGGAATGCCTAGTACAACATCCCAGACACGGAACAGTGCCTCTACTGATAGAGTGGAAGCGAAGGCTGTTAGGAACCAGTTTATCGGCACTGTCTGCTCATCCAGGACGTCGAGCTCATCGAGATGAGTGCCCAGACGAGGGAGTAATGTGCGGATGTAGTGACGTAGTACAATGGTATCAGCACGCGGACCTTGCCAATCGTGTTCGGCTGTGAAGTATGATGCAGGCAACACTTTCTCGATGAGGAAGCAGAAGACCCAGAAGGCTTGCTCAGTAGTCGGCATGGCGAGTAGAAGATAGCCAGCAATAATGTTGAAGCCTTGACAGTATCCGATGTCCTTGTTTCTTATGGCGAAACAACCGAGTAGCAGGGCTAGCGCATCCTGATTCTTCTCTTTGCGAAAGTATACATTGTTGGTCAGAGTGCGTGGGGTGTCCATCTCAATGTCGTGCAGATATCGCTGATCATCAGGATGAGTGTAATATTCGGTCGCCAACATGGTGAAGTCCTCGGGCGAATAGTGAATGCTCGATTGTGCACTTTCCAGCCAGATCTTGGCACGCGTCTTCATCGGAATACCGTCAAGAACAAACTTGACGAAAGGACCACTGACGCCAGATTGTGCAAGATTAGCAATGCCTACAGTACTGGTGCCCATGGCCTCAACACGATTCTTGGGTACTGTTTCTGTCGTGTTGGTAAAGATGCGCGAGAATCTGTTGCTAGCAAGCTTCGGCTCTTCCACCTTGGCCATCAGTCTGTCGTAGGCTTGATCTCTGGCAACTTGGAGTTGGGTGTACTCGACCGAAATCTCATCACGTAGACGCTCCGCATGGGTAGTAAAGTCTGCAGGATCACAAAGCTGCTCCAAACGTGGCATTCCATCATCAGTGTCGACCGATGAGATACTAGCACTGTCGGTCATTTTGGGTCCATGCAGTTGGATTGGAAGACGAGAAAGCAGAGCTTGCTTAGTGACTTCGAGTGTGAGGAACTCATGCCATGGACGAGATTCCTCATTGGTCTCAGCGTTGCCATCGTTCTGGGCATCTTCTTGAGCTGCTATGTCAGTAGCCTCTTCATCATCTCCTTCTTCGATAGAAGTAATAGAAGCTGAACGTGTACCAGAAGTAGCGCGAGTGACGATGGAGGTAGTGCGACTTTTGGGCACATATCGATGCCTCTCCAAGGACCAGAGCCACTGCTGGACACGAGGTCCGTCGATGATGAAACCATAATTGTCAGCGATGAAAGCCCGGAAGATAATCTTGATGACTTTCATATCAAGCAAAGGTGGCGGTAGATCCTCGTTCTCGATTTTTTGTTCCATCTCAAGAGGCTTGTATGATGACATTGAATTCGAGCGGGTGGACTGGGCGACACTCGGACTGCGAATACCCAGCATCCTAGGGTCCAGCATGGAAGCAATTGAATGCCGGTTTTGTTGTTTTGTAGGCTGACGTAGTGAGCCTTGACCACCGAAAAGGTTGAATAGACCACCTCGTTGCTTGGGCATCCTGTTGCTGTGATGTTGTTAGTATGGGAAGAGAAGGAATGCTCGGTTGCAAAAACTCACGTATCGACCTTCAAGTTCGTACCAGAATGGCGAGGAGCACGAATAGTGGAAGATCCAGAGGGAAAACTGGGACTAGCCGAGGTATCCTTTCTTACGAGAGGCGGAACAGAGTCTTGCGAGTTTGCAGTGACTGTAAGCGAGTCGGTCGAAAGAGTGGCTTGAGCCTCGCCAAACAGATTGTCCGATGAAGCAGATTCCAGCTCTTCTTTCAAGTCGTTCGTAGCGGCCTTCGCAAAGACAGGCGAATCCCGCACCGTCCGGTCGGCTTCCAATCGCGACATCTCATGGACAGCCATGAGATGGTCCTTGAACAGTGTACCAAAATCCTCTACTTTTCTGCGAAGCCTCGAGATCTCAGCATCGCGGTCGCTAACGTCCTTGGCCAGTCTTCGGATGACCTTGCCTGCGCCACCTTGACGCTTGACGTATGCTACGACGGTCTTGTCGTCTGCATTTTGTAGTACTTGCGGATTGTTGAGCTGATCGTTGACGTCGTTGAAGAGCGGTGGGCGTGATTCGTCCTTGGGAGCCATGTTGAGAACGTTGATCAGGGAATGCGAGGCGGCCGAGACTTGATCGAGTGGTCGTGTGTCCTGCTCAGAGCCAGAAGCAGCTTCGGCCTCAGTCTCATTTCCTGAACTGGCAGCGACTTCGCCGTAGATGTCTTCGGCGAGAGAGTTTTGCCTATCTGGAGCGTAAATGGAACGGGACCGTTTGCTGGACGAGTATGACCGAATTGAGGCGTCGTCTCGGCTGCCGTGATTGCTGCCATTGCCATTCATGACAGACAAGCCGTTCGCCGTAGTGCTTGCATTGCTATTGTAGCTCGAAGTGATATTGTTTGGCGGCGAAAAGGGTTCGAAGGATGTAAAAGTCGTGTTCTCTTGTGGTCGGCCTGCACTCTGGAGGGATTGATTCGATGCTCGGGCACGCGGTCTGATCCTCTGAGTCGATGACCTTCTCGAGGACGACGCTTGACGCCGGATTGGCCGTCCAAGGTCGTCCATGATTCAATGAATGCGCTGAACGGAGATGTCTGTTTCTTGGGCAAAGAAGACGACGACGATGGTAAACATGATTGTTTAAACCTCCTGCTGATCCATCCAGACTAAAAGGTTCGGTCCGATGAGCTTTCCCCGCTTCCGCTGCAAACCGTCATCGAGAGCCATCCCTCTGTCTCATTTCCACGAAGGGGTTCGAAGGGATGCCCAATCTCTCCTGCATCTTGAATACGTGCTATCTCGACCCGCGCGACCATCTTTGCAAGCGTCATCATAGCCTCAATCCTGTTGAAGCCCATCGCTCTACAGGCTTCAATCTATATCTCCTGGACGACACGCGCAACCCACGCTCTGCCAAGCTGAGCCTCAAGGCATGACGTTTAGCGGCCTCAGAATAGATGGAAGGCGCATCGCAGATTCTTCCAGAAATTTTCTCCCAATCTAAAGAAGACTTGAAACATCCGAGGACAGGGTGACACGATGGTCCGGCGCCGAGTCCATGGATGAAGGGACAGATGGATATCGGTCCCCGAGATACAATACCTATCGTCCCTCCTCCACAGGTTCGCGGTCATCAGGGTTCAACGGTCCCGCGTGGTCCTGGATGAGATGAACCAGTTTCGAAACAGCAAACGTCTACAGAGTCGAGCAGACATCACACAGACTATCTTGAGATGTCCGGACTCAGGCTTAGAATGCATTGATGCCCGATGAGTCTGCCGTTACAGATGTCGCTATATGAAGCCCCTGACAGGATGCGCTTGCGCTTGCGCAAGGCTATTGAGCGGACGTTCGACTGGCAGATATTATCCGGTCGGGTGAAGCTGACCATGCATCCTATCTGAACCTCTCGTCCGTTCGCAACCTGGACCCATCAAGAGTTCCAGCGAACAGCAAGATCCAGAAGCTCACTGGCTTGAAGCAGGTACTGTTGAAGTGCTTCTCCATTGGCCCAAGATCAGGGACTGCGGCAGTCGCATGATTCAGTCAACCGGCAGACTCTTTCTGTACTCCCATGGATGCAATCTAGGATGGCCACGTTCTGGAATCCTAGAAGCGTTCTGCAGCTTGCATTGGGGCTCATGTAGCCAAAACTTGCAGTCAATTGCAACAGCCAATGTCTGGTAATTACTCTCTCCAAGCTGAAAGGTTGTCACCGTTCGAAACCCGGCATTCAGCACATAGAATTCGATCTCCCGCGGCACTTTGGGGTCCGGCAGAATGGACGATCTGCCCTTCGAAGCTCTCAAGTGGCTTCTGAAGTCCCAGCCATGGCGACGTCTCCAGTATTGCCGAAGTTGACATACGAATTCGTCGGGTTGATTTCTGGAAAGATGTGTTTGCCCCATATCTGGCCTCTTGGATTTTGTCACCAGTTGTGTGTTGAGTATCCGGTGTCGTAGTATGCCTCAGCGCAGTACTCGCTGAACGTGATCATCTCGACCCCGCAGACGTGGCCTCGTGGGCGAACTCGTACAAAGAGCTCACCATCGCATTCCTCAATGTCTGTAGAGGTGGCGCGACCGAGGTCACGGAGTGAACGGAACAAAGCTTTGACAAGCGTTCTTCATTCCTTGCATTGTCTTTGTTGAAGAGTAGTCAAAGCACGCTTCCAGGACAGAGTATGCTGATTGACTGTTTCGCATTCAATGGATGTACGACAGTCCAAGGAATATCAAAGAGGAGTCCTCAGGCTTGCCTGATTGTACGAGGTCGAAGCGGTCATTTTGTTTCGGAGCCGGCCAGGCATTCTCTTTCTGGTCATTTGGACGGGGTCGTAGTTGACACAAGCCATGTCGATCAGAGGTCTTCTGGAACTGGGCAACTTAAATCTGTTCTTCCTGCTCAGAACAATCAAGCGCTCATCGTTCGGTGGCAGTTGGCTCTTTTCGACCAGGCCATCGCAAGAGCGCATATTCGCAGAGCTTGTCTGTACAGTCGTTTTGGAAGACCCGAGAGGGTTTTTCGTCACAAGCTATCGACCTGGAGCGGAACCGAGTCATTTGTCCGTCAGAAACGTCGTTGATCCAATGTGCCGTCCGCCGTGTGGAAATTGATGTCGAGAGAAAGCAAGTCGTGATGGAAGACGTGTGAGAAACGAGAAGCTGCAAGTTTGTCGAAGACGGACGTGACGTTGTCTTCTATTCCTGATGCTCGAGCATCTTTGGTGCGCGTTGCGGCGGTATTGCAAGGTCGACGGCAGGAAGACACAAATCCAGTCCGTTTCTCGAGCAAGCCGGACAGATAAGAAGCGATTCCTTTCGTCGGCCACATCGCGCGATGGAAGGATGCGTCTTCCTCTCTCACCAGGGCTCAGAGAACCTCGTCTCCGAAGATACGCTCCACGTTCTCATGCGCTAGAAGAGTGCATGAAAATTCGTGGGATGGTCGAGATGTTTCAAAGAGGTAGTGAGAAGCTTGCCGAGAGCCAACCAACCCTTGTTATCCACCATTCTCGTAGCTCATTGTCAAAAGGCACGAATGAATCGAGTTTGCTTTGAGTGTCCACTGGAGATGTCTGAACCATCTTCTGGAGGGGTTGAGCCTCTCGCCATTCACGCACAAGATACGGGGCACAGCACAACGGGAGCAGTGCAGCAAGTTGTTCCAATGGTATTCTTCTATCTAGGAGTGTTCCTTGTTCTCCTTCTCTGCCTTGACGGCCTCATTCTTCTCCTCGTCCTTCTTCTGGGCCTTGCTGCCGGGCTTGATGTTGCCCACGAGGCGTGTGAGGCCAGAGGCCACCCAAGGGCGACGTGGCTGCTGCTGCTGCTGCTGCTGTTGTTGGTGTTGCTGCTGCTGCTACTCAACAATCAGTATACCACCCTGAGCCTGTCGGGGGATGAGAACATCAGTATCACATACCTCTTGCTCGTCGCCAGCGTCACCCTTGCTCATACGACCCTGTCTCTCCTCATCCATCTTCTGTCCTCCCTGTTAGCAATAGCACCCTGAGAAATCCCACGAATCCACTCACGGCAAGCCACTTCTGCAGCTGCTTCCTCTTGTTGTGAGACTCGAGCCCCCATGCTCGGCTGGCCAGACCGGAGAGCTTCTTCTCGAGGCTTTGGCCGTGTTCGTTGGCCCAGCGGTTGGCCAGACCGGGACCGGGCTTCTCTTCTTTGGTCATTGCTTCTATCGCTGTTAGTATGGCTCGTATCATCTGCAGAGATGCATGACATACTTTTGTTGCAGTGGTGGTGTGATGAGAGCGAGAAGAGGAGGGCGCGCGAAAAGCGCAACTCGGGTCAGGCTCAAGAAGTCGAGGAGGCAGGAGCGACGACAACACCTAGCGCCTGAACGGGAGGCGACCGCACATGCATGTACCTGCCAACCCGAAGCAGCAGAAATGCACGATTGAGTTGATTTATCTCTATGGGTCCAGAGAGATGATGCTTTGCAACTCCTCGACTCTCGTATCTCGACGGAAATTCACAGTGTTCTGAAAGGCATCTTGCATTTTGACAGCATGTCCACGAATTGATCACAGGCACAAGACACAAGAAGAGGAAGGCACAAGTCAAGCAGCGAAAACTGTAAATACGAATAAAGCCAGACTGGCGTGGGTGGGGTATCATGCGATAAACTCCAGAGAAAAAACAACGAAAAAACAACAACCAGCTGCGCGGCAGCGATTTCTCATGCCCTCGTATACTTCATAACAATATCATTGCTCATGGCATCATGCGTAGCAAACGGGAGACCGATCTTGGTTGATGACGATGATGAAAGCTCAAAGTCTCAATGTGCGGGTCGATGCTGCAGGCATAACACGTCAGAAAACACGCCCATGACACGTTGGACAGGGCACTCAACACGTACGCTTGGGTTCCAAGTTCACTTGCCAAAGACGTTCTTGACCTTCTTGACGGCATCGTCGAGGTTGTCGATGATAACGTCACGCTTGCGCTTCTGAGGGCCAGCGTAAGGAGGGTAGGTGCACTTGCCGGTGCCGTACCAAGGGTCGTTAGGAGCTGTGAACGATCATCAGTATCGAGCAAGGAAGCGAAGATCTCAAAAACTTACTGCCGTTGACGCGGTAGTAGTCGGCAATGTGGTCCTCAGGCAGCTTGCGGGCGTTGGCGGCGACTTGGATCTGAAGGAGAGTGATGTTGCCAGACTTGTATTCGGGCAAGTACTTCTTCACGTCGAAGGCAGTGAGACGGGGCATCTCCTTGGACTTCTGAGTAGCGAGGGAGTTGAGGCTGTCAACGCGCTCCTGCTCGAGGTCGTTGGCGCTCATTCTGCTGATGCGGTCGTAAGACTCATCAAGGGCGTTGATGATGTCGCTGAAGGTGGTGCACTTCGAGCTGGTGGAAGGGTTCTTGGGAGTGTGGGTAGGCATCTTGAGTGATTGAGATGTTTGATAAGAAGAAGGGTGAAGAAGGTTTGTATGATGTTTGAGGTTGGTTGCAGACGAAGGATGCGTGTGCAGGTTGTGAGAAAAGATGGGTGTGGAAAGAGGAGAGTGGGTGGATGTGAGAGGAAGACGGAGAGCTTGGATGGTTGGTATAGACGGTCCAAGCTTGCCTCGACAGTCGCTGGACGCCCAGACTTTCACTTGTTCGTTGTTCGACGAGCCTCCGTCCAATCACATGATGATGACATCGTCGACGGCAGGGTCCTCTCGATGGTCGACATCGGGTTGTTCATCGCCTTGGAGTAAGTCACAGTGCCTGGTTTCGATAAGAGTGCCTCTTGTAGAGTGACCATTGGGACCATTAACATCTACTTACTGCACATGCCGAACGGTGTCGACCTCCGGCCATGAGGTAAGTGCTATTAGCTACAGACGATACAATGCCCTCAGAGCTGGAAGTACACACCCGAACCGTCGTCAATAGCTCCGTTCGCCAGAGAATCCTCAGCCATAATCCTCTGCTCATAGCTCAGTCCGTCCGACACATCTCAGCGATTTATCGCAGCACCTTGGAACGAGAGAGCGCTGTAGGTCAAACGTAGCTCTACGATGGCACATTACGCTTGACGAGTCTCACGTTCACACCTTGCTGCATCACGAACCAGCTGTAGAATGATGATTAGCACGACGGTCGAACGATACAAAGACCAAGTGACTCACAAGCACGTCTCTTTCCACTCTGCGTTCTGATCGGCGAGCTCAATGTTATAGTGGAGGAACAGGGTTGGTATCAGCTTGGACATCTCCATCCAGCTGATATCTGAAGCGGACATGGTCAGTGACAGATCAGGACTCTTCGCAACAACAGCCACTTACTCCTTCCAAGGCACATTCGAGCACCTGAGCCGAACGTGAAGAAGAATCGACCTGGCAACATCAGTATGGTCACCACTTGCTGCCTCGAGTCGACTTACGCATATCTCCGGTATCCTCCTTCAGCCAACGATCCGGGCGGAAGTCCTCGACATCTTCGCCGTAAACTTCTTTGTTTCGATGAATCACCCACGGATTGGCACCAACGACGGTCTGCAGTAATGTCAGCTTAGCTGTCCAAAGTCAAAGCTCGAGGAACATACTCCGCCTGGAATAAAAGTGTTAGCAATGGTGGCGCCGCCAGCTGGAGTCACTCGAGGCAAGCTCATGCCCACTGCTGGGTGACAGCGTAGCGCCTCATACATGACGGCCTGCAAGTACGGCATGGCATCTGCCTCTGCCAGCTTGACGGGGTTGCTAAGCTTTCCTTGCCTTCTGAAATCGTCAATCTCCTCGATCAGTCTTTGCTTGTACTGCGGGTTCTTGAGCAGGTAGTAGATGATGGCACGAGTGGAGATCGCAGTAGTATCGCTACCAGCGAAGATGTTTGAGGTCGCCATGCTGATGACAGCATTGTCGTCGAGTTCGCCAGGCTTGTCGCTCTGTGCCTTGTGCAGCTTTGAGAGGATGTCTTTGCGCTCGCTTCCACGATCCATCCTGGCGGAAATCTCTTTGGCGGCTAGGGTACGAAGAGATCCATGGCGGTTGTTGAGAGCAAGACGATTGCCGATGATTGGCATCAGGCGGTCATGAAGCCAATAAAGCCATGGGACTTGTCCGATCCATGCGGCAGACTGTAGAGCGCCCTCGATCTGTGCGAAGGATCCATCGTCGGCCTGAGCGTCCATGAAGCCGAAGCTCTTCGAAAAGGTAATCTCTCCAATAACGTCTTTGCAACCGATTAGTCAGGTAAGTATAATGTAGATGAATATTCTGCCTACCGAAAGCAAAGAGCTGTGCCCATTTGCCCATGTCGACAACTTGATTCTGGCGTTCGCTCATTGCATCCAAGAACCTCTTCACGCTGTCGTCGACGTACGGCTCCAGATCCTTCAAGCTTGTCATCGAGTATGCTGAGCTGATCAAGCTTCTCTGCTTGCCATGCAGCTTCTCGTCCTTCTCCGCGAACAAGTCAAACTTGCGGTGGCCTTGCCACACTGAATACCAGTCACTCTTACGAAACTTGGTACCAGCGCCGTAGATGGTCTTGATGGCTGAAAGGTCCGCTATGCTGACTTCGTTGGGGCCATTGCGAACGATAGGGCCGTGCTTTTCGTGTAAAGCGATCATGGTTCTGTGCATGTCACCGTCCCAGCTGTGCTTCGTGATCCATAGTCGAGAGAGACTGGCCCAGAACGGTCCGGGGACGGAAGCAAGTGGATGGAAGAACCTCTGATATACGACGTACGCCGATACACAAGCTGTGAGGAAGAACGATAGCAGGACAATGTTAGAGGCTTGTCCTATAAGCGGAACGGTCGGGGATTGAATTGCAGGCATTTTGTCAAGATTGGTCAAGTCGAAGCAACGAGATGCGGACGGGTGTCCTCTAATTATATGACCTCCCTACTGTGTATCACTTCGGAGAGTTCAACGAGCAGCCCTACTCAGGACGATGATTTGACGTCTGTATAAGCTTTGGAAGATGGGGGAACTCATGCCGAACCCTGAGGTACACCATATCAGGCTAGTCAAAGCTCATCTGACCAACGAGAAACCTCCAGCGATGCAGGAAACAGAGAAAGGAAGACGGATCATGTTCGCACCGAGAACGAGTCTAACGAGAGATGGAATCCTGGAGGTAAACGCGGGGTACTGCGATCATGGGGAATGTGGAGGTCCCGGCTGACTAATCAACAGGCCTCGACTCGAGATGTCGACAGACTCCCGAAAAGCACTTCGACTTGTGCCGGCCGCGGCTCTGCCGGATCACGACCAACGGCAGAACGAGGACTCGATTTCGGTCCACCAAATCGCTCTAGCTTGGCTGTAGATTGACCCCAGGAATGATTACGATTGGTGGTTTGGGGAATGGAGGCCCCGCAAATGTCATGTTGCCCTTTTGCGGCAGAGGTCTGTCTTCAATTCGGGAGCAGCCAGGCAGCCGAAAATGTTATAGAGCTCTGCCGTAGCTAAGTACACAGGCAAGTCAGCATTCATACATAAGCTATGTGATCGCCATCGTCTTAACAGCCATCACCTCCCCAACTTCCTCTCGACTAACACGATATCCTCTGGCTCCGAGTCTATCCTTCTTTTCCTACCCATATACATAATACACCATCATCATGCCTACTGAGAAGTACGACATCGTGATCGTAGGAGCTGGCCCTGTCGGTCTCCTACTATCGACCTGCCTTGCAAGATGGGGTTACAAGATCAAGCACATCGACATGCGACCCGAGCCCACAGTCACCGGAAGAGCAGACGGAATCCAACCACGATCACTCGACCTCCTCCGAAACATGGGTCTTAAGCGCGCTATCATGGCTCACGAGCCTGCCAAAGTTTACGAAGTCGCCTTCTGGGACCCTTCAGAGCAAAGCAAAGGCATCCACCGCACTGGCACGTGGGCATCGTGTCCTAGCTTCCTCGATGCTCGCTACCCTTTCACCACTCTGCTTCATCAAGGTCTGATTGAGCGCGTTTTCATTGCCGACATGGAGAAGTATAACGTTCAGGTTCAAAGACCTTGGAGAATCACCGGTTTCAAGAATGATGGCCTGGACAAGGAATACCCGGTCGAGGTCAACATTGGACACGTCGATGGTGACGAGAAAGAGACGGTCAGAGCCAAGTACCTGTTCAGTGGCGAGGGAGCTCGCAGCTTTATCCGCGAGCAGCTTGGTGTCGGCATCACACACAAGGACCCCATCACACATGTTTGGGGTGTCATGGACGGTGTCGTCCGTACCAACTTCCCCGATATCAAGATGAAGTGCACAATTCACTCCGATGCTGGCTCAATCATGGTCATTCCTCGCGAGGATAACATGGTTCGTCTGTACATCCAGATCGCTTCCTCAACAGACAAAGACTGGAATCCCCGCAAGCAAGCAACAACGGAAGAGGTCCAGGAGGCAGCCAAGAAGATCATGAAGCCTTATGAGATCGAATGGGACCGTGTTGAGTGGTTCTCGGTCTACCCCATCGGACAGGGTATCGCCGACCGCTACACTCTTGACGAGCGTGTCTTCATGGGCGGTGACTGCTGCCACACTCACTCTCCTAAGGCTGGTCAGGGTATGAACACGGCCTTCTTAGACGCTCAAAACTTGGCCTGGAAGATTCACCACGTCGAGAGCGGCTTCGCAGACCGTTCTATCCTCAAGTCTTACGAGGTGGAGCGAAAGTTGATCGCTGAGAACCTTCTCAACTTCGATAACCAATACGCCAAACTGTTCTCACAACGTCAGCCCAGCGCCGGCGAGGTCAGCAAAGCATCACAACAAACCGGCGAGAACCAGGTCGAGGACAATGAGTTCATCAAGATGTTCAAGTCGTCTTGCGAGTTCACTTCAGGCTACGGTGTCGCTTATAACCCCAACATCTTCAACTGGTCGAAGGACCACCCCGCACAGTCTCCCCTGTTCCTCTCCAAGGAGGCCGGTACCACAACTCAACGCACTGGACGCATTCTCACAAACGCCACTGTCACAAGAGTAGCGGATGCCAACGTCGTCCACCTCGAGCAAGAAATTCCCCTCAACGGCAGCTGGCGCATCTACCTCTTCGGTGGTGAACCCAGCAAGACCAAGCGCGCCATCTCAGACTTCGCAGCCGGCCTGTCCAGGAAGAACTCCTTCTACAGCGCCTTTGGTCACCCCAGCCTCGACCAAGTCTCCTACCACGAGAAGCACAACCCTCACAGTCTCTTCTTCACCATCAACACCATCTTCAACGCCAAGCGCCCTCAGATCGAGATCAGATCATTGCTTCCCGAAATCCTGTCTCGCTACTTCGACCACGTATATGCTGATGATGTCTGGGACCAGAAGGTACCTGATGCCAAGGCAGCCGCTCACGCAAAGATGGGTCTGTCGCAAGAAGAGGGTGGTGTCGTTGTTGTCCGTCCTGACGGATATGTTGGCTGTGTTGTCAAGCTTGTCGAGGGCACTGGCACTGTCGATGCTCTTAACAACTACTTCTCAACCTTCACATCCAAGAAGGTCGGTGGTGCCGAGAGAGCAAGCTTGTGAAAAGAGTATATGTCAAGATATGATGCTATGGTCGGTTTAGTTTTTGTGCTGTTCTAGATATCCCCAAGATTTAGCGAATCTGAAATTTTGTCTCTTTATTACATCTACTACTTGTTGGCCGTTCAGATCCCTTTCATGTGTTGTTTCTAAGCTTGTACAGTATGGGAACGAACGATCAATTGTCGAGCTCGTCCCCATAGACTCCCTCCTTTGCGTGGATGCTGTGGACTGTGTGGTGGTCAGGGTGGGTAGTACGACCATGTTGACATGCAATTATCACTTCCATTGTGCTTTTATTTTGCTAGCAAACCTTTAACATTGACCTTGTTAAAGGTTCAGACTATCTGGGTCCTGTCTAGGCTACATTCGCCACACGCACTCGCGTTTCGTTGCGTTGGCGATGATTTATTGGCGGGCCCGCAGATTCGATATCGAGCCACGTGCTGACTGTCGACCTTTCTCGTGGTGAACAAATTTTCATCATCTTCGTTTCGATGTCAGGATTGCAGACCAATATATTCTTATAGGCAATCAATAAGCTGTATCGTCTACCTATACGTCTTAAGTCATGTACTTCTCACCACGACCAGAATTGCGAGGACACTCCTGAGACGCTCATGTTCGCTTGGAGCCGCTCCTGGATTCCGCTTTTCTTGAGCCATCTTGCGATCGCTTGAACCACAAATCAACGACTGTAACAAGACTCTATTATAGTTATGATGCCTTAGGCCACCCTCTCCATGATCCACACCCACAAACAAGGACGGCCCTCATCTTAAAAGTCGGGCCAAGGACACGGTCTAGCGTGTGTGGGGAGCGAGGCCGAAGTCAGCCACCAACGACAGAGGCTGAAGCATTCTTTGGCTTTTAGCGGCAGTCCAAGCACTGCGCCGCAGTGCGTACAAGATCCACCACGTCAGGATACGAAGGAAAAGATGGACCTTGAACCAACAGCTGGACGACAGCAAAGCAGCGACGCTCTTTGCATGATCGAGAAGGGCAGTGATATGAAGAGGGCCTCGAACATCTTTGCCAGAATGGAGATGCAATTAACGCGCGGCCCCTTGAGAAGAGTCTCGTCAAACTCGTGTTTCAGATTGATCTTGTGTCAATCTTCAGGATTAGAGTGAGCAAGGTGCAAAGGTCGAAGAGCACAAAAAAGCGCCGACTCGCTGAATGCGCCCGCTGGACCTTTCTTTTCCCCTCCGTCACTTGCATCAAATCAAGCAGCTGCAGCAGACCCCCTTTTTTTAAAGTTGCCCTGCAGGAAAACAATACGAATTTCTTGTTTTCTCTCGACATCATCCTCACGAAGCAAACATACGAGACATCCGCGGAACCATCGATTCTACACAATTTAATTACAACAAATCTTTTGCTCGCACTATCTGCCTTTTTACACCGCCGTTGTCACCCGTTGGCAAACAAACCACATCAACAGTTTCTCCGCAAAAGTCAACAAAAATAGTTCCCAGCATTTGACGCCATCGAAACGGTTCAGGACTTTGGGCAAAACAACATTTGAGGTGCACCATTCTGATCTTTCTCTCTCTTTCGACCGAATCTCGAAAACCGAACGACCACACACGCATCTCTCGACACAACAACCGCAATCATGTCGCGCAACTCATTCGACGAGGGCGATGACCAGATCACCCCACTCGCCCGCCAGTTCACCCAAACCGAAGAAGGCAACCGCGTCCTTCAAATGGGAAACATGGCCGCCGCTCGCCGTAAGAATAGCATTCACCGCACCAGCCCTCCTAATGGCCTAACAGACCACAACAACCGCAACGCCTCTCCCCCAAACAACGGACATGTTCGCGAGCAAATACCCAGCGAACTGCCCGCACGCAGCAAGACCACATCCGGCGGTGGCATGTCTAGATCAAAGTCGATGAAGCAGGCGTTGGGAAGAGCAATGTCCACCCGTGACCGCGAACCTCACAAGGAACACACCATCTCCAACACGGGCTTTGCACCCTCTCGCTCAAAGTCCCTGCGCGCACCGCCTCCTCCCCGTCTTAATCTGCGCAGACAACAGGAAGCTGCCAAGAAGGGAGAAGAGCCCGTCCCTGTGCCCGATTTCCCTTCACCGGGAAGAGCACCCAGGGGTCAACGTATCTTCGACCCTCAAACTATCGCCGAAGACGAAGGTGTGGACGTGGAGAAGACGGGAGGATGGGCTGTGGATAAGAAAACACAGAAGAAGTTGGACGATGAGAGGGCCAGGATTGAAGAGCAGGAGAGGCAGAATGTGTTTTCTGGCGATGATGGAGATATCAGGCACAACAAGACCGGAAGGCAACGAAGCAAGAGTTTCAAGGAGTTCTTCAAGAGAGGTTGAGAGACCTCCTTTGAGCTTCGCCCTCGGGCTCTTGGTGAAGTTGTTGTAAGCGGTTCTTTTTTTCCCTTTTGTTCTTGCATTCGCATATGGTTTCAGCTCATGCATTTCTTTTATTTACGGCCTGAGTTATCACGCTCACTTTTAATCTCTGATACCCAATCATCCATTGCTTAGAGTACGACAGTCACCGAAGGTCATGCTTGGTTTTGTGTATAGATGGCATTTTTTTGTTCCCTTGTCTGGTCTGCCTCTTACTACATTTTTCTGTTTAGTTCAGCAAGCATTCTGGTTTACCTTTCTCTTCACGTCTCCTACACTTCACGTTGATTCCATCAGCTTCGCTCTGCATTTTGATAAAGAGACCAAACATTCCAGGAGGTATATTCGTATCTATATATTCATCTCTATATATCGCGCTCTACTTCAGTCTATTCCGCATAACCTTGGTCATACTTCTAAGCCCACTTTGTCTCTCTTTCTGCCCATCGCATAGGAAAAGCTTTACCACAGGCCATGCATGAATCCATCCTTTCTCCTCGTGCACACTCACTTCCGTCTTGACCTCCTCCGTGAGGAAGTCCACCAACTCTCTAGTCTCGGGTGCAAACACCTCTTCAGCACCATAAATAAAGAACCAGCCTTTACTAGGCGATGCTCGTCTCCACCACTCTCTATCTCTGCATTTTCCTGGCGAGACCAAAGAGTCGTCGGCAGAGGCTTTAGTGCCGATGTATTGGCTCCCGTAGAGATGGAGGGAGTCGGCGTTGAGGTAGTCGCTAGGTGTATCTTTATTCTTTGGCGATACGATGACGGCCCAGGGTGAGATCATGATCCCTAGGCCTGGTAGTTGGGTCCTGAGCTTTGGCTCTTGAGACATGTAGAGTAATAGACTTAGCATTAGTGTTGCACCTGCCGAGTCGCCGCTTACGACTATCCTTGACGAATCCTCGATTTTGGACAGAACGTATTCGTAGCCGAGAAGGGTTTCGTGGACTTGAGTTGGGTAGGTGGATTCCGGGACCAGAGTGTACTCCAGAGCAAAAAGAGCTGGATTGGAGTACCCAGATTCTTTGAGAATGCTGACCCATGCAAGCAGAAACTCAAGATAGAAGAAACTGCTGCCCATGGAAAATCCACCACCTGTACATCATCAGTAAACCCACATCTCCCAAACAATCTCATCAAAAGACTCACCGTGACAATAATAAACCACAACATCCGGTTTCTTCTCTTCATCACAAATCATCCAAATACCATGCAACCCATCCTTCTTAACCTCTTTCCACGGAATAGCAGATTTCGTGTATCCATGCCTCAACATGCGGAACCAGAAAAAGGGCAATGCGACGCCCTTTGAAAAGAACACTTTGCCAATCTTGGCTGGGATGTTGGCGAAAGCATAGCGAACGCAGCGGATGACGAAATCTTGAAAGGGAGTGGCGTGTTGGTTGAAAAGGGATTTTTGGGATTGGGGTGTGTGGAAACGCTCTCTGATAAATTGGTAGGGGAGTTGGAATACTGGAGATATTCGTCAGTCCAAGTGACTCGATTTCAGGGGGGCATACGGGGGTGGATGGGGAGAATCATACAAAAGAATGGCAATGCTGTTACCACGCAAGAGACAGTTTCTATTAGTCCAACTCTGATGAGCAATTGAGGTGCAAGGAAGATGAGGAACGCTATGCAATCCAGATATGAAATTTGGTTTAATATCATGATTGCGGTGTATACATGAAGTGAAAGTGATATGGGCAATTGCAAAGGTTGAGTTGGGTGGGTTGTTGGAAGGAACCAATGATGTAGTTGATCAGGGTCTTCCATTTGTGGAGATGATCGACATGGCAGGTTCGATGAAGCTCACCAGGTTGATGATTTGGTCATTGATTCCATGCTATCGATTCAATTGAGAGGGACAGTCAAACGGGTTTCACCTCACTTGAGAAGAATAGTCTACTACATGTCGATAGCTCGGTCATTGTATTCTTTTGAGTCTTACTTTCGACGAGCACTTCGAACAGGAAGGAGCGATGAAGTTCGTGGCTTGACCGAAAGAGTTCTCTTGACACACGTGGTAATGCGCTGAACAAGTCTCTGATCACAGAAATGACCATCACCTCAAGTCAGTCATCTTCGAGGGCAATTGAAGCATAGATGGAAGAAAAACAGACAACAAGTAATAGAGACTATCACGTGCGGCACTCGGTAAAGCTTCCTCGTTTCTTGCAGCGGGAGCATCCGCGATTGCGCGTTGGTCATTCTAGAGTTGGATGCTGATTTCACAGACCTGATGCGCATTATTATCGCAACATCCACCTCCGGCTACCAGACATTATTCACCAGGCCGGTTACCTCACATCGGCGTGTGAACTGAGTCGGCATCATGGCGGCCGTCCAGGACCAAGCGGCCATTGATTTCGCCAGGTCAGACTAAACCAAATGTTTCCAGCATGCGCAATCACTCACATGCTCCTCAGCTCACTCACTCCATCCGACATTCCGATCAAGCTACGATGCGCCACATGCAGCAAGCTCGCTGTCAACGCCTTCAAGCTCCAATGCTGCGACTCATCCATCTGTCAAGATTGCCAGGCAACACTATCCGAAGCCTGCCCAGTATGCAGTCACTCTCCTCTGGACCCCGACATGTGCAAGCCCAACAAGTCATTGCGCATGACCATCCGATCCTTCATCAAGGCCGAGGAGAAGAAGAGAGCTGCCGCTGCTGAGGCTGCCGCAGCAGCAGCCGCTGAGCCCGAAGAGACGCCAATCCAACCATCCGAGACACCTGCCGATCAATTACAAGAAGAGTCGGAGGCCCAGGCCGAGGTATTCGCTGAGATAAGCCAGGAAGAAGGCGCCGCTCCCGCAGATGTCGCAGATGATGCGACCGCGCCAGAGGCCACCGACCCACTCGCTCAGGTTGAAGAGGTGAGATTTCATTGCTCTAGATATTATTACAACATTCTGACATTGCCGCAGGTTTCTGAACAACCCGCGACCGGAGACGTCACGGATCCGGATCAAGCTGAGCAGACAACTGGACCTGAGGAAGACGCTGTTGCGCAATCAATCGAAGGCGTCGACCCAGAGAACACTGAAGGCGACCAAAAGGATGTACCGGAGGACAGCGAGACCCAACAACAGGACCAGAATGGCCAGGACGCTACCCAAAACAACATGCAGAACATGGACTGGAACGCTGCTAACGGATTTAACCCTATGATGAACATGGCCAACGGTTTCAACCCGATGATGGGCATGATGGGTGAGTTTATCAATTCTTGAGCAGCTCTCGAACCGTGCTAACACCATCTCAGGCATGCCTGGAATGAATCCCATGTCCATGTTTGGTGGCTTTGGCCCCGGCGCAATGGGCATGCAAGACATGAGTGGTATGAACATGGGAATGGGCTTTGGTGGCGGTTTCGGTGGCAATTGGAATGGACAGCAGGGAATGGGCGGAAACTTTGGCGCTGGCTATTATCCCAACGCTGGATATAATCAACCCCAAATGCACCAAGGAGGCTATGCCAATCAACAGTTCCCCAATCATAATAACTACCAGAACCAGAATCGCTTCCACCAGCGTGGTGGTTTTGCTGGCCGTGGGAGAGGCGGCGGTGCCTTTGTTGGTGGAAATGCTGGTTCATTTAACCAATCTAACCCTCAGGCCCAGCAAGACGACGCTTCTCATCCTCAGGATTCTGAACACGGCGATCGTCGTCCTTCTCAAGCCGGTACCGATTCTGCTGAGGCTGGTGCTGAAAGACGCAACTCCCAATCTGTAGCTCCCGCGTCCCAGATGCCAGCAGAAGAGACATCTGCCCTAGAGCAACAGCCAGATACCGCCAATGAGGAGACTAACGAACAGATGCCTGAAGGTGAAGAGCAAACAGAAGCTCAAGGTTTCGAGAATGGTGACGAGATGCAAGGAATGCAAGACGAAGAAGGAAATCAGATCATGCATTCGAACAATGAAGGTAAGCTTGTTACGTGATTGATTGTGAAAACCATCACTCATACATCCAGGTGCAAACATGATGGATCCCAATGCCTTCAGCCCAGCCATGATGGCTATGGGTGGTTTCAACCCTGCCATGACACCGATGATGCCATTTGGTAATCAGAACGGCTTCTTCCCGCAAAACAACTTCAACGGAGGATTTGGCGGAAGAGGAAGGGGCGGGTACAGAGGCAGAGGCGGCTTCCGTGGTCGAGGTGGCTTCAATCCCAACATGCACGGCGGCTTCAATGGACATATGTCACAACCTCCTGAAGATTTCACAGTCGTTGCAGGATCCACAGAAGGTCCACCAATTGATGCTCCCAAGGGTCCCAAGGCTATGCGTGAAGGTCTTCCCAACAGTGGCATCTATAGCAGAGGTGGCTATCAAGGTGGAAGAAACGCTCATCACACACCCACTCCTCAACCTCAATCTCTTCCTGCTCAATCACCACAGCCGCAGAGAGAACGCAGCCAGTCTCCTGTCCGCGACAACAGAGAACGTGGTCGTTCGCCTTCGCATTCTGCATCCGGCTCTCATAGCCGCAAGCGCAAGCATAGTGTCGAGTCTCAAGGCAGTGAAGCTCGCGACCGCAGACGTGACAGACGTCGCCGTCATGAAAGAAAACACGATGACGAGCCTGTCGATGAGAGAAGAGAGGTGACAAGATCCGACTCCGGCGACGAAGACACATCTAGGCGATCACGTCGCCGTCGGGACAAGGATAAGCACCGTTCAACCCGCGACGCCAGCAGAGACCGCGACCACCGTCGCCGCCGTAGTAGATCTCGCGGCGGCGAAAAGGATCACCGCACCACCAACGACGACGCCACCTCGCGACCTAAGAGCCGCCGCGAGCGCGAACGCGAAAGGGAAAAAGAACGCTCCGACCGCGACAGAAATGATCGCGACCGCAAACGCTCACGCAGAGACCGCTCGACTTCTGCAAATGGCAACACAGACCACTATTCCTCTTCCCGCCGCTCTCGCCGCGACGACCCGCCACCCACTGAAGTCGACCAAGGATTCAAAATTAAGGGCTCTCGCGGCAGCAAACAGGCTTTTGCTCCACCCACCGGCCCACGCAAAGACCGCGGTAGCACCAACAACAACGAAGACCGCAGACGTCCATCTCTGCAATCCGTCGCTGTTCCCCAAGATACCTCTACTTCAGCCGCCGCAGACCCATACGCTCTAGAACGCGAAGCACGTATCAAAGAACGCATGGCCAAAGAACAACAACGACGTGAAAGCGCCACGATGGGCAGTAGCAACAAGAGAGGCAGAAACGAAGACGGCGGTGGTGGAAGAAGAGGCTCCAATGCTGGGTTTGAAGCACAGCAGAAGGGAGGAGGTAGGAAGAGTAGAAAGATCAGTTATAGGTATGAGGACGAAGAGGGTGAGGAGGCTAGGGCTGAAAGAGTGGAGAGGGAGAGGGAGGCTGGGAGATGGAATTGATGATTGCAAAGGAGGAAAGTGTAAGATAGAAGTTGCAGATGTGGATGTTTATTCGAATGGCAATGTCTCTTGCTGTACTCGATTTCCTCGTCCATCTCGTGTGTTTTGTGATATTCTCGAGTCGAGGTTCGAGTCTTGCCAATGCGTCTGTCGAGGGATGTCTTGCATCATCACTGCCCAGCTGACGGGGCCCAGACCTCCATGTACATACCGTACTCGATGTCATCACCCTGACTTCCTCCAAGTCTCTCGCGCAACCTCGCCGTCGACCCAATCTTACACAAAGAAAACCTCAGGATATCTCACTGCCCCATACACATACTTCTCTCCTCACTCCCTTCACGCCATCGACTTGATATACGTCCGTCAGAATGCAAAAGCTAAGTTTTAGTCGTCATATATATTCAAGGAGTTTCTGAGCAAACGTCTCTGTCTATGGCCTCGACAAAAGCCCATCTCTTGCGGTCTCATCTCATGAAACAGTTAGTGGTCGAAAAGCAGTGGTAGAAATGCAAGAAGGTTTCCAAGATTGGAGCAATGGTCGAAGAGGGCCCAACATAACCAAAAAGCGTAAGAGCCGTGTTTCCTTGAGCCAGCAGAGGCTATTGTGTAGCGGTCAAAATGCAAAAAGTTATTCGAGATACCCGCAGTGGCTATTGAGAGCCGACGTAGAGGCAAGGAAGTGGTGCAACTGTACTTCACCCAGAGGTTGTTTGATTCACTGTAGGTCTGCTTCTACCCAATCACCAACTCACCGTATGGAACTTGCCCACCACAGTGACAGGCAGTCAAGTGAGCACAACAGCATGACTGAGCAGCGAGTAATCAAGATCAAATCAAGTGGAGGAACAATGACAGACAGGAGCACGTACGGTTGAGTGAAGAGAAGCAGCTTTCAGGGAACTGAAGGGAGCAGCGTGGAAGGAAGTAAACAAAATCAAAGTGAATTAAAACAATAATGTACCACACTCAAGTGAGTCTAATGCCATCTGAATCTCAAAAAGTGAAGGGGTATCTATCGCTCCTGCCCATGCCTGAATCTCAAAGTGAAGAATTGTCTTCGGGTATCATATGCTCCTGCCATGCCTGGCCCGTAACGCCATGCTCGAATAAACTAAACAAGAAAAAGAAGGGAAACGTGTAGTGAAGGTGAAAGGCGCTTTGTGTGCGAGTGAAGGGCGCGTGTTGTTGTAAAGCGTGTTGCTGCTTTTGAATGTCAGTATTGTTGCTCATCAAGGGCGAAAGCGAAGTGAAAGCATACTGTAGGACATTACTCAAGGGAAGGAGTGACAACAATCTTGTTGCCAGCAGCATCTTTGCCAGTGGAGCGCTCGAGCATCACCTTCAGAAGCTCCTCGTTGGTGCCTTCCTTGATCTCGAAGACATCCTGAGGGTACTTGACTCCTTTGCTGCGGTACACCCAGACTCTGAACTTGCCCTCCGAGGTGTGCATGCACTTGGAGTGGAAGTTGACCTTGACTTTGCTCCTGAGGCTCTTGTTGTCGCCATGGATATCGTAGGTCTCGCCGATGATACCGTGGAAGGTGCAAAGGAGGAAACGAATGTCGATGTTCTGGGCGTACTGGGCGTATGCCTCCTTGCAGCCTGCAGCGTTGAGAGGTTGGTTCTTTCCGAGTCTGGCCTTGGAGAGAGGGTAAGTATGATTGAAGGAGCACAGAGTGAGGATCAGGGTACCATTGTGACGAAGATGAATGAATGCTGGAAGGGTTGAAAGGGGTTGAGATGATGATTCAGTTGGGTGATTTGTTGTGTGGGCGTGAATGATGAGATCAAAGAGATAGCAAAGCAGAAGAGAAACAACAACAAGCTTTACCAATCGACTAGCACTCGCGTCTACGAATTTCCCGACGTGATGTATTGCTAGCTCGCCAGGGGCTTGGCGGATGTAAGGTGGAAGTGAATGGAAATGGTAAATTCGCGTCGTGTAACAACCGGCGGCGCACGATCACAACCACAAACAAACCTTCAAATATTCTCTTACCTTTTTGCTATAGCAGCAACCTTCTCGACCCACGCCCACAAATTCTTACGCGCAGGCGCAAATGCCTGATACGATTCAATCACCTTCATCTGCTCACGCGAGGATAACCGCCAACATGGCTAACCTCGCAAACCCGCACGACTCCCCAATGATCAGCAACCGCAGTCAGCGCGTCAAAACTGTTTACCTCAGTGGTCCGATCAAGATCCTCTTGCCTCTCGACGAGTGCGAGGAAGTCGGGTCCTCCGGTCGCGAACAGCCTGAACTCGACGCTGACATGCCGCTTCCATCCGCCTCAGTCGGCGCAAAGAATGAAAAGATCGTCTACCTCAGCGGCCCGATCAGAATTATTGTGCCCTGGGACGATTCTGACGAATTCGACAGCACAAAGCTCGCTCCCAACACAGATATGACCACCAACCTCACTGCCCTCACTGAAGAGACTGTCTCTGAGGTCAGAAAGTTTGACTGCAACCACCCCGACGATACTTTGTCACCTTTGTAAGCGCTTCTCATATCATGAGTGAGATGGAAACCAACTGACCGCCCGTCCAGCTGCCCTTACCTCCCCGGTAACGAAATCCTTCTCAGAACTTCCGAAGACGGAGCTCCCATCAATGCCGTCATCCTCAAGTACTTCCCAGCAACTCTCTCCTGCTGCATGGTCATTCGTTTTGTTGAGCCTCACATCCTCAACAACACTTCCGAATGCGTCCTCAAACTCTATGATCGCCGCTTCTCGACACAGCATCGTGAAGACTGGGATGCTGCCCCTTGGGCCCCTGAGCTCGAGAAGGAATATCAGGAGTTTGTGAGCTGTGGCGACGCCGAAGAATTCTTCAGCTACTGGGATGCGGAGAAGGAGTGCGACGACAATTGGTCTGCAGCCTACATCAACAACAGCGAGCGATGGAGTCCAGCAAAGCGCGAGGCGTATCTGCAGTGGGAATCGACGACGACCTACGAGATTGAGAAGAAGGCCTACGAGAACATGGCCGAACTTCAAGGGAAGGATGTCCCAAAGGTCTTTGGCGAGGTCGTTCTCAACGAGCCACTCATCGCAAGCAAGAGAAACACCAGTGACGAGAACAACGAAGACGACGATGAAGATGTCGAAGAAGACTCAGCCGAGGCTGACCGCAACCCTCACACCATCAACATCCCCGGAATCCTCATCCAGTACATCAACGGCTTCCACCTGACAGACCTGCACGAACACTTGCCCAGCGAGCACTGGCAGTCCATTGTTGACTCGGCCATCGAAAAGCTCCACCACGTCCAGGAATGTGGCATTCTCAACCGCGATCTCAACACGCGTAACTTCCAGGTCGACCCTCAGACCCACAATGTCATGATGATCGATTTTGGAATGGTCTCCTTCCGCGAAGATGCTGAGGACGAAAGACAGTGGGAGTCGGCCCAGGCATGTCAAGACGAGGAAGGCGCTGTTGGCTTGCTCATGCAGAGCTACTTGAAAGAAAGAGGCGGAAGTAGCATTACCTACAAGCCCAGCGAGCGCGTTTTGAGATTGAGATACCGCTTCAATGACATCGACGGCGAAAGAGAGGGCGGCACTGCGGAGGAAGACGAGTACGTGGAGAAGCACAAGGACTTTGTTTTTCGCAAGTAGGACGAAGGAACGTGGGACATGAGCGATTGGTTTTTCTGTTGACTCCTTGAATCGCTTGTCGAAAGCTTGTTGAGATCTTGGGAAATGCTTGGGAAGTCACCAAGAGGTAGACTTTGTCACCAGAACGTCGGTAGCATAAGCAGCGACCTCAGCCAGAGGTGGCGAGTCGGTCGCATATCTCTTTGAAGATGCGAAACACCCAGCAGTATAAGTAGTCTTAGAACCAGTTCTCTTCAGTCTAAACTTCTTACACGTATGTTCACGGCATAGGTCGAGTGGTTTTTTCGTCATCGTGCCAACTCGCCCTGAACATCCCGCATTCGGCGTAGAGCATTTCATCGTTCTTTTGTCCGCTGCAAGGCTGCGAGGTCTCTGAGCTCAGTGATGACAACGTCAAAGGATCTCCGAGATGGATTCGTTCAAGTGAGGATGTCATGTGCAAGTCCAATGCATGCTGGTTGCTGAGCGTCCATTCCCGGTCGCAATTTCCATGTCGCGACGACTTTTGCGTCGAGTCTCATCGATCCAGCATGGCAGGACAGCGACACAATCCGTTCAAGATTCACTCCAATGCACATGAAAAAGACAGTTGCGAAGAATGCATATGATTGATGAAGGTGTTATTGCGGAAGAACGATGTACTGATGGCCAGACGTGAAGTCGGAGGTCAGGTTGGTGGGGCTTCGGGCCGAAGCTTCACTCATTCCTCATGCAAGTGCAAACCTGTCATGTCCAAACTCTCTGTGAACATCAATGCGAGACCTGTTCACGTTTCTCGTCCAAACTCCATTGGTTTGACTACATGTCAGCAACTACCTATGGTCTCCGACGCCCGCCATGATCGACTTGAGCACTGGATACGCTACGAGCTCCCACACAATCTCGCATATAGAACTTGCAGCAAGGGCCTCAGGCTAGTTGATGCGCATTCAAGTGCGACCCTGCCGCTCTGGTCTCTTACATCCGTGTCGGCACCTGCCTCGAGCAAAAGTGTTGCCATCTCTAAGCTAGAGTCCCATTCATGGTCTACTAGGGGTTGTCCGCGAGACGTCCGCCGTTGGGCTACAAGATGAAGCGCTGTTTGGCCTTGATTGTACATAGCGTCAGGATCAGCGCCGGCTTGCAGAAGCTCTCGGACTGCCCAAGTCTTTCCGTGTAAGACCGCTATATGGAGTGCTGTCTTACATTCAGCTGCTATTGCCCGGTCAAGACTGACTCCAGCATCTGCTGTCTTCTGACACAGATCGTGCAAAATTTCTGGTTCTCCTTGGCGAATCACAGTCTCGATGAGAGTCGGACCTCTACCCGCTGGCTCATTCTGATGATATGCGTCGAGCTCAAATTGGACCAGCTTTTGGCTGGAGCCGTACAAACTGGGGCGCAGGGAAGATGTCATTTTGACCAGGAGACCCGAACGTTCGCCTATCGTGAGTTGCTCGTTCCATTCGTTCCCCGAGAGTACTAATGCCACGATCGCATCGTCATCTGAGATGATCAGGGCATGCTTCAACCACATGGCTCGTGCGACATATCCTGTGGTATCCAGGAAGGGCTCGATAAAGGACGCGCAATCGTCCTTGAGTGCCTCTGTCAGTAAGAGGGCCTGGAAGCGTGGAGACACGACATCTTGGTTCATGTATTCTGTTGAGCAAAGGTAAAACAGGGCGTGATGCTTGACGGAGAAGATGAACTTGCGTAGAGCTGCTCCCGAGGTAACATGATACCAGTGCTCAATTGACGATAGGAGAGAGGGTCGTTCGATGGCATCGTTACTGCCTGCCACGAGAGCCTTCCATAAGCACCACAATGAGGTTTGTTCAGGCGACAGATCCGCAGTATGCAGAAGCCATGATGAGGCGGCATATGAAAACAAGCGAAACGTTACTACCGGCCTGGTTGATGAGTTGCTCGCTTGAGGCCGAAAAATGCTTGCGTTCACGGACGCAGGTTTGACTCGACTCCCCATGAAAACGTTTGCTGTACTTAAAAGCTTGTTGGAACTGTTAGTTGTCAAAGCTTGGTCAACCATAATCATGGGACTCATGGGTTTCGGCTGTCTTGATTGCGCAGGTCGCTTGATGAGTTGTGTCTTGAAGTCCGTGAAGCTCAAATACATGACGCACACGGCTCCAACCTCGAGTTCGGCTTCTTTTAGAGTTACACGAAAATCTGAGGACATGGGTTCTTGCGCTGCATCGCTGCAAAGAAATTCTTTGATACTCGAATGTGTGAAATGCAGGACGTCGTCTTGCTCGTCTAGCATGATGAGTCCGTGACACCACTGGAGCAATCCTTTAATATTGTTGATCAAGCGTTCTGCTTTGAAGCATGGCTGGCAGGGCTCAACAGAGATGGCCTCTCGAAGCTCCTCCAGATGGAGTGGTCTCTTGACCACAGACATCCATCGGAATACTTTGGCACATATATCAGTGTTGCCTTCGTGGTCGATTCTCGAGAGCAGTCTGGCGTAAGTTTCGGAAAGATCTCTAGGGAGATGTCTCAGTGCTGCCCTAATGCTTTCGTCTGTCTTTTGTCGGCAGATATCCTCGAGTTGGAACTTGACCCAAAGAATCCTGCAAAACATGCATCAGTAAAGAACAAGTGTTGGGCTTCCCAACGCGATACTGACATGCCCTGGGTCCCTGCGGACAACGCGTCAACAACTTCCTGATACAATCGATTGTCACTAACCACAAAATCTCCGTCATCTCTCTTGGTAGCCACCAACTGTTGAACGATGTCTTGCAGATCTGTTGCTCCTTTGGGACTGTGTGTGCTCACTATATAACGCGGATTCAGAAGCGTTCCCACGAGATCAGCGATACGGCTATCCCCTGCAATATACAACTTGAGGCCTGCCGGGTTTTGGTGCATGATGTTGTGGAATACTCTGAGAACCAACATCATCTCCTTGTTTGGACACTCATCAAGGCCATCAAAGACAATGATGATGCGACCTGTCCTTTTGACTACGGCACAAAGCAAATCCACAAGTCTTCTCATGTCCTGAGGATCTTCCGACAAGGCCACAGCTTCAGACTCAAGCGCGTTGAACGTGTTAACATCTTGGTCTAAGCACTGTCTTGCAAGACATCCTAGGATAGTCGCTGCTTTTAGGGAGGTCTCATCGTCGTGTTGACAAAAGAAGTACACGATCTTCTCAGAGACTTGATTGTGCTTCGCAGCCAGGTATTCTACGACATAACCAGTCATGACTGTCTTTCCAGAGCCAAGTTTTCCATGGCACCAGAACACACAAGGGTCGTTTCCGGTGATCCAGTCCATAAATTGATTGGTTTGTACGAGCCACTGCCCGGTGGAGCCGTGCCGCTGAGTTCGAGCTCTGCAAAACGCTAGTCTTTGGTCATAACTTGACAGACGATCAAGCACGGCGGCCTGGCGGACTCCTGTAGATGATGTGGTATTAGGACTCTTGTGTGATGCGCTTGAATTCGTATACTCACTTTGCCGATCTAGTTGCATTTGCGCTGCCATATGGGCTTCGGATTTTTCTCGTTGTCTGCTGTTTGCGAATATTATCCGCCGGTATTTTTCGTTTGATTGTCTTTCCAGAGTTTGAAGTTGTCTCTCATTGTGGTTCAGCTTTGCTTCGGCCAGGTGGATTGCTTCGTCCACCTCCTCGCTGGTTTGATTGATCTGGAGCAATAGCGGTTCAAAATCCGAAGTGAATGATCCTGTCACAGCTCTGAGCAGTTGTGTATATCCTCAACGGCAATGGTCAGCATGAGATAGATAAGGTAGACTACTTGTAGCGCGGCAAAGCAAACTCACCTGATCTACGAATCACTTTGACCGCTTGCTCACAACAGCGTACGACCACAGAATAGAAGTTACTCAGCGCCTTTTGTAGACCAATGGAACCCCCGTAAAGTGATTGGTATTCGCGGAGTCTTGGGCAGCGCTTGCCAATGGTCATCAATAAAGATGACAGCTTGTCAAAGTAAGTCGTGAAATTAGATGCAATCTGCTCAAGATCAGTAGATTCCCCGAGTATCTCAAGTTGGCCACAGAGAGATGGCCTTGAGCTTGTGACTGGATATTAGTGGGTTGTAGCTCTCCTATGATTGCCTCGAGCAGAACATGTTCGAGAGCGCAACTTGTGGATCCACATCGGATATGGAATATCCTTCAACGCACCTGCAACACAAGCTTAATACTGCCCCAAATCAACGCCGCAATCTGCGGGTTCGATGAAACAAATGTCTCAACGATTCCCGAGAACTGCTGGAGGGACTCGAGCAGAGGTGAAATACGCGCAGCTACGCAGCGACTCTTTCTCCTGGCGTTCTCCTGATCTAGCTGATGAGTTAACTCTGCGACTGCATGGGCGTCCGGGACTGCTTTGATGGCCTGCAACTTTGCTCTTTGCTCTGGATCCAAGGTTTCCTGGAAGGATTGCAGTGCCTTGTTCAAGGGATCGGTCGCAACAGATGTGGGAGATGCCGTCGGTCGAGATCTGAACAACGAGAGCATGATGTAGTGTCTCAGTGCAGTGTGTGCTTGATATATGGACAAAGTAGGTGTAAGGTCATCAGATAAGGTTGACGGCAGTCATCGTGTTATAATTCGTGTATGAGGACTGCCATCTGCAAGCCAGGTGTATCCGCACCAATGGCGTGCCGAGCATGCAACTCAGCCTCGCGACGCCGTGCAGTGCTCCCGACCCAATCATGCTGGGGCTGATTCCACCAGTGTAGCAGACATACGAAAGACCAGTCCCTAGATGGGCAGATAAATGATGTACCTCAGGGCTTGTAAACTCAGGCGGCTCGACACGTTCTGTATCTCTTTCCTAGGACGGCGGGCGTCTTCAGCTGACAATAACCTCTTTGAGAAATATCAGGAAACGCTGCGAATCTCAGTTGTAGGTAAGCCACGATGAAAGACTCGACGCTACTATTCAGTGTGAGATTTTATGTGTTGGGGAACTCCAGGTGGTAGACGATATTCGATGCGCCGGACCACGCGGGTCAAAGCTTTGCCTACGGCAGGAGCGACTCCGCTTGTGTTGTCAATCAGCACTAGAAAGACAAACCAGAAGGCATCCAAGTCATTCGCTACTACTCTGCGACGATGGAAAGAAGAAAACCCGGGTATCATAATTTGTTCTCTAAATGCCCACCCCGAAATTCAAATGCAACCAACGCCATCATCACCCGATCACAAATCACTCTTCCTCATCCCGATACCTCATCATACCCTTATTGATTTCCGTCGCAATCTCCTGCGCTTCATCTCTGGTTGAAGCCTCAAAGTCGTATCGCTTGGTCTCTTTTTCTCGATATACGAGCACACGCACGACTTTGGGGTGTTTTCTGCTGACTTTGCAGCCAACGACACTACTGAGGTGGACACTTGTTGTCTTTCCGCCAGGTGGTGCCATTGCGGGATCTGCATTTGCGTTGAGAGGGTCTGTAGATGAAGCGGGCATGACATGCATGAACTCCGCATCAAGCGCAAGAATACGTGGATGAGAAGGAGCGAAAGACAATGGCTGACGGCGGATGACGAGATAGCGCTTGCCAGCTCCACCAGCAAGACCCCAAAGCGCGGTTGCATTGATATCGTTGGTGGACTTTGCACTTTGCAGACCCATAAATGGTTTCCGTGATTTAGCTTTCGTCGCTGTGGCAGTCTCGAGCAACAGTGGCGCATTAGGGCTTTCGCTACCAGGACTGCCGACTGCACTCACCATGCCACGACCATCACCCACACCCACGAAGCGACGGCGCACAAGGTCAAGTGCCAGTCGTTGTCCTAATGCTTCCACAGTACGATCTTCAGGCGCAACTGTTTGCGTGCCCCTGACCTTGAGGACGTACAAAGCTGGATCAATGTCCAGTCTTTGGCATGCGGTCGTGAAGAGCTCGGCCAAATAAGTGTCGGACGTGGTTGGTATAGGTAACAACGTGGTCTGGAAGGTATGCGGGTCTGTGTAGTGTATCGTGACTGTCTTGGAGGAGCCAGTCCTTGGTGTAGATCGAGGTGCCTGTGCAGCTGGTGCGTCCATGAGAGGAATGGTTGAGTTCTTCCTAGCCATAGGCGCAAATGAAGGAGTGATTGGGTTGACATTCGGTATGTAGGTCGGTGCTCCAGGTGGAGCCAACGTTGGTGCATCCGACATGGTTCTCTGCATATTGGCGGGTTGTGGAGTTGCTGTGCGTGAAGTATCCGGCACTGGTGTACTTGACGGGGCCAAGGTGGTTGGTTCGCTAACAGCGAACTGCGGTGTGAGCTCCTCATTCTCCCTGTATTGGTCTTCTGTCGCACGAACGAGACCAAATTCATCCCAAGGCTTGTCTCTGGCCCGTGCTCGCGGTGGGCGATTATTGTTGGAGGTAAAGTCACCAAGAGGTTTTGTGCGGGTCAAGGCAGGGAAATCGTAATCGACTTCTTCATCTTCGACCATGCGCAAGGTCCAGCGATTCACATTCAGGTCATTGCCTTCAAGTGGTGGCTCGATCTTCTCCTCGGCATACCTCCACAGACTCAATCCAATGAGTTCGGCAACGATAGTTGGGACACCTTCCTTCGCATTTCGGCGAATAGGAACCTGGATCGGCGACGAAGCTTTCTTGGAAAACGGCGCATATATCTTGATCCATAGGGGGGTTGATTCGCCTTTGCCAGAAAGCTGAGCAAATTGCTGAAGAGGGTTGCCAGCCTTTTGCGATGTGTGTTTCAGAGCTTTGGACAAAAGACTGACAGGCTGGACATAACTGATGGGACGTCCTGCTGGCAATCTCGGCAGGTCTGGAGGAGGAGCCATTTGCATCATGCGCTTTGGTGAGGCCGAGGTATGAGGTGTTATAGCAGGTGGCATGCTGGGTACGTTTCCCGGGGTCGACTCGAGCGTGTCTACAGTGATCAAAGGGGCGCCCATTCCTAGTAGAGACTCTGAGCCAGCAGTTCCAGCAAAGTCGTCGGAAATGTCAGAGGCCTCGCCGAGCTCGATATCAGACTCGACGTCTTCACCCTCTTCCTGGATGCGATCCTGCATCATCTGGCCATGCTTAACGGCGCGGTGCTGGACTCTTTGTTTGCGGAATGTGACAGGGTCCGTCTCGTTTTCGGATGAGAATTCGCTGCTGGTCGCAGTGTCTCTCCTGGGTCGTTGCTTTATGAAGGACACAGAAGGGAGGGAGGCGCGTCTTGCGGCGTCCTGGCCAGTAGGTCGTGACGGAGAGGTCACGATGAGTGAAACATCTTCACCGTCTCTTGTTTGGTGCGTCGGAGAAGAACCAGCTCTGACGCGAACCGGCATCTTGCTGAACTTGATCTGCGAGATGGCGCTCTTGTCGTCTTCATCATCGCTGTCGTCGCTCAAGTCACTGCTGTCATCCTCTTCCAACTGTTCCTTTCGTCGCCGCCTCTTGTTGTGTGTGTTGACCGCAATGGTATCTTGACTGCCCTGGCCCGTCACCATGCCTCCTTCATCGTCGTCATCGTGCAAAGGGTATGCAGGAGCGGTGGAGCGTTGCGGGGCTTGGAAGTATTCGGACGCGATAGCGGTGGGTATAGGTGGTGAGTAGGTGCGCTTGATATCTGCAGGATTTGCCTGCCAGCCAGCGGCGCGAAAGGCCGGATTGTTCAAGACTCCAGTGTTGAGGGTGATCAGGCGCTCGCCCACGCCATCTTTGATGTGGTGGAGGTATCCTGCTCGCAGCTGGTAGATGGTGAAGTCTTGATTGTTAAGGAGAGACATGGTGAGAGAGTGGATGAGGCCAGTCCTGCTGGCTCCTAGCGCATTGTGTTCGTCTTTGAAGAATACGTGACCCGCCGACGATGGGCCCTGTTGTCGTGCTGGACTTGTGAATGCTGTTGCTGCTGTCAGTCTGAACTTACCCCAGCCTCGGCCCGCCTGTTGTGAAACTCCCGTCTTGGCGTTGTTCTTCGTATCTATTCTGAGAACATACCGTCTTGCTCCTTCTTCTGTCTAAGAACTCTGCACCTGCCGACTTAAGAGTTCGCAAAGTGTGGACAGCGTATATATCCATGTCCAATCTTCCATCCTGCAATACGGTGGCGGTAGTCTGGGGTTAAGATACTGCCTCAATGTGTCTTGCAAACACAAGCTCTTCTTGCTACCAATGTACCTGGCTATGCTTTGTGCGGGTTCTTGAAGATGCAGAGATCGTGAGTTCGAATCTCACTCGCCGCAAAGCCCTTTTGCTTCATCACGCAAGTGATATACTCTTCGTTGCTCGATTTTGTCGTGCAAAGAGATGCTCGAATTGCACCGCGGAATTGGTTCCGCTTCGCAGCATGTGAAGCTCATAGAGTCGTGACGTGCATCATCAGTCGAATGATCAGAGAAAGAGGTCATCTTTTGCAATTGAGATCTCGCAGATACAACTCTATAAGCGGTTATAATAGCTACCTATGCCCTCTACTGCTTCTTAAACGTATCGAACTTTAAGCGGCACTTCTTCTTATTTACTAGCTGTTCTATGTTCTCTAGCGTATAGAGTTTAACCCTAGTAACGATAGCAGTCTATAACTGCTTCTTAAAGCCATTTTCGACTATGTTACCTAGCCGCTTCTAGGTAACGAGACCTTACATTAAAGAGGATTCTATTAAGGTGTTCCATGTAAGGCGAGTTTCTTACTAATAAGGACTAATGCGTAGTTAATGACATTAAATTAATAAGCTATAGGACGAGGAAAGAAGAAGGAGCGCAAGGCTCGAAGAGGCTAAATAGGTAGTATAGCTTAGCGCGAGCTAAGGACTACGGTTCGAATCGGACCTAAACCGTGTCATTATCCCCCCCTAAAAAAGCGCGAGCTCCGCGAGCTTAATTCTTCTAAAACTGCAATAAAAACCTAGAGCATTAGATAGTTATGTATTTGTCTTATTTGCTTAATCGCGGCGAGCGAGAGCGGTTAATTCGTGCGAGTCGTAAGAGGCCTTAGAGCCTAAGTCGTTATCGTCGAAGTCGCGGATAGTAGTAGAGGTATCGAGCTTATAGCTACGGCGTATAAGGGTGTAAAGATTAGTGTATTTAGTGCCGTCGTCGAGGAAGTAGCTATAGCGGTAGTTAACGCGAGCGAGGAGGTGCTAGATCTAGTATTCGTCGTCGACGTTAATATACGAGAGATAGTCTTCGAAGCGCGCGAAGAAGTCTAAGAAGGGTTCGTTATCGCCTTATTTAAGGGCATTAAACTTAGACTAAGCGCGAGCCTTACGATAGCGGTCTCCGTACTAGTCGTTAAGAAGGGAGAGGCACTCGGTAGCGGAAGTAAGCTTATTAATGCGAGCCTTAAGACGGTTAAAGGGGCCGGAGGTAGTACGAGTAAGGATATATTAGAGCTTAAACTCCTTATCGGTATGGCCAAGGTCGGTTTTAAGCTTAAGTCTTATCTTAACGAGCCAATTGTCGAAGTCGATAGTGCTATTATTGCTAAACTTAGGAGGATTAGGAATATGAACTAGCGAGGGCGAGGAGGCGTAACGAGGGCGCTAAGCTTAAAGAGGTGCGCGGCGAGCGACTTAAGGAGGTACGTAGCAAGGGTCTTAGAGGCGTAGAAGCGAAGGTAAGCGAGAGCTCTATTTAGAGCGGCGACTCGATAAAGGCGAAGAACCGCGGAGGAGCTAGTATTTAAGCTAATCGAGCTAGCGGTCGCGATCTACGAGCTACGCGCGTAACTAAGCGAGCTCGTTATTATTAATGCGAGGGTCTTAAAGGAGGGTCTAGTTCTAAGGGCTCTAAGAAGGGCTCTTTATAGTAGCTAACTAGCTCTTATAATTAGTGCGTGCGAAGGGCTTAAGACGGTAGTCTTAATCGTAGCCGTAGCCGTAGATGCGAAGATCTTCGAGCGCGCCGAGAAGCGATAAATTAGTTATTTTAGCGACAGATCTAAGGTCTCGATAATGCGCGTAGAAGAGGTCTTAGTTTAGTAGCTCTTAAAGAGGCTTATTATACGATAGATCTAAGAGGGTCTCGAGAAGGCGCGTGTACGTAAGGTCTTAAAGAAGCTTATGTTAATCGATCTAAGAGGGTCTTAGTAGAAGTAAAGCGCGTAGAAGAGGTCTTAGTTCGATAGATCTAAGAGGAAGTAAAGCGCGTAGCTCGTAAGTGTTATACGTAAGGTACCGTAGTTAACGAGGGAGCCGCTTCGTAGTAGTAGTTTAAAGGAGTTAAAGCGCGTAGCTCGTAAGTGATGTTATACGTAAGGTGCCGCAGTTAACGAGGGAGCCGCTTCGTAGCAGTAGTTTAATGGATCTAAGGAAGGCGAGTTTAAAGCGACGCGTAACGCTTATTAGAAGTAGAGGTGCGAGGACTCTAAGCTCTCTAAGGTGCTTATAAAGGAGATTTACGCTAATACGGCTCTAATAGTTCTGTGTTCTAAGGGACTGTGGTTTCGAAGGGAATACTTGCGTAGCACCGTCGGTCGAATTAGCTTAAAGCGATACGATAGATGCGCGCGTGCGATAGCTATTAACACGGATCGTAGTTAAGAGGGTATTAGTCCTATAGAATGATAAGGACTGATGCGCAGTTAATGACATTGAATTAACAAGCTATAGGACGAGGAAAGAAGAAGGAGCGCGAGGCTCGAAGAGGCTAAATAGGTGGTGTGGCTTGGCGCGAGCCAAGGACCACGGTTCGAATCGGACCTGAACCGTGTCACTTACGAAGACTAACTAGTAGAGGGTTAAGTGCTCGAGGGGATCGTATTCTAGGACATAGTGTTGGTAATTATTAAGTATTTTGCTTTAGGCTGATTTTTGGAAGAACATCTACTAATCATACATCTTTGCAGCATCTATAGGCCAAATCATACCGCTAGCGAACTCGACTTATCTTCTAAACCTGCCATGACTGAACACTATTCACGAGGGAGGACGAGTGAGGCAGTAAGGTACAGAAAGAAGGGAGGTCAGTATCTCTCACGGAGCTGTCGTAGTTCATATACGTTGTTCATCGCACACAATTTCGACGTCTTGTATGGCAGGAAGGGAGAGAAGAGAGAGTAAGAGGCTTTATTGACCTGGTTGATCTCTGTACTCACACAGCTGGCATAGATTTTGTTTTTCTCTTTTCCAAGACAGCTCGGAGGAATGCGGAAGAAATATGAGATACTAGCTACACGAGCAACATGTCATATTTGAGAAGTCGGCTTCATCTGTCCGTTGACCAACATGCCCACCTGAACCTTCAGGCGACATTAGCACACTTATGTTTGACTCCTTACCAAGTCCGGCGTCCCTCGACTTCCTCTCTGTCACATTGATCCCCCCAAGACTCACCAACAATCGTTCTTTGTGTCCTTTCCGCCGGCTTCGGTTAGCCTCTCGTCATGAGATTAACCATGGCAGTCTTGCTTGAGGCTTTCCTGAGCCGTGGCTTCGTCTCATCAATGAGTCTCAAAGGATGCAAAGAAGATGGATAGATGTTTTTCATGGTATTGATGAGGCAGAACAATGAAGACAGAAGGAATGTAAAAAGCGGACGAGTCAGCCCCTGAGCGGTGGTTTCTTGAAACACATCGTATCGCATATCATTATATTTGCCATAGTGAGTTGGAATCCATTGACGAAATGCTCGAGGCATGCACTGATCTCTGTGCTAGTAGATTCACCCACTGTAGATTCCAAAGTCTACCATCAGACATCATGGTCAGGGTCACCGACACCCACACCACTCACCATTGCCCCAGAGCCAGGGGAAGCGAAGGACCTTGCACAAAAGGTGGGATGTATTGCACCAATCATTGCAGAACCTACGAACGTCATCCAGAAATCGCATACCTCAAAACAGACCCTTGCCCCAAGTGCGTGGCAACAGTACAAGTGGTCGAGACAAAGGCATTCAAAAAGCGAGATGCAGAAAGAGATCCCGTTGGAGATATGAAGAGGAGGAAGGTGGAGGCCGTGGAGGCTGCTAAGGCTGCCAAGGACGCTGCTAAGGAGGCTGCTAGAGAGGCTAGAGTCAAGGGCAAGGGGAAAGCGACCACCGTGGAGGCTAATGTAGAGGATGTCCATAAGGACGTCAAAGAGGATTTTGAAGAGAATCTGGAAGAACATCCCGAAGAAGATTTTGAAGAGTATGTCGAAGAGGGTTTTGAAGAGGATGTCGAAGAAGATTTCGAAGAGGGTGTCGAAGAGGAATCTGAAGAGAATGTCGAAGAAGATTTCGAAGAGGGTGTCGAAGAGGAATCTGAAGAGAATGTCGAAGAGGAATCCGAAGAGTATGTTGAAGAGGACGCCGAAGAAGAATCCGAAGAGGATATCGTGTAGGATGTCGTGGAGGAGCCAAGCAACTGAACCTGTCTTGTCAGAACACATTAGAGAGGGTTGTTCATTTGGAGAAGATAGGAGAAGCTTCATATAGCTTATATGAATGTTTGAAGATATCTTTGAAAGTGGACTTGTGGAATCGTGCAACTGAGCATATGGATAGATAGGATCTACGAAAGCGAAAAGTCTCCATGAAGAAGCATATCTGTCAAGGTTGACTTGATCAAGGTAGGATGCTGCTCGGATCATCCTTTAGTCTGATCACCTCCAGTAGCGACGTCGTGTAAGATACCTTTGAATTCGCTTGAACCGCCTTCACGAGCTCTGTTTGGCCATACAGATGATGAATAAGCCCCCATGTCCTCGGCAAACTCAGGAGGATCGCACTCGATGCCGTTGACCTTTTTGTACTCGGTCCATTCGCGCTCGAGTTGTTGAAAGCGATTCCAATGAGTTGGGTAGAAATGGAAACCTTCGCTTGCGAATCGCCAAATGCGCCTAAGCCAGCGCCCTCGACCGTATGCATCATCCAGATATTTGGCGTGTGCATTTGCGCCGTACTCCTTGTAGAGCTTTCCAACCAAAGCGTCTTCGAATCGCTGCTTGACTCTCATTCCATCCGCAGTCAGATGCGTCTTGTTCTCCTTTTGATACCACTCGAGTGGCATCCAATCATAATCCCCATCCCAGTACTTCGCAACGTCATCGGGAAGGTCCTCATCTTCCGAAACATCCCATAACCAAAGAGGTGGCTTTCTTGTCAAGACAGGGGGCAATGCACGAGCCGAATCCCAATCGATGACTCCTGTTATCTTCCAGCGACTTGAATCTCCCTCGCAAGTCCGCTCAACTAACATGTTACGTGGCTCCATGTCCCAGTGGTTCAGAACCGAATTTGCGTCAGTTTTGTCGGCTTCTGAAAACCAACCAATGCGATCCATGTCTTGAAGGATGTCTTGCAACTTGAAATACTGTCGAACCTGTTGTTGTGACGGACCTTGCGGGTGTTGTTTCTGCAGCTCGTCATCGATGCGTTCATGAAGTGTGAAGAAAAGAAGCTTGTACAATGAACTCAAAGTAGTAGATTCAGCTTTTGCGTCTCGCTTGCGATTGGCAAGATGCCCCGTACCTTTGCGGAAACCGTAAACACTGGGTTCATCCTCAATATCAGCTCGGCTTGACGAACGCAGTGGTAGGGCGGTAGCTGTGTCTTCGTCCTCGTCGCCGAGCAGTCTACCGGCAGAGTCAAACTGAATGGTCTCGAGACGAGCAAATATCTCCGCCAGTTCGTCTGCCAACCATAGCTGCTCTTGGACAGACATGGTTTTCAGTGCTTCTATCAAGCCAATACCAGACAGGCGGGTCTGGATTGAAAAGGGTAACCCCAGAGCATTATCACGGGTAAGATCAAATGCGAGTATCCGCGGAGCGGGTATCCCAGCGTCTTCAACGAGATTGTACAGAAGCGCTTCATCCCGTATCTCCCACCGAGGTCCCTCCTTACTCAAACTCATTCTGCTACTGACACCACTTCGATCAGAGTGGGCGTCATCTATGCTTTCGTGACGCTCGGGATGGGCATCACATTTGCAAGTGCTGCCATGGAGCGCGGGTGGTATATTTGAGAGATCGCCGTCCCAAACACGAGGTATGCGTATAATAGCCTTTGTTCCGTCAACCCAAAGAGCTCCCCTAGGAGGGTTGCGTAGAGTCACCGAGACGATACGGTTGTAGGAACCACCTCTCATGTGTTCGATGTCCTCAAATGTGGCACCCAACTCAGAACTCAAAGCACTGACTCTGTGCCGAAAGGTCTCGAAGGGCTCGTGGTCGCATTCTATCGTCGAACCTGTTGCATTATGAGGGTCTGAGTTGTCCTCATCAGTTTCATGTAGGTCAGAGTCCAGTTCCGCGTGTGTGAAGGCCGCCCAGTCTTTTCTCAGTCGAGCGAGGCGCCACTTGTAGCCACTCATGGCAATACCTTCGAAAGCGAAACGCCATATGCGGCGAATCCAACGCCCACGGCCGTACGCATGATCTTGGTAGATCTCGGCCGCCTTCTCTCCGTACTGCGGCTCGTAGATGCCCTTGATCAAGATATTTTCGAAGAGCTCCTTGATTTTCAGGCCGTCCTCGGTAAGGTGATCAGAGTTGAGATCTTCGTAGCAAGCCAGAGGCATATATTCGTTGTCCCGACCAAAACAATTGAGGACTTCCTGAGGAAGCTTATCCATGTCGATACGATCCCACGGCCAATTGAGAGGAGTCTGCGTCAATACTGGTGATACGCAGGCGCCACTGTTCTCCCAGCCGAGTATGCCAGTGATGTGCCATGATGAATCATCGCGCTGTTCAACAAAGATTCGGTTACACTCCAGATCGAGGTGATGAAGTACACTTTCAGTGGTCGATGTCTCTTCTGTTTCAAACCATCCCATAGCCTTCATTTGATCGAGCATTGATCCCAGCTTTTCGTGCGCCAACGTGTCAGTTCCCTCATCGCCTCCAATATTCTTTTGCCTGGATGGTAGAAACTTGTTGTCGATGGCAGCCTTGAGCAGCGCATACAGAGAAGATATGACGGGTAAAGTGGGACTTTTGCGATTATGTGATCCCAACCCGCCAGACTCTTTCGGGAATCCGCACAAAGTGACTTTCCTCTCTTCTCCAGAACGACCTGACAGGTCCAGTTGAAGTTTTTTTTGCAGATGGGCGTTTTTGTCCTGGCAAGGCAGGCCGAAAGCAGGAAACCTGACACCACGCAGTCGAACAAGCATTTCGGCCATTTCGGATGCGATATCAGCCATACTTGACATCGGAATTGCTTCGAGCACAGATGATAAAGGAACTCCAGGTAGCCGCAGTTGCAGTGAGTAAGGAAGACCCAAGGCATTGTCACTTGTTGTGTCGAACGCAATCATCTTTGGAACTTGGAGCCCGCATGTTGCGGCGAGCTCAAGCACGGCAGCGTCATCCACAAAGTTCTCGTACGTCCGACTGTCTTGATCGGCTGGCAAGTCGTCGAGTTCGAAGCGAGGTACACGAAGGATAGCTTGTGTATTGTCAGGGCTCTGAAGTCCGTCTGTGGAGCTTTGGATTGTCAAAGAGATAGTACGATAGCTGGTGCTATTGCCGGAAATGTCGGTAAGGTCTTGAAAGTTGGCGCCAGTTTCCACGCCCAGAGCATATACATGAGATTTGAATGCTTCGAAAGTTGCGAAACCTTGCAGGAAGTCGGAAGTTTCCTCTTGCGCTGGGGTCGCGGCCATGGCGGTAGGCATAAATTGATTTTGTTCGCCCGTTTTGCCAGTTAGCACCAAGATAAGTGAAGAATCGGATTGCATGATCTTCGAGCGAGGAAGATAGGCGTCGCGACAAAGCATGACGCCAGCCAGCAGCATGGGCGGCACTCACATTCCTTTGTCTCCTTCGCAACGAAATTGCCGTTTGCACGGTGTTTGATCAACAAGCCTGTGATTGATTCGCTGATCAGCAATTCCGGTCGCGGATATAGGTATAAAACCGAGACAAGAACAAAGGAGGAGGGTCGTCACTCTGCAGCGAGCAATTGGCATCTACCAATTGTCTGTTGGCAACGCATTCCAGTGCTGTAGACGAAGGATGTAGCTTATGACTCCCAAATCACTTCTGTTCTACATGTTTGAGCACAAGAAAATTGACTCTTCGGTCTGTCAACCGATTTTCGAATTAGAAATCAGCGCTGTAATGAACGATCTTGTCAGACAGGTCTATACCTTTCGATTGCTTGAATGCTGTCCATTCTTGGTCAATGACTTTAGCGCGCGCAAGTTCCCAATTCTGAGAAGGAGGCTCATGGGCATAACATATCTCCCACAGACGTCGAAGCCAACGGCCTCGACCATAAAGATCGTCGCAATAGGCCTCGAAGACATAGTGTTCACGATCCATAGAATCTGTTGTTGGCGAGTTGAGGTCGTCGCTCGATGGTCTAGTCGTGTTCAAGTAATACTGTAGCATACCCTGAACTTTCTCAGTTTTGAGAGCTTCCATGATCAATTGCTAATTTTGGTGAGATTGGAGTGTTCACTCAAGAAACATCACCGGGATATCAACACATGAGCGTTGACGGAGAATTGCAGCACCAAGACCCTGGCGTGTCAAGCCAGAACGCCACATCCACTCCATTGATGAAGGCGTCACATCCGCTCCTCCATCTCGTTCATACAAGCCGTTTGCAGACTCTCGAGCGCTCTTCAGGATCGATTTGAGGACTCGTTGGAGGAGGTCTTTGAGTGGACGGCGGGACGAAATAGCCGCCCACATGTGCTGCTAGCGGCTGTAATTACGCCTGATGACCTAAGCACATCAAGCGAAGCCTTGGCATGAAGTTGGCAACAAGCTGGACAGAATGGAACGTGCACCTAGCTTCGGTGACAGAAGGAATCAAATTTGGTATGATTATTACGATCGTGTTAACAAGCATTACGAACACTACATAAGTCTTGACTGCTCCCAGTTCTCTACTAATCCGAGTGGAAACCAATTCTTTACCAATCGTACGATTTCTGCCATCCATCCTCGCTTCCATCGATGATTGAACCGAACATAGACTAAATCATGAAGGTCGGCATTTGAAAGAGCTCAAAACATCGGAAGCCTTGTTTCGCATAGACTTCTTTGGTGGTGCAGCGTTCTCGACAGGTTCATCTTCGGCCGGCTTTCCAACTTGAACTTCTTCAACTGCGGTTGGTACCTCAGCGACGCCGCTAGTTTCCGGTGTGGATGGCGACGGCGATGGCGGGCGGTGAGAAGTTATGTACACTCTGATAACCTTCTCCTTGTCAGTAGGATCATCAATGCCATTTGCCTTCTTGAATGCTGTCCACTCTTTGATCAGTAGCTGTACTCGGCGCAGGTGGTACGACCCAGATTCGAGACCCTCGTAGTTGAACTTCCATATACGTCTAAGCCAACGACCACGACCGTACGCGTCATCATGATACATTTCTTTGGCCTTGTCTCCATACTTCTGAACGTAGAGCTTATCAATCAAGACCTCTTCATAGCGCTCCTTGATCTTCAACTCTTCGGCGGTCAAAGGAGCGGAATTGACTTCTTTGTGGTACATTAAGTCATGGTCTCCATCGAATTCCTCTTCAAAGGAGTCTTGGTAGTCATCTAGGAGCTCAGTGTCATAAGATTGACCCCAAAGCCAAACGGGTGGTTTTCTCGTCAGGACCGGTGGTAAGGTATGAGGTAAATCCCAGTCAATGACCCCAGTGATGCGCCATGGGCTAGAAGGTCCTTCGGTCTGATCAACCATGATGCTGCGCGCTTGGAGGTTCCAGTGGTGCAGGACGCCATCGCTGTCTGACTTGTCGGCGTCTGTAAACCAACCCATGTTTTCCATGTCCTCAAACATATCCTTGAGTTTGAGGTAGGCACGAATGCAATCTTCGTCGGTGTGTTTTTCCGAGATCTCACTTCTAAAGCTAGCTTCAAGATGCGAGTCCAGAAGGCTGTACAAAGAGTGACAGACGTTCTCAAAGTGGGCCTTCCGGTCGGAGCCTATACCGTTGCGCCCGGAGAGGAAACCTCTGATCCCTATGTCTTCTTGAAGATTCAGCCAGTGTGTTTGGAAGTTGAGTCTCATTTGCTTCAATTGCTTTGCGTTTCTGGCCATAAGTCTGCCAGACCCTTTGGTGACGATTCTGTTCATGTCGGCCTGCAATGCGGCTACTTGACCTGCCATTTGGACCTTATCCTCGAGCGACATAGCCTCCATGGCTTTCGCCAGACTGACACCAGGAAAACGAGTTTGGATCGAGTACGGGAGTCCTAGCGCATTATCCCGACGAGTATTGAACGCCAGGACCTTGGGCACGGGAAGATCGGATCTCTGGCTACGGGGGAGATAATTGAGAAATACGAACTCGTCTGAAAGCTCGTACTCGGGTTCTTGTTTGGTCCAATCGTAAGCCCACCTGAGTCTATCGGTGCTTTCACCACTGCTTTCAGATGCTTGGTATTCCGTGGTAGCTTCCGAATCGATTATTGAGACGTTTTCCGATTTGTCTTGATCTTCTTCTTTAAGAACATTATCTGCGGTCGGAACTGGAGTTTGGAGCTCGCTCGCTGCGGATTCTCTCTTTGCTGCCTTTTCGTTGGCCTTGTGTTTGCCACAGCCACATTGTTCGGGGTGTAGCTTTAGAGGGACATCAGACAGGTTGCCATCCCAGATATCAGGTATACGTAGAACAGCCGGTGTTTTCGCTTGGGCGGGATCTTCGGGGTTGTACCAGGTCAGACCAATGATGCGATGGTCGGGGCTTCCGCCCTCTATTTCATGTACATCCTCAAAAACGACGTATTGTTCAGCAGCTAGAGCCTGTACTTTGTGCTGAAACGTCTCGAAGGGTTCATGTGCATTCGTGAAGGGCCCTCCGGTTGTAGCTGTGTCGGCACGAGTGAGAGAAGGTTCTTCTTGTTCTGGTGCCGTGACTTCAGGAAGTTTTTGATCAGGAATGGCTATGGAAGCCTGTGTATCGTTTTCTGCCATACAGTTGTGGTCACTCTGTGTGTTGTGAGGTACTGGTGGCTGGATATCTAACGACATTGTGTTCTGAACCTGTAACGCGAGTGAGGACGTTCGTGGCTAGAAGAGTACGACAGCTATGCAGGCTCAGTGTGTGTGTATACATTCCTTTGTTCTAATGATGACATTTTCGCCGTTTGCGGACATGCTTCGCGAGACTCTATTCAGGAGTCCAATGTCTACATGAAATAAACTGTACCGCTTGCGGATGGATGAAGTGTGGCAGAAAACTGCAAAGAAAGATCGAGGATGACCGCCTCGGCAGCGGCTGAGATTGCTGTCCACAACTCCTCTCGGAAGGAGGCTTGGCGCCTTTCGCACGTTGGCAACACGTTAAGAAACTTTATCTCCGAGCATAGATGTGCTGGAGCGCTCTGCACGGACGGGCTAGGTATGATCACGACTATTGGAGACGCTATTGATGATTGTGACAATCGACTCTGCGCCCACATAAAGAGTAGACAAGGACGGTCTGATCATGGAATACAGATGGTTTTTCTAACGTGATTGTCCTGGGGTTTATGCTGCTTCTTTATGAACGAGTTTCATCCTTTCATGCTTCAAGCGTCACTTTCTCAGTCTCTGAGGCCTTGCTCTCCCCGGCTTCAGACACTTCGTGCTCTGTGGCATCTGGCTCATACTGAATACCTGGCACATACATTCTTGGTCCGTTGTCGGGTAATCCTGGCCAGCTCCCATCCTCGATTCCCAAACCTTTGTACTGGATGTTCTTGTCCTTCATGAAATTATTCCATTCTTGATGGAATGCATTGAAGCGATGGTAGTCGAGCATACGACAAAGTCCCTCTCGAGCGAACTTGAATACACGACGCAGCCATCGACCTCGGCCATATGCATCGGCCAGGTATCTGGCCCTGGCGTTCTCGCCATACTGCGGGGTGTACAGCTTCTCAATCAAGACGTCTTCGTAGCGTTGTTTGATGGCCAAATCTTCGGTGGTAAGCCAAGGCATCTCCACGGGCAATATGTCCATGTCTCCTTGATAGTAGTATACCAAGTCACGGTCAAGTTTGTCATCGTTGAAACCATGCCAGAGCCAGGCTGCTGGTGCTCTGGTCAAAACTACGGGCAGCGCTTCAGAGTCGTCCCAACCAATGAAGCCCGTCACTCGCCAGGGGTTCGCTGGGTCATCGGTTTTCTCAACCAGAGTTTTCTCCGCGCCCTGGTGCCAATAACTAAGCGCGCTACCCGGGCTGGCGTCGATGTCTTCAGAAAACCAGCCGAGAGTGTACATATCGTTGATTATGTCTTTGATGTAAAGATAACGTCGGATGCGGGATTCCCTACCCTTGTGTTCACGCCCCAGTTCGTACTCGATGAGATTCTGGACTGTCCCATACATCAAGCCATACAAGGTCTGATAGCTTGCTTGAGATTTGCCTGATCTGTTGCGACCATGCATCCATCCAGTACCGTGACGGAAGGGCCATATGCTGAGTTTCTCACTGATGTTGGCGCGACTCGATAGATTAAGAGGCAATTTTCCGGCAGAAGAGTGCTCTTCATCCTCGTTGGCAAGTAGTCTACCCGCTTCTTCGAACTTGATCCTCTCCAGACGCACTCGCAATTCCGCCATCTCGCCTGCTATCCAATGTCGATCATTGAGAGAGAAATCACGACGGCGATAGTGATCTTGAACTGAATCTCCTGCTGCGCGAGTCTGGATGGAGTACGCGAAACCTAGAGAGTTTTGACTAGTGATGTCGTAAGCCAGAACTCGTGGAACAAGGATGCCACTGTCCTCGACCAGATTCAAGACGAGAACTTCGTCGAGGCGCTCCCACTGCCACTCATCTCTATCTCGGCCAAGGTCGTCGGATTGATCAGTAATATCAGAGCACTGAGAGCTACTAGAGTCGTCATCAGACTTGGATTCATCAGGGTTGCCCTGGTTGAGACCGTCTTCGTGAATTTCTTCTTGGGACTCATCCGCCAAGGTACTCCCAGAAAGGCCGCTGCTTGCAGATGCGTTGCTTGTAGCAGACACAGGACTTTCGGGAATGTGCGGATTCTCCCCAGATCTGAGCTGAGACGCCTCCGCATCTGCCTTCTCCTCAAACTCGCTTTGTTCATCGTGGAGTCGGTTTCGTATGCGTAATATAGCCTGAGTCCCGTCTTCCCAGAGGGCTCCGGCAGGAGGGTTTCGCAGTGTTAGTGAGAAGATGCGAGAGCTCGCGCCACTCCATCGTATTCTGATGTCCTCGAAGACAACATTTAGCTCAGTGCTTAGTGCAGCAATCTTGGGTAGCCAGATTTCCTCAAACACTTGCCGATTCTCCTCGGCGTAAGCCGACGATGTCTGAGAAGCGTCTTCCGCGTCGTTGTTGTCTTCGTTAGAGTGGTCTAAGTCAATCGCAGCAGTTGCAGCAGAGATAATTGCCTCATGCTGCTCTTGAACGGCCTCAATAGGCACAGGTACCGTAGCGTTATTCTCTGCCATAGCCAAAACTCAATCCTGATTTTGGATCAGATTGCAAAGCCAGCATCAGGAAAGTAAGAGAAGATAAACCCAATTCCGCGATCGGGACAACACAAAGATCCAACTTGCATCTTCCGGATCTGTCCATCTTTCTTTGACGCACCCAAGCCATTTTTTTGGCAGTCTCGATCGCGACATCGCGTCGACCTACCTCCATTCGATTTTTCGCAAAGACGACAATAACAATCACCACACTGCATGACCATATCAGTGATGTTGCAGTGTGGAAGAAAAGGAGGAGTGGAATAAAAATTCGGAAAGGAAACAAAGACGCGTCGACGTCAGGCTTCGCGGCGTCTCCCGCGTTAACCATTTCCGGTCGTGTTTCGAAAGAATAGCAGACTGGAACTAGGTTTTTGTGGCTTGTTGATGATAAAGTCACGATTTAGATGTAAAGAAGTGATTTCGGTTCCACTGATCGCAATCTGGGATCGGGTAGCGGTTGATCATGCAACATCAGTTTGATGAAGCAGAATTGTGAGGTTAAGTGGGAGTTGAAATGTGGAAAGTTGACAATAGCTTATGTTTGGCGAGAGGCTCTAGAAATTTTAGAAAATCCATTGTCTGATTCCTTGAGCATACGTATGAATCAATAAAGGGTTGTTGGTTTGCGTATTTTGGGACAAAACTAGACGATAGATCGGTAGCCAGGGTGGTACCCTCGACATGTACGTTCTATACACGTTCTGAACGCCTGCTGTCACGATACCGCGTGATGGACAAATCTATCATTCGATCGATGCTGTCTGATTCTATGGGCAAAGACTTCTATCTTCCACGCAAGATTTGGGCTAGAAACAAAGACGAACTGGAGAAACTCTAAGCGAGAATTACCTTCTGCACCATTGAGTTCCACACGCCCATACCTACAGCAGCAACTGTTGCTGCCATCGCAAAATTGACGCCGTTGTTGTTGAGTAGGTCTATGCCTCTCTGCACTCTGCTACCTCCTTGAGTGACCTTCACTCTCTTGCCGTTGTCTCCCTCAACAACTCTACCACTGCTCTTGTCCTCGACTGTAGCTTGGACCAGAGCTCCTAACAGAGAGTCCAACAATGTACCACTGAATCCAGCGGCGGTCAGCGTAACCCAGAACATGAACTTAGCATCTCCAGTCCAGGCGGTGCCCGAGTACGGAAGAGTAAAGTAGGCCAATGATGAGATGAAGACAGAGCCTGCCAGACCAGCCAGCAGACCAGTAATGGTCACGCCTCCATTCGTTCCGCGAGGTACACTGCGCCATGGTGCGGTGATAAGGACAGGAGATGTTGGCGAGAGAATACCAAGCTCGCTGCTCAAAGTGTCGGCCGCAGCAGCGGCGTAGGAGCTGTGTATCTGGTCAGTTCCGCTTCAACGGATATAAAGGTGTAGCAGTGACTTACGCAGCAATACCGAAAGGTATTACATCAGTCAGACCAAAGGTCTTCAAGTTGGTTCCATTTTGCGAGGCATACAGATGCCATAGGATCAGCACAGATGCAGTGCCTGAGTTGGCCAAAACCTGAGCATAGTTGCGTGCACCTTCACCACCCACACCTCCAGTTGCCGATTGAGTAAGAGTAGCCTTTTGGGAATGGTTGATCTAATCTTGTCGTTAGCCCGGATATCCGACACGTGCAGCAACGCCGCTGATGAACATCATTGCTTTTTCGTCTCGATCACCTCGTGGTGAAGAAGACAGGTTGTATACCAAGCCCGAGGATGCAAGGGAAGATTCGAAGCAAACGAACCTTTGTGCCCACAGTGCCGGCAATAAAGAAACCTACGAGGAGGTTGAAGAACACTCCCCAAGGATGCAGCATGTGTATTCCTGCCGTCACGATCGCGGCCGCGATGCCGGCTGGTGTAAGCTTGTTTTTGGCAGCAGAGTACACGACTAATGCTGTGATGATGCCTAGCTGACCCTTGTGCTCTAATGCGAAATCCATTGCTGTGACCATGTTGATATGAGATGCTCGTTGCAAGTGTATGGAAAGATGGCCGGCTCAGCTGGCAAGACGCGATGGGAAAGATGATCGCATGACGTTCTTGAGCGATTCATGGCCCAAGTGGAGGAAGCTTGTGCATGACTTGGCAATTGCGAATTGATCTCCCATTAATTAATTTATCTCTGCACGGAGTCTGTTCCTGAACATCCTCCTGCGATCTACTCATCCTTCTTCTGCACCCCAGATTGGTACAGCACATACGTCGACGACACTCGGCGACTCCTTGCGAGGTACTCAAATCATCTTATATGTGGATCGTCATGGCTTCCCGCACTCACCGCAGCCCGTCCAGTCCGAGACGCATCAACGCCGTTTGTTTCGTGAAGAGATTGACCCTTCGGACCTCCGTCCATACCTCAACAACCATTGTGACAAAAGTGCTTGCCCGAACTCGACCGTGCGCCGTCAGTCACCGCTGAATGAGGGCAAAGGTATGCGAGATTTTGCAGCTTGAGCCACGAAATACACAGCCACGACCAGACGTGAGCTGTGGCTGTCTTACAGAGAGCTCCAGCCTTCCGCCTTCAAGGGGCTTGAAGGCCAGTAATTAAGATACGCCCGTTAGCGTGCCGTTTCTTGCAGTGTTCTTCTCGTCTCAAGAGACAGTTGTGCGTCAACAATCTTTGCGATCCCGTGTTCGTTGCAGCCGCTGGCACGGCAGCACAACGCTTTTGTCCATGTTCTTCTCTACCATTTACATGTACAAGTGGCACAGCCCATAGTTTTGCGCAGTCGTGACGGTGCACGGCATGGTTTCGATATCTGCGTATTTCCGACAGTTGCTGTTATCGTCGGACGTGACGTGGAAATAAATCGATTTCAAGGGTCTTGGTGTTTATGATGATCATCGATCCGTGATGCTCCCCACGATCAAAAGAAAAAATCCCTTTTTTCCAAGACGGTCGGCTCCAAGAGATTGGTGCAGCACATCAAGAGTCAACGCCCATGGCGCATATGACGCTGATGACGCTACGCCGAGAGGACAACCATGTGAAAATAGTCGAAATGAAACAGAGATGGCTTGCATACCTCCCAACCTCCCCTGAACAACCATTGATGCAAGGGAGCGAATCCAGCTCCTAGTGAATTCTTTGCTCTTCTAAACACTGCCCTAAACACATCACAAATCTGCCCTAGAAAAAAACTCGAGCTCACCGTGGCTGTGTGTCGCTGTTAATCTGACCGTCTTGACATCAATCGTTCTGGGCCTCGAAGCTTTGCGCCACAGGGAGAGCCACCAAAGGTTATTGACCAGGGCGCGCTGCAGGTTTATCAAACACACACCCGTTTTTGACGTCCAAACAAAGTAAAAGCGTCGAGGGTGTGTTTGCGCAGCCCGACGACTGATCTGCGGTGTGCGACTACAAGTATCTCCAGCGTCGCAATCCGTCACTCCTCCTAATTTCTTTGACAACCCCTACACACGATTGATCGCGCATATCCAGCGCTTTCATCAACAACACCGCCATCATGTCTAGCCAACCTGGCAGTCATCAAAACCAGTCGTCATCTGTGTCGACTTTCTTGTCGACTCTGGTTCCTGTGCTGATCATTGGAGCTGTTATCCTCACAGTCTTCCTCATCTTCCGCCCCAAGTACAAGAGAGTGTACGAGCCGCGTACTTATCTGCCGCTCCTTAGGAAATAGTGAGTTTGATTTGGATCAATTTTTGCCTTGCATTCTGACTCCATCCAGTGAGTACACACCACAACCATCGGATACGAAGTTCGGATGGATCAAGAACTTCCGCGGCCTCAACGACGACCACATCTTGATGCACTCTTCTCTGGACAACTACCTGTTCTTGCGCCTCTTCAAGATTATGTTCACTATCTGCTTCTGTGGTGCTATCCTGACTTGGCCCATTCTTTTCCCCATCAATGCCACTGGTAAGTCATTTGGCCACCCCCAGGAGGTTCTTGAATTAATGACAATCCAGGTGGTGCCGGCAACAAGGAGTTCGATCTCCTGTCGTTCAGCAATGTCGCGATTCCTCAAAAGACCAACTACTACTATGCACATGCTATCCTTGCCTGGGTCTTCGTCGCATTCGTTATGGTCGTCATTACTCGCGAGATCATCTACTTCATCAGCCTCCGCCAATCGGTCATCACTTCCGTGGCGTACAGCAGTCGCCTTTCGTCCAAGACGGTCATGTTCACCAATGTCGCCGATGAGTACCTCAAGGAGAGCGCTCTACGTGAGCTGTTTACTGGCGTGTCCCGCGTCTGGATTCAACCAAACGTGAAGGCGCTTGACAAGGTGGTCGGTGAGAGAGACAAGGCCGTAACCAAGCTTGAGGCTGCCGAGAACAAGCTCGTCCAGAAGTTCGTCAAGAACCACAACAAGGCTGAAAAGAAGGGCAAAGCCGACACTTCGACCATTGACCGCGAGAGTGGCCGTGTCGAAGTCGACCACAAGATTCGCCCCACCCACCGTCTTGGAAAGATTCCTTTCATCGGCAAGAAGGTTGACACAATCGAATGGGCCAGACCTGAGATTACCCGCTTGAACAAGGTCATCAGCGAGGAGACCGACAAGGCTCACAACGCCGAGAAGGTGCCCGCTGTCTTTGTTGAATTCGAAACCCTTGAACTCGCCCAAGCCGCTCACCGTCAACTCGCCGGCAGCTCCATGCAGAAGATGAAGGGATCCAAGCTCACTCCCAAGGTCGTCGGTGTCCAACCTCAGGATATCATCTGGGGCAACTTGAGCAAGAAGAACATGGTCACTCGTCTCCTCAAGATTGCCACCACCACCTTTGTCGTTCTCATGATCATCTTCTGGGCCATCCCCGTCGCCTTTGTTGGTGTCATCTCAAACATCAAGACTCTTGAGACCATCTCCTTCTTGACATGGATCAGCAGCATTCCCACAGTCATCTTGGGTGTCATCACCGGTCTTCTTCCCTCCATCATGCTTGCTGTACTCATGGCATTGGTCCCCATCGTCTTGAGACTTCTTGCTGGTCTCTTTGAGCCTACCAAGTCTGCTGTCGAGCTGAGAACCCAAGCATGGTACTTCTCCTTCCAAGTTGTCGATGTTTTCCTCGTCACCACCTTTTCGTCTGGAGCTGCTGCTGTCGCAAAGCAGATTGTCGACAGTCCCGGATCGGCACCTACCCTTCTCGCTAGCAACCTTCCTCTTGCCTCCAACTTCTACACTGCTTACTTCGTCGTCACCATGGTTAACCAGGCTGCCATGCTTGTTCTGAACATCGCTCCTCTCTTGTTCATTGCCTTCCTCGGAAAGATCCTGGACTCGACTCCTCGCAAGGTCTACAATCGCTACGTCAACTTGATTGGTCTTGGTTGGGGTTCCGTTTACCCCGCTTATGCCATGCTTGGTTGCATCGCCATCGCCTATTCCATGATTGCTCCTCTGCTCCTTGGATTTGCAAGTGTTGGTTTCACCCTTCTCTACTTTGCTTACCGCTACCAACTTCTTTACGTCATCGGTAACGACTCAATTGACATGAAGGGTCGCTCCTACGCTCGTGCTCTCCAGCAGCTGACTGTTGGTGTCTACCTCCTGGAGTTCTGCTTGATTGGTCTCTTCGCTATTGGTGTCTCTTCAGACAGAGCCGCACTTGGTCCTCTGATCCTTACCATCATCCTCGCCGTCTTGACTATCACCTACCACGTCATCATGAGCAAGACTCTTGGTCCCATTGTCGATGGTACTGAGATGATGCCTGGCAGCGAGGACGGTAACCGCAACCACTCTACTACCGCCCTCACCGACTTCACCGAGGAGGGTAAGCCTAGCACCAACAGCGCCCGTGACACATCGCCTACGCTGGGCGGCTCGGAGGATTCGCCCAAGAAGACTGGTATCAAGGGAAAGCTCCAGCACTTCTTCTTCAGCTCGCGTTTCGCTGCCAAGTGGCTTACCGTCCGCAAGGAGTTGGCATCTCACTTCAACGAGCCCAGCCGTCCTTACACCAACGAGGAGCTTGAGTTCGCGTTTGTGCCTCCCAGTCTCGCCAACGAGCAGCAGCTTGTCTGGATCGCTCGTGATGACTTCGGTCTCTCCTCTCAGGAGGTTGCTGGCTGCAAGGAGCACGATGTCCCTGCCACTGACGAGGAGGCCACTCTGGATGAGAAGGCCAAGGTGCAGTGGAGCCAGGAGAGAATCCGCGAGGCACCCATCTTCGAGGAGAAGGTTCCTTACTAAGCGGCATGCGATGAGAATACAGATTGAAAGAAAGATATGAAAGACTGATGCGGCGTTTAATACCCCTTTTCTTTGGTTGTTGTTATTCTAGTCATAATTGATAATGCGATAATTGATGGATAATACATATCTTTCACCCGAAGTTTACTTTCGCAAAACGAACTTTATCTTCGCAAAAGTGAGCCCTTTCATGAGACATGTTGAAGACCATTGGGGACAGGTAATAGTAAAGTGAGATGGACATCGAGTTAGTACCAGTCAATCAGAAGGACAATCACCTTGATGTTCTGATACGAAAAGAAGGACATTATCTTGGCATCTGCAATGTGGTTCCTTCCCGCAGCGCTCGAGCCTCGGACGAATGACGATCCCGGGGAAAGCAACAACCCCAAGGCCACAGCCACAGCCACAGCGACTTCCACTTTCACCACTTTGTATCTTTCTCCTCCCACACGACCACTAATCTCTCCTTTCTGTCGGACACCTTCTACGCCCGTATATCGATATACACTAACACACATACGCACGCGATCATGTCGACATCACCGCATCAGCTCTTCCTCCTCGCCGACCACATCAAGCTCTCCCTCCTCGAACGCCAACGCGCGCTTTCCCTGAAACTTCCAGGCAACAACACAAACGAAGGCCCCATAACCCGATCTTTGGAATCTTTGCGCTCGGGGATTGAGACGCTATCCGCACAAGCCGAAGAAGATGGTGGAGAGTAAGCACATCCCCTAGCCTTCCTTGAGACTAGATTGGAAACATGAAGACGAAGGAAGCACAAATGCTGATATGAAGAAAACAGTGTTTCCGAACTCCAGCGCTTGAAGAAACAATACGAGGAACTGAATATGCAGTTTCAAGGATACACATCCACGACTGCTACGACGACGCCTAATGATAGTGCTCTGGCACCTGATTTCGCCGCTGCAAAAGTCACACCCACTGCGCAACGATCGAAATCCGTCCGTTTCGATAAACCGTACAGGGATTCTTCACCGCCTGATGCGAATCGTGGGAAACTGTTCAACAACGCTACTGGCGGACAAGGACAAGGGCAAGAGGAAGCATATACAGATGATCCTTCCCCGCCTGATCACACTGATCTGAGTAATGAGCAAATTCACGCTTATCATAAAAATGTGCTCGGCGAACAAGACGCACAGCTCGATACATTGTCGCAGAGTATAGGGCGCCAACGCATGCTAGGGATACAGATGGGAGATGAGATGGATGATCAGAATGCCATGTTGGATGATGTGGAAAGAGGAGTGGATAGGTTTCAAGGAAATCTCGATCGCGCGAGAGGGAGACTTGGGAAAGTGGCGAGGAAGGCAAAGGATAATTGGTCTTGGGTCACTATTGGTGTGTTGATATTGATTTTGGTGTTGCTGTTGGTGATACTCAACTAAGCGGGGGAGAAAGAGCAGAGGTGAAAGCTAGAGGTGGGGGCGAGGTAATGAAGTTTATGATTCCTACTACTGTCAGAGTCTTGTCTCTTGTATGGTTGATACTGATGCTATACCCGTCTCCAGTCTTGTCCTTGCATATCTCCCAATACCACTCAAGCTGGTCCACCATCAGATGCCTTTTATCATGGCGAAACGCAGCGATATGACCCCATCACCCCAACATCACCGCCGATATACTCCTGCCTCTTTGGATACAAACACAACGGTCTTCCCCTATCTCCAGCACGCTCGACGTCATGCCTCAACAGCCCAGTCTCGGCATCCAAATCTTCAATCCTCTGCGCAACCAACCGCTCAGGCGCCACACCTCTTTCCACCCACTCGATCAGATCCTCCAGCGCGCGGTAGGGAAAAGGGCCGTTTCCAGGCAAACAATGCGCGGTCCCCGGTGCGAGGAAAAGGCGAAAGTAATCATTCACTCGAGGGTCGAGGGAGGCCACGCGATCGTGATAGGATGTCGAACCGCCGAAAGGGATGATTTGATCAGTGATGCCGTGCCAAGTGAGCAATTTACCACCGTGTTTTTGAAAAGCCGAGAGATCCGGGTCGCGGGTTCCGATGATGGAATCGTAGTGTTGGATACCTTGGTGTATCAGCGAGGTAAAGTCATCACGGGAGAGTGAAGTCGTATCCAACTCGGGGTCAGCGGTGACCCAGTGACGGAACCAAGAATCGGACAGGGGGAAAGGAACAGCAGTGCAATCCACAGATTCATCATCGCAGGATGCCGCATTAGAAAAGGGGTTTGCGGTGCAATTGGCCGGGTTTGATGACTTTGCGTCTTTGCAAGTCGTTGCGGTTATCATGCTCAAATCAGCATCCATGGCATACCCATACCAGAGAAACTTTCCATCGGAACCACGGGGTCCGGTCCAAGCCGCTTGAGCAATCCTCGTCGCCGCGGTGGTAAAATGTAAAGTCGAATTCGTGTCTTTGCAGAAAAAGGGTTGGTTGATCTTGCCGATGGGGTCGAAATTGCAGAGCTCCGGTGCACTGATTACGCCATCTTGTACTCCGTCCAGCATATCACAAGCTTCGATTGCAGCATCGCGTAGAGCGGCAAACTCACACGCGCGAGGAAAGGCTTTCTCCTCATACATGCGTTGATGCGGCCATGCCATCACAGGAAAGAAATGACCCCAATTGACAGCAGGAGCCAAAGCCAAGATACCGTCAAAGTCTCCAGGGTATCGCTGCGCCATCATGATACCCTGACGACCACCCTGAGAACAGCCGATCCAATAAGAGTAAGCCGGGGATTGCCCATAAAAGGATCCAACCACGCTTTTGCCAATGACGGCCATATCGTGCAAAGCTTTGCTGGCGAATATCTCGAGACGATTGATATCAGGGTTTCCGGGACTCAGCAATGCCCAGTCCGCCGATGTGAGCGCATCGGTAGCCACACCCGCATCTGTTTCCGCAACAGCGAAGCCAGCATCGATGGCGGGTATCGAGGTCATGCCGCCGGACATCATGGCACCCCAGCCTCCTCCTCCCGCGGTAGCGAATCTGCCATTCCACTGGAGAGCGGGAGGCAGGTATACATAGACGGTGACATTATCCTTCTGACCAGGATGAGTGTAGCTGATTGTAACGTTGCAAAAGTCGAGGTTGGAAAATTGAGATTTGGTCCACGCTGCTGAAGGGCTAGAGGAGAGGGAGAAATTGGTGACTGCGGAGGCATGAATGTTGGTGATTTCGGCACCGAATAGGGTAGGCAAGGCGATGGCGGATGCATGACAAGCATCTGCGAATGACGGGTTGATTGCCATGATCAATTTATATCGTTGAAGAGCATATCGAGGTGAGGAAGGAGGCCTCGACTTACATATATGTTCACATCATGCCCGCGGAGGCCTCCAGGTAAATACATTACCACGGCATGAAGAGCAGCTTCTGTCGTACTCGTACTGACAATTTGAATTGTATTCGGGATCAGTGAGTCCCGCTGCAACGGATGTATCAATATCGAAAAGACTGCATGTATGATGAGTCAACAAGCTGCTGAGGAAAGTCCGCCCCAGTCTTGGAATGACGGTGATACCGAGAATTGTAGCAACGTGATTGAGTGCAAGGTAAAAGAGGACGAAGTCAAGGACAAATACCAGGTTTGTTGATGTGTTGTTGCATGGCGGAAGGTTTCGAAGTCGATTTGGAAAGAAGAACAAGAATCTGAAAGAACAAGCTGGGCAAAACCCTCGACTGCTCCTTGTCCCCCATTGAAACTTGGACAGCATGCTTTTTGGATAAAAAAAGGTACGATGCATTTTTTGGATATCTCGAAATGTATGACCACACAAAAACAAAGAAAACAAGTCTCAGCAAGGAGTAAGGAACATCTAACCCAGCAGACCAGCAGCCAAAGCTTCGAGGTCCGCAAGAGTTTCCGGAGCGGCTTCTTCCCTGCCCATATCCGTCCTTTTTCCCTCTCCTTCGAACCATTTCTTTTGCTTCTTCTTTGGCTGTTCGTCGTCCTCTTCTCCTTCTGACCCATCTTCGCTGCCAGCAAGGAATTTCTTGAAATCTGCAGAAGCGTCGGGAAGAGCTTCTCCTTCTCCTTCTTCCTCGTCGGAAGCGTTTTCTTCTCTTTCCCTCTCCTTTCTCTTTTCCTTCTTTGCTCTCTTCTTTTCCTTTGCGAGTGCTTTGTCCAGGAGATCTGATTCGCGGACGCGTTGTGCTTCTTCTTCCAAGAACTTTTGTCGTTGTTCTTCTGCTGTGCCTTTTGCTTTGAATGCATCTTCGTCTTCGAGTTCGTAGATTTGATGGGCGTTGCCATCGTCGTCGAAGACCAACTTCTGACCCGATTCCTTGAACTTGAGTAACTTCTTCTTGCTCTTGAGTAGTTTTTCTCTGCGCTTGCTGTCGATGATGAGAGCGTCCTTTGCTCCAGGAATGTGTACAGCCTTTGCACCAGGGGGTAGATCCATATCGGCAACAGCAAGTGTATGTTCTTCGTCTGATGAGTCGTCCTTTTCTTCTTGTACGGGGATGCGGCGCTTGACGCTGAACAAGTCGTCGTCGGACATTTGTGTTCCATCCAGAGCTTCGATATCGTCGTCGTTGATCATCTTCGAGTAATGATCTGCCAACACATCTTGGTTCTTGCGCTCGAACATGCGGTCGTATTTCGTGCGGACTTCGGGCTTCTTCTTCTCTTCCTTCTCGCCCTCGCTCTCGTCTTCCGAGTCGACCATCTTTGCCCTGGGAGCGTTCTTTCTGGCCTTTGCGTCATCTCCAGCAATGAACTTGATCTTGGGTGCACCGGGCAGACCAAGACTTGCTGCGTATTCTTCCAGGTTTAGTTTTTCCAGCTTGAAGACTTCCTTGTCTTTTTGAATGTGGATGCTGCGAACATAACTGGCGAAAGCTTTTTGACCTAGGTATTTGAGAGTGGGGTCCTTGAAACACATATTTTGTAGTTGTGGCTTGATGGATTGTTGCTTCTTTTGCTTGACACTGATGCGTTCGATGGGGACCTTCTTGGCTTCGAGACGGGAGAGCATGCCTTCTTCTTCGCTAGGGTCGAGGAAGAGCACAGCCTTACCATCGCGTTCGTAACGAGCGGTACGACCGACACGGTGGATGTACGTATCGGCATCTTCGGGGGCGTCGAGCTGGACGACCCAGTCAACAGCAGGGAAATCCAGACCTCTTGCGGCGACATCGGTTGCGAACATACACGAATGCTGGGCGTGCGAGAATTTTGTGGTGATATCGAGACGGGCAGTCTGCTTTTGACGTCCGTGAAGATGCAGTAAAGGGATACCAGGTTGCATGTGACGGAAAGCCTCGAAGACGAAACGAACTTGCTTTCCAGATGACAAGAAGACGATGATCTTTGACTTTTTACAAGTCTGAATGAAGGACCAGAGGGTATCGAGTTTGTCGGGCAGGGGAGTGAGGACGTAGTTTTGCTGCAAAGATTTCGGGGTGGCAGATTCACCCTGCTCGGAGGTCGAGACGTATTCGGGGTCTCTCAAACTCAGACGAGCGAGATCCGAAACACGCTTTGTTTGTGTAGCAGAGAAAAGCAGAGTTTGGCGGTCTTTGGGGAGGTATTCGAGAATAGCGTCCAGATCGCGTTGGAAGCCCATATCCAGGATACGATCAGCCTCGTCCAGAACCAGCATTTGCACATTGTCGACGGAGAAGAGAGCAGTTTGCGACAAATGTTGAAGCATGCGACCAGGTGTGCAAACGACGATGTTCATACGTGCCAGAGCATTCTGTTCCTCTTGCAGACTCTTTCCTCCAATGACCAGACCAGCCGAGAACAAATGTCCTTTTCTTCCGATCTTCACCAAGACGTCGAAAATTTGAATGGCGAGTTCGCGGGTAGGGGCGATGATCATGGCACCCAGACCGGCATCTTGACCGACGCATTGTTTGCGATACAGGTTCTCGAGAACGGGGACGATGAAGGCAAGGGTCTTTCCAGAACCAGTTTTGGCAGCACCGAGGATGTCGGAGCCATGAAGGGCGAGAGGGACGGCGCGTGCTTGGATGGGTGTGAGGGTGGTGAAATGGCAAGCCTTTAGACCTTCTTGGGTAGGGAGGGAGAGGGGAAGGTCAGAGAAGGAAGTGTAGCTGCCCTTGGGATCCTGTGCAGCCAACAGACATTAGTAGACGATCAAAACGATACACCAAGAGGCGAGGCATACCAGATCCTGAACCTGCTGCTCCAGCTTTTCCACGTCGACATCGTCTCTCTTGCGCTTAGTGGCACGCTGCTGCTTCTTCGGCTTTGTCGGTTTCGTACGACCGGTGATATGTGGCGCCATGTTTTGTGATTTGTTGTATTAGGCAGTTGCTATTTGCTTCCGCTTGTTAGAAAAAGTTGCGACTTTCACATGCGAATTGCCTAAACTCCGCAGCAACTTTTTGGCTGCACGGGCCACAACCTCGAAGCTCGGGTCTTCCTTCCCGTTGCATTCGCTTCGTTGCTAGTTGCGCCGCCGACTTGCTCTTGCCTTTGAACATACACACCATAGACGATTGCCCATCATGTCAGACAAGAAGAATACAAAGAGTGAACCATCAGACGAACAAATCCTCGCCGCCATTGCCAAAGAATCAAAAGAATTCGACAAGGTCAGTCTTCTATCATCCTCTTCTTACCATCATCCATGCTGACCATCTCTCAGGATGCCGAAATCGATCGTATCCTCAAAGCCTTCCGCCTTGATTCCTACGCAGTCCTAGATCTTCAACCCGGTGTTCCCGACAACGACATCAAGAAATGCTACCGCATGAAGTCCCTCCTGATCCATCCCGACAAGACCTCAAATCCCTCTGCGCCAGACGCCTTCGATCGCCTCGCAAAAGCACAACAAGCCCTACTGGATGAGAAAGAGAGGGCGAAGTTGGACGAATGTATTGCAGATGCGCGTATGCTCTTGATGCGTGAGCGCAAACTCACCACCGACAGTGAAGAGGTCAAGGATCCAGATGACGAGTTCCGCAGGGCTTGGAGGGAAAAGACAAAGACCGTGCTGGTAGATGAGGAGTTGAGGAGAAGGAAGAGGATGAAGGCTCAGATGCAAGAAGAAGGTCGTGCGCAAAAGAAGGAAGAGGAGGAGATCGCCGAGCGCAAGAGGAAGAGAGAGTTCGAGTCAAAGTGGGAGCAGTCGCGTGAGGAGCGCATCGGTTCCTGGCGAGACTTCCAAAAGGGAAAGCAACCCGACAAGAAAAAGAAGAAGATCAAGACCTTGGGTTGATCTCTTCAAGACCGTCACGAGACATGACTTTTCTGCATCGTTCACACCATCCACCATACAAGCATCTTCCATCCAGGCGTCATTCAGAGCGAGGCGTTGACGGGGCGTATAAATCATCTATTATCCTATTCTACAAGAAGCCAAGAAACTCCAGTAAGCAACAAAAACTCCGAGTCTTGTGATTTCCATCTCTCGACCATGCAATTATGCAGATGCATCGCTCGCTGAACAGCAATTGTCTAACTCGTTCTTTTCCAGTCCATCTAGGATCTAGAAGCAGCTCTCTTGACATCCAACTCTACCTTGCTGTACCACGCAGCTCCTCCAAGCGCAACGATCATGCCCGCAGCGTTCATAGGTCCAATATTGACATTGAACAGCACGATTCCCAGAATAACCGTCAAGATCTGCTTGACGTTGCCACAAACACTCAACGTCAACGCACCAGCCAACTTGTTGGTCTGGAAACTGGTGACATTGAGCAAGAAAGCCAAAAATCCGTTTCCAAGCAGTGCAATGATGAGCGAAGTCGAAAGATTGCCTTCAGCGATGAAGTCCAAGAAATGAGAGACTTCTCCAGTCGCTGTAGCCCAGAGAAGACTTTGCACGGCAGCCAGCGGCGACATGCGCAACAGTAGCTCTAGAGCCGGTAATTTGAGACTTCCGGTGAGCAATTTGTTGGTCGCGACAGTCTTGAGCGCGGCCAAAAAGACACCCAGGAATGTCAGAGATGCTCCGAGCAAAGTGGCGTAATAATCGCCATAGGTACTCAAACCCACTCCCGCAACAATGGGGATCAGTGACACATAAGTCATAGTTCCATAATTGCGTCCCAACCATCTGTAGATCAGAATGGTAGCCACAGGAGTGGTAGATCTGACAATTTGATGAAAAGGCACAGAAACCATAGCCAGCGAAACATTACTGATAGCAATGTTGACGGTAAAAAGCACCGAGAATGCCACCAGCACCCATTGTTCCTTTCTCCCCACATGGGATAGTTTCAACTGGTCAGGGGCAATGAGCATGATACTCCAACATCCCAATGCCGCAGAGGTTGTGTGGAAAGTCGTCAACAACCAAGGAAAGTTGAATTTGCCCAATACGGCTTTGTTGTATAATGTCAAGCCTAGGTTCATGCAAAAGTATAGTCCCAAGCAAATCATTTTTGTCTTTGTGGAGATGCTGTATTCATGGCCTTCTTGTGTTGACGGAGTGGAAGTGGCATCGACAGCGGAAGATTGTTTTTCGGCATCGTCCATTTGGGAGAGGAGACCAGTGTTTGGTGTTGTCTCGTCCATTTCGAAGGATTCTGCGAAAGAGGCTGGACTGCGGAGGTCGAGAGATTGGGATTGTGATTGCGAGCTTAGGCGTGGTGACGCTGGGTCTTTTGGTGGTAGGAAGGCCATCTTGTGTTCTGGTGATATGTGCGCCTAGGTGGTTGTGCGATCCCTTGCTCTTTCTATTCTTCCCAGTCTTATGCGTTACAGTGAATATTTATCTCAGTCTCCCGAAGAAGCCAGTAAACACTCGTCGATATGAGGATTAGGCGGAGGTGTCCGAGATCCAGGTAAATATCACAAGTCGTCAGTGGTGTTGGTAGGTTGGTGCGGTTGTGTGCCAGACACAGGTCTTTTCAATCCTTGGCTTGTTCGAAATCAAGAAACTCGCTTTCCTTAAACCATTTCCCCGAACAGCGCATGGTCTCGGGTTTTGTGTCTCTTCTTTCCTCGCATCCATGCCATGATTCCGGAAGGTTACTCACCAAGACGGGACCTCCGGCAAGCACAAGCACCCAAATCCACGTCTTCTTGGCAGGGCCAACCCTTTTCTTTTGCCAAGCTGCATCTAAACGCAGTTACCAACCTATCATCATGCTACAATCCTGTTTTCCGGCTGCTTCCTCATTCGCTCGTCAAAGCATGGGAATGCTGTTGTTTGGACTTCGGGCTGTTATGCGCGTCGTAAGCTCTTTCTTGCTGCATAGTAGGGTCATCGATGTAGGAGAAGTGGGAAACCTGGTTGGTAGGTGATAGAGTTGTTTCAGGTTCATATATCTAATCGTCTAGCTACTCGCACGCCATTTGTCTAATCTCTGTCGCGATATGTGTAGAGTTGCGCCTGGCTTGTGCGATTCATGGGCTGTCTTGGCCCCTTCGGTCGTTGTTCTCGTGGGCTTCTATACTCGTATACTCGTATACTCGTATCCGAAGTAAACAGTCGACCTTTCCGTTCTGCTTCTCGTGGGCTTGCCTTTCTAATCCTCAGAATCGATTTCTGAAATCCTTCCGTTGCTATTCTCATTCCTCCCAAGTGCTTACATCGCCTGAATTTATCTCCTATCATCCTTCGGCTGTCAATAGACGAGAAAGTCACGCCCACGAGTCAAGCCCTCTCATTCTTCTCCGAAAGCCGGAAAGCCTATCATTCATCCAACATCATGGCAAAATCCTTCAGCGCCTTTCCGCGGATGACAAGTCCTTCTTGCATGCCATGCCTTTTCTGTGTGACGGCCACGTCTTTCTTCCTTTGTTGATGATATGCAAGCCAAGCATTAAACATGGACGGCCAAGAAGATGTTCCCACCTCTCGTAGTGACCGGTTGCCGTTATTCCCGTGTGAGGCATGTAATAAGAACCGCTGTGTTGGGATACTATCCAGGCTCAAGCCACATGATGTGTACGATAGATGTGATGGCTCAATAACTCGAGGTATATGACAAGTATGTTATACAGTATTTACAGGTAAGGCAACGGTCAGATGGCATCCATCTACCTTCTCCATCCTCCCTTACCACCACTCTCGGAAAAGTCACCGCCTTGACGTTCTCTCTCTACTCTGGCATCAAACTCCTTCTGTGCTTCAATCTTGGCCAGCTGTCTCTCCTCGTCGGAAGAAGAGAATGAGAATGAGTCGCCTAGTGTAGAACCCTCTTGCTGCTCATTTTTTACCTGGGGAGTGTTGGTAGGTGATTGGCGAGGAGAACCCTTGGATGTAGCCGACTCCTGACGAATCCGGTCCCAAGTACTACCCGAAGAACGAGGTGCCTGTGCAGGCTGGGAAGCGCCGAGCATAGAGTTGTCATCAGTGCTGTTGTGATTGTTTCGTCGCGATTGGTCAACACGAGACTGTGCTTGAGCAGCAACTCTAGACTCTTCAGCACGCTCGGCGCGATCAGCGTTCGACTGTTCGGTGCGGGCTCGGGCATTCAGCTGGTCATCGGTCAGAAGACCAGTATCTTGAGTCTCTTGCTTGTAATCGTCCATCCATGCGCCTCCGGTCGGGCTCATGTCGTCGTAGTCAGAAGCCTTGCGTTGTACATCCTGACGCTTCCATGCATCCTCCATACCCAGCTTCTGCGAAGCGCGTTGTGCTTGTTGATCCATGCGACCTTCCTGGCTCATGATGGGGTTGCGTTGGCCTTGAGGCTGCATCTGGCCGGTGTGTCTCTGTGCGCGATTCTTGAGCGCTTCAATGTAATCTTTCATGCGAGGATCTGAGCCAGTCTCGACTGCATTGACCGAGGTGGCGTAACTGGCGAACAGGATGGCGCCGGTAAAGAAACCAACAGCGCCGTAGAGTTGGAAGCGCAAAGTGTGCCAGCAGTAACGAGCCATCTGACCACGCACAGGACCGAAACGCTCAGGGTTGAATTGACCACCCTCAGACTCAGGCTTGGGGGTGTAGCCAGGGAAACGGAAGTTGCCCATCGTACGGTATGCGGCTAGAGCACCGCCAGCAATGCCGACAGGAGGACCCCATGAAACTGTCCGTAGTGATTTGGCAAAGTGATAACTGATGGCATCCACCTCTTCCTGACGCAGTGGGCGGTGTATCACAGCTTGGGCTTCATGACAGCTTCGTAAAATCGTTTTCACTATGGCATCGTCGCGTACCGGGACCATGAACAGATTCACTGGTCGAGGCAGCTGGTCGAGCTTGATGTGGTAGCGGGTAGGTGTTTGGGAGACATTGCCGTCCTCGGGTGTGGGCAATTCGCCAAACGAGTTGGGCTCGCTATGATTTGTTGCTTCTTCGAGGACCATAATTGGAAATGTATGCTATTGTTGTCGAGGTGAAGGCGAGGAATCGAGAGAGTCGAGAGAGACAGAGCTTCTGTCATGACACTCACAGATTCTGGGGTAATGAGGTCATGGTCTTGATTCGAGTTGTGCAAACTGTGCATGCAATGCATAACTTCACCAGAATTCCTATCCTTCCCTAAAACTTGTCCTCTATTCTTGTCGTCTTTTGCTCTCGTCGTATCTCACCCGGTGCCATGTTCCTTCAAGCTACTAATGATTCGGCGATGGGGCTTTCTAAGAGATTGGTATCGCATGGTCGTGGGACTGGCTTCCACACTCGAATATCTTCCTTCATCCTTCGAAGGATCGAAGCTTGCATGAATCCCTTGTCTCACCACATCCGATGCCAGTGTCGACTTGACCTTCTTGGTCTTGTACCAGTATCATTCTGCTCGCCTGAACCATCTACACACAATGACGTCCGACTGTGATCAGCACCACTATGTCGCACTACCACATCTCGAGGTCAATCGCGAAGCCAAACAAACCATTCTCTTGATTCATGGTGCTACTGGAGATGGGACCACTTGGAATCTTGTAACACCTCATTTACCAGGTTATCATCTGCTCGTCCCTGATCTTCCTGGTCATGGCATTGCACGACAACATCCTTTCTCCGTCGTACATGCCTCGAACATACTCAGCCAACTCATCCTCGACCGGGCACACAACCGAGTGGTATATGTCGTAGGCTTCAGTCTCGGTGCTCATGTTGCCATGCATCTAGTATCTCACCATCCAGAAGTCGCAAATTGTGTCTTGGTGTCTGGTTTTCAGGTCTTTCCCCCAACAGCACTGACCTCCTATCTACCTCATGCCATCTGGCTCGAGCAGCGCATTGAATACGCAATCCCTCAATCTTGGACTCGCTGGGCCATGGATGGCATCAATATTCCGCGTCCAGACTTGAGCATGTGCACACTTGATTACAATCGCCAAGTCTTCGGTCATTCTGACAGCACTGAACAATGGCCCAGAGCATGGCCTGCCCGCACTCTTGTCATTGCTGCTGGCAAAGGTGGACTCGTCCCGTCAAACGACCGTCCTCAAGACGCCCTGAAATTGGCTACTATTGGTCAACACCTGAACAGCGCAACTCGAGCAGTCACTCATCCAGACATGCGTCATCCGTGGATCTGGCAGGCCCCCGAGCTGTTTGCAGAAACGGTCAGGCTTTGGTTCGAGGAAAGCACTGTACCCGATGGCTTTGTGTCTTTGGCTAGGGATCATTGACTTTTCACGCTTGAGCAGTTATCTGAATGCAACAAGATGATTAGCGATATCATGCAGGCTTATGTAAGCATGACGCTAATTGATAATCGTCGTCGCGTCGCATTTAAGGCCGAATTCACCTTCTCTTCTTTTTCAAACACACACAACATATCTCCTGAAAACATTATGCTCGAAATGCAATCGGGCGAGATGACCAAAACTTATCATAAATCCAGGAAGAATAAGTATAATAAGACCAGTGCCGCTTCCCAAGTCCTCGGAAGCCCTGAACTTCTTGGACTCGTCTTCGAGAAACTTGCAAAAAAGAGACGCTACAGGTCGTGTCTAGTAAATGCAGCGCGTGTCAACAGCCTCTGGTTCGAAGTCGCAATCTCAGCGCTCTGGGGTGGAGGTCATCAAACAGCGTCTCCAGCATATGCTCTTGCTAGTGTCGCACGCGCTAGACGTCAACTATATGCCTCTAATCTGAGGTATCTTAATTTCGGTGGTAACAAGGATGCTACAGTTCATGCTCTAAACGATGGATTGAGCTTTCCCAGATTGAAAGAACTCACACTTAACAATTATGGACCCTCGGGCGATGGACAGCGCTGTCCAACATCGCAATACATACAACGAGCTCTTGAGAGCATTAAGATAAGTAATTGGAACGAGCATTTGGACGACGCGTTTCTTGCCAACGTCGTTCAAAGCTGCCCTAACCTAAGGACAGTCGACTTTGATCACACCGGGAAACGTCTGTCAGCAAAGTCTCTGAGTAACTTTTTCTCGGCCACCCAGAACCTGACCGACATCTCACTCAACCTGGATGTTAATGACGAGGACCTTCCCCTTATCAACGCTGACATGCTGCTCCACATTTCCGCGTTCAACGGTCTTGAGAAGCTGTCGATTGAGAATCGCATTGTCGAAGCAGATGCATTTGACAAGGTCCGTAGTGTCAACTCACGGCCGTTCCCAGCACTACGACAGCTTCGGCTGTGCGGCAGGTCCTCTGTGATCAGCTCTGCGGCCTGTCTTGTTGCTGATCTCAGAGAACTGACTATAACGCTGCTTGAAGCAGAAGTCTCATTCATCAGCAACCTACTTGCAATACCAGCCTTGGTCAAACTGGAGATGTGTGCAACGGCCGACTCATTAGTCAAGAAAGAGGATTTCCTCGCCTTGAGGTCCTTTCACAACTTAGAAGAGTTGAGATTCGGAGACCAATCTAGCGGCTCGTGGAGTTTGGGAGGCGAACCGCTCACGGAGTCTGAATTCGCTCATTTTTGTTCTGGTCTACCTCTGTTGAAGATTTTCAGTGTTGGGATGGAAATGGAAGATTATCCTCCAATGTCTTTCTTTCCGGTCCTAGCAGAACATTGGAAGAGCCTGGAATTCTTGGATCTCTTCTTCACGACCCATGATCTCCAGCAGCTTGCTTATATGCCCGCGCCCATGTTCCCCAACTTACTCTGGTGGGAGATGATTTCCGGATATGATCGAGGTGTTCCGCAAACACTTACGGCTGTCCAAGTCGGTAGACTCATTGATAATCATGCACCTCGACTGAAGGAACTCGATTTCTGTGAGGATCAGAAGAAAGACCATGAAATAAAGCAAGCATGGATGGATGTGCGAGGATTCACCTTTAGGGACCACAACCCATTAAACTTTCTTATGAACCACTACAGAATGTGACGATATCGTGCAGAGGCTCCAGATTCTCGTGCGATCATCAGACAGGACTGCTCGGTCGCAGCCAATTTTCGGAAGTCTGCTCTCGGCGCCATGACTCTTTTATCTATCTGTCTATCATCACCCGCTTTCTCGATGGTCAGGAAGATTGTTCGGTTCCCTGCGTATCACAGTCACAAGAGGCGATTCGTTGTCCTGATCAAGTAAGCGTTGCCTTCGTAGGTCACACAGATGAGTATTAGATACTGGCACATGTGTGCTGTGGTTGGTGGAAATTGGAAGGGCTCGGCGGACACCTTGATGGCGGATCATGCATGTTATTTCCTCACCACGGTCGTGTACAAGGTACCTCAAGAGATATGATATATAAGCAAGGCTGAATCTGACCTCTCCATCCCTGACACTTGTTAATCAAATAGATAGGCGTTCTATCTAGTCAGCGAGATAGGCAATGGAAATTGGTAGAGCTCCAAAGTGGTTCGTCGAAACATGGTGGTCAGACCAGGTAATCATACCGGGGTTAAAGTTTGGTCCCCGGTGGGCTTGTCAAGTGTCGATCAAAGAAAGCTGCCGAAGGACCCCGCGTCAGATACGAACAGCTACGTCAGACTCAACACTGGAGCTCCCTCCGTTGCAGAGCTCTATAAAAGCTATATAAGCAGTCAGACTCGCTGTGTTTCCAGGAGAATAATCAGTATCAAACTTTCTATCACCTTTTACACAAACATCATGTCCAACTCTGAGGATCGCAAGCCCGTGGCCGATCAGGCTGAAGACGACGCCTGGTTCCCATCACCATTCTCTCTCACCCAATACGTGGGACCCAAGACCGACTTCGATGGTGCAGACTACCCCAATGCACAGAAGAAGGGTGGAAAATGGAAGATCCTTGTCATCGGCACCCAAGAACGCTACCTTAAGATGGCCGACGGGAAGTTCTTCTCCACCGGCAACCACCCAGTTGAAATGCTGCTACCCATGCTCCACCTCCACGAAGCTGGCTTCGAACTCGACATTGCTACACTCACTGGCGAGCCTGTCAAGCTTGAAATGTGGGCTTTCCCCAAGGAGGATGAAGCTGTCAAGGGCATCTACGAGACCTACAAGCAGAAAATGCGTAATCCTCTTGCGCTTTCTGATGTCTGGGGCAATGGATTCACTAAGGATACACCATACATTGGTGTCTTCGTCCCTGGTGGCCATGGAGCTTTGAACGGAATCCCTCAATCACCTGTCGTGGGCAACATCCTCCGCTGGGCAGATGCAAACAAGCGCTACCTCATCACCCTCTGCCACGGTCCCGCCTGCATGCTCGCCGCCGACCTCGCCAAACCCGCCGGCGAAAAGTTCATCTACGATGGCTACAAGATCGATGTCTTCCCTGACTCATTGGACAATGGCGCCAATATCGACATCGGATATATCCCCGGCAAGATGTCGTGGCTTGTCGGTGCAGAGCTGAAGAAGCTGGGTGTTACACCTATCAATGAGAAGATCACTGGCGAGACTCATCAGGATAGATATGTGCTTACTGGAGATTCACCGTTGGCTTCTAACAACTTGGGCAAGCTTGCTGCCAATACGCTGCTCAAGGAGATTGAGAATATGTCTTAAGGCCTGGGCACTTTCTTTAGTAGTGCGTCCTTGATAACGAGATAGTCGAATAATGATACAATGTCGAACATAAATTTATGTAATTTCTGGTCATCACTTGTTCCCAAGTCTTTCAAGCACTTTTCGTACTATTGGGATACAAAATCCTTCGTGCAAATAATCACCCAATACTACCACAAAGGCAATTTAGACCATATAAGCTACCAATCCCAAACACGTTCCATGCTGTTTTACCGAGATTTAAAAAATATGCGAAAAGAATAACCAAACCGTCGGGCGAGAGAGTTGAACGCAAGTTGTTCAGTTCATGCGAGCAAAACTCATACAAAGTCCTTCCAACCCTCGGACCGAATCACACGAAGCTCTTGTTATTCATACATGCAAGATTCGAGAGCTGGATGGTATATAAACGGTAGCTCTCGTACAGATGACATTGCGAAAAAAGAAGTAATAGTACCGACAGCTTGCGTTATTTTGGAGGGTGTCCTTAGCGAGCAGGGAGTTTCTCAGCCGGGGGTGATTTATACCCCCACAATGACGAGGTCTTGTAACCATATCACCGACGTCTTTTTCTGCTCTAGCTTGCGAAAGCCAACGATGATTGGACTAACATCTTACAGTGTCTTGTCTTCTAGACTGAGGCGCAGTAAAATAGTCTAATGATGATATTGCCGACTTGCATTTTCTCAAAATGGAGTCCAGCGATACAGTTTCGCCCCCCCTCCGCTGTCCATGTCAATCTTCGCCAGTGACATTCAAAATGGCATATTCGGACCTCATTCCATGAATCAATATGACCTTCTACTAGTGACTGCCGTGCTTTGATGATGAGGTCGTCAATGATCGTCTTATTCCCGCGTGTAATCCACGTGTAGCAAACAAGGTTCCCGGCAGGCCCGCGGGGAGATGAACATAGTTCATGCCACAAAAAGCCCGTCGAAAAGCGAAGAATGGAGGTGAGTTCACGGGAATAACGATGACAGCAAGTTGAGTTATGCTTTCAGGTGGATAGAAATGGCTTGGATATTGGGAGAGGTTGGCTAAATCCACGATCCGCGGAGAGGCAAGAGTGAATAGGTAGGAAGGTTGTATCGTGACCAGCTTCTCACAACCATCGGTGCAAGACATTCTGTTGGCTGTTAGAACACTGTTTTGAGCACTAGAGATGAGGAAAGGTAAGCTATGTTGAGTACAAGAACCGTGACTGTTCCTCGACTTCTAGCCATCATACCTCGAAATATACCCTCCTCTTTTCGTCATAAGAAAGACAGAACTTCGCATCTACGCCTCCGACCATTTCACTTCAATCAAATCTCAATCACAACTTCAAAATCCAATGCCACCAATCCTCCACCTCGTCCGCCACGGCGAAGGCTTCCACAACACAGCCTGGCACGGCGAAGGCATCTGCGACCCCCTCCTCACCCCCCACGGCAAAGCCCAATGCGCAGACGTCTGCAAAAACTTCCCCTACCACGACAAAATAGAACTCCTCATGGCGAGCCCCATGAAACGCGCCATCCAAACTTGTCAACTCAGTTTCGCACCCGTGGTAGCCAGGGGCTTGAAAATTATGCTTATGCCCTTGGCTCAAGAGAGCAGTACAGAGCATATGGATACCGGATCTGATGTTTCGGAGATAAAAGAAATGTTTGGGGATTTGGTGGATGAACACCGTATCGTGTCTTTGTTTCCGTATTGGAACACCAATTGCGGTCGCTTTGACTCTGATCCAGAAGTTATGATGGAGAGAGCACAAATGTTGAGATTGTTTATTAGGGATAGAGAGGAGAAGGAGGTGGTGTTGGTCAGCCATGGGACTTTTGCACATGCGTTGACAGGAAACTTCACCAGCGAGGGAGTGCAGACGACGAGGATGTGGGAGAATTGTGAGTGGAGGAGTTATACGTTTGATGAGGGTGAGGGAGCCAAGATTATTGAGACCGAAGAGAGTGTTGCTAGGAGACCGGGGTTGGAGTTGCCTAATTGAACAGCTTCGTAATGTGAAAAAGAATAGCTGTGTCGAGCTTCCTAGCGTAGATACCCTCATCCAATATTCTGAGTACGATACACAGTTCTGACCTTGGAACAGAGAGCGCTCCCAGAGGACCCTTTCAGAAAGTCCTTCCCGAGAACTCATGTGCCAGCGTTCACACCTTGAAGAGTCAAGATTCATGTTGCCCAAAACTAGACAACCAGATTAAGAGTGACATACACTAAGCACCCAGAGAGGAATAGAATGAAAATGTTCGAGACAAGCGACGTGCGACAAGTCAAGAGTAATAGTGGTGATACAGCGAGATTCGAGGGGACAACGAAGATAACACAAGATGATGAACAGTAAAGACGGCATAACGGACAACAAAAAGAATGAGCACCATGAGCAGGAATCGAACCCGCGACCTCCTCGGATCTAGACTGACACGGCGTTGAGTAACAACGAATGACTGCGCACGTGTTAAGACCACGGGTGTGTTAACCACTACACTACCACGGCTATTTGCTTGTAAGAGTCCCTAACTTTATAAAATATAAAGGTTGACGCATAGAGGGTCGACAGGAAGCTTGGTGGCGGAAGAGTCACAAAGGCTGAGGGAGTTTGCGGGATTTCTCGGGCTTTCCAGACAGCAGGCGTCAAAGTCCTGAGGCAATCAGGCTTTAGATTGTGAGAGCTACAAGAGGTCATACTGTGTGTTGAGATAATCGATCGAGAAAGTTGGTAGTCAGATGGAGGCCCACGCGAAGCCACAAATCAGGTCAGGAACCCATCAGCTCGCCATCGCCCCAAGTACAGCTTTAGCAGCTTGCCATCAACCGCCTCACAGTCTCTTAGCCTCGGTACAAGAGTAGCAGTCTTGGAGGTTTCAAATTGCGGAGTCGCTTGTTCCTCTTCAACCATGTTCTCGAAGAATCCTAGCAGCTTTGCTCCGGGCACGTCGTCTACTTTCTCGCTCAGATCTTGCAATCGTGCAACCCATTCGTGCATGTCGATGCGCTCAAATTGCGAATCAAAAGCATGTTCCAATGCATTGAGGAATTCAGACCACGAGATAGTAGACGGGTTCACCAGGTTATGGAGTGCATAGCTGACGTCGCTCATAGGAGTAGAAATCAAGGTGTTGATAGCCTTTGCACAGATATCAACTGGAAGCCAGTCGACTGTTTGCTTGTCGAAAGTCGGCATGGCATTGAGGTACTTCAGGCCAGTAGCAATCATGATGGGAAACATCTCGGAAGTGTTCCAAGAGCCCAAGGTCGTATGCCCGCAAAGCTGACCCACACGACAAATCTGTACGGGGGATCCAGTTATACGGGCATACTCTTGAGTTATCCGCTCGACGATGAACTTGCTTTGCGCGTATCCGGTCTCTAGAGCGAGTGCAGGATTGTTGGCGATTGGCGTTTCCTCGACAGATTTTCTGGCGTCTTTGCCCATATTCGTGGCAACACTGCTCGTGAAGACAAATCTTTTTTCAGTCAACTCCTGACAGAACCGCAGCAGATTCAAGGAGCTGCAGAGACAGTCTTTCTCAAACATGTCCACTTTTTGATTGAAATCCATTTTCCAAGCATTGTGGATAACTGTAGTAACTTCCGATGCTAGCTTCGAATACTGGTTCTTGTCAAGGCCAAGACTGACATCGGACATGTCATACGCCACAGCCGCCAGCTTGTCACTGACAGCTACTTGCATATCGTAGCCCCGAACTCGGAGCTGATCTACGAGTCGCTCCCGGGCTTGGGCGCCTCTGATAGCACAATAAACTTTGCTGACGTTGGGATTGGTGACAAGTTCAGCAATCAAAGCATTGCCCAGTGCTCCAGTCGCGCCTGTCAGATAGACGACTTGTCGTTTGCCCTCGTGTATCTTGACTTCCGGCTTTGACCAAGACTGAATCTCGGATGTATAGCGTGCAATGGTATCTTGAATCCAGGCAAATTGTGAAACCGAAGGTGAGATGACGCTTTGGTCAAAACTAGGACGAGACAGTGCTTCTGTCAACTTCGACACTGAAGGGTACTCAAAAATGTACATCAGTGGAAATTTGCCAAAGCGATGAGCTAATTGAGGTCGCAATCTGACCGCCATTTGCGAGTTGAGACCTAAGTCATAGAAACTAAGATTCTCTGTGACGACTTCGATGGGTGAATTCGAGACTTGAGCCACGCAGTGACGGACGAAAGCTGTATTGTCAAGATCAAACGCTGGGATATTGGTTACATCGCTTGGCTCTCCGTTTGCTTGGTTGGCGTATAGCTGTTCAATTTCCGCACCATACAATTTCCATGCCTCTTTCCGACGAACATTGCCTTTCGGGGTGATTGGCAGTATTTTGCCCCTGGGGAGAATCACGGTCATTGACTGGTCCACCTGAGAGTATGCAGGGAAGGCTTTGCATGCTTGTTCGATCGATCTCAGAATATCTTCATGACCGGAAAGGCCTTCTTCTGATAGCTGAATGATCGCCGAGGTGCACGGGTAGTCGGTGCCGAACACTACAACTTTACTGATAGCTGAGTGACACTCCTCGATGGCCATCTGTAGTGGTAATGCATTTGTCTTCTCGCCATTTGAGTGGACAATGATGTCATCTTTTCTGCCTTGTAGCACGAACAGTCCGCTACCTGGTGGATCTTCCAGAAACAAGTCGTTGGTTCGATAAGGATTCGGGGCATCGGGAGTCGGCCAGAGCTCGGCTGCTAGGGCAAACCCCTTGTATACAACGCACTCGAACAGACCTTCTCCCTGGGGTTCCATCCGCACTAGAGAGTTATCAGGGAACAATGTTCGTACGTTGTAGCATTTCGCATTATCTCTGGTATCCGGAATAGTTCGAAACGGCGGTCCAATTTCAGTAGAACCATAAGTTGTTTTGACGTTGATTCCCATGTCAGTCAGTCTTCTGAGAAGGACTGGCGACAAAGCTGCGCCGCCCGGCTGCAAAATCTTGAGCCGAAGGAATGGTGAATATTCCGAGTTCCCTTCCAGCGACATGTACTCGTAGAGATCCTCAATGACTGATGGTGCACAATGCAAGCAATTTACAGGATGACCCAGGGTTTCCAGCTTACGCCACGCAGAGAGCATTGCACCGGGCGAAGGTGGCCAATTCTCGGGAGGGAAACTCGTCGGAAGAGCAGAAGGTAGACCACCGAGAATGATGGAAACGCCAGCAATGTGGTATAGCGGAAAGCAGTTGTACCAATTCTCAATAACAAAGCTTTGGAACAATCGGTACATCCTTGCGATGAGCATCAGGCTTCGGTTGGTATGAATGATGGGCTTTGGCAAGCCTGTTGAGCCACTCGAGTGAATGATCATGGCATGCTGGTTCCACACGTCAACAGACTCGAAGCCAGCGTATGTGCTGCTCGGCCTCGAAGCTCGTAGGTACGACATACTAGGTATGGTGACTGTAGTGTATTCTGGATTGCTCCAAGATCTGGCGAGTCGCTGCTCAATCACGATACCCGTCGCATTACAGACTTGGAGCAGGTGGTCTCGAGCCACGTCGGCATTCTTGTCGCTTAATAATAGTAATCGTACTCCCAGCTTGCAGAGACCAATTTGAGTGACCCAGTACTCGAAGGTGTGTCCAGTCCCAAGCAAAGCAATAGTCGGTTGTGATGAAGTGGCGTTACTAGTAGAGATCTCGTGGCTGAATGCTTCGGCATAATAGGCAGAGCAGAGATCTGTAAGAACATCGAATTCTTGCCAGGTTATCCTGTCGAAGTTGTCTGCCTTCGGGACCAGATATGCAATCTGAGCAGGATACATCAAGGCATTATACCGAACAAGTGATGGCAGACTGATCAGGTCGGGATTCGTATATCTTCTTGAGATTAGCAGTTGGAAATTTCGTAGTTGATGGAGACTCCATACCTATCACTCTGAGGATCACCATGTCGAGTCCACAATTCTTGCAATCTCGCATCTGCGCCTTTTGCAGGATATACACTCGATCTTGATGTTCTCAAATCATCCCTCAGGTTTGCTGTTGCTATCGGCACCATGATGAATCCCGCAATGTGGCTGCCTTCGGACAGTCAAGGCTGAAGGCGGCTCTTGCGATCATGCTGGAAGACATTCTCGGCATGCTGGTATGTTTGCCCGCTGCGGCGACGTGATAGTCGTGAGATGCAAGGCCGGCTAAGCTATCGCGTCGATGTTCGGGCAAGAACGTTATGTGCTTTTACCTAATTCGGTGGACCAGTGCCAAGCATTCCCTTATCGGCCTATCTGCACTGATAAGATTCGTGAATCCTTCGCTCTCTCCGAGGGCTCTTCTTTCAAAGAACTTGACGGCCTATCAAACAATATTTTCGAGTGGGCCGCACAACGTTATTCGTGTATATCAATCCAAGAAGGTTGTGGCGGATGTATCTTATCTAAGCATGTGATGATAGGTCGCCACCATGCAAGGATGTCTGATTTTCGAGAGATAGCAGTGCTTCTCTACAGCTGCCAGGAAACATCTAAGTGCAATCTTAGCTGCTGTAGCCACAGGTATTGCAATTCGTAATAATTCTCTCGTAACTGCTTGCAATCCAATTCGCAATATGGGCCTTCGAAGTCGTCTTGCCATACCGTCGGCCTCCGAACACGACTACCATGATCAGATCTCTACCAACAAAGAACAGCAGCCCGTGCCTCTTGGCTCGCCAGAGCGAACATGGACATGGCCAAGTCTTCTAGGCTTCTGGGTCGCAGAGGCGTTCTCGATATCAATGTATCAAGGTTAGCAAGAGCGTTCCCCATCGTGCTTGCGGTCATGTACTGAGAATGATGTCCAGTCTCATCGACATCTGTGAGCAAAGGTCTCAACCCTGGCCTTTCAATCCTCGCTGTACTCATTGGACACTTTCTGGTATGCATTCCGGCAATGCTGGATGGCTACATTGGTGCCATGTTCGGCATCAACTTCCCAGTCTTCACAAGAGCTAGCTTTGGTATGCGTGGCTCCTACTTTGCGGTGTTCGTTCGTGGAGTTGTGGCATGCATCTGGTTCGGCACGCAGAGCTTCCAGGGAGGTCAATGCCTGCAGGTCATGATTGAGGCCATCTGGCCTAGCTTCGAGAGGTTCCCCAACCGTCTGCCCGAAAGTGCGCACGTCACCTCCGCTCAGTTGTTGTGCTTCTTCCTCTTTATCTTGGTTCAAGCACCGCTACTCTGGCTCAAGGTCTCCAGTCTGAGGTACATGTTCATGGCTAAGACTATCATCATGCCTATCTTTGGTCTTACTCTCTTCATCTGGGCCTTGGTAGCGGCTAAGGGCTTCGGTCCTACATTCTCCCAGCCTACCCGCATCAAGGATGGTACACCCGCTGCTGTCGTCTTTCTGCAATGTGTCACCACCGCTATCGGGCCAAAAGCGACTCTCGCTCTGAACATGCCTGATTTCACTCGTTACGCGAAGTACCCGAAGCAGGTCTTCTGGACGCAAGCAGTTGGTTTGATGGTTCTTGTCACCATGTGTGGTGTACTTGGAGCTACAGTCACGAGTGCAGCTCAGGTTGTCTACGGTGTCAGCACCTGGAACCCTCTCGAAGTCGCCAAGCTCTGGAACAATCGTGCCGCTCAATTCTTCGCAGGATTGTGCTGGTGTTTTGCAGTGATCGGCACCAACATCAGTGCCAACAGCGTATCCTTCTCCAACGACATTGCTCTTTGGTTCCCGAAATACATCAACGTACGTCGCGGAGCGTACCTATGTTGTATCCTCAGTATCGCGACTACACCTTGGAACATCCAATATAGTGCCAAGTCGTTCTCCTCTTTTCTCGGTGGCTATGCTCTGTTCCTGGGAGCCTTGGTCGGTATAATTATCACAGACTTCTGGATATGTCGTCGTCGCTCTCTTGATGTCAGAGCTCTGTACAAGAAGCATGATGTGCATCACTTCACAGCTGGCTTCAACATTCGCGCCTTCATTGCATTCTTCTGCGGTATTGCCCCGAACATGCCTGGCTTAGCGGCAGCTTGTGGAGCCAGTGGTGTGCCGAATGGTGCAAGGTATCTGTACAGTCTGAGTTGGCTCGTCAGTACCCTTGTTGCCGGGCTAGTGTATTGGGTCTCCTTCAAGATCAAGCCTTTCGAGGTCTCGCCGAGCCAAGAGATGTACATGGATGGTGTTGAAGGCTATGATCCCAGCATTTCTGAGATTCCTCAACACACCAAGCAGGACAAGGAAGTCGAAGCTTAGGCAGTGCTGTATTACGGAGCACCTCAGAACGATTTACGAATATTCAATGTAAAGATTTATAATCCACAATTTCACAAGCACGATCCTTTCCACTGTCTCATGTCATCAAGTCGTGTTTATTAAAGACAAGTCAGAAAATAGTCTATCTATTTAACTTGCTCCTGGAAAGTTTGCAAGGCCGAAGGTGAAAGGTTGATCAATTTATCCAGTCCTGCCACGTACAAAGCGTCAAGACGCAAGAGGGCCAGATTCAGCAGATTGCAGCTGCGAGATTTGATGCGCAACAGACTCCGCCATGAGTTGAGCAGATTCAGACACTCTTTGGCGTCAGCGGCACTCGGTGAGGTGGCGAAAAGCAAGACCATAAAGTTACTCGCAATCGCGAAATTTGTCCTTGAGTCTGGCTTGAATGTCAGCATACTAGTCAGATATCTCATGGTCGATGGTAGACTTACACGATGGCCAGAATGCTTCCATATGGTTTGCATCCAAGCTTTCAAGGAACTCGAATAACTCTCTTCCGACTGCTATCGCACCTGTACGCAGAGCGTTCGTTGCCTGCGTGCCTGGCTCGCTCATTGGCCGGAACATGGCTCGGAAAAGTTGAATCTTCGCTGTGATATAGGCTAGATGCAGCCCTCCTTGTCCGTTCAGATCATGGCCCTTTCCAGCCCTTGCAGTCGGAAGAAGATCTGGCGGAAGCTCTTGATACCATTGACTCAGTCGCACTCGCAGTGGCTTGGCTACCTCCAGTGTGGCGTCTAGAGAGGTGCAGAGTTTCCTTGTTGCCTTGATAGAGAACAGGTTGCGTAAGATATCATCCACGGTCTCTGTCAGAACAGATAGTTGTATGAAATGTTCCGAGTAAGCTCTGTCGTCGCATCCTTCCGCGAATTCGAAGTCATCTTGGGTCAGTTCACTGACGTCCCAGTCGTCCGAGATTATATGCGAACTCCTTCCAGTGTTCAGAGCAATCCACTTCTCTTGGGTAAACACAGCCCAAGCAAGTCGTCTCCTCAGTCTCTGCTCCCATAGTGGTAGTGGCCAGTCTGTAGGGTCGAGGTTGAGTCCTAGCGATTGCGCGATAGAAACAGCATCCGTGACCATCGTCCATTTGACCGGCGTATCCGCAACGTGCTTGTTGGTCGGTCTTCTCTGAACCAGAAGGAGGAGCGTCTGAACGACAGATAGCGAAGGCGTGTGATAGTTCGGGTGTGTAGCCGACCAAGCAATCCGGAACAGAGAATCGGTCGAAGGCGGAGTGTATACTTCGACGCAGAGCTGATCGTCAAAGATACAAAAAGGCAAGGCGTGACCATAGACTGCAGCAAGTAACCAGGTAGGGAAGCAGTCGGGATCGTACTCGCCGTTGCTCATGCTACGCTCTCGAGAGAGGATAGGGAAATATGGCTGGACGAAGCGGAAGAACCTAGAGAGTTAGTACGCAATTCCTGAAGACAGCCACAGATAACATACAATTTGATGAGTCTCTTGCCAACATCATCATTCACCATCTCTTTGACCTCCCTTCTAAAAGTGTCTAATGTAGCTGGATCCTCGGCAGGTTGAGCTTTTGCAGCTAGTTTATTCTGCTGAATCAAAAAGTGCACGGGGATCTTGTCATTGTCTCCAACTCTCCGAAGGCGTAGTTGTTGGAAGATGCATTCATTGTTTCCATCATACTGATATTGACGAAGTAGATACGGATCTGACTCGCCGCTCAGTCCAATGACTTGTGCGTTGCTTGAGCCTTGTGCGTCTAACGAAGGCTCCTGAGCGTTGTCAAAATATTCCATCGGAATGGATTCTGGGGTGTGGTTTGACGGTGGTGCTAGGCCTGCTTGTACTGGGTCGAACTGCTCAAACATCAGAGGCTCGAACATTGGGGTATCGAACTTGAATTCTCCGGGCAAGCCACCGGGCAAGCTTGCGGTCATGAAGGAAGGCAAAGGTTCCCAACTCAGAAGGTCACTTCCTAGGTCAAAGGTACTACTCGGAGGCAGTAATGACTCTCGAGGGCGATCTTCATTGGGACGACGTCGCTTGGCTGGAGACTCTACGAAGGTGCAGTCTTTGCCATATCGAACACAGAGCTCACAAGGTGGTTTGGACTCGAGGTGGCAGGCTGCTTTCTTGTAACGACAGAAGTCACAAGGTCGCTTGTTCCGGCTCTTGTAGGCTCGAGCTCTGTCTTGTGCATCACTCTGGCCGAGCTGATGTTCGTGGGGTGCATTCATGACCTCCATCTGGAATGTGCTGACCCTCTGGTTCGGGCGTGATAGGCGAAGCTGCTGACCGTCCTATCGGCGTAGTTCTGGTGCGCGGGATTGAAGACTTTTGAAAGCCAAAGAGCGGGCAAGAAGGAACGACTCTAAGAGTGAGAGACAGGCGATCGCCTTGGATTTGTTTACTCCTCATAGTTTGACTCCGCATTACTCATTCAATCTCGTCGCTATCAACCCCAATGCAATTGGCTCCGTTACATCCCACCCGCTCACAAGTCACTGCGGTATCGCCTCGACATACTCCTTCGGATGCCGACTTTCGGTAGGATCGTCGCGTCGTTGCGTTGCATGCAAGCTGCAGTTTGCTGCAACGTGGGGCTTGACCACTGCCTCGGATGGATCCGTGTGCGCTATCAAAACCCTGAACTTTAACCGGCGGGGAAGTTGAGACGGCAAACTTCGGCAAACTATGGCAGGCTTCAGCTTGAGTCATGATTTGCGACAACACTGCCGCTTTCTTATCTTCACATCAATCTTCTGCATAACTCCGCCTGCACTTGCTATCGATATCTCTCGAGATAGGTCTTCGAGAGTACAAAAAATCTACATGAATTTTCCCATTGGCCGCCATTGGCCGAGAGGGAGATAGGCTCGTCCGATAGCTTGATGGAATACGTGCAGATACTTGAAATGCAACTGATAGCCGACCAGAGCTCCTCTTCGTGATCTCCTTCCATCACGCCCTACTGCACCCTTTTCCTCAGCTACTTTGTCTCTGATAGCTGGTATAGCGCGATCTTATACTTCTTATCAAGACCCTTGACACCTGGCTACCCCAACGACCGCACTTTCTCACCAAATCCGTCGTGGAGACCCCTTATCCGGCGCCCACTTCCGACAATCCATCTCCAAATGACGAATACCCCAAACATGGCATCCACTTCCGGGAAAATCCGAGTCCTTGTCGTCAACCCCAATGCCAGCAAATTCATGACCGACAAATGCATTGATATGGTCAAACCGACATTGGCACCAGATGTCGAAGTGATTGGCTTCACAAGCCCGGAGCCCGCGCCAACTGCCGTCGAGGGCAACTTCGACGGCGTGATGTCTGCAGCTGCGGCGATGCGTGCATTGATCCCTATCGCTCATGAATATGACGCCTTTCTGGTAGCGTGCTACAGCGATCACGCTTTGATACGTATGTTGCGAGAGGAATTTGACCAGCCATCTATCGGTATCATGGAGGCTTCTCTCTTTGCCGCTCGCACTTTGGGAAATCGATTCGGATTGATTGCTACCAGCAAGAGATCAAAAGCTATGCATGAAGACAGTATCCGACACTATGGCTTTGATGGCTTCTGTTCTGGTGTTGGTAGCTGCAATCTGGGTGTCCTTGACTTTGATCTCAAGAGTGAGGAAGAGGTGCTGGGTATCATGTGTGGAGTCGCAAAAGAACTGGTTGCACAAGGAGCTGATTGCTTGACGCTTGGTTGTGCTGGCATGACCAAGCTCAAGAAGGCTGTCGAGGACGCTGTTGGGGAGGACGTACAGGTCATTGATGGTGTTCTTGCCGGTGTGCAGCATCTCTCTGGTCTCGTTCGTATGGGTGGTCGCACTGCGAAGTCAGGCATGTATGCGTCATCCTCAAAAGGAAGGAAGAATAGAGGTCAATCGTACTACTGAAAATACTTTGCACCGAACTCCCTTTCGCCTGCAAGGCTTCCAACCTGGCTGCAAAAAGGCAAGATGCATTTGATAGATGGGTATCTGTCCTTTGAGAGCGAAGCTTCTTCCTGCTCTCTTTGGACAACCACATTGGAACCAAAAATATCGTGCCTTTTCACCGCTGTTTTATAAGGTGCCTTGGTAGGCTAAGAGCTCGATTAGGTATCCCCCAAACATACTCATGTCTCCCTCTGTTGACCTCTTGACCCTGTTTCCACCATCTTCCGCCATTGCATAGTGCTTTATAACCACCCGATCGACTTCAAGAGAACAGCTCTTGAACAAGAGGAGTCACTGACGTGATTTCCTTGGTTGCCGTGTCTGTCTCCGCCCTAATTAGATCCAACCGTGTGAATTCATGCAGTGCTAGCAGCAGCAGCATATATGGAGCTGCCCAGCCCTGGAGTGGTACTCTGGAAGGGAGGACTTGACAATGACGGAAAGAGTAGTAGAGGATGCAATTGCTGTTTATATAGGCAGATGGATGCGAAGATTTCTCCCTTGCATTTTGGTTACATGTGATTTTGATTTTGATTTTTACATTCGGAATGTACGTGATAGTCTTTGGTATACTAACATAGCATCTCAGCTGTAAAGCATGGCTGATTTTGTGCATATCGAAATGCACAATGATGTTCGGTAACGCGTAAGAGTTCACAGAGAGCAAATGATTCGTTGGTTCTCATCGGACATTTGCGTCACTTCGAATACCATCTTGCCTTTTGATAAATGGACATTATTTTTCACCATTCGAGAATGGACATTCTTCGCGAAATTCCGATGTTCTAGGAGCGATATTGCGTTGAGACATGAGGCTTGATGACGGACAGGGTTGCTCTGGGGACATGATTTCCTTGGTCGTGAATCCAAGCGGAACAACGGAAACCACGATTGTCGCCCGGTATCATCATCCATGAATACGAGTATCTACGTATGTTCTCCATGAATATGCAAACAGGCAGATCAATGCAAGAGTGGTTCCAGCGACCATGATCTTGAGATGGCGGAAGGAGCTCTGAAGCTGATCAACGCCGTCGAAGAGCTTCGTCACGCAAGCCACGCACTCGCGCGAGCAAGCTGGGCGAAGGATCCAGGAACCCCTCACTAACCCCTCCCTCAATCAACAGAACATTCTGGGCATGATCTTGGTCTTGTATATCACCAGTCAGCAGTAACATCCCTGTCGTTTTCCGTCTGCCACTCGAGGGACCCCGCAATCACCCCGCATACCCACAATTTGTCCCTCTTTGTCCGCAGCTCCGTAGTCCATTTGGTATTTATATAGACGATTCCCGTCAGCTGAAAGTCAAATCAAACAATTCTCCGAACGCATTGGAATTTTGTCCGTTGATCAAAAACCAAGTCATTTGCTGTTTGCGATTTTTAGTTCAGACACCAAAACACATACCGGAAAAGAGAAGGAAAGGATATAGCAGGCACGATGGCAACCCTGGGTCAAAACAACAGCAACATACCGCAAAGCAGTCAGGTAGATCCAGCTCAAGCGCAGGGTGCTCAAATTCCTCTCCAGACGTTTTCGCTGCCACAGTTTCCGTCGCAAGCTGGTGCTTTGAAAGCACTTACCTTGACCTCCGATATCAAACTCGACGATTACCAGACGCTGCTTTCCGAATCATTCACCATCCCTCCTCTGCCTCCGGGTATCGAATCGCTTACGCTAGAGCTGTTTACTTTGGGATATCCGGTTGGCTGGCTGAGTCAATTGGCAGATCGTCTGCCTAATCTCAAGAGCTTGGTGATCTATAGTCAGCTTTTCGGCGGTGTTTCTGAGGAATCACAGGCTGATGGTGTGGAGTTCTTCAAGAAGCTGCCTGGACTGCGAGCATTGCATCTTCTTGATGTCTTCGCCCAGCCCAAGTTTTTCGAGAGCATCGGGCCTTACGTGACTCACTCTACCGATGAAGAGAGTGCGCGACGAGGCCTGATGTTCTTGGAGATCAACTACACAGTTCAGCATTCCGATCCAGAGTTCTTGGGAAAGATTCAAGCGACCGAGTTGAACAGCTTAGTCGGACCCGGTTTAGTGACATTAGCCTTCAACGTCAGCGAGGCCGATGTAACCGACGACCCAGAAGACCCAACAAACAACACCGAGAAATCCGCCGAAGAAGCAGCAAAAGATGGTGTAGTAGCTCTGAACAGAACACTAGGCTCTACCCTCGTCAAAGCCCTCACAGACGAGACCACAAGACCCAGAGGCCTACGAGTGCTGAATTCAACCCTCTTCACCCTCACCACCACGCAACTCCAAACGATCCTGGAAAAGCAAAAAGCCCTCATGGTACTCAACGTAACCCTCGAAGTCGACAATCACGAAGCCTTCAAGAAAGACATCCTCTCCATTCTTCCTTCCCTCGAATACCTCGAGCAAGTGGAAATAGTAGCGAATCCAAGCCTCCAATTCTTCCTCGCTGTAAGCTTCTACCTCAAGCCACCATTCCTCTAGCTCAAACAACCGCTGACTCTTACCTTTCATAGATTCAGAATATCAAACACAAAGCCTTCGAAAACACTTTCCCCTCGGCATCAGAAATAAAAACTCTAGGCGAAAAATGTAAACGGCTGTCAAGTTTCAAAGCCGATATCCTACGGTCGAGCGCTATGCAAACAATCGAATGGGAAAAGAAGGATGATAGATGGTCAGGTGGCATCGAAGCGGCAAAGACGGAATTGAAGATTACTGAGTTGGAGTAGGAAATAACAGTTGATCGGAGGAAGATGAAGAGGAAAATACAGAGTTTGGGAGAGCTTCAGAGTTGCACAGAAATGGTCATGACGAATTGATCCGAAGATATTCCGATTTCGGGCTTGCACCTCAGCTTTGATCTCGCGACGAGCTTGTTTCCTTGTCTAAAGTACTGTCGATATGCATGGTCTATTTGCTGTATCCTAGTGGTCGATGGAGAGCCTTTATGTTGGTGTCGCAGGTTCAAGACCTCTTTGATCGAGCGATGTGCTGTTGGTTTTCGTGCATCTGCGTAGTTTTTGCTTCTTCTCCCGACTCGCGACCAGTGGATCAAGTGGTCATCGATGGGCGTCACCAACCTCTTGAGGACCTACGTGAGGGTGAGACGAGGCAGTCATCACCCCTTGCAACATCGACTTCTGCTGTCACGCGGCAACACGCTGCATTGAAGCCCGAGGCGAGAGAAAGAGCTTTTTAATCAAGAGGCAAAGAGGAGACAGGGTTATCATACAAGTGACTTGTGAGTCTTGAATATTTCTTCGTTCTAGCTAAGCGACCTGGCGACATGCGCGGTGAATGTGTGAGCGAAAATGGTCTCGTCTGAGAGATGATCATGAACAGCGAAAAAGAAAAAAAGAGCAAACAGATTGCGAAACCGAAAGTCGAAAACATCGGCCAAAATCTCCCACCGTACTCGCCTGTACATGCCACAGCCAGAGAAATTCCGAAATCTGCTGAGTGGCAGGAAGGCAAAGACAGAAACAATGTGCAGACAGATCGCAGAACAAAAAGAAGGAGCGATGGGAAAGAAGAAAAGAGCTTGTGATCACGCCGTCGTCTGGTGTGTATATCGTCGTCATCGTATCAGCATCAGTCGTAAGAATGTTCATGGCTCATGACAAGATCATTGTCATGGATGGGGCGCTAGTGGTTGAAGCACCCTACTGAGGAGCGCGCATGTTGCGAGGGAGGTATGAGGGGTTGCCCGGGATGTAGGTGTAGTTGGTGCGGCCAGGGTATTGGTTGTGAGGGGTCACACGCTTGGGCTCTACGCGGGATAGGTACTCCCCGGCAACGTACGGGTACTGAGGCACGAGCATGTAAGTACTTGTCCACTTGGTTGTCAGAGACTGATTGACTTACAGGGTCTGTAAGAGCCATGGTTGCGGACCAGTCTTCGGCGAAGTAGATGTAGGCAAACGCAATCCTTCCTGAGACTTGGTTAGTACTGGATGGCAGTCGAGGAGAGGCAACAACTTACTTCTGACCAAGCGGCGCACTTCCACGTTAACAATCCATCCGAAGTAGCCGAACTTGTAGCGCAGTTGCTGCTCGTTGATGTACAGAGGCAGATCGCCAACATAGATTGCTTTGGGATCCACCTCAGGACCGATGGGGCCCATGTTGGGGATGTTCACGGGACGGTTGGCGTGTTGCAGTGTGTAGATGTGGTGTTCATCATTGCGAAGCGCCTTTGATGAGATTAGCGACGGTAAGTTTTGACGGAAGTGCAGGTTGACATACTCTTACAGCATCTTGACAGTGCTGATAGAAGGCGAATCGGAAGAACGAGCCCAGAGGCAGGTTGTGCAAAGCTCTCTCCGTCTCGTTCGGAGTCCAAAAGTGCTCGACTCTGCCGAACAGGCCAAGCTGATGCATTGGCATTGGGATGTGCAACTCCATGCCGTCTCTGCGCTGAACGTATACGGTTCCTGATGCGGGTCAGTCAAAGAGATGGAAAGAATATTTGTGTTTGAGAGAAGTCGAGAAATCAAGAGTTGAGAATGAAGAGTTGAGAATGAAAAGAGGCAGCACTTACTTGGGGCACTGGCGCGTTCGATGCGGCAGGCGCGTCCGAAGATTGGGCTACCCTGAAGCAACGCCATGGCTTCATCCGCTTCTTCGCTGGTCTGGGTCTGTGTGTCAGCCAACGTCATACCATCAAGTGCAAGTCTGATTGAGCTCTCACCTTGTACTGTGCGAAAGCAACAGGGATGTTCTTTGCATCGAAGCGAGTCTTGACCCAGCACTCTCCGATCTGTGCGAAGATGCGTTGGACCTCGTCGGTGAGCTCGGTTGCGGTGCGAGAACGATCCAGACTGAGAGGGATGTTAGGAAGAGATGGCACACAACAAGAACGGTCGACTTACTTTGCAACAAACAGACAGGCGTCTGGGGCGTACAGAGACTGTGCGTTGTCGGCAGTGACCAGGATTCCGTACCAGTAGGTTGGTTCTTTGGGAGACGAAGGATCGGTGTTGGTCTCGGTCTCGCTGAAATGCTCGCTACCGGTAGGTGCGCTTTCTTCATCGCTCAGACTGGAGGTCTCACGACTGCCATCGATGGGAATAGCATCCACATCAGCTGGTGGAGCAGCGGCACTGGCTCCTTCGGTAGCTTGGGGACCTGAGGGAGGAGCCTCGGTGTGCTCCAAGGGAAGAGCTTCGGTGTGTTCCGAGGGAGGAGCCTCGATGTGTTCCGAGAGAGGAGCCTCGATGTGTTCTGGAGCAATTGCTACTGAGTATCAGCATGGTGAAACACCAGTAAGGTTGAATTGCAACTGCAATGCCCAAGAAGGAAGGAGGGAAGCTGCCATGATGAGGCATGAAGGAAGGATGGAGGGAGATGGGAGGAAAAGCGCAGGAAGGAAGGTAAGTGCATCTCTTCTCATCAATTGCAACGCGCGTTTTGAAGAAGCAAACACGCGGAAGACAAACAAGAGCATGGATGATAAGAGGAAGCCTGCTGGTTGGCCGGGTGGTGCGCTGAGTCAAGACGCCGCCGAGTCGGTGTCCCACGACGGGAAACATGACAGGAATGGTGGAGGTAAATGTAGGAGATGGAAACTTACGCTGAACGAATGTGTATTCGATGGCAGCATCAGACATGCTTCTGCGGCGCTGAGGAGGCAACTCGCCAAAGAAGTCGGAAGATGATGAAGCCATTGGTGCGATGGTTTCTGCGATGGTTTCAAAAGACAAAGAGCAGAATGTATGGCAAGAACAAGATGCAATGAGCGCAAAGCGATGATGATGAGCTGTCAAGGCAATGGATGAACGGATGAGATGGATGGTAGGTGGGCGGAGATGGATGAAGAAGAGATGGTCTGGGAGAGAGAAAAAAGTTGGGTTTGGGTGGGCGATGGAAGAAGGTGCAACTGCCACGGCCTGGTCCGCGTGAGCAACGGCAGTAGGTACGGACGGAAGGTGCGACTCCCAGTCTTGGTTCTCAAGGGAGGAGCAGAAGGTATGGTGTCGAGGGCAATATCAGAAGCAGATGAGGGAAAATATCTCAAGTCATGATCAAAGATGTCTACATTTACGAACACTATCCCACAAAGACTACCAGTACGACGGATGCCTCATTCGGCATAACGCCGGCGTGTTAACGCCGGTGCTATACTGGCGAAATTACCCCGTCCAGCAAGCATAGGGGTGGTCAGGCTGGGGGAAAAGTTACAGGCCTCACAGAACTGAACATGGTTGAGAGTTTTTCTATTTATTTGGGAGAGTAATGAGCTCAAGGAACGGCTTTATGCGTCTCTTGAAAGCATGCAAGTCTTTGTGGTATGCTTCGGGGATGCTGCAAGATTCAGTCCAGTAAGTCCGTACGAACAAGTTGCAAGCCACAACCACCACCCCAACCACGTTTGGGAAAGCTGCAACATACTCATACAGTGCTGCTCTTGCAATGCGCAACACGAAGCTCGAAGATTGATCGGATGGGAGGCAAGTTACCAGAAGCAGACTGGATTGGATCTGGGACGCCGAAACATTCTGGACCACATGAACCACCAGTCATCCCTTCAACACCCGCCAACTCTGTACTCCAGCACTTGCGTGGCAGTCCAGTCTCGTCCGAGAAATCAAACTGTCCTTTGTATTTCAAACAAAGAGCAATATCCATTCTCCTGCACCAGCAAACAGCTTCCTCCTAAGATACCGACGACCCAAGCAGCAATACCCTCTTCTGGATGGAAAGAGTAATCCGCTCGACTTACGAAACAGAAAAACAAGAACAATGCCAAGGGAAAGAGAAAAGAAAAACACAACATACCCGAATCCACACCAAATTCCCGAGAAGCAAGGGAAGGCTTCATCCACCACAAGCAAGGAAACCCCACCTCCTCTACGTCTATATAAGACCCTCCTACCTTCTGCCGAACTCTCTCATCAAGGAGCTATATTCCCCACACACGCTCGACCACCACTTGTACAACAACAAATGGCTGTGTGCTGCCGCCCGGCTGCTCGATGTCTCGTCCCTATACGCTACGAACGCGTACGTCGCTACTCGGGCTCCCTACGACATACCTCTATCCTAATACGCTCGTAACCCTTCGACGGAAAAACAGATGGAAATATGCGTGATATCACGACCGCAGAGTAGGGAGATGTCGTTACTCGGGAGTACCTCGGTTTTCTCCCTGCTATACGTATATCGTATACCGGGCCCTCGACATCGTACCTTTATATCGAGACGCTCGTGGCCCCTCGATGTCGAAATCAGGTTAAGGATAAGCTATATCACGACCGCAGAAGTAGCAGATGTCGTCTTACGGAGATACGACGGCGGCGACATCGCCGACGGCGACCTTATCGCCGACCCGATGTCGCCGGTCACGTGGAAGATAAGATATAAGGGCGTCGACGAGGACACAGCGCGGTCAACGAAACATAAGCAGATAGTAGAGAGGAAGAAGCCTTCGAAACGGGTACGAGGCCTTATATAGGTACGGAGGAATGCATATATCAATAACAAATAGATCTAGCTTTATACTACATTTCTAAGCCCTTGTTTCAAGATCATCTCTTGCACCAAATAGACGATACTTTTTCCTGTCAAAAAGAGGAAAGATATTCAGATCTGCTACTCTATCTAAAGAGAGCTACTCTTATGTTTACTCTCTTCGGACATGTCCTTATTTCCGATCTCGTTCTTGCATTTTGACATGTGTTTTTGACACCCCTACCATGCCGAGGAGAGTGCCAGATTTAGAAGAAGAAATCATCTTTGGTATCAACTCCCACTAGACATTTTCTGATTCTCGGATTGCTTCTTGCATTTTGACGTATCAATTCAACACCCCTACCATGCCGTAAAGAGTCTGTCTAGATTGTAGAGAACGAATGGCAAGGCTGTCTCTCTTTGGACATATCATGATCTTTGAATCCCTTCTTGCACTTTTACAGGGTTATTAATGCCCGCAAGCAGTGACCACTTCATAGGTTATCACAAGTGTTCCATAGAAGTTATTGTAATCGTGTTCATTCTGTTTTGAATATTGCAACTACCACTACCAAGGAAAAATCATGTCTTTGTTGACTGTTCATATGCGCCCCAGCTCCATTATCGCCGTCCTGAAAACAATACCCCTCTGTGCTGTGACCAAACCGAGAGAGAACGTGTGTGAGTACACCGTGAGAAAAAGGAAACGAAGCAGGGACTCTTCCACCAAGCCCGGGGATATCATGCGCTTAAAGTATCAACAAGCAGGAACATTAACGCCAAGGAAAACACTAAAAGAAAACCAGAAGGGCATCGGGATCGGAAGCAGCTGCTAGCCAAGCTCTACAAGGCGATACCTCTGGGGCTGCCCAAGACACGTTCAGCCTTGCTAGTGCTCATCGTGCGAGGTCTCTCGGGCATCTCATTGTACATCCTCGATACTTGCTTCGAGGTGCTGACAGCACGAGACCTGGTTGTGATGGTAGGTGAGACAGTGCGGCCTTCCTTCGGCACGGCACCAATAGGAGTCACTCCACCAGACTGTCGGATACGAGACGTGGGTGTACGCTTGAGACGGTTGGTGCGCCAGTTCTCATACCACTTCTCACGAGACGCGACACGCAGGTCCGAGCGCCAATCGCCAAAGATACACTCACGAAGACGAGTGTAATCGCAGTGAACAGGGTTGCATGGGTCCGCTTCGCCCCAAGGGAAGATGCGTGTCAAGGAACCAGGTGATGTGTGAGAGTCGGGGCTTAGGATGGAGAACGGAAGAAACAGCTCTTCTGGTGCAGGAGTGCATGAGTCTGTACGCTTTGACGAGACAGGACCAAGCACAGATCTCGACGTCTTTCTAACCGGCGAGAAGGTGCTTCCCATAGTGTCGCTGTCATCGGCGTTCGGGTCTTCGGTGACTTTGCGTGGCGGTGAGTCTGTTCTAGGCAGGATATCTGATTCGGAGCTGGAGAACTCGCTGTCGAGGGCCTCGGAGTCAGGAGATTCCTCTTCATCATCGTCCAGGTTGAGAGCCTCGAGCGGATCGAGCCTTGCGTGCTTAACGTTTGACCAGACCATGCGCTTGAGATGAGCCATGTGGGCGGCGGTGAGAGTGTCGGCCTTCGCAATGATGGGAATGACGGTCGTCTTGCCCTCGAGGGTTCTGATGACATCAAGGTCCAATGTCTCATCAAGGAAGGCCGAGTCAAGACTGGACATTTTCTTGGGAGATGAGTCGTCTGCAGAGTGCATAGTGACGTCGAGGCGAGCGGGATCCAGTAGCAGGAGAACACAGTGAATGTGAGTGTCCTTGACTCCGGGTGTGCGCACGACCCTTGATTCCTGGTTGAAAGTGTCCTCGAACTTCGACTCGACGAAGGCAGCCAGATCGCGAAGTTGTAGATCAATGATGCTCTTCTCCAGTCCTTGAGAATCCCAGAGCGTGCAGCCGATACGTTCCCCATCGATGTCGGTCTCGACGTAGGATGGCTCGAAGGGAGATTCAGAATGCATATGAGGTGGAGGTGTGTGACCGCGTGTCTGCTTGTGGGCTGGCAGGGCGAGAGCTGTCTTGAGAAACTCGACAAACGATGTCTTTCCCGAGCCCTTGGCTCCAGTGATCAGGATGCTGTTGGATGTGTGAGTTCTTGTCGACGAATAGAAAGGGAGGGAAGCTGGCCAACGTACTTGAAAGCCTCTGGTTCCTTGCGACGGCGCATTCTACGAGGTGAATGCATGCTAGCCGAGATACTGGGAGCGTAGCTTTCTCTACCACGGCTGACGATGCTCTCGGTGCGAGGCAAGGAGGACGGCATTGGCGGAAGCGGAACGCCGTAACCATTAGGAGTGGTGAGACTGCCGGACGACGACATGGACGGCATTGATGAGTTTGACATGCTTGTCTGCTTGGGTCCAGGGCGAGAGAAGTTGGCCGGAGGGGGATAGTCGTGCCCTCTTCCCGACACGATGGCGATGGAATCAGGCCGTGCGTTTTCCATGGGCTCAATGTTGGGCAATGTGGGCAATGTAGGAGGAGAATGAGATACAGCAGGCATCTGTTGTTCTTGTCGAAGGCGCTCTTCCTGGTCGCGGAGTTTCTTGCTGCGTAGCATTCTGCGTCCTGATGGGCTGCGGATGACAGGAACGTCGTGTGACTTTGTGCGAGTGAGGAAGGAAAAGCTACCGCGGCGTCGGGGTCGCGACTGCTCCCGGTTGTTTTGTTCTTCACTTTCTGAGCTGCTCATGGAAGTCGCTTCCTGCACTGTGTCAATTGGAGAGACCGCCATGCTGACTGCGATTTGCGTAGTCGTGGACATCCGCTTGGGCGGCTTCTGTGGCACCGGTCTCGATGGTACGAAATTCAATTCGTCCAAAGACATTGAGGACATAGAGCCAACCGACATGATTTGGATGTAGGATGCGAGCAAAAAAGGTCAGACTTACAGTCGCGCAACAGGCCGAGTTCCGGCTCTTTCTATACTCGACCACTCTTCAAATTGATGGGCAATCAGGTGGGGAAGACCGGCGCAATCTGACGTACAAGACGCTAACTGTTGCGATAAAACACTGGGAGATCTTAAGAAGAGACTCGCTGAGATGCAGGGTCGAGGCTGAACCGGTACGGAAGTGGGGAGTATTTCAGGTTTTGTGCAGCTGCAAACCTCCTGAGTGGTGCAGACAAGGTCGATTTGGCGACCATCTCAGTGTGCGCCTCTTTCACTTTATCACTATCGCAACCTGTGTGATACTCCCCAAACATGCGCATCAAACACAACAACAAGGATGTAGCATCCTTCACTCAATTTATTCCTGGTATAGGGCTGAGGCGGGAGGGCTGGTGAAACCGTTCCGTTCCGTTGGCTGAAGCTCACCCAAGATCAAGGGACCCTGGCGGCTGTCTGCACCTCGGAGCTCACCACTTCAATTTCCTTGGGTGTTCCAGCTGCCTTCCTGCAGTCCACGCACGATAAATAGTCCTTGCTGGCCACGACAGAATCCCCTTGCCTTCATCACTATCGCAACAGATGCTCTCTGTCCGCACCGACACTGGATCTACATACAATCAATGACGGAAACAAGAGCCAATTTTCCGAGAGTCTGCAAGAAGCTTTATTGTTTGAGGCTCTCATCTTTGGGAAGGGATGTGCCACACCTTGTTTTGCCCCGCTCTCGTCTCCAAGCCAGAACAAATGAGTAGGAGAATTGATTTCGCTAATTGAAAGCTGAGAATAACACCATACATGCAATAATGAAACGTGTGACTCGTCTCGTCCGACTAGAAACGACTTGTACGTGTCAAAGGTCCAGAAAGAAAAAGTATTCGTACGCTTCCTTCTTGATGCCTCGCCATACTAATTCGGCGACATCCATCGACGGTCGCCAAATCTCCTCGGACGTCCAGCATCCTACTCCGGTCGAGGTCTCTTGGCACCATGAGGGTTTCCACTGGGCGACATGCCGCCACCCGATGTGTTACCATTTGCTGCGGCTCCGGCATTAAAGAAGCCTGGGTTGAAGTGGCCTCCTTGCGTGTTGTTGCCAAAGCCACCTAATGTATGTGAGTATGTGTTTATCGACTGACTGAGCTGTTGGGAAGACTTACCCATGTTCATGTTACCCATGTTCATGGCACCCATACCTCCCATGCCGCCCATGTTAGTCATATTGTTCATGCCCATGTTTCCCATGCCCATTGCCATGTTGGGCATTCCCATACCGCCTCTGCCACGGTTGTTCTGGAAACCTCCACGCATATTGCCGCCCATCATGCCACCACGGTTGTTGAAACCTCCCATGGCATTGTTGAAGCCGCCCATCATGTTGTTGTTGAAGTTGCCTCCCATTGCTCCTCCGTTGAAGCCGGCAGCCATCATGTTCATCTGCGGGTTGTTGTAACCACCACGCATGTTGCCCATACCCATACCAGTGTTCATGTTGTTCATGCCACCGCGGTTGTAGCCACCACGACCACCACGGAAGCCACCGGTTTGCTGGAACGCAGGACCGTTGTTGTATGCGCCGGGAGCGGCTACCTTATTGCGCTGAGGTGCATCTTTGGGTGATGTTTTGAATGGGTTGTAATCTGGACGGACGTAGATGCAGGTATGCTTCTTGACATACTGTTGGTCCGCACCAAAAGAGTCGACACGATGTTTGAGAGCTGTTGCAGCCTGCGGTGAAGCGAGCTCGACGAACGCTTCACTAATCGAAGGGGTCAACTATGAACTATACTTGTGGCAGAAAGAGCAGACTCACCCTTTACTTTTGCCGTTCACCTTATGCTCGTTGAATGTGACTTCCTTGAGCTCATCTTCACAGCCACATTGGTTGGTCCAGCCTCTGATGTCGTCTTCGCTAATCCACCACTGGAGTTCTCCAAGTCTCAAAGCTGACGTGGCACCGGGATCAACCTCACGGGTATCTTCTCCTTCTTTACGTTTGGTACCCTGTTCAGTTGGTGCCTGCTTGGGGACATTGTACTGGTCGGCTGATGAGCCAGTAGTGCTGTGAATTTGTTGCTGCTCTTGTAGGCCATTTGCTTCGGCACCACCATGGCTCTTTTCGTATTGAACTTTCATTTCGTCGGGATCACCTTCCAGCTTGACGTTGTTGTCTATTGGAGGCTCCGTCTCGGGCTCATTGGCTTGCTGGCCGTAGCCGGTTCCGTCAAGACCCGGGCCGAAGTCCGTGTCTTGTTCCTTCTGCTCTTCCTCGGGCTGAGGCTCGGGCTTGAGATCCTGATCCTCATCACCGTAGATGTCGATATCGAAGTTGTCGTCGTCTGCCATAGTGAAGGAGGTATTGATCGGGTACCCGGTGTTTGTTAGAGGGCCCGGTGTTCGTGGTAAAGCCCGGTATTTGACGCGAGATCTTTGTGCTGTGCTTCCGTTCAGGCAGACTCACTGGTTTGCTGCCTTGGTCTGGAGACAATCAATCAGTAAAAGAAGATATGGTGAAGGCGGAGACAGGTGTTTGCGCGTCAGTTGCAACTACAGACTCCCCAACGACCAGTCACGTCGTCCAACATGATGGAGTCCAGTCACCTCAGTCTCTCGTCTTTCGACGCCGTGACTCCCTAACGAACGAAAGAGTGACCAGGTGACCGATCGTCGAGAAGCCATGCAAGTGAAGATTGGTAAACGTTGATGACCATGTACTGGCGAAGACTGCTACGCATTGATACGTACATGTTAACAGGCTTTAGCAACAGCTTGACAGGATGTATGTGAGATGAATCTCTCTTTCCCCGTTGCAAGGGTACAGGAATAGAAAATAAGAAGAAGCGTCAAAACGATATGTTGCACCCTCCGATGGTCGGTAGAGTGGTACAGGAAGTCCGATGAAGAAGAGTATGCACACTGGCAAGGCCTTGTCCGCGATCACAAGATGCTTTTCAAAGCAATCAATGTTCCTTTTCTCTTTCCGCAAATTCCAGTATCCTCCTCACTCTTGTTAAGCGACAGCGATGCGATGTCTGGACGCCTGTTAGCTCAGACTCGGGCCTTGACCACGAGGCTTTAGTGGAGGTCGAGGTCAGATCGGTGATGATGGCGAAGATGCGACAGCGTATGATGGTGATAGCGATATGAAGCGAGTGGCCTGTATCAAGACTTGCGATCGAATGAGAGACTCGAGGCAGTTGCAGAGTGTGGTTGGAAGCAGGACAGTGGAAAGCCGCCATCTCAGCCTCGTCGTGCCTGCGATTGTTTGCTCTGTTTGCACGGACCCTTTCCCATGTGACGAAGCCTCGGCTCTTGCTCGAGTATCAACCTTCGCTCTGTCAATTCTTATTCAGCAACTGCAAGTGGTTACTGTACTTGACTCCGAACTTTGACATTTGAGATTACATCGCTACTTGAACTCAACCATGTCCGACTCAAGTCCAAAGTCGACGCAATCAAGCAATACCCCAACCGAATTCGAGGAGGACGGAGTATTCGTGGCTCTCACTCACGATACATTGGATGCCGCTTCTATCATGAACAAAGTACGGAGTCCAAAAGCTGGTGCAATCGTGCTGTTCGCTGGTACGCCATTGCAATGTTCCAACAACTCACGATAAAACCTAACACCCTCCGAGGAACCACTCGCGACAACTTTGGTGACAAGCCCGTAGTTCATCTGGCTTACGAAGCATATGCTCCTCTCGCTATCAAGACCATGGCAAAGATTGCACGTCAAATCAAAGACAAGCATGGCCTGAATGGCGTGGCAATGATCCATCGTCTGGGTGTTGTGCCCATTGCGGAGGAAAGCATATTGATCGCCGTTTCATCGCCACACAGACAAGCAGCATGGAGAGCAGGGGAGGAAGCGCTCGAGCTGACCAAGGAGAAGGTTGAAGTATGGAAGTTGGAAGAGTTTGGCGGCGAGGAAGGCGGTGTGTGGAGAGCGAACAGAGATGGGCAGGCAGGTGTGAAGATCAGCAATTGAGCTGCAAGCTTGAATATGGGGCGAGGGAAGTTCTAATATACATAATATAATACAGGTCGTGATGCATGAGGTGACAAGGGCTGATGCAAGAATGGCAGCGATGCAAGTGGTCGAGGAAAGGCTACAAGCCGAGGGACAAGATCGAACAGAAGCCTAGACACCGTGCGGATGGCACGTTTCTAGCTGGCGAGGAGGTTTGGCGGGTCAGTTGTCCTTGGTAGCAGGCTCCAGACCAGATTTTGCTTGTTCAAGTTTGGCAAGCCTCTCTTCCTCCCTGGCGGCCATTGCGGCAACGAGACCAGCAAGACCTTCAGCCATGCCCTTGTTGTCACCACCCTCCTTCTTATCCATGAACTCTCTGACCATGGCTTCCATCTCCTCATCTTGTTCGGCTTCTTCTTCGGGAGTGCGCTCAAAGCCCCAGGCCTTTCTGAATTTGGAGCGCATGTCCTCAGTGTCGGTCACGTCCAAGGCGTACATCATACCACCAGTGGCCATCATGGCTGCACTGGTGACATTGAGAGTAGCAAGGGCGAAAGCTTGGGCAGCTTCGACGCCACCATTGACATCCTTGGGCTGAAAGTTGGAAGGCGTGAACTGCTTCGGTGCGGAGGCAAGCAGTTTCCGGGCCACGGCTCTACGCGTCACGACAAGACTCAGCCCGAAGAATGTGGCACCAGCGAAGAACAGCGATAACTGTCTGACGGCGCGCGCTCGCGGGTTGGTGCGCATCTTTTCTCGGAGTTCATCGTCGACGGATAGGAGGCTGTTCTGTTTCGGACTTTGGCTCGGACTTTGGCCGATGGCTTGTGAAAGAGCTTGTTGTGCTTGCGGCGCCGGCGAGACGGTCTGGTCTGCCTTAGCCTTGTCGTCTCCACCTGAGTTCTGAGTGAGAAGATTTGAGAGGATGCCCATTTTGTGTTTTGTTGATCGACAAAAGAAAGAGGAAAGCACCTTGATCGCTGCTGCCTCTCCGCAGAGCTTGTCGCGAGGGCCTGTGCACTTCCGTCCGAGCCTCCGACCACTTCTTTCCATCCTGTTCCGCCCAACTTCCACCTGCAGTCTGACTGCCTCATCATGATATGAAGACACGTACGCCCTATCAATTGCTTGCCGCTGTAACACAGCCCGGAACATTCTCCAATTCAATCTCGCTGCCTCGCTCTATGCATACCGAATATATGTATGCCACAACCCATACATGTCTTCACATCTGTTTTTAGCCTTTGGACGTGCAACCGATGTCAAGCCATCAAGTGGTACACAGCTTTGTCACTCTCTTCTCTGCTTTTGCTTGACCTTTGTCTACCGCGGACCAAGTTCAAGCAAGATTTCGATAGTCTACAAAACATGACGCCTATGGCACCTGTCTCGACCAATTCTGAATGCCCTCGGAAGGCGTGACCGAAGTACTGTACATGACAATTCTCCCGTGTCTGGAGAAAAGCATCACATCCTTGCTAGGTCTTACCTGACATGCACCCCACATCGCGCATCCAAGCTCATCTCAGGCACCTCCGCTTTTCCTACAACCTCATCTCCCACTCTGATCACTCGTGTCAGCACCAGCCTTGCTCTCACGCCTTGGTGTATCTTCTGGCTTGCTTGCTTGCCAGGAAGCTATGCATATGATAATTCTCCGAGTATCACACAGTCCAGATGATTGGTACATATTCGACTTGCATCTTGATATACCGCGCCGATGCTGTTGACGAAAGAGCACGGCATGAGTTGCAGGAACACATGCCTCAGCCGTCCTTACCATCGAAGCTTTTCCATTAAGCTCTTCCCCAATTATTGTACTTCGAGACAAGGTTATTTCGGGATGTGCCTGTACAGTACATGCTCCAGAATATTTGCCGCCTTTATACATATTTGAGTGGTCATGAGTTGTGGATCGCAGTGGTACTGTACAGTAAATCTGGAGCCCGAGCAAAAAGCTAATCTTTCTCCACCAGACCACTTTCTAATTTCGTCCTGGTACACTGCAGCGTGAACCAATGGACGCTATACCATGCTCATGTGGCCTTCTTCTGCATCATCTTTCCCTCCTGCAGCTGGGTCAGTCAGCTTGATAGCGCATCCTCTGTCCCGGATACCTCAGCTCGAAGGAGGGCGTCTGATGAGGTGTTCCAGGCACTTCAGAGTCTATCGGATCGGCCTACCACCACTCCGGCTTCGTTCATACAGCTCACGGCGTGCAGCTCGCATGGATGCATCCAGTCAGCTCCATGTTGTCTTCAAATCAAGGATCGGCCTTCATCGTCACCCATCGATGTGACATTGGGTGGAGAGATGTCTATGATTTTGCCGGGCCTTGAAGGTATAAAAGACTCTTGGATTCCTCTCATATTCAGAATATCAAAGGACAAGCAACAATAACAACCCGATTCTACATCAAGACTTCTTCCTACTGCCTCCAATCACTCTACATTCTACTCTCGTTCGCAAAAAGCATATACTCGCCTCACAATGCAGTTCACTACTCTCATCACTCTTCTCGCTTCCAGGTGCGTCGATGACCGAAACATGCTCTGTGATCTCTACTGACAATATCCCAGCGTTGCTGTCAATGCCATGCCCGGTGGTGGAGGCTGGGGCCACACTACCTCTTCTTGCATCACGAAATCTACCTGTTCAGCAACTACCTACCCATGGACATCCGTCTACACCAAGCCTGAGACGTACATCTCGACTTGCGTGACCAGCTACCCTTCCACCAGCACTGGATCTTCTCCAAGCACCTATACCACTACCGAGGCCACGCCTTATGTAGGAAAATCCACTGCCACGTCCTATAAGACTTCTGTCGGATCCAGCCTCTACACCACTTCGACACAGGTAAGTTTCTTCAACTGCGGAAGTTTTCTTCCGTCACCATTCGGTCAATAGCTTGGAATTACCACTCACATGTCATTCAGGTCTGCTCCAACGTGCAAGTTGTTAAAACCAGGTACACCACCGTCACCAGCGCAGTCGTCACAGAGGTTCCATACACCACCACCAAGTACATCACTGAGACCAAGACTGTCAATGTCCCCAAGACTGTTACTACCTATGTCCCTACTACGGAGTACAAGACCCTTACCACCCAGAAGCCCTACACGACTGTCGGCTACAGCACCAAGAACACCTGCAAGCAGACTACTTCATGGAGCACTTGGGGCTGGTAAAAGAATTATGCCTCTTCTCCCTCATGTCCGATCCAGCAGAGATCGGAATGCCAGGCGAATTCAGCAATGCTGATATGATAATGTTTTTATGATGATTTGTGTTCTTTCTCACTTTCCAAAATCGCCGAAGAAAAAGAGTACACTTTGCTTCCCTTTTCTTTTTTCTTTTGTCTTTTTCTTCAGGTTTCTTCTACTGATTCCTTTTATGACGCTCCTTTCTCCCTATGCAGAGTAGTTCGAATCAAACAATTATTTCCATCAGACGGGCTCGAGTGCCAATCTTACTCTTAGTGAAGAATTTGAGCATGTAATTGTGCCTTTCCCAGTCTTGCCCTACGGTTCGTGTGTACAAGCCTTGTCAGGAACTGTGTGCGATACAGTCAGATTGTATGGATGTCAGCGGGTCTTGCAAAGTCCACAGGGGTTCTTTCGAACGTCAAAGTTTCCACATACAGAATGACAATGTCTCTGGGGCTAGAAGACGTTCACATATCTGAACAATGGTTCCTTGCAATTCCAATGATAATCAGACCTTGGTAATGCGCTCAAAGAGATACGTGAGGATGAGAACTCAGGTTTGATATGGAGACTACTGTGCTCCATGCTCCATCAACAACTTTTCAATCACGCTGCAATTATTCCTCCTAGCTATGTCGAGTAAGCTTATCTCATCCCTTGCTGTTTCGTCTTCTCCTTTCTCAACTAGCGATATCCAAGACAATGATGTAGCTTTTCGTGTCAGCTTCGGATCTGCGCCGTTCTCCAGACATTGCTTGATAATGTCAATTTCGCCATGGATGACCGCACTGAACAGTAAATTAGAAGATGTCCAGTCGACTTTGCTGTTTGCGATGATGTAGTCGAGGAATAAATTCCTTGTTCTCTTCTCTTGGTCTTCGGCGGGCGATGAAAATGAGGTTGATGTGGTTGCGAATTGATGATCTTGCTCATGAGCATTCAAAACGCAGAGCATCGAATTGCCAATCTGTGCACCGGCTTCATGCAACAGGACAAAGATATCGAAGTTTTCAATATACGCAGCAGCTTCGATGGCAGTCCTAGGCATAGATGCATCTTGACCAGTTCCGAAGTCGAAAATTTCATCCAATAAAGTATCCCTAGCCTCAATGAACTTTTTAACTAGTGGTTGTAATTCCCAGATCACAGCACAGAAAAGACCACCTGGTGTATTTGAGCTGAAAGTAAATCCTTGTTTGCGTTTTCTTCTCTTCACGAAATCGCTGGTGTGGATGAGACCTGGTCCTCTTGCCAGAGGTCGACATACTTGATAGCATATCCTGAGTGCTTTTTCCGTGTTGACGAGTCTCCAAGCCAAGTCCATTGCTTTTTCATCATAACCAGATAGTTTGAGATGGTAGGGGAAATTCCTGGCTGCAAAATAGAGGAAGGAAAATTCACGCATGATGGTCTTGCTGTAGTTGTCTAGACTGTCGAAGTAGAGAAGATATCTGAGGCAGGTGCAAGCGATAAGTGCATGTGCGGCTGTGAGTCCTCCAAATCGCCATTCGTTGGGTTTGGGGCGTAGATACTGGTCAACGGAGAAGTGCGCCAGTGCTATTACTGGATTGTCTCTCCAGCGTGGGGCATTGACGCGTCGTTTTTGCATCAGTGTGATAAGGCCGGGACAATAATCCAAGACTGCCATAGGGTCTTTGACGCGGTAGCTCGGGTCGAAGGGACCTTGATCAGGGTCTTCAAGACCGATGGCAAGAGCGTCGACGACTTCGGGAAGCGTCAAAGGTCGTCTAGAGAAGCAGATGAGGGCCAACAATCTCTGTGCCTCTCGACGCTCGAAGTCATCGAGCTCATTGAGAATACGGTCGTAGGTTCCTTCCAGAGTCTTAGGGAGGTTGTCTAGTTGGCGTTCTATGATGTGATCACCCATCTTGGTTAAGCGTGGGTTCTTTAGTCCCTGTAACTGTAGAGCAGCCCAGCGGAACCTGAATATCGTCGATTAGAGAACCATCAGAAGTAAGTTTAAGGGCAGGCCCTCTGACCAGGCCTCTATGCGGATGAATCTGGACTTACATGCCGTTCGCACTTGATAATCTGGCTTGGATTTTGACCTGTAATGCAGACGAGAACTTTCTCAAGGTGGAATTAGACAAAAGTTGATGCTGGACATAACGCTCAATGTCTTGATTGACGGCACCGCGCTCCATGCTGATCTCGTAATACTTGCCAGACTCAATTGCATCAATCGAAGCGACATGTCGTCGGCTTGTCAGAAACAGATGAAGGTTCCGAGACTGACTTTGGAAAGTTTCGACAAGCTCGACAAGCTCAAATTTTTCATCACTCTCATCCAGAGCATCTAAGAAGATGTACGTTTCTGCGCCGTACGATAAGGTCGCTTTGAGTAGCCCAGCGAGCTCGCCATCAGTCGGGCGTCTACTCCCGCTACCACACGTCTTGAACAGGGTGGTCAGGTCATTGCACACACTGTCCGACTGACTAGCAAGTTGGTGGAGGACGTTTCTGAGCACTGCACCCAACGTCCACGTTTCGGCATCGGAGAATGAGTGGAAGTGATAAGCGAGAAGATTGTTTCTAGAAGCCATACGAAGTTGTTGGGTGAGAGCAATAGCAGCAGCACTGTGAGGATCAGTATTCGAAAGAGGGTGGAATTTTTCCTTGCTCACCACATGACAGATTTGCCACAACCAGCTGTTGACAATCAGTATCAAAACTGCTGGTCGAGTCTGGGACAAAGACACTCACGTAGTCCAGTAAGCCATATCGAGCCGGGTGTTTGAATCCAGTCCTCAAACGCCTTCCCTTGTAGTAGCCAGTTGCCACTTTGCGATGACCATTGCTTGAGGTTTGCTTGCAGATAAGTTTCTGGGTTTGTTGGTGAGAGCCATCTCTTGAGGGCGTCGTCGAGTATACCTGATCAGTTCTATCAGCTTCGACGATTCGAAGGTATGCATGAAGTTCTGACAACTGTTTAAAGCATCCAGCCTGTCAATCACTTCGTCAACTCGCAAATCGATCTTGGCCAATGTCCTTGCAGTCTGTCCAGCCACATTTCTGCCGGTCGTCAACATCCGAGCACATTAAGAAGCTCGCGTCATCATCCGACTCACAAGTCCAGTGCTTGCAAGGCAAGAGATAGATTGTCTCTGAGATCCTGCACAGTCTCTCTCAATTTGGCCAGAGTGCTGCATTTGAAAGGGTAAGTAGCTTTACGTAGCTGATTGGTAGCCTGACGTTGTATGTTCCTCAATAGATTTCCATCAGCAGGCATTGGCTCAGCCTTAATCTTGTTCAATTTCTTTCGCAGTCTTTGCAAGCCATCATTGCACTGGTAAACGGATGCTAGGATATGTGCTCGGAAGTCGTCTGGGGTCGATCCTTTACGGTCCAGTTGGACCTGCAAGTACTGGAGAGTCTGGAGCAGAGCGACGGAGGAAGTACAAAGACTTGCTATATCATCGCCATAGTCCTTGTAAGCGCCATAGTAATCGACAATGCCTTCCAGTACTTGTATACCGAGAGAGATGACCCCGACAGCAGTACCAAGATCCATGGCCGAGTCAATGGGCAAATTCTATCGAGTACCGGAACCTGGAGACGACGCAATGTCAAGATGTCAAGGTGTCAAGGTGTCCATCTTGTCTATACATCTCAACCAATCCTCATTGGCGCTAATGCAGATCATATGAACGAGGAAGAGTAGGACGAGCCGAATATGGAGCATGAACATAACTATGCATCTCAACGTTACTTGTCGAACAACTTCCAAGAACCTACCAGATTGAATGCTATAGAGAAGCTGCTATCCGCGAGCCTACTCAATCGATCGAAAGATAGGATAGCAAGTCAGACTGACCAAGCAGTCGCCGCCGCAGCGCCGCTGGACACCCCCGAACGCCGAAGGTTCCCGGAGCCCGGCAAAGGCCCGTGCCCTCCGCTCCTCCAAACATTTCCCATCCACTCCACCAAAAGACCTCTATACCGTTTCCACACGCCACACACAAACACAAGACGACAATGTCGACACGCACGCCGATGCAGCGCTTGCTGCAGCAACACAATGGCTACACACCACTACTCGTCCAATCTTTCTCTCAACAACAACCATGCTTGCGACAAAGCACACGCCTCTTCAGCAACACTTCGTACAATGCAGCGGGTGTGCGCAACAACAAGTCATATGCTCCGCAACAGCCGAATATTAAGCAACCGGCGCAAAAGTCCTTTGAGGTCATGAAGAAAGAGCAGATGAAAAATATTGAGCAGATGCCGAATGATGTCGGTTTGATTCCTGGTTAGTCGCAACCGTAAAACACCTTGGAAGGAATATACTTTGAGAAGGATTGAATGCTGAGAGGAGGGTCATAGGAACATTCATCATGCCTTCAGGAGACAAACTACCCAGTCTCTTCCAAGAACCCGGTCTCCGCTTCAAACTCGAAAAATACCGCATCTGGCTCCGCATAAAGGAAGTCTTTGGGTATGCAATTCCCTCCCCCCCCTTCTCTGTACCTTGTAACCCTTACTCATCTCAACATCCAGTCGCCACTACATGGGCTACTTCCACGTAAAACCCCGCGCAGACTTCCAAACCTCAAAAATCCCCTCCATTTCAAAATCCCTCTACACAGACATGTACACCCACTTCGCCCAAGGAAACCTCTCGCCAATTTCCTCTCAACTCTGCGAGAACATCTACTCTTCTTTGGATCAACGCATCATCGCCCGTGGTCCAAACACGGGAATGCAATGGCAGTTGCACCGTTGGTTGAACGAACCGAAAATTGTCAGCCATAAATATATGCCGATGAGTTTGGAAGATAACAAGGATAAAACCAAACAGACTACTATTCAACAGGTGGTGGTGAGGATGCAGAGTTTGCAGAGTTTGAAAAAGATCAAGAAGGTTAGGCAGGGAGGAAAGGTTGTCGAGATGTTGGAGGAGGGGAGTTCGCAGGTCGCCAAGGCTGTTACTGAGTATTTGGTCGTGCAGAGGTTGTGTAAGAGAGGTAAGATGGGTGAGTGGATGGTTTGGGGTACTACTAGGGAGTCCAGTGTCGAGGAGGCTTTGGAGTCTTAGAGTGGTATATACGGGGATCGGTTCTTGTACGATAGTTTGAAAAAGCTTGTAGCATATTGTAAACATAACAAAAGCTGGGTTCGTTCATCTTTACTTGCAGACGTCATATCGAAAGACAGCGAAGACAAAAAGCATCCTCATGATGACATACATCCTAGGAAGACGACACACTTCAAGGAAGCAAAGCATTCAAGGAGTCCAGGATAATTCCGGCAGTATCACAGCAAGAAAGACAGCATTCACAGGAAAGAGGGACACAACATCTGTAAAAGCAATACTGAGCATTTCCATATTTCGTTAAGCGACATCCTCTCGCCTGGCGAGAATAGCAAGGGCATAGAAGGAAATACTTGATCGGAAAGGTGATAGGAAAAAGCAACAAAAGCCCAATAAGACATGTTGCTGCAGTCAGTAGAGACAGCATTGGGTATCTTGAACAAACGCCAGAGTAATCCGCGGCCATGTTTTCAGAAGGTTATGATGTTTGGCAGGTAGCAAAATCATGTTGTCTAGAAAAGGATTCGTAAGGGTCGTAGAGTGAAAGGAAAAGCCGTGTGGATCGTGGCAATGGGCGCCTTGTAGACGATTCGAAGAGTAACAAATGTCGTGATAATCCACCAGCTGGTCTCTCGTACCCGACGAGGGTGCATGGCGCGGTTGTTGGACGTTTAGAAACCGTGGACCTGGTTGATAAAGTCAGCTTGGTGAGGTCGAGGAGGTCGAGAAGATGGACAAAACGAACCTTGATGGTCTTGGCATCAAGACCGAGGCCCTCCTTCTTGTCACACAAGAATTCCTGGACATCCTTTCTCTGATCACCCTGGAGTTGGATGACTTCACCCATCTCGGTGTCGCTCACGATTGTGCCATTGCAAGCAAAGGCCTTCTTGATGACCTTGAGAATCTTCTTCTGATCGAACTTCTTGGGGAGTCCTTGAACTGTGGTCAAGGTCTTGCGTCCATTGCGCTCTGTAGAAGAAAAAAGTTGTCAGCATACCCCGCCTTTTTCTTGTGAGACCAGCCAGCGCATAACGCCAAGGCGGTGAGATGATGGTGGTGGAAGAGTCATAACGTACGCTGGATACGGATGTGGATGTAGCTGCTCTGGTTCGACTGCTTTATCTCTCCGGTGTCTTCATCGGCTTCGGCGAAGGGGTCTGTTCGAGTCACACGAGTCAGCGGGTGATGCCCAAGGTGTGGCGGCGTTGAGCGGCGCTTGCAACACACGCTCTCACGGGCGACAGGGACGATGCAAGTCCCGATGAACAGGCATCGTATGTGCCTCGAGTGAGAGCGATGGATGTCCAAGCGACCGAGTCAAGGCGGGGAGTCGGTCTGGGCCTGACGTAGTGGGGGAAAGAGAGCGCAAACATACCGAAGGACTTGAGGTTTTCGATCGAGGCGGACATAAAACGCAGTTGCTGTTCTCTTTTCCGGGGAAGGGTTGAAGTAAAAGGGTGTGTAAGGTGGTGTTTGGTCGGTGGGTCTGTAGCGGTGACTGTGTTGTTTGAGTGGAGAGTGTTGCTTGAGAAGTTGCGATGTTGTGAATGGAAAGAGGGTTGAGGCTGGAGGGGTCAATGCCAAGCCGCTAACACGTGACCAATTCGAGGCCCTTCGCTTTTGCTGATTCGACATCTTTGTCTGCCGTCGAGGTTGCACAAAAGATAGCAACTTCTTCTTTCAGGCCATATGATTGGTTGTTACTCTGGCAGTCAAGAAAAGGAAGTCTTCATCTATGTTTGCTTGCAACATCACATCACGAGGACATCATCACGAAATTTGTACTGGCGCAAGCATGCATGAGTGATAAGCATTTATTCATTATACCTGCTTTCGAGTTGATCTACTCATAGACCATTGACAAGGTTACCTGCTCCCTCAGCAGGAGCAAGAATCCAATCCTTGACACCTCCCTTCCAATCAGCGATTCTGCCCTCTCTTATCCTCACAACCACAACTCTTATGTCTTCGTCCTTGAGGAACGATTGTCTGCTAGCCTCTTCATCCTCTGCGTTGCTCGGTGTAGCGCTCAAGACATTTTGTGATGTCTCCTCCCTCTCGAAAGTGTTGTTTTCCAAATGCTGAAGCTTGCACCATTTCTCTTCCTCTGATCCCACTGGCAAGACAATGGCGTTACCGTTGATGGTAGCACTGATTGAGCCCATTTGGGTTGTGTTCATGCCCATTAGCAATGAAGCCAGCGAACTACGTCCAGGAGCTCTGCGACCTTCGGGCGACGAGTTTCTGTGGTTGGTTGCAGGTCTATGCGACACCCAGTCGTGAACGAGCAGTGATACATTGGGATTGGCGGTAAGGTTGACAGTCTTGCGCGAGGCGGGATTCGAAGTCATGATGATTACGGGACCGGAAGGCATTTGCGACGAAGAGTCTGCGAAGGGATGTGATGGTAGGTAGGTGTAGTTCATGAGTGCGACGTGGGGTTGCAACTCTGTGCAGGTGGCCAGATGAAGCTGTGGTATGGTCAGCTCATGCCCTGAAGCCAACGATCAAGGTGGGGTGAACGGACATAGCGAGCATTCTCAAGACAGTTGACGACTTCTGATGGCAAAGACGTGGCCAGCTGAGGCTGAGTATGGGTTGACGTTTCCCAAGTCAAGGGGGCGTGCGCGTCCGACATGATTTGTGGAAGGATGTGTCTGTGGTACAGAAGAAACAAGGTGCGATTGTTATGGAAGCATTGAAGATCGGATCGAACAGGTCGGCATGACGATGCCGAGCTGTAGCGCGCGGTCCAAGCCCCGGAATCTTGAATCGAGACGCGTGTGCCAAGTTGTCCACTCCAGCGTCTATAACAATACCATTCATCGTTTCCCACTGTCTCACAATCCCCGTCACTTGTGCATACAGACTCTCACCATGTCTTCTGACCTCCCGCGAGATAGCGACCTCGCTACCAACGGCGACGCAAATGGTACCTTGCATGATACTCCGACCATCGCGACCGCGACAGAGCCAGCCTCGACGGCGGTGCCCGTGTCCAAGGATGTGGAGACTGTCATGTACTCGGACGTCCGTTTGTCGCAATGTGAAACTATTCTTCCAGGGACTGACTTATGTAGATTGGAATAAACACCCTGTTGAACCGCCTCAAGCAGAGCATTGCATCTTCTCGTGTATGCCCAGCCCGACCCATATTCACGATAAGCGCCTTACTGAACATCAGCCTTAGGACTTCTCCGACTTCCTGAAGAAGAGAGGAGCGGTAGAGGAAGATCATGCCAAAGGACTCCGACGACTGGTCAAGCAGACAAGCGACAACATACACTCCAAGGAGTCTCGTCAAGGCTCCTATGTCGTCCGCCTTGATGAGGCTATGCGCCTCCACGATCGAATCGCCGACAACGGCATGCAATTCTCGCTTGCTCTCCACCAGATGCATGAGGACCTGAACGAACTCTCCCTCAACATGGAGAAGGGGAGAAAACACTGGAAACACGAAGGCTTGAACGCTGAGAAGCGTGCTACAGATGCTGAGGCTGCCATGGAAAAGGCAAAGGCAAAATACGACGGTCTGGCCGAAGACTATGATCGCGCTCGTACTGGTGATGCGAAGAGCTCAAGAAGAATTGGTCTGAAGGGTATGAAGAGTGCTCCCCAGCACGAGGAAGATCTCCTGCGCAAGCTGCAAGTTGCAGACTCGGACTACCAGGCAAAGGTTCAGGCAGCAAAGTCGCAAAGAGAGGAGCTCATCAGGGCTTCTCGCCCTCAGGCTGTCAAGGCGCTGCAAGAATTGATCAACGAGTGCGACTCTGGTCTGGCTCTCCAACTCCAAAAGTTCGCCTCATTCAACGAGAAGCTTCTCCTGGGCAATGGAATCGCTGTCAGCCCACTCCCTGCCTCAGACCCTTCGGCTCCCGTCCAACACAGTCTGCGCGACATTGTTCTCGACATCGACAACAAGACCGACTTTGACAACTACGTGACCGGTCACGTCTCCAAGATTCCTGTCAGGACCTCAGACATCAAATACGAGCAACACCCAACTCTTAGACCAAAACAGCAGACTCCCGTTCCAGCCAGCCGACAACCTTCTACGACTGTTTCCGGTCCAGCGCTACCTGAAACACCGCTATCAACTGTTTCAACACAACAATCTACCTATCCCACCGTAGCACCTCCGCCAGCAGCCACTCAATCTCCAACACAGCCATTCTATGGCAACCCGGGAAACCCTCCTTATCCTACTGATCCTCCTCAACAGTACAACTCTGCACCATACCCAACCAGTTCAGGGGCTCCTCGTGGCTTTTCCGCCTCCACCCAGAGCACCAGTGCGCCATACTCTCCTGCAACACCTGCTACCATGGGAGTCCAGCAAAGCTTCTCATCTCAGCCTCGCCCGATATCACCTGCTCCCACTGCCACTGCTCTTCCTCCTCCACTCAAGCCCGTCTTTGGCGTCAACCTTGATGACTTGTACGCAAGAGATCAAACCGCCGTTCCTATGATTGTCTATCAATGCATGCAAGCCGTTGACCTCTTCGGCCTGGATGTTGAGGGTATCTACCGACTCAGTGGAACAGCCAGCCACGTCCAACAGATCAAGGCTCTCTTCGACCACGGTATGTTCTCCCGTATCCTTTCACTTCCGATACACGTTCTAACAATTCGCAGATTCCTCCCTCGTCGACTTTCGCAACCCTGCAGCCTTCTACCACGACGTAAACAGCGTAGCCGGCCTCCTCAAACAATTCTTCCGCGAACTTCCCGACCCCCTGCTCACCCGCCGCTCCTACAACGGCTTCATAAACGCCGCCCGCATCGACGACGACACTTCCCGCCGCGATGCTGTCCATTCCGTTATCAACGAATTGCCTGACCCTAATTACGCCACTCTACGTGCTGTAGTGCTGCATCTCAACCGCGTTCAAGAGCATTATGCTAAGAACAGAATGTCCACGAGCAATTTGGCTATTTGCTTTGCACCCAGTTTGATGGGAAGTCATACGGGACCGCAGATCGCGGATGCGAGTTTGCAGGCCAGAGTGTTGGATACGATTTTGACGAATACGTTCCAGATCTTTGATGAGGATTAGATGAGTGATTACAGGGGAGGGGCTCGGTTATGTTGTTGACTTTTTCTTAGAGCGCGTTTTTTTTTTTCCGTGTCTTTCGTTCATCACCGAGATACCTACCTTTTTTTTGTTTACTGGGTAAAGAATGCATTCGTTCTCATCTCTTCTCTTGCTCTACCATTCAGTCATGATGTTTTCGCTTCGTAACTTATATCTACAGGGTATCATATGGATCACAAACAAGGGGAAGTCTTGCCTCACTTTATATCAAAAAAAGCCCAAACCATCAACACCCCCAGTCCTTTGTATTCTTCCTCCAACTTCCAGCGTCCAGGAATATCAAGCAGACGCCGACGTGCGCACAACTAGATTGCATCAAGCACCTGAGCATTACCATTGTGATTGTGATGGTTTCTGATCTCTACTTTGCAGTACACGACTAATCTTCGAGTATCGGGTCGACAACCGCATGACCTGGGCAGCGAGATCCGAATTTCGAGGTGAGGTGGCTGAGAATGCGGAAATGATGCACGAGAGGACTTTGGAGATGGCAGGGAGGGAGGAGAGGAAGAGGATAAAGGAGAAGGAGAGCAAGGTAGATGACTATAAGACTAAGGTATACGATCCGGCTTTCGAGGTAAGGTGGCTATGGACCCGGGATCGATGCACGAGAGAGAACTTCACAGACAAGATGGGCAAGAGAAGAGAGGGTGCTGAGTTTTGTGTGAGTCTCTTGGTCATAGTGCTAAAATATCCTTTGATATCCTTGCTCCATTGCTAGGAACTAAAGTTTGCTTGGGCAAAAGAACATCGATCTTCACCTTTCGTAGAGTAGCAATCTGTCAACATTGTGCATTCTGTCAACATTGTGAATTCTGTCAACATCATGTATGCTGTCAACGACACCAAAATTCTTGTCAAGATCTGATGGCGAGAGAGCTGGTGGGAAGATCGTCGACACCGACCGGATTTCGACCATTGCTTTCCTGTCTAGTCTCGGCGGTGTGTCGAGGAGTAGCAATAACTGCTATCAAAGCTTTCGTTGGAGTCGTGGTGGTCAGGCGGTCAATCTGGGTGTAGTTGAGTGGAAAAGATTCACTGATAGAATACGTAGGATTGCGAAAGGGGTTTACTGTACGATAGTAAGATTGATTTACGTGCTGTGTTCAGAAAGGGGTATTTGGAAATATGATTTCAAGTGACTGAGAAGCGTGATCACTGGTTTTGAGACAGGTTTCGAATATCATGATGTGTCCTCTACATACGGAGTATCCTTCTCTTGCATCCACCCATCTTCACTTTCCCTCATTCCCAAAAGTGGTATGGTATCTTATCGCCACCGCATGCTTTCCCATGATCTGCTTAACAGCCTTGACCAGAAGCTCATGTAACTCTTTCCGGTCTTTCTTCCTCTTCAACGTCACTCTGATATATGCGTGTGAATACTTGCCGGTTTCCAGGAGGATTTGCTGGAGGGATAGCATGTTCTGTCTCTCGTCGTCGGACATGTTGCTCAAAGACACATCGTGTGTCTTACTGAGCACATGTTTTCGCACATCTCCGAAGAGCTGTTCTGGATAGTTGCCGCGTCGGACGACGAGTCTTGTCTGTAGGTCCGATTCGAAGTGATAGCCGAAACTGCGATTGAAAGGGGATTCGTATGGTGGGTGAGAGGACTCTTGCAAGTCCGATGTGGTCTTCATCGCTGCCAAACTGGCGAGGTGTTCTTCTTCATGGTCTGCCCAGGCGATGACGTGGACTCCCGGAGCAATGCTTCTAGTCTGCGTGCGCATATTGGACTTTGCGGTGGGTCAAATAGATCTATCGGATGTATGAAACTGGACGATAACGTTGAAGCAATGAAGATCTTGAGTGGTAGTAGACAGCACTTTTGCAGGTTTGTCTGGTGGTGACTCATCTAGAAACTTTCTCCAATCCAGTCACCACATCAAAAAGAAGAGATGCTGGTGCGAAGAAGTGAGTTTGTGGTTGACCCCGTTACCTCAGACATGAAGTACGATTTTCACGAGACGCCGAATCCACGCCCACTGGAGATTTGCCCAATCTCGAACACGTCGCACACCCACCACCAGTGCCAGAGCTTTTTCAAGGGTAAGAGCATGCCAGTCAACAACGACCGTAACATTACCAGTATCATCAATTTGCTGCAACAACAACGAGATATTCCCATGGCCGCACAAGTTGAATTGCGAGTGATCAACGGGGATGCCTCTGTAAGTAGATAGAAGGCCATGGAGCGATGATCGCGATGCCTGGATAGGGAGATCGGCGGTGACTTCCCATGGCAATGCCCAGCAGCACCTGCGCAATCGCACGAAAGTTGGCGTCTGCCTACGTGCAGGTGTCATTGCGGCAATGCACCTTTACGCTGTTCACTTTGTGCAACATTGTAATTGGCACGCGCTATAGCTACCAATTCGATAATAGCCTCAATATATCCCTGTAGCGGTTGGGCAAGGCATCTCAATACATCTAGTCATGCTATATCCAAACGTTCAGACGTCTCTGCCACAGCGTGCCATAGCGAATCTGCTTTAGTGTCGAACATGCTGAGGGCCGGCCGGCGTTCGGAAGAACAGTTCCTCCGTGGCGGTATGGGAGACCGCAGTATTCCTTTAGAGAACTAAAGTAACTCAAGGCAGCTTCCCGTTCATGACTCCAAGCGCACATTTTGATTGCTCCACTCGAAATGGCCACTTCCCAGAAGGCTGAATTGACAATCGTCGAGTGATAATCCGACTCTTTCTACTACGACTCAGAGAGCTTTGTCCCAACCAACCACCTGTGTGTCGCTCTGCAACCTTCCATTAGGTATGTCATAAGACGCTCATTGCCGCCCTAATGACACACCTTCTCGCTTGGATACCCTATTGGCGCCCAAACCAGAGCACCACACGGAAATATACCACCGAAGTGTCACTGTTTGTCTTAAACCACGGTCGATCACTCTTGACTAGGAACATGAGGTTCCGATCTGGTTCTTGCAGTCAAACAGCTCGTATGGCTTTTTTGGAGACCCGAGATGGTTTCCTGAAGGGCTCAGAGCAATCAATGTTTCAACATGTACCGTGCCGAGCGCAAAGAAGCACACCACAGGCCCAATTCAGTACGGCGATTTCGTATTGACACGTCAAACGTGGCCTTTGGATCGTGATGAGATCTCAAGGAAAGAGGTCCCCTGCACTTAATGGAATGATACACAGTCTTTTACCAGCTTTGGCAAGCGTGCACGTCTCCGCGTCTGCACCGTCAAGGGTTGCATAGAAGAATGAAGTTCAAAGGGTCGAAACAAACAGTTTGCAAGCCTCGTCATAGTCCACTGGACATGCGTAGATCCCTGTAGAAGCAGGAACTGCACCAAATCGGTCTCCATCCCCTGCTATCAAAGAGTTCAACAAACAGCAAGCCTTCGTCCCACAAGATCGGTCTTGAAAGCTTGGTCCTAGCAACTTTGTCTTTGAAGTACCGTGCTTTGATTCAGGCTGAGACCAACAGGCGGTGGCAATTTTTTTGGTATGCTCTTTCCTACATAACCTTTCCGCACCCGCAGTATGCTTCTTGCTCAGATTCTCCTACCGTGAAGTATGTCAGACCAGGAGAACGACCCACCCACAAAGCCCCCTGGCAACCCCAAGGCGGCTACCAGCCCCACCAGACTGACCTCAAGCCCGATCAGAATGCCTTTCAGCCCGGTCAGGGCCGGACCCAGGCAGACCGAAGAATCTGAAGTCGCAGTTCCTCAAGGCCCTGACAGAAACGTGCAGGTATGTTCTTCGCTTCTCAAACTGTCTTCCCCCCAAAGACCGCTTCTCCTTTAGACCCCCCTTCTCCTTCAGAGCCTCCCTTCTCTTTTAGATCTCCCTTCTCCTTCAGACCCCCCTCTCAGAAGCTGATCGTTTACCTCAGATAATTGGCAATGGCCATCCCATTGCGACCTCGGGCACGCCCGTCTACGACGAGAATCCGCTGGATCTCACCATCGGGCTTCACTTCAGTACCGAGAACTTGATCACTGAGCACCGTGATCAGAGAAGCTCCCTTGTACGGGCTTTCGAGGCTATGCGTGCTGAGTTCATGAGCCAAATTGAAGAAGACTTGCACTTCTGGATAACTTTATCCACATGCCACACCCAAGTAGACTTTGTCATGGGTGTTGAGCAGGAAGAGCCGCGTATTTTCGTGGCAGTAACCATCGACAACGCCATCGAGGCTGAGAAGGTATGTATGCATCATTCCTTTATTCCATCCCCTTACCCCTTACCCCTTACTCCATTCCCGCACAGCCTGTCAGAAGACATGATGTTTTTCGCGTCCACAAGGCCATCCAGAGAGGCGACGTGAGTCTACTCGTCTCCGTGGACACCAGCTGCATTTACAAGGGTGTCTTGTGGTCTTGAGAGCACGTTCATCGTACCCGGTTCTCATCTTTACATCGATGTCCCTTATCGTTGTTCCCTACACCGCGGCTCCCAGCTACCTAATGGGCATCTGACTGACCTCACGACCATAGATTCACATGCGACTTCGTTACCAGCTGAACGTCACTTTTCCCAACACCTTCCTTCCTATCCGATTCTACACCAACGATGAGGTGGATCTCGGCGCCAAATCAAAGAAGAAGGGTAAACAGAGTAACACTGCCGGTGAGGCTTCGGCATCGTCCTCTGCTACGCCTGCGCCTGCGGCCACCCAATGTGCCAGAGAAGACACTCCTTCAGCGACTACTCCGGTCTACAACCCCACGACCCCTATTCAACTCTATTCGGTAGATATCGGCCACACTGCAGCGACTTTGAAGAGACGATACAGGCCCGAACACGTGAAACCTCCACGTTCGCTTCGCCACAGAGGTCTTCCTAAATCAGTGCCGATGCGGGAATTCAGGGGAAACGTCTTCGACGTGGATGCTGATGGCCAGTCTCTTTTTGGCGCATCAATCAGTCTTTCTAATGGGGAGGTGGCAGGCACCCTATCGGCCTTCGTCTGTCTCACCGACCCTGCCACAGATCAATGGATCGTCAATGACAATGGCCAACGTGTTGTATCCATGTTTACCAACCACCATGTCCTCAGACCATACGACAATGCCATGTTGACCTTGGACCAGGCCAGACACCTCGATCGAGAGGATTCGGTCGTGACTCATCTTTCACGTACCGATCGTGAGGGCACGACTTGGAGCTATCTCGGCCTGATCCGAGAGACGTATGACTACCTGAACGAGCTGATCGAACAACGCTTGGTAAACCCATCCAGCAGGGCTTCCCAAAGATTGGACTCCGACACGAAGAACACCATCTTGGACCAGCTCTGGATTGGTCACCATCGCCTCCTGCAGCTGAAGCAGATGCTGGCTGACTTCAACACTTCATCTCCTCGCGAATGCCCTTTTGCCAGGCTAATCTGTAGCTCCGGCCGAAGCCAAGCAGCCTATGACGACGTGGTAAGTTTCAGTAATTCGGGCTTTTTCGTTCCGACGCTGATGACTTTTACAGATCAGCAGCGAATTCAGCGGCAATGTTACTGACATGATAAGCATGGACTATGCCTTTGCGCAAGTTTCTGAAGAGTTTTGGCCGTTCTGCATCAACAAGATCTCATCCTTTCCCGGTCGACAGTTACCCAGTTGCATTCGACGGCTTCACGTCGCATCCCTCCGTTACAGGATTCGCCCCGGTGAACCCTTACGATGTCGTGCTCAAGGTTCCATCTAGGACCACAGGTGCAACCTACGGAATGGTCCAGCCAAACCGTAGAAGATCCAAGCGTCATCACCACGACGAAGATAACTACGAAGTCAGTGTAACTCCTATCGACAAGAATTCTTTCTCTGAAGAGGGTGATTCAGGTGCTGCTGTTGTCAATGGCAAAGGCGAAATGGTCGGCATCGTTATCAGCGGTAAGAACTTCGTCACGGTTGAACAGGACTCCATAGCCACACCTGAGAAGCGTCCCAAGTCTCCCCTCAGGAAGAGGGCACCAACTCCACCAGACGTGCCAACCACTGCATCGCTCACGCCTCGCACTCCGTTCGAGTACACTGCACGCAAGGAATGGACTCAAGGCTTCAGACAGGTAACTATCTTGCCCATTGCTCCTATGCAAGCCGACCTCTGGAAACGGTTTGGTATGAGGATGGAACTATACCGACCTTCGGACGAAGTGAGGTCACGCTATCCGAGCAAGTCAACAGTGCGCCAAGAACAGTTCGCGGCATATCCACCACGCCCCAAGGCTCACACCCTCGACACGTATGCTTGGTACAAGAAAGCCTGCGAGGAAGGAGTTTTCACTCAGAAAGAGCAGCATGATTGGAAGGGTAAGGTGGCTACAGAGGGAAGTTCTTTCGGCGCTTTGACCTTCAGACCTGGAAAGATCGCCAGGACTTCTTGATGGCTTTCTCTCACTTTTGTTTTGTTGGTTGGGTCGAATGAAGACTATGACAAGTGCGGACTTTTTTTTTGTCTCATTGGTAGCTTCTACCTGTCGTCCTCTCTTTTTGTCACGCCTCCGGTCACTCGGTTTTTTGGTTCCTCAGCTACTGAGTATTCATAGAAAAAGCCAAAAACACTACTGTTGCATCTTACTTTACTTTTGCCCACCCTCTACTCTGTGATCTGTGATGTGTTCGACTGAAATACATTTGCGATGGTCCCTGACCAAGACAGCTCTAGGAAAACACTGCCTTTGGTTTCTCTTGTTGTTGTTGAGCTCCAAACGTCAAATGGTATCGGATGGGCACCTTCAGGTGTTGGAGTCGCAGGCCATTGAGAACTCCCGCTACATTCATCCAGTCTTTCCTTTTTCCAAGGACCACACGAATGTATGGCTGAGAGTCGGGTTTCCCGTGACAATAGATGCGCTGTATATCTGTCATGTTGCATTTGTCGTGGAAACTCATGCCACCAACGCCGACTTCGCGGATGGCCATGTTGAACTTTAGTCGGATGAGATTGAACTTGGCCACGATCAAGGCATCTTTTTGAGGATCGAGGTCTTTCGTGAGGAGGGAGGAATCAAAGTGTTTGCCGAGGGCCTTGTCGAACACAGCTTCTTCGTAGGGGGGGTTTGTTGGGGTGTGGAACTTGATGCCTCTGGTTTCCCTGGACCAAACAGGACTGGTTGTGTCTTGAGCAACGGATGCCTCTTCGTCGTCTGCCCAGGCAACGACGACGCTTGGTCCGCAGGCTCGGTTTCTTGTTGATGTAGACATGATGGAGATGTCTTGTAGCGTTATAGGGTGCTTCGAGGGTTGGGAAGGACTCGAATACTGAGGATCAAGGTTGTATGATAGCAGGTAGCAATCTGCAGCAATGTGGTATCAGACAACAGGAATTGAGTCACAGCTTTTAGAGTCGGGGTGCAGAGGAGATAGTTTGAGTCGGAACAACATGGCTTGAGCATGCCACTCGGACATGAGAGCGCGACAGCTAAAAACACCCCATTGTTGACCTACTTGATGTGTTATAGGTTTCTTGCAGTGAGCGGTGATTACCCACACCACGTCAGTGAAATGTGATGGTGGAGAAGGAGTGAGGAATGTCAGGCAGGGTGATGGGTCTGGCATGAGCCAATGCCAAGACCGAGCGACCTCGGCCTGTTCTTACCCCGGATATTCGACCTCCGCGTCACCAAGCATGTGAAGAAGCATGAACAATCACACAACATTAGAAGGCTCTCGAGGCCACTTCCAAGAGACGAGCCTATGGAAATAGGATGAGGAGGATATCACGCCCAACATGGAGTTCATGACGAATTTACAAAGCGGGCTGGACGAGCAGAAGCCCTCGCTCTTCGGTAACAACTGATAGCCAGCTGTCGCATCCACTGTACCAACAACAGCCATGTGATGACTAACAGCAGAACAGAACTGCTATCCGAGCAACAACTAGGCGCATTGATCCCGCCATCACTACGCTACCTCCTTGCTGTCGCCACACACCGATACCCTCGCTACCTCCTCCGTATCCTCAATTCGTTTGACGAACTCTATGCCTTCCTCTCCCTCATCGTCGAACGACATTACCTCCGCACCTATGGCGGTGGCTTCACCGAAAACTTCTACGGCCTCAAGCGCGAACGCGTGTTACTTATCAAGGGCGGTGAGATCCCAAGAGCCGCATTGGGAGCACCAGACCAAGTCCGCGAAACATTGAAACTACGAAACTCGGATATCTGGAAGAACTTGGCTGTCATGGTCGCCTTGCCATACACAAAGAGGAAACTAGACGAACATTACGACATCCACGCTGCATCAGCAAATATCCTAGGTCCTTCTTTCAGAGGAGATGCATTGCCGGATAATGCAACATACCGACAGAAGATCTTCCACTACTACAAGTGGTTCCTGCGGAAAGTCTATCCCAGTGTGAATGCCGCATACTATTTCGCCCTCCTCGCCTTCAATCTAGCCTACCTCTTCGACACCTCAAAATACCACAACCCCTTCTTCTGGCTCATCGGCACAAGAATCCGCAGAATGAACCCAGCAGACCACAAAGTCATCGCTGCCGCAGCCGCTCCTGCTCCCCCTCGCCCTGGTGCCCCTCCGGCACCTCAATCCCTCCTCAGCCCCAGGACACTAACACATACGATATACCCTCGCCTCCTCTCAAGTTTAAAGATCTTGCTACCGACATCCATCTTCGCCCTAAAGTTCCTGGAATGGTGGCACGCCTCAGACTTCGCACGCCAACTCTCCCGCAAAGCAGCAGAAGGCCTCGAACTACCCGCTCCAACCATAACAGGTGTACCCAAACCCACCACCGTCGCTTCCGAAAAATCAGGCGTCACTTTCGCCTCTTCCGAAAACCCAGACACCAAAGACGAAAAGGAGAATCAACAGAAGGATAAACCAGACCCTCCAATCTCGACCCTAACTTCCCTCCCCATTTTCACCGTCCCCCCTCCACCGCCCGACTCATCATCGCTATGTCCAATATGTTTGAGCGCAATTCAAACGCCTACGGCTGCACAGACAGGTTACGTCTACTGCTACACATGCATTTTCCGCTGGATGGAAGGCGAACACCCTCGCCAAGTAGCTTTTATGGAGGGCAGTCCTTCAGCAGGAGAGGAAGAGGGTTGGGTAGAGGAGAATGGAGGAAGCAGGCAGGGGAAATGGGAAGATGGGAGGGGTAGATGTGCGGTTACTGGACGGAGGTTATTAGGTGGCACGGGAGGATTGAGGAGGGTGATGGTTTAGCGGCGGAAAATATTCGACTCGGGAGATGAATTTAGAGACACAATATCTCTTGAGAAGTTGGCTTGAACTTGGATTAGCTATGTGTCCTGCGTGCTGGCTGCCGTTCTCGCCCCTCTCTGTCCGTCTCAACACCATAGATAGATATACATACCCTAGATCCTCACGTTCGTGACCAACACACTCTGATACTATCTTCGTCTCTTGGTAGTGCAAATTAGCAGGTCGTAGCTTCTTGTACTCGATAGTGGAGAGGTATCTTTATTCTGCTACCATTTCATGTTACTCTTGTACTATTCAAATTCTATCAAGCGCTACAAAATCTTCGCCTCATCTATAATCCGAGTCTACTCCTTCTCGAAATCACAATCATCCAACGTGACAGTAGTCACACAAGTATCCTGTCTACGCTTGCCCTTGGTGTCGAACGCAAAGTCCCAAGCCCGGGTGTAGGTCCCTGCATACATTTGCGAGGCCGATGGTCCAGCTTGTGGGTAAAATGGCTCTTGCTTTGACTGAGGCATGTAATAGCGTTTAAATTCTTCGGCTTTGGTGGGTAGGAAGCGTGCGGCAGCTAATGGGTGACAAGCTCGATTGGATACTTCAGCTTCTCGACGATAGTGCTCAGCCCAGCCGCGATGGATCCAGTCCGATGGACCGGCGTGGCCTACTTCAGGCACTTCAAGACCGGGTGGTAGCTTGGGACCGGACTCCATGTAGAGCTGTTCGCGTGTGGAACACATGGAGGATTTGCCTAGTGCTGTTTGTAGATTGATATTTTCTTTCCTAGTCGGGTAGACCTCTGATCTGTGGAAAGAATATGTCTCTCTTGATCGGCGTGCCAGACGTGCAGGACGCGTCGTAGGCGAAGGCGGCATGGAGCTAGAAGATGACGACGAGTCTGACGATGATGAAGGGAACGCAGAGTTGTGATGCTGTCGTAGCCAGTCAAAAGGGTGAAGCAGGAAGGAAGAACTTCCTTGTGTTTGCTTGTCAGAGGTGAGCTGCACGGTCACCGCTTCCAGGTCAAGAGCAACCTTGTCTTTCGCTTGCTTGGCTTCAGGAAAATGTGAGTCCTTGCGTTCGACGTGCTCTCCACTAGGGTGTTCTGAGTTTGGAGACGACCTCCTAGGAGAGCTGTCGAAATGTACGGCAGTAGGAGGTTCGATTCCCAAACAAGCCGAAGCTCGTGGAGAGATGTCAGTCCCATACGACGCCCTATGCGAACGCGGCGGTGAGGCCTGAACAGCTCCGGACATGAGCGGAGACTGAGTTTGTGTCGGAGAAGCTGCACTATCAGCATGGGACTGACGACCTGAATTCTGTCGAGAGGGAGCCTTGCCTTTGCGAGCGTGTTTGCGATCGGCGCTACGACGGACACGGCGTACAAAGTTGAGCCTTTTCCAGTTGACTTGCGGATACGACCAGGCTCGCAGGCGACTGCCAGAGGGCGTGGACTCGATTGTCGTAACGGAGCCATGAGCGACACCACGGTGCAGAGCACCTGGAGCTGTCTTGACCCTTCTGAGACTGAAGCTCTTTTTCTTTGTCTTTTTGGGTTGCTCGGCTTCTTCGGCGTCTGCTCGATGTGTCTCGACAGTTATTACGCTGTCGCCTACGGTCATGACATGCACCAAAGTGTCGGATGGTGTGGCATCATTCGAGATATCGATCGAGACGCGAGACGGGGCATGATCAGGGTCATGGAGAGTCGTTCCGGAGTGAGGTGGAGAATGCTCATATACCGATGCTTTCGGGCTGGATCGCGGTTGAGATTGAACTTGTTTGTGTGCCGTCGGTTGTTCTGTTGCAATGGATGGATTGCGGCCGCTCGTAGACACCGAGTCGCGGAGAGGAAGACTCCGCGACCACTTTCGCTTCAAAGTGAGGATACCCATACTGTTGGTCTAAGTGTGGTCGTATTTCCAAGGGCCGCGTGTATATGACGATACTCAGATCTGATCTCGATGTTTGAAAGGGAGAATATGATCCGATGACAGAAGGAAAGCCGCAAAGGTTGTCACAAGCTGTTTTCGACGAGGTAGCTTCCATTGAGTTCGCGTGAGTTTGTTATAGGCAGTATGCTTTGACGGTCCCAAAGCCTGGCCGAGCTGTCATAGTCCCGCTGCTGTGGGGACTGGTAGACGGCTGTCCAAGCAAGCTACATGACGCTTTCCTCTGAGACAAGTTCAACACGGTCGATGCCTTCGAGCGAGTCGGCTAATTGTTGGACAAAGGCATCGGCGACCTCTGGCACAGACTGGTCCTTGACACCTTCATTCTCAAAGCTCGTGGTCCTCTTTCCTTCAAGACCGCAAGCAACGATACGACTGAACCATTTGAGATCAGTATTGATATTGAGACCTATACCATGGCTAGTGATGTTCCTGCGCAAGTGGACACCCAAAGCGGATATCTTGTCGTCCGGGGTGGTCCAAACACCAGGATGTTCTGTAGTCATTGCTTCGATGCCATAGCGCGAGCAAGTTTTGATGAGGGTCTTTTCCAACAAGCACACGTAGTTTCTTGGCGAAAGATTGTGCTTCTTGAGATCAATGATGGGATATGCGACCAGTTGACCAGGACCATGGAAAGTGGTTTGGCCACCGCGGAGGGCTTCGTAGAAGTCTGCGTTGCCACCGTCTCTCAAGAAGGCTTGCTGCTTTTCGGAGACGGTACCAACCTCTCGACGACCGCAAGTGTAGACAGGAGCGAACTCGGCAGTAATGATTGTTGGAACTGGGGCCTTTGTTGTTGCAGGAGAAGCCTTGTGGGTGAGAAACTTTGTTACCAGATCCTGCTGCAGATTGGCAGCCTTGATGTATGGGACAATGCCAGGTAATTTGATGTGTCTGATCAACATATTGACTGGCTTGTTGTGTGTTGATATGGAAGGCGCGCTGGTGTTGAAAGATTCAAGTCAGTCGCCGGTGGCTTGACTTTGTGGCTGACGCATCTTGATTGTGGCGTGTGGAGAGCTTTTTGGAGCGTCAACCTTGATGTAAAGCGGCCATCAATTTTCGACTCGAGAACATCGACATCATGGCACAAGAGAAGAATACTTCACAGAGGCCGCGCAAGATGTCGCGTCTTCCTAAGGGTCAGTCCGTGGAGTTTTCAGCATACTCGCAGCCATCTGATACTGTGCAGACTACAAAGTAGAAAAGCGACCACTTTTGCGCCCTCCGATCACGTCGCAATATGCCAATGCCTCGGCTTCAAAGATTGTCTATGTCTCTACCAAAACACCCTTCATGTCTGCTGTAAAGCGTGTACAGAAGCTACTGGCCCAAGCCGAGAAACGCCTTGCCCAATCCGCTGCCGACCAAGTCTCCAAGCGACCAAAATACTCCCACGTCAACGATGAAATCAGCGATATTGAGCGCATCGCTAGCACTATGGCTTCCCAGAAAGATGAACAGGATGAAATTGTGCTCAAGGGTACTGGAAAGGCCATCGCAAAAGCCATGAGTCTGGCTCTATGGTTCCAACAGAGAGCCGAATACAACGTTCGCATCGAGACTGGTACCGTCGGTGCCATCGACGACATCATCCCTCCGGAAGGCGAAGATGAGCAGATGCAAGATGAAGGGGAGGATATACCTGAATCACGTATCCGATATGCCAGCACCATCCAGTTCTTCGTCTCAGCCGCCGCATGATCATATTTCCATATCATACTGGACATCACGAACACGGACTCACGTCAGTCATGTTGATATATCCACCGACGATTATACTCTACGAAGTCCACTCACACAGGAGCATACGGGCGTGGCTCTACGCATCGCATCAACGGACAGTCTTCTCTCTCTATGAGAGCATTTTATCGGACCTACAGACTGCAAGTCTCGGACAACAAGATGCTTAACACGACCAGCTCATAGGCAACATGACGCATGAAGGGCGAGCCACATACACTTGCTACCGAATGAATGCTTAGAACACTCATGAACATGCGAGCATCAACTACTACCGACTGCTCAAGAGATCGCTACGGAATTTGATTTGGGGTGATCAAAAAGGCATACGCTACTTCGACTACTCTTATTGAGCAGTATCGACACACTGTTCCAGCACATCACACACACACACAAAAGGTCTATACACATATCTACCACCTCGCCTCGAGCTCCAGGCAGCCATTCCACAAAGATATCTCGAATATCCATCTCGCGTAGACTCACTCACTCCTCAGCCTATCAAAACTCACTCAATCAAAGCTCCCCTCCCACCAACACTCCTGCTTCCCACCCACCGCTGTCAACCTTTATATTCTAGAAATTACTTGCCTCTTGTAACAAATAGCCGTGGTGGTGTAGTGGTAGCATATTCTGGTGTTACGTTCGGGCACGTGCGCATTCCTTTCTATACAAACGTGGTCTCCGATGAACATGGGTGGTCGCAGGTTCGAATCCTGCCCATGGTGCTTATCTTTTTTGCTTTCTTAAGGCTTCTGAGGTCTGGTTTTTTCTATCGTGATGGTATTGGGTTTTTTCTTTCTTGTGCATGGTGACATTGCTCTCAGTGGACCCATCAGGATTTACGAAAATCTTCTTGCATTTAGATAGACTTGCTTCCACAACTGTGCTGCAGCGATGAGAGCATTCTTGACTTTACCTTTCATATGTCAAAACCTCTTGCGAAGTACTATATAAGCTGCACTCGCACCCTCTCTCTCTCCACAACCGCAAACGTCGCCGCAAACCGGGTCATGGGCAACCATCAAAGGCAGACGATCTCATTCTGGTCCGCGATGATCGCTCCTCGCAATGGGCAGCAGAGATTCACACGGGATAGGCGAACCGGGTACCGTCGAGAAGGCGAGTCGGGTCGATGCGACGAACCGGGGTGGGTGGGTAAGTCCTGTCTAATGCGTTGTGTGTCGGGGAGTGGTCGTCAAGGGGGTTCTGATTGATGTGTCGATCGTCGTCTTGCCTGGTGGGATCGATGCGTCGTGTGTCCTAGAGTACATTCCACGGAGTGCAATCGACAAAGGGAAAGCAGAATGGTAGGCCAGTGATGCTGTAAAGGGGTAGCCAGGAGTTTCCACGAACACGATGGAACACCGAGTATCCTGAGGGTATGCAAAAATCTCGTTGCAAGTCGTGATTTGCCAAATATGGAGGAATTTAGGTGTTTCCAATATGGACCTGCTTTGTTCTCCTGGGCAAACCCGATTGCGATCAACGGCGCATCTCATGAACGACGCTACATAAAAACACGCACATCAAACTGCAGAATCGAGTTGAGTCTTCCAGACTCATCCGGTGAAAGCATCAGTGAAGCCTACCAGACAACATCTGCCAAATCTGCGATGCCAACATCAAACTTTAGCTCCTTTACCATAGCCCTAGCAATCTCTGGCCCATATATTCTCTTTAAACACTCTCTCCACATGCCTCTCCAAAGAACACAGCTCTTACATTTGTCCTCCCTCGCATTCAGAAAGTCTGTCAAGGCAAAAGCAACTTGATCTTCCTGCCCCATCTCCTTACTTGGTAAGCACGCGGTGAAAGCCAAGAAGGAGGTCACGAGCTCTGTAGCCGTGGTGGATAGTCTCGATCGTACTCCATCTATAGGCTTGATAGGTATAGAAGCTTTAAGCGTGGGAAGTCGAGGGGGCTCTAATTCGTCGACAGCGATATAGGCCTGCCGGATCCGGACCTCTGGCTCCGTGACAATGACTTCAGGTTGAATCGGACAGTTGTGTAAGCACCAGGCTAGCGAGATTGCTAAGGACGTGAGCCAAGGAACTGCTAGACCTTGATCGTCGATCGCTTTGGGCAAGCAGAAAGTCAGGTTCTCGAGGCGGAGGCCTAAGGGTATATCTTCATTGTGGATGCGATGGAGTGTGTTTCTGATCTGAGCGGCTGGGCAAGCGTGAAAGGTATACGAGGTCGGTGTGTCTGGCTTGTAGAGAAGGGGGAGAACATCTGCGCGGACGAGTCTTGCGGTACGGGAAACGGCTGGCTCACGAATCGGATGCTCAGGCTTTGTTTCGATGGTTCTAGTCCAGTCGAGAGGGCAAGTGCTGAACGATGGGAAGACGTCGGAGGGAGGGTTGAGGTCTGTCGGTCGTACATGTATGCTGTTTGAGGTCATGTTTTCGAGTTTCAGGTGGTCGGTGAGATTGAGATGGTATATCTTGAGTCTGAGTTCAAATGGCAGGTCTAGAAAGCCCGTGGGTTGGTTAGATGGCATGGACTGCGGTATAGCAGCAAGCTCGAACCTGTGGTTTGTCTCCTCCCTCAAGGATCTCAAGGATGTTTGTGGGAATGTTTGCATGAGCATGATCTCTTCCATAATCCGCGTTGAGTCGACCATGGTCTAGTGAAAGTCAATCGAGGGTCGGGGTGTGTTGCTGCCTAGTGGATGCGTATTGTAACAAGCACAGTGATGAAAGTGGTGCAGTCGGTTGTGAAAGGTCTGAGATGAGGGTAAAGAACGGAGTCTCACTACTGACATGCCGCGAGATTGGAATAGCAAGTCAAGTAGATGATGGATGATGAAGTATTTGGTGAATAGATACAAAGAATCGAAAGATGCGAACGCCCGTGGTAGTATGCAGCGATGCTGTAAGTGCTTGGCACATACTGTCGTGTAACCAACTCCTCCGCTGATAGTTTCGGAAATGCATGAAACGTAGTCGTAAAGACTTTGTGGCTGGTGTCGCGTCGGAATAGCTAGACAAAAACGACAAAGCCTGGTGATAAATTGACAAAAGGGGTTTCGTCTAATCACGATGAAGCAAGTCCTTGACCTTCTGCTTCAAGCTCGGTGACGACTTTTGCGAAGCATCCTCATCTTGCTGCTCGTATTGTTCGGCGACCTGGTCTTGTTGTTGGACTCCTCCGGCCCAGCCACCGGGTACTGTCTCAACTCCTCTGTCCTCGGCGACGGCGTTGGCGTCAAAGATGCGCTGACCTGCAGGGGCGGCACCAGGCGAAGGGAAATCTTGTCTTTCGGTGGCTGGTGGAGCGAGCTGGTCCTTGGAGGTCAAGTTGAGGCCTTCTGGGGGAGCCTGGCGAGATCCGCGTCTAAGTGTGGGGGAAGTGTTCGAGGGAGAGAGCTCGGATGAGGACGAAGCTGAGGGGGCCGTCTCGACGGCGGTGACGATGGTAGGCTCGACTTGGCTCGACATTTTCGACATGTTGGTGTTGTTGTAAGTGTGTACTTGAGTGTGTTTGTGTGAGTTGTAAAGGGGTGCAGAGGTAGGAGATACAGGTGATGGGCAGGCACGACTATTTTATCTGTCTTCGTTATGGTTAGTTTAGCTAGCTACGTCACAGCCGGGAAGAGTTCGACCACTCCAGGCCGTGATTTGCACAGCTCCACAGGATTTCCGTGTGGTAAGCTCACGAATACGAGACACAAGCAGAGAAAGATCTGACTCGGCTTGCGCGTCCGAACAGTTTGGAGAAAGATACGGGCAAACCGGGGCAGCAAAATTAGGTTGAGGGTGGCAGTGTGCATGCTTGATCGCAACACACGAAGCGGGTGAGAAACGGGCTGCAAGAGGTCAGGTACATGGTTTGAACAAGACCGAAGATCTGTGGTACGCTGAAACAGATAAGCTGCGATTGACAGGGCACGGCATGAATTGATTGCGCGTCGAGAGGGAAGTCAACCGCCTAAGCAGCGGAGCTCCTGCCTCGACAAGGTCCTCTCGGGTAGACAGCAGTTCAAAGCCTCTTCAAGTCGAGGTCTCAAGTCTAGCATCGAGTACTTGTATAGTACCTGCCACTACTTGTCCACAAGCTGTGTTTAGCAAGTTGCTATGGTGATTCAGTGAAATTCTGTGCAACTCTTTGTGAAAAAAGTGACGTCGAAAATGCGGGGTGTCACTTGAATCGAGGGTCTCGGCCTCTGCCATCATCGTCGGCGTGAGAGAGAGCGGCAAACAAGCACTTTTAGTTCACAAGACCCAAGAAGACTCTCTAATAGAGTGCAACACAATCATGGCGCTCGACCAGCAGCGCAATTGGACTATCTCCATGGCCGAGAGCCTGCAGGCCACAAAGGACAAGACAGCCGCCGCCGCAAAACCACACGAGCAATCAACAGCATCATTCCCAATCAGAGACGACGACCCGAAACCCCATGGATACCACTCGACAGAACCCGCATACCTCCCCGACGAACTCGTACTCGAGATCCTTTCCTACGTCTCGCACACGCCCGAAGCGCAAAAGTCTCTCCACACCTGTTGCTTGCTATCGAGGCAATGGTATACCGCCGCTCTGCCCTATCTCTACGCCTACCCGAAGATATATGGCAAAAACTACGACCCCTTCGTACGCACCTTGTGCCCTTCGATCAATCTTAGAGTCAAAGACAGCCCTCTAGCCAGTCTCGTCAAGGTGCTGAACTTGGGCCTACTGGTCCATCACAGTAGCAAGAGTGTGACTGCAAGGGTCCTGCGCAGGACAGAGGCCAGTCTGGAAGAGTTTGTCGCGCCACAAGCCTCGTTTGCAATTAACAGCTTTGCTGCCTTGTCAAAGTCGCACAATCTTCGCAGTCTTGACCTCTCCCTTGTGTCGGAAGCACAACCTTTGGACAAGCTCTTCAGCTCCCTCAGATCACTGAAACATCTCGAGCGTCTACGCTTCCCACGCTCTTCGGGCTTCGGCGCAAAGACTGTGGATCCTGACTCGATCATTTGGCCTCCTGCTCTCAAAGATCTTTATCTCAGCGGTGGCATCGATGCCAACTTCCTCTATGGCATCGTCCACTTCCCTCCCTCTCTGGAACGTCTGACCATCGAGCACTGTCCTCAAGCAAAATCACACGCGATCCGCGCACTCCTCACCACTCTCTCACGCGCTCGCCTACCCCTCAAGTCACTCTCCTTGTCACACTTGCCGCGACTGGGCATAAGCTCTCTGGACCCTGTGCTTGGCCTGTTTCCAGACCTCGAAGAGCTTAGTGTCAGCGTCGACTATATCACTCCTGCAATCTTCAATCCGGATTTCCAAGAATGGCAGTCAGAGGACACTCCCAACTTCACAAACCACAAGTTGCGCACGCTCGCTTTCACCAACTCTGGTAACCCTGGTGTGGACGACAAGTTCTCTCCGATTGACGTTCTCTTGACACTGGACGAAGGGTCATTCCCGAACCTGCGAAAGGTCAGGATTGCAAGGAGCTTGGGATGGGAGCGTGGTGAAACACGAGACGAGACCGAAGCTCTGATTGACAGACTGGTCGAACTCGGAACAAAAGACTACGAGGAAAAGACGGGTGTGTTTGCTGCCATGTCAACCCACCAGTGGAGAAATGCCAATTGGAAAGATTGGGCTGGTGTTTGGATCATTGACTAGAAAGATTACTGATTCTCGCATTGGTCTCTATCTGGTGGGGCTGGGCTACTGCGTATTTGCAGGCACGCTTGGATTCGCTATACCATCCTCCACCTCGACTTCATTGCATCACGTCTTTGGTTTCTTCCAACACATATGTACATAACTTAACGACTCATGACCTCATGATAGCGAGCATGCAATTTGAATAAGTTTTATTCGTATAATCCATCACAATGTCACTGCAAGTCTTGAGCGACCGGTAGCAATATCCCGGGTCATCCGCTTGTTGTACAGGCGTTAGGCGTCAGCATTTCAAGACTCTACTCGATATCTGTCTTCTTCTGTTTAGGCATATCTATGCAAGAGTCGGTCATGAATGATTGAGCACCTATCTATCCGACAGAAAAAAACACCACCACGCAAGCATCCGACGACGAATCTCCGAGCATGTGGTTCACAGCTCTCGTTTTCAGCATTCTGAGCATTGCAATCGCGACTCTGCCGTTTCGATCTACCAACCATCTCACGCCTTCAAAATTCAGCAAGAGCATCTATCATTGGCTCTTCAAATCCGAACTACCAGCTACGACATCAGAACAGCATTTTCCATTTCTGAAGCTTCCACCAGAAATACGACTTCAAATCTACCGCTACGCTCTACCTCAACGGCAAACGATCATTCTTACCAAACCTTCCGCACCACAATGTCCATTTCCGCAAAGATCGCCTTTACCCGCCTTTGTACCGGCCATCTTGCTCAGGCTTCATTCTGGTTGTCCTTGTCAAACGAGATTGACACCGCCATTCCTGCCGATTCTCCAAGTCTCACGTTTGCTACGACGTGAAGCTCAACCTTTGTTCTACAGTAACAACGCCTTTGTGTTGAACATCGATATGCCACAAACACTTCTCCGCATCCCCAATCTCCTCGACATCTTCCAAAACGGCATGATGGATGGTGGAGAAATCCTTGATCTGGTAAAAGACTTCAGAATCAGAGTCGGTGGAAACGTCATGGTGGATGTTTGTGGAAACCCAAACAGGTGGAAGAAATATGGTGGCAGAGTTTTGGTTGCTACAATGCCTTCGGATGAGATTACAGGAATGTTGAGGAGTGAGGAAAATATAGCAAAGTGTGTAGGCAAGGTGCTCCAAGGTGTTGGGGAGGATGGCGGCGTCAACGTTGATGTGGTGAGGAAGATTTTGGACGAGGTGTTTTGGAATTGGGAAGAAAAGGCTTGAGGGTAAGGATCGGGTCAGCAGTAAAAGCATCTCAGAGATAACCCTGCATGCATCTGCTGCCACTGTTTTCAGGTTGTGGTTTGCGGCTTGGCTTTCTGGAAGAAGTGGTTTCGAGCAACCGCTGGCTCCCATCACGACAAACGGCAGTTCTGGTACTTCAAAACGAATCGAGTGGTGATCAAGTTCCACATCAGACTTACATATGTGCAGCGCGAGGGTCCGTATCCAAAAGGCCAAATCGGTTCCCCGAGACAAGGTCGAGAAAAGCGAATATACCCTTAGCATGTGGCAGTTATACAGCCGTCTCGACGTCGACACCCACGCCAAATGAGTTTTAGCGCACATGTCCGTCCAGATCCAGGCTATCTGTGGTCGCAAGATCGAAACTGGAAAGGAGTTCCTCGACATCCCGAAAACATGGAAGACCATGAGCGACCTAGAGGACTATCTCTGCTACCACATAACCGGTATTGACAAAGCCGGCAACGTTGTCGTCCACTGTTCAGGTTCGGCAGCTGCAAGAAAGGGAAGTGGCGGCAAAGGTCGCTCGTCTGTTGCTTTTTTTTTTCTTTCTTGGTTGCGTGGTTGTTTGATCATAAAGCTGTCTTTTTCGATTCATATCTTCAAAGAGGGGGTATATAACGAAAGCCATGTATGTACAATGCTCAAACACCAGTAACATGCAAGTGTGGAACTTTTTGCACCCAGACTCCCATTCCGAAAACGCCTTCGCTGGAAAAGAAACAAAAATCAATCCCCTATCCATACCACATCCCATTCATTATAGCAATACTGTTCACTCGCCTGTTGTTCGCTCATACCGATTTGCTGACCTTGGCTTGCATGTTCGGCGGTCTCCAGTCCATCAGGTCGAAAGCCTCCTTACTCCATGGTCCAATATCCTGATTCTTCTTTTCTTCAGCTGCTATCATCTGTGCAGCTTTGGATGTTATCACAGAAGCTGCAGGGTCGGCGGGGGCTGTAGGAGCTGAAGGGGCTGCAGGGAGCTTGACAGTCAAAGGCTTGAAAGATCTAGCACTGATAGTACCAGTTCCCCTGCCGTTTGGCCTTGGAGCCTTGCCGACCGGTTCGTTGCTTTTCCGCGTCGGTGGCTGTGCAACTGAGTCGTCGACGATAGGGTCGTCGAAGTCCATTGGAGTCATGTCGGGGAAGGCGAAGTCGGTCAGTGTTGGGTCTTCTGGTGAATCCAGTCTTGACATGACAACAGAAGTCGTCTTCCTCAAACCAGTCGTGCTCGGAGCCTTGTCGTTAGCAGGCCGTTGCTCGGTCACGTCGGAAGAACTCCTTTGCAGGCCGGTCCGTTTGTTCTTGTTGCTAAGTTTTGCGAGTCGTTCTTGCAGTCGTCGTTGGAAGACACTTTCTTCTGGGAGTTGGTCGGCTGTAGGTTCACTCGTAGCCTGAACAGGTCTAGGCGCCACCTTGGGTTGGCCGGGACTTGCCTCTCGCCGTGTGCTCGGAGCTCTGTCACGGCCCACGCATTCCGCTCCTTTCTCAGAGCTTGCCGGACGAGAGTTTTGCGACTGAAAAAGCAGCATCTTTCGCGGGACTCCGCCAACAAGCTTCAAGGATTTCCCGCGTGCTTGAGACTCAGGCTCGGGTCCAAAAAATGAACTTTTCCGAATAGAATCGTCGGCAGGCATTTCGATGGCTTTCGTTTTGGCAGTATCTCGCGAAACACTAGTCTCCTTCGCAGGCCGAGCAGTTGCAGCGGCAGGAGCAGGCACATCTGCAAACGCCTTCCGACTTGGTACTCTGACTGACGGCGACTCAACGGCCGCCTGTTGTATGGCTGCCGGCCGTCTGTCGATCGGACGAAAGTGATTTGGACGTACTTGCCTAGGAGCGGGACTTTCGTGCAAACGAGCAGGAGAGGATGTGGCTAGCAATTCAGCCTCAATAGCATGACTGGCGGCTTGAGCTGCAGCGATGTCCTCCGTGTCAGAAGACAGATCAATAACTTGGCAAACTTGGTTCGGGATGGCAATTGGATTTTGTTGCTGCCCTTCAGGGGTCTGATCACGATGCTTTTTCGCTTTGCGTGCCTGTACGTCAGAGTCGAGCCTTGAGCGTTTGCGGATGCTCTCTTCCTGAGCTTCTGTGGTCTGCAAGTCTCTATTTCGTACTTCAAATGGAGATTCTGTAGGCAAAGAGGCCTTCCCTATGGGCCGCCTTGACCTTCCAAGCAGAGCATTGAGTGACTTGTGTTTCATCGGCGTCTTGGAGATTCCATGTGGAGTTCTGGGGGTGACCGACTGAGCAGCTGAAAGCGGAGTTCCATGGCGCACGATTGTTCGTGGAGCAGGTGTTTTGGCTGGGGTCTTGTCCTTTCGTTGGAGCAAGTCGGAGAGGTCGGTCTGGATGGTGCCTATTCTTTCAGAGACTTCGACCATGATGCCACCTTTTTCCAGGGTCATCTCATCCCCCTCTTGCAAGTCATCGCCGCTAGTCCAGTGAAGGTCGCCGAGGAAATTTCTAGGAACGTCGTAGACCATGACACGCTTGTTGAAGGTGTGGTATCGAAGAAAGCCATCCTGCCATCGCTTTTGCTTGCGACGTAAATCATGCGTATAGAGGCAGTTGAATTCGAAGACTGGAGCGGTATTTTGAGTCTGCGGGACTGCGAGGTTCGGCGAACTACGAAGGACTGCTGCCGTCATGATCCTCGATTGTGACTTGGATGTGATGTTCTCAAATACGGCATTTCGTGCAAGTCTTGTGAGCAGATGAGGCTCAAGAACGATGATTCAGTAGACAAGAAGAGTCGAGAGCAGGCAGTAGACCCACCGAAGCTGCGATGGCGTCGGGAAGGGAAAGTGCTGCTCTTGGCGCGTCACGCGCGCGTCACGAATCACATGTCAAATCAAAAGATGAAGCATTTCGCGGAGATTAGCAGTCCGTCCGAGGGGCCTGCCATCGAGGCCATTGCGCATGGTTCCATTTTTAAAACTCTGGGCACCTTGATGACCATGATATTGGTTTATGATACAGACAAGTGTGTTTGTATAAAAGTCCATCTCAGTGCCGCGTAATCCTCGACGCTATATTATGGTAATGCATGGTATGACTAGTGAACAATGCCACCCGCTTCCCAGTTCTACGAGGCCGAGCCTTGGCCCCGCTCGCAATACACGTTGTCTCAACACCGAGCAATCACGAATCCTTCAACCTGATTGTTCCGTCACTCCTTCTTCCTTTTGTTTTGCTTTCCTCCCTCATCGTCAATCGCGATGCAGAGTGTTCAACGCAAGTTCGGCAAGTTGATGAAGCGGTCTGCAGACGGGTCAGACGTTGGGGGCATTCTTAGTGAATTCAACAGTGCAGACCAGGCCCTGGCCAGTGTAAGAATGATAATGTGTCTGACGGTCAACACACAAGAATACTGACCAAGACATGCTAGTTCATTGAGGCAACAAAATCATGGCGCGATGCTTGGGACGAGACACTAAAAACACAACTCTATGTCGCCGAAACACTGCATTTGTTGTACCAGCCAATCGAAGTAGAGGATGACCCTGACAACCCGACTCAACACAAGCCAGCTCCGACCCCTAGGAGGTATTTGGACAAGGCCAGTGATTTGCAGGCCGTTTACTCGAATCTTGGAAAGGACTTGAGCAATGAGGTCACCTCAATCGAAGTAAAGCTTCTGAGACCTGCAATGGATGCAAAAGATTCTCTCAAGATGCTTAAGAAGTCAGTCAAAAGAAGAGAAGATTTGAAGGTCCGTTATCATGACCAGTATTACTGCACGTTATTGACATTACTCGTCAGCTTGACTACGAGCGTTACAACTCGCGCGTAGACAGTGTCCGGCGCAAAGAGACAAGATCTGCAAGGGAAGAGAACGCTTTGATGAAGCACGAGACTGATCTCGCCCGATCCAGTGCCGTGAGTCGGTCCTAGGCCTCTTCGTTTTACAAAGACTGACCAGATCCCAAGGATTACCAAGCTGCTGATGAGCAGCTGAAAAAAGTGCTACCTCCTGTCTTGGATGCTCTATCACTCCTTCTTCCCGATCTGCTCGCGACCCAAATCATGATCCAGTACCAGCTAGTCGGCCAATTGTACACTCAGCTGCATGAGTATTGCCAAGCGCATCGTCTGCCTTCTCCTGCGCCCGCTCTGGAGCAGGTTGTTTCAACCTTCGAGACGGAGTTTACACCGTTCCGCGAGGATTTGGAGCGCAACATCCGAACGATCTCAACTGGTAAAGCCATTCATCAACCCATGAGTTTGCCAGACAAACAGCAAGGCACTGTCACTGGTCTTGGGCTTCGCAACACGTTCGCAAGGAGAACAAGCAGTCAGGGTTCATTGCCAAAGCCTTCCATGCCAGGACAATTACGTATTGGTTCGAACGCAGTCGACGATGAGCCGGCTCCTGTGAAGCCTCCTAGACCCGGTCGTATCTCTTCTAGTACTAGACTGCACTCGCACTACGAAGACACTGCCACACTGAACTCTCATTATGAAGAGGAAGAGGCACCTCCGATGAAGCCACCTAGACCTGGAGCACCACCGAGTGTAGACATGATGAGCAAGCCGCGAATTCCTTCCAGCTCAAAACCTACACCCGTGGTTACGCCAGATGTGTACACTAATGGCGGAGCACCTGCGCCAACTTATTCGGCTACAAGCACTCCTAGCTCGTCCAATACACCATTCTTGACACCTTCGTCCACATCGCGTCAGAACCAGGGATCGGACTACTTCAGCAGAGAACGCAAGGCTTCTACATCATCCGGTACTTTCAGCGTTACAGGCAAGAAAAAGCCCCCGCCGCCTCCACCAAAGAAGAGAACACCATCGACACAGGGTCAATTCGTCACGGCTCTCTATGAGTTCGGTGGACAGGGATCAGGCGACTTGTCGTTCAGGGAAGGTGATAGGATCAAGGTGGTAAAGAAGACGGCGTCGACAGATGATTGGTGGGAAGGAGAACTAAATGGAGTGGTTGGCAGCTTTCCTGCAAACTACGTCAAAGTGGACTAGAGGTTTACCGCAGGTCGTAATGTAGACGCAGCCATATACAAAGCTGCACTAGAGGCGTGATCTCAGTCTACCAAAAGACTTCTCTATGTAGCCATCAGAAGGCATGATGGTTTGGCTTTGTCGCAGTCGTCCAAAGAGAGCTCATCAAGGTACCACTCTCTATGGACATGCACAATCATCAAAAACACCTTGAATTCTGATGGTGAAATCAAACGACCGGCGGATGTCCGGGAGCCCTGAATAGTGTAAGAACAGGAGAGATCGATGCCGGTGCAACTTCTATAATCACAGTAAATTGTAGTTCATACTCCGTAGACAGGACAAACGGAGAAGAAGTACTCAAAGGCTTGGCTATAATGATCTGCAGGGACAGAGCCAAAACAGCGGCGGGAAATGGCGGGGGATTTCGGGCGTGGCATTTGCATCGTCATGGGCGCCTTTGATTAGCGCATGGTTGGTTGGGCGCTGAAACTCGACAGCACATCTCTTGCCTTGTAAAGCAAAGGCGCACGAATCACCGCATCCTCATCTCCACGTCGTCCGTAACTCAGAAGCCTGTCTCTTCTCCGCTTTCTTCCTGTACACTCTCCGTACACGTACCCTAGCCGACTGCATCTCTTCCTACTCCGCCATCGTACACGAATCTCGACCACAGCACCGGGTGCTACCCCAAGATCCCAAGATACGTCTTTTGTGAATATTCAGGTACCAGAAAATGGATTCGCTCCTCGTCGACCCGCCCGTCAACAAACAAGCACCGCCAAGGTCGCCTCCTATGGCCTTTCAAACCACTTCAAACGACTCGCTCTGGGCTCCCATGAACCCAATGGCTCTCCAATCCCTCTCACAGGCCTCGTCGCCCTACTTTCTGGATGCGACTCTCTCTCCAAACGAGAACGACATGCAGGCCCAGTTGGACAAGCTGAATGAAGCATTACGTCTGCAACATCAAGCCTTTGTCGCCGAGCGTGAGAGTTGGCAGATGGAGCGAGATAGGATGCACCGTCGCGTTACCGCCCTCGAGTCGCTGCTCAAGTCTCCCAATGGCCAAAGGTAGCAGTCCACTACCAACGCATCCTCGAGCCATTCATCGCTAACATGATTGTGCCTCTTAGTCCAGCACATAGCCCTGCCTTCTCTCCACAAAACGGAGTCAAGCCCGGTCCATCACAACTTCCTAGCATAGCCGAAGTCGACACCTCCCGCCTATCACCAGAGTCGTCTCGCATCAAGAGGAATGCCGCCCCAGTACACATCGATATACCCGCCTTGACAGATGCTTCTGTCTTTGACAGTACCGCTTCCTTGACCGAAGTCTTACACGGAGATCTACCCGCCTCCCCACCGGTCACTCGTAATATCCTAAGTCCTCCACCACCGGCCAATCTCAGACATGCCGGACATACTCCGCTCAAGGCTCCTCACCCGGGTGATTTCAGCCCAGCCATCAGTATTCGCTCTGACAAATTGACCGACACACCAACCCGCAGCAACACGCTCATGAACGAAGTCATGTCGCAGGATGACGGTGCAGACGAGGATCGCCCCTTGAAAGGCCCCTTACACATGCCTTCCCTCCCATGCAATCCAGGGGCCGAGAACTTCACCATGGACATGCTGGATGCCAAATTGAAAGACATTTCAGAACACCCAGAAGAAAACCAACCACTAGTCTGTCGAAGTCCCAACTTACCTTCAGAGGTAGTCGCCGAAAGCTCGCCTGTCTCCAACGACAAAGTTGATTCGGCCAGCAGCGAAGGCAAGGACAGCAAAGGCAAAGACAAGGACGACTCGGACAACGGAGGGATCAGACTCCGGACCAGAATGAGTTCCAATTTCGGCGCACCCCTTGGCTCAATGGGGTCATGGAGACGTTAGGACGTCTCTGCTCAGACATGGCTGGTTCCATGCTGACTTGAGAGTCTTCCCTGCCATGATCAAACACGATCACAAACGAATATTATACTAGATGGCTTGCGCTTTTGCATAGATGAGAGAGCACAAAAAGAGATGGCGTTGTTTTTTATTCTTTCTGGCTCTTCACTTTTTCGTTGCGGATGGATTTACTTGATACCCCCTCATCACATGCACACATGCAACACGCGCACATGCTAAAAACTCGATTCAGAAAAAAGGCAGGATTAGATAGAAAGGATTGTCTCGGTCCTCTGTAAAGGAACGCAAGAAACCTTTCTTCGGGTCTCACAGCCCTGACTCCCCTTATCTCTCTACATCCCTTGCTTTTAGGGCTTTTCTGGCTTTGCCTCAAGCTTTTTCTTGCTCTCTCTTATCCTTCTTTCACGCGGCAACGGTATTCCACGCGTGAATGTCAAGGGGAGGATTTCACATTCTTTGAACAGACTGTGAAACCGACGCCAGGATAATCGCGACCTGCTTGAACTCGCCACGAGCCGTGTCTTTGGTAAGTCGGGATGACCCCCTTTTTCATGCAATGGTTTCTCGATCGAGAGCAGAAAAGGCTAGAAAGGTATGTTAGCTTTGGGTGAAAAGGAAGGGGCGATGGTGGATATATATGTTTCCTTTACCTACCTGCTTTCTCTTGTTTTTTGGCTGGTGGTGAGTTATCGAAAATCCCATCAATTGCTACTTTTGTACTGGCTTTTACAATCGTTCGTTGGTCTGCCCTCGACTAGATATCCTCGAGATCGGGTCTGAATATCCTCACCAAAGGACGCTTCTCGCTCACTCAAACAAAAGTCATCGTCTCTGTCTTGTCAAGAGAGAAATGGCAAATCAATCACGTCTCCTAACCTTTTACATCACAATCCTTCTATCCCTCCTCTTCCTCCGCGCAAACGCCGCTCCAATTTCTTTCGCCGATGTGGAAGAATCTTGGAAAAGAGGTCTTTCCGAGGTATACTACCACCTTTTACTACCCCCCCCTCCCCCCATCTCTAACCTCATACCACCTTACACTCATAAACTAAACATTCAAATACTAACCATACTTCATCAAAATAGCAAGCCATCCACGCATCCTCATCAACAAAACATCCAACACCCTCTTGGATCCCTTTGATTTTGTCATCTTCATCTTCTTCTACAACACACATCACCTCTAAACCCCCAACAACATCGGAGCAAAATGTGTTTGAGGGAATGTTGGATGAGAGGACGATGGCTGTGAGAAGACAATCTGCTACAGTTGCTGGATTTGCAAAGATGATTAGGGATGTTTTGAGGAGGGGAGAGGAAGTGGAGGTAGGGGTGCAGGTTTTGAGGCCGGTTAGGAACAGGAGGTGGGAGTTTAATGGATGACTGGAGAGGAATGGCTAGATGCCATGGATGGGGATGGAAAGACCAGGGATTTATGATTATGGGTAACGACTTGAACGACTGTTCTTTTTGAGATTGATGATATTACAAGGCAAGGTAGACAAATTCGGGGAATGATAAAGTCATGGTATTGAAACTGGGTATCTGGAATTCATGTTGTAAAAAAAGTGCTCTCTCTGCTTTGGTTAATTATATTCAGTGGTGTTTGAATAGTGGAAAGGAAAATGCCGTGACCTTCGTGAACCTTGACTCCCTCTTTCAACCCCTAATCGGAAAAGAGTAAAAAACGCCTGTCATATCGTGGAAAAAGAAAAACGCCCTGTCAAACCCAACACCTCGTCGTCTTACACACCCATGGTGTGATCATGCTCAATACCAGGAGTAACACTGGCCATGAACTTGATAAAGACAACAAGGTACTGATCGACACGAATAGCAACCTCATCATCCTTGCCCTCATCAGTCAAGACCTCCCATTCATCATTCTTCTTGTTCTCCTCATCAAGCTTCATGGCACCGGTCTGATCGACCAAACCCTCCATACCCTGTTTGGAAACCTCTTGACCCTGCTTCATCTTCTGAGTGCGCAATTTCAGAGCGGCGTCGGCGCGATCGAGGAGGATTTTCATGACACTGGCGTGGCGGCAGGGGTGGATGGAGGCGGTCTTTATGGGTGGGGAGACGAAGTTGAAGTCTTCGAGGGTGACGGTTTTGTCTTTGTAGTCGCCGACGATGTCTTCCATCATGGACATGGGTGGGAGAGGTTCGTTTGAGGAAGAGTAGCCAGAGAGGTAGAGGCGTGGTGTCATGTAGTATGTCGAGTAGGTGATGTAGATGGTGTAGTTGCGTAGGGTGCTGAGTCAGAGGTTAGCTATGCCTTCTATTGGATGTGAGTAGAAAGTGGACTCACTCGTTCTGGTCTTGGTGAGCCTTGGGGTCACGGATAATGGCATCAGGGTCATCCTCCTCATCCTCAATGTCTGGAACATCCTCTTCGTAGTCACCGCTGTCTTGCTCGACATGGCCCTCATCATCGACAGTACGGATGTCGCCAGGACGGGACTCGGGCTTATGGAGATCACCGCCGGTCCTCAACCAGCCATCGTCGTCATCTCCGCTCGAGTTGAAGGCTTCACCCTCCTTGACCAAGTCGTCCAGACCCTCCTTGCCGGCGAAGTTGTCGTTGAGGCGTTTGTGGCAGGGGACACCTCGAGTGATGAGGTATTGCTTGTCTTCGGGCAAGTGAGAGTTACGTTGAGCAGGAGTGGCGGCTCCAGCCCATGACCACGAGGGGAACTTGTTTGTGAGGAAGTCGCCGGCCAGAACGAACTCGTCGGGAGTGAGCTTGCCAGTCTCACGGAAGCTGGATGTCGTCGCGGGTTTGGCGTAATCGCGTATTGTGTCGAGAGCTGTATGGATGTATTTGTACATGGTTCGTGATGTTTGTTGTTCAGTGCTGAAGAGATGTGAGCTGCGTTGGGGGAGTAAATGGCAGAATGGGTTGAAGGTGCAAGACAAAGCGGTGGACCGATCATCAGGGTTGTGCCTTGTGAGCGGGGCAGACGGCGATAACACCTGCACCTGATAAGCACCACTCATCATTATCTACCGCATCCGGTAACAGATCTGAAACGACGACATCATCGTCAACAACACAAGGCTGCCACTCCGACTGTCGCTTTACGATACACCATAGTTATCCGACTTGAATAATTCTCATTTTAATTTTATCAGCAAAGCTCGTTCTCGTTATGTGCATTGTTATCTCTTGGTCTGAATAGTGTCCTGGAAGACAGCCATCATGATCACCCCATTCGGCAACAATCCTGCTGCTCTCATCACAACTTGTTCTCGCGACGCAGACCCTCGTACATTGACCAAGCAGCCAATGCCTTGCTATCTCTACCACCTTCGCGGAATAACTGCTCCAGTCTCACAACCTTCAGCGTAATCTTCTCACCATGGTCGCGCAGTCCTGTCAACTTGCCCTGCCAGTCCTTGAGTTGTTTACGAGGAATGCGCTGCTGGTGCAAGAAAATGGGCACAAACTCATCGCATCCTCCTGCACTGGGGTACATTGCCTTTTGCAGCTTCTCTCCATCTTTGACCTGATCTTCCGACGCGAATGTGAGTTTGGTCAGGTCGATGAGTTCGTCCTCCTTGATTTTGAGGCCTGTCTCCTCTTCGATCTCCTTTGCCGCGCCACCAGAGAAAGTGCCAGCATCATCGAGCATACCAGCAGGAAGCTCTGGGAAGCAAAGCGATCCAGCGGGAATACGTGGTTGAACGGTCAGAATAACGTATTTGTCCTTTTCTGATCCCTCTTCGACATCGTCGGGTTGTAGAATAAGCTGTACTGCTGTCAATGATTGTCGTTTTGGTACCTCATGTTGTGCAATTCACCAGCATGGCTACGCTACCTCCTCTCAGGAACACCGATCCTGGGAACTTTTCTCCATCGTCGTTTGACACTTCCGCCTTGAACTTGATGAAGCCGATTCGTTCTCCGCCGAAGAAGTCCACGCTCTGGATATCGATGCGCCGGAGCTTGTAAGGTGCTTCGTGGAAGGTGTGATCCTTGGATTCTTGTTGTTTCAGAGAATGTTGGAGTGTTTCGGACCAGTTCTTGAATGCCGGGAATGATAGCAATTGTTCTTTGCTAAGATCTTTTGTGAGGTTGACAGGGCACTCGGGCGAGAAGCCTGGCAGTGTGAATGTGCTCATTGTTTTGATGCTGAGGGTGAAATTCGGTGATGGTTTGTTCAACTGTCGGATATAATTGGTTTGGACTCTCAAAAATGATTTGCAGAGCATGTGTGTGTATGAAGGTAGAAGCAAGAGTGGATTGGGTCGCGACTGCCTTTGATGAGCTATATCGATGACGTAGTGCTGTTTACTGAGGTAAGACTCCTTTCGCGAGCTCAACTGTGTCAAAATCGATCACATAATAGAGTCAATTAGGTGTCGCTCATGCTAAGTGGGTCTCTACTCGTTCACTGTCAGATCGGATCTACGTTTGATTTTGGTATCGCTATCTGGGTCTAGTCAACCAAGACTTTTTCAACTGCCACGCAGAACACCCCCTCGGACCAAATTGATCCACGTCTGTCAACAAAAGCGTCCTCAAAAAATCATACGGAGCTCACGCGATGTCATAAGCACTAACAGTGATACTACAACTATTCATTCAGAAAGACATTGCATCGCAAGGCCTCTGAATAACGATTTGGCTGCTTGAAAAATGGTGAACAGGGTTGCCCTGTTTTCAAGTTTGACTTGGTCAAGTAGAGACATCTATGATACAAGGATATAATACACTTGGTAGACTTCACCCTAGAAGCCGCCACTCATCTCAGCAAGCGCAAGTTTCATCCTCTGCGGGTTCATCTTCTCGAATCGATCGACGGTCATGACAAAAGTGCCTCTTCCCTGGGTAAGACTGCGCAAATGCTTCAGATAACCCACCATCTCCTTCAAAGGGACCCTTGCCACAATCTGTCGCATCTGGTTGCCCACACTTGTAGTTCCTGCGCCAATGTCTGAAGCTGAGCCACCGAATGGATCAGGTGGTGAGTAGATTCTTGTTGGATCGACAACCATGTCGTCTTCCGAGCTGGTCTCATCGTCGGCACCGAGAGACATGACTTGTCCGCCTCTGGCAGAGCTGATGTCGTGAACAACACTTCCGAGACTGGGTTCGTCTACGGTAATGGTGACATTCATGACTGGTTCCATCAATGCCGTACCATATCCAGCATCTGCTGCCTCACGCAAAGCCTTCTGCACAGCAAGACGAGCTGCAGACGAGATGGCCGCAGCGTTGGTGGTTTGGAAGAGGTGCTCAGATGGATCAAAAGTGATGGTGATTTTGGTAGAATGGAGAGGATAGCCGTGCGAGGGACCACGTGCGAGGGCTGCTGTGGCACCAGTCTGCATAGCTGATTGGAGCATCTGCATTGGCAAGGTAGCAGGCAAGGGTGGTAGCTCAGCATCGGTTGCGGATCCGTCTGTGTAAAGCGTCGGTGTCTTGAGGACCAAATAGTTCTCATCCAGGAGAGCAAATACATGCGTATGATCATCAGCTGCATTCAACTCCGACTCCTCGAACGGCGCTACGCTGGCGGTACATCCAGCTTTAGATGCCTTGCCGGCTACTTCTCGATCGAAGATCGCGGATGCCTCTGACGAAGGAACAGAGAGTGCTTCGCGGTAGCCGATTTGAATATTGCCAATTCTAGCCTTTGCTTTGAGGTCGTTGATGAGTCTGTCACGAGCGATCTCTAGGTGTAGTTCACCCATGCCAGCCAGGTGAGTTTGTCCACTCTCAGGATCCTCTCTGACGTTCAGACTAGGGTCCTCTCGAAGCAGAAGTGCTAGCGTTTCGGAGATGTGCTTCTCCTCTGCCAAGCTGTTCGGTTCCACACTTGTGAAGAAGACAGGCGGAGGAACCGTGATTGGCCTGAGTTGGAGGGTGTTGATTGGTGAGGGAGGGCCAACCTTAGGGTTCACTCCACTGTATAAGATGAGCGTATCACCTGTGCGGGTAGACTTCAATCCAGGAATGACACCAATCTGACCAGCCTCTATCGAAGAGATCTCGACAGCTTCATCGGCGTACATTCGTAGCAATCGAGGAGCCTTTTCCGTGATGCCAAGATTCGTGTTGAACAGAGGAGCATTTTTCGTGATCGATCCCGAATATACTCGAACGTAGACAAGAACACCTCTTCGCGGATCTGTGACCACTTTGAAAGCCAGCGCACATGCATCAAGATTCTTGATGATAGACATGTTCTTGCTCGCTGCCAACGCCTTAGTCTTTTGTTGCTTCTTGGCCTCGATAGTTGCAGGTAGAGATGCCTTGCCAGTAAGAAGATCGTTCAGCCCATATTTGGAAGGACCGACGCTGGCCTCAGGATCAGGTCGTTCCTGTGGCGATGGAAGAAGATCCACAACTGCATCCAATAGCGGCTGAACACCAACGTTGCGGAAGCTTGCACCTGAAAATACTGGAACAAGCTTCTGCGGCTGCTGTAAGGTGCATCTTCGGAGACTTTCAGTGATATCAACGGATGGAATGGCCAGATGATCTTCATCATATTCGAGGAACTTTTCGACCATTTCATCGTCATATTCACTCAAGAGCTCGACCAAGGCTGTCCTTGCTTTCTTGATCTCTTCAGCAAAAGCAGAGTTCTCGGCCTCCAAGTCTTTGAGACTGTGCACTTTGACAGTCTTACCGTCACCACCCTCCTCGTACAGCAAAGCACGGAGGCCTACAGCATCACCAACACCCTGGAGTTTGAGATCGCCAGGTCGCCACCAGGGAATTTGGCAAAGAGCTGGCCAGACACGTAGTCGCGTGCCAATTTCAGAGATGGTTCTGGCAAAGGCAGCGCCCTCACGATCGAGCTTGTTAACGAACAGGATCTTAGGAATGTGGTAGTTGGTTGCTTGAGTCCAGACCTTTTCAGTCTGTGCTTCAACACCAGCTACGCCATCAAGAATACACACAGCACCATCCAAGATACGCAAGGAGCGCAAAACCTCGAAGGTGAAGTCGGCGTGACCAGGGGTATCTATTAGGTTGACATTGTGGGGTTGAGTTGAGCGCGGCAAGACCAGCTTGGTGGAGGACAGATCCGTCGAGGAAGAATTTGCTGGTGGCCAGGAAAAGGTGACTGCTGCTGACTGAATGGTGATACCTCTCGCGCGCTCGGCAGGCAAGAAATCCGTGACGGTAGAACCTTCATCGACATCTGAGGCAGACTCAGTATATGTGTGATTCTTCTATTGGTGTAGAAAAGGCAAACAAAAGGCAATACATCGGGAGGAAAAAGGAAACCGCAGCACGACTGACCTCCTAATCTACGAGTAAAGCCGCTGTAATAGAGCATTCGCTCCGTGGTGGTAGTTTTTCCCTTTTCACACTCAGTACCTACATGATCGGAAAAGATATGCTACCACATACCGCATCTATATGGGCTATAATGCCGATATTACGAGTCTTGATAGTGGCTAGATCATTGCGACGCGGTGTGGAAGAGGCAAAAGACCTAGCCGTTATAGATGCAAAAGACTTAGCATTACAATGCACTCGGCGGCAGGGCCATTGGGCTCTGAGCAGCATCCCAGGACAAAAGCCAGAAGGTAACCAGATCAAATGACCTGTCTCAGAAACGAAAAAAAAAGACTTTTGGTGAATCGAAGAAAACAATTAAGAGGAAGCATGGTGTATGGATGGGAAGTCGCATCGGACGGCCCTCGGCTCTTGGCGGGTCAGGTCCGGGGCAGCGATGTCATGGTCAAGCGGCAGCACCATCGCGAGCTACAGCCTACAGGGCTCACCTTCAGCATTGTATAACCCTGACACAAGGCACAATGGACTATTCTTCGGCCATAGCCAACGACGCAGGTGGCTCCCCGTGGGCCTCGTCGCCGCAGCACGATCGCTCTACCTTTCCCCAGTCCAACAACCACGACGTACCGGCCAGCAACACGCTGTCGCACCAGCCTCCGGCTCCCGACGGCGACGACTTCAGACAGGACGACCAATTACCTCCTCAATCCAACCAGTACATGTCGCAGCAGCCTCAAGCGCAATCCTACGACAACTCAAACCGCTCTGAGCCTCAGCGCTACCACCACGCTCGTCCGCAACATCCCCCTCAGCAGCCTAGCCACCAAGGACAACCACAGCAGTACCAGCAACAGCAGCAACAACAGCAACCGCCCCAGCAGCCACGAAAACAGTACAAGCTTCAGGCCAAAATCACCGCTCTCGAGCGTACTGGTCGCAAGGACCCTGTCTTGCGCTTCGATGTCTACGTAGGCTGCTTCTTGGGAAGTGCTGCCTGACCATCGCTAACCTGCACTTAGACCAATCTGCCCAAGTTCCGTACTACCCAATTCCGCGATGTTAGACGCACACACTCCGAATTCGTCAAGTTCGCCGACCACTTGATCTCGTCCAACCCCGACGCCTTTGTACCCGCCGTTCCTCCTCCGCTCACTGCTGCTGGTGTTGGTACCGAGGAGGATGAGGTGCGCGTCAAGGCTTCAATGCAGCGCTGGCTGAACACCGTCTGCTCCAACCATGTCCTCATGCGTGACGAGGAGATGGTCTTCTTCGTCGAGAGCGACTTTGGATACAGCCCTGTTGTCAGGCGCAAGCAACCTGCTACTGGCGTGCGCCGCAAGTACATCAAGCAGTTTGCTCCTCCTCCGGATGACACCCCTGAGCTTCTCGAGGCTCGCCCTATTGTCAAATCTTTCTACCTGGGCACCATGGACCTTGGTCAAAAGGTCGACAAGGTCGTCAAGTCGCGTAGAGGTAGGTTTCACCTAGTGTCAGAACAATAAAGCTGCATGCTAACTTCCATAGCTCTTGGACTGGCAGAATCAGACTTTGGTGTCAAGATGGGCCACATGCAGGTCCAGGAAACACATCCCGGTTTGGCCAATGCCTACAAGAAATTAGGCAAGGTCATCCAGGCTGTTGGAGACTTCCACGCTGCCCAAGGTACAGCCGAAGCTACCACTCTCGCCGATCCTCTTCAATACCACTCCAGCGACGCCTTTATCGTCAAGGAAACCCTCACAAACCGCCACATCCTCCTCCGCGAACTCATTCAAGCCCAACAATCAACCCGCAGCAAGACCTCCGCCGTCGACCGCCTCAAGGCCTCTTCTTCGGTCAAACGCGACAAAGTCGACGAAGCCTTTGCCGCCCTCGATGAAGCCCGCTCCCACGAAGCCCACCTAAAAGAGAAAACAGACCGCGTGACTTCAAACCTCGTCCACGAACGTCGCAACTGGGCCGCCCGCACGACTTCCGACCTCTGCGCCGCCATTCGCGAATACGTCATGCGTGAGATCGAAGCCGAACGTCGCACTTTAGCCACACTCGAGCAAGTCCGCCCCGACGTCCGCAACATCGACGCCTCGGGCGGCCTGTCCCGTCTAGGCAGGGAAGCCCATCCAGTAGTCCGCCGCACCAGTCTCGCCAGCAGTCAAGGACCCAAAGGTGACGCATGGAGTGGCGTGCCCCGCCGCCCTGACGGTCTAAACCGCAGTATCAGTGGCAGTTTCGCCGGCACGGGAACAGTTCCTGAAGACGCAGAGGCCGAGCAGCAGGCGGAAGAGGGCACTTCTTCGAGTGCTTCTGCCGCGGGAAGGAAGAGGGCCACTAGTAGTGCGAGCAGTCTTGGTAGATTGGAGGAGGACGATGAGGATAGGATCGATGCGAGGAATGCTGCCAGTCGACTTGCGCAGACGACGTTTTAGTTGAGCGAGTGGGCATGAGCCATGTTGTGGTCGTGTGTTGTTCTATCTCTTCCTTCTCTCTCAACCTCTCACTCTCCCTCTCTCCTTGTAGATGTAGTACTCCAAATGTCCATCAGTCTTTTATGTTTCACAATTCCTCCTGATGAGATTCCACACCAAGGGGTGTCCTCATGCAGGGTACTTTGAACAAAAGATGTGGCACTTGAAAAGCCATTGTTGTAAACAATGTCCAAGCAGTCGAGTATTTTGCGATGGGGTGTAAATAGATAGAATGCGTCCAAAAATGTTGAAATTTAATTTGGTCATGAGAATCGTCTAAATACATAAATGTGGTTGAAATGATACGCTCCAGAAAAAATCTATCCTGTCTGTGTCTCCTCATACTTTGTCTTGTCACTTTACCAAGCGGTAATGTCAGCGACCTCGGCCTCGCCGAAAGTGCTGGTCTTGACGACTTTGTCACCCTCGACACCATCATGGCTGACAAAGTCCACGGGCTCCCTGGCCATGACGTCGGGCAGGACTTCGTGCAAGAAGTCCAAGACGAAGCGGTTTACTTGTTCGAATTCGAGGAGGAAGGCGTCGTGACCTTCGGGAGAGTCGATGTTCTTGAGTACGGAGTTGGGGATTGCGGCGGCGAGTTCTTTTTGCTCGGCGTAAGTGAAGAGGCCGTCGGATTGGATACCCAGGACGAGTGTCGGTTGTTCGATCAAGGCGAGAGCGTCGGCGACGGGAGTTGTGGTCTGGGTGTCGGCGGGTAGACGGCCGCGGGAGACGTCGTGTGTGTCTAGCTTGCGGGTGATGGCGATGTAGCAGTTGGCATCGAAGCGCTTGATGAACTTCTCGCCTTGGTAGCGGAGGTAGGATTGGGCGGAGAAGTAGGTGGGTGTACGCTTCAGTCTGCTGCTTGAGGGAGGAGGAGCGTTCGTGGGGAGAGGAGTGGTGCCGTGGAATTGAGGATCCATGATCATCTGAGGAGGAGTGTTGGCTGGAGGGAGGGACTCGATCGAGGTGGAGAGATCGGCGGAGCTGTTGACGCGGCTGTAGCGAGGCGAACCAGCGTTCTTGTGACCCTCATTGTGTATGGCAAAGTGGTCGCTTGATGGAGTCGAGGGACGGAAGGAGCCATTGATGTTCTGCCTGCGCGAAGGGTCGGGAGTGTTGCGGCCAAATCTGGATTCAAACGAGTCGCGACTGCGGTAAGTCAGGAGTGCTGACATGCGGGCGGCCGAGAGACCTGTGGAAGGAGGGTCCTCGAAGGTGTAGTATCCATCATCGTACTTGGGATCACTATAGATGCTCTGTCTTTGAGCTTCACCCCAGCTGATTCCCCAAGCACTGTACTGGGCCGATGTAGCGATGGGTACAATGCAGCGAACATAGTCCTTTCCAAAGTAGGCAAACTCAAGGACGAGCATACCACCCATGGAGCCTCCAACTACTGCAGCGATCTGCTTGACACCCAGATCGTCCAGGACAAGCTTGAAGATGTTGACATCGTCCCTGACGGTGGTCAAAGGGAACTCAGGGCCGTAGTGCTCGTTTTGTGAGTTGCCATCCTTACTCGTGACCGGGCTGGCACTTCCATAGGGACTGCCCAAGCTGTTCAGACAGACAACGAAGAAGCGCGACATGTCGAAAGCCTTGCCAGGACCTCCAAGCAAGGGACCCCACCAGTCGCCAACATCAGCACTGCCAGTCAGCGCATGGCAGATAACCATGGCATTGTCGGCTGCGGGCGACAGGGAGCCATATGTCTTGTACGCTATCGGCACATTGTATAGAACACCACCGCTTTCGAGGCCGATCTCTGGGATAACGGCAATCTTTTGGTCGGGGATGAGCTTGGAATACGGATTCTCGGGTTGCGATGTCACTCTTTCTGCGTCGTTATTAGCCAATGCCATTGCAATTGACGTCGTGCAGCATACCGTATTTCATGGTGGGTGTGGACTAATGATGGGTTGACTGTCGAAGGATTGAATGCTTTGGTCTTTGTTAGCCATTCTGTTGTTTCGACTCATGGACAATATGAGTCTTAGCACTTGCCTTTTTTTCTGCCCGCATTCACCAATGACGATTGGACAAAGCAAGCCTCGGTCGCTGCTCCCAAACTTTCACCCCACTTCGCGCCTCCCCACAAACTAGGGCTCAGCATTATACTTCATGTCACCACGACTGCCACTTGAACTTCGATATACTTGAGTACCCAACGATTCGATTGAATGATGAAGAGCAATCGTTGCTCGCTGGAGATATATGCACTAGTACTCCGTAACCGGCCATCTCCTGTACGGTACTTCAGCCAATCATCCCCTCCTGTTCGCTGTAATGTATCAGATCGCTCCTGTTCCGACTGCCTGTTCGTTCCTGGACTTGATGCGAGTAATCCAAATGGCGCCTGGCGAGCGTTTCCAACCGAGACTACTCAATGCGGATGGCGTTGTGGATCTGGTTGGTGAGCTGGACCTCAGCCTCTGAAAGCTGCTGGCTCAATCCTCCCATCGCACCGATAGCACCGTCGATGGCAATGGATCCGCCGTATCTGCCTGCTCATGCGTTAATCTCAATGTCATCTGTAGTATAGTTGTTGTCGATAAGTACCTTGTCCGCGGGCGCCTTGAGGGCTGCTAGAGAAGTTCTCGTGGTAAAGGACCTGCTCACGGCGACGGGTGAGCACACGCTGAGCGTTGCTAACAGCTCTACGGATTTGCTGAACGGTCGCGGCGACACCGTGGTAGTCTTCTTCGAGCTTGCGAAGCATCCCCTCTTCGAATGCAACAAAAGCTGTATCGCGCTCGTGGTTGGCTTGCTCGCGTGCGGTGACTGCAGTATCACGCTCGATGACGGCCTGATCACGCTGGTAGAAAGTCTGCTCGCTCTGGTAGATAGCTTGTTCACGCTGGTAGACAGCTTGTTCGCGCTCGACGACGGCTTGCTCGCGCTCGACAACAGCCTGCTCGCGCTCGACGACAGCCTGCTCGCGCTCGACGACAACCTGCTCACGCTGATAGACAGCCTGTTCACGCTCGTTCAAAGCGGCGTGTGCGCTATCAAGACGTTGCTCGGCGTCGTAGATCTCTCTGTGACGAAGGGCGACTTCTTCTTCGCGCTGGTTGATGGAACCAAGCACTTTCTTGGCTGTAGCTCCGCCCATGGCTTTACCCTGGTAGGAGATGGGAGGCTCTGCGATGAGGCCTGTGTGGTAGTGCGCGTAGCTGTATGATCTCAGTTGTTGTTTTTGTGCGGATTAACCATGATAGTGAACTTACAGGCACTGATTGTCAGGCTTTTTGCAGTCTCCGGTGTGGTGCCAGAAGAAACATGTTAGAGGTGTGCGGAAATTCTTAGGCTTGGTAACGCGCGCATTCTTAGAGTCTGCGAGTGACGGCGTGTCACTGCGCAAGTCCTTCTTGGGAGATGCGCTACGCGAATCGCAGCGAGGTCTCTGATAGTAAGAAGGGTGGCCATCTTTGGGAGAGGAGGCGCAGGAGTTGTTGTGCTGAGCTGAACGAACATTAGCTAGGCGCTTCTTGAGACCACCTTCTTGTGCGCTCAAGAGAAACACTCTTGCATCTATCAAAATGCAGAATGGTGTTCGAACCGAGACCCATGTCCGAAGAGATAGAGAGAAGATGCAGCTCTCTGCGGATAAGGTGAGATATTCGAAAAGCATTGTGCATTTTGATAGATGCATCAGCACGCGTGGTGGGTGCAGGAGATGGAAGCATCAAACTTCAGCGCATGAGACGGCAGATAAAGATGCGCTACTTACTGTGTCTTTGGTCCATGTTGTCGTTATAGGAGGTGTGTGACTTTTGTCGTCTAGGGTGTGCGTTGCTATAATCACGACGCTGTGATGCGCTGCGACGCCGCCCTCGACTGGACGATTGACGATTGTCCGAGCTTCTAGAATCCATTATGGCCTTCGTATATAGATGCCAGCTGCTGAAATATCTCCTAGAGCACACGGAGCATCTCTAGATATATGTGCAATGGGGCGTGATTGCTACACCAGACGGTCTATAAGAAGAACAAAGATACCCAGCGTTACAAACATTCTGAGCAGCTATAGAACATTGAGATAGTCATACTAGCTATGATATGAAGGCTGGAGTATATTCTTTCTGTGTTTCTTGTTGCTTGCTTCGATGAGCTGACGGAGAAGTGAGATACGGACAAGCCGATAGAGAGAGATAATGAGATCAGTCAGCCTTACTGGTTTGACTTGTGAACGAAGCTCGAGAATTAAAGTGAATCGAGCAACTGTCAAACTTCGCTTTGGACATTTTGGTATGTGGTGAATACGATAATGGCCTGGACCTAGGCACTTCACGAGTTGTAAGTGATTGACAACCACCTTCGAAATTACAGAGATTACGCAGCGCCAACACCCTTTCCAGCGAGTCATTGCCTACTGTACAACACAAGAGGTATTAATCGACGACATATACTAAAATCGCGTTCAGAGAGGTTGAGTGAAGAGGGAGGAAGTAGGTGAGTCTGAAGCTGAAGTGAGGTTGATACAGAAGAGGACCGTGCGCATCAATTCGACGCGAATCGCGTCTCCCACTCGAAAGCGCGTTGCGACGCCGGCTAACTTTCTATCCAACCATCCTTGCACCGCAAAAATCCAACAGTATCATCAGAATGTCAGGTTCCGAGAGTCCGGAAAGCTCTGAGCTGGTCTCTGCCATCCAGGATCAAGTCGAAGAGTGTAAGCGCCAGCAAACTTTCCCCACTGCTCGAACCAAGCTGATCGCTCCTCAGGGTCGACCAGCAGCAATGACGCCCTTCACATTTCTCTCTACCGTGGCGATAACGTCGTATCAGACTTTGGACCGGCATGCACATACCCGATCTTTGGCGAGGAAGAAGTTGTCTTTGGCTACAGAGGACTGGACATGTCCTTGTCGTTGGCTGCCCACAATTTGAGACCGCACATGGATATCTCATGGACCGAGCAGTTCCCTCAACTGGGCGACATCAAAGCCTCTGACATCCGCGGCGCACTTGACGACTTCATTCCTCAATCCGCCTTTGCTACAAAATCACGAGCCGAAGCTCTCGCCGACCCCAACGCTACGAACTTCACCCCTCCAGGCACACTCCTCCACACCTACACACATGAAGGACGCAAATACGAAATCTGGAAAGCCACGTTATCAGAAGATGGTGCCAGAGAAATTATGGAGAATACTCAGATACTGGTACCCATGTTCATCGAAGGCGGAACCATCATCGCACTCGACGAGCCTTGGGTCGCCGATCGCTGGACACTCTTCACGCTCTACCAGGTCGACAAAAGACTAGCCAACACATCACCGTACACCTTTGTTGGCTTCTCCACATCTTACCGTGTATTTACGCTGCCCGATCGCCGTGAGCCTGCAGAAAACGACCTCGCCCTCCTTCAACACAACGAATCAGATATGGATGCGGTACTTCGACGCTGGAATTCAAAGACTGCGAATGAAGATACACACCTTCTCAAATCTCCCCTGGAACTGCCCAGCCGCGAGCGCATCTCACAGTTCTTGATCATACCCACGCATCAAGGCGAAGGCCATGGTGCCAGACTTTACGACACCGTCTTCAAAAGCCTCATCAGCCCTGACAACGTCTGTGAATTGACGGTCGAGGATCCCAACGAGGCATTCGATGACATGCGCGATACCTGCGACTTGACCTGGCTCCGCAAGAACAACGATGATTTTGCTTCTTTGGCGATTAAAACTAAGATTGACAGTGCTAAGCTGAAGGCAACCGAGAACATCCCAGTGGACGACATTGTCTCAGGTGACGCCAAAGCTCGCATCAAGAAGACCAGCAAAATCATGCCTCGTCAACTAGGACGATTGATCGAAATGCAGACTTACTCAAAGATCCCCAAGCTCAACAGATCGGCGAGTCGCATCTCGAGAAAGGAGAAGAGCACAAACGAAATGGATCGTGCTTACTACCTCTGGCGTCTATACGTTAAGCAACGCCTTTACATCTCTAACCGCGACGTGCTTGCCCAACTGGATCGCGAGGAGCGTGCAGAGAGACTCGATGCTACCATTGAGAATATTCAAGTCGACTACGACCGTCTTCTCGAGCTTGCTGACAAGCGTGCCCACTTCATCGACAGCGAGGTTGGATCCCACAATGGCGCTACCAAGCGTAAGAAGAAGGTAGTTGTCGAATCTGATGAAGATGAGGATGATGCTGAGGCCGGCGATGTCGCACCTACATCTTCCAGGAAGAAGAAGAGAAGAACGGCCTAGGAAGCTGCAAACAGAAAAATCGAGGCACGATATGAAAGAATGGCATTACGGGCTCGCTATGATTCGGGCCGTGAATGAAGAAGTTAAGGGAAGCAGTAATGACTCCGAGATGAATACGCGTCGGATACGCAAATGTGATTATTCCCATACGGAAGCAAAAAAGCCCCGACTATCGTTATTGCTATGCTAGATAGGAGTCAAGAGGAGCGATCATTACCAACGAGCCAAGAACAAATGTCAATCTGACCCATCAATGTCCCGAAATAGCAATATGCTGTAGTGACTGTACATTAAACTGGATTACGAATGATGGACCCACGAGACACCGCCGAGGTATTTGAACAAGAGCGGTGTGGAAGACAAGTAACCACCAACATCTGACCAGATTGATCCACGTGTTTGATACCAAGCGACAAGAGGACCTAGAAAACAGGCTGTGCTCCATGATCAGGTGGAAAGTGCATTACGACTGCTCATAGATATGCGGCAAGCCGACATGTCGCATCAAGGAGAGAAAGGCGGGCACTTTGCGCGATTTTTCCACCCTTATATACAGCACTCAGGACCCTTGAATTACGGTACCTCGCAGACACATGATCTGGATAATTACAGATGTTGCATGCCTCGGGTCGGCAAGCTGCAGGGCGGCGGTGCCACTGAACGCATCAAGTGAATGGTGATGAAGTTGGAACTAGGGAGGTACGAAGTACATTTAAGGGTGAATAGGCAACTAGCGAGGAGAGAGATGTGACAAGCGTTTGTAAGCCGACTTCGCTCGTATATTTACCCAATCACTCTCATGGGAGTTGAATCAAGTAAGACGCAATACAGGTATAACGATGGATAATGGGACTTTAAGTGAACTGCGGTAATCGTACTCGTACACGATGGAGACGGTATGAAAGTGACTTTATTGAAGTTCCATGTCTGCCCTGGATCGATGTGATCTAAGTGGCAGATTCCCGATGACGCAGTCTTTGAAGCCCGCTTTGGTCGGGATTGTGGAGAAAGACAAGCGATGCGCGTGTATTACGCCCATTCTCTATGATCTGAGGCTGAGGTTGAGCAGGAAAAATGAGACGTCGTGGAGTGGAAAAGACCTTTACATAGTCGAGTCCCAAGATGGTTAGTGGTCGCGGTCAGGGTTTGATGTCGTAAACCCCTCGTGGGCGCCGGACGGGAAAGTGAGGTGCAAAGTCGCCAAGTTCTTCATAGTCTCCGTGAAAGTGGGAAAGCGCGCCATTTTCGAGCACCACATTTTTCAAGCATTGCCGGTTGACTTACCGCTTGGCTGCTCCTTCCCAACTCTCTGGTTTTCACTTTTACCAAGAGTGGCGCCTTTGGCCATTTCTCCATTCATACATACGTTCGTCAGCCTCGGAGCTTGTCTCTGGCTTGGTCAGTTGGCTGAGTTCCGCTTCTCTCGAAATCGACGTTTGTCAGCCGTGAAGCCCGTTCACGTCACAGCCACCGCCTTCGAAATACCGCTCAGTCAAGCCAGCATCACCAACACATCTAAACCACAAACTGAGCCCGTCTGACATACGATTTTGCTGTCTGAACGCGAAAACCCGTCGGCCTCCGCGGCCTCCCTGCCTCATCTACTAAACCTCCTACGACGTGACGTCGTCCTTCTGTCCATCTACCATGGCCGTCGCTACTGAGGACTTCAAGTCCCAGCAGACATCACCTGCAATTACCCCTTCAAATCCTTCTTCGATCAGCTCTCAGGCTTCCCTGACCACCTCAACCGTCAAATCCCCCTCCAATGGCGAAGCGCGCCCAGCCGGTCCGCCGAAGAAGCCCACTTTCACCTCACGCCTCAGTCGCATGTTTTCGGCCAAGGATACCAACGAGAGCTCAAGGGAACCTTCACTCAACAAAGTTGCCGAAAAAGTCCCAGAAACTGCCGTGGAAGAACCCGAGGCCGAATCCATGCCCCCAAAGCCTCTGAGACCGGCAAACCCTTCTAGACAATCCTCCCAGACCGACAAGGCTAGACTGGCTGGAACCGTGTCCAGAAGCGGCAGTGATGCAAAGAAGGACAAGAAAGAGCCTGAAGGTGCTCCGGTCCAACACCGTCGTTTCTGGCTCGATGAAGACGGTGCCCATCACCATCAGCTCAAAAGCGCTCGCCGACAGGAGAAGTTGACCGACATGGTTCGCGACTTCCTCGGAGGCAAGAAGAAGGAGCATCACGAAGAACAGCCCTTGTCGCTTATGGCCAGTTGGGTAGACCAATTGAAGAACGAGAAGAACCGGGTCGCCTCGGATCAGAAGAATGGCCCTGCCGGTACTGCGACGCTTGTTCAGAAGTACGGCAAATGCCAGGAAATCGTGGGCCGTGGTGCTTTTGGTATCGTCAGAATCGCGCACAAGGTGGATCCAAATGACTCGAAACATGAGCAATTATATGCCGTCAAGGAATTTCGTCGAAGACCGCAAGAGGACTCGAAGAAGTACAGCAAACGCCTTAACTCGGAATTCTGTATCTCGTCTTCTCTAAGACATCCCAACGTCATCCACACCCTCGACCTGCTTACCGATGCAAAGGGTGACTACTGCGAGGTTATGGAATTTTGCGCTGGAGGAGATCTCTACTCGCTTGTGCTCGCTGCTGGAAAGCTAGAAGTTGTTGAGGCAGATTGCTACTTCTTGCAACTGATGCGCGGTGTCGAATACATTCACGAAATGGGAGTTGCACACCGTGATCTAAAGCCCGAGAATCTCTTGCTTACGACACACGGTGCTCTCAAAATCACAGACTTTGGCAATGGCGAATGTTTCCGTATGGCTTGGGAAACGGAACCGCATATGACTGCAGGCCTTTGCGGCAGTGCGCCTTACATCGCACCGGAAGAATACACAGACAAGGAGTTCGACCCTCGCGCTGTAGACGTCTGGGCATGTGGTGTCATCTATATGGCCATGAGAACTGGCAGGCATCTGTGGCGTGTGGCCAATAAGGACGAGGATGAATTTTACGACAATTACGTGCAAGGACGCAAGAGCGATGCTGGCTATGGGCCCATCGAATCACTGCATAGAGTAAGTTCTGCTCTTATCGAACTGGTGGATGTCGTTGCTAACCAATACTCCTCAGGCACGATGCAGAAATGTCATCTACTCGATACTCGACCCCAACGCAAGCAGACGTATCAGCGCACATCAAGTGCTGAACTCAGAGTGGGGCAAGGGTATCAAAGTGTGTCAGGCCGGCGAGGAAGGGCTGTAACACTGGTTCCCGGGCAAAAGGCCCATTATTTTCCTTGGTATGAGGATTGGTTGGTTCTGGGTTATGGATGCGACGGCGAGCCATGGCTCTCTGTTTTGCGCGGCGTTGGGCGGTCTATTACCGATATGGCATGGAGAGGGACGCACGACTCTGGTACATTTCCTGGCTATCAGAGCCATTCTGTCGTTTACTTAGACTATCAAATTCACGACCGATTCATGATTGAAACGAAACAGCCGAGACATTGCACGGCTGAAATGGTTTGACATGTTGACATGGTCGGGGCTCCCCCAGATTCTCCCGCGGAAGTGACGATGGTGTCGAAGCGCAACGGCGTGGAAAGTCGAATGGATTTAATGCACAAGGCGATACGTTGACCTTGCAGGAGGAGGATGCGCCTAAGAAATGCAGCGTGCATTCAGAAACGGCAGAGCACTGGCGGCACTGCTGTTTTCGCTATTCTACTGCTCTCTTCTGGTCACGGCGCAGTCTGAGGACAGCAGCAACAAGACATCTGGCACCGCCATCAGCAGCAACAGTAGCTTGATCAGCACCATCATCTCGTCAATCCACGATACTCGCAACAATGACATACGCCAGACTACCTGTCGCACTGGAACAGTCAACTACATCACCCATTCACTGCCTCAGCAATGTCTGACTCGCTTTACGCCGACCTCGAATTCGACGACCGCTGTTACTCCCACTACCACGCCCTCTGTATCCAGCAGCGTTATCTATGAAGAGTCAAAAACAACTCCCGCAGACACACCGAGTTCTTCTGCGACACAGCCTGAGAATGAGTTTGAGACAGACTCACCGCTCGACAATGCCAACTTTCTATCCTTCGAGGAGTGGAAGAAGCAGAACCTGGCCAAGGTCGGTCAGTCGCCGGATCATGTCGGCCAGAAATCGCGACAGGACAAACCCGCTCGTGACATTCGTCCCATCGACAACGCTCTTGACATTCTAGGTGAAGACTCGGAGATCGAATTGGACTTTGGTGGTTTTGGAAGACAGGAAAGCCCTTCGTCCTCAAGCGCTAGCGCTCAACCTACAGTAGCTTCCGAGCCCACCCTCAGGAGTAAAGACGCTGGCAAGACTTGCAAGGAACGCTCCAACTACGCTTCTTTTGATTGTGCCGCGACTGTCCTCAAATCGAATCCCGAATCAAAGTCTGCGCATGCTGTCTTGATCGAGAACAAGGACAGCTATATGCTTAATATCTGCTCGAGCTCAAACAAGTTCTTGATTGTCGAGTTGTGTAATGACATTCTCATCGATACCATCGTCCTGGCGAATTACGAATTCTTCTCGTCGATCTTTCGCAACTTCCGTGTCTCGGTCTCTGATCGTTATCCTGTCAAACCAGATCGATGGAGGGAGCTGGGTGTCTTCGAAGCTAGGAACACTCGCTCGGTACAAGCCTTCCTCATAGAGCAGCCTCTCATCTGGGCAAGGTATCTCAGAATCGAGTTTCTGACTCACTATGGCAACGAGTACTATTGTCCTGTCAGCTTGCTCAGGGTTCACGGTACTACCATGATGGAGGAGTTCCGTCATCAAGAAGAGCTGGCTCGTGGTGAAATCAGTGACGATTTGGAGGAATCTGTCATGCCTGATGCATCCGCTTCTCCTGCTCCAGAACCTCCACAAGAACCACTCCAGTCCTCGAAAGAAGCTGACAAGTCTGTTGCTGTGGAGTCTGCTACCCTTGTTGAGAATTCATCAGAAGCTTCTGTCGTTCAGCCCTCGTCCGGACCCGCCGTGACATCTACAGAAACAGAAATCCCAGCAACAACCAGCTTGGCTTTGTCTTCTAATTCTAGTAGCGAATACACGTCAACTAGAACTCATTCTTCCTCCGACACTGTTGTCACTGACACTCAAATACAACCGCAGAATATTACATCGTCAGAAATCCTCCATACGCCACAGACTACTGCAAACTCCAGCATGCAGACGGATGATCTCACAAATGCGACCTCTAAACTTCTTCCGACTACCCCAAGCCCATCTCTCAACTCAACAGGTGGAGCAAAGTCACCCGAACGCGTCGTCACACCTCCGGCGCAGACATCCTCTGCAGCTATCGTCTCTGCCCAACAATCATCAAAGCAAGCTTCAGCTGAATCCAGCAGCAAATCTGACTCAACGAATTCTACGGTACAGGCTTCCTCAAACTCTAGTACCCCTATCAAGAGCACGAACTCGATCCATAAGCCATCATCCGCAGCATCCGAAGTTCATCAAAAGCCTGGTACCTCGACCGTATCTTCGGCTCATTCAAACCCGACCACTCAAGAATCGTTCTTCAAGTCAATCCACAAACGCTTGCAAATGCTCGAAAGCAATGCTACGTTGTCCTTGCAATACATCGAGGAGCAATCTCGTATCCTTCGTGACGCTTTCATCAAGGTAGAGAAGCGACAGATCAAGAAGACCGAAGCGTTTCTCGAAAATCTAAATGCGACGGTGTTTGCCGAATTACAGGACTTCAAGCAGCAGTACGATCAGTTGTGGCAGAGTACAGTGATCGAACTTGACAATCATCGTGATCAGTACCAGAGGGAGATTCTTGCGGTCAGTGCTCGATTGAGCATTGTCGCTGATGAATTGGTCTTCCAAAAGCGCATGGCTATCGCACAGATGACTGTTCTGATGATCTGCCTAAGTCTCGTTCTCTTTGTACGAGCAGGAGGTGGTGCCAGCTTGGATATCCCCATCATCCAACAGATGGTCAACAAATCACAGCTGGCAAGGAGTTCTTATTACTCACCTCTGAACTCACCATCTCCAGATCAAAGTTCACCGCCTTTCACGAATGGAGACGTCAGACGTAGAAGGGGATTCTGGAGAAGTAATCTCCACTCGCCTGCATCACCAAGACCCATTTCTAGAGGCAATGGGAATATGTCTGAGGCTTCTATAGAGGAACATCCTCAGGGCGAGAATCCAGACTTCAGGTTCCAACCACCGACACCGACTCGTGAGCAGAGCAACGGAACAGATGGTGAAGATGTTGTCATGGTTTCGCCTTCCACGTCTTTCACACGCGAGGATGGTTCATTTGCCGACGAAGGAATAGACAGTGAAGACGATCTTGATGATTCCACAGCATCACTGCCGCAGACACAGTCCTCGCCATCAACACCCAGCGGATCGCGAGATCTCAAGATGCAACCATGGCCAGCCGGTGTAGATGGCAACAGTGGCATCACCAATGATGACCCTCAGATGCCATGAAAAAACTTGGTAGACTTGATGAATTTAACCTGTATTATGAACTAAGCAATAATGTGCTTTTCCAATTCTTATTCCATCTTCGACGACCAAGGACAAGACCTTGCTTTACTTTCTTGTAGTGATCATAGCAATGCCTTGATCTGTCAATTAGAAGTTTAAGCTCATATATTGTTCGGAAGCGAGGTCAGAAGACCCTTTTGCCAATCTACTTGATTTCCAAAAGGCCAATTTAAATTTCCCCCCTGCGCGACGCAACGCAACGCCATGGATTGGTGGATGTTGGTATTTTCCTTGAACTGCGGTGAAGAATGACGGAGGTGTGGCTTTTCTGAGGGGGATCATGTCGAATGGTGCTTTTGATCTGAGGTAGCGAGGGCAAGTCCAACCGGAAAGTGTGAAGCAGGTTTTCTGGGAGTGGCGGGTGTAGAGTAGGTAGCACAGCCTCGTTTTGTGGCGTGCATGGGGGAGGATGGCGACTGGTAGGCTTCCTGCTGTAGGGTATGATTTGTTGGTTGGACTCTTTGGATCTGAACCGACAAACGTCTCTGTATATCTGCCCGTGTTTACTTTGGCTCCGAGTACTGTCGATACCATGATTCATCTTTAGCACATAACATCCAAAAAGACTTGTTCATTTCATCACGGTCTCAAATCGTGCTCCCCTTCTCACACCAACCCTGGTTTGGCTTCCTCCCTGTGTGCTAAACTTCGTCACCAACAATCGTGTAGATGTGCACGATGATTTCCGAAAGTCACGATGCGACCAAAGTTTCGCACCTTCTTCCAATGTTCATCCCCTTAAACAGGTGCTTGGAAACATGAATCGTAGGTAGTCCCGACTGTGCAACGGCGGCTCAAAGTAATCCGGATCTGAATATCGATGTATAAAGACGTTGTTGAACGTTACATACACCGAGTCAGTGACAAGACAATAATGCTGCATTGCATCTACTACTATCTCTGGGTTATAAGTATGTTCAATACTGCTCTGCAAGTTCAAGTGTAGTGTACGCAATGTCTTTATCATAATTCATTGCACATTCGAAATGATGTTCATTCCTCTCTCTTTTCTTCTGTTGCTGTCCGTCCTCTCATTCACACTGGCCTCTCCTGCTCCTACAATTGTCTCGTCATCGATATCTTCTACACATATCTCATCGAAGAGAATCTCTGTATCCGTCTCATCGAAGATAAGCTCTGTCTCCACCTCTCCAAAGGCACAATCCACCTTCATTGCGTCGAAATCCTCCAAATCTGTCTCGTCGAAGAGCTTACCAGCGATCGTCTCGTTGAAGAAGTCTCTAGCAACCGTCTCGTCAAAGCAGTCCTCAGCTACCGTCTCACCGAAGACAACCTCGAAACCCGTCTCTTCAAAGACTCCTACAGCCGCCTCTTCCGTGGAACTATCTATTCCAGTCCCGTCTGAAACTGCAGCATCTAATCAATCCGGACCCGATGCCACGTCTTCCTCACGAATCCAAGCGCCCTTTGAAGTGACTCACACAGGCTACCATGATCCCGGCCAAGACCACACACTCTACCCCGAATACTTCTTTACTAAAGTCTCCGATCCTGTAACAAACACCACCACGGGATGTCTGTTCTACCATGTCTACGTTCCTCATAATCGTTGGCCCAGCATCTGGACTTATTGCCAGGACCCTACTTTCGCGATCAAGATGGCTTATTATTCTTGGGATAGACCTTCTTGGGGGTTGGAGTTCAGACACCAATATCAGGAGTGAGTTTTTCTGAACCAACGGCGCATGTATCGGAGCTGACGTAATGTACAGGGATGGCCAGAAGTGTGATGATGAATCCAGCGACGATTGCACCACTGTGCATGCGTTCGTTTCGGTTGACTCGAATACGCCAGGGTTTACTTCGAACGGAGGAGGTTTCTCTAACACGGATTATTACAAAGGGCCTGCGTATGCGGGTGTGACCTTCAGGTGTACAGGCGATTGTGGAGTGGTTTCGACAGAGAAGATTGAGCCTTACCACGTCAATGGGTAATAGAATGGAGATAGAGGCAGCTGTATCGGGCCTTGTGACAAGATCATGTTCTTCTGAGAGAGCGAAAACTCCGTGCTCACCGTGGGCCTTCATCGATCTCTCAAAAGCTTCGTGCGTGCTTACAGGATGTCTCTCACCACAGCACGCTCCCTACACAGTTGCTGGAAGAATGTCTTGGTATCGATTCTCAAACCAACAAGCAGATTTGACGACAGGACGTGGCTCGCAACTGAAAACGACAGGTATGTAGCCTACAAACAAGATCAACGTCGGTGTGAATCCTTTCGATAGCAAGATCAGCCGAAGCACCAAGCAGGTTTCCCGATTGCACAGCCTCATTTTGTGGCTTGTACGCTGGGTTCTGGACCTGCAGCACGACTTTCTTGAAACGTGCTCTGAAGAAAAGCGGGGGCGTTCGTCAGAGAGCGTGGTTGGCGTGTGAGGGTCCGAAGCTTCGATTGGAGAGGAGACCCTTTGTTGATCAGCACGGTTTGCTTTCTCCAAACTGTGCAAGCTCCGTGAAACCTGGATCGGAAGCGTGTCCAGGGCCGCGACCAGCAGGATCTTCTGATTGCACCTCCCTCACGCGGCGGGGGTGGGGGTTTCTGGAAAAGATGACGCAGCTGTGTCCTGCCCTCTGGAGACAGCAAGTAGAGCTCCACCTTGCCCTTGAGTATATAAGTAAGCTCTTACATCCTGGTGTTGTAGGCCTTTTAGTTTTATCCGCACATCTGAATTACACAAACGTATCCATACAATCAATTCTTCATCATGTCTTACAACAACGAGTACAACAGCAACAGCAACGACGAGTACAGCAGTACTGTATGTCTCCATCCTTATCTTGTCAAGCTTCTTCAAGCTATCAGCCCTGTCATCCTCATATCAACACCCCCTCTTTCTATGACAATCACCACCCCTTCTAGAATTTGTATCTGACTCTTATCTTTGTAGGGTCGCCAAGGTGGCCTCAATGATAGAACTACTGGCTCAGGAGCCTACGGCGTATGTATAACCCCTCTTGCCAAGTGATATACTCCTTGCTTATCAGTAAAAGCAGAACCAAGACTCGAGCTACGGCAGCGACAACTTGAACTCTGGCAGCGGTCTGGGCCGTGATCAGTACAACCAGTCCTCCAACTATGGCTCTAGCGGCCGATCCGACGACATTGCCGACCGCGGTACCCTTGGCAGAGACGAGTACTCTGGTGGTTCTGGACTTGGAAGAGATGAGTACTCATCAACCTCCGGCCGTGACACCTATGGTTCCAACACTGGTTCCACTGGAGAGCGCCTGAAGGAGGGTGCAAGAGACACCTTTTCATCTGGAGACAACTACGGCTCGAACACAACTGGTAGCTCAAACTACGGTTCATCAAGAGGTGACAACTACGAATCTGCTGGTCTTACTGGATCCAGCGGTCTTCATCACCACACCACCGCCGGTGACCGCATCGGCGATGATGACTTGAAGCCCAGCCACGGCCTCGAGAGAGATACACACCACTCCACTGGTGGCAACTACGCTGTAAGTCATGCATGAATCCTTATCTTCCCCTATGCACATCAATCTTGGTCAAGCATGTTGTATTGCTCAAGACGGCTCGACCAATCCTGCCTTCCTTTCCAATTCCACCCACATCTCACATAAACCATGCTGAAGAAAATCATCGTATGAATATGATCATTCTGTCTCCCACGCTGCGGTTTTGATCGAATAAAACTAACATCAATCCCAATCTAGTCCCAGGATACCGACTACGGTTCAGGTACTACCGGCGGTGCAGGTTTCGGCAACAAGTCAACCTCCGGCCGTGACACCTTCGACGACTCAAGCAACACCCGCTTCGGCTCATCCACTGGTACTGATGCTTACTCGGGTAGCAACGAGTACGGCAGTGGCGTGACTGGAGGTGCTGGATACGGCAACAAGTCTTCTGGCCGTGACGAGTTCAACGACTCGAGCGATACTCGCTTCGGCTCTTCCACTGAGACTGGAGCTTACTCCGGAAGCAACGAGTACGGTAGCGGCTCGACCAGCGGTCCTGGTTACGGCAACAAATCTGCTGCCCACTCCGCTCATGACAACAACGAGAAGTCCGACAAGAAGAACGACTCGACAGCCGGGAAACTAATGGAGCGCCTGTAAATAATCCCCCTGCCTCTACTGCCATAAGGACTGTGCTGACTCTTATATCTAGTGGCGGTATGATGAAGAACGAGAAGATGGTCGAGAAGGGCGAAGCCAAGCGTGAGGCTGCTGGCGCCAACGTCCGCAACGAGTACTAAGTGTCGCTCGTTCAATGGCGATATGTTCGAGGAAGTAATAGCTCAGTTGCAGCTAGTATGATGCGCAACTAGAGTGTAGTTTTATGGCGTAACGACAAATACCAATCATGTTTCAAATCAAGAATCATTGGCAGTTTAGCATGTCATCTTCGTGCAAAAGTTCTGTCCTGACATGTCCTGGTCGTTATAGTAGCGATGAATAGGTGCCGAAGACTGGCGATCGTGATAGTATATTGGAAGACTAGAAACAGAAGACTGGCAGGTTAGAAAATTCAGGGGGTATGCTGACTGTGAAAAGTGATTCAAAGTCGTAAAAGCAGAACTATCTACCTGTAGCTAACAAACATTTCAGAAACAGCATGTGGAACGCTAAATCTCGAGTAAAGCATTGCAGGCCAGAGAGCAAAAAGCACACCATCTGCATCATACAATGACCGTACTGAACAGAAACATAGACTCCGAGCCAGAACCAAGTCCTCAGCCTGCGAATTCAACAGCTATCAGAATGCAAGAGTATCGTGCGAAGAGAGCACGAGAGAGTACGCGCTCTCACCGGCAGACTACCCAGGCATGAAAAACACCTTGCCTTTTGATAGGTAATGTGTTACGCAGTCCGGGTCCTGAGACTTCACTATCAGGTTTCACGGTTATTCTCCTAAGGTAGGCTTGATGCATCTACTCACTTCGATCCTGCGAAGTGTGCCATCTTTCACTGATAATCCCTGTGCGCTTCACTTCTTGTGCTTACTCTGTCAGCCTTTCAAGCAGAACTTCTTCCGTCTTCTTTTCTTCTACAACACTGGAGCCGCATTAAAGCTCCCATGGTAAGCGTCGTCGTCTGGAAGTAGATGCCGGCCGTGGCACGGAAAAGGAGATGCTAACCCCTTATACTAGGCATCGAGAAAGATTATGCTTGATATCAAGCAAGAAAGCGAGTCCGAGGATGAGGAGGATGCCGGATTGAACCTTATTACCAGGCTGAAGAATATGGGCATTGGAGAAGACGACGACGACGACTTGAAACTGCAGATCTTGACGCACGATACCCTTCCTTCAGAGCTCTTCTACCAGGGTGAAAGCCCCGATCTATATAAGAGCGACGCATCTGCCGTTACCGACGAATACCGAGGCCAGGACCTACCTCTGATGGCTGGAGAGAAGAAAGACCAGAAGATACTGCTAAGGAGTAATGCCGTGGCCACGACATGGTTCAGGCCACCGAACAAGGACGCTACCATGCATTCTTTCGGTCAAATCTGGAACAACGGACAGCGCAACTACGTTAGAATGCTGCTTCATCCCAATTCGCAGTTCCCAAGCGTCGAGATCTTCGTTTCCAGAGAAGGCAGGCACGACGCATCAGTCTCGATCTTCGCAAACAGCATCATGCGCCATGCCAGTTCAAGCTCAATAGGCTTTGCTCTCTCCAGTGCACATCACAACCCCGGCAAGTTGAGCATCGAAGAAGACACTGCACGACCCGAGTATGAGACTGAGCTTGGAACGTTGAAGCAGAGTGGATTTCTTGTTCAAGTTCAGCTGGACCTACTCCACGATTCACACCATGCAGTTCCAGCAGCCGGTCCGCTGTTGGCAGAGCCGATATGGCGCAACATCAAACAGGAGGAGGTAGACTCTTTGACCACGAAACTCAGACTGCGCATCGACGGACATCCCAACCCACCACCCATGACCGACGCTGAACTCTTGATCGCATCTTTCCAAATCAACAACAAGTTCGTGTTCAGTCGCAGATTGGGCGGTACTCCTGAAGACTGCAAGAGGCTGTTCGACTTTATGGAAGCATCCATGTTCATGTGTTGTAAATACAACAACCTTTGGTTCTATGAACTGCAGGTGTCCGGGAGATTGGCGGATGCCAGCATGAAGAACATAATCTTCAAGTCTCCTCGTTGGATGTGGACAAGACTTGTGGGCGAGACCGATGCCTCTGGTAATGTCATCAAGGCCACCGCGATTGACTGGACTGAGTTTGCCATTCCGACAATAACACCCGATGTTGAGACGGCTTCAAACATCACTCGACTGAACATCAGCCGCGAAACTAACGCCATGGCCGACAGACAGCAGCAGTGTTTCGATGAACATGCCTTTGCAATAGTTGGGTACTTCAACCGAGATCCTCTGAGTCCTGGATACTACCGGGTGGATATCGATTGTCCGATGCAGGGCACGACAGGGAACAAAGACACTCTTGTTCCTGAGCCAAGGACCCACGTTGCTCTCAGAACCCGCGATGGCTCTGTGTTCAGAGGCATCTTCGGCCCACAATTTTGGGACAAGAGCAAGAACATCTGCCTGTACGTTGACCTTGAATCATCTGTTGTTGACGAAGACTTCAAAAAGCCCAAGTTAGTCAGCATCGACATGAACAGGGACACAAGCCAGGCCGAGCGTCAGCACAGCGCTGCTGCACAAGTTAGATGTGGCCCATCGCGCGCTGAAGGAGACGACCAATATCCTGACATCGCTCACTTTTACATGTCTGCGCCGCAAACCATTTTCAATAACAACAGGTGGGTCAACACCATGTCCAAGGCGCAGGAAGATGAATTTGTGAGTGAAGGAGCCGAGGAAAGTGACGAGGAGCAACAATCTCTCAAGAAATCGTTTGTTGAGTCCACCACCGGCATCAGCACCCTGATTGGCCCTCCTGGCACTGGTAAGACGCACATTGTTTCCAACTTGCTGAAGGACTATTTGGAAACGAACCGCATCCACCGTCCCTATGAGCGATGCCCTATCGTTGTGATGGCACCCACAAATGCCGCAGTCGACAACATCTTGCAGAAGATGAAAGACTTGACTAAAGATTCGCCCAAGCCTTACAACTTTGTTAGATTCAGGGGAGCAAGTATCACACCGGAGGTTACCGCAGCTCCATTGCAAAATGGCGAGGCTGTAACCAATAAATTGGAGACTGCTCTCTGGGAATTGGTAGAAGGCCAAAAGACTATGATTGCTGCCAACGATCCACTTGGTGATCTGGAGTACCACAAAACGTTCAGTAACATGGTCGTCAAGCTACTTGCGTCGGAGGACGACCCGATGCATGCCACCGCCATCAAGTTTGCGTTAGCAAAGCGACAGACCAAGGCTCCTGGTATTTCCAAGAACGAGAGACGACTGGCCTACGAGCAGCTTGACAACGCAAAGGCGGAACTCTTACACCACTTCTGGAGCGACGTCGACGGCGTTTTCGTTACTCTCATTGACGCGGCACATCCAGACCTCCGTACCCACTTCAAACCCAGACTGGCCGCTATTGACGAGGCTGCCTTGGCTCCGCTTCCAGACATGTTGACGGGACTTGTCGCATTCTGGGACAGCCTCTGGCATATACTTCAGTCAGGAGACCCCGCACAGCAGCGTGGCAGACCTCTTGCTGAAGGCCACAACGAGTTCGCTCGATTCACGCGAGATTCTATCATGGAGCGTATCAAGACAAACCGACTCCATGGACTCGACTTCGTGCAGTTAGTCTTGCAGTACCGCATGCATCCAGAGATCAGCAAACTCATCAGCGAAGGCTGGTATAACGGCACTCTGAAGAACCATTGCTCAACCGAGGACATGACCCCTGACGCGGTGACTGCCATGAGCTTCTGCTCTTCTCGTTTTGGCGCTGCATACGATGGCTGGCGCGTGATCGCGATTGACATGAGCGGAGACAACGCCAGGTCAAAGAATTATAACGGCGGCAGCTCCCTTTTCAACCCCAAGGAAGCAGACACTCTCGTCGAGTTGGTCAGGGGCATGTTGGAGACGGATGCTCCTGCCCAGGGACGAAGGCTGGAACCGAAGGACTTCCTCATCACATGCTGGTACGCAGGAATGGAGACATATCTTCACCTCGTTCTCAAACGCGCAGGACTCTTGGGCAATGTTGACAACAAGCTGAACGTACGAACTGTTTCCGGCTGTCAAAGTGAAGAGGCCGAGATCCAAATCATCGCTTTCTGTGTAAACAGACCTGAGAAGCCCATGTCCACAAGATTCATCAGCAAGAAGCACAGTATGAATGTGGCCTTGTCAAGAGCCAAGCACATGCAGATCCTAGTCGGTAACTTCACCGAATGGATGCAGGCTCGCGTTGATGGTCACAATTCCTGGAAGCGCAATGGCGCCAACCAGTACCTAGGGATGCTGCTTGACAGTCTTTGCACCAAGTCTTCCGCCACGCCTTACAAGGTCATCGCGCGAGAGGACTTCGAGGCTGGCCTGAAGGGCACCGCCATCAAACAGTCTACTTTCAAAGACAAGATCAGAGTCAAGCCAAGCAGAAAGTTCACCCAAGCTTTTGAAAGTACAGATGAGAGATGGGTCGAAAAGACAACATTGGCTAAGAGACCCAAGATTGAGGAATCAGGATCCGTGGGAGAACAGCAGGTTGAGAATAAAGAGGCCAGTGTCCAAACCCTCGGCGAGAAAACTAAGCGCGGTACACGCGGAGGAAAGAAGAATAAGCGCGGGAGTAATTATGGTAAAGGTGGTGGTCGAAGTGGAAGAGCATGAGGAGCCATTAGTGTATTTTGATTATCGTCACTTCCAATTCCAATGCAAGCATGTAATCGTCCTTGAAATGATACACAGTCCAATTTTCATAATTCGTGTGAGAGTTCCCATTGTTACTTGGCTCAGCAGTATTCCTGATCCAGAGATATCCGTAGCTTGATCGGAAGTTTGCAACCTTTAACGGACGTACTTGCTCATGAAACGTCTGTGGAAGTCGCTTCGCAACAAGTCGTTGACGAACTCCTTGCCCTTCTTCTCCTCTGTTCCTCTGGCCTGGTTCTTGAAGACCACATCATCGTCCCACCTGCGTTTCACCTCGTATCCCTTCGGTTGGAGGAGTGGGTTACCAGTCGCAACGTCTCGCATGTGTTGTTCTTCCTCCTTGGCGGCCTGTTCAGCGGCCTCCTTTGCAGCAGCTTCTGCCCGCTCGGCCTTGATCTTTGCCAATTCGCGCATCAATTCTGCCTCTTCGTCGTCATCATCCTCGTCGTCTGAGGAATCCGAGTCTTCTTCTGAACCATCATCCGAGTCTGCATCAACATCGCGAGACTCCTCCAAGACTCTCCGCCGTTTTGCTTCATAGTCTTCCTCATCTTGCTCTCCATCTTGTTCTGAGCCAATCTCGACTTCCAAATTACGCTTCACACCTTTTGCTGTGCTTTCGTTGCCGACCGAGCCTTCTTCGATAGCGAGTTGAACTTCTTCTTCCTCAGGTGACAGTTCGCGGCCTTCTTTCTTCGCAAAGTGACGGCGTTCGGCGCGTAGAAGCTCAGCGCGTAAGTCACGAGTGGCGTGTTCGTCTGTGGTGCCTTGGGTTGCTTGACGGAACTTGAGAGTTTTGTGTGCTGGGAGTAGGCGTTGATGGTAGCCGGGACCGCGGAGGGAGTCCTTGCCGCGGGCAGGGTCGAATGTAGGACGATGTGCGGTGGTCATTGTGGGATGCTGAGGCTAGCGACAAGATGTTGTGACAAAAGGTGTGAGTCGATAGAAAGATAGTTGATCGCGAATTGGAAGTGACGGTCAAGTTCGAGACCGCGAGCGCGGGAAAAGCCGAGCTTGCGGCGGCGGGCGTTTGGTACCTCGATGAAATGTTCGAGGATAATTATTTCAACGTCATACACATTATTCACAAATCATGCCGCGAGAAGTCGAGCCCTCGCTGAACGAGCGCCAGTTCATCAGAGATGCTCTATTCGAAAGCATCCGCCTCGATGGCCGCCAGCTCGACCAATTCAGAAACCTAGAGCTCGAATTCGGTGACGATTATGGTGTTGCAGACGTCCGTTTGGGCAAGACGAGGTACGTGAAGACAGCAGGAAGGATAAGAAGCACACCACTAACACGTGCGCAGAGTGGTTGCACGAGTATCAGCCGAAGTAACGACACCCTTCCCGGATCGTAAGTTTGACGGAGTCTTCACCATCTCCACCGAGCTCTCACCTATGGCCTCGCCTGCCTTCGAAGTTGGTCGCCCAAACGATGCCGAAGTCGTTCTCTCACGTCTACTGGAAAAGTCAATTCGTCGCTCTGGAGCTCTGGACACCGAGTCGCTGTGCATCATCGCCGGCGCAAAGTGCTTCGCAGTCCGCGCAGACATTCACGTTCTGGATCATGATGGTGGATTGATTGACGCCTGCTGTATCGCCTTGGTCGCCGCACTACAACATTTCCGCCGCCCTGATGTCGAGGTACATGGAGAGGATGTCACTGTCTTCGATACTCGCGAGCGCGAGCCCGTTAAGCTGGCCATGCAACATCATCCTTTCTGTGTTTCATTCTCCTTCTACCACGGCGGTGAGACAGTAGTTCTGGACGCAAACCTGGCAGAAGAGAGTGTTCGCGACGGCGAGATGATCGTCAGCATGAACCGTCACGGTGAGGTTTGCCAGATCGCAAAGTACGGAGGTGTGCCTGTGGACCCTTTGACTACCCTCAACTGCTCAAACGTCGCTCTGGAAAAGGTCAAAGTCTTGCATCAATTCGTGCAGACCAAGCTGGACCAGGATGAGAAGAAGAGGGATAAGGGCGGTCTCATGGCCGAGCTGAACGCCGCAAACTCCAGAGAGCTGGCCAACATCCCCGGTTGAGAAGAAGGAAATGTCGAATTGGATGCCGCCTAACCACCGCCTCTTCCGCCTTCGGGCATGAGGCTACGAGTCAACGAACAACCCAGCCAACATGCTTGGCCTGTCAGCCATGAGTCAAGTAGACTATCTTCCAGGGCCATTATTTGGTTGCCATGAGGGTATCAATATATGCAATGACATGGTAAGGATACATGGTTGTTATATAGGCTCTGGAATGCCATATAACGGCAAGATCACTGTGTACAGATGCAGGTGGGAGAAGAACACAGCTGAATAAACGAAATTTCGGCCGTCTATGAAGGACGTCAGTAACTGTCAATCTCTATTCTACCGTGCTTGTTATGTGATCGAATGATCCGCTTCCTTCTCCGTTGGTCATTGGCTGCTGATTCCAGCCTATACAGATAGCCGTCGTTTGAACGCAGGTGCTAGCGAGTCTGCTGCGCGGGCGGCAGAGCACAAGGTCCTGGGACATTGGCCGTGTCAGCTTTGTCGGTCGTAGAGGCATTTTGGTGGCCGCTTGTGCCCATTCTGCCGGGTCCAGCTCTCCATGTCTGCCTCCGTTTCTTCGATTACAAGCATATCGTGATGTCGGTCCTGCAGATAATGCCTTCCAGGCTTCTTTGCGAGCCCTTGCAGAACATGTTTCGTTTCTTCGATGTTGTGAATGATCGCTCTAGATCCTTAGCCCAGTCCGTACTAATGATTCCTAAAGTTCTTTTTCTGGTAGAACAAGTCTGTCCTCGAACTACCCAGATTTATAATCTTGGGGCAGCCGTCTCTGTCCTTTTCCAGACGCGTGCATTCGAAGCAGTAAAAGGCATCCGAGATTCCCTGTTCATCAGTCAGCATGACGCTCGAGAGAAATACACGATTGTTAGATGTGTGTTCTTACCTCGCCACCGCAGACAACACACTTGTTCTGGTAGTTTCCGAAAGAGCATTCGTCGCAGATGCGGACTAGGGTTGTGGGACGGACGTAACTGTCGCATACGGGGCATTTGCCGTCGCATTTGTCGCAGAGACGGCCGATTGAGATACCGGCGGTCTTGCGACACATGACCAGATCACTACAACTCTTGTCAGTATGTGCGTCTTCTTTGACTAGATTGGGGAAAGGCGTACGGGTGATGGCGAGACATGATTGCGGGTTAGATGTGAAGGCTTCTCTGTATAGTCGTTGTCGCGTGGATTAGAGGTAGATGGCCGAGAAGTCGCGACGAGGTGGACGAGCAAGAGGTGTGGCGTGTGATTTGGGTTGTTGGTAGAAGTTGTGAAAGCTTCCTGGCGCGGTGAAAGTGAGGCTGCAACTGCTATCGGGGATAAAGCGGTGTTAACAAGCTCCGCACTCTCTCACAAACCATCGATGTCAACGCTTGACCATCTGTTTGCGCCAACTGCTGTGGATTCTTACCCAAATCACATACGCAAAGATGGTCGAAACGGCAAGCAATTCCCTGCTGTCTAGCAGCACCTCCGATTCATCTCTATCGGTTCAACTCCATCCTCTGGTCCTCCTCACCATTTCCGACTACATAACGCGCCACTCGGTCCGCCAGCAAGAAGGCCCCATTATTGGTGCCATCATCGGTCAGCAAAATGGTCGTCAGATCACTATGGAGCAGGCCTTCCAGTGTAAGACCAAGCAGGATGGCGATCGCATCGTCGTTGACGATGAATGGTTTGCCGAACGTCTAGAACAGTGTAAGTTTATCTGTGCGATCAAGACTAGACAGCCAGGGCTAATCTCTGTACACAGTCAAGGACGTTCACAAGGCACCACCTCTCGATCTCGTCGCCATCTTCACCCTCGCTCCCCCCTCTGGCCCTCTACCCGAACATGTGCCCATTCTCCAACAACTGCAACACTCGTATAACGACTCGCTTATGCTCCTCCTCTTCCACCCTCAGACTATTCTCGATGGCTCACTTACCGGCGGAAAGCTGCCTATCTCCATCTACGAGACATACTACGAGCCCGGCAGTGAGGGTGCAGAGAAGGGATTACAGGTCGATGGATGGGGTATGGGTCGCCAGCTGCAGATGCGCTTCCGTCAACTGCCCTTTGAGGTCGAGACTGGTGAGGCAGAGATGATTGCTGTCGACTTCGTTGCAAAGGGAAGCGGCTCGGCTACCGTGCAGAACTCTGCTGCACCTCCAGCCAAGGGCAAGGCTCGCGCCGAAGAGAGCACCAGCACCGACGTCCAACTTAGTGCAGAGGACGAAGAAGGTAATGCCGTCAATTCAATTCTGGGAGGGGCAATCAAGCTAACTCGACACCAGTCATGTCATCCCTGACCGCAAAGTACAACGCCATCAAGATGCTGCACCAGCGCATCAATCTCATCAGAGCCTATCTAGCCGAATTACCACCCTCATATCTCACCGACGCCTCCCTCCCAGTAGGCGTAAGCGACCCACCACTCAACCACCAACTCCTCCGCAGCATCTCCGCCATGCTCGCCCGTCTCCCCCTACTAGCCCCTCCCACAACCCAATCCTCAGCCTCAACCACAATCCCCGCCACCGGCATACCTCAATCCTCCATCGCAACAGCCTCGAATCAAGAACAATCAGACGTCCACCTGGTCTCCTTGCTGGCATCTATCACCCGCTCAGTCGCCCAAGCAAAGGAAATGGGCTCGAAATACTCGATTGTGCAAAAGGCAAAGGCGGACAAGACTCATACCGGTCTCATGGGCAGAGGATCTAGAGGATTCGACGACTACGGTGCTGATACCGACGGTCATTGGGCTACTCCAACCGAGACGCCCGAGTTCAGCGGTTCTCTTTAGAAGTGGATGAAAAGGCACTCTAGGTGTTGTGACGAATTGCATGCATAATTGCCAAGGCGTTAAATGGAGCGTTAAATATCACCCTAAGGATGGGTTTGCTTTTCTTTCTAAATCTTGAGTTGCATGGTTTATAGAGTGGAAAGATGTCTTCACTGAAGTTCTTCTAGCGATAGCCATAACAAACAGGACTTTCTTTTCTAATGATGGAGAAGAACGAATGTCCATGTAGCAACTATTTTTGCATCTTGACTTCGTACAAAACTTGGTGCAAGTTTCGCTGTGTTCGTATCTCTTTTGAGTGTGCGACAGTGCATGCCTGTCTCCTGTTACCTCCCCTGCTCTTCCTCTTCGATAGTCTGCATGTGCTTGACTAGCACAAAAGCAGCTCTAATGAGAGGCGAAATCCATCAACACCAGAACCGGCAACCACAGCAATCTACGCGATCCCGTGTATCTCCCTGCTTGTCCCGGGAAGAAAACGCGGAAAGATTCTAGCCCGCATAACGACGTCCCACAGTATCGCCAAACCGTCTCCAGCATCTCCAAAACTTTCCTGGCTCGAGACGAAGCAACTTTGCAATTCCCTCCACAGTCCTCGTGCCAGACTTGATCTACGAGAAGAACTGAATCAGCTCTATAAGCTCTTTTCCCCAACATCATCAGAACAGGATATCGAAAGCACTTACCAAGCTTGTGGATTCGTCTTCCTTTTGTTCTTCATCATCTCGCAGGAGTTCTTCGATGCTTAATTCATGTTTGAGTGGTGAGCCGCCGGAGACTTTGGCGTGGCGTCGAAGATGCTTGCGTTTTTTGTGGGAAGGATATTCGAGAGCGGGTATTGAGTATTTTCTTCCTAGGTCGAAGATGCGTCTGGGGGAGTCGCGGTTGCAGGGGCCGCAGCGGCAAGGGCTGCGGAAGACTACGTCGGAGAGGGATTTGCAGGCGGCTTTGGAGACGAGTTTGGTTGGTGGAGGTGGGGAGTGAGTGGATGGTGAGCTCGTCTTGCTGGATGGTGATCGAGAAGAGCTGGATCTGCTGGAAGTGCGTTCGCGTGATCTGCCTCTTGTTTCTTCGTGCTGGTTGTCGTTGTCCTCGATGGGGTCATCTTTGCTTGGGCTGTCTTTGCTGGTCTTGTCTTTGTTGTGGCTCTTCTTGGCTTTTGAGTGCTTCTTGATCTTGCCGACACGTTTGGTGACCCAGAAGATGCTGCGGCAGGTTGAGCGATGGAACTGCGCAAAATGATTGCAGGAGTAGTGGATGGTGACTGTGTTACACATGCTGAGCGATTTTGAGGAGGTGGTCGGTTGATCAGTAGTTGTATAAAGAGTTGGTTTATCGATGATAGTGAGATGGAAGTCGATGAGGGTTACGAGTGCGCACTCGTCTTGATGTGTAGTAATTGTGATTGATACCAAGGTTTGGCAAGACGGTAGTGTCGCGGCGCGCGTGAAAAGACAGCGCAAATGTCGTTGTCGCCTGAAGACGGTTGCTGGGGCGTGCCTTCCTGGAAACCTGCTCGAACTTGTCCGCCGATGCGTACCTTCCGTGAGATGTTTGAGATGTTGACTTGGTTGGTTCTCAGTCGTGGAGGCCGAGTTCAGACGGCTATAAAGCATTGTCTTTGCAGGCACATCCATACATCATCCAGCGAAACAAGGAAATGGACCGACAATGTCTAGAGCATTTTTCTAAGATATACGAAACAACAGAACTTACTCACCTGCGTCCCAGACAGAAAGACAATGCACGGATCTGCAACACAAACCAGCGTCGAGCATTCATCATGAGAAAGGAAATTGTGTATTTTACATGGCCAGCCTCTTTTGAAGATGAGAAGCTTGACAGTTACAAAATCTGTGAAGTGTGGACATTCTGTACAATGAAATGCCGTATTCCTACCCATCTTCTCGAATTGCACGCAATCTAGGAGGCGCCAATACCGCTGGAAGGCTCCTCGGCAGCACTTCTGTCGGACTCAGCGTCATTCTGGCGGTTCTGGGGGCGGCTGAGAGTCTCGAAGTTGCCTTTCATATTCGGTCAGTTTGGAATAATTCGAGACAATCCATGACTTGACTCACGCTGGATAAGGTTGAGGCGCGTCTGGTTGTTGCCGTCCTGACCTTGGAACGTATCCATACGAGCATCGGCTTCGAGGTACATGAGAGTACTAGCATCGGTCAACACCAAGGAGATATAATTCTAGATATGGCATGTCTCACCCCTTGGGCAGACTCAAGAGGAGGTCTCTTCCGGGACCGTCGCTGAAACTGGCGACTCTGAACCAGCTGGTCTGTCTTTCTCCATTCTCATTCTTAGGACCAGCCTTGACACCAAGAGCGTACCGCACCATCTCGCGGCCGGTAGATGTGGGGGTGAGCTCGGGTTGGTCGGCGAGACGGCCAATGAGTTGCATCTTAGCCAGCGAGTGGGCGGGCGAGGTCGAGAAGGCGCGAGCGCCATTGAGGATACGAGGGGCAGAGCGAGCGGCGAACATTGTGATGGCGATGTGTGGATGGGACAGATTCAAGACATCAGATTGAAGCTGTGAAGCTCGACCAGCTGGGAGACGCGACGTGACCGCCAAGCATCAATCAACCAACGCCGACCGTGATGACATGCATCTATACCATTCTATGATATACCTCGGCCGACTATAATCTGTAGACAGACGCGCAATGTTATCTTCATAGTCCGATCTTTATCCCATGGCCTACGACCCTTCAGGCGGCTACGCTGCCGCCGCCAGCAATGTCCAGGACTCCTTCGACCCCTCGCTACCTGTATTCGATGTCCAACGAGTCCAACTCCGCTTCGACATATCCTCCGATTTCGTCGCTGCTCAAGTCGCCAACAATGTTCTGATTCTGGCCCTCTCTACTGGCCGCATTCTGCGATTCGATCTTGACAGCCCCGAGGACATTGACGACATTGATCTTCCCAAGAAACCCTCCGAGATTGGTGTCATTCGCCGTCTGTTCCTGGACCCTTCAGCCTCTCATCTCGTCATCTCGACCACTCAAGGCGAGAACTACTATTTACACACTCAATCCCGCACGCCGAAGGCTCTAGCTCGTCTGAAAGGCGTTCAAATCGAGTCAATTGCCTGGAACCCTTCACAGCCCACTGCCTCGACCAGGGAGATCCTGATAGGCGCATCCGACGGCAACATCTACGAAACATATATCGAACCTAGCACCGAGTTCTATAGAAGGGAGGAGAAATACTTGAAGACCCTATACAACGTTCAGGATGGCCCGGTTGTTGGTTTGTCTGTGGATCTCTCCTCAGACGCTCGTAGCGTTCTAGTAGCAACACCCACCAAGTTGCTATTGTTCGTCGGTAAAGGTGGTCGCCAGGACAGTGGTTCAATCTATCCCAGATTACTCGAGCGAGAAACCCCTGTGATACATAACCTCAAGGACGCAACCCCCGGTCCCTCGACCTTGGTCACTATTTCCGAGCCAGCAGATGCAGCACTTTCTGAATCCGCTCAAGAGAACGTCTTCGCTTGGCTCAACTCTCAGGGTGTCTTTCATGGAGACTTCGCTGCTATGGTTCAATCTGCAGAAACGAGTCCCTTCTCCGCAGCAAAACTATTGCCAAAATCCGTCATACCACCGTCTCAAACATCCGGAGGTCGCAACAAGCCTTCAGTGGAACCCACTTCATCTATCGCTCTGACGCAGTTTCACATTCTCCATCTGGTTGAAGGTCGAGTGGTCGCCATCAACAGACTTGATGGCAGCCTTGTTTATGATCAGCTCGTCCTGGAACCCGGTAACGCCCCGCTAGGCCTCTATGCAGATCACAAGAAGAACACATATTGGCTGTTCACGCAGCGTGAGATCTTCGAGGTCGTTGTCACTGATGAAGCCAGAGATGTTTGGAAGATTATGCTCAGAAATGAGCAGTTCGATGCAGCATCGCGCTATGCGAAGACTGCCGCTCAAAAAGATGCCGTTGCCACCGCATCTGGTGATCATCTCGTTTCTCGAGGTCGTTTCTCGGAAGCAGCAACTGTGTATGGCAGAAGTACCAAGCCTTTTGAAGAGGTCGCTCTCACTTTTATCGACCAAGGAGAACAGGATGCCCTGAGAAAATATCTGTTAACAAAGCTGTCTGTTCTCAAGAAATCCTCAACCATGCAAAGAGTCATGGTTGCGAGTTGGTTGGTCGAGCTTTTCATGGCCAAACTGAACCTTCTGGATGACACTATCTCGGCAAAGGCAGAACTCTCAGAAGCGGCTCCTATTGCAAATGTGCAAGAAGATCTCCCTTCAATGCGACGTGAGTTTCAGGAGTTCGTTACTAAATACAGGTCCGACCTCGATAGGAAGACAACCTACGAATTGATCAGCAGCCATGGTCGCGAAGAAGAGCTGCTCTACTTTGCCAATGTTATTGACGACTACAACTACGTCCTGTCTTACTGGGTGCAGAGAGAACGATGGCAAGAAGCCATGTCGGTCCTCAAAAAGCAGACAGATCCGGAAATTTTCTATCAATACAGCAGTGTACTCATGACCCACGTTGCTGTCGATCTTGTAGAAGTCATGATGCGACAGAACAATCTGGAAGCAAACAAACTCATCCCTGCCCTACTCAACTACAACAAGACAGCAGACGTACCGCTAAACCAAGTAAGCAAAGAAGTTCAATCCATTTAAGAATCCTACTGACCAGGCCACAAGAACCAAGCCGTGCGCTATCTTCAATTCTGCATCAATCAGCGCCACTCAACAGAGACTGCTGTTCACAACACCGTGGTCTCGATATATGCTGCGCATCCCACGCGAGATGAGACTGCACTGTTCCAATACCTCCAAACACAGAGTGCCGCTCACGAGCAAAACTACGATGCAGACTTCGCTCTTCGTCTGTGCATTGCTCACCAGCGCGTTCAATCATGTGTGCACATCTACTGCACCATGAATCAATATGCCCAAGCTGTAGACATGGCACTCAAGCACGACCAAGTGGATCTAGCTGCTAATGTAGCTGACCGGCCTGGAAACGACCCTGCACTACGCAAAAAGTTATGGTTGAAGGTGGCCAAGAAGGTCATCGGTCAAAGCAAGGGCATCAAGGCCGCCATGGAGTTCCTCAAACGCTGCGAATTATTGCGCATCGAGGACCTGATACCTTTCTTCCCCGACTTTGTGGTCATCGATGATTTCAAGGAAGAGATTTGTGCCGCCCTTGAGGAATACTCGAGACAAATTGAGGGGTTGAAACGAGAGATGGACGAAAGCGCCAATACTGCGCAGCATATCAAGGAAGACATCAAGTCTCTTGACCAACGGTATGCGATAGTTGAGCCTGGCGAGAAGTGTTGGAGTTGCAGGCTTCCCCTGTTGATGCGCCAATTCTTCGTGTTCCCTTGCCAGCACTCTTTCCACGCTGATTGCCTTGGCAAGATGGTCTTGCAGAGTGTCGGGATGGGTAAAAGTAAGCGCATCAAGGAGCTTCAGACCGAAGTCGGACGAGCTGTTGTCACAGGAAAGAAACGAGAGCGCATGGTCAAGGAGTTGGACGCCCTAGTCGCAGGCGCTTGGTAAGTCGAGTTTCTTCCGTGCCTGTCAACAGTTTGAGCTAACGAATCTCTAGTGTGCTTTGCAGTGAGATGGCTGTCAAGCGTATCGACGAGCCCTTTGTGACTGCCAACGACAACAAGAACGATTGGACCATTTGAGATCAGTTCCTTTAATTTGGTGCAACCCAGCAACACTCACCGATACCCCTGTATACAATGTAACTTCCAGCTGTTGTCCAGCTGTTTTCTGATTACGATGCATCGTCTGACCCATTGCCACCGCAGTGCACGGCGCTCGGTGTTACCTTCACACGCTCAGCCCCCGAATATATGTATCCACTGTTGAGTCAACATCTAGGGTTGACCAGAGTGCGTGTAAGCAAGCTTTGGGAGCCTCGTCTCACCTCCTGCCAAGGGTCTTGGTGACTTGGTAGATCAAGACATGCGTGAAGCTTGTGAATATCCAAGAGATCAAAGATGCACGACACAAGAGACCCACTGGTTGACTGATACAAAGGCCATCTCAAGCGAAAGCGAGCTTGTGGTTAACCCAGGACTACATGTCGGTTGTCCTTCGGTTTATATCTATCAACTGACTATATCTCCTATATCACAGCTCGGTATATGGCTACTTTCACATGATTGCCGGGTCTGGTGTAGAAAAATTCTTTTATCGCACGCGTGATCAGCGTCGTATCAAGATGTATCGGCCGAAAACATGGCAACAACGGCAAGCATGATTGCCGTGCGAACGGTTCCGGCGGCGGTGATGGTCCCGAGGACGGCCTTGACTCGTATGCTCTTGGTGACAGAATCGGGCCGAACAGAACTTCATCAATCGCCCACATCGTCGGGTGTGGTGCCAGAAAATTATTCGGAGACCCCAAGCTCCTCCAAACAAAATAAGTGGTGCTTTGGTGGAGAATCGTTACGCGCCCCGCTCCAAGTCCCCCAGCCGGCTAAACACCAAGATCTTTAAGTTGTGTCTTCGTGGCAGCCACGCTGTCATGGTAAAGATACTTGAAGTGTTCCACGTCGAATGGCTTTTTCGCAAGCGTCAAGTGGTCACTATATCTCACCAAGCAGGTTCGCGAGAAGAAAATACTCAAGCAACATTACCAACATTCTTGATCCTTCAGTCGTAAAAGCGCCAAATGATATCAATGTTCAAGAGTTGGACGCCACCGCCAAGAAGATGCTTATATAAGAGCAAGCCAACCGCGGGATGACGCCTGTGCCGGCCATAAAGATCTATTTTCCGGGTGTACCATTGTAACGTCGCATGAAGGAGCGAGTAACGGAAACATTCCCTCATACGAGTATTGATTTTGCGCGTCGTCATTGATATGGGGTCTCGAGAATTCGATGCCTGGTATGCATAGTGTGCATTCTCAAGGCTCATGAGATCCTGAGAGGTGTTGATAAACAAACTTAAGTTCTCAACGACGTGCAGTCCCCAAACCTCAAAATGTCTGCAAAAGGACTTGATTTCCGTGTCAAAGCACTCAAAGTAAAGCCATGTGGGTCTTCGGTCACCGGGCTACCGTCCACTTCGAAGATGAACGCAAGGGCTTTTTTTCGAGGGTGAGCCGCTCAGAAAGATCCGCGCAAATCACTCCATCGCGTTTATGCTGCTGGGTGATGTCACCGCTCCTTCCTTGTAGTTTCCGAAATGCTCCACCACTGTGAGGGCATATAAATACGGCAGGACCATCCTCTGCGTGCCTTCCCCAGTATCTTCCCCGTCCCCCCGGCATCCCCAGTATTTATCTGACGGGTTTCCTTCGGCCGTCAGACATTGGTATATATCTACATATACCTCACGCCCATCGCTGGCGTCCTCAGAACAATATCATAATACATCCTTAACTGCATTGCATTCAAGATGTCTGGCATGTTTACCAACGAAAAGGTCGAGAATCCCGACTCGTCCGACCCCTCGATCGAACGCAGAGTCGACAACTCCGAAGTACCTACCCGCAAGAAGGAGACTGGCAACGCATACGATGGCACCGACAAGATCATCCTGACAGAAGATGACTGCTACGAAGAACTCGGTTTCTGCTTTCCTACATGGAAGAAGTGGACGATTCTGTCTGTCATCTTCATCGTTCAAGTCTCGATGAACTTCAACACAAGTTTGTACAGCAATGCCATTACTGGCATGACAGAAGAGTTTGGCATTAGTGCCCAGGCTGCTCGTTGTGGTGCCATGATCTTCTTGGTCCTCTATGCTTTTGGTTGTGAGCTTTGGGCTCCTTGGTCTGAAGAACTCGGAAGATGGCCTATCCTCCAGCTCAGTTTGTTCCTCGTCAACATCTGGCAAATCCCTGTCGCCCTCGCTCAGAACTTCGGAACCGTCATGGCTGGCCGTGCCCTTGGTGGTCTGTCATCTGCCGGTGGTTCCGTTACTCTTGGTATGGTTGCCGACATGTGGGAGGCCGATGAGCAGCAGTACGCTGTTGCCTTCATCGTCTTCTCCTCTGTTGGTGGTTCCGTCCTTGGTCCTGTCGTCGGTGGTTTCGTCGAACAATACGCTGCATGGTAAGTTTGGAATAATGACCGCTATGGCATTCTTCATCGCGCTAATAACCTCACAGGAGATGGAACATCTGGATTCAGCTTATCTTCGGTGGTTTCGTTCAAGCTCTCCACTTCTTCCTCGTCCCCGAAACTAGAACCAGCTCCATGCTCGACAAGATCGCTAAGAGACGTCGCAAGGCTGGTGAGACCAACGTTTACGGTCCCACTGAGCTCATTCCCTGGAAGGAGCGCTTCTCTGCCAAGGAGATCATTCAAACCTGGATCCGCCCCTTCAAGATGTTCCTCACCGAGCCTATCGTCCTCACCCTTTCGCTGCTCTCTGGTTTCAGTGATGCTCTGATCTTCATGTTCCTCCAGTCTTACGCTCTTGTGTACGACCAGTGGGGCTTCTCAGCTTACCAGATCGGTCTTGCTTTCCTTCCTCTCCTCATCGGATACTTCATCGCTTGGTTCTCATTCTTCCCCGCCATTGCTCGCAATAAGAGACAACGTCGCGAGAACCCCAACGACGAGCACGCTCAGTACGAGTCTCGTCTCTGGTGGCTCCTGTTCACCGTTCCCTGTCTTCCCATCGGTCTGATCGGCTTCGCCTGGACCAGCGGTGGACCCCCAATTCACTGGATCGGCTCCATGATTTTCTCCGCAGTCATCGGTATCGCCAACTACGCAATTTACATGGCCACCATCGATTACATGATCTGCGCTTACGGTCCTTACTCCGCTTCCGCCACTGGTGGTAATGGATGGGCTCGTGATTTCCTTGCCGGTGTGTTGACCGTACCCGCCACCCCCTTCTACACCAACATTGGCGGCGAGCACCACCTCGAGTACGCCTCGACCATTCTCGCCTGTATCGCTTTCCTCCTTGTGATCTCGGTCTACGTCATCTACTGGAAAGGACCTGTTCTCCGCAAGCGTTCGCCCTTCGCTCAGCAATTGTCTTCTGCCCGTGAAGACAATGGTGGCAGAAGAGCTTCGGCCATCTACGGCCCCAGCAGACAAAACTCCATGACTGGCGCTTCTGTCAAGTCGAGTGCATCGCAAAGACAATCCGTCTAGATTTAGAGCGTGGATTGTTTGTAATATTATCATGACCATTTCCTTGTTTCGTCTTGTCGAAAAGACCTTATAGATACCCATAATCAAACTTATTACCTTATTCATAATCACAATCTTATTCCCATACATTACGTGCTCTGTTTACACTCTGCCGCAGTTGGATTGAAGATATTGGAGGGTTTGTGTTTTTTTGATATTCGATTGAACACGTACTGATTGCTTTGCTGCTATACACGAACGAGACTGATATTAGAAACAAATTGAACTTGTGGATGAACGGAAAAGGGTGGAAAACACAAAAGAAAACGCCATTCGCTATAAAAGTATGCATGTGTGATGAAAATAGCCATAGTAGTTACTCGATGTTGGTTGTTTTTTAAGCAAATACAGGAAGAGTGAAAGGCACGCGATGGGCCCCATCCCATGTTCATACTAGGACATACTACTCCATATCTGATGGTGCATCACTCAGTTCGGAATCACTGCCCTTAGCAGCACCATTTCTCTTTCTCCGGCTCGATCTTGTGGGAGCTGTGGCGGGTTTGGCTGCCTTTTTGGCTTTGGTTGCGGCAGCAGTACGACCTCCTCGTTTCTTGGTGGGTACTGGTGATGGTTCCTCCTCTGGCTCGACTGCTTCTTCCTCTTCTGGCTCAGCAGCCTCTTGTTCTGGTTCTTCGCTTCCTACGACTGCCTCTGGTTCCTGCTTCTCGGCATCCTCCATTTCCTCATCCTGCTCTTGGTCCTCTGCGTCGCTTTCGTCGTCGTCGCTATCGTCTTCTTCGGCATCGTCAGGACCGTCTGCTTCATCACTGTCGCTGTTCTCGAGGTAGCTTTTCGCGCCAGACTTGCGAGAACTGCGACGGATCTCGCTGGCAGGTACTGAGGCAGCATTTGAGCTCTTTTTCTTCGGCGTCTTGACGCTCTTGATCTTCTTGCTCGAGGTCGATTTGGCCGCCTTGCCTTCGCTAGCTCTGGCGCGCTTCTTGGCCTGTGTGTTTGTGCCCTCAGACTTGCGCTTCTTGGTACGCAGGCGGTCTCTGACTAGGTCTTCGATTTGTTCCATCAACTCCTCTAGTGCATATTGTTTCTCGGCGATCTGTTGGGCGATCGCATGGCTGGGCAGAGCGGCAAAGAGACCAACAGGTAGACGAAGCTTTCCAGACCATACCGACAGTGACCAACCTTGCAGTTCTTGGTATCTGCGGATGACAGCTTGCGCGATGTCAGACAGACAATACAAGTTTTCACTCTTGGTCTCATCAATGCCGTCCTTAACGGATTTCATTCTTTGAGCGATGTGGTAGATCAGGGTGATGTTGGTCGGGGTTGCAACAGCCTTCAGGTAGAACATCATGTAGTCAACAGAGTCCTTCAAGTCTTTCAATTCTGTTGAGAAGTCGGGGTGGTGAGCGAGAAGACTGATGAAGCGTGCGAATGTGGCCTCCATGACGGTTTCGTTAGCTTTAGCAAATGTTGCTGCGCGCCCCTTCAGCCATGTTGATGTTGCGTTCTTGATGACTCCGTTTGGCTCGAAAGCGTAGACGAACACCAGAGTATAGAAACGGTGGGGCAGTCTGCCTTGACCAAGATACTTCTTGATGGCATCTACGAAAGCCTCTCGAACCTCGGGTAGTGCATCCTGGGCGATGACGATGAGACGGTTGAATTGCTTGGGCTCCATCAGTGCGTCGAAACGTTTGTGTGCACTGCACAACTTAAGCAGCAGAATAGCTGCGTTCAATCGCAGGCGTGCTCTGTGAGGCTTGGGGGTTTCGTTCTGAGTCTTGGACAGCTCGCCATCCTTATCAACAATGCGTTGCAACAGCTTGAACACCGGCACTGCCTGCTCCTTGACTACAGTCTCCATCTCACTGTCAGGTACAGACATCGCGTAGGATCTAAGTCTGTTTGCTAAGATCTTGAGGGCCCAGATCTTGGCTTCGCACTCGTCATCCGGTTCTTCTTGCCATTCAACATCGTCTGGCTTGGCTTTGGTTCGGACTTGCAGCAGGACTTTCTGAATCGCGATTTCCATAATGTTATCATGTTCGTCTTCAGTGTCCTTTGCTGACAGGAGCATGAGTTGACTGAGCGCTGCCAGCTTTGAAAGATAACCATCTTCGCCATATTCGAAGCCTTGTACACACTTGGTGACAATGTCTTTGACGTACATGTCCTTCTTCTCGTCAGCAGCAACGACGACGGAAACGGCGTGTTTCGCGGCTATGGGCGGATTCCCGTGGAGGGCAAACTGAACCATGGCTTGCAAGAAGGCACGATCGCGAGGAATCTCCGCAGGGAATCTCTGCGCGAAACCGGCACACGCCTTCAGAGTCTCGACCACACCAGAATCGGTAGGTCTATCTTTCGATGGCACTTGCTCCTGAAGCGTGGCGCACAGGCTACGTACGTGTGCCTTGAAGACCTCGGGGTTGTGGGTTGAGATCTCTCTAAGCACCTCATGCGCTGGTGAACCAAGACCCCTGACCTCCGTACGAGAAATATCGACAATCGTAGGGACGTGACTCTTGCTGTAAACCAGTACACTGGCCTGATAGATGATAGGCAATATCGTCGTCAAGATTGCCGGACTTTCGATGCCTTTCGTCAATTCCTTAATGGCGTTGTTAACCTTCTTGTACTCGCTGTCGGGATTTGTTGCGAATCTGATCAACTGATAACATCTTCTATTATGCTTCTTAGCAAATTTCCAGAGGTGTTCGTTGGCTACAAGAGGTTCGGGACGCTCTCGCGCAAAGAACTCAATCAACTTGGCAAGCGAGCCACTGCCCTCTTTGCCGTTCTTTGCATTGACGCCTCCATTGTAGTCTTCGCAGCGCTTCAAGAACGCTTCCAAGTATTGCGCCATCTTGGTCTGTCTGGACTGGAAAGTGAAGAAGACAGTCTTGGCCTTCTGCTCGAGGTCTCGAACCAGCACCAGAATACGCTCAGCGCGAATGGCATCCGGTGAAGGTGCTTTCTCAGCTTGCGAAGCCGGAACTTGACTGTCCTTGACACGCTGCGAATCGCCGTTCGTCGTAGACTTGGCCTTGATTGGAGGATAGCTCAGTGGTAAGAGGGAGTCGTAGAGGACTTGTTGTACCAACGCAGTGATCTCGCGGTCATTGATGTAGATAGCATCAAAAATACGTGAAGGAATTGCACCAAGAAGCATACGGACTCTCTCGTTCCCTTCAGTGATAGCACCTGCAGCAACACCCCAAATGCGACCAAGCAGAGACATAGCCTCGGCACGGACACTGTGCTTACGGTCCTTGATTCTGTCGGCCAGGTTTGAAAGTACCGAATCGGGAGTATTGACGCTGCCGCTTGCGCCTATACGTTGGACGATCGTCTCGAAATCGCAGCGACCAATGGCTTGAACTGCAGCGAGACGAACGTGCTCGTCGTTGTCCACAAGCATGTCAGAGATGTACCTGAGTATAGCACTTTCCTCCTTTGGGTCGAGACCAACACCACCAGCGGAGGTGGCCAGAATGCGACCTACACAAGTCACCCAGATTGAACGGACTTTTGGTGATTTGTCGTTGCGTCGGTTGAGAAAGGCTTGGTAGGTGGAAGAGTGAACAGAGGAAAAGGCGTGAGGAGCGGCGGGAGTGGTGAGGAAGTTGTAGGTCTTGGAATAGGCTGAAGGCGGATCAATGCTCTGAGAAGGGTATGCTGCCGGGTCGAGAGCTACAGGAGCGGGTGGGCCTGCCGCGCCGATGCCAGATATTAAGTCGCCAACTGTCTCAGTGGCCAGGAATCTTATGTCGATGTTCTCAGCACCAAGCTCAGACTCGATTTGAGGAACAATGTTCTGTATGACCAAAGCGGCAGACCTCCACAGCTCGCGCAGCAGCCTGTGTGCTTTCTCCAATGATTTGAGCTCTTCTGCAGACGGACCAGCAGGTGGAGCATCACGATCATTGTCTTCTTCCTCATCATCCTCGTCGTCAGCACCAGAACGACGTCGTGATGTTGACTTGCGCGAACTTGAACCGTCGAGACCATCCGAGAGGTCTGCGATAATTGAGTTGAAGTAGTGGGCAACCATGCGAGACATCTTGTCGGGACACGAGCTACAGATATTCTTGGCCATATTGTAAGCCGGGGGAGGCAATTGGAGATGGAAGGGGCGCGAGGACTCGCGAGTAGACTTGTTAAGCTGAAGCGGGAAGGTGGTGGGATCAAGGCGGAGGAATTGCGCCAGGATAATGTCAACAACATCATTAGGTAGCGAGGGACTCTCATCAACAACAGTGACGAGCAGACTGGTGACATGGTGTTCGACGTTCTTGCCCAGCTCTTCGGCTTTGTCGTTCTTTGACGTGTCTGCGAAGATGTCAAAAGCACCTGTGAACAGCTTGTATAGTAGGCTGTCGGCTCCAGGAATGTCGGTGAGTAGAACAATACTCTTCACCTCATCCAATGAGCGGATGATGGACAAGTGCTGTTCGTTGTATGGGTCCTGAGGGTTGCCGAGGGAAGGTAGGACTTGTGTAATGATAAGGGAGAAGATTTGGTTCAATTGAGCAGCCTTGAATGGGGCATCAGGGGCCAGTAACTTGAACATCTCAACGATACATAGCGCGGTCCAGGCCTTAACACCGCGATCACGATGCTCGAGCAGGTTCCTGTGGGCCAGCTCTTGTGCGACTGGTACAAGAGAGTCGCGGTGGGCATCTTCCTGGTCCAGCTCAGCCAGTTCACCGTGTAGAGTCCTCAGGCGACGTAGTAGCTCTGCGACGACGATAGGCTTCCCGGCGCGCCATGTCAGGGATTCGTTGAAGTCCAGTGGCCTCGGGGCACCCTCGATGCTCTGATGCTCATCTTCCTCCTCTTCAGCAGGGACTTCTTCGACAACGGGCTCTTCGACAACGAGCTTCTCCTGCGCAGCACTGGCGCGATTGCGCGTTCGAGGCATGGGCTGCGGTCGTGGTGATGTACAAAAGTTGGGAAGAATATGTATAGTCAAAGGACAAGCTGATGCGTCGCGAAGACACGCGATTTGGAAAGCGCGTTCGAGCTGCTGTGACGCGGGGGGCCCGCCTTGCTCTTTCCCGCAATTGCCTAAAATAAACCAATGCTGAAGGCAGAAACTCCGACACGTCTTCACGCTTCGAGCTGGACTTGTCTATTTCTCCTGCTTGCTGAAATATCTCCAGCGGTCTCTCTCTTTCTCTCTTGACCAACTGGGAAGATGCACGAGTCCGTCCAAACGCTCTACATGCATCGCCGAGATGCCGCGACACGCGTCTTGGCAATTAATCCTCAATGTTCGTCTCATCTTTCCCTGGCCGATCGTGATGTGAATCTCTGCTTGTAGTCTCGACTGCAGCCTGGGAGGCTTTCATCAACCCTCCTAATTCTTGACATCTCTCCCCCTGCACAATCCTGCCGCGCGGCGCCTTGACGTTTTGACTTCAATTGTCCCCTAGTTATGACGCTATGGCTTCGTCGCAAAACTATCCTCATTCCGACCGCTACCTCCCCTCTCAGTATCGTTCTGACAACCGACCCCTAATTGATCGCGTTGTAAACAACTGGCACCACTCGGAAGAAAACCGAAATTTGCATTACGACTCAGACTCGGACGAAGACGACGACAACGAACTTAGTCACTGCTGCGATCTCGACTCGGACGCCTCATTTATCAATCTCTGCCATGCTTTCTGCCTCAACCGCCGAGTCCGCCGTACCATGTTCCTCGCTATAATCGCCTTTCTCGCTCTCTTCTTCCTCTGTACCAAACTCTTCCTTCCTGCCTGGGACGAAAGACAAGCCCTAGTCGAAGGCCTCGAACACCCCAACTCTTTTGGAGAGCAGATGCCCAACAAGCTTAGCGATATCACCCAACTACACCAGTTGCCACACGAATATGTCCCAGGTGGCAAGTCCGACCCTGATGGAAAGAGACGTCTGATCTTTATTGGCGACATTCACGGCTGCAAGAACGAACTTCTTGACTTGCTCAAAACCGTCGCTTTCAACAAAGACTTGGACAAAATCATCGCTACCGGTGATGTTGTCGCAAAGGGCCCAGATTCACCCGGTGTCATCGATACATTGGTGTCTCTCGGTGCCTTATCTGTGCGTGGCAACCATGAAGACCGCATTCTGCTGGCCGCGAAGTCTCGCGCATCCACCGGCATGGATCTAGAAGCCAACATCGAATCATCTGATGACGTCTCAGCGACATCAAGGGGTGCTGGACTCAAAGGAGAAGCTCTGCTGGACTACCTCAAGCCACGCCACCTTAAGTTTATGCGTTCACTCCCTTTGATCATCCATATACCTGCTCTCACTCCTCCTAGGCACTTGGCTCTGGTGACCTCTGATCTGGACGCCTCTGGCAAGAAAAAGAAAAAGAAGGTCTTCCAGATTCTAAACGACATCAACGTTGTGCATGCAGGTCTCGTTCCTTCAGTCCCGCTCCTTCGCCAAGATCCATTCTCCGTCATGAACATGCGAAGTATGTCCCCAACCAACCATGTACCCAGCGAAAACCGCAAGAGAGGTATCCCATGGGAGCGTGTCTGGGGCTGGTACAACGACCGGATCGCACGCACTCGTTCGCCATTCATGACCTGGCTCTTCGGTCAAGCCACCGAGTCAACAGAAGCAAGCGAGTGGTGGAGATCTTGGAATGGCTTATACAACAGCAAAGACGATGACGAGGAAGCACAAACTAAAGTCAAGCATCCTCCACCTTCTGTTGTCGTCTACGGACATGATAGTCCTCGCGGCTTGAATCTCAAGAAGTGGAGCAAAGGTCTCGACAGTGGGTGCGTGAATGGCAACAAGCTTACCGCCATGGTATTGAACGCCTGGGGGCAAGCAGAAATTGTCAGTGTGGATTGCAAGCATCGTAAATAAGTGGCTTGTCAGCTATTATAATCATTGGCGTTTTGAGAGGAGCATGGGCTGGGCATTAATACATATAGACAGCATTGGGATGGCGTTTTGAACGATTTAGAGAATTCGTTGTACATCGAGAAGGGTAAGAGAAGCATACTATAATACTGTGGTCGAGATACCTATACACATCATCATCATCATCATCATCATCATCATCATCATCATCTTCTGTACCCATACCCTGTGTATCTTGAAATGCCGCAAGATTATCCCTTTGTGGTTGCTCGCCGGTTTTCGCGCGAGACCATGTACTCTTGTCGAGGGTCTGACCCTGTCTCTATCTTGAAATGTCGACAACGACATGCACGTTTATTCTCTGCCTTTCAAAATCAGTTATGGCGTATTACGTTCCGATTACTGTACTCTTACATGCTTTCGACAATCATTAATCAAGCTTAAGTGGTTGTTCAACCAAGTCACCACGAACTTCAGACGCTCTTGCTTTCATGTAGCAATCCCAAGGCACATGTCGACTCATCGTGCGAAACAATTCACTTCAAGTATTCCAACTATTCGCATATCAAAATCTTCAACTACTGCTTCTTCAAAAACTGTGCAACCTCCTTGGCCAAAATCTCATGCACATGCGAAGTCATATGCCCATTGTTAAACCACGCATACTCATCCAACGGCAAACATCCATAACTCTCCGGCGCCTCATTGATATATGGTTGATTGTAACTCGCACAATATCCCGTGACGTTCTTGATGTTGTATTTATCCGGGTGATCCAAGACATTGTTCAAGAAGGTGTTGACGTCAAAGGTGAAGGGATTGGCGGATGGATTGTTGGCGGCGAAGGTGTGCATGTGAGAGGTCAAGGAGGAGTCCCACCAGTTTATCATGGTGGTGTTGGGGGAGGGGGTGGCTTTGAGGACGTTTCCTGGTGTGCGGTCCAAGGGTGGTAGATTCATGAAGAGGAAATTGCGGTATCCGATATCATACACACTTTGGACCGATGCGAAAAGTGTGCTGATGAGTTGATCGTAGAAACTGGGAAAGTCGACGGCGTAGTTGGCACTATCGTTGATGTCGTTTATGCCAATCCAGAAAGCGACTAGTGTTCTTGAGGGATCGACAATTTTGCTGAGGGTGGGTTGGGCATAGGTGAGGAATTGCTGGACTTGTTCTTCTAGCATGACCGTGTAGTTGTGGTGACGAGGTGTGCTTTGGATGATGTAAGCATTGGACAGTATGTAAGGAAAGCAATACACTTACTACTTGGTCGAGATATCGGCGCCACCAAATGCAAAGTCCCAGAGTTGTGTCTTACATGACAGTGGTGATGTGAGGCCTGGCTTCAGCCCACAGTCCGTGAGATACTCAACCCAATTTGGACCTCCCTCAGCCGTCGCAGTCTGTCCGGATATGTTAGCCACGAAATCATCAGGCCTGGACAGCAGATTGACATACCTGATTTTGAACAATCTTGTTGTGCAACAACTCCTCTTCCGTAAATGGAAAGTTGAAGTAGTCGCCGATGAAGGTCGAGTTTTGTCGGCCAGCTGTGCCTTGTACATATGTGTACGAATCACCAAATGCTATTCTGCTAGCTATTAGTATTGATCATGGGTCATCCCATATTCAGGGTTCCTTACACATGCTTCGTGTCGTGCCAGTTGAACTTGGTCTTCTTTGGGGCTGCGGACACCCCCACTGACAAGGTCACAGATGCAAGAAGAAAGTGCTTGAAGACAGGCATGGCCGTTGGTACTCCTACAGATTGATCGAGCGGTGAGTGCAAGGTTCTTATACCTACCAGAATGGCTCCTGACCTCCCTCACGGCCGGCATGCTGAGGGGTCGACCAAGCGGGCGAACATCGAACCCATAGTGCCTGGGAGCAAGGTGTATTTCAACCAGCAAGGACTGGCGATTGGTGGAAGAAGAGGTCAATCCGGAATATCATGGTAGAATGATCGTCGGAGCTGCATACTCCCCACAATTGCCCCGGCCGGAGAAGGAAAGTGCGGAGGAGGTTATCAACTCCATGCGAAGGCCACGATGGAGGACTGGATGCTGCCACGATTCTGGTCAGCAGAAGCAACAGGCAGACTTTGTACTCAGCGTTTGATTTCAACTTTTTTTTGTATTGATTTTTGTCTGTTTTGTTTTGTGTTTCTTCACACCTCGGCTGCCCTTCTATACATCACAAAGAAGAAAAACCATGATCTCGATGCGCATGCCATATGCATTCTCTGCCAAAGCGCCACATGCAAAAAAAACCTCATTTGTAGACCCATGATGCCCATGCCATGCCGAGATGGAAGAATGGTTGAAAAGAAAAAAAAAGAAAATGAAATCAACATGAAAAACAAGGAAAACGCTCGGTGGTATCTTGTGAAAAACATGAAGATGTTCCTGTGCTCCCCTTTTTTGCTCCGCCGTGTGCGCACAACCATGTGGTGCACGCCCTTTTCGTTTATATTCATCTTTTTTGTGGCCTGTCAAACGCAAAGTAAATCCAGATATGTGAAACAGTGCTCTTCTCGATCATGCAGATGTTGGTGATGGCCTGCCCCGGGCGAAACATCAGCATTCCGAATAGCAAGCAGAATTTTGGACCAAGTATTCAATCGGATCGACTGCGAATGGCTCGTTCATTCATCCTCCCTTTCTGTCGGCTTCGTTGGCAGGCAGAGGTTCTCCGCCACTAGTCTTGGGCACGTGCGAGCCCTTGGATCCTGTGTTGGATTTGTTCTTCTTGTGTGTCTTTCTTGCCGGAGCCTGCTGCCAAGTGCTGGCCGAATTGCTCGTAGGAGCTTGATGCTTGCCTCCATCGTGACGACCAGAATTACCATTGTGAGTCTTTGTGGCAGCCTCTATATTCTTGCCGTTAGCAATCTGCACACTTTGTGCAAGCTTGTGGTGGGGTGCAATCTTGGAGGGTTCAGCTGCTCGGCCTGCCGTGGGCGATGGAGTGCGAATTTCGGCGACAGGCGAAAGAAGAGATCCCATCGAAGGATGGAGCGAGGCTGCTTGCATAGACTGGCTAAGGCTCGAAACAGAGGTGTGGTTTGTGTCTTGAGCTTGCGAAGCGGATGACATATGGTTGGAAAGTCCCTGAGGATCAGGAGCATTCTGCCTCCAAACTGGCGTCGGTACGTTCTGAGCTACATGCGCTGGCAACGAGGGCTCGGCCACATGACCATTCGAGCGACCCACAAGATGCCTTGGAGCTGCTTCACCCATGTCGTGCTGCTGGCCATTCGTATGAAACATGGATGCGTCCAATGACATCTGCTGGATTTGCTCCGTTGGGATCAGATCAGGAGAGGTGCCATTACTCTTCTGGACCAGTGGAGCTGAAGCTGCTGTCACAGAAGGCTGTCGTTGTTTCGTGCTGGCCATATTAGATCCGTTGACAATGACGGGCCCTTGGTTCTCGTTGAACTTGGGCTGGACTGGCATAGAACTAAGAGGCTGTTGAACAAAAGGCTGATTACCAGCGATGGGATGAGCGGATGCCGAGCTCGAGTGACGACGGCCACCAGCAAAAGGCGAAGGCGAACGAGATTGATGACGCAAACCATCAGAAATAGGAAGGGTGAGCTCGGGAGATATGCGTCTATCAGGCTGCGGAGCGATATCCCTTAGCTGTGGAACCTGTACCAGATTACCGCTCTGATACTGAGGGATAAGCTGAGGAGATTGGCCAACATAGTATCCGACATATTCCTTGGGCATGGCGGTTTCGCCAGAGAACGAGCCATTGGTTTGTCTGATTGAGCCATTTGGCTGTATCTGAGCAAATTGCTGCACGGAGCGTGGCATCATGTAAGGTGTGGCAATAGCTCCAGACACGTCGTAGCCTGGGTGCGCAAGGCCCTGAAGAGTCAAAGGATTTGGGAAAGAACGCCCGGGCTGCGACTGGGAACGCACTGAGGCGTTGGCTGTGCCTTCGGTGATAGAACCACGGTGTACCCCTCTTCTCAGAGCAGGAGCTGCGTTCTGCAGCGAAGGTGAAGAGGGACCGACAAGGGCATCTTCAGTATTCCTTGACTGAGACAAAGGTGACGGCGGAGGGTATCTGGCAGGATAATGGTAGAGATATCCAGGCAAAAGAGGCGGAGCCGCTGTAGGCGAGTTCTCGAACGTTCGCGGACTATGCGGGCTTTGAACGTTATTGGTGAATTGCCGCGCACGGGGAGAAGTACCAAGATCGACACCGCGAGCTTGTGCCTGTGCCTGAACTTGCTGTAGCTGAACCTGGGTCTGCTGTTGTTGCAAGAGCTGATTCCTCAAGGCCTCTTGTTGAGCTTGCAGGAATCGGTACTGCTTGTAGAGTTGATTGTGCAACTGATCAGTCGACATGGCCGTAGACGAAAAGTAGTCTGCAGGGTTAATCCCGACCGGCGGGCTCATGGCATACGGCATCCTAGGGTTGTATGCTGTCCCACTGGAGGATCTACGGCCGTTATTCCGTTGATTAGACGAATTGCGGTTGTTCCTCGTGCCATTCCCATTCCCTCGCCCTTGACTGTTTCCATTGTTGGGACGTCCAGATTGGGAAGCGCTTCTTGTTAGGATAGGTTTAGGCTTGGGCGGCGGTCGTTGGAATATCGGCTTCTCCTCGATTGGCCACTCAAACTGAGCACAGCACTCTTCGAGACCTGAGCCGTCCTTGAGCAGCTCGAACGCTCTTCGGATCTCCTTGTGTATGCCGCTGAAAGCATAATCGTCGGCAGAGTTTCCAAGGTTTCGTTGGGTGTTGAATGGTTCTTCCACACACAGGCTACTACGAGACTCCTTCTCTGTGTAATTCTTTGTGTCCCAACCCTTCTCTTTACGCGAGATCGGTCTTCCTTCCTTGACCGAGACGACATTTTCTTGGTAGTCGAAAACATAACCGTAGTGCCGGAAGAAGTAGAAAATAAGTTGTCCGAGGCTTTCGTGGTTGTCTTTACCAAACCCGCGTAGCTCTTCTAGATTGTCGGCGAATGATGAAATCTGGCCGTTGGCCTGGGTGGAGCGAGAGCTGGGTATCTTCTGGAGAGACGGCAGAATCGGAGGATCGCGGGTCTGTAAGAAGTTAAGAATCATGCATATCCATGTGTAGGAACTGATAGTGCCTCCAAAGGCTGGAACATGTTAGCGTTCATGCGTTTTTATATGTGTAGCAGAAGCACGCACCAGCATCGTTCAGTATCCTTCTTTTCGTCCAGTACTTGATGACCTTCGCAAGCGGCCGCACCCTTTCATCAATCTGAACGTATGTTTTTATCATGCGCGTATTCTCGAGAGCCAATGGGTTGTTGACATTCAAATCGCACGCCAGTTGCAATTCGGGATCCCAAATCTTGACGATTGGGACTTTCGCAGACGCTCGGCAAATGACCTTATCCATGCCGTCTACAAAAAGAGTGAGTATGAGTAAGCAGAAAGAGGAGGGCCAAGTAAGAACATACGTCTGTCTAGAACTGCAGCCAAGGTGTGCATGGACTCGAGCGCTTTCAGGGGTGTGGTTACACAAACATCAACTGCAAGAAAACATAAGCGCATGTCCAGGAAGTGTTGGGGAGAGTCCAAAGCAAGAAGACGCACCATCAGAGTCGTTCGAGCTGAGCAGATTGCCGGATGAACCAAAGACATTGACTCTGATCTCATTGCCTGGCCACTCTCCGTTCAAGATGTCCTCTAATTTCTGAACGAGTTTCCGCCTTCTTTCTTCGCTCTCATCTGTTGGCAATAACCGGTCGTAGAGTTCCCTCATGTCGCCACTCAGCTTAACATCCTGTTCTGCTTCAAGAGCCGCCTTGGGCTCTTCAGTTGGCGGTGGTAACGGCTCATTGCCACCGTCGAGGTAGGGAATTCGTCGCGTTCTGTACTCGGCGCCGCTCTCGAATTTACAGATTCCTTGCGCTGGCTTTGGTACAGCGGGAGTACCGACGGCCCCAGAGGCCGACGAATGAGGGGAGCTGTGGCCTATCGTCTTGCTGGGTGAAGGCGATCGGGAATGGAAGCGAAGATCTCGTGGATGTTGATGCGGCGTAGAGGGGACGGAGTTGGATTGTTGAGAATTTGTCGAGCGTCTCTGGTGGAAAGAAGCAGCTGCCATGTTTGGGGTATGACTGGACGTCATGTAGATGTTCCAACGGGGTTGGTCTTGCAGGTAATCCTCATGCTCGAACGCCGGGGAGACTTGATCACTAGACCGCGGGGGTGGTGCTGGCTCAGCGACAGCGACCAGGGATCGAGTGACGACGGAGCAGATGAGCCGAGGAGGGATCGTCGGGCTGATTGCGAGGATAGTCGGAAGTGTCGAAGCTGCGTGAATGGTCTGGTCGACAGCGGCGCTTGTGGCACACTCGGTCCAATGTCCTTCCTTTCCCTTTGTCTCTTTCAAACACGGGCTTCTGCAGGCGCGACTTTTGAGAAGTGAGAAAACAAGAGCAAATGAGAACAGGCGTCCAGAGGATGGATGGATAAGCAGAGCAAACCAGGAAGTGGCGGCCGAGGCGGGCGTTGTGAATGGGGAAGGAGAAGATGGGTAAAGTGTTTCCTTGTCTTTGCTTTGTGTGCTTCTAGACGAGGGAATGATGGAGAAGACGTCGGGATTGTTTCGTATGCGACCCCTGCTTTCCGGTGGCCGGTTCCTGGCAGCAATCAACCAGCTATTACAACACAACTGATGTGATGTCTTGGTCCAGTCTTTTATTAGGAAGGAGGCACTTGTTCACTTCTTTGCTCCTGCTCTATTCATTCAAGTCCCTGAAACCGCATCATCATCAGAGCCGCGCTTGGACCTCTGCTATACTTGTCCATCCACAACCTCGCATAAATCAATGAATCGAACATGTACTATGACCTTGTCCCGATTTCTTTTTTTCTAACGAACGGCAATCTTTTCCGATCCTTTTTCTCCTTCTTTCCCGAATATCTCATAGCCACGCGCATTTCCATGCGTCTCCCGTCGCTTAGCAGCAGGTGGGAAGCAAGGCTGAACGACCGAGGCCGCCATCCAATTCTTGCAATCATGTAAGACAAAGAACATGGAGGCTAACATACAGCTGAAAACACCGGAAACCCGTGTTTCGATATTGCTCGGCCTATCATATCTCCCATCACACCCGTCTGCACAGTACGGTGCTACTGTAATATGTGATCTCAGAACACGCGCTTGTCGACACTTGTGGATAAATTCCATGCAGACGTCTACTACCATCAACATCTAGATTCTACACAGAGCTTGAAGCCCCTCCTTTGTCTTGGAGTTATACTCCTTAACTAAGCCTGCAATTTGCTTGAACTCCGGCACCGAAGCGTCTCCCATGCACTCGTACAGCCAGGACTCGCTAGTGGTCACAACAGCGCCCTCAGCTCTCAATCTCGCCAAAGCGATGGGAACCTCCTCCTTATTGCAGCTACTGACCCCGTCGGCAATGATGTAAACCTTATGACCTTCTTTGAGCAGGTCAAGCGTTGTCTGTGTGACGCAAATATGGCTCTCGATGCCGACGATGATGACCTCTCTTGCCTCACCACCAAGCTTCTTGAAAGCATCGCGGATCTCTGGCACAAACATCGAGAAGGCGCTCTTGTCGACGTGAGCGTGTGTCTTGATACCGTCTGGGCTATCGAGGCCAAGCTCGCTGCATGTCTCTCCAAGTTTGGCTCGGAGTTGGGTTGTTGCGAATACGGGAATGTCGAGGATCCGGCAGGCTTTGAGTAGCTTCTGTGTCGTGGTGATTACACGCCCATATTCGTGAATAGCTGAGCGAAATTTCTCTTGAAGATCACAAATGCTATCAACAGTATCAGCGGATAGAACGTTGAATAGGGCACAAGGCCCAACCACCCGAATGGTCTTACAAGAGGGCTGGCTTTACTGTATGCACGTCAGTCAAAGTACAACGTCATAATCGAGTGGGATATGGGATACCTACCTAATCTTCGAGTGGCAGCCATGTTGGAATTCCAGTTTCTCCAATATAGTATCAATATGTTGTTTGAACACTGACGAGTGACACAGTTGGTCTTTGAAGTTCTATTCGCTGTCGGGAGATTGATGACCTCCTCGTGGTTTCCCTTTGACCCGGCCTCCCCACATTCAAGCCGAAGCCGCTCCTGCACATTGAACGTTTGAATTGCGGGAGGCTTCTGGTCCCTGTGAAACGTACAGTATAAAGTCAACCTGAAACATGCAATTGAAATTAGAACGATTGTACCAGGATTGCGCTGAAGGTAGAGAAAGGAAATGGCCAGTGTTGCATTGATAGAAAGTTGATTGAAAGAGCCTTGTTCAAAGTCAAGACCAGCAGCAGTAATAAGCATAGGCTCTCAGGTATCTCTCAGGTCGTGACGGTTATGAAAACCGCATGATAATAACTCAAGTGCCTTCCTCCATGTGCACTCGCACGTCACGCCATCTCTACTTCTGCATCATGAGCTGAACAAACTCGTTGTCTGTACATCTGCGTTAGCACAGTCCGCGTGGCAGGTGATTTGTTGTAAACTCACAGTCGATTCTGCCATCGCCATCCTGGTCGGCCTCTCTGATCATCTCATCAACCTCGTCGTCGGTCAACTTCTCGCCAATCGAGGTCATGACATGGCGAAGCTCGGCGGCCGAGATAAAACCGTTGTTGTCGCGATCAAAGACCTTGAAGGCCTCTCTGATCTCTTCCTCGGAGTCGGTGTCCTTCATCTTGCGGGCCATCATGGTCAAGAATTCTGCAGAGAACAGACCGTTAGCTTCCTAAGTCGTGCAATGGCGGTCTTAGGGTCGACTAACCAGGGAAGTCAATGGTTCCGTTGTTGTCGGCATCCACCTCGTTGATCATGTCCTGAAGCTCCGACTCGCTAGGGTTTTGGCCGAGAGAGCGCATGACGGTGCCCAACTCCTTGGTGGTGATCTGACCTGCGCGACATGGTTAATATGGGCTGACTTTACACGGCTGTGATCGGGGTTCTGAGGTGGGAGGATCTAGACGGAGCTCGGAAGGAAGGAGGGATCAGACTGCATACCATCGCCATCCTTGTCCTGTTATTGAGTTAGCACTACTGTGACAGCTATAGGAGTTGGGCGCGCAGATGAGCAGGCCTCGTTGCGGAGGCTGGTATGGATGGACCGAGGACTTACAAAGAGAGAAAAGGCTTCCTTGAATTCAGAGACTTGCTCTTCGGTAAGCGAGTCGGCCTGCGAACAGAGTCAGCAAGTGCAATGGCGGTAGAGGGCAGCAGCAACAGCTTCAACAGGCGCCTCCTGACGATGGCGGGGCTGCGTGGCTGACAAGGGGTTGAGATACCATTTTTGCGGTATTCGGTGTGAAGAGGAATGTGTCGGTAGGTGGTTTGAAGGGCGAATGATGTTTCGAAGTGGTATGCGACCAGGCCAAGAAGTGAAGAAGAGGTGGTTCGCGGAGAGAAGAGAGATTCCAGGTCCAGAATGCTTGAGATTCAGGGTCGTTTCGGCTGAGCTCGTCCACCACGTCAGCCTTGAAGCACCCTGCCCTCCCCACTCAAGGTGCAAGCATCCACTTGTACTCTAATGCCACCGTAACACAACAACCTGTTTCCACCTGTGTTGCTGCCGCCGTCTCGACTTCCATGTTGATCCGACTCTTTCCATAAACGCGCATCATGTGGCGCGACAGAACAAACCTGTACTTGACCCCAACCTGACTATTCATCACCAGCGCGAGCTGACCGTCTCCCTCTGTAGCTTTATCTCCTATCGCCAATCATATTCACATCATCCTACCACCAAAAAGTCGCGAATTGCTGGAGGCTTCGGAGACAATGGCGAATCCGAGGAGACTCGCGGACTCATGTCTGCCGGTGCTTTCGACGACGGAGATGCAGTAATTGAGATGGATCGCCTACCGCCGCGCTGGCTGGACGTGCAGGACCAAGTCACCGAATGGTTAGACAACATCACAAAACAAATGAAAAAGCTGGACCAATTGCTCCAGAAACACGTGCTACCAGGATTCGACGATGAGCAGGTCAAGAGAAGGGAAGAGCGTGAGATCGAGGCCATGACCCAAGAGATCACTAGAGGCTTTCAAACCTGTCAACGAGCAATCCGTCGCATTGACAATATGGTCAAAGAATCGCAACAAACTGGAAGCCTGAGTAGAGGAGAGGAGACAATGGCTCAGAATCTCAAGGTCTCCCTGGCCACAAGAGTGGGAGACAGCAGTGCACTGTTTCGTAAGAAGCAGTCTGCATATCTGAAGAGTACGTTCTATCAACTGACTTTAGAAGACGTGATGAGCATGACTGACATCGACCACAGAACTACGTGCACTCGGTGGCATGAATTCACCCCTAGACCGTGCTGCGTCACCTGTCCAGAACCCATACACCGATCCCTCCCTCATGGACTCTGAGATCGATCGCAGCTCAGCACAAACAACTCTCCTACAGACCAAGCAAAAACAGCGCTCTACTGGTTTACACGATTCGACCATTGCTCAACGGGAGCGCGAGATCGAAGACATTGCGCAAGGCATCATCGATCTGTCCAACATATTCCAGGAATTACAGACCATGGTCATCGATCAAGGAAGCATGCTGGACCGCATTGATTACAACGTCGAGAACATGGCTGTCGAAGTCAAACAAGCGGAGAAGGAGTTGAAAGTCGCTACTGGATACCAGAAGAAATCGACCAAGCGAAAGATCATCTTATTGCTGGTGCTCATCGTTGCCGGCATGTTTATTCTGCTGATGATCAAACCTAAAAGCCGAAGCAGTCCGGCCGTTACCCCTGCACCCGCGCCTGTTACTCCGACAGAACCAGAGCCAGCTATAAGACCCCCTGGACGTTTACGACGAAATGTGGTCTGGGACGAGCTCATAGGTACTAGGAAAGACTGGAGAAGGCGGAAGCGAACAACCATCGGATTAAAGGACCTTTAATAATTAGTAATGCTATACATTTCATAGCAATCCTGCTTTTATTGCATGTTCGTCATCTGAAGCCTCCTTGATAGCTTCAAACATTTTTCCGGAAGTCATCAGCGTTCTGGACGCATTGCCTCGCCATCTCCGTCTGCTCGTCGGTCTGGCAGATCAGGACCTTGTGCTTGGATCCGCTCTTCGAGATATCCACCACTTCCTTGTCTTCGGGCTTCTTGTTCTTTTCCTCGTCAAGCTCGAAGCCGACACAGGCCAGCTGCTTAACCACGCGAGCGCGTAGTTGACTTCCCTTCTCACCAATACCACCAGCAAATACTAGAGCATCGAGCTTGCCACCCATCTTGACGTAGTATCCACCCACGAAATTCAAAATCTTGTCGACAAACAGATTGAAGGCGAGTTGGCAGTTCTTGTCACCTTCCTCTGCCTTTGAGCTGATCACGCCAAAGTCAGTCGTGCCGGCGATAGCGTTCCATCCACTCTTCTTGTTCAAGATTTCCTCAGCCTCGGTGATGTGCAGATCCTTAGTGCTGCTGCGGCTAGGCTTTCCAGCGCTGTGCGTAAAGTGGAAGATCAGACTGGGGTCGACAGAACCTGATCGGGTCGCACCTGGAAGACCGGCCAAAGGTGTCAGACCCATGGTGGTGTCGAAGGACTTGCCGTCAACAATGGAGCATGCAGAAGCACCACTGCCCAGGTGCAGAGCAATGATGTTCAGTGAATCGACGGGCTTGTTCAAAGATTCGGCCACGGATCTGGCAATGAATGCATATGAGAGACCGTGGAAACCATACTTGCGAAGCTTGTTGAGCTTCGCTCTCTCTTGGTCGATGGGGTATGTTCGGATATGCTCTGGAATCTGAAAGGCACAATAATTAGACTTTGTTCATGCCTTGCTATGAGGCTGAACTTACAGTTGAGTGGAATGCAGAATCGAAGAAGGCGATGTTGGTTGCCTTTGGTAGTTGCTCGTGAACAGCTTTGACGATAGTCAAGGCACCTGCGTTATGGCTGTATCGCTAGTCAGTCTTGTGGATCAGGTTTCAAAAGAAAATGATTCTTACAGAGGTGCCAGATCAGAAAGCTCTTCGATGTGGTGGTAAGTCTCTTTGTCAATTCTTGTAGGTTTGTCGAAGTCTCCTCCGTGGACAACTCTGTGGCATGCAAATTCAATATCTTCCTTGTTCTTAAGGTCCGGCAAGTCGTCATCATTTAGAAGGTGTTCGAGGATGTACTTGAATGCGTCCTCTTGAGAACTAACACCTTCGATCTCCTTGCCCTTGATCTTGTGGTCTCCACGTTTATAGGTAAGAGTCGAAGGAGGGGCAGTCAGTCCATCGATAGACACTTCGGCAAGCTGAGAGGGCTCAGCGTCCTTGGAGCTTCCTCTGAAAACAGAGACCTTGACGGAAGATGAGCCAGCATTGATTGAGAGGATGAGTTTGGCCATCTTGTCGTGATGATTTCTTCTGAGGTGCAAATGTGGGTGCTCGGAAAGTGTTTTTGAGTGAGCATCTCAACTGTTTTCGAGCTCACTGTCGCTGCATGATAGTATGACGCAACTTCGGGAGTCGGATGATTTTCCGCGCTATCCGGAGTTTGTTGCGTCTAGACTTGCCTTGCTTCAATTTTTGAGTGCACTTTTTGCGACCTCAAGTCCTTTCTTCCTGAGTAGTCCTAGCCTCGACATTTTACAAATGATACTGAGCAGTGTGGAAATCAGGCAAGAGCTAGCCGTGACGCATTTTCACGAATATTGACTCCATCTCAAAGACTCCAGTTAAGGGCATCAACTACATGCAATATCACGAGAGAGGCCATTTCTAGCGCCAGTAAGATACAGATGCGTAACATGATGACAGCCGGAAGTCCACTGCTTGAACATCGAGCTAGCAACTCAAGACGGACGAGATGTGGTATTCCAATATCCAATTATGACTGCGCTGAGCACACCACAACCAAAGAAGCCAGCGTAATTGCTGGATGAGCATCGACTCTAATACGTGACCGCTGCACGAACAACATGTTTACGTTTGCTCAAATAGTCAACACGGACAGGCAGGGATCTATCAGCGGACCTTCGCACTAGATTCTTCATGTCACTTCGACAGAGTCAGGCCTCAACTCAGATCTCGAATTTGCGTAGGTGACGTCTGCAGCTAAAACAGCTGACAGTTGCGTTCTGTCTTCGTTTCAGACAGTTTCGAGATCTGGACCTGGTCTGAGCGATCGTTCCGAATTGCTGTTCACACACGTCATGCTTGATGCATTCGATACATGCGTCCAGCACACCTCGAGGTGGAGGAAACAACAAAGGTAGAAAATACTCCCTTGTGGAGTCCACAGCAATGGTGAAATATACACTCGGCGAGAGGGTACCTGCCTTAGTTTGACACGATGGCACGGTTGCAGATGATAGTTTCAGCTTAGTGGTGATCATTATGTTCCTTTATGAAGTGTGCTTTCGGCTGCAGAGCTCGGTATCACAACCATGGCGTTTACGGCTGGGAAGCGGCTCGTCAAAATTGACAAGGTTAGATACGTTGGCTTATTGGGCTTGATAGGCCAAGCCCGTCAATATTTTCAGAGACCCAAGGGCAGGGGGTTAAGAGCAGATGTTGCGGGGATTTAAGGTTGGAAGCTAGCGCAGGCGAGGGGTTCTAGGAGAGGGTAGAAGCATGAAGCAAAAGAACAAGACTGAAGAGAAGAGTTGGCTAATAGCTGTCAAACGATGACTTGCACGTCTATACCGACTTAGCCTGAAGGTCAATTAAGCAGAAGCATATACGATACGAGGGCGAGATTAGATGCGACATGGATAAGAGATGAGGCACTGGCGCAACACGTCGAATCAAGTTTAATGAGGCTGGACTAACAAAAGTTAGTGCCTTCGCGTCTTCTGGGGTCGGCCGCGTGCTCGTCTCGGACTCGAGACGGCATGAATCTCGCATGTCGCAGATGTCATTCATGGATGATGGAAGTGGAAGAAGTGCAGGCAGATAGAAGAACGTTTGTCAGTTGCGCAGGCGATGCAGAAGCGAAGAAAGGGTCTGCTGCAGCAACACAGCGAGTTGGACAACGGGTTTACTGGCGTTGGCCGGGCTGCCACGAGGGTCGTTGGTGCGGAGAGGGAACATGAAGTAAAGAGTGAAAGCTACAGTGGTTAGGCCTGCCTCGATGCGCGCCACAAGTTAGCCCCCTCTCCATTCGATCCCACGAACGACGTGCTGGTTGCGCCGTGTCTTGCGACGAACATCTTCTTTCCGTCTGCTCTCCAAGCTCCTTCCTTCTTCCCATTCTCAGCTTCTCCTGCTGCGCCACCATCCTCCTTGATTCTTACCTCGAGCGCATAAGCGCAGAGACGACACTCGCTCTGGAGCAGGAGCACATTTACACCCACACTTACACTACCATTAATACCACTATCGCTGTCGGCCTCGCCTTATAGACATCGCATACCAAGTCGCCCATCATGTTGCGGCCAGCGACTCCGCTCTCGATTCTGTTCTTCATCGCCTTTGTCCTGTTGCTGCTGAGCACACTTTCGACGCCCATTATTCAGGCCATCCCTTTGGCTCAATTCGATGGTGTCGACTTTGGAGTCTTTGGTTATTGCCAGAATGGAAAATGTAGTGGCATGAGAGTAGGATACGACACAGGTACGCCGAGCCCAGCCAACTGCGCCAACTGCTCTCTCTAACTCGACTTGTAGACAAACTCTTCTCAGCCGCCGACAACAATGAGTTCTCATTGCCCTCGAGCACGCGAGCCTCGCTTTCGTCCATCCTCATCGTCCACCCTGTCGCGGCCCTCTTGACGCTCATTTGCTTCGCATTGGCAGTCGCTGCTCACTTCCACTCGCCTGCTCACTCTCCTCGCTACCTCCTGGCTCTGCTCATTCTGACATTCCCCACCCTGCTGGTCGCCCTTTTGGCCTTCCTGGTCGACATTCTTCTTTTCGTTCCACACATGCAGTGGGGAGGATGGATCGTCCTAGCAGCCACCATCCTCATCATCGCTTCAGGCGTTGTCACCTGCGCCATGCGAAGAACCCTGGTGTCAAGAAAGGCACGCAAGAAGCGTATCGCCGAGAACGCCGAGATGAATGGTGCCAACTATTACAACAACCTGCAGAACGAGCGTTTGATGGCCGACGAATTGCCCAGAGCGGACAGCCCTCCTCCCATGAACGGCTCTTTCGACAACTCCAAGGGTCCTCAATTCGCTTCCTTCGAGACCAAGAGTAACGAAAGAAGAAGTGACGACCGCGCCCCACTTAATCCCAGAGCACCATCTCTTACTAGTAATGGTACAGCTCCCAGCGCACGCCCTATGGAGGATGAGCTTCCCCCTATGCCCGTTCAACCCTCGGACCCTTACAACATGCAGCACACCACCAACCCTCCCATGTTGATGCATCAAACTTCTAACGGTACTCTTGAATCTCAAAACTCCAACCGCATGGGACCTCCTCCTCCTGGCTACGGCCGTGGTAGAGGCGGCGGCTATCCACCTCGCGGCGGCTACGGTCCCCCTCCTAGAGGCGGGTTCGCTCCCCGTGGCTCTTATGGTCCTGGTCCCAGAGGTGGTTACGGTCCTGGCAGAGGCGGTCCTCAGGGTATGAGAGGTCCTCCTCCTCCTGGCTGGAACGGTCCGCAAGGCAGAGGAATGGGTCCTGGTCCCGGTCCTGGCCCAATAGCTGGTCCGATAATGGGCCGTGGCCAGCGTGGTCCTCCTCCTGGTTATAGTAACGATCCCCTGCCTCCCCCTGGTGTTGGTCCCTTCCCTCGTAGAAATGGCTCTCCTGAGGATCCTGTCAATGGTGAAATCATCGGTCAAGCTATCGAGATGGATGAGAGAACTGGAAGCCCTGCAATCAACTCGCCTATTCGCTACGGTGACCACGAAATGCCTGGAATGGTTGGTGTAGCCCAACCGCTGCCCCGCCCGCGCCGAGACATCACTCCCGTCAACCAAAGACAGCCAAGTGGAGGTGAACCCGTCACTCCTTCAAGCATCTACTCTGAATCGTAAGTCGGTTGAAACGATTTGACAGATCTGGTCTAACATCACTCGCAGTACATATGTTCAACCAAGAGTAGGCTGGGACGCACCTCCTCTTCCGAGGCACGTCCCTGCACCAATGAACAACATGCAATCTGCCCCTCCGCTCTCGCCTGTCCAAGCATCGCCAACATCACGTCGCAATCGTGCTGGCTCTGAGTCGTACTATGAAGACGTTGATCCTCGCTTTGCTGCCGACGAACCGTCTGTGGTTGGTGTGCCAACAAGTTTGACCCCTGGACCTCCGATCCCAACTGTGCGCCACCCTTCGCCTGATCACCTGCGTGTTGGCCAGGATCACGATGGACCGTCGTTGGAGAGGGATAGCTCGTACGAGAACATGGCCGAGGGCGCACTTTCTCCTGCCATGTCTGACACCAGCAACTTCACTTCGGTAAGTCAGCGTGGTGTGAACCCCAACTGGCGTCCACCTCCGGGCTACGGCCCCGGTCCTGGTCCGGTCCCTGGTCCATCTCAACAGCGCAGGAACGAACGAAATGATATGATCCTTGGGCAAAATCCAGACTTCATGTTGCCTGGCATGCGCGGTCCATCACGGGGTGGACGCGGCAGGGGAATGCCCCGTCCCAACAACCCGAACGGACTCACACCCCCTGGTCGTTACCCGAGCGAGATGTAAGGCTTTTGCTGCCGAATAATGTTTTATGTACTTTTACCTTTCTGAACGACGGGGCTGGCCTTTTATTCGATTCTAGACGTACACCTCTTTTTTTCGGGTCGGGTGTTTTTGATGGATTGAAGACGAAGAGGTATTTTCGAGACAATAGTGAATGGTTAGCCATCCTGCTTTATTACCTTGCGGACATGATTTGGTGTCCGCTAATGATAACAAAAAGTACAATGCATCTGCGACGAACATGACGAATGGATGACTGGACATGTAGGGTCGGTGAACTGCAACATTACTTTGATAACATAGATCTCAATCAAGACGACTTTGAAGTAATCCATTAGAATATGTGCACTTTCGACCATGTCCTGTGAAAGGGACGTCCCCAGCAACCGTAAAGAGCAAAGTTGCGAGGCTGGGTCATCATGTTGTTCATCGTGTTCACGCTTCTTCAAACAAACATAGGGACGAAGAAAACAGGTCAGTTTCGGAACAGTTCATACGACTTTGTCTGGTAAAGGGCCATGCAGACACCATTTATCGTTTCTCCCTCTTTGTCTTCTCGTTGTGGACAGCCAGATGAAGTTTTGTCATTTTCTTCATATCGTGTTCCCTCCCGGCAGAGGGCAAGGGCTACCATGAACCAGTAAGAAGAATCCCATCATTTTTTTTTTGTGCAAAAAGAAAAATTCATTGCCCTAATGCCGGATAAAAAGTAAGGGAAACTCCTCTGAATTCGATAGCCATAGCCCCCCCCCAATCAACAACTAGCAAAGCCAACAAGGGCGCCTTTTTGGTTTTTTTACTCATTGATCAACTCCGTCCTCGTTTCTTCGAAGGGCGTAGTCATCGTTTAGGCGGATGCGGCGGTGGGGCCACGGGCGCCCTTGGGGGTGCCGGTGCGGAATCCGTTGCTGAACTTGCGGTTGACGAGCTTCAATGAGCGCATGCGGCCGGTACCGGTGGTCTTTCTTCTCTTGGCCTTCTCGCCCCAGTTGACTGTATCGCTTTATGTTAGAATGGGTGTTCTCGGAATGGAAGAAGTATGTAGATTCGAGGTGTGCGGGGGGTGGGGTGTTGATAGGTGTCGCAGAGATGTCGATTCATGTTTCGTTGTAGGCCTTCAAGGCATTGGCGGAGGTGTAGTGATCGGAGGAGAGGTATGTATTGGGTCGGAACGTACACTTTCTGATGCTAGCGCTGGGGTAGCCGCAGTTGGAGCAGGTGTGCTTCTGGACGTGGAGAGAGCGAGAGCCTGTATATTGATCGTTCCGTCAGCATTTCTGTGGATCCGAGAGATTGGTGGTCGCCGTCGTTCGGTCGTCGTGGGAGAGAAAGAGTTGCATACCGCAGCGTCTGCACAGAACGTGCGTCTTGTTGTGGCGCTTGCCGAAAGATCCAGTACCCTTGGCTGCGCGCAATCGTTAGTATCCAGGTCTGTATCGCTCGACAGAATATACGGGCGGCGACTAACTCATTTTGAAGTATCGACTGTGCGGCTGGCTGTGAGAGGGTCGGTCGTTGGTCGCTGGTCGTCTCGAACAAATTCAGAGGTGCGAATTCTGACAGCCTGCCACGGTGCGAGGCCGCTAGGCGGCTTGGCAAGTGCGACGGCATTTGCCGCTCGGCTCGACCATCGCTCTTTCCTGTCGACCATTCACTTTGTGAACATCGATATATTCATGATGTCGCTCCCGATTAATTGAATAGTTTTTCACGTCGAGCCAGCGTCGTCCTTCATTCGCCTTTTCAGAGCTTGCCTCTTACAAGTGATTCAACAATGCCACCTAGCAGGCGCGATGAACCTTCCGATAGGTAACACTGCTTTGCCTTCCGCCTTTACATATAACTCAGAGATCTGGAAGCATCGACTTCTCGATATGATAACTTTTATATTGCTTAGGTATATTTCAATCCATCATGATATTGCGTCCATGAACATCGTAAAGCGTCATCATCACCTCGTGCATCCAACCCAAACCTGCCTCCTCAAGTCTTACAGATCTCATACATGAACTCTCGGAAGTCACTCTTTGTCGCATCCTCGACATCGTGTTCGAGCTCCTTGCGATACTTCTCGACATACTCACGCTTCACACGGGTCAGGTGTGCGGGCTCCCAGTGCACTCGCATCAATCTCGAGATAAGCAACTCGTAACGCAGCTCTTCCTCGCGATTGTGAGAACCAATGTCATCGATGGCGTGGCGAAGGAGCAAAGCGTCTCTGGCTGGGCGGTTGATGGCTCCATTGAGAATATGGCAGATCACTTCTCCCTATTTGATTAGTTAGCATGATTACTTGCAAAGAAGGTGAGATAGCAGGAAAGAGCTGGAGAAAGGCAGCCTGTCCACTTACCACGAGGTTATTACTCTTCCTCAAAGCCTCCCTCGCAAAATTGACCCCATATCTACGCTCATATGCTTTCAACACCTCTCGCAAATGCGCATCGCTCCTTCTGACGACAATCTCCAGCATAGTGCTCTCACCACCTTCTTTGGCTGTCAGACATCTGTTCAAGACCTCAACATCCTTGTCAACATATTGTCTTGGATGAACTTCACTTTCTTCCTGACGTCTGGCCTCGAGGACAATGAGCACAGCTGTTCGGAATTTGTCTGGCTTCAGCTCCTTCTCCATACATCTGGTCAAGTCATCATTATAGCGCTTGTCCTTGAAGGAATCCTTGATCTGTCTGATCTCCGCATTACTACGACCCATCAGACTCTCAATCAACAGCTCGCGACGAGTGTTGTGAGACTGATGCCAGAAGTTTGCCCAATAGCCTTCGCTTTCGTATTTGCCGAGTGCGCAGACGTACACAGCTTTGCCGAAATTGCCCGAGAGTTTCATCTTCATGTGTTTGGCGATGTTGATACCCCGTCCCTGAACCTTGACGTGTTTCTTGTACTCCTTGCGAAGTTCGAGGATTTGGTCATGCGTGAGGTAGGGCAGAATCTTGCAAATCGTGTCGACGTCGATTTTGTGGTGCGAGATTGCCTCATTCAGTGCTAGGGCGTCTTTCTCGGCATCGTACAGTCGTGCTCGCTTCTTCGAATCCTTTGGATGAGACTCGGAGCCAGAACCAACAAAATCGACCTTGCCAGTGCTGCTTCTGGATCGTCTTTGATGCTTGCTGCTTGACGAGGGGCCGGGAGAGAGCGAAGACAGTCTGTCAAGGTCGGTGTCTGAAGATAAATGCATGGGTGCTATCATGGGAGATACTGATTGATAGGTGCCACGATATGCCTCAAGCAAAGGACTCGGGGGTGGAAGATTTCCAGATATGTCCGGTCTATTGCCGCTGACAGACAATCTATCCATACGAACATTCAGCCCGAGGTTGGTCTGCTTGGAGATACCAGGGGTCACGTCGACAGTCTGGGGTCTGACGCTAGATTTCTGAAGCTGCTTTCCACTTGCGCCATGAGGTTGAGTGATGTAGTCATGATGTCCAGCGGGTTGATCGGTCCTAGACTGAGAGTAGGCATACGACTGAGACTGACCCGATGAGGGCTTGGAAGTTGAGTGTGTCTCCTGGGCAGGATAATGATACGAGGTCGAGGTATAGCCTGCCGGAGAAGGTGCACGCTGGCTGCTCACACTACCAGAATGACCCCTTCTCACTTCGGGCAGGGGTAGAGTACCGTACGCCAAGTCGGTGTCACTGTCGTGTGCATCCCTAGACGCAACAGCATACCCAGGCCGTTCATGCGGTGGAAAGTCCTTGTAGTCGCCCATGTCAATCTCCTGTGGTACAGAAGGATAAGGCAGTTGTCCCACTGAGGGGTAAGGTAAAGGCTGTCCCTCGGTACGCGAGCCTCCAGGTTTGATGGTATACTCCTCGTCAAAATCACCCGGCATTGAGGGCATCGCAGGCATGGCTACTACAGGTGAGACGTGACGTGGTACCGAAGCAGGGGTATTGGCGTAAACATATTCTGCAGGCCTCTGAGGCGTAATGTTATGAGTCTTCCTCACAGCGCTATGAGAACGTGAGCGATCACGCCTCGAATGTGATTTGGACCTTGACCGCGACGAGCGGTGGTCTTCAGGCCGCAGAGACATGGTTGCTCTCAAGAACTTTCCACAATCCTAAATTTGACTTGCGGAATACTTCATATGTTGTGGAATCCAGAGCCACAGAAACACAAACAGAGAAAAATCGGCATCAAGTCGATGTTGTTTCGTGGTCCCTTTGTCTTACATGATTTGTTGGGCGAGGTAGGTGATGCGGGGAGCGGTGAAGGATCGCAAGCGCCTTGGGCTTTCGCTTGCGAGATTGACTAGTTGGTTGCACAGATATAGGGACCACACGAATAGTAGAACTAGTTCAGGTCAACGAAGAAATCAAGTAAGGTAAGTGTGTGAATCATGAATTAGTGTATTATTGTACAAAGTAATTATTTCTCCCCATCCATCCCAGTCGTGATCATGAAAGGACGTGAAAAGAAAATAGCAAAGCAGTAATGAGAACATGCAAGCATGCTCATGGGTATCCCAAGGCAGTCTGGCTGCCGATAATCAAGGAATCATCGAAACCATATTCGAGGGTTCAGTGCGAGCGTCGAGACAAAGCAAAGAACAGGTTGTTGTGCGATGCGAGCTTAGACGGTCTCTGCAGTCTGTCCGTTGGTGGCAACACCGTTGTTGGAGTTGGGGTGAACATTGGGACCAGGAGCGCCGACCTTGTCCTTAACAGCAGGGTCCTTCTCATCGTAATCATGGATGTAGAGACCAAGACGGGCAGGGTCGATACCACGGTGACCCCAGATAAGAAGAGCACCAAAGACAGGCTTGGCGAGGAGATCAAGGATGCCGTAGAAGACAGCCTCAGAATCGGGAGAGATAATGTTGCCGCCCTCACAGATACCCCAGGCGACAGGGTAAAGAATCCAGAGGAATGTGGTGAGCGAACCGCACAAGGTGAAAGCCTTGCCAACATCACGGCCGAGGACATTGGCGTGCCGACGACCTTCCCAGACGAGGACCCAGACAACATAGGCGAGTGCGGCGCAACCGAAGACGAAGTAACCCCACTTGTAGGAGCTGCGAACAAGAGCGCCAACGAGACCGGTAACGATCATGACCTCATCGACAAGGATGATGAAGAGGATAGTAGGCCAAGGCATGGCAGCGGTCAACATCAAGTCGAGAAGCAAGAGAGGAGTAGTGATGAACCAGTCGATGTAGCGGACGTAGAAGATCTCACGGTTGATACCACGAACTTCAGGGTCGTTTCTCTGGAATTCGACGTCGATGGGGGTCCAGCCGAGGTTGGAGGCCATAGAGAAGTACGCGATAGCAGCGACCATAGTGATGGCAGCAGTGATGTAGTGGAAGACACGGTGCTGGCGAGGCTTGGTGACACCGAGACCCAGGAAGACAAATGTGGCCATGGTCATGACTGCACAGACAGCCCAGTACCAGTCGGAACCGCGGACGGTGATGGCAATGTCGGAAGACTTTCCATTGACCATGTTGGCTGCAAACAATGTCAGCGCGAGCGCAGAGGCAGAGGATTCTCACAGCAACTTACGGTTGACATTGAGCGCGTCGTTTCTCTTCTGGAGGAAATCCATCTTGAGTGGTGGTGAGGATTAGATATGGAAGCAATGAAATCGCCTGCGATGAAGATGTGTTGATGGAAGATGAAGAACAATCGGGAGGGTGGGTGGTTTATAAAAAGTGTTGGAATGCGGAAGATTCGGCAGGTATCACTTCGTTCATCGTCATGACGAGATCTGGGAAACAACTGCCCTTCACTTCGATCGACCCTTCCCCGTCACTCACAACACGAACGAACCACCACCCACCAAAGTGATCTACGGGTAGTCGCACAGGCCCAACGCTCCGTCGAGAAAACCACTATCGCACTGCAGGATGCCGCCTAGCACAAATTCTCTACCAGCCATTGAGCTCCTGTAGCGCCCGACAGCTCCGAGGAATTCATCACAGCACACGAGTGTAGAGACGCCATTGATTCAAAAACTACGTAAAAGGGACTGCTGGTATTGATGTCATCAATTGTCCTGGGGTTCGGCGTCAACCGTCCTAGTCTTTCACCGGCGCCACAGGCCAACAAGAAGTCCAAGCCCTTTCCGTAGGTCGATCGACAAAGCTTGATTGAACTTCGAGATCTGTTTTCTGCCATCATCACAAATCAGGGTTGCTCGGCATCGACATCAGAATCAGCCATTTGCATCTTATCTCGAGTTTAAGCTTTGCAAAATGAAAACATGACGTATCTCTCCAATCTGCATCTCCGTTTGAGAGCAGGACTTGGACCCCGGACGAATGGTGTGGTGTCAGGCCAACGGCACCTGTATGCAAATTGCAAAGGCGTGGTTCGATTTGGCGGCTGGAAGGGCATGACATATACATGACATGAATCAACCCCTGGTCACAAGCAGTACGTACCTTGTCAATAATCGATTCCTCGTGTGAAGAATTAGTCTTCGATTATTCAATTAACAATTTGTTTGCAATACGATGCAAATTCGTCGCGCATGAAACCGGAATTTTGTACTTGTATTGGCTGTTGATCGCCCACTGTACGGCCGTCGATTCATCGAAGAGCCGAAGATGCCGACGAGGTTGGGTGGATCGTGGAGTGACGAGGTCGGTACAAATTGCCAATTGTCACATGTGCCACCCATCACAAGGATTCACCGCATCGTGACCAGAGCGTGATTTTTGGATCTGTACACCCTCATGAGGCGGCATCCTACGGAAGTAGAGCTGATTCACTTGATTTCGACTCTGCTCAGTGGTGGAACGTGTGGGACCGTGGTGAGTCTCGCGACAACGACTATCCAGCTGGATATTCAAGGGTCGTAGAAGTCTACATCAATGCGAAAAGGTATTACAGAAGTCTATTCGTGAAGAAAATCTAGGGGTCTTCGTGCAAGAACGCTTAAGTTTGCTTGCCGAGGAACATACCAAGCGCAAGCACGAGGAATGCAAGGAGCATATATACAACCCACTCGATCGCAAAAGAGTTTTGGACCTGGTCAAGAGCACCAGTTCGCTGCTTCTCTTGGGACCCGGTTGGCCAGGGGATATTCATGCCAAAGTCCTGGCAAATTTGTTCCGCAACCAACCGACCTCCCGCCAGCACAATGGGTACACCTGTGCCTGGGTGAGCGCTGGCACCAACCATGTAAAGACGCTCAATACTGCCTCCGCTGAAGAGGAGCTCGCCAACTCTTCCAAGAATGCCACCACCAAGGCGCCCGTCTAGCCAGCCACCTCGTCTTGCGCGTGTCGAAGGTCGGAAGGACAGTACATTGAAGAACGAGTGTGATAGACCAAGGATGGCACCGCGGTCGAGGTTGAATGACTCACGCCATGTCATGGGATCGTTGGCAATCTCATGCACAATGAACGGTGTAATATCGACACCAGTGCGTTTAGCAATAGTTGCGAGAATAGTCTTGCGCGCAAGCTCAATCATCTTGGGCCAATCCTGTGTTTCTGATGGCTTGACGCCTTGCGCCGATTTGGAGCTTGTCAACTTTTCGCCAGAATTGCCCTGCTGGATCTCACCAGTGGTTGCAGTAGAGACATTCGTGGGGTTCTCATTCTCACCAAGGAGGTGACCGACTGGTACCAGTACGACGACTGATTCTTTGCCTTCGGGAGCAGCTGTGGGATCCGGCCGACTGGGGATGTTCACGTAGAAACTTGGTTCGTTTGGGATCAGATTCTTCTTGAAGATGGAATCGAAGCTCTCCTTGTACTCGTCCGCCAGGAAGATGTTGTGAGCGTTCAGCTCCGGTATCTTGCGATCCAATGCCCAGTAGAAGGATATACTACTGCAGGAAGTTTCGCGATTGGCTAATGATTCTGCGTATGGAGTAGGTGGTAAGAAGTTGTTGTATGCATAGACCAAGTCAGTGTTGTTCACGACCACATCGGCGGATAGAGTCTCGCCATTGGCAAGGACAACACCTGTGGCCCGTCGACCGTCGGGAGAAAGAGTGATCTTGGAGATTGGAGTCGAAAGTCTGTAGGTTACACCAAAACGCTCGCCAATCTTGACGAGCGCATCGATGACCTTGTGGAAGCCTCCAACTGGATACCAGATGCCCTCAGTCAACTCTGTGTATTGCAAAAGACTGTACGTTCCTGGAGCGTCGAACGGACTCATGCCCATGTACATGCTCGCAAAAGTAAAGACGCGACGCAGCCTCTCGGTCCAGAAGTATTTAGAAGCACGACTGTAGATGCTCTCGAAAGGGTGCAATTCGAAAACGCGACCAAGGAAGCTAGGGCGCAGCATAGAGGTAATGCTGGTGAAGTTGCGCGACAAGACATGCTCGACACTGAGTTCGTAGTGGCTGTGGGCTTCTTTCAGGAACGAGAGGTATCTTGAGTATCCGTCCTTACCTTCCCACTTCTCTACCTGCTCCTTCATCAAGGCCAGATCGGTCGAGAGCTGGAACTTCTCTCCGTCGCCGAACCACATGTTATAGTTGGGCTCGCACTTGACGATGTGTACTCCTTCGGCTTCCAGAGTTGTGTCGAGGTCGGCAAATGTCTTGTGAAAGAGACGAGGCAGGAGGAGAAGAGAGGGACCTTGGTCAAATCGCTGGAATGTTGTCGTCAGTCGGCTGTGGAGATATACGGAAGGCAGGCTGTAGCAGTACGCACCCAACCCTCATGATGTAAGAGAGAGCAACGACCTCCGGTGAAGTCGTTCTTTTCCAAGACAGTGACCTTGAAGCCCGCCTTTGCAAGTCGTGCGGCGGTTGAAACACCTCCGGCTCCAGCGCCTGTAGTAGCATGCATTCATCAGTATCTTGTGCTCGCAGGCGACGTCTCGCAGTGCGTACCTATGACAATGGCTGTCCTTTGGTTGGTGTTCCCACTCATGGCCGAATTTGAGGATTGATGTGCCTACCACGAGGGACTGGGCAGGTAACAGTAAGCTGCTACATGGTGGAAAGCAGATAATGTCCAAGCATTCAACATGGCAACGCCGGAACGCCCATCGCCCATCGCCCGCATGCTCGTGGTTTGCATGAGCCAGCCCCACCCATCAGGCGACGGTCCGAGCTTCCATCATCGGAGCTAATCTACATGTCAAAACTGTATCACCATATCACGAGTCGATCCGCCATGATCCATCGTCGTCAGGTCATACTATCGTGACCTAGCAGAAATTACATTATGTATATGCATATGAACTGGGTATCTCTGCTTTTGTGTGCTACTGCAGTGCTTTCCAAGCCACTGCCAGTCTTCGCCATCCGCCTACTGTTGCCTTTCCTTTCGTGACCCTGTAGCCCGGCTGTCTCAAGGTCCGTCCAATCTCCATGTAACTCTCGGTAGCGACGCGCATGGGTCCGCGCACTTCTGAAGGGAGCTTGTCGATAGCATCGCGTGAGTCTTCGTACAACGCGAACGATCGGTCCAATAGACGGTGTCTCAATCGTTCCAGCTTGGTTATGAATATTTGATCTTCAGGGCCAAGTGTGGACTTGCCGTCCAATATCGTGAACACTTGGATGGCTTGTTCAGGGGTCAAGTTCTCCTCCTTCAGCCAATTGGTCGGCAGGTAGACGCGCTGTAGTAGAGCATCCGTGCCGATGTCGCGGGCAATGTTCGTGTACTGAAGTGCTATTCCCATGGTGTTTCCGGCATCCAGGATCTTTTCTTGTTGGACTTTAGATACCTCGTCCGGGTAGTGGAAGAACACGAGCTCAATGCACATGGCAGCCACTGTACCGGCAACCCGTGACGAATATATGTCCAAATCGTATTCTGACTTTATTGGGAAAGCAGAAGGCTTGGCTCCCTTGCTCGTTTGGAAGCCTAGGTCCATCTCGAAGCCTTTAAGAAGATCATAGAGATTTTTCGAAGAAAGACGTCCGGTAGGGAGTTGGAGCAAGGCGGTGTGGGTGTTGCGTGGGAATTCAGTAACGACATGTCGGACAACGCTTCCAACATTCTGATCGTGCGCCATTGGATCCTTGGCTTTGTAGGAGAGATCCAGGAAAGTACGGAGGTGCTTAATCCATTTACGCGCCTCAAGAGGCGAGGCGGCATTATCGACAAGATCGTCAGCTACACGGCAGAAAGAGTACAAAACAATCAAGTCTACTCTCAGACGGCTAGAAAACGCTGCGCTGGCCAGAAAGAAGCTTCGGCTTTTCTTCTCGAGACGATCAACAGCTTGCGCGAGACCTTCAATGCGATCTTCATCATAGGCTCCAGCCGGGAGTAGGAGGGCCTTGACCAACAGCATAGGTGAAGGGAGTGCCGGTACCGAAGGGAAATGCGTGGAGAAAGCATTGAGGATTGCGATTGCATTGTCGAAAGCAACGAGACCAAACACAATCAGAGTATTCGTCAACAGGAAGAAGACAGCCTCTTCAATTTCCAGACCAGGCCAAAGGTGGGTTCCAAGCTTAGTGCCCGATTCGATGACCCAGGTGCCTCGGCGGAGAGCCAATGTATCCACAATCCAGAGGTACAAGGTCGGAAGAAGGATTGGCAGCAGGGTGTTGGTAATGGGCAAACCAAGGATGAATTGGTAAGCCAGCGACCACAGCAAAAGCAAGAATGGGACAGCCCATGCCAGAATCAGGCCCATGTATGTTCCCGCGCCTTCTTCCCTGATAAGGGTTATAGCCTTTTTCATAAGCAGACCAAGCAGAAGCTGACCAGCCAGCTTCATGTACTTCCAACGGTCATTCTTTTCCTGGCGGCGCAAATAGACTGGGTGGAAGGTAGGCTTGCTCAGAAGCAGATACAAGATCGAAGTGTTGTAGGTTTGGATAACAAAGAAGAAGAGCTCCTCTAGAGGAATGTCAAAGACCTTAGGCCCAATGACGGCGTTCTCGGGATAGGACCAGATGCGAGTACGGATCAAGTAGGAGTCCCATGGTGTGGTGGATACAACAGCGATCTAAGGGGTAGTGAGATTGGCGCAGTGCAAGAGCGAAGTCGGGGATCATACGGTGATGAGGAAGAGGATCTTGTAGACATCCAGACGGGTCAACAGAGGACGGTAGAGGAGAGTCAAGGCGATTGCCGGGGGAATCGTGTACTTGACGTGCCTAGGCGGGGATCAGTACGAGTACTCGCGTCAACGTGGACAGCATGAGGAGAGAGAATTGACTCACACGAGCGCATAGTCATAGCCCATGGTATCGAACAATTGCTAAACCAACGACTATCGCAGGGCCATCAGACAAAAGAGAGTCAGGGTGAAGTTGCGACTCTGGCAGCCCACAAGTTGGTTCGGATGCTGGCGCGAAGAGGAAGGCCGATGGAAAACGCCTTGTCTCGGCAAGCCTTTCCCATCGGCGATTTCAGCCTTCGGCAGGCACGGTCGCTTGCCATGATCTTGGATGTTTGCTCAAGTATTTGGCGATCCGAGCCGCCGGTCCCAGACGTTCCTGTTCCGCATGGGCCGCCTATGATGCACACCGATGTCATGGGAGCTGTCAAGATCACGGATCGTGCTCACTGCTTGGTGCGAGGTGGGTGACGAGCACCACACGTACTTGGTTTTCACGGGCGCTTAGTCCGATCATGCCATCGCTATTCGTATCCTGACTACCGAGTCTGCTCTGTCCTACAAGCCTTTTTGACATCTCGAGTGCCAACTCCCATGCCTGAGCTTTGTCCTGGCAATCAATCACGTCTCGTAGACTGCTAGCCAATACTGCGAGGACATGCCTTTCTTTGCGAAAAAGAAGAGTCCGCCACAGCACAAACACGCGTATGTTTACCTACGAAACCTTGTTCCTTTGCCTCTAGCATTGACTGATTCTTGAATAGCTATCTCTCTGGCAACTTCGCGCCTATCAACCAGACTCTCCCACTGACCAAATGTACATATGAAGGCGACATTCCCTGTGAGCTTGCAGGTGGTGAATATGTCCGCAATGGCGGCAACCCTGTGTCCAACGAAGACCTTGGTCGCGATGCCCACTGGTTCGACGGCGATGGCATGCTGAGCGGCGTCTCATTCACCAGGCAGCCAGATGGTTCTGTCCAACCCGAGTTCGTCAATCAGTACATCCTGACCGATATCTTCCTCTCCACTGTCGCCTCTTCACGCCTGCGTTCGCCCATCTTGCCCAGCATTGCGACCTTAGTCAACCCCTTGGCATCTCTCTTCACCATCGTACTACGCATTCTACGCACTATCGTGCTTGTCGTCCTGTCCTTCCTGCCAGGCTCTACTCGCGCCATCAAGAGAATCAGTGTTGCCAACACTGCCATCCTATACCATGACGGCAGAGCATTGGCCACATGCGAGAGCGGTCCCCCCATGCGCATCGCCCTTCCTGGACTAGAGACTGTTGGTTGGTACGATGGCAACCGTGCAGAGGGCGAGCCCGAAGCTCATGATAAGAATGACCCTTCCTTCTCTGGCAGTGGTTTACTCGGCTTCATGCGTGAATGGACTACCGCTCACCCCAAGGTCGACCCAACTACTAAGGAGATGATGCTTTTCCATTCAACCTTCTTCCCTCCTTACGTTCAGTATTCTATCATTCCGCAAGCTTCTTCCCGTTCCGACTCGAACAAAGGGATGGTGCAACGTCCTGTACCTGGTATCACTGGTGCCAAAATGATGCACGACTTTGGTGTGTCTCTCAAGCACACTATAATCATGGACCTTCCTCTTTCTCTCGATCCTCTTAACTTGGCTAGAAATAAGCCTGTCATCGACTATGACGCTACAAAGCCTGCGCGCTTTGGTGTCTTCCCTCGACACAATCCAGAGCAGGTCAAGTACTTCGAGACGACCGCTTGCTGTATCTTTCACACTGCCAACGCTTGGGATGACTTTGACGCTTCTGGTCAGGTCGAGACAGTTCACCTCTTGACTTGCAGATTAACTTCTGCTTGCCTGGTATTTAGCGCTGGCAATATTGCCGCACCTCAGCCTACAAAATCAACTGTGAAGGCTGTCAAGAAGAAGATGCCCTTCTTCTCAAAGTACGACGCTGATGAACAATGCTTGTTTGAGGGAGCACCAGACCTTGAGTCACCTCGTCTGGAGCGTGAGCCTTTGATTAAGATGACAGCGGATGGTCATGCCACCGCTGCTTATTCAGACGAGGCTGAAGAGATCCCTGAAGAAGATGATCAATGCCGTCTGTATCACTACGCATTCTCTCTCAAATCTTCGCAGATCACTGCTCAATACGCGCTGTCAGCCATCTCGTTCGAGTTCCCCTCGGTCCATCCTGACCTTGACATGCAAGAAGCTCGCTACGTCTATGGATGCAGTACAACAGTTTCATCCTTCAACGCAGCGCTGGGTCGCTCCGTTAAGATTGATGCACTTGCCAAAGTCGACACCAAGACATTGATTCAGAAGGGCGATCGATTGATGAACTTGGGAAAGCTTGAACCTGTCACGGGCTGCGTTGATACTCGCACCGTTCAAGAGGTCATTGACAGCCCTCTGGAGAATGACCCAATTCAAGTCTTCCGTATGCCTGCTGGTTGGTTCGCTCAGGAGCCCAGATTCGTCCCACGCAAGGCCGTTGCTGGACAGACATTGGCAGAAGATGACGGTTATCTTCTCACCTATGCCTTTGACGAGTCCCAGCTCCGCACAGATGGAGAGGTTCCCTCCGACACGGACGCTGCTAGCCGAGCAAAGAGTGAACTCTGGATCATCGACGCCAAGGACATGAGCACAGTTGTTGGTAGAGTAGCACTCCCACAACGTGTTCCTTATGGACTTCACGGCTCTTGGTTCCCTGAAGACGACATACTCGGCCAGAAGGCCATCGATGCTGTTCGCAGCATCAGCGACGCCAAATCTGACCATAATGGAGGCATCTGGATGAACATCAGAGCCTCGATCGAGAGCATGCTCTCTTAATGTTTACACACGCGATAACGAAAGCATCATGAAGGCGTTCTGGGCATATTGGCATAAGTCTTTTAGACATAAAGCAAGCGTTTTTCGGTTTTTTCATTCAGTACATAAGAATACCCATACTGTTCATAGGAATAATACTCTACTACAAGGATCGTCGTCATATACGATCAAATCACGTTCACATGTGAGATTGAAGAGGGAATGTTTGTTTTGAAAGTAATTTGGATTGAAAGACAGGACGTTCATCATCATCAAGTGTCATAATAATCATAAAACTCTATACATCCCCCTCTAAGCGCGGTGCCAGGTAACCAGCCGGCGAGCCCACGAAGGAGACTTCTTGTGCATTGGCTCCACATTGTTGGCGGTGGGGTTGCTAACCGATCTCAGCGCATTGCTCGAACGCGAAGACTTCAACTTCTGAGCCACCTTGCGCCTCAATGGCACCTTGTCCTCATCGTCATCCTCGAAGAAGCTGCCAGTGGGCCATGCAGGGCTGGTAGCCACCAGAGTAGACGAAGTCGAATCTCTACTTCTGTCCTCGGCGTTTCTGGTAGATTTGGGGGAATCCAAAGATACATCTACAGTCTCGCCTGACCAGCGTGATGGAGGTTTGCCGGAGAGACTGGTTTGTTGTTGGGAAGAGGCACTGGTGGTGCGCATGCGAGGTGCTGTTTGAGGACGCTTGGGTGAGGTGGTGGGGGAAGATGTGATGTTTGCGGAAGGTTGAAGGCGGACGGACATGCATGAATCTGAGCGCGAGCGCTCTGATGATGCGAGGGAAGAGGTGCGAGGTCGGAGTTGGCTGTGCATGCTGTGGCGGGAGGTGATGCTGCCGTTGTCGCTGATGACGCTGATGCGTGGTGTTGACGGTTGCTCCTTGGGGAAGAGGGTGTATTGTTGTTGTTGAGGCTGTCTTTGAGGTGATGAAGGAGTGTGTCTTTGAGGTGATGATGGAGTGTGTCTTTGAGGTGATGAGGGAGATTGTCTCTGAGGTGACAAGGGAGCTTGTCTAGGGAGCGATGGACGACGCTGTCTTGGTGGAGACGATGGTGTTCTAGTCTCGTGTGCCGTCTTTGGTCGTTCAGCAGAACGACGAGTGTGTGTGTATGAGGGCTCAGAAGATTGCTCGAGACCAAAGTCAAAGGCAGCCATGGCTCCACCTTGGTTGCATGGTTCTTCTGCCGAGACAACTCTTGATAGAGGAGATTGGTATGATGCTTGGAGGTAGTAGTCCAAGATCATGTGTTCCTCCGAGTCAGACTCTGGGGAGAATGGTCGCTCGAATGGAGGCTCCTCCAGGTACATGGCTTCATGCTTGCGGCGGTGATGAGTGTTGGCTGGAGGAGGGATCACTCTCGGTGTCCTGTATGCGTCGTGTCTCTCAGCCTGAGAGCAAGCACCAGGCAATGGTCGACGTGCCATCGACCTAAGGTTCGGTTGAGACTTGGTCCTCATCTGAGTCTGTTGTGGTTGCCCCGGTATCCTAAGCCTCTCTTCCCTAGGCTGTGGTCTCGCATGGGCGGTACGCATATCGGTAGGATAATTTCTAACGCTCTGCATGTTGTACGTCCTATCGATTACTCGGATGAACGATTGGGGAAGGGGTTCTGTTGCATAAGATATGCCAGGAGGAAGTGACTGGACGATACCCAAGAGTGAAGTGGAAATGAGTATCAAAACAACAAACAGTCGCGGGAATGTAGACTTTTGTTTTGACTCCCATGGGTTATACCTCCTATAAAGGCGAGAGCATTCCCCACCTGTGAACTAGGAAAGGGGATGGAATGTTGAAGCCATGAAGCCAGGGCCCATAACGGCATGCGGGTTGATCGTGAATTTTTCATAGCGATCGTGCATGTTGGTCACTGTGGATTACTGTGGATTGATCTCTGCGACTGCAAGGCTTTGTAGCAAAGTCGGAGGATCAGCTCTAGTTGCAAGGGGTGTTACCTATAGCGAATGATCAGCTCTTGCATCAATATACAGTGACTCGGTACATTCATCAGATGTTCTTCTCACGCAAGGCTTTGTTTTCTTTGCACATGTTGTGAACAGGGGGGTGCGTTCCCTGCATTGTTGACAAAAACCGTCAGAACCGTTAAAGGTAAGAAGGGAGCGAGACCGTTGAAAGGGGGAAGAAACAGGGTGTCTCCCACAGCAGGTAAATCGCTCAACGACATAGCTGCGCGAACTGGTTCGGGGGATTGCATTTGACACGAACTGCACGTCTTTACATGTCCTCGGCACAATCGTGGTCAGTTCTGTCGGCAAACCTATACTCTTGTCTCCTACAGCCTTCGATGCCGTTTCAGGGGAGTTGGGCCTTGAGCTTCAGCTTCATCTCACCGTTGCGTGTTCTCCTCGCTATGCTCGCGAGCATACAACAATGTAACGGAGGTGCACTTGACACACCGCAAGTTCGACCCTTGTTGTGCACTTGTGAAGCCCTGACCTTGTACTTGTCCCTGGCGCTGCACTTCTGCAAGTCAGTGAACCGGAGGCCATCCAGGAGACCGCTGCATGTCAACTGTGCGGGCCGCACACCAGCGTGCAGATGCTTGGGTACTGTGATGTAAGAGGGTAGCCGTATACATGTCTAGCCTTGCATGCTGAGTATGTTTGATAGCTCATGTGCCACAATCCTGACACAGCACCTAGCAAGCAAGATGCTACAAGGCAAAGTGGTAGTTTGGTCAACCGCAAAGCTGTGTTCGTCAATAATTATTCATGTTTGCTTATGACCAACACCAAGAAGAGCGACCAACTGCAGCATTCGGAGCCTTTGGCACTGTCTGAGAGCCTACATGGGATGGCGGACTGTAGGTATCTTTTCGACACCCGAGCGACAGGACCTGCGTATGCTCTTCGTACCTTGCTTACGCATTGCCCGAAAACCCATGACATCGGGATGACCCTGTCTCGAACCTGCGGCCGAGTCTCGATCACACCTCGATGGTGAGAGAACTCCGAATACTCCCATTCGGTGATCAATCTACATTGGCTAGAACGGGAAGGATAGGCTTCTTGTTGGATTCATACAGCAGTCAAGTCAAAAGTGGCTCAACTCAGGCAGCTGGGAATATATCAAAGATTAGGGAAGTGCCAAAGCAAGTGTGCATCAAAGTAGGTTTCCACTCGCGTGGCCGTCTAGAGGCCCACTCACTTGAGGGTCGCCATTATACTTAGAAGCACCTTTCAGTGCTCTTGAATCGACCCTTCTGGTGTTGCACATAGCGATATAGGCCAAGCAAACAACTCGAATGGAGCAAATCGATCATACACAAGAATTGCGTCACAAGACTCCACGGACCACATCTTGGTTTAAATGTCCACCACGCGCTCCAATCATCAACCATCAAAACACTCACAGTCATGGCATACGGCTCCAAGGTCCCAACGGACCCAGCTGCTACTGGCAGTTCACGCTCACGAATTCCCGACATCAAACCTCAAGTGGCCTCAGCAACCACCAATGTGCTAGGTCTTCTGCACGACAACCTACTGCCTTCCTTGAACCTGCACTCGTCTCTCGCACTTCTCGCGTACACCGTTAGCCGTACAACGCGCCGTGTGGAGATCAAGGACTGGCTATGGCCATCTGGAATGGTCCTCAATGCTTGGTACCATGGAATTATTGCCCGTAGTTGGGAAACTGGTCTTTCCTATCGCGAATCATTCTCTACTCTTGGCTGGACACAAAAGCTTCTTCTTGGTGGTGTTACGGTTTGGGGTGTTCGACTCTTCAGCCGCATCGCTAGCCGCAGCATCAAGCGTGGAAAGGATGACCCCAGATATGATGACATGAATCAGGACACCAGCTTTTGGAACAAGGCTTTCTTCACCGTCTTCCTGCCTGAGGCTGTCTTCCAAGCCCTCATCTCTCTATCGTGGTCTGTAGCACTGCAACAGGGCACCATTAGAAGCCTCGAGGCTACACCTCCTCAGTACGGCGGCTTGCTCCACGGACTTGCAATTGGCATGTACACCGCTGGACTCAACATGGAGGCTCTAGCAGACCAGCAGATTGCAGAGCACAAGAAGAAGAGCGATGATCTCAACCGCAGTGGTGTCTGGTCGATCGTGCGTCACCCCAACTACCTCGGTGACGCTCTAGTTCACTTCTCTTTCCCACTGCTCCTCTTCGCCAACGGTCTTTTCAATCCCCTCAGCATTGTGGGCCCTCTAGCCAACTATGCCTTCCTACGCTTCATTGGCGGCGACAAGCAGAACGAAGAATCTCAGGAGCAGCGCTACAAGACAGAGGCACCCAAGAAGTACGCTCAGCTGGAGGAATGGCGCGCAAACAAGAACAGCTTTTGGCCTTCTCTAAGAGAGGTGAGCAACCCTTGGTCGCTTGCATTGGTTGGGATTGGCGCAGTCGGTGTCTTGGCCGAGCGTGGACTCAAGAGATATTTGGCTTAGATTATGTGTTGAGAGCTGGCTCCGCATGTATCTTCCGAAACGAGATGTGAATGTAAAACAGATAATGATACAATCTTCCTACAGGAACAAATGTGCTGAGAGGCGAAATAACGAACCAACGTGATTCATGTGGTATTGTACAAAAGGGAACAGAAGACAGATGCTTAGTACTGCGAGGCAGCAGATTGGCAGGCCTTGAGCTGGTCGAGGTACCAACCGCAGATGGTCAGACTGCCCTGGTTCTCGTCCATGCAGCGGCGGAAGTTGGTAACATCGGTCTCGCAGGCTCTGGGGGCCTGGTAGTTGGATGAAGTGTAAGTGCTGTTATCGGCAGGGTTGGCAGGAGCCTGGGCTTGCTGTTCAGCGGGAGCTGAGGAACCGCCGCCGAAGAAACCGCCGATTGCGTGACCAATGGAAGAGCCGACGGCGACACCACTGTTGTTCAAATGTCAGTCTGAGTTGTTCCGAAGCTCTCTAGGCAGCCAAATAGGCGGAGCAAAACTTACGCAGCAGTGCTGGCCATCTGGCCGAAAAGACCGGGGCCGGCGCTCTGCTGGGGTGCAGCGGCGGCTGGGGGAGGAGCGTGTTGTTGCTGAGGAGGGTGGGCAGCAGTGGAGGCCGAGCGAGCCTGCTGGGGAGTGGGTGGCGCAGGACGGGCAGGAGCGGCGGTAGGGCGCCTGGGAGGGGCAGCAGATCCACGGTTGTTGCGAGGCATGTTGATGGTCGAATTAAGGCAAGATGTCTTTGTGAGGAGAGGCGTAGGTATGGGAGAGGCAGAGGTGGAATAGAAGTAAGGTCGTAACTGTGACAAAACTAATGCTTGCTCCGGGGGTTCTGATTGGCCGACCGACCTCGGCACTCCCGCCGCCGCTCTCTCCGCTGCTTCTAGAAGTTGCACCAAGCATTCTCGCGTCTCCAAAAATTTCCATCGTCTTATCCCAAACACAATCAACAACCATGGACACTCCAGATTTGCGCCCACTGGTCGACAACCTTTCAGCCAATATCGATGATGTGGAAGAAATACTCGCGCCCCTGATCAACACTGCCTTGTCCGCTAGCACGAGCAAACTCCCTTTGTTAGACAAGGCCAAACTATACACACTCGTCACGTACGCCATCGAATCACTGCTATTCTCCTATCTCCGACTCAACGGTCTCGACGCAAAAACACACCCCGTTTTTGCCGAGCTCACTCGCGTCAAGCAATATTTCGAGAAGATCAAGCTCGCAGAGACTTCGCATGTCAAGCGCAATGCCACCCTCGACAAGGCCGCTGCTGGACGTTTCATCAAACACGGTCTCGCTGGAAATGACGAGTACGACAGAAAACGCGCCGAGCAACAAGAGCAGGAGAAGAATGGAGCAAAGCGCAAGTTCGAAGACATGACCGAGAGAGTTGGCAGTCACTCGCGCTTCGAGGCTATGAGTAAGAAGATGGACGCCGACGAGGCCGCTGAAGGAATCGCCAAAGAAGCCGATGTTACCGAATCAGACTCCAAGAAGAAGACCAAGAAATCCGCTCCTAAGAAGCAGAAGTCAGACAAGGCACCGCGCGGTCACAAAGCTGCCTTCAAAGCGCTGCTACAAGGCCCTCTGCCGACAGAAGAGGAACCAAAGAAAAAGAAGAGAAAGAGCAAGGGCAAGCAGGACACCTAAAGACGCTGCTTCGATGCAATCACTCTGGATTATCACTACCCTACTCGACATGGAACACCTCGTCTAACGCGCGCCACCAACCACCATCGACACTGCTCGTTGCCCCCTCGTTCAGGCTCTCCTGCATCTTGTCCGTCACCTTCCACCATCTCTGCGTCTCTTCATCTTCAGCCATGGCCTTCATGTCGGCATCGAAGTCTGTGCCTGTGTACTTGAAGGTTGCGAACAGGATGCTCGACTGTTTATCATAGAAGATGCTGTAGTCGTGGATGTTGCTGCCAGCGATTCTCTTCAAAACGCCAGGCCAGACTTCCGAGTGGATCTTAATATATTCGTCCACATACTCTCTGCGCAGGCGAATGGATTGGCCGATACGTTGGACGGGCATCTTGGAACGCTGAAGAAGTCAGTAAACATGAACATTGCAGGAACGTCGCAGAGACACATACATATATGCTGGAGGAGGAAAGCTGAGGAAGGAAGACGAATTTGCGGACCCCCGCCTATCTAAAAAGCATAGCTTTCAAGCTGCTCGTATGAAAGAGACCCGAGAGTCGGATTGGCTTTGCCCCGTGGGCGCCCCACTCACCAGACAAGCTTCTGACTGCCATTTTGGTGACCCTGATAGAACATGATGATACTGAGCACGTGGATTTTATCGATAGACACTACTACTTAGCTGTGATGTCGCACTGTGACATCGCAAGTTCAGAATTTACTGAGCGGTAGATTACTCCGTACTGCAGCTGAGTTCCCAATGGACACTGGTCAGATTCCTCGAAAACCGAGTACATATCAACAGTCATATTTTAAACACATATTGCTAAGCATGCACTCGATCATAAGTCCTTCGTGTGATGCCGACTCTCACCTTGACATTCACGGTCTAAGTCAGCGTGGGATCGAAGCCTGGCCGAGTTCGTCTGTTCCTGCAAGGCCGAATTTGAAGTCTAAGCACGAAATCGATCAAAAGTGACCAAAGACTGCCTTTTTGGGCAAAACGAGATTATGGAGGGCATCCAAAGTCTATCTGCCCCCTTCTCCACATGATGAAACGGGATTCGAACCAGAACGTGGCCGCCTCGGAGAGCATCAAGGTATGGGCTTGAGATGTTGACTGCACATGTAGTTTTGGAAGAGCAAAGAAATACACAGAGCTACAGGCGCTTGGATCTTGGACATGCCGGAAATAGTATTTGGTAATGACATGCCAGACGTCATTCATTGATTCAAGGGGTAGGCGGCGCGTTTGGTCAAGCGTGGTCAAGCAATTGATAAATGTTTGCTCAAGAAAGCCGGTCGGCGTGACTCGCGCGCATAACGTTGGAAAGGTCTGCAAACGCATAGCCGATGGCGAGTCGGCGCGGCTGGTGACGAGAAGAAAAACCCAACGTGCATGCAGTTTTGTGAGGGTTGAATCACGTCGAGAAGGTCTTTCTTGCTCGTAGCGCCCCGCAGAAGCAAAAGCAGGAAGAGCAGTAGCGATTCGGTTCGTCCCGGCGGCATAATAGGATTAGGAGCCCAACTCAACCAATCGCAGTGTAGAGCCCCCAAAGTGAACTTCAGATCCAGTGCCCATACCGCCATATCAGGAGCTTGACGTTTTTTTCTCGCCATTGCTGCTTCACCTGGTCATCTACTTGACGACCTGCCTCCTGCTCCGATCGCACGAGACTAGACCCGACGTGGAGACGGTGAAAGAAGGCATGTTTACCGCCTTCTTAGGGCCCAGAGCCGCATCGTGCTAACTTCACTGCAGCAGCCTTCTGTCGTGTCGCCCATCTTCCTCTCGAGATCGATTTGGCCCTTACTTGACGCCCCCAAAGTCGCTCCATCAACGAAACAACCGGAGAAGCCTTGAAGCCAATCCAAGACCCCTCTTCGCACGACATCATCAAGATCTCGTCGACCCTGTGTATCACTCATCCCCCCCTCGGAACACTCCAACCAAAGGAACACCTTCACAATGGCTTCCGGCCCTCAAACACAGTCGCTCAAAGTACGCCATAGGGTCGAAGCTCCGGAAGATGCAATTGCTAATACACCTTCGTAGTGTGTCGTCACAGGAGATGGTGCTGTCGGCAAGGTTCGTGCTCGTCTTTGGTCTTCAGGTAACCGCAAACTAACTGGAGTGCTAGACCTGTCTCTTGATCTCGTACACGACTAATGCCTTCCCCGGCGAATACATTCCTACTGTGTATGTTACACAAATACTGCCCGTACGCATGATCCGACAACTAACGCCTTGATGCTCGACAGCTTCGACAACTACTCCGCAAGTGTCATGGTCGATGGCAAGCCTATCAGTCTTGGTCTCTGGGATACTGCTGGTCAGGAGGATTACGACCGTCTTCGTCCTCTCTCGTACCCCCAGACCGACGTCTTCCTCATCTGCTTCTCCATCGTCAGCCCTCCTTCTTTTGACAACGTAAAGGCCAAGGTACGAACAGGCAAGACATACTGAAGCCTTGAAGGATACTAATATGGCGTCACAGTGGCACCCCGAGATTGAGCATCACGCACCCGGTGTTCCCATTATCCTGGTCGGAACCAAGCTCGATCTTCGCGATGACGAAGGCACCAAGGAAAGTTTGAGACAGAAGAAGATGGCACCTATCCAGTACGAGCAGGCCATTGCTGTCGCCAAGGAAATCAAGGCAGTCAAGTACATGGAGTGCTCTGCTCTTACACAGCGCAACCTCAAGAGCGTCTTCGACGAGGCTATTAGGTACGCATGTATTGTCAGCATTTCGAACACTTGCAGCCGCTGACATAGCAAAACAGAGCCGTCCTGAGCCCTCGCCCTACCTCGAAGCCCAAGAAGCAAAAATGCATCATTCTCTGAGGCAGGCAATATTCGCATCGACTTCCCTTACTTCACAACATTCGCATTTTCTCGGCATGATAGATCTCTTTAATCGATTTGCCTTAAGTCTAGTCTCTGGGCGTCACTGGCGTTGGATCCTTTGATATTGGGGGAGCAACGGCAGTGTTCGGCGCAGATACCCACTTGACGCAACACACACACAGACTAGCACAGGACACAGACACACAGTCATGGTTTGCACTCAGGCCCTTACGCTCAGGAAGTCACCTCTGGACGGAACAATCAGTACCCAGTTCGTCATATTTTCCGGACGTGGCTCAAGAGGAGGCTCACACACAAAAGAAGGGTGACCGCAGAAAGCAACCGCGGAGAGAAATGCTGTCGCGTGTGTCTTTTGGGACATGGTTGCAGTCATGACCATCGTTTTCTTACTGGGGTTTCTTGAGCGTTTTGTACATATGGTCTGAATGAACTTTTTTAATTTTCTGCATTGTACAACCTGTCGGCGCTTCGGACAAGTCAAGTTAACTTGGGGACTCATAGCAAGCGCATGAGGTTGACTTGTACACACAGCGCATGCCGATCCTAGCTCTCGCTAGCCACAGCTACTGACTATCAAGTTGCACAGTTGAGTATTGAGAACTTGATAAAGGTCCGCTGAGTCCGACTCGTCCACTCTCTCGCCTAACACTTCCTCCAAAGCTTTGTACGGTTCAACAACTAAACGTTCAGCACAAAGGTCATGAGGGAACAATTGACCTAATTTAATGCCGAGAGCATCACTTATCCTCAAGTCAAGCATGTGAAAGAGAGCGTCGGAGAAAGCACGGACTTAAAATGTGCGGAGAAGCCAGAGCGAGTCCAGACAGAGACTTTTTTTGGTGGTGATCGCAAAAACAATCTCAATCCACCACACAATTCAAAATGTCACAAGAAGCAGACGCGCAAGTCTTGACAGGCAAGGCAAAGAAGGCCAAGCGTTCCGAGGAGAGATACAAGAAGAACAAGAAGAGCAAGGTCGAGGGGACCACCGACGACACACCAAAGAACGACGAACCCGCCGCGGAAGCAGACGACTCAAATGCCACATCAGACAAGTCTTCGTCCAAGAAGCGCAAGCGATCGCAAGAAGAAAAGGAGCAGCAAGCACCCGCGGAAGACGCAGCCCCCGCCGAGCCCAAGCAACAAAAGAAGCGCAAGAAGGAGCCCTCGGCCAACAAGGAGCCGTTAGCGAAGAAAGAAGGAGATGCGACCACTACAACAGAAGGCGACGAGGCAGCAAAGAACCAGCGCTTCATCGTCTTCATCGGTAACCTACCATTCACGGCCACGACAGAGCAAATCAAAGAGCACTTCGCATCCATCCAACCGCAATCAGTGCGTCACTCGACCGAGAAGGGTACCAACAAGAGCAAAGGATTCGCGTTCCTCGAGTTCGCCAACTACGACCGCATGAAGACTTGCCTGAAGCTGTACCACCACAGCATGTTTGACAGCGGTGTCGGCGGCGAGAGAGGAAAGCGCAGAATCAATGTCGAATTGACGGCTGGAGGCGGTGGCAGCAAGTCCGAGGGTAGAAAGGAGAAGCTCAAGGAGAAGAACGTCAGACTGAACGAGCAGAGACAGAGAAGGGCAGAGGCCGAGGCCAAGCAGGAGAAGCGCAAGGCAGCAAAGGAGGCCAAGAAGGGTGGTGCTCCTGGAGCCAGGGAAGAGGAAGCTCCTGAGCCTGAGGTTGACGCAGGAGCACAGGAGGGCATACATCCTGCCAGACTGGCCATGCTGCAAAGAATAAACAACCGATAGAAGGAAAAAGGACGGCCTGTCTGCGACGAAGCAGTATAGTAGAAAGATGTGAATTTCGAAGCACCCCCAATTCCTTGGTTCCCGACCAACGCCTGTTCCCAAATGCCGTGTTTCGAGTATTGTACAATATAGTGACATGAAATAGCCGTGTGCTTTACCAACTGGCCTTCTTGACACCAGGCAATTGTCCAGCTAGTGCGTGCATACGGAATTGGTACTGTAAGAAGACGTCAGCGTTGTGTCCTTCTCGGTATTGCTCTTGGACCAGAACGTACTCTTGCCATGCGGAAATCACGGAAAACACCTCTTCCCTTGCCGCCAGCAATACATCTGTTCTTGATCTGGGTGGGGCGGGTGTAGCAGTGCATTTGCGACAGCTGCAATTGAGCCTGGGCACGGGCGCGTGCTGGCAGAAGTGTGTTACGGATGATGTAGCGGAGTGCTTGTCTATAATCGCATTGTATCAGTCTGCTGCCCTTGATCGAAGCGAGCGTGTTTCCTAGGATCCGACTGACCTCTCGGTCTCGTTCTGCTCAAAGACTTTGCGCTTGGTGTGGTCGCGGATGACCTTAATGTTGACAAAACCACCGAGGTCCAGCTTCTTCGAACGGAACATAGACATGACTGCGGTAGTTGTTTGTAGAAGTCGAATATACCACGAATGAGTGCTTTCCTTGCCCGTCGCTGTCGATTCACGGCGGTGATGGCGGCGCTGACGGAAGAAGTCAGCGGCACATGCCGATCTATAAATCCCAATTAGGAAACTTCTGATGGACTACATCATTGTTCTTTCCTTTTCTCCAAACACTTTCAGATCAAGATGATTCCTTCCATGTTTGGATCGAAGAAGGCAGACAGATCTCCTGTGTTTACAGAGGACGATATCCGGAAACTAATTCTGTCATTCCCACCTCCGGAACCACGACCTGGAAAAGAATCTCTCGTTCGCAGTCTCTCTGGCCGTAATCTCATTCGCTCAGATGCAGTCATCAAGCGTTTCCACACTCTACTCCAGAATGCTACTGGCCCCATCTTCTTGAATAGTCTGCACAACGAATTGGGAGTTCATGATATCCAATGGATCCTGGCGCAAGAAGACGAACGCATCTATTATAACAGAGACCGCCGACGACTTCTACCTGAAGGTACTCAAAAAACTATATACCAGGGTATCAAGAGCGAATTGGCTACTGGTGGTATGGATTTGGACAGGGTTGCTGCTGAAAAGGATATCACCCTCGCCACACTTCGACGTATTCTTGCTGCACAGGATGCCAGCCTTGCCCTCGAGGATCTTGACAACGAGAAGACTTATGACTCGAAATATCTGGAACGAGTCAAGGCAGAAATCTTGAAGACCATCAGAGATACCCAGACCGCGGTCACGCTCAACAACACCTTCCCCCAAGTCCCTATTACTTGGCTAGAGTCAACAGCTAGAGATATATTATCACAAGATGGCAACGAGGCTCAGGGTATCGTTGAGTCAGTATCTGGTGGTCTACGTTTCACACCGCAGTCTCTGCTTGTGCAGCATAAGAGCGAGCTCCAGCAAGCACAGGATGCGTATATTCAACACGCTGTAAAGGAACTGACCGAGACTGGCTACTGCGAGGTCACTGCGAACTCTCGACCGCAAATTCTCCAGAAGGCTTCGGATGCGGATCTCACTCAGGCAATCTTGAAGCAATTTGCGCAGAAGGATAGTACTTCCAAAGTGCTCGAGTTGAGCACAAAGGACTCGTCGTTCCTCATACGAGAGAAAGAGCTTTCTGAACAGCTATCGTTACTCGCTGCAAAAGCTGCAGACGCAGCCTCTGAGCAATGGCCCTCAAGACGACCAGGCGAGGATGTAACCTTTGATCCAAGCAAGCTATTTGATGCCAACTCCTCCTCTCTCGACCAAGCGGTCCTCGAATCTGGCGATCCAGACAACAAGACCAGAACAAGCTTCGAAACCAAGATCGTCCAGCTCCAACAAGACACCACCGAATCATTCGCATCAACAATTCAATTCGAACTTCTAGCACCTCTAAAGTTATACACCCAAGCCGCCGACTCAATCACAGATCCTACACTTCAACCCCGAGTTCAAGAGTTCGTCTACGACTGGGCCCGCAAAGAACTGACCCCAGAAGTCTTGAAAACCATCAAAGATAACAACCTCATCTCTTCAAAATCAGCATCCAGAGATATGGACAAATTCTCCGACGCGATCCAAGCAGCAAGGACCCTGGACGATCTTCTCACCGCAACCGCAAAACTAGCCCGAAAGCAAAAGATCGAACAACCTTCTCCCTCTCTCCTGCAACAACGCAAACAAGAGATCCTAACTCAAAAAGTGGCGGGTATGAAGAGGATGAAGCGTGCCTCTGATTTATTGCAGAATGTTATTTGGATTCTGCTGGCGAAGCAGAGGGAAGGGTTGTACATGAGTTCAGGAAAGGATACCAGTAGGATGATCAAGATGGTAAAGGAAGGGGATAAAGAAGCTGGAGGAAAGTTGGAGGAGTGGAGGGATCTGGTCAAGCAGGGTAAAGATACCGATGCGACGAGAAAGGAGATGAGGGATGTGGCTGCCAAAGCAGTGGAGGAACTCAAGGCTGGCCCTGAAGTAGCATCAAGCGAGGTAGAGACGACCGATACTGCGGATGAAGTAAAAGAGGAGGAAAACACGACTTAGAATCAACAGCACAGTCTGTTATGAACAACGACAATGACGAAAAACGAAATTTGAATTTTTTTGTTTGCATCAAAAAGAACCAGCATGTATACATGAACCATCATTTTCTTTTAGCAACAGCAACCATTGATATAGAGAAGCTAAAGCAGCAGACACGCTTTTTAAGGCATGACACGGTTAGGGTCTCTGGGGAACAAGGAAGCGAGACGCACGTTGGGAAGACCCAGCCACAACATGACGATACGCTCGAGACCGATACCACCGCCTGCATGAGGAGGACATCCGTAGCGGAAAGCGTTGACGTAGTCACGGAGACCATCCGAGTTGGGGTCGACGGGGCTGGCGTGCTCCTTCATACGCTTGCACAAGAACTCGGCATCGTGGATACGCTGGGCACCGGACAGGATCTCCTGACCGCGCATGAAGAAGTCGTACGAGTTGGAGTAGCCGGAGTTGGGGTCCTTTGCGCCGGTCTGGTGGGCGGGGGCGGTGTGCGAGGGCATGGTGTAGAAGGGGCGGATGTTGAGGGGGAACTGGTCGAGGACGTAGAAGTCGGAGCCGTACTTCTTGAGAACGAGGGCGCCGAGACGCTTCTCGTCGGGTGTGCTGAGGTCGTCGTAGTCGCCAATCTCGAGGCCGTCATCGCGGAGCATTTGGATACCCTCGGCGAAGGGGATGCGGGGGACCTTGCCAGCCTCGGGGAGCTTGAACTCGTCGACGTGGTAGATGCTGCGGACGAGGTCGGTCTCGCGCTTGTACTTTGACTTGAGACCGTTGAAGATGTACAGCATGAGGTTCTCGAGAACCTCGACGACCTCGTGGTAGTCCTCCTCGAAGGCCATCTCCAGATCGAGACCGGTGAACTCGGTCAAGTGACGGGCAGTGTTTGAGTTCTCAGCGCGGAAAACGGGGCCGACCTCCATGACACGCTCGAAACGGGCAGCGATAAGCATCTGCTTATACAGCTGGGGTGACTGGGCGAGGAAAGCCTTGGTAGCAAAGTAGCCGACTTCGAAGACGTTAGCTCCGCCCTCGGAGGGAGCACCAAGGAGCTTAGGAGTCTGGATGCCAATGAAGCCCTGGTTGCGCAAGAACTCCTGGAAGAGAGCAGTGACACCGTCCTTGATGGCGAAGATGGCACGGTTGTGCTTGCCACGAAGGTCAATGACACGGTTGTTGAGACGAGTGTTCAAGGTGACAATGGGACGGGCGCCCTCCTCCTCCTTGATCTCCTCACCCTCGAGGGGCAGAGGTCTCTCAGCATCCTGGACCTGCATGGGCAGTTGGCTGTCGGCCTTTGCAACGACGTAGATCTTCTTGATGTGAATCTCGAGGTGGCTGATAGTGGCACTCTTGACGGGCTCGGGAGTCTTCTTGACCAGACCGTGGACCAGCACGACTGACTCGGCGTTGATGCTACCGGCGAACTTGACCATCTGTCTGCTGAGAGAGTCGCTGGCGGCGACAACAGCCTGGATGGTGTTGAGACCCTCACGGAAGACGAGGAAAGAGAGCTTGGCCGACTGGTTGCGGGCATTCTCGACAACAGCGCGGAAGCAGACCTCGACACCGCCGGCCTCGTCGATGGGGGTGGTCTCGTTGTACTTCTCGGAGATCTGAGCAAGGGTGGTGCGCGAAACGCCAGAGGGCTTGTATTCCTGGGAGCCGATCATGGGCAGGTCGCCGTAGTCGTTGGAGGAAACATCGGTGCCCTCTTGTTGCTTCTTCTGTGCGTCCTCGGCGGCCTTGCGCTTAGCGGCCTTCTCGGCCTGTCCGATTGTCAGCTATGTGCCGCTGCCACTCGCTCAAGGCGATCGCACCTTCTCCTTCTCCTTAGCGGCCTTCTTCAAAGCGTTCTTGGAAGGGCCCTTGTCGCCCTCGGCGGGAGCGGCGCCAGCCTCGTCGGCAGGTGCATCCTTGGGTCTCTCGGGGATCGACTGAGCGGGCTTGCTCTCCAATACGTTCTCTTCGGCCATGGTGGTGTTGTGTTTCGAATTATTTCAAGTGACGAACAGAGCGGGGTGTTTTGTGCTGGTAGAAATGTGGGATGAATCACTTTGTGCAAGAGTCATGCTTGCTGGAAGTGACGCCGCAACTGATTCACCGTTTCCCAATGAGGTAACCATTCAACCACCGCCTTGTTGACACACTCGGTAGTCTATACTTCCTGCTTCTATCGTGATCATGTAGTACTGGATTGTAGTAGAGCAAATCGAGGCAAGTACCCGAAGGTTTGTCCTCCAACCCTGATGGCGTCGTCCTACTTCTATATAGCAACCGCCATGATTTGATACGCTTGTGCTACCATGTGCTCTTTCTTCTTCTGCCATGTGTCGAGGCCATAGCGGGCTTTGAGAGCCTTGACACCCTCTTTATGTTTGTTTCTCTCTCTTCTCTTCCTCTTTCACGAAGGCATAATTCAAAATGGCCCGTAGCAATTCATCAACCTCTACAAGACTGATTGTTGCCATCGTCCTGTCCTCTGCCTTCTTCGCTGCTGAGCTTGTTGGTAGGCTGCTCCATCTTTCGAATTTCTCTGTTTGTCGTTTTAACCGTCGTTGTAGTGGGCTTCCGCTCCAAATCGCTAGCCCTGATTGCTGATGCTTTTCACTACGTATGTCGAACCTACTTCGTGTCCCCTGCCAATGCTGACACGGCTAGCTGAACGACCTGATTGCATTCTGTGTTGCCCTCGTCGCTGCCAAGGTAATCAGAAATGATCGAAGAGATTCGAAACACTTGCTGATGCAACTATTAGCTGTCTGACCGCAAAGATGCTCCTGCAAGTCTGGCTTTTGGCTGGCAAAGAGCCAAAGTCCTAGGTGCCTTCTTCAACGGTACCTTCCTCATCGCTCTTGGCCTGAGTATTCTCCTACAAGCCATCGAGAGATTCATCAACATTCAAGGTAACGATTCGCTGGTCGGTCGTTGCATTGCGAGATACTAATTGCGGCTAGTCGTCGAGCAACCACGGAACGTTCTTATCATGGGATGTGTAGGACTTCTGCTCAACGTGATTTGCATTTTAGTTGTTCATGGTATGGAATCTCCTTCTAGTCCATAACAAGCAAGTTGCTGACAATATCCAGACCATGGCCACGACCATGGACGCGGCCACGGCCACGGGTCTAGTAAAGAAGCGAAAGCTGGTGTTCCGGTTTTCGAAGTATCGGACCTTGTGGGTGATGTTCCAGCTGGCAGCATGTACGACAGGCTGACTCAACAGGAAAACCCCTCGAAGAAGAAGCATGCACATGGTGACCTAGGAGTCAACGCTGTCGTCATCCATATCCTTGGAGATGTCCTGAACAATCTTGGAGTCATCGCTGCAGCTCTCGTCATGATGTTGGTGCGATCTCCAAACCGGTTTTACGCCGATCCGGCAGTCAGCATGGCCATAGCCATCATGATTGCAAGCAGCGCGCTTCCTCTCAGTAAGCAAGGAGATACATGAGGTGGAGAACCAAAGACTGACATAGACAGCTTTTCGAAGTGGCCATATCCTTCTCGGAAGCACACCTCCTAGCGCTCACCGAGAGACGGTAATTCGAGAGTTGAGCAAGATAGCAGGAGTTGTGTCAGTCCATGATCTCTGTGTCTGGCAATTGAGCCAGGAGGAGTCAATCGCTTCAGCCCACATCGTTATGCTGCCCATGGAAAAAGAGGAGATAATCTCGAGGAGCAGTTCGGAAATCGAAGAAATGCCCAGACCTAACCAGCCAGCAGAGACGCACAATGGACGACTCGCACGTCTTGGAAAGTGTTTGCATGGATTTGGCATCCACAGGATGACTCTGCAGATCGAGGATACTCCGGAGAAGGCAAAGTAGCGATCATGTTCGAGAAAGAAAGGACATGGCCTCGAAAGCAGGCCAAAAGATTCTTTGCTGTCGGAACGTGATCAGAAGCCAGCCATACTCTTTCTCAGTTGCCTCTCTCTTTGATTTGCTTGTAGCTCGAGACGGCCAACAGCATAGCTCAAACGATCCTTTTTCTGTCTAAGTTGTTGCATCTTGAGTTCTTCGAGCGGAGTGACTCCAGCATGCGATGATGATTGGGCTGAGCCCTTTGAGTGGTATTGCTGTTCAGGATGACGCGAGGACAGACGTCCTTGTTGTAGTTCACACTTTGCGATCAAGGACTCTTCGCGACGCTGAAGCTTGTCAAGGTAGACGGCGACGCGGTCGAGCATGGATTCGACCTCAGGCTGGATCTCGGAAAGTAGAGACGATTGGGCATTCTGAAGTTCGGGTTCGGAGACGAGTTCGAAGTGCTGTATAGCAATATGTCAGACTTGGGCAAGTACGAAAAGACAAAAGCAGATTCCTACCCGAGTGGCCTGCAGGACCTTTGCCAAGCGTGGAAAGTCACTGGTGCCAGAATCGAGAATGTTGATAGATGAATCGAGCAGTTGCATGCTCGATCGCAGCGATGACACGCAGTTCTCTAGAGTGTTGGCTGCACTCATGTTGTCGACTTATGATGTGACTTGTCTAGCCAATGTTTACTGTTGATGATGTGGGAAAGCATGTGAATTGCGGGAGTCTGTCCCGTGATGCCAAGAAAAGCATCGGAGACGGCGGTCGAGCATTGAGGATTGCGAAGAAGCCGCGTGCAGCGACAGCAACGTCTGACAGTCAATTGCACCTTCTCGTCACCCCTCTCAACCACATCACATCTGTCAAAATGGCCGGTCTCCTTGGAAAGAAGTTCCCCACCCCTGTCGGTATGTTGATGCGCCCTTTGCGCTCGCTCGGAGCCTCGAAACATCGGACCCGATTGCTAACTCTTTGGTATAGCCCGCCCTATGGCACCCTTCTACATTGCCGGTTCGTTTCGCACATGAGCACATGCGCCATCTCTGGATTCTCCGATATTGATATTTTGTTCTTCTCAGGCGCCATCATCTTCTACGGCATCAACTCCCTCGCCACTACTCTCGCCAACAGTCAGTCTACCTACTCCCACACCTGCGCCAGCCCTTTACTCGCCGCTTCGCCATGGCCAGAAATATATCTCCTGCATAGAGAACAATCCGCTAACGAGCTATACCACGTACAGCCGACGAGTACCGCAACGACCCCCGCAACCCCAACAAGAACCTCAAGCCCGCCCACTAGATATGATACATATCTGAGATGACGGAATGCGAAAAGGTCGACAGTGGCTCTATAGACCCGTAAAAAGCCTTGTAAAAATACCACTATATTCTTCGGGTCCCCAATGTCTTGATACACAAAACGCGCGAAGCTTCAAACCACCAGGCACTTGTACTCATAATTGAATGTGTTGCGGAGAGTGTTCATTACTGGTCGTTACAAAGAGCCGAGATGCCAACATCTATATCCTACACATCCGCCGATTATTCCTTGTCGAGGTTCTTTCTTCTTCCCCTTCCGTCGCTCTTCTTGTCACGCTTGTCTCTGATGCCCTTGACCTTGGGTCCCTGTCTCATGCGACCACCAGTCTTGACCTTGATATCTTCCTCCTTGATGTTACCTTGCGAATCATAGCCCACTTCGATAGTGTTCTTGCCCTTGTTCTTTTTCTTCTTGGTCTCGACACCGCCGAGCTCTTCTTTACCTCTGCCAACTCGCACGTTGCGAGGTGTTCTGGTCTTGGCTCCTAGGGCCCAGATGTCTCCCCATTGACTCTTTCGTGCGTCGCGGTAGGCTTGCTTGGAGAAGCTTCTTGGTACTGTCCATCGCTCGAGCGTACCTGCTGGTGTACACATGTCGATGATGACGTGACCTTGACGCTTCAACGGAGGCAGCACCACGCGTGGTAAACTCAATGAGTGGGGGCTGTTGTCCACTGATCCGTCTTCAATATCAGGTACCGCAGGTGCTGTGGGATCAAACTCGTCCTCAGCCTTCTCGGCCGCAGCTTGAGGATTCTCGAAACCGATGAAAGCTCTGTCTGTAGCAACATCTCCCTGAATGATGTTTTCCTCATCCTTGTCCCGAAGATCGCGACCTCTCATCACACTGATGTATGAGAACTCAACATCCTCATGGTTTCTGTGCTTGGCTCCAAGGATCTTTTGCAAGAAAGGAGGACGAATGTACCGTTGCTTGAAGTAACAGAAGTCCTTGCGACCCTTGCTGACACCACGATTGACGTACATGGGACAGCCCAGGTGATTTGTACAGGGAGCAACAATCATACCCTTGTCCTTTGGTTGCTTTCCCCATACTGTGCCCTCACCTGGTGCATCCAGATCCTCGGCCTTTTCTTCATTGCCGGGCGAAGAGATGCGTGAGTTGAGAAGCATTTCCCGTGCTGCTGCGACCATTTCGAAACCACGTGGGATGCCCTTCTCCAATATAATCATGACACCACCATCTGTGCTGAGCAAACTCCATAGATTCTTGACATGCTGTTTGCGGATATGGTCTTCCTTCAGCGGCCACAGAGTGTGAGGTGCAATGATGATATCGTACTTTCCGCGCTCACGAGCAGACTCATCACTAGCGTGCATGTAGTCAGGCAAACGAGGGAGGAAAGTCGTGTTCTCCAAAAGCTTGCTAGAGCGGTATCTCAAAGCTTCGTTGCTGGTCAAGACGGTGGCTTTTCCGACAGGTGCAGGGATGGACTCGCCACCGGTCTTGCCGCCTGCTTCTGCAATGGCCATGAAGGGGTCTTCGTCTTCGCTGGTGTCATGCATGCGTTCCCATTCTGCTTGTAAGACATCTCTTGCGGCCATAACGCCTACACCTGCACCGCCAGCGTCCAGGATGCGAGGTCCACCTTCCTTGGTGAGCAAGCCTTCGAGCCATGAACTGCCCAACCGCTTGCGTGTCTCTACCAGAACACTGTACACACTGGCGTAGATACCAGGCATAAGAGTGGTCATGAAGATATCCGCGTCCATATCGCTCATTCTGCCTTGTCCAGGGTTAAGGGGTATGGCTTTCTGCGGCATGTTTACCGCACGCTGTGGCGTTGATGTCGAGTATGGAAGACCAACACCGCCGAGGATGCGGTGAGCTACCTCGGAAATGTGCTTGTTCGGGATGCCTGCGACCAGTCGAGTTACCGGCTCGACAAATGTAGACGCCGGCAACTGCACAGTAGAAGATGGTGTGCCGTAGCGGTTGGCCTCGGTCAAGGGATGTGATCGTGTGTGATCGTAAGGTGCAGCAGGCAGTTCCTCCGAGTCTTCAAGTAGCTCTTGTTCGGGAGTCAACCGTAGAGCAGCTAGATCGTTGAGTGTTTGAGCATCCAGGCCTGCAGCAGCAGAATCCGCATCTAGTTCTGCATCCGCCTCTTCTCCCTCCATGAGCTCTTCTCCCTCCTCTTCATCGAATTCCTCATCCTCCTCCTCGATGTACTCGACTTCTTCGAGCACGCCATCTTCGCTTTCTCGCAATAGGCCAGTGCCAACATTGTTTGTTTCGTCCAGTTCTCCTTCCACCTCGTTCTCCTCAAAGTCGACAATCTCGTCCACAGTATTGCTGATCGGGGGTCCATATAGACGCTCGTATGCTGTGTATTGCTCCTCATTCAAAACACCGTCCGGGAGTGCGTCTCCAAACCGTTGGCGTGCTGCTCGTGCGACATCTTCAGGCGAAGCATTTACCGCTCTGGCTTCTTGCGAAGCGTCTGCGTCTCCGGTGGCGAGTGTTTCTATATCTTCCAGTTCAAAGTCCTCCTCGGCGTGCCGCGCTATTTGTTCCGTTTGTAGCCTCTTGTCCAGCGATTGTAATTGTTCTTCCAACTCTTTAATGCTGCCATTCGAGGCAGAGTCCTGGTCCTTCCCGGCGAATTTCTGGTTTTGCAGACTGGTACTAGAGGCATGTAGGTATCGTGAGAAAACAGGTTGTCTCAGTCGTGTCCAGTCTCGCGAGGTTGGTGTTCTAGCTCTGGCGTACTGCTTCGCGGCCACAAGAGAACGAAGGCGGCAGGTTGTGCATATTGATTGATGGATTGGAGCGAGTGTCATTTCGTACAGGTGACCCTACTGCATGCAGCAGCTTGCGAAAATCAGGTTAGGTCTCGGTTGGTGAGAGCGCAGACAATGCAGCGGCAAATAATTAATGGTCAGCGAAATACTGCCGAGCGGTAGTCGGTAGCCATATCCGACCGAAGCTCAAGCTCTATCAGCCTCACCGTCTCCAACGTCTTCAAGGGCTCGCCGACTGACTTTGGATTATCTCAATCTAACCACTTGCACAAAAGTCATTTGTCCCATGGCGTAATTTCACGTGAAGCAGGATATACATTGATGCAAGGATTTTGGGAGCAAAAGCAAGACCGAATACAATACTACCTAAAATGAAATAAAGCAGTTCCCCAGGAGCATCTGTCTTCTTCGAACAGAAGACAACCGACGTCAAGCTTTTTCTCTTGAAAAGACGCATTCTGTGATAGACATGTGGTACATGTCCTGTCCTTTGCTTGATCCTCTATCGAAGGTGTCGGTTGTGGTTTCAATCTGGTTTGTTCGGGCTCTTCCTCCCCTGTGTTTCGTCCCCTGATGCTCAAAACCTCCCCACAAGCCGCCCTCCAAATCCCAAGCAACAAAATCAAAGAAGGAAAAAAGGACAGCAGAAGATGGATGATGGATGATTAGGGGAGCCAAAGGATGGGTGCAATCTGATGTACCGTGGGTGGCCAGATGGAAGTGCAGGTCGACCAGCGATGAAGCGAGAAGCCTGCCGAGTGACACTGCCAGGTATGAAATCCGAATCCGCTTTGCTCTGCTCGAAGCATATGCAACCCAAGATGAGGATTGAGTGCTTTTAGCCACTCCGAGTTGAGCAAGATTGTCTGAGTAGGATGATGCCGCCGAGCAACAGCCGGCATAAACCCCCAATAGCGGAAATGCAGACAACATAAGAATGTATGGATGCATCTTTCGCCGCCCATAAGACGTCCAGGACGGCAAAACTGCATTTTTCCACACGAGTTGAGTTAAGAAACCATGTCGTTGATCAAAGTCGATTTGTCCAAGGACATTTTCGACTCAAATCCACAACAAAAGACAAGCGATCAGTAGTTGGAGTATCCCTGCTGTTCGACGCCACGCTTTGAGGAGCGGAGTTGCCTGAGGAGAGCCAGCACGTCAGCACACGTACCAAATATCCCCCGCGGCAAGCCTCACGCAAGAGCACTCAAACGCTGGGGAGTCTTACAGGATGACGAGATTGAACTCACATTCCCGATCCCTCTGCACGGGGTGCCACTGGGCCGCGGCGCTTGTCGGTGACGGCTCCAGCGGTCTGGCCAGCGGTGGCAGCAGCAGTACGGGTGCGGCCGGCCTTCTCTTCGGCCTCCTCAGCCTGAGGCTGGTTGGCAGCGGCCTGAGCAACGGCCTGCGCATTCTTCTGGTACTTGTAGACAGTCCAGTCAAAGACGTAGTCGTACTGGAAGCCCTCGCGGACGAAGAGGTCGCGGAAGATCTTGCGGAGGTACGAGTAGTCGGGCTTGTCGTCAAAGCGAAGAGAGCGGGTGTAGTTGAGGTAGATGGCGAACTCGTTAGGGAAGCCACGGCAGAGAACCTCGGTGGGAGTGGTCATCTTCTTCTCCATAATACGGTCGTACTTCTGCTTCTTGGTGGCAGCCTTCAGACCCTGCCAGGGCAGAGAACCACGGCAGAAGTAGAGCATCACGTAACCAAGAGACTCCATGTCGTCACGACGGGATTGCTCAACACCCAAGTGGGTGTTGATACTGGCGTAACGAGCAGTACCAGTCAAGTTCTTGTTCTCACGGTAAGGGATGTGGAAGTGAGTCTTGGGGTCACGGTACTTCTTGGCCAGACCGAAGTCAATAACGTTGACCTGATTTCCACGCTTGCCAATGCCCATGAGGAAGTTGTCGGGCTTGATGTCGCGGTGGATGAACGACTTGGCGTGGATGTACTCGATGCGGGAGATGAGCTGGTCGGCCAGGAGAAGGACGGTCTTCAGAGAGAACTTGCGGTTGCAGAAGTTGAAGAGATCCTCGAGGGAGGGGCCGAGGAGATCGAGGACCATGGCGTTGTAGTCACACTCAGTGCCGAACCAGCGGACGAAGGGGATACCGACACCACCGGCGAGAGACTTATAGACGCGAGCCTCATACTCGAGCTGAGGGTGCTTGGCCTTGACGCTTTCAAGTTTGATGGCAATCTCCTCACCGGAGATGATGTTAGTACCTGTCGAGAGGGGTCAGAAGAGCCATGTGAAGAGAGAGCAGCGACGGATACATACCAAGGTAGATGTCACCGAAACTGCCGCTACCAATCTTACGACCGATACGGTACTTGTTACCGACACGAAGGTCCTGCGTTGAGTTAGCGGTGAGGTCAACAAGTAGCGAGATGAACCATAACGTACCATTGTTGTCATGCTTTAGTTGATGGGAGGGTGAGCCGTCGCTGAGGCGGAAAAGTGGTTTGTGATGGAGATGGAAGAATCTGTAGGGAGACAATGGCGACGTCAGCAAGGCGAAGAGGAGGTGCGGAGGCAGGCACAAGCCACGAATCAGAGTGAAAGGGAGAGCGAGAAGCGAAGGGATGAGTCGACGAGGGAGCAAACACCCAAACAGAGTGAATAAACAACAGGCAGAGGTCAGACACGGCGTCCGACGACAACGAGATGAAAGGAGCCGTGTGTCGGTGGAGAGATGCGGGTTGTGATGGGCGTGGTAGGCAGCTGACTGGACACTGGACGGGGTTGGTCACGCACCTGGACTTTGCTGGAAACCGACAGATGTCGACGACAGGGCGTGCAGACTGACGACGGCCCAAGAAGAAGTCGGTCGGCCTGGATAGCTCTGGGGAGAGATGAGCTGCTGAGGGGTTGGAGAAGGGCGTGAACACTGAAAGCGAAGTCTTCAAAGGGTGCCGCAAGTCGCGACGCCCAACGCTGAGCCATATTTGGATGCACGTGATTAACCTACTCCGTCTTGACGATCTTCAAAGGTCTGGGTCTGGCCAGCCCTTTCACCAACTACACGACTCTGTCGCTCTTATTTTCACACAGATCACTCTTTGAGTTGTCTCTGCCGTGACGAGTCAGGTTTTCCCGTTGACAGATGACCTGTTTAAACACCAATTTTCAGATTATAGAAACGATTTCGTTTGCACTTCCAGCCGGCCGAGTTTTGCTGCGCTATATCACTCTTGTTTCAGAAACTGCGAGGCTGGGAATGGAAACACTCCTTGCCTGAACATTACCTGATCCAACCTTATCCTCGTTTTTTCATGGTCCATCTAAATATGTCCGCTCTTCGTGTTCTATCCATCTTAACATGAAGTCGAAGTGCATGACATGCTCCCTTGCTCGTAGCGTTGGCCATATCGATGCACGAAAGTAATGGGCGCTCCTTCCCAGCCAGGTCTTAGCACAAGTGAGCCCTTTCCGAGCAACGGGCCCCAGTAGAATTGAGAGCACCGTCTCAAAATGTCGCGTCTTTTCTGTCGCGGCTATCAACGTCTCAAGCGCCGTGTAATGTGATAGCCGTTGGCATGTTTGACTGGAGTCGGTGAAACCCAATCTGACTGCGGGGATTTTGAGACCATAATTCCTCACAACACACATACACACCATGGCTCCAGATCCACCACCAAAGAAGCGCAAGACCAAAACTACTCCGGTTCAGGACTTGCCAGAGGCACACACCGCCTACGTCGAATGGGCAATCGCTCGTGGTATCGAGATTAATGGAGTGACCCCGGCTGTGCTGCCGGGCAGAGGCATCGGCCTGCTGGCAAAAGAAAAGATAGCCAAAGACGCATTGCTTATCTTTGTACCCGAAAAGGCCATGATCAAGCCTGAGTTGCCCGTTCTCCGCAAGCACAAGTTGATAAAGCTATCTTCGCAGGCTCAGCTAGCCGCATATCTTACCCTGGAGTGGAAGAGCCAGTCATCCACATACGTTGCTTCGAGAGCTGCTTGGCCAACACCAGAAGATTTTGCCTCTTGTATGCTTGCCTGGTCTCCGAAGGATGGACTCGAAGACGTGCTACGGAAATGGGCCCCACCAAGTGTACAAAGACCACTGGACCGCATGCTGTCAGACCTGGAAAGAGACATCGAATCTGTAAAACACATGCACGCTCCCGATGATCAAGCATTTGAGCGGGAGTTCCTATATCACTGGATGCTCGTGAATACGCGTAGCTTTCATTGGAAACCTCAGGGTGTTACTCAAGGTGCAATGATCATGAATCCTGCACTTGATTACATGAATCATTGTCCGAACGGTCAAGGGGTGAGTTTGCTACTCTAGATTTTCTTGTTCCGATACTGAGAAAGAACAGTGTCAAGTCACAATGTCGCAAGACGGATATGAGTTGAGAGCAAACCGGGGCTATGGTATGTACCTCTGTGCCCCATGTATGGGTTGCGACTGTGCATAGCTAACCAGTACAACCTCGAGTAGAATCTGGAGAAGAAATATTGGCTACATACGGAGCCCACTCGAATGACAAGCTCCTTGTGCATTGTAAGGAGAACTTGTATTCCACCCATGCTCGCATCTGATTGACATACAACATAGATGGTTTTATCCTTCCTCAGACCAGTCTAGATGACGATGAGATTCGTCTGGACCATGTAATACTACCCCGCTTGAGTGAGAGCCAGCAGAATGCTCTTCAGGACGTTGGGTTTTTCGGCGGCTATGCTCTGCTCCCAAGCACTGGTGAATTGTGCTTCAAGACGCAAGTCGCCGTGCGTTCCGTGCTCTTGACGGCTAACGAGTGGGAGCATTTCATGGGCTCTGGCGAAGATCTCGCAGATGACAAGGAAAACGATGTGCAAGATTGGCTGAAGCCTTGCCTCCAATCATATGTCGAAGAAGCGAAAGAAGCTGTCGATGCCTTGAAATCTCTCTCGGAAGAGAAGACGGGTGATCTTGCAAACAAACTCCAACTCTTGCGGGCCAGATGGGAACAAATCCAGTTGGCACTAGAAGATTTCCTGGGATGACATGCTCACCGTACGACCAAGTTGAGCGCCGCAGCTCAAGGCAATAAGATGTCGTACTCGTCCTTGGGAATTTTGACGGCATCTTCTCCCATGCCGTACTTGCGGCGGAAGATCTCAAACATGATGAGACCAGCGCTGGTCGACGGTACCTGGCGTAGAGTTGTCATCCAAAAGTCTTGGTACAGCCATCTCAGCCAGCCTCCGGATTTTGTCGCACGCTTGCCGGCCTGGATCCATGTTTTCTGGTATGCCCGTGCATATAGCTGCATGGTATCTAGTCGTCCCGGTCTAGTTTGTAGCAATTCATCCAATGTTGCTAGTCGCTGGAAGTGCAATTCTTGTATCCGTGTAAGGGGGTGGGCAACGACTTGTTGCAACACGCTTGCTGTGGCACCCGCAAGGAGTATGAATGAAGGTTCCATCAGATAGTGCGGCTTGATCACCGGCCGATCTTCTTGATCAGTGATTCTTTGCAGGTCGATCTGATGCTTGTGGAACATGGATAGAAGACCATAACGTGAATACCAATGGCTCACGTATTCGTAAAACAATTGAGACTTGACGTATTCGAAAGTCCCAAAGAACAATCCGTATCCAAACGCGTCCTTAACGAACGACAACCCCCATCCTGCAAAGGCGCCACGGGCACCAATGGCCTGAAGCTTCCTCGAAGCATAATCCCACATGTTCTTGTACGTCCCTTGGGTAAGATCGGTAGTCTTGAATCGAATGGTTAGAGCATCTAGCGGGGCAGCAATTACACTTTGAAAAGCGCCCGCCGAGAAGCCGGCAGCAAATGTCAAAGAGAACGGTGCCGGCGGATAAATGCGTTTAGAAGAATGAGACGCCGGCTCGTAGTAGAGGCCTAGCGCTCCAAGATATGAGGTGTATAGAACAGCACCAACAGTTACGTTCGCCAGTAATGGGGGTAGAACTTGGTTAGGAATGAAGGACCATCCATGAGTCCGGATCGCATAGGCTAGTATTCCAGGAGTAGTTCCAGCCCAGGACCATTTGCCGGTGGATTGTAATAAAGGGTTGATAGCCCTGGGAAATGCCTTGTTGAGATTGGTCAATTTTCAGGAAGTTATAAGTTACAGAGACTGTACACACAAGATAGCTATGTACTAATTAGCCCAGATATCATGCATCGAGTCAAGATACACACTTACTCAATTCTTGTTCGAAAGAATGCTTTTACAGGCACTCTGAAATAGAAGGCGAACATACGCGCCGTGAGAGCCCGCATACCGGCAGCCGATGCACCTATTCACACTGAGCCTCCTTACGTTTGTACCGAACCACATATTTAGTATTCCCTACCTGTTGTCGCATTGTTCTGGCGTTTTTCTCCCGGGCTATCTTCTGTATTTGGCCGGTTGAAGGCATCAGAAGAAGGCCTGTACCCAAGAGGCGCTGTACTCATTGCCGAATATAAAGATGCTAGGTGCAATACTGCATGGCTTAAGATGGCCTTGACAATTATGTTCAAGTTGATGTTTGGAGTTTGATATTCGGAGAGGCTGAGCAGGGCCGTGCTTCCCGTTGGCGGTGACGCTCTTGCATGTGATTGATCCTCGCTTCGCATGGGGTAAGTTGGCGACACTTGTACGGGTGACCGTCTTGTTCATTCTCCCTCTAGTCACACTACAATCTGCCCATAATGTTCTTTCCAGGCGACCTGCAGAGCGGAATCTCGTTGGCGATCCAAGAACACAAGTTGGTTGCTTGCTTCGTTAGGCAAGGTAAGTGCCAGCTGACGTAGCCCGCCTACACAATCCAGTCTGACGCCCTTCTAGACGACGATGAAACAAGTCACAAGTGGGAAAGCGAGTGGCTGACCGCTCCCCTCGACACCTCTTCCGATGCACCTGATCAGGTACACACAGCCAAAGTTGGCTATATTCCAAGCAGAACTGACAGGTGAACAGAAGTCAGTAGGAGAGCGACTGGGCGAGAAAGCGGTCCTACTACGAATCAATGCAGGCTCGACGGAAGCTGGCTTCCTAGGCGCCTTCTGCTCGTTGGCTTCTATGCCAAAGCTGTTGGTCATCCGAGCAGGCTCCGTTGTCGAAGACATCGACGCAAATGTTACCGAAGACGAGTTCAAGAAGCGTATCGCTGCTCTACTGCAACCTCCCACACAGCCACAGACAACGCAGTCAGCAACATCCATCCCTCAAAATGAAGATTCGGCAACCGCAGACGTCAGCCAGGTCCTTTCAAGCGTCCCTTACATCGGAGAAAGAGGAACAGCACTCCAAGACTCTGGCACAATTTCTCAAGAGACTGCAGAGACGAACGTTCCTATACCGGCACCAACACAGGGCAACAATGCAACCATGCAACAGTTCCTGACCGAGCGAGGTGCCCGTCTCGAAGCCGAACGCAAGAGGAAGGAAGAGGCGGACAAAGAGGCTCGCAAGGCTACAGCAAAAGCACGTAAAGAGTCATCAGACAAACAGGCTGCCGAATCGTCGTCCTTGCCTCCGAGCAAACAAGACTGGGCCGATCAGCAACGAAGTCGCAACAAAGAGGCTCGTGCAGAGAGGGAGAGAATTCTCAAGTCTATCGAGTCTGACAAAGCTGCGAGAAAAGAGAAGGAACGACAGAGACGACTTGCAGCCCAAGGCGAACCCTCTTCTGCGGCCGCACAACGACCAGTACATACTGACACTGCGCCCGGACGCAACTCGACTGTTTGCGCCCTCCAGATTAGACTGTTCGATGGCAGTTCGCTACGAACCAAGTTCGACCCGTCGGCCACTCTTGCAACTGCGGTCAGGACTTACATTTCCCAAAACTCGCAAACGGACATTCCGTACGAGTTCCGTCAGATCTTGCTGCCCAATCCTAGCCGCAATATCTCTGTCGGAGAGGAGGGCGAATCACTAAAGTCACTTGGACTGACACCGAATGCAACCTTGGTCCTGGTACCAATCAAAGGATACACAGATGCTTATGCCAGCGGTGGTGGTGGTCTCGTCTCCAAGGGATTCAATGCTGGGTTTGGCCTCTTGTCTGGCGCGGCAAGTATGCTTGGAACCGCTGTGGGTGGTGTTATGGGCTATGCATCGGGCTCAAATGAGCGACAAGGACCTTATGTTGCGGGAACAGCAGACGAGAGCGAGACCTCTAATGCAGAGGGTGAGAGAATGGCGAACCGAACGGGTGGAATCAACATCCGCACATTGGGTGACCAAAGAAGGGAGACTGAACAAAGTACCGAGCTGTACAATGGTAACCAGGTGAGTACTTGGACGAAGCCAAGACTACGGATGTCGGTGACTGACGGAAACCAGCTGAACTTTGAGCCTCGCAAGAAAAAGGACGGACAAGATGCCAAGGATGATTGATAGAGAAAATCGAGATTAGACAATGCACAAAGGGTGTTGAGGACCTCGCCGCTTCTACGTGGTCGCAGATTTTTGCTATCCTCAGGAATCGACATGCAATTGAGTCATGGAAGTGCATGAAGTTGGTAGGGCTCAGAGTACTCGCAGTGGCATGTGCTAAGTAAAGGTCTTATTGCAGCCTCTTCAGAATACTTTCTAGAGTCCAGACTGATCTTTGGCACCTTTTTAGGCGGCTGATTACGTTGTATAATGAAAGTGCATGCGTTGAATAGCGACTCCGAGAAGGCCGGAAGAAAAGGCAGGGCCGCGGATTTTAGTTTCAATACCAAGTCTTGAAGGGAAAGTATATCAGGGATTGCTCAGTCCAAGTATTCTGAGCACCCGAACACTTCTGCTTCAATATGTCCATGTCCGCTCGCGGTCAGTACGAAGAGAGTTGATCAGCTCGTGTCGACGCGAAAGGGGAACATGTTCGTATCTAGGTACACATGTCGTGGCTTGTTTTGACTCGGTCGCCAGTTCAGGTGCGGAGATAGAGGCCGAGCACGTTTGTAGGATTAGAGTTAGGGGAAGGGTCGAGATATGGCCATGATTGGTGAGGCTTCAGTTGCCAAGGGCGCTAGAATGTAGGATCGAAGGCCAAGGACATGAATCTCCCTTCAGGGTCGCTGACGATGGCGGTCGTGGGAAAGGTTGCGCCCAGCCTACGGCGTAGGCGTTTCAAAGACAATCCATCGCCCTCTCCGTACCGGCTCTGACTCCTGCAGAAGAGTCACGCTTCATGGCTCGCATTAGCCCAGGGTTGTTATCAGGGTGTCAGAATCGTCCACCTGACAGCTCCTAGTTTGATAACAGTCGAGTCCCGAGACAGACCGCCGCATCCTTAGCCCATCGTACCAACGTGTACCTACTATCTGTCGACCTCCTGATCACCGCCCACGGGGCTCCACGCTACACCGCTTCTTAATCCCGTATATATCCTTGTCTTGCACTACACGAGCGCTCGTCATATCCCCATCGCACACGTACCACTCTACTACACTCTGCAATGGTCGCAGAGAAGAACGACGATGGCCAGGAAAGCCGATTCTGGTCAAGAAAGAAGAAGCAGAATCGCAACTCTCAGACCGACTCGGAGGACTCGCTCAAACGACCGGCGAAGTGGAGTTTGGGCATCTTGAACGACAGGGAGACAGACGAGGTACCTGGTCAGTTGACAGACAGGCAGTCAACCTTTGATCTCTCATCAATACTGACTCTCCTCCTTCTCTAGGCTCTGTTCTACTGCTCTCAAAAGTGTCGAATCGCAATGAGCCTCTTGGTCTCCGCAACACACCCGCCAGGACGTCGACCTCGTCTTTACCCTCGCCCTTCCCTTACAACTCACAATCTCGAAATGGCTCTCTCGCTCCCCACTCTCGTGCCGGCTCCATCGTGCCTCCAACCCCGGATAAGAAACAGACTGGAGATGGCATTGTGCTCGAACCACAACCAGACGAATCCTTGAACGATCCGTTGAACTGGCCCAAATGGCGTAGAGATTGCGCTCTACTCTCGCTAGGCTTCTTCTGCATGCTTGGTGGAGGTATGACCCCCGTCCTCGCTGCAGGCTTCGTCAACGTTTCGGAAACCTATGGTGTCTCAGTGCCTCAGGTAGCCTTGACGACTGGTCTTTATATGTTGGGACTTGGCCTCGGTAGTGTCGTTGCTTCGCCCACCGCCATTTTGTACGGCAAGAGACCTGTATACCTGGTTGCCTCGGTCATATTCGTCCTCTCTGCTGTGTGGTGCGCTTTGTCGCCCAACTATACCTCTCTTGTACTCGCCCGTATCTTCATGGGCATGGCTGTCAGTCCTGTGGAATGTCTGCCATCGGCCACAATCGCCGAAATCTTCTTCTTGCACGAACGTGCCTACAGACTGGGTATTTACACCCTGCTCCTCCTTGGTGGTAAGAATCTTATTCCACTGGTGAGTGCTGCCATCATCGAGTCGCTTGGCTGGCGATGGGTCTTCTGGATTGTGGCTATGGTTGTCTCATTTGGTGCGGTATTGCTGTTCCTCTTTGTTCCCGAGACCTTCTGGGATCGTACACCAAGGCCATCAAGACATTCGCACAAACACCACAAGCCGAGACTGATGAGCAACATCTCACTGGCCTCCATCTTCCATCGTGGTCATGCCGATACTCATGCACATGAGGCTGCTCCTGAGTTGGAGAAGGGACAGAAGTCAACGTTCCCCGACATTGAAAGCCCTACCAAGGCAAAAGGAGAGAAGCGATTGTCAAGACACGCCCACTTCAGCGAACCTGATGACGATGAGGTTGCACCCGAAGACAGCGGCAAGCTAAATGTACCAGCCTTGAACCTCCCGTCTCCCGAAGCATCGGAAACACCTGAGCCTCAGACTCCACAACATGTTCAGCCGATTACTTCGCTGCAAATTCCATCTCCTAGTACGCAGCTTGCCTCGCCCGGGACTCAGCTTTCTCCTACTGCAAGTGCGTTGTCCCCTGGATCGGTGCATCTTTCGCCAGGGCCTCAACATCTATCGCCAGGAGACGATCCATTCGTATCTTATAGATCTCCAACCGATATCAATCACATGAGATCTAACAGTGCTCAATTCGATAGCATCCCTCCCTCTCCTGGCCACTCAATCGACGCGAGCAACCCTGGACTAATCTATACATCTTTCTACCGCGCCGCACCTCCCAAATCCTTCGTCGAGACCTTGAAACCCTACGCCGGTCGTCTTTCTCAAGACTCCTGGGGTAAAGTTGCCCTCCGCCCCTTCATTCTCTTTGCCTACCCTGCCATCCTCTGGTCCTCGCTCGTCTACGCACTTTCAGTCGGTTGGCTGATTGTCCTCTCCGAATCCGTCTCGGTCATCTACGAGAACCGTGAAACGTATCACTTCACCTCCCTTCAAGTCGGTCTCGTCTACATTTCCCCCTTCATCGGCGGCATTCTAGGCACCGCTGTCGCCGGCCGCTTCTCCGATGTAATCGTCCGCTGGATGAGCAGAAAAAATGACGGTGTCTATGAACCTGAGTTCCGTCTCATCATGGCCATTCCTGTTACCATCAGTACCGTTATCGGGCTTATGGGATATGGATGGAGTGTTTCCGAACACGATGCCTGGATTGTCCCTACCGTATTCTTCGGCATCATCAGCTTTGGCTGCTGCGTGGGAAGCACCACCGCCATCACCTTTGCCGTGGACAGTTATCGCCAATACGCCGGAGAAGCGCTGGTAACCTTGAATTTCTCAAAGAGTAAGTTCTGCCTTTTTCCTATCAATCTCGCCTTGTTTTCTTCCATCGGCGCAATCGTGCTAACGCAGATCAAACCAGACGTTTTCCACGGTCTGGTGTTTTCCCTCTTCTTCAACCGCTGGTTGGAAAGCGATGGTGCTAAGCCTGTCTTCCTCGCGCTCGGCGGCATTCAATTGGGTTGTTTGCTCTTCACGATACCCATGTATATTTATGGCAAGCGTGCTCGCATGTGGACTGTCAGAAAAAACTTGATGGAAAAGTTTTAGATGAGCAGTATAGATGGGATGATATGGGGTGAAGAGATGAAAGCATATGTGCTTATGATCTTTGGGAGTTTATATATATATGTTGTCATGATGGATGAGGCGTTTTCGGTTGGGATGGGATGGGCATGTCTGGATATACTATACCCGGTTGGAGGTTGGTTTCTCATAATATGGATTCTCTTTTTTGTAGCTTCTGCCATTTACTATAACATTTCTCACGAGCATGTTCACCAACATTGAATCAAGGAGGTACAGCACAGGAGTTGTTAAAATGAACAAAGTTTTCTTTCGACTGGCTGAATATATTTAATCCCCAAAGGTTCGTCGGTGTCAATCGTGAAGCTCCTCCCTCTCATCCTTTGCACGCCCGAAACTCCTTCGAAAGCAACAAGAAAAGACATCCTCCCCGTCTTGGGCCCGTAAAGATTTTTACCCCTTCAAAGCATTAAAACGTCTATCGCTTCTTGGGCTTGCCACCCTTGGGAGCGGGACGTCTTTCTTCTTCGTCGAGGCCACTTTCGCGGTCACGCTTCTTGGCCTTTTCTTCCATCTCGTCCCAATCTTCACCGCTCTCGTCCTCACTCATCTCCTCTTCACTGGCGTCGGCACTAGCGTCGTCGTCGAAGTCAGACTCGTCCTCGCTGCTCTCATCGCTAGCGAGATCTTCTTCGCTGACTTCGAATGCACTCTCCTCTTCCTCGCTTTCTCCCTCGTCATCTGACTCGGCGGCAAGGAAGGACCAACCACCACCAGCAAAGAACTCGTGAGGGTCGGCAGTGACAGTCTTCATGATGGTGCCCCAGTTCAAGTTGAGGGGACCTTCCGAGTAGGGTGTGTCGATCGAGTCCAACCAGTCCTTGACACTGTCGAGGGATTCAACAGGAATAGTGTTGATGTGCACAGGAGGGCGTTGGAAGTCCTGGAAGACAATAACCATGTCAAAGTTCTTCAGGCCGAACTGGACACGCTCCAAATGCACAATTTCGATGTCGTTAAGTGTGATGACTGTGAACGGAGGCTCGGTGATCTGGATCAGACACTCGGTGGTGGGCTGAATGTAGACGCTTGAGCGAGCAGGTACACCGTTGAAACCAAGATCGCGGTAAGGCATGTCGACTTGCAGGTTGTCGCCCTTGCCAGCGTCTGCAATCTTCTCCGCGAAAGATCTGAACTCCTTGTCGAGCTGAACACGACGTCTGCGCTCCTCCTGTTCCGCCTCGAACTCTTCCTCGTCTCCATAGCGATGCTTGCGCTTACGGTTACCCGTCTCGTCGAATTGCATCTCTGTGGCTTCGCGGTAGAACTGAATATCCTTCGTCTTTCTCTTGCCAATCATGATAGGATTGTGCAAGTGACAGTGAATGATGACAATGAGTTCATGCTGAGAGGGCTGGAAGAAGAGGTGCTTGATGTTGCTGAACAGAACATCGACCTTGACACCACCCATATGAGCATAACGCAGACCGTTCTGGTGAATCTCGACGGAACCGCCAATACGCTTACTCTCCAATGAAGGACGCATGAAGATGTTGTCGAGACGTTGAGGTCGGCGGTTTCTTATTTCGACGAGCTTGTCCTGCTCAACAACGTCCTCAAGATCCTTCTTCTCCTGCTCCTTACGGACTGCGTCCTTCTTCATGTCGGTGATCTGCGCAACGATGGTGTTCATTCTGTCGGTGTCCTTTGATCTGAATGTCAAGCTGCGAAGGAAGTGGGCGAGGGGGTCTTCGAAAGGCTGATCATCCTTTCTTCCAACACCCTGACCAGGTGAGAGGAAGTTGATACGCAAGAAAGAAAATGCGTTCTCCTCAGTCTGACTGACGTTCTTGATGGTGTTGATGTGGAATGGGACGGCACGTCCCATTATAGGCAGAATGATGCTAGCATTCTTGACGTCGACCAAGACAATGAGATCCTTGACCCTAGAAGGGAATTGGTTGTCACGCTTGTACGACTCGAAACGCTTGAACTTCTTCACCTCGGTGCCGTTCAAGTTGCCAGTACCTTCGCCGTACTTGTCCAGACCTTGTTGTTGCTTTTTGGAGTGGAGTTCTCTCTGGTGATCCTTTCGCTGAGCTTCCTTCTCCTCATTAGGCTGCGTACTGCGTTCGCTGCGTAGTCTGGTGCTTGTAATGTTTCCTTTGGCGACGGCGCCCACACGGGAATCCTTCTTCGGCTTGGGCTTTGCCTTTTCTGGCTCATCTTCGTCGTCCTTGAAGAAGAACGAAGTCGACTCAAGATCCGAAGGGGCATCCTTGGTGAAGACCAGACCTTCTGTGCTACCTACGCGAACGGTGTCGGTGAGCAATAGCGAGTATGTCTTGCTCTTGTTGTCCTGGGGGTTGGGGTTCTCGATGTCGTGGAAGCCAGTGGTGATGCTGAAGGTCATTCCATCGCGCAGAGTCTGGTTGTTCTTGCCGTTCATGGGGAACGAGCTATCGCGTGTCTCGATACCGATTCCGTAGCCAACGGACTTGACAAAATTCTTCTCGAGCTCAGGCTTCTTTGACTTGATAAGGGCGATTGCCTTGGCGTAGACATCCTTTGCAACCATGCCCTCCTTCATGTTCTTGAGAATGCTGTCATGGACAGTAAGCAGCAGCTTGTAGGCACTCTCCTGAGACTTGTTGGGGTCGACCAAGTAGGTTCTCGAGATGATTGAACAGTAGCTGAGGTAGCGCAGTCCAAGGGTAGACAGAATGACGCCGGCGTGCAAGTTGCTGTCGTCGGCCTCGGCTGAGAGCTTGAGATCGTACTTGCCGCCGCTCTGTACGACGGGTGAGATAGACCAGTCAAGCTGAGCGGGGTCGAAGCCGCTTGAGACCTTCAACTTCTGGAAGAACTTGTCATCCTCGATCTTGTCGGAAACCTTCTGTGATAGAGCCTTGTGGCTCATCTTTTTCTCCTCATCCAGAATACCAGACATTTGGTCGACGAAGTAGTTGGCCATGATACCACTAGATGCGCGCGAGGCATCACGAATGGCGCGCAATTCCTTCTCGTCCTTGATGCTAAGAGCGCCCGAGATAGCAGGTGTAATGTCGACCTCTTCCACGTCCTTGGCGATGGCCTCGAACTGGTCTTTCCACTCCTTGATGAAGGGGCCGTTCGAGGGGTCCTTGGAAACAACACCGACCTTCTTCTGTTGGCTGGGTTAGCGGCTATCGCGTAGAAGCTCGTGTGGGAGACGTACGCCAGCGTTCTTGATGACTTCGAGGCAGCGTTCGAATTGCTTTGCGTTCTCTGCAGCATCCTTGCCTCTAACGAGGATTTCAACGGGGGTCTTGCCGTCCTTGAGGGGCTCGAGGTAGGCAGCTGTGAGGAGTCAGCAAAGCGCACAATCGCTGGCAATGTGAGCTGAATGTAGATACCCTTCTTCTTCGTGGTGACGATGTGCATAGAGTCCTGGGTAATGACAAAGACGGTCGAGGGGAACTCGTAGCCTAGCAGCCAGAACTGCATGGCGCTGGTCTTTGTGAAGCCCTGAGACTCATCCGACTTGCCCATGACAATGGCGATGGATGAGGCGCCGGCGAAGAGAGTGTCGCCATTGCGCTTGTCCTGTTTCCACTGTGAGATGAAGGCCGAGAGGCGGTTGTGGAAGGTGGCCTTGTCGATCGACACCTCGTCGGCCATTTTTGCAGCGCGCTGTCACGGCAGGTAGGCTGAGTAGGCGGAGATGTAATGTGGTTGCGAGGATGGGACAAGGCGATGATCGAAGTCGGTGGTAAACAGCGGCGGCGAAGTGGAAGTCGAAGTTGCGATGGGGTGCTTTACGCGTTGTTCGCGATGTCGTGTTGCGCAGAAGACTTGGGACGGAAAGAGCTTGAGATGGAAACTACCGGCACTCTCGAAATAGATGAATTCACTTGGGGTGCTCTCCTCGTCTGAAGTCTCGAGAAACAGCACAATATCATGTAAAGAGAGACGATGAAAGTTGTATAACAAGATTGTACATGGACGAGCAGTCGGCTTGGCGCGTGTCACTAGCGTCGAGCTCTCCATGTTCGGCTTGTCGAGGCAGGCGCATTCAAGGATTCAAGAGCTGTCACTCACACAATGCCGCCTCGACCGTCACCCATCTTGCGCCAATTGGCCTCACTTGCCTCCCGCCCTCGCATACAATCACAAACAAGGCCTTGGATCTGCCGCCAATGTCAACAGTCTCGTCCTGTTCTACAAAGAAGATCATATGCCAACCAGCCCGCCGATGACCCTTCCTTCACCTCGATTGTCGATGTCCAGCCTCAGCTTGTTCGCGTTGGCGGTAGAAAACATGGCTGGGGCCTGCTAGTTCTGGCTATCATTCCCATCACCGCCTTTGCCCTGGGCTCATGGCAGGTCGCTCGACTTGGCTGGAAGACTGAACTTATTGCCCGTTTCGAAGATCGCCTCGTCCGCGATCCTTTGCCGCTACCACCCAGTATAGACCCCGCTGCTATCAAGGACTTTGATTACAGAAGAGTCTACGCCACCGGCAAGTTCCGCCATGACCAGGAGATGCTCATTGGTCCGCGACTACTCGATGGCAACGATGGTTATATGGTCGTAACTCCGCTTGAGCGAGACTTTGAAGGTTATCCTGGCAACACAAAAGTCCTGGTCTGCCGAGGATGGATTCCTAAAGACAAGGCAAACAAGCGTGCTAGGCCCGAAGGCTTGCCACAAGGCGAAGTTACCGTACAGGGTTTGCTGAGAGAACCATGGAAGAAGAACATGTTCACTCCAGAGAACAAGCCCCAAGAGGGAGCCTTTTATTTCCCTGATGTCCAGCAGATGGCCGACTTGACCGGCAGCCAGCCTGTGTGGATCGAGGAGACTATGAAGCCTGACCTTGTTGAGCATTACGATAGAGAAGCAAAGGGTGTGCCTATCGGGAGACCGGCCGAAGTCAACCTTCGAAACAACCACACACAGTACATTTTCACATGGTCAGTTCATCTTTTCTCTCACCTACCATCTCCCGTAATTCCTAACAAGTACCAGGTACTCTTTGGCAGCTGCTACATCTGTTATGCTCTGGATGGTCATCAAGAAACCCTCATCTCGCACTGCTCGTAGAGTGCGCCAGTCAGGTCAATGGTAAATATGTAAATAATAGCACCTTGCCTACTTTGTTGCGTCCAATGCGACAGAACCATATGCAAAATGCACTCCATTTGTTACGTGATCACCGAACCTTGCCTAAGTGAACGCGATCCGTGATGAAGTCTGAGGCCACTTCGGCGGGAACCTTCATTAAACCACGCCAATGAGGCAGCTTAGTCGATGTGACCGTTCCAATGGCAAATGTATTCATAGGAGGACTATGATTCGTGTATGGTTCAAAGATGGAAAGATAGACTCTATACAGACAGTGAGAACACTGAAACTCTTGTTGCAAATTATCCACAGGGTCATCCCAGTCACGACCGGTTTCGAAAAGGCAAATTCTTGGCTCGGCCTTCGCAACAACCTTCCTTGTCACCTTCGTCGCACTCGTTTTTCGATTCCAAACCTCAACGCGCGACACTCGCGTAAGACTCTCATATCCAATGCCATGAGGGTGTCCTGAACACTTGTCATGTTGCTCTATTAGCAGCAATGTCGTTCGAATCATCATTTCCAGGAAACGCGTCCAGGCTCTTACCTCAGCCTGGATCTTTGGAATATATAAACAGACCGAACCCAGTTGAACCCAGTGATTTGAGCCATGGCATATTCGATGGAAGTGCTCGCGAACTTGACAGGACAACTAACGAGCAGCTGAATCCTTTCTTGCTGGGCAATCGGTTACGCCAGCGCAATGACCTCGCACCGGATGCTACAAGACTTGCAAGACATTCACACCACCAATCTTCTGGCTCTTCGATTGCTGCTGTACTCAATGATGACGAAACATCTCTCCGATCAAGAGAGCATGCGTCCCATAGACGAGATGGCGACCAAGCTCTCTTCACATTGCCAAAGCTGCCAACCAAGCGACATGCAAAGCGACATCGTGTGCCTCCAGTCTTGCAAGGTCTTCATCAGCCCCCGCCAGATGCTGGAATTCTACCCTCTATCAGTACAGAGGAATCACAAGTTTTTCTCTCTACTTCACGGAGCAGTAAAGCTGTCCCGACCCCAAATCCCGGTGGGGACACAACTTCGACTGTGGCTCAGAAGGAACCAATGGCGTCTATCGAGATAGCCCAAGGGACTCCGGACAAACGCTCACGGCGCAATGTGTGGACAGGTCAGGAGACCGACGATCTTTTATCAGGAGTATCTAGGTTCGGCATCGGTAATTGGAAGAAAATATTGCTTTGCTCGGACTACAAGTTTCATAAGAGGACGGCTGTGGATCTCAAAGACAGGTATCCAAGTACCTAAGCCTTCTATATTGATGCTGGGCTCATGTTATCCCAGATTTAGAGTATGCCGTCCGGATGCCTATGGAGGCGCGAGGAAGACCAGGAAGAAGAGAAACTCTACAGAAGAAGTCACGACTACCGAAAAGCCCAAGAAGGTGAAGAGATCAGAGCCCGCACAGGAGGTCGATGCTCAGCGCCAACAAACCAGCACCGCTGACCAAACTCTCTGGAAGGCACAGCGTCGACCAAGACGCAACTTTACTGACGAAGAGGATGAAGCACTGCTCAAGGGCTTCCGTGAACAAGGTCCATCATGGGTGAACATCTCCAAAGATGAGGCGTTCAAAGAACATGGCAGAACCCCAACAGATCTTCGCGACCGGCTAAGGACGAGGTTTCCAGAAAAGTATGCACAAGCTGGTTTGGCATCTCGACCAGCTGTAGCAAAACCCGCGAAGCGGACCCGAGCTACGAGGCAAGAATCAGAAAAGCCCACAGAGCCGACACAAGAAATCACACCCCAAAGTGCCACATCGAAGGATGGCCAAGGTAGACCAGCGAACGACAGATTGGAAAGAACGAGCTCACGCAACGGTCCTGCTTACACTCTACCTCTACCAAGTATTGGTGACGACTCATTATCAACCTATGGCTATCCAGACGATGACGAAGATGCGGATCCGATTGTCTTGGATCGCAGCATCATGGATTGGGCGACTACCCAATTCACCCGTCAGTCACATCCCCAGACGTCTGACAGCCTTCTACATCCCGGCATTGATCCTCTCGTCACGCTAAAGCTGCCGAAGCCAGGCTTTTTCTGATTCTATCGCTATAAAGTCTAATTCATCACAATGTCACAATTGCTACACTCAGAGTTCTGTAGCGAGCGTTGATATTGTTTGTTTCTCAAAGCATGCTCCTCCGATGTCTTGTCCCGAAAGCCATGGTGATTGTCTCAAAAACAAATCCAGCGGTCCCCTTCCGACGAACAAGTCTGTAGGCAACCCTGACCACGCAATACCCCGCATGACCACTCAACACCAACCCGAGGACCGTTCTTATCCATTCCATTGTCAATTACTCCAAATAAACAGAATACAAGCATATAATCTTCCGGCCACCTATTCGCCGAACATGCTTGCCCTTCACTTGGCCGCAGCTTGTTTTTAGGCGAACTGCATATACTAACCCAAAATGGCACGTTGATAAGGCTTAGCGCATCCTTTGCATGTCTTATCAACCTATCTATCATGTCTACATTGTGGCAGGGAAGAATGCTACGCAACTACGTACTACATCGTGATAAGAACAGCAGTCATTGCCGCGGAACCAATGATGCAAACGGCATTTGATGGACACACTGCCTGAAGAATAAGTAATAAGAGCCTGCCATGACAATGGTAGGCCTTCGCTCCATTTTACAGCTTCTCTACACCAGGCAAGATGAATAGAATCAGGCGACCTTTTCCGATCTCTCGGCGAGACACAGACTCAGTACAATTGAACACGCTGAATCCTCAAAAATCTGCAGATGAACTCGACAGGAAAGGTGCTGAAGCTGGCGTCACGGTTGATGCCACAGACATCGAACATGGACATCTCCAAGAGATTGAAGTGGATGTTGACAAGGTATTACATGACGGCGAGGTCAAAGATGTTGATGCCGATACTTCACCGTACCCCGAAGGTATGTTGACCGTAGATTTTATGTACGAGGTCAAACCACTTACGTCGCTTGGTAGTTCGTGCTGTCGTACCTGAAACGGATGATCCTAGCATGCCATTGAATACTCTTCGCATGTGGATTGTTGGAATTATCTGGACAATGCTCGGCTCTGGTGTCAACCAGTTCTTCTCCCTACGCTATCCTGCAGTGCACATTGTCTCGCTCGTCGCAGAGCTTCTTGCCTTCCCCATGGGAGTCGGTCTCGCACATATCTTGCCTATTTATACTCTAGATCTTGGACCTCTTGGAAAGTGGAACATCAACCCGGATCGTCATTTCGTTAGTGGCCACCATGCAACGCTTTGGTTGCACAGTGCTGACTCGTCTGCAGAATATTAAGGAGCATGCACTCATCACTATCATGTCCAACGTCACAATTGGATTCGCTTCAGGATCTGACGCTTCAAACATGATTCAGGCTGCTAAGAAATTCTACGACTTTGATCTCTCTGCTGGACTGGCCGTATTGATGGTCATGTGCACTCAACTCCTTGGATTTGGTGTTGCAGGTCTTGGATCTCGTTGGGTAGTCGAACCCGCTTCAATCATCTGGCCTGGTATCCTAGGAAACTGTGCTCTGCTGTCCACTCTGCACTCCAAATCGAACGCAGTCGCGAACGGGTGGAGAATATCTCGACTCATGTTCTTCTTTGTTGCTCTTCTTTGTGCATTCGTCTGGTATTGGTTCCCTGGTCTTATCTTCCCAGCTCTCAGCTACTTCACATGGATCTGCTGGATTGCACCAAACAATGCTGTGGTCAACCAGATCTTCGGTATGCAAACCGGATTGGGTATGTTTCGTTTAAACCATGAGAAAGATGTTTGATGGAACTAATTTTGAAAAACACAGGGGCGTTTCCGATTACTTTTGACTGGTCTCAGATTGCCTACAACACCAACCCTCTTTTGAGTCCACTTAGTGCTGCACTCAATGTCCTGGCTGGATTCGTGTTCTTCTTCTTGATTGTTACGCCTGGTCTCTTTTACACCAACAAATGGTTCACGGGTTACCTTCCACTGATGACCGCCGATGTGTACGACAACACTGGAGCCAGCTACAATGTTACGAAGATCATCAACCCTCTCACCAAAAGTCTAGATCCCGAGGCCTACCGGGCGTACTCACCTCCGTTCCTGAGCGCAACTTTCGCATTCGTCTACGGCTTGTCTTTTGCTTCTATCACTGCTGTACTGACCCACACCTATCTCTGGCACGGAACCGAGATCTGGACGGCTCTCCGTGGAACCAGAAAACTCGATATCCATGGGCGTCTTATGAAGGCATATAAGCCGACACCCTGGTACTGGTACCTCATCGTCCTGGTAATATTCACAGCTCTCTCATGCGTCATGGTTGAGATCTACCATACCGATCTACCTATATACGGCGTTGCCCTCGCTCTGGTTATCCCTGCCATCTATTTCATCCCATGTGCCTTGATTCAGGGTATCTCGAACGTCGATGCGAACCAGATCAACGTCTTGTCCGAATTCATCGGCGGTTACATGTTCGCTGGTAAACCTTTGGCCAACATGATCTTTAAGGTAAACACTGCAAGCCAATCTAAAAGTCATCTTCATTTGCTGACCTAATGCATAGATCCTGTCAACCGCCGTTGTAAATCAAGGAATCTTCTTTGTTCAGGATATGAAGCTCGGACATTATTTAAAACTAGCACCACGCACCGTCTTCTTCGCCCAAGGCTTCGCCGCCATCCTCGGAGCCCTCACTCAGACTGGCGTTACCCTCTGGATGCTCGGCAACATCGACAACATCTGCAGTTCCGACCAAGCCTCCTCCTTCACCTGTCCCAATGGCAGAACGGTGTTCAGCTCGTCTGTGATTTGGGGATTGATCGGTCCAGATCGGTTGTATAGCGTAGGCAGGCGCTACTCTTCTTTGCTGCACTTTTTCTGGATCGGTGCGATCACACCAGTGATTACTTGGTATCTGTACAAGAGGACTGGAAAGAAGATTTTCAAGGATATCAATTGGCCACTGTTCTTTGTGGGAACTTATAATGTGCCGCCTGCTACTGGTGAGTTGTAGATTTTGTGTGTGTGTGAGAGGAGAGAGGAAAAAACTAATTGGTTCACAGGTATTAACTACACCTCGTGGGCTTTGGTCAACTGGGTCTTCAACGGCTATATCAAGCAGAATTTCTTTGCCTGGTGGACGAAGTACAATGTAAGTTGTTTTGCGAAGTATCCTCGAGTTTGTGAGCTGACCGAATGCAGTATGTTCTTGCCGCTGCTGTCGATACAGGAACAGCCGTCGCTGGAATCGTCATCTTCTTCGCAGTCAGCTACCCTGGCTACTCCATGCCGGATTGGTGGGGCACGACTGTGTTTGCAAACACACTCGATGCAGTAGGCGTGTCAAATCTGCCGCTGCCGGCAAGCGGCTTCTTCGGTCCTGCTAATGGCACGTGGACTTGAGAGAGTAGGGTGATGAGACGAAAGGTAGAGATGTTTGCTTGTTTCTACCATCTACCTTTGGCGTAACAATATCTCGCCGCTGTACATAGACGCTTCAGACATACATCTTGACTAAAACGCGCCAGTGCAAAACTTCTAGATTCCTGCTGCAGGTACTTCAAGTACTCCTCTGAATCGCATCTCACCCTTCTCGAGTCTCTCAAAGGCCATCTTAAGGCCATCTGCAGTCATGGGATATCTTTCTACCCATGGCGATATCTGGTGTCGAGCTGCAAATTGAATCATCGCAAAATGATTTCGCCGTGAAGCTTCTGTTGAAGCAATGATTCTGTGGCCAGGAAGGATGAAAGGCATGTAAGGGATGACTAGCGGCTTTTGTTGGATCGACATAAGAACGATGGTGGCTCTTCGTGCCAAAAAGGGCAGCATCTTCTCCAGATCGGGAGTTTCATTGGCACAGATGAGGAGGACATCTATAAGTGCCTTGGAACTCCTATCTCTTGGAGGATCTCCGAAGCTGTTGGGGAAGTTGGGCGTGTTGATGTCGCTAAGAGATCGCAACTCGTCGGCACCCAATGCAAAAGCATCTTTTGCCTTGCTCTGTGATCCGAAGCCGGTTGAGCCGGAGAAGACAGTGACAGCACAGCCCATCGCTTTGGCGAAGAGTACAGCCATGTGTCCAAGGCCTCCCAGACCGACAACGCCAACTCGATGATGCGGCTTTGTGCCGGCTGCATCCAGTGCTTCGTAGGTGGAAGCTCCGGCACACATGAACACACCAGCGTGGTGGGACTGGATCTCAGCAGGGATCTGGTAGGCGAAATCGGCGTCGATGATATGAAAATCAGCAAAAGCACCTGGATCGCCAAGTCAGATTGAGGAAGTAACGAGTGGCTTCAGGTGATTACCTTGCTCATGATCACAGAAGGCAAATCCAGCTGCTTGACTACAATACTGGCGGTATCCTTCCACACAGACATCGCAAGTTCCACAAGACTGATACTTTTAGTTTCCACTGCTACAATTAATCCAGACGGTCACTTACACTACGTAGCCAGCTACAAATATTGTCAGACCAAGCTGCGACATACGAAGGAGCAGAAAGAGTTGCATATGTCTAGGTGTCACTTACCCCCATCCGACACGGTCACCGGGCTTCACAGACTTGACAGCGTCTCCAACGTCAGTGACGAGACCGACTCCTTCATGGCCTAAGCCACAGGTCTTGTCTTTTGCGTGAACATCAGTGTAGCAAATCCCTGAATGAGTTACTCTGATCTTGATCTCGTTCAGGCCAAGCGCTCGCTGGGTAGTCTTTTTCACGAAATTGCTCAAGGCGGCATCATATCGAAACGTGGTCAGCGTATGAGTGCTCATATCTGGTGATGAGTGTCAAAGCGAATTTGATGGATGGAGAGTCGGAAGGATGTTGTTGAGATGCACGATGACTGACGAGACCCCCCTTCAGCTACTTGAATCAGATGACAGCATAGCTCAGTGAGAATTGTTGATCAGCATCAGAAGTCTTGATTTCTCCTCGCGGTGTTGATAGTGAGATACAAATTTCAGGTACCAATCAACCAGTAGGCATTGGTAAGATGTCGTTGCATGCTTCCATGCTCATGGGAATCTGCTGCGAACGACAAGGGTGTCTTTACCCACGGCCCGATCAAGGGTCTGCGGGTAGATGCGGAACAGTTGGAGACAAAGACGTTAGTAACAAAGCTGTTGCGCCTCTTGCGGAGGAAGAGTGGCGGCGCCGTAGCGGGAATTTCTAGGGCCGAGTCAAACAATTGATGAGAGATTGTCGCCGCTCCTAAGACTCTCTCTTCGTCACACACCTTGCATACACCAATATCCACCATGGCTTCTCTCCGACCAGCATCTCGACGAATCCTCTCGTCAACCACACATGCGCCCCGCTTGCACAGACGATGCCTCGCTACGGCAGCATCAGATATCACTCCCACATCACCGAACACAACGAACTCAACACCCCGACGAGCCACCAAATTCTCCGATCGCTTGAATAGTGGCCCTGCATTCGGCGACTTTGTTTCCGGAAAAGAGGAGCCTCTGAGCCCCGAGGAGGCTTTGGAATTGAAGACTGTTATGGTTGGACCTGCCGGCAAGAAGAAACCTCACACACGACTGCCCGAATGGCTCAAGACTCCCGTTCCTGTCGGCGACAACTTCAAGAAGATCAAGAATGACCTGCGTGGTCTGAACCTACACACCGTTTGCGAGGAAGCTCGTTGCCCCAACATTTCCGACTGCTGGGGCGGCAGTGACAAGTCTGCTGCTACTGCGACTATCATGCTTATGGGAGACACATGCACCCGTGGATGCCGCTTCTGTTCCGTCAAGACCAGCCGAAAGCCTCCGCCGCTCGATATCCACGAACCAGAAAACACCGCCGAAGCCCTGTCAAGATGGGGCCTTGGATACGTTGTCTTGACATCTGTCGACCGTGACGATCTCGCAGATGGTGGTGCACACCACTTCGCCAGCACGATTATCAAGATCAAGCAGAAGGCTCCTACCATGCTCGTTGAGGCTTTGACTGGTGATTATGCTGGCGACTTGGAGATGGTCAAGGTGGTCGCTCAGAGCGGTCTGGACGTGTATGCCCACAACATGGAGACTGTTGAAGACTTGACACCCTTCGTCCGCGATCCCCGCGCCAAGTTCCGTCAATCGCTCGAAGTTCTCAAGGCTGCAAAGGAGGCCAAGGAGGGCCTGATCACAAAGACAAGTTTGATGCTGGGACTCGGCGAGACCGAGGATCAGCTGTGGCACACTCTCAAGGGTAAGGACATATCGTTCTAGAAGAAATTCGCGAATACTTGGCTAACTTGTTTTTGTACAGAGCTTCGCAAGATCGACGTCGACGTTGTCACATTCGGCCAATACATGCGCCCTACCAAGCGCCACATGAAGGTCGAAGAATACGTTTCCCCCGAAAAGTTCGAACTCTGGAGACAACGCGCCCTCGACATGGGCTTCCTTTACTGCGCCAGTGGACCCCTGGTACGCAGTTCCTACAAGGCCGGCGAGGCCTTCATTGAAAACGTCATCAAGAAGCGCGCCAAGAAGAACCAGCTTGCCATGGCTGAGGATGCTGGCGATTTCAAGCCCCTGAACGCATAGATGTGGTGTTTTCTTCCTTTTCCATCATACCTAGGGTTTGGCGTTTGGGTGTCCTGATCTGGGCTGGGCGGTATCAGATATCAACTTGCGCTGGGAGCATTTGCCTGGAGTCTAGAGAACGGGTGTCATCACCTCACGAGCCGTTGAGGGATTGTAAATAAAAAGTACATCAACTGTACGGCTACAAAATCATCATCTAATCATTGCATACCATTTTCTTCACAAGGCAGCTTGTTATCCGGCACCCCTATCGTCACAACCCAGTTTTAATCGCCGTATCTCGATATCAGATTCCTCATGATGCTCATAGCACCACTTTTGTAACCTCCACCGAACATGGCGTGGTGGTTCAGATGGTGATATAGTTCGTAGAGAGCGACTCTGTCTGTGTACTCCTCGGCAGGCTCAGTCTTTGGCAGCAGCTCATGGTACTCTTCCAAGAAGCTTCCGCCAAATCCTCCAAACATCTTCATGATCCCGAGCTCGAACTCGCTGTGAGCATAGCAAGCACTGGAGTCGAAGACAATGTCTTCAGGAGCTTCCATACCAGGCAGCTTTCCCGCGCTCGCGTTGCCTGACCACAGATCGCCGTGCACTATGACAGGGGTAACACCCTTACCACCGTTGAGATGGTCATCACCGATTAGACGTGGCACAACCTTCTTGCATGTCTTCTCAATCATAGAACGCAAGTCCTCATCAGGCCCATTGGTCTTCTCGCTGCGCTTCAAAATGAACATGAGTCGGTTCTCAGCATAGAACTCAGCCCAGCTGCTCTTGAAGCTGTTATCTTGAGGGGTTTCGCCGCAACATGTAGTGGCTGGGAAGCCAAACTTTGGGCTAGACTCTCCAGGTGGTGGAGGCGCCGGGGTGCTATGCAGTTTCGCTAGCTTAGCAGCCAGCGAGGGCGCCGAGGAAGAAGTGCTCGAGCCTCGACGACCCGAGAGATCTAGAAAGTCGGTGACTAGGAAATGCTTTGAAGGCGAATCGGCAAGTGTGCCATGGCCATAGGACTGTGGGCAAAGCGTAGGAACGGCATTGTGAATTGCACTAAGCGATGCGTGCTCGCCTGACTTCTTTTTTAGTGCTAGCCATTCGAACGAGTAGTCGAAAGCCTCTTACCTTCAAACATGACCGAGGCTTCTTTTCCAGAGCCCGTCTTCATGAAGAATTGCTTCTCGGTGCCATCGCCGAGTTTGGTCGTGATCTTAGACGTGGAAGAGAAGCTGGATCCTCCGGAGCCAGAAACTGTCGTCTCTTTGGGATCCAGAGATAGCAATTGAGCAACAGCAGAGTCAATGGTCATCTTTGTTGATTTACTTGAGATAGCATATAATCTTCTGACAGTACAAAGCATGAAAAATCCGAGATCTGGTCGAGCATCGAGCTCTTGCCAGCAAGGTGTTTTTGACCATCTTCAATGACATCAACTGTGATCATCGCCTCGGACCAGCGTGGGAAGGTGTGCCGATTTAACTACCTATCGATCACCTGGCACCAACACATCTACGCTGGTCTAACGAACAACTGCTCAGAAACATCTGAATCAAGATTCTTCGATGCCAAACAGAGAGATGCAAACAGGACCGTAGAAGGTTGGCCATGCCCCGCGAAACGCGAACGGTGAACGGATGGCCGCTGGCGCACTGGCTGCCAAGGACCTGTGATCGACTCCTACTTCAGCTGGTCAACTCATGACATGTCCATCAACAACCAGTTGGTCGAAGATGGCTGGGAAGCCGCACTAGAAAAAGCCCAAGTATGGCGTTTGAGTCGGGCGGCTATGTGAATCATCCAATTGAGGTAGGTGGGGACGTGAAGACCGTGTTACTGCGTGGTTGGGAGAAGTGGGCTTCGCTCAAAATCCCAGCCTCCTCTTGGTAGAAATGCCGGCCACATGTCAAATCAATCATCACCATGAGAATGAAGAAAAAGAAGTTGATTGCTCCACCCGTTACGGATTGAAGCTTCTTGCACGTTTTTGTTTTATCGTTCACGGCAGTTTTTGTCGTTTTAATCGTTCGCAGCAATGAGTCGTTCTTTGGAGTCCCTTCATCTCAAGCACACGAATGGTAGGTGCGATGCAGCCATTTCGATAGGACCAATCTAACGTATGAACCAGTTTCGCAACCACGTTTGGAACGGACATATTCAGAACGCTCATTCACAGCATCAGAAGACTACTATTCTCTGTCTTCTAGATCATCCAATCGTTCAGACAGCAGAGCCTCACAATCACGACCATACCCATTACCACGAACGCATTCTCGCTCGATTCGCAGAATAGAAAGTCCTGCTTCTCCCGATGAGACATCGCGTCAAAGTTATGAAGGCATCGCTCGCCCAGTCCTCATTCGCCAGGTATCAAAGCCCGCATCAAGACCCATGAGGGGTGTTGGTGTAAGGAGGCGTGATCTGGGTCCCACCGAGGTATCTGTACCACCGATTCCACCAAGAAGGGGATCACCCATCAAGAGAAAGCCAGTACCCAGCACAGTCTTCGAAAGCCCACCTCGTTTAGAGCCCATCCGTATCCCGCAAGCTGCCTTGAGTTCAGCTTCCATGCAAATTGCTCGTCAATCCGATCCGCCAACACCTGAAGCAGACACACCTTACGTCCGCTTCGCCATCGATCAAATCACAAGAGATGAAGATATTGCAGAAGGCAAGCCATGGCTTGGTCCCGAGTTCGGACACGGCTACGATGAAGGCCCGATACCCTTGAACCAAGAATATCCCCCGATACCTGATGATCCTTACGACGACATCTCTCCCATCCCGATACCTCCACGAAGCCCAAGACGTAAAAGCAGCGCCATACCAGCCCCGCATCCTCTGCAGCAAACAGTCAGTCTGCTCACGCCATTTGAGCCTTCAACGGATTCTTTCTATGCTCCTTTAAACGCTCTACCACCTATCCTCCGCCCATTACGTTTTGGCATCTTCATTGCTCTTTTGACCCTCTACTTGATCGCTCTCGTCTTCACAGCAATCTGGTCTCGCGTACGCACTGGACTATGCAACTACGGAACCTTCGGAGACGGCACGTACTTCGTATTCCAATACCTACCTACCCTTTTGGGCATGGTATTACTGCTTTGGCTCTTCGAGATTGAGAAAGCCGTTTACAGAATTGCGCCCTTCATTGCACTTGCTTCTAAGACCACTTCGATTCGCGGTCATGGAACTACCTTGCCCATGTACCCGTCTGGGTTTATCTTGCCTTCCTTGGTCCACTTGAGAGCAGGTCAGCGTGCAATTGGTGCATTCCTGATCACCTCCTGGTTGACCCTGTTCACCATCCCTCTGCTGGCCTCTTCATTCAATGTCTACTATCGTGGTACTCCTGGTCGTTGGGTTTGGCTTGCCACACAAGGCACCATCTGGACTGCAATTGTACTGTATATCCTCTTGCTAGTCGCTTCTGTCGTTCTCTTGCTATTCCTCCATAGCAGACGAACTGGACTCAAGTGGGATTCTCGCACCCTCGCTGATTTGATCGTTATCACCGAGCGCAGCAACATTCTCGACCACTTCGCTGACATCGGCGTGGACGTTAACAAATACGAACTTTGGGGCCATAGCGCCGAGAGACAAGATAGGCTGGGCTACTTCAACACGGCATACAACCCCAATGACGTTTTCCATACACTGGGAGCACCGAACAGACCCGCAAGGCCCTACAGTGCAGACGAGAGCATTCTCAACGAGAAGTTCGCCGCCCAGCCTACTGGCTACTCCAACATCAACGAGCGACCCTACAGTTATGGCTCGACTGGCACACACAATACAACCGACCTTGTCTTGCAGCCCGACAACACTGATAACTATCTCCCTTGGTTCTTGCGTACCGGCTTCGCCTTTATTTGGCTTGTCATCGCTCTTCTTCTGCTTCTCGCATTTTTGGTAGTATCCTACCTTCCTGCGACCGCCGTCAGTGCTGGCTTCTTGCCCGACCTGCCTGAGACAGTCAACAGACTTGGTTTCTCTTCGTCAAATTTCTTGTACTCATTCGTACCAGCTTTGCTTGGACTTTTGTGTCTTCTCGTCTGGCAGCCCATCGATCTTGCCTTCCGTCGTCTCCAGCCTTACGCGTCAATGTCTTCGGCTGGAGGCTGTCTTGCAGAGAAGAGTCTGCTGCTATCATATCCTGCGGACGCTCCCTTCGTGGTCACTCTCAAGGCCGCCGTCAATGGTCATGTTCGTGTCGCCATGATCAGCATCGTGACAATCCTTGCCGCACTTCTTCCAGTCCTCGCTGGTGGCGTCTTCTGGAATCAGTTCTACGTCGCCGAGCAACGTATTCGCGTGAGCGCTCAAATGTCGGCCTTTTACCCTCTGACTGTCTTCGTCGTCCTCTACGCTTTGGCATACACTCTCGTATTTGCAGGCCACAAGCGTGCACTGCCTAATCGCGGCATCACTCTCGCCGACAACATCTCTCTGCTGCATCAAAGCCGTCTGCTCAATGATGCAGCATTCCAGGCACCCGCAACAAAGACCGCCCTGGTTACACGTCTTCTATCAGCACCAGTCGGCGAGCGAATCAGCATTCACCAGAACACTGGACCCGAAGGTGGTGTCACAGGCAGCAAAGTTTCCATTGCCGACTCGATCCGCGGCCTCGGACGTGCCAGAGCAGATGCCACGACCCCGGTCAATAACTCAGGCGGTTCAGGTCTTCCCCACTACGGCTATGGCAAATACTATGGTCGAGACGGCAAGCAGCACATTGGCGTCGACCGTGTCGGCAGACCTGGTATCCCTGACATGGTCATCAGGATGTGATTACAAAATCAAAACTTTGCCTTTTCATTCATTCATGCGTTTTTAGCGATTGCGTTTGGAGGGTCTTTGCTTTGGGGTCATGATGTATTATAACGCCCGCACACAACCAGAAAGATTATGTCCATACTAGTATAATTTGTAATATTTAATCAACACTTTGAAGAAACGTTCAGTCCCAATAATGTTTAATCTATGTTTCCCATGCTTCCAATTCCATGGGCAAGGTGATGTCGTTCGTCGAGATGACTTCTATGACTCTTCAAGGTCCTAATTCTAGGCAATGGCTTGAACAGAGTGATGCAGAGTCTTTTGTGGTCTGCTTGATGGTTATCACCTGACAGTAGTTGATGACTGCCGTTGCTAATATGGAGGACTGAAGCTCTTGGGAGAAGTCAAACAAGGTGACTTTGGAGCGTCCTCAGGAAAAGAGATACCCAGAAGCTACGATGATAGAGAACACGTCATGAATAGAACGATACTGTTGGCTTGTAAGTTGCCTACCTATTCCAGTCAATATGTAGATATGCAGAAAAAAAGACTCAAAGCCAGGGAAGATTGAGAAGCTGTCTTGTTAGATGATCAGGTGTTAGTGGTAGATTCCAAGGGATGTTCACGGGTAATCGGCTTGTCCTTAGGACAACCGAGAGAGAAAAATACAGCAGGAAAGACTTTAGTAAATGGTAAGTGCATGTTCCATTTGTTTATGTAGCTAGTAAGAAGTCCACGAAGACATGCGAACGAGGCAGAGCCTCAAACTTGTCCCGAGTGTCCTTCCAGCTTGATCCATCGTTTCTTCATCCATTCCTCCGCGAATAGAGACAGAGACATCAGCAGAAGTGACTTCTGGTGCGTCAGTGGAGTGTTTACCAAGAGGCGGTAACAGGCTCAGTGGCAGCGCCCCAACCAGCGTCGGCGGCGACGGCAGGGGTGGAAGCATCAGTGCCCCAGCCACCGCCAGTAGCAGCCTCAGCGGGAGCCTCGGCCTCACCAGCAGCGGTAACGTAGCCAGGCTCGGAGGCCTCCTCCTCGTTGTCAGTCACATCGTCCTCGAACTCAGCCTGACCGTTCTCGGGCTTGAAGTCCTGGAGGAAGTCAGGGACCTCCTGCTCGGTCTCGAGAAGGATGTTGACAAGAGCCGGGGCGATGTCCTCGTTGCGCTCGTTGTAGAACGAAGTAGCGTGACCCTTGTGGCCGATACGACCAGTACGTCCGATGCGGTGGATGTACTCAGAGATGCCGCCATACTCCGTGCCGGGCAAGTCGTAGTTGATGACGTGGTTGACCTGAGGAACATCGATACCGCGGCCAAAGATGTTGGTGGCGATGAGGATGTGGGGCTTCTCTCCCTTGAAACGACGCATAGCGTCCTCACGCTCAAGCTGGGAACGGCCGCCGTGCATGAAGACGGTGGGGAGTTGACGGTTGTAGAGGTAATCGTCGACTTCCTCCACACCAGGCTTGCTGTTGCAGAAGACGAGAGTGCGGCAGGGAGGTCTAGCCATCAAGAGGTCGTAGAGAGCCTGCTTCTTCGAATGGCGCTCAGCGAACACAACGTCCTGGGTGACGTTCTTGTGAGTAGAGCCGGCGCGACCGATGCGGACACGCATGAAGTCGGCGTCCATGTAGGTGCGAGCGATGGCGCGAGACTCCTTGGGGAAGGTGGCCGAGAACATGAGGTAGGCGTGATCGGGGTCCTCGTTCATGTCTATCAATCAATTAGCGAGTGGAAAAAACAAAAGGAGGAAATTGAAACTTACCGCCACCACCCATGATCTTGTTCATCTCGTCTTCCCAGTCACCCTGAAGCATCTCATCGGCCTCGTCGATGACTGTGAACTTGACACGCTTCATGCTCAGGATGTCAGGCTTGTCCATCAGATCCTGGAGACGACCAGGAGTACCGATGAGAAGGTCGCAGCCCTTGGCGAGCTCTTGAAGATTGCTGCTCATGGGGATACCACCGTAGGCGCACACAGGGCGCAACATGGAACGGTAACAAAGACGGCGGGCCTCGTCAAAGATCTGTTGAGCAAGCTCACGGGTAGGAACCACGATGACAACAAGAGGCTCGGCGCGGACGCGAGCTCCCTTCATGGCGGGACGAGGGCCTTGCAGCTTGCGGACCTTGCCCATCAACTTGGAGATGATAGGGATCAGATAAGCGGCAGTCTTGCCAGAGCCAGTCTGGGCGACAGCGACAAGATCGTGGCCAGCAAGGATGATGGGAATGCAGTAACCTTGGATGACAGTGATGCGGTCGTAGTTGCAGAGCTGGACGTTGGCGAGAACTTGAGGGTGAAGACCGGCGGTATCAAACTGCAAAAGAGTTAGCACAACGTCAGTTGAGATTGACAAAGAAAACTGACACTGCCAATAGGTGCGAATTGCTTGGGTCCCTCAAGGGTAGCCGAGAAGTTCAAGATGTGGTCAAGGGATGTACCGGCCTTGCTCTGACCGTTGCGGAAAAGCTGTTCCTCGAGCTCAGGGTCGGGAGCACCGACATCTCCCTCCTCACCAGACCACTCGTAAACCTGAGCGGAGCTGGCCCAAGCGGGGTTAGAGTCTGAAGTAGGGGCATTGAAAGCATCGTAGTCAAGCTTCTCGTCCTCACCCCAGCCGTGCTCGCGGGCGGCGAGAGCATCCTCGGGGTTGGGTGCACTGGCAGGGTTGGCAGGAATCTGGCCAAACTCCTCAGCAGGAGCGTCCTGGAAACCGGATTCAGACATCTTGTCTGATAGTTGGGAGATCTGAGATCGTGAAGTGGTTAGCAAAAGGGCTTGATGGTCGATGAGATAGGCTTGCGTCAGGGTTAAAGTAGATGTGTAAGAGGAAGAAGATGATGGAAGTTGTTGATGGAAGTTGTTGATGAAGGAAGGTAGTAGAAGAGAGTGAGGTTGGAGAGTGATAGTAGATAAAGGTGATAATGGTTAGGGCAGACAGGTGAATTGAGGCGTTAAAGTGAGTAGGTGAATACCTAGCAGTGCTGCGAGACTAAATCGCCGGAGAGACTGGTAACGACCCAATCTGGTGATGATTGTGAAGAAGGAAAAAGGCTATGAACCTCAAGTTCGGATAGTGGAAGGAGAGGAAGCAAGTGTAGAGAAGAGGTGATGGTGCGAATATGAAAGTGTTGCAAGAGCGAAAGACTTACAAGAACGGGAAGCGAGTTTTTGATGTGAGAACGAGTCGGAAGCAACCCGGTATCAGTCAAACTATAGAGAGAAGGCGTGTCAGTGATGGGCGCCGAAGGTGGGAGGAGGACAAGACAAGAGAAGTTGGAAGAGTTAGAAGAGCTTACACTTTGGTTCTGTCTTCAAGTTGTGATGATGACCGTGTTGGGAAGGAGGGATGCGCGAATTGGATGATGGATGCAACGCTTTATAGATGTGAGAGTTGTGGGTTTGCTTCGCTTTGAGGAGGAGCGCGCTTGAGCGACCGGCAGTTTCCCAAAGGAGCGATGGAGTTCCGCGTTTGACAAGCAATCAACCTCGTTACCCCGTTTCTTTCCAAAGCTCCGGGTGATAATCTCTTTCACTCTGAGGGATGAGCAGGTAAGTTGAACTCGTCTTTGATTGCAGGCAAGACATGCAATGCAAATATTGACCTGTGTCAGTGTCGAGATGTCCGTTCTTCCTGATGTCAATGATACCAGAAATTCCAAAGCAGATCCTCATGCCCTCAAAGAAGAGATGAAACCGATAGAGGACCGACCAGGAAGGCCATAGGGAAGAGCAAGGAAAAACGGAGAATCAAAAGGACACGCCTACCTGATCTTGTCGGTTCTCGCCTGAATGTCTTGTCCACGGACCACGATCGGGGCCTTTACATGAGCCCTCGGCCAACCATGGGTTGTTTCCTTCCAGTCTCGGACCTGTAGGACATCAGTGCATCGCTTCTGGTGCATCAGAGCGCACCAAAAGCGCGACTGCAAACACAAGGGCGCTCTGGCGGCAAAACCCTCGCTCATCTCGAAGAGCTCGGTATTTGTCGTCTGCTTAGCTGTGAGAAGACATAAGCGCATGGTCATTTCGTATCGAGCATCCGGCAGCGGATGTCAGGAATCCTTTGTTTGTAAATTCATGCAGGCTCTGAAAATCGACGAGGTGTACTGAGAGCTCAAGTCTGTTGCCCTATTGATATCTCGATGCGTTGCTGCCTTTCTGCAGCTAGTTCGAGTGGCCTTCCTCGGTGGGCGGGCGCATGTGCTGATAGTGTGCACGCCGAGGTGCCAATCAACACTCTTTTGAGCCTTCAAGGAGCTGTCAGTAGTATGCCTGTATCTGGTACGGTCATGAGTTTTCTGGATGATAACATGTCTGATATCTTCTTCAAGGTCCGAGACCTTGTGGTGAATTTGGGTATTCGCCTGGTATTGGACATTGGTATGCACCGCAAGACATGGTGTACAACAGAGAGCCTGTCCAGATATGGTGAAAGGAGAGAGACCCTCCCACTCAACTCTTCAGAGAGTTAAGATCGGAGCCTGAGAACAGAGTTGACTCAGTTGACCACAGAAGTGCTCTCAATTTTGCCTTCAGCTAGCGTGAAGGGACGGCCCGAGATAAGCGAGGGCACGTGCCGCCCAAGCTGTGAGTTGTTCGCATCACGTAGCCTTCATGAGATGCATCTCAAAAGCTGACTACTTCCTACATCTTCCATTTGAGAATGCTGATCTCAATTGCAGTACAGACTTTCTGTCAGTAGCATGGCACCCTTGTTTTTTTTGCTGGCCGCCATGTTCTGGCTTGTAGGGCTCTGAAGGAAATGCTTAGAACACTGCACGATCAAGCAGCTACTTGCAGAGCAAGTTTCTTTTGTTCCCTTGCCGCTTCTTCCGACACCAATGCTATTGTTGAAAACGTAACCTTGATTATACCAAAGACTAATTATCAGAAGGGCCTTACTCTTACCAACAGCCCTTCATAGGCCTCGTCAGCACCAAACTTCTCCATGGTTTCTTGGACGCTAATTAGCTGATCATCACGCTATGACCACGTGCGTGCCTTGGCAGAAGCTTGACAACACTACGAAGGTGGCTTATCTTCGATCACACTTCGAGCCGTCTTCCAACTCATCCCCTAGAGAACCTATTTTAGTCCCTGCATTTCAGCTTTGATATATTATGAGCATAGAGAAGCACTTTCGGGGTATGTCTGCAGAGACAACCAATCAATACACTTTTGATCCTACAGAACAATGAGCGACGCCATCGATGAGCCTATCAAGCAGGTAGCGCAGGACATTGAACCTGAATTTTCCGAGAAGGAAAAGAAGCACCCGAAACGCAGGGATTCAGGGGATCTTGGAGAGGAACGCGACTATACGAATCCAAAGTAAACTTGTCTATTCTCCGACGAGCACGTTTTCCTCTTGGACTGACTGACCATGACAGTCGTTATTGGTTCGAGTCAACAGCATGTCCTCTGATCGCAGGAACCTTCGGCCCTATGGCCTCCGCGTTTTCCATATGTGCCTTGTCTTCGAGTTGGAGAGTTTACATACCGCCTGGGGGTACCGTCAACAACGGCACGACCATCGATGACCCACAATGGTGCTTTACAAAACTGCTTCTAATGAAGGGAACCTATCTGACAAGGAATATCTAGGTTACTTGCTATAAATGCTATCTCTCTTGCTCTCGCTCTCATTGCAAACGGATCGTTGCTACTCAACATGGCCCATCATCTACGATTCTCGATAGCGCAACCTATCACGATAGTTGGCTTTACCGTCTCCTCTGGACTCCTGATTGCTGATCTCATTGCTCTGAGTGTATCAAGCACATATCAACTGCCGGCTGACTCCCCTGCTGCATCTGCCGCCCATCATGCTTTGACCTCGGCTTTCTACTACGCCATCATGGCTGCTGCAATCTATCTCACCATTGCTTCGCTCATGTGCTTGACCGTCTGGGGCGCATACAAGGGACACTATGCAAGACACTTCAATCTCACAGCCGCACAAAGAACACTGATGCTGCAGACAATGAGTTTCTTCACCTACCTACTACTCGGTGCCTTGGTTTTCAGCCATGTTGAGAAGTGGGAGTATCTGGATGCCGTATACTGGGCAGATGTAACGCTGCTTACCGTTGGCCTTGGGGACTACTCGTACGTTGCACTCGGTACAAGACATGTAAAGTCAAAGCTGACAAAAGACAATACAGACCGAGCACTCACATGGGCCGTTCGCTGTTCATCCCTTTCGCCATTGGTGGCATTGTCATCCTCGGTCTGGTCGTTGGCTCGATCCGAACCTTGGTCTTGGAGCGAGGACAAAAGAAGATCTCGGCACGCATGATGGAGAAGAAACGGCTTCGAGCTGTCAATAGTGTTGGCGATGGAAGACAGCGCATAAGAGTCAGCCGCTTCCAAACCATGAAGTTTGTCGAAAGCTACACGGATGCTGCACAAAAGAGAGAGCAAGAGTTCAGAGCGATGAGAAGAGTGCAGTACTGTGCTGAGAGGGATCGCAAGTGGATTGCACTTGCTGTTTCTACAACAGCGGCTTTTACGCTCTGGCTTGTGGGAGCTGCCATTTTCCATGTTGCGGAGAAAGCTCAAGGCTGGACTTATTTCCAGACGATGTACTTTACCTATACCTGTCTGCTTACGGTACGTCAATCAAGAGAACTTTCGAAAACGGGAACGAGACTTGCTGACGGTTCATCTAGATTGGCTACGGAGACTTCACCCCGTTGTCGAACTCTAGCAAAGCCTTCTTCATCCTGTGGTCTTTGCTGGCAGTACCAACCCTCACAATCCTAATCAGCGACATGGGCGACACAGTCGTCCAACTCTTCTCCAACATAACAGTCTGGATCGGCTCCTTGACCGTCTTGCCGGACGAACAAGGCATCCGCACCGCCTTCAAAGCAGCCCTAAAATCCCTCCCCATGGGCCACCTCGGCTCCCACGACCTCTCGACCTTAAATCCCGGCGGCGTTACCCAAACACGCGGCCCAAAAGCCGACAGTACAGACAACGATACAGACCACGAAACAACAATGATGGACCGCATAGCCGACCGCATGGCTAAACACCTAGAAGCCGAAGAACTGCAAGAAGCCCTTCAAGCAGAACAAGCAGGCGATACCCTCGAACGCGACATCCACTTCTACCATTTCATTCTCGCACGCGAGACCCAACGTATGATGAAAGACCTAAACTCCTCACCTCCAAAACGGTACGAGTGGGGTGAATGGGAGTATTTTTTGAAACTCATGTCCAGCACCACTGCCACTTCCACCAACGAACCTTCCACTAATCCAGACTCGGATTCCGACGATGTGATTCCTGAAGAATTACGATTGCCAGAGACAAGAGAACAGTGGAACCGCAAACATGTGGATTATCGATGGAGTTGGTTGAGTAGGGAATCACCATTGATGGGGTATAAGAGTGAGACGGAGTGGATTTTGGAGAGGCTGGGCACGTGTTTGGAGAGGGAGTTGAGGGAGTCGAGATTGTTGCCTTATCGCACCAGAGAAGAGAGGAGGAAGCCTCCTGTGAGTATGGCCGAGATGGTTAGGAGAGGTAGGAATAAGCAAAGGGGGGATGATAGAGCTGAGGAGGATGGGAAGGTGTGAGGTTTGAGCTGATTTCAGAGGGAAGGCATGCGTGTGGGCGTTGGTAGGTGTTGATACCCCTAATTGTGATTTCCATTTCTCTTTCGCTTTTCATCATCTCTCCGAATGATTACGCTAAATTAATGTTGTCATGCCTCTTTATGACTTTTCTGGTGACTGATCAGCTTTCGAAAGGCCGAGATTAACCTTCGATGCAGGTGCATTTGGTCTTACTCTAGATTCACCACAGTACATTTCCAAAGTGTATTCAAAAAGTGATTTCATTTCTATCGTAAGGGGGGTATCTTGTAAAGTGGAACGTGAAAAGTATTGAAGGAAATCGCATGTGGACACGGGAGGAGCTCTCAACCTCTGGGCTCAGCTCTCCTCGCCTTCGCACTGTCTTTCAGCTTTGCGTAGTATGCCTTGAACTTGGCATTGTCATGTTCGAGCCTCTTGATCTCTTTGATGGCAGCCTGGAGCTCATCCTCGGACTGTTTCGAATGTGTTGTTCGTACGCTGGCCATACTTTGAGTCAAAGCAGCCATGGAAGCATCCTGAGCATGTGATTCAAATGCCTGCAAGCGGTGGCTCACATGATCGAGAGCTTTCTTGAGTGTGTCATTCTCGAGTTGCAACTCTTCTTCACGAACAGATATTAAGCCACGGTTGGGCTGTCTGGTAGGTTGAGTCTCCTGGGCGTCAACAAATTCGGTGGGATCGTCTTCGTTGATGTTCGAGAGACCTTGACGGCGAGCGTAGCGCTGTTCTCGTGTGACGATGTTTGCGTACGAAGCAGTTCCACCACTAGTGGGAATGACGTAGAAACTCTCGCCTGGACCAATGTGACCATGTTGTTGTAAGGCGTTCAAAGCAGCTGGCGATATGAGGGATTTGACATCCGGATCGTTCGAGGCTCGAGCGCTTGTCTTTTGGCGTGAAGAAGTAGGTAAATCAGGTTCAGGGGTGTCGGTCAGGGGTAAGGCGGTGAAGGCGAGCATTGAAGAGAGGCGTGACAGAGGGCCAGTGGTCCAGTTGGAGTAGAATCGAGAAAAGCCATCGTCTTGTTCCTTTGCTTGGGCAGGTCTTTCGGCGAGGACGGATGGCGGAGGGGCACGATGTTCAAGCGGTGGTGTGGAGACTGCAGCTGATGTGGACGAAGATTGAGGTTTGCGTGGATTGAGGGAGGAAGACTGTCGTGGGATGCCACGAAGAGTGGCCATGTCTTTTGCGAGGGCGGGTGAAGACTCGCGACGAGATGGGTGTATGCGTGCAACAGGTGGTGCATGGGCAGAGGAAGGGGTTACGGGAGGTGAGGCGATGGGTGTAGAAGGGTCCGGCGATGGGATGTCTGCATCTTGGGAGTCTTGTATGGCCTTTGCGATGGTGTGTTTGGAGCGGATGATATCTGCTAGCTGACGGTGATGTTCTTCCAACAACTTCAGCATGCGCAAGGCTTCAGGATCTGAAGTTGAATGCTGAGCTTTTGCATATTGTTCTGCGGCGGAGTGGTGTTCGGTGGCAGCTACAGCGAGGCGCGACTTTGATGTTTCGGCGGCTGCTTTGCGCGCATGCGAGTGTGCCTGCTTAGTGTCAATAGTGGTATGCGGCAGCAAAAGGGCATGAGGCTCACCAGAGTCAAAGGCGCCTCTTCCATGGTGCCTGATCTGCAGCATAGATGGCGTTAAAGACTAAAGTGCATTTCGAGAATCTAGATATCGATAGGCAAAATAGAAACACCAACAGCACGCATGTGATTGCGGGTACGTCATGGAAACACTTTGTTCCCCGCAACCTGTTTGGAGGCTTGGAGCAGCGGGACGGCCAGATGCATGCTAGATGGTACTGCAATATATTGACTGCCGGGCAGGCTACCTATTCCACCTTGACATCTCCACCTGTTTCACCTAGACTCCGAGAGACTTCCACCGAACAACTTACGCCTTTCCATCTCGTTTTGGACTTTCCGTATTCGCCAGCTCAATCTCTACTAGGACTCACACTTGGCGCCGGCATGCTGGACCAAAGAACGTCAAGACGATAAAGTTTGACCCCGACAAGCCATGGCTTCTACTGCCGATGCCCCTCGTCGCAACCTGTCGCTGAAGCTCCGGAGAGGTCGCAAGGACACTGACCGCAATGATTCGACCAGCTCAATAGGAAGCGGACCCATGGACGACCATGTCTCAGGCCTCAAGCCGTCCATTGACAACGTCTTCGCCAAAGTCAAGGAACGCAGAGCTCGCAAATCGCAAGACCTTCGCCGCAACAGTGACGACTCGTCCAAAGGCCTGCGTGGCCTCTTGCCGTCGTCCAAGAAGTCGCGTCGGAAGAGCAGCACCCAAGACAGCGACCTTCTCTCGGCATCCAGCGACCTGATCCCAGACCGCCAGCGGGGTACCTCGCCCAACCCCAGCGAGCTCTCTTTGGGAAACCACGGCAGTGGACATAGCAGTCTGCTCACCGAAGACTCGGACGATCAAGCGTAAGTTCCTCCTTGTCATTCAATCCCCATCCGTGATTCTATTCAAGGCGAGGGCTATGCGCCAAGTGTCCGAGCGTCGAGTGTCGTCGTAACGCCGATCGCAACAACATGGCCCATTAGCCTTCGGTGCAATCACAATCAAGCAGGACCCTGGTGGCCCCCTCTCTCCGTACTACACCGTACACGTGCTGGATACGCGATACGGTCTGGAGAAGACTGCCTTTTTTGCTTGTGTCTTTGCTGTCGTCAGGCTACAAGAAGGGCTCCATTTGCTGACTGCCCTGTCTCAAGCAGACCCGTCAGACCAACCCTCTCCCCTCACCAGTCCCACGCCGGCTACTTGACGCTGTCCTCTCCTCTGATCAACGCCGCCGCTACAAACAACCCCTTGCCTGAAGACATTCCCCATCTTGCAGATACTCTGGCTAGCCCCGCTTCTCCCGAGAAAGACGCTGCCTCTCTATCGCTTCCTGCAACTGCCGACCGCCGTCAGTCGCCCGTCGATAGATTCAAAGGCGCTTTCACCTTGCCCAAGAAGAAGCCCTTGCCAGAAATACCTACAGAAGCACATGAGGCCTTTCCAGATCTCGACTCTGAGCCAATCAACATCAACACCACCGTGTCTTCTCCACGTCCCTCGACTCCTCAGTCGCTGCCTCAAAAGCCCACAATCATCACCACCGTGCCTACCACACCTCCCAATACCGTTGAACCTCCCACCACTTTCGTGACGCCTCCTACTCCCACCTCGCCTCAAACCCACTTCTCAAATGCATCTGCCCAGTCACTCAACTCCGCCGTCAATTCCCCTCCCTCATACGTAAACGCTGCTGCTCAGAGACGTAAAAGAACTGGAACCTTCACTTCGAGCAAGCTCTCGAGCACAATCACCGCTTCTCCCTTGACGCCGCATATTGAAGAAGCAAAAACACCAGGAGGCACAATCACCGCTCCAAACACGTCTTCGGGCTTCTTCTCTTCCGTCTTCAACGCGGCGCAGAACGCTGCCAACCAGCTCAGTACTAGCTTGAATACGTCCATCGCTTCAAACCAGAAAAACAAGCCTCTGCAGTCGGAACAAACAGACGCCGCGGGCGGCGAAGAAGTGATTCCTGGCCCTGAAACAATCAACTCGCCAGAACTCGAACCAGGCGTTAAACGTCAACTGGCCGTTGAAACTCTTGGTAGAGGAGACCTTAGTCTAGATCAGCTCGGTATCAGTACCGAGAGCTCCGACGTCAGCCCAATGACTTCCAACGTGGATCTGCAGGATGCATCATCCAACGTCTCGCAATCGACCACCAACGGACAGAAACAAGAGGAGAGCGCTGCACAGCGCGCTGTGTCGGCTGCCTACGAGAAGCCGGTAGAGAAGACGATCAGCCAAGCCACTGGCGGACGACCTCTTTCAATGGTCTCTGGCGATGGCTCCGATGCTGGTTTCCAAACACCTCCAAGGACATCAGGCACCTTCGACAGTGTCAAGCGTGCTGGCTCGGTCAGGAGCAAGCTCAGTGGCCGCCGAAGACATCGTGGCAGCTCGGCCGCTACCGGCGGAACACTTGCTGCTGCCGTCTCTGCTAGTAGCGCTACTCTTGTTCCTGGCGCACTTGGTCAAGGCCATCGCTCTACTGGCTTTGCTGTTGCCAGCAGCAAGCGCAACAAGGATTTCCATCAGCTGTTTCGAAGTGTGCCTGAGGATGACTACCTGATCGAGGACTACAGTGCTGCTCTACAGCGCGACATTCTGCTGCACGGAAGGCTCTATGTCTCGGAAGGTCACATTTGTTTCTCTAGCAATATCCTCGGCTGGGTCACAAATTTGGTCATCAGTTTTGACGAAGTTGTATCAGTGGAAAAGAAGAGCACTGCTGTAATTTTTCCTAACGCCATCGTCATCCAGACTTTGCATGCTCGCAACGTATTCGCCAGTCTCGTCGCTAGAGATTCTACTTACGACCTCATTATCAGCATCTGGAAGATCAGCCATCCTAACTTGAAAAGCTCTCTCCATGGTGTAGCACTGGACGATTCTGGCACTGGCGATAAGACCGAACGTGCCGAATCGATTGCGTCTGAACACGACAGCTCCGACCAGGCCACTGAAGATGATGTGTATGATGAGGATGAAGATCAGGATGACATGGGCAGCTTCTATGAGCCTGGTGGCAGTGTTGCTGGTAGTGAAATTGGCGATCAGGCTGTAAGCCGCAAGACTTCTGCCGTCCCTGTCACGGCTGGCATTTCAACTGGCAACGGTCCTACCAAGGGCGCAGAGGTCATAGAAGCGGCTGCTCCCGGTGCGACAGCTTCTGCCGACTTCCCTGGTCCGGCTACTCATGCTCCCACCGAATGTGGCGATGATGGTAGTCACTACGATAGGCCATTGGCCGACACCACGATACCGGCTCCACTGGGCAAGGTCTATTCTTTGATGTGGGGTCCAGCATCGGGCACGTTCATGAAGAAGTGGCTGGTTGATGACCAGAAATCACGCGAGCTGTCTTTCGAAAATGAGAAAGGTGGTATGGACGACACGCACCGAACATTCATCTACTCTTACATCAAGCCCCTCAACGCTCCTGTTGGACCGAGACAGACCAAATGTATCGTCACTGCTACCATGGAAACGTTCGATTTGGAAAAATGTGTCTCTGTCAACTGCAGCACTGCAACTCCAGATGTGCCTAGTGGTGGTATTTTCACCACGAAGACCAGATATTGCATGATGTGGGGCCCCAACAACTCGACTAGGTTGATTGCCAACTGTACGGTAGAATGGACTGGCAAGAGTTGGTTGAAGGGTCCTATCGAAAAGGGTGCCAATGATGGTCAAACACAGTACGTCAAAGACTTAGTTGCTGCTCTCACCGCTGGTGTGGCTGCGAAAGCCACAGTCAGAGGTGCACCTCGCGGCAAGGGTAAAGGAAGACGCAGAACCGATGCTGGTATGCCGGCCGAAAGTGTTGCCGTCGCTCCCAAGAAAGTACCAGAGGAGGCCAACTGGGGACTGTTCGAGCCTCTTCGCGGACCATTGGAGCCTTTCGTCAGCATCTTGCAACCTTTGTTCTCAGCACAAATCGTCATCACGATATTGGTGCTGCTTCTGGCATGGACATGGCTCTTCCCATCTCGACCTCGTTCTACCGGCGTTGGTTTTGCCATCGATTCTCCCGGACGACTGGCAGCATACGAAGAGCTGTGGCGCAGAGAAGAAAGTGAACTCTGGGACTGGCTTGAAGATCGCGTAGGCCTCAGCAACGGCATCCCCGTCGGCGGCGCCGCACAAGAAAGAAACGACAGACAAAAAGCCCTGGGCGTCAACCAAATGGGACGCAGACTTCGCAATCACAACCTCGAAGGGAAACAAGTGGAAGATGCCATCAGAGTTACTGAAGAAAGGCTTTCCACACTGAAAGACGCGGTCCAAAGGAAAAAGGCTGCACAAAAAGAAGAGAAGAAGAAGAAGTGATGATTTTCGTGTGTGTCAAATAACAATCATTGGGTCTTTGGCTTTTCTGGCGTTCTCGAGCAAGCGGGAATGGGGGTTTCTTCTTTGTCAATTAGGCGTCGCTCACTCCCTTTTGTATATCACGATCCGCTTTTCGGGCAATAAAAAGAACTTTTGCATATGACTCGAGCATTCACGCTACCATTGTATGCTTTTCATGACTTGATCGTTATCTCTCGTTCAATGGAGTACAGCTAGATCTTGAGAAAATACGGTGCTGTGACATTCGAAGCATGTGAAAGGGCTGGCATGATTTTGCTTTGCGGCCAAGTTGAACCTGCGAGTTGGGTGACCCTGGCCCCTTTTGCCAACTCATTCTCTTGTACATTACAGGACTGTATCAGTTTGCTGATCAGCCATAACGATAATCCCATGCTGTAGAGCTACTAAGACGTCTTGTGCGTCGTCAGCGTGAGACGTCTGTCTGTTGTATCAAAACAGTTTCATAGCACATTTTGCCATAAAGTCACAGTGCAATGCAGCATGCTCTCGTATGGGTGTGTACAAGTTTGGACACTGAAAGGTTTGTCACCAATGGGACCAGGATAGTTCTTTGTAGACTCATCGGAACATTGTTCATGTTGAAAAGTTACATTTTGTCATATTGTGCTGATCCATTACTCAACAAGCCTACGTAGTGCTTCTCACAGCTCAATGACCACCTTCTTAGCACTGACACCAGCCTTTGACTTGTCAAGACCCTTCTGAACACTGTCAAGACCTTTTCCGACAACCAAAGGCTCAGGCAAGCACTTCAAGTCTCCGCTATGGATAGCGCCAGGGACGAACTTTTGCCAAACTGCATCACCGACCTCCTTGTGCTGGTTAGCAATGGTGATGGCAAAGACGCCTTGGACATTAAGATCGGAGGGCTTGTCCTCGGGAGGAGGTAGGACGGTAGCCATGTTCTTGCTGCCTCCGGCCTTTTGCAAGACTTCGAAACAGTGCTTGAAGGTTTCGGGCAGGGAGATGCTGTCGTAGATGCCGGCGAACTCGGCACCGGTGTCTTTGATTGCGGCGACGATGTCGTCGGCGACTGATGAGCTGTTGTAGTCGATGACGGCCTTTGCACCGAGCTTGGAGCAGTAGTCGTGGTTGTGCTTGGAGGCTGTGGTGATGACTTGGACGCCACTGGCTACGGCTAGCTGGATGGCTGTTGAGCCGACACTGCTGGAACCACCCCAGATGAGAATGACCTTTCCGGATGACTTGGGGGAGGAAGTCGGGTAGGGCAGCTCGAGGTAGCCCTTTTGGTAGAGACCGGCTGATGCTGTGGAGATGGCCAAGGGCAGGACGACGGCATCGGTGTAGGAGACTTGCTCGGGGATCTTGGATGTCAAGATCTCGGGGCATGCTGTGAACAACTGGAAGCCAGCATTCTGGGGCTTGCCCGTGCCGAGACCGATACAGTGGCTATAACGATGGGTCAGCTACTGTGTATGGAGATATAGGGGCGGAGGAAGTGCATCAAGGATTAGCTCCAGCCGTCCAAGGCGTCATCTTGACTAGCTATAGAAAGGCACAGTATTTTTCATCTGGTGTGCCTGTCCATTGAAAGCAGTACTTTGATGTGGCCTCTCAGGATAGAGACACCAGCACCAATGACGTGCCTTTCCACAGCCACGAGATGGGCCTCTCAGCGGAAAGGGAGCTAGTATTGGGTGCATCCCTCCGGTGTCCAGAAAGGCATGACTTACGATAGAACTCTGTCACCCTTCTTGAAGTTCTTGACATCTGATCCAACATCGTAGATTTCTCCAGCGACGTCAGTGCCCAGTACGTTTGGGAAGTTTTGAATAAAGAGCCCATAGTCTTGGATCTTCCAATCGACTGGGTTGACTGCCTATCGATCAATTCACGTTAGCATGCTTCGAGTTAGAAGTCAGTCCCTGTAAAATACTCACCAAAGCTGCATTCTTGATAACGACCTCATCTGCGCCAGGCTTAGGCATGGGAGCATGGTCAACCTTGAGGGGGTTGGCCTTTGCCTCAGTGAGCCAAGCTGCCTTGTTGGCGACGTCTGACATTGTGTTTGCCATTATGATGTGATATGGTGGAAGTTGATTGAAGAAGAATTGAGTTTCTCAAGTAACTTGTTCAGAGGAATGTGTATATAAGTAACGGAGCTCCTGTCGTAGCTCCATGGTGCTTGTGTAAGCATGCTCTGCACGATCATCAATGTGATGTCAACGAGAACGGCAGGTGCAACGCGGGGCAGTCACTGGCAGTCAAGCTTCATCGAAGGGTCGCGATTCGAGTCTCGGCCGTCGGAACAACATTCCACCTTGCATCATTCATCTCGGATATTATCAAGTCATCTCCATGACAGAGTCGCAAGCTTGCTAAGCAGACATCAATCTCACCATGGCCAACGACGCCGAATCAGCGCCAACAGATGTAGCCTCGGCCGTTGTCTTGCCCGACGCGACTCCCTCGTCGCCTCATCGCTCAAATGCTCGATCGCCAACTCCGCCAGAAGCACGCGCTGGAACTAAGCGTCGCCAGTCATCTGCATCCCATGATTCCCCCAAGCGACAGCGCTTTTCGCCTTCTCCAGAGCGATTGAGGAAGGACGATCATGCACCTTCCGCTCGCGAAAGACGCCCAGTGAAGCCCATTGATGAAAAGAAGCGCACTCAACGACTATTTGGAGGGTTATTAGGAGGCTTAAGCCAGACAAGACCTGCCAACCCGGCAGCAGCCAAAAGACGAGCTGAGCAAGAGGAGCGCCGCCGTCAGAAAGAGCAAGAGCTGAGCGAGCGACAAACCGAACGAATCGAACTTCTCAATGTCGCGAGGAAGAAAGAGCAACGTAGGGTCGATGAAGCGAGCATGCGCATCAAGCACGAGAATATGAAGGCCATGACAAACTTCTTGACCACCTCGACCGAGCCGAAGCTGTACTTCAGGCCTTGGGAGTTGCTTCCGGAACAAGAGGATGAGATCAATCGTCAACGTGAGGACGTTGATGTCCAAATAGATCAAGAGCTTGACGATTTCGACCAAGTCCGCCAAAGCTGGCAGAATGAGGACGTTGACGGACAAGCGGGCCAAGACGTTGCTGCCTCTAAACTTCATGCGCAAGACACATCAAATGGCACAAACCATGCTCCTGAGCGATTGTCTGAGCCTGCACCGGCACACGAACAGACACCGTCCGTTGAATCGAAACCAGAATCTACGGCTGAAGCTGCACTTGTCAAGGCCGAGGAAACAGAATCACCGGACCAAGCGGCCGAAGACGGCGATCGACATCGAAAAGACAGCATAGACGACACGGGCGATATTGTAGTCGAGGCTGACGAGGACACTGTCATCTACTAACCCTGTTATATCTCTCCTGTATCTTGCCGAGTCACAACGACGCTATAAGGATGATCTTCTTGCTTTATCGTTTGACAGGACTCGACAGCGATCTTCAGCTGGGTTACTCTGGCACGCCGTCGCCTCAACCCATGATGGTCATGCGAGCAAATAATAAAGACACACCATGGTTGGTCTGCTCAAATCTTCGATGTTTACTTAGCAGGCCACGGCGGCTACACTTCGACTGTCGTATTTCAGCCCGTTTGTATGCACCTGCTCTAGAGTCGAACATTGGCTTGTTCAAAAGCGCCCTCGGGATTCGTAATGCCACAGCCTCATGTCTTATCCCGATGTTTTCATTGCGAACCTTGCCGGTATCTCACCAATATTTTAGGCATCCCGACACGAGTTGCTCATATCCACCATCCTCAATTCACAACCGTTGACATTCTGAGAAAGACGTTTCTAGACAAACGGGAATTTCATATTCGATGACAATGTCTCACTCCAAAACATTCATCTCGTCTTCGGCAATATGTCATGTGGCCAATTTCCCCATGGTATACCTGACTCGGTGACATTGCTAATTGCGACTGCTACAATGGGTTCCGTCTTGCGCAAATTGAGCAAGGAGGATTGGATCTCATCACCGAACGGACATTGAACATTGCAGATCTCCCGGCAAATCTCTGGAGAAGATCTTCTCGGCTCTGGATGAAATTATTGACGTGTATACGTGATCTGAGAATAGTACACAGCACACGACCTTGCCGACAGGTTGTCTCACTCTCAAGGCCACTACAATGGTTATGGTTTGCCCCGAGGGCTTCTACGATGCCGTTGACCTTTAGCCGGCGCTCCGAAGGGTCCACCTCGCGGAATGAGTACCATTTTCTATCAACTTCCCTCGGCGTACCAAGCTTAATGCTATGTCTTCGTGATTATGGCCGAAGGTCTAATTTCAGTGTACAAATGCTTCGACCCACTGGGCGTGGCGATTGTCGACGAGTGAGTATAGTGTCCTGGGGAACCAAAGAAACAGATCAACTATCACCACACCATGACTCGAAGGTACGATTGCTCGTCATGATTGATGTGTATATAAGACCTGGTCTTCTCGAGGTAAGTCACTCCTCTATCATCAAATACCTCCGGCCTTTCCATTCTCCAACTACCTCCTACTCTCCACCACCAAACACACCCCGACAAACATCATCATGCGTTCCGCCATTGTTCTCTCTGCCCTTGCTGGTGTTGCTCTCGCCGAGCACAGATCTCTGATCGGCCGCGATGGCACCTGTAAGCCTCAGCCTGCTGGCTCTGGCCCTGTTGCTTCTCCCGACACTGTCGAGGCCTTCTTTGCCATTCCTGAGCTCCAGACCCTGTCAACAAGCGCTCCCACTCCCGATGGTTACACTTCTGCCTTCACCGCCTTGAACGCTTCCCTCAACGCCAACAAGTACATGGGTCTTTGGACTCTTACTTCCTACGACACCATCGGCTGTGCTTCCCTTTGTGACAAGACCACTGGTTGCGAGGCCTTCAACATGTACAGCGAGCGCGATCCCACTCTCGATCCCAACGCCTCCAACTGTGCCAACCCTGCATCTCTCACCAACTACAAGTGCACCCTGTGGGGTGCTGGTGTATCTGCCGACCAGGCCAAGAACTTCGGCCAATGGAGAGATAACTTCCAGGTCGTCATCACTGGCAGCAATGCATACAATAAGGTCCCCGCACCTTGCACTGTCCCTGGCTACGATGGCCCTACTCAGCTTGGTGGTGCCATCAACGCCCCCCTCGATGCCAACCGCCACGACACCTACATGGGCGTCCGCGTCTACCCCTTCAACGAGGACCAGGAGTACGACCCTACCGCCTGCGCCACTGCTTGCACTTCTCAGACTGCCTACAACAAGGGCCACCCTGCTAAGGATGGTTCTTACCAGACTTGCCGCTTCTTCAACTCCTGGGTCCAGAGCAAGAACGGTGTTGCTTACGAGGTCCACTGCGGTCTTTACAACCAGACTTGGTCTCCTCAGTACGCCACCAACTACGGTCAATACCAAGGCAGCAACCGCATCACTGTCTCCAGATCTTACAGCTACACTCTTTCCGAGGTTTCTGCTTAAAGTGTGTTGGCGATGTTTTGAGTCTACCAGATGGCTTTTCTGTTTCTACATTTTTGGCATTGCATTGCATTGCATGATTTTCTCTCTATACCATTGTCGCACAGCTTCTTTTGCGACATCGTGGCTTCAATGTTTCCAGTCATTGACACGATACCCTCTGTATATATCTCTATGTAAATAATCATTTATCTTTACCATCATTATGTCTTGAATCTAGTGATCGATCACGTCCATCTCCACCAGCATTTGTTACTGCTATTCTTCATATGTCGACATTAAAGTGCTTGGAACATTTAGTTAGGAATCACTAGCTGTAAATCGCCAGTCCGCGACCAATGGGGACAGGGTGATATCTAAGCGTCTTGGTCGGATTTGCCCGAGCCACGAGCTTCACGCGTGGTCCTTCTCGGCTCTTCCTTTCCGATCTCCGTTTCAACAACCATCCCTGTTTTTCTTCAACGCAGGACGCCTAACGTACTGTTGTATGGCATCGCAAATCAAATCAAGCCCTACTAATCAGATTCGCCGCATCCTATAAGCTTTGCTCATTGCTGGGTCAGGCCTGACGATATTGCCTGGTGACAGTACTTCGTTCTACCTCAAATCTTGATCAATGCAAGCCCAGCCACCTGGTGCACAGATGCTGTACAAACAAAGATCGAGGATGAAAAAGTAGGTAGGAAAACTCGAGTCATAATTGTCCAAGTCTTCAAAAAGAGGTTGTTACCCATAGCTTCTCATCTTGCTTGTACCTATTCAATCTCTTACTCCGTCTCCTTACAACCCCCATCATCTCGATCAGCAGAACAGCATTTCTTCACATAATGGTTGCTCCTCTAACCATCGCTGTGACCGGCACTGCGATTATCCCCAAACGAGCTGAACGCGCTCTTCTTGACGTCGAAATATCCGCTACTGGTTTCTCCCGCGCTTTCATATCTGCAGAAGTCCAACTCTCCTGCCGACGTCTGGAAGATATACTTCGCAAAATATCTCCTGCAAATGATAGCCAGCTTGCACGCGAGTCAGCCACGATCGCGCACTGGTCAATGACATCTCTAAAGACGACATCGCATCTACCCACGGACCAATACGGCACTGTCCTCAAGAACGCTCAAAGAGTATATTCGACCTCCGTCTCTTTCGACATTCGGATCAGAGACTTCAGCAAACTAGGCACATTTGCAAGTCAAGTGTCGACGTTACCCTACACCTTGATCCACAGTGTCAGATGGGCATTAACGAGCACTACAAGGCAAGCCTACGAAAGTAAGCTGCGTGCAATGGCTGCCGAGGATGCCCTTGAACGAGCAAAGGACTATGCGAAAGCTCTTGGGCTTACAGCTGTATGGCCGGTCGAGGTCAAGGAAGCACAATGGGGCAGTCATGATCCTAATGCTGTTATGAAGGTCCAGGAGAAAGCAATGGATATGCGTCGACCAGTGTCAGATTCGGATCCGGCATTCGCGGATCTATTCTTCGAGCCAGAAGAGGTCACGATGAGTTCGAGGATTGACTGCAAATTCGAAGCGGAGTAACGGTTGACAAAAGTCTGGTAATATAACATTGTATGAATGGGTACGGACCTAAGGAAAGTAGAAATCACACAGGCACCGATTGTTCGTCGTAGCCTCTCGAGCGCAGATCGGTCAAAAAAAAAAAAAAAAAAAAAACAGCCGCCGGAAGGCAAGATGATGTTGTGTCCTCGACACATGTCCGCTGAAAGTCGGTTTCACGATCAGAGCCATCGTGGCTTCTGATAGCCATGTCAGAGACCTTGCAATCGATAGAGACAGGATTCCGGTATTAGGCCTGGAGAAGCTGGAAATTACTGTAAGGAAGTAGCAGCAGGTATTGCTGATAATATAACAAGCTTCCATATGAGCACAAGACATTCTCCATCAAAGCAATTAGTCTTTGTGTTGTTCTTTTTCATTCAATCTATGAAAGTTCGTGGTCAGCCATTGGGAAGTCCTCGAGTCCCGGACGTCGGCCAGCCTGAATCGCTCCTTCCTCTTCAGTTTGACCCGGGAGACCATCTTTTCCAAAGCACACAATATGTTTCTTCCTGTTTCAATTTCCCTTCTCATTCTCCGTGAGACATTGATACCATCAAGCCCATTCATTCTCCGACCTCATCGCACTATTTCTACCAGTAACGGAGATTAATCACTAACTCCATCTCCGGCTCAGATAAGCTCCCGTACTCCACTCCGAGGCTCTCGATGCTCGAGCACCTACTTTGTTTCTTGAACACTTGATACCTTCGCTTGTTCACCAACGTTCTCGTAGACAAAATGAGTTCCCCACCTCCTGGCCACTCGCAATCTTCTGCCTCCCATTCGAGCCCGAACTATGCACAAGCAGCAGATGAGTGGGTAGACGATGACGACATGGACTTCGAGGATGAAGATGGCACAGAATACGCAACTGGAGATGAAATTTACTTTGCTGGTTCGGATGGTCTAGAAGAGACCGAGTACTATGGTGCATTTGATCCACTCAACCCAAGAATCGGAAGTTGTGGCAAAATGCTAACATGACTTGAGCAGACGCCGACGAATCACTCGGACCAATCGCAATAGACTTCGAAACGACCGACGATGACGATGAGGACGGAGAAACAGCGACTGATGCACCTTCGGATTCAAATGAGAATGAAGAGGAAAGCGAGACTTCACAAGCAGAGACAGCAAGGCCACAGGCTCAGGGACGAACCATCGCTCGTCAGTGGCAATATGACATTCTTGCGGAGTACAAGTCGGCTGATAGCTTGTAGTCACACAACAGCAGATCCTACAACTGCTCGGAAACACTGGACTCAGAGGTCTTTTCGCGAACGTTGTTGGTCAGCGAGGAGCACTTGCTGCTGATGATGATGACGACTACGAGGACGACTCATACCTTGGCTGGCATGCCATGGGCCGAAGGGCCAGACGGCCTAAGAGAGAAGGCTCAGGATACCCCAAGGTCCCCAGTGAGGCTGGAAAAAAGCTGATGGAGTCTGGTAACTTCGGCACCACCGAGCGTCCGCGAGGAACGTTTGGCCGCAAGAGGAAGCTAGCATACAGGAACATGATGCGTGAGCTTGGAATGGGCGGTTGCGGTGCTCAAAAGAATGCCAACAGACTCATATCTCAGCACATGATACCTTCAACACAAGCCGACAGCATCATCAACTACAACCATCCTTGTTACTCTGGACAGTTCTCCGAGGACGGCAACTTCTTCTTCTCGTGTGCGCAGGACTTCAAGGTCCGCATGTACGATACTTCGAATCCGTACAAATGGAAGTACTATAAGACGGCGCACTATTATGGCGGTCAATGGACTATTACCGACGCGACCTTGAGTCCGGACAATAGATTCCTGGCATACAGTTCCATCAGAAGTGCAGTCTGTCTTTCTCCAACAGATCCAGAAAACACCATGGATCCTACGATATTGGACTTTGCGGATATGGGTCAGGCTAGAAGAACTGGACGTGGTTGGGGTCACTTTGGTATCTGGTCGCTACGATACTCTGGCGATGGTCGCGAGATTGTCGCCGGTACCTCGGACGAAAGCGTCTATGTATATGACATTGAAACACGACAGTCAATATTGCGAATCCATGGCCACAGGGACGACGTCAATGCTGTTTGCTACGGAGACAAAACATCACCACATATTTTATACTCTGGCTCAGATGATACTACATTGAAGGTCTGGGATAGACGATCAATGGGAGATGGCCGTGAAGCTGGCGCATTCGTTGGCCACACGGAAGGAATTACCTACATCGACAGCAAAGGCGATGGCAGATACGTTCTCAGTAATGCCAAAGACCAGACAATGAAGCTGTGGGATCTGCGCATGATGATGTCGACTGAGCGATTCGACAAGATCGACCCTGAACAATACACCACCGGCTTCGATTACAGATTCGCACCTTACGATGAGGAAGAGTATGAGTCTCATCCTCACGATTGCAGTCTGGTCACTTTCCGAGGCCACAAGGTTCTCAAGACGCTCATTAGATGTCATTTCTCGCCACCGGGCAGCACGGATGGCCGTTATGTGTATAGTGGAAGTCATGATGGCTCCGTGTATATCTGGAACATGGATGCCACATTGGCGGGCAAGATCGATGTGCTGGAAGCAACCAGGAACTCACGACCTGAGCGTGACGAGCGATATGTCGATCGTTGGGAGCACAGCGGAGGACGCAGCCAATGGAGTACCATCGTCCGAGACGCCGCCTGGCATCCCACAGCTCCAGTCATTGCCGGTAAGTTTGCATCTTCCTAGCTCAACGCTCCAAAATCTAACAAACATTCACAGCAACTTCATGGAATGGATGGGATCACGGTCTAGGAACCTGCACAGTACACACCTGGAACGACGACAACGAATCCGACGAAGCCGAGCCCAAGATGGGAGCACGCTTGAACCCCCAACTCGAGCAAGACAGCAGATACTACGAGGCAGCCGCCAACCGAGCGACCTCGACCAGACGAAGCCGCTTCGTGACACGAGCACAGATGGCTCGAAATGATGAAGAAGCTGAAGAGTAGATATCTTCTGAAGACCTTGACTCTTTCGGTCTGAAGCCTTTGAACAAGTTGTCTTTGCCATACACGGGGAAATAAGGGGGAGTTCCTTTTCTGGTCGCTTTGGTGGTGGGGTTATTGCACGTATTTTAGGGTTACCTTTGGGGACACTCCTTTTAGCTTCTTCTTCTTCTTCTTTCTTTTTCTCGGATCTGTACATATGGATGGGCATTAGTTTCGGCAAAGGGTCAGCTTCCAGAACAGAATTTCACTCCTTCATTGAGCCAGCAATTCTGCATATCACCACCAATGAAGAAGTATTTCTTCGTGTTTTGCTCGTGACAGATAGGCTTGTTTTTTTGAAGATGTTTTTGATCTGCGTTTCTGTGGTATCAAAATAACTGGCAAAGAACGCCCAGAAATATTCCCCTTGCTCTTTTGAGTGGATAGAGAAAAAGTTGTACAGTAAAAAGGGGAAATGAGGGAGCCGTCTGCTCCGGTCGAGGCTTCAGGGGAGTTGCGGATAAAGGTATCAAGCTGTTTCTTTGGGCGCAAAAGGTCTTTCGACAGAAGCGTCCTCCCATAAACTTTGCCTGTTCGCGATACATCGCTCTTGCTGTTCTGCCCTGTTGGATATAGATCGGAACTCGAATAGGTCGAAAAAAAAGGAGGAAGGAGGTTGGTTCGAGAAGAAGCGATCGCTTTATGCGCCACCGACGAGAATGTTGTTGACGGGGATGTGAACTGCAAGAGTCCACGTCAGCTAAATGTCCTTTCCCTCCAAGATAAACAGGTGTCGCAAACACGTACTCAACTTGACGACGTAACCGATAACGCCCATGACGAGGAAACCGACACCGACGGCCTGGCTGATCTTGAGGAATTCGCGCTTGTCGGGCTTACTGTGCAGAAGCATGTCAGTGAAACCAAATCATTGAGCAAGAGGCAGGAAGCAAGAGAGAGCTAGGAAGTGGTGGAAAGAAAGACGAGAGGTCGAGACGTACGTGCAGCGGTTGATGAACTGAGTGCCATCCTTGATGAACTCGCGGGGCATCTCCATGATCTCTTGCATTTGGCTCGACGACATGATTGCTTGTTGTGAATGTGTTTGTGATTTGACGAGCAAAAGTCGATTGTTGTAAGAGTTGTGGGAATGTGGTATGGGATGCGACGAAAGGGACTCGCCGTGCTGTTGGTCGATGGTGCCAGCTGTCTATCAATTTGCGGAGAGAGTTCTGGAGGTCTGTGCGTGCGTGCAAGGAGTTGCTTCTGGGCTGGAACTTTTGCCTTTCACATGCTTCGTTTGCTTCCATTTTGATAACAGAATAGTTTGCTAGCTCATGTCTTCGAATCGACTTGGACATTAATTGAATAATGCTTGTTCTTGTAATCGATCGCGCTCAATTCGAGCGATTGCTCATAAAATTATATACAGAAAGCATGATGATGGAATCATGGCTCCAAAACGCCCGTACACCATACATGCCAATTGGGGAATTATATACTACTTCTTGAACAACAAACCATCGCTCATCAGATCATGGTCATCTTTGGTGGGAGGCTTTTTGACAAACTCCTTGCCGCCAGAGTTGTTGGTAGCATAGATCTCAGCAATGCAGAGGTCGAAAGGACCAGGAACACGGTCAATCAAACCAATCCCGATACTTCTAACCTTCTGGCGCATCATATCGCTCTGAGGCTCGACAACCATGCCGTGGTTCGTACGGACGAATTCGCTGATGGGAAGAATGACAGTCTCCCATTCGCCGGGCGTCTGAGCGTACAGACGGTGCTGGTGTAGATCGGTGGGCACGATTGATTCGGTCTGGACATTGATGAAGTATTTGCGAGCGTCACTCTTGACTTTGAGAGCAATGTAGCTGTATGGGTCGAGGTCCCAGAGTCCTTTGCCAAACAGGGTACGGCCCATATCTCTTGTGCGCCAGGCGGCGTATCCAGAACGTTGGATCTCGGGCCTGTTTGCAGGAAGCTCGTTTGAGATTGTCCCGTGGAAGCGAACGTGTGAAGGTTGGCCTGCCTTGGCTGGGATGAAATCGAAGTTGACTTTTGAGAAGCCGCCCATGTCTTCATCGGACATGACTTTGCAGTTTTCGAGCGAGTCGGCCTCATTGAATGTGACGAGTGGAAAAGGTTTCTCGGGACGGTTGATTGCTTCGGCTCTGATGGCTGTTTGTGAGCAGCATGTTAGCTAGGATGCTGACGGTAGAGCAGAGACTGTAGGGAAAGACGGACCAATGTTGGACAGCCTCGAGAATTCCTGCAGGCTGCGCTTCCAGAAGCCCGCAGGCGCCATCAATCTCCGCGTGCATTGCATTGTGGAATGTGCGACTGTTGTGTATGAAGGTGCAAGACGAAGAGAGCAGGGTAAAATGGTATGACAGCAATTCCTGACGTACTTCAAAGACCCTGGTGGTGATGCATGACTCGAGCTTGCATGATGCGGAGGAACTGAAGCCGGAACTTTGAAGGCTGCTTTTTTTTGGGCCTGGAGCATCGAGAAAGTCGACGGCAACCTCGAATCCCGTCATTGATCCTTCACCATCCACGAAACGAATACTCCGACACTTCCACATCCCCATACTCTACCTGCAGTCTCTCAACCTTGTTCGTCGCCATACACCTCTCACCTCTCCCTCGTTCATGACGGCCCACCCGTCTGTCGCCGCCGCGCGAGAAGCGACCATCGACCCGAGTCCCCTGCTCCAATCAAGGGAAACTGGCGAAGCATATCCCGAAAAGGCACAAGATGGAGCCCAGCTGAGGCCACCGCCGCCTGTCGCAAAGTCATGGGCTCACTTCGTTGCTGGAGGGTGAGTCCACTCATGCCATCTCGCCTCGTCCATCTTGCTGATCCAGTCACCATAGCCTAGGTGGCATGACCGCTGCGACTCTGACCTGCCCACTTGACGTTCTCAAAACCCGCCTACAATCAGACTTTTACCAATCACAACTAAACGCCTCTCGCGCCGCAAGAGGCATCCCACCGCTGTCGCAACTCTCCTACTCACGAACCGCAATCCTCCACATCCGCGAAACTTTCCAGATCTTGACCGCCATCCCTCGCGCAGAAGGCCCTCGCGCTCTCTTCAAAGGTCTAGGACCTAATCTCATCGGTGTCGTTCCAGCACGAGCCATCAACTTCTTCGCATACGGAAACGGAAAGAGAATCCTATCGCAAAACTTCAACGACGGCAAAGAAGCCTCATGGATCCATTTGCTCGCAGCCGCCCAAGCAGGCATGATCACCGGAACAGCCACGAATCCAATCTGGCTAGTAAAAACACGCCTCCAACTAGACAAATCAAGAGCAGAAAAAACCGGCAGCGGCTTGGATGGCAGAAAATACAAAAACGCTTTGGATTGCACACTACAAACCGTACGCTCGGAAGGTATCCGCGGGTTGTACAGAGGATTGAGCGCGAGTTATCTGGGCGTGACGGAAAGCACATTACAATGGGTCCTTTACGAACGCATGAAGGGTTATATTGCAGTAAGAGAAGAGCGCATCGCTCTCGCCGGTCGCACGCGCACATCCTGGGACGAAGCAATTTCCTGGTCGCTCAAACTCGGTGCTGCGGGAAGTGCCAAATTCGTCGCCGCCTTGATCACATATCCTCACGAAGTCGTCCGTACGCGACTGCGACAGGCTCCTGTTACCACGGCCGTGGATGGCACGCCACAACTCAAATACACCGGTCTAGCACAATGCTTCAAGCTGGTCTGGAAGGAGGAAGGTATGGTTGCGCTATACGGCGGTTTGGTACCGCATATGCTCCGTGTCGTGCCCAGCGCCGCCATCATGTTCGGTATGTACGAAGCCGTGTTGCGATTCCTCGGAACGGATTCTGGCGTGTAAAAATAAACGAAAATCTTCGAACCCTCTTTACTCTTGTTTTTTGGAATATTTTAAGAACAAAAAAGCATTGGAGAATTTGGCGTTAGTGGATGGTGGGAGGGAGCTTTGTGTTTTTTTTTGGTTTGTAACAATATTGTGGAAAGATTTGTATCATATACGAAAGAAGTTGGCCTGTGTTGAGGCCTGGGAGAGAGATCGAATCGAGAAAGTCGCTACTCTGCTACATCCATCCACCTTGCTTGGATCCGTTTATGAGAAAGTAGTCAATCATGCTTCGTAAAACCCCCTATCGCTATACACTGTCACATTCCTTCCTTTAGAACACCTACATCGCAGCTCTGAAAGTCAACCCCTTCACAACCCCACCCTCTCCAACAAGCCAAACATCACACCTAACAACCTCATACATCCTAGTCTCATAAACCCTCAACTTCAACTCTTGCTCCTCACTTTCCACCAAAAACGCCCACCCATCCAACCGCGCCTCCACCTCACTATCCACCAATGCCTTATATCTCCCCACCATCTTAACCTTCCCATCCTTCACATACGCCTTCTGCAGCACAGGCACCTGCTCCCCCAACTCCAATACCCGTGCCAGAATCTCCGGCTCAGCGAGTGTGCCGTAGAAGAAATAATATACCGGATATTGATTTTGCAGCACCAAATCTGTGGATTTTTCGGGGCGATGTTGTGGTAGTGTGGGTTCTTTTATCCCTAAAGTGGGGGATGCAGATGTGGGTTGTAGGTCTTTTGATGCCATGTTTATGGTTATGAAGTGCGGTTCGTAGGAAATGTTAAGGTTGAGGAGGCCTTGGAGGATTAGATGTTCTTCTGCGGCGGTGATGTAGCAGAATGTTGAAGAGGTGGTTGGGTCTGAGGATTCGGCTGTGGTGGTGGTTGGGGGGTTCGCGAGACCTGCGATATCCTGGATATGTTCGGGGGTATCCAGAGGTCCGCCAAGGATTAAACCGCGCAGAATGTTGTTTGAATGTGATGTAGGCGATGGAGCTGGAGTCGACTTGACTCTTGAACGGCAGAAAAGATCATATTCACAACTCTCACGATCGTGGCCTTGTGCTTCCTTTGAGGCTTGGATGTCATGCCATAGCTCGTCGGAGAATCTCTGACGGTCGATGTCTATTCTGTAACGCTGGATCTTATCTTTTGCTTCTTCATGTCCCATGGTGAAGAGAGTTTGCCAGCGCTTGATATCGTCTTCGCTGACGTCGTCCAGGAAGCTGTCGATGGCATTTACGCTCATTCTCTCGAGTTCTTCTAGCAGAGAATCCATGTTGGCGAGTGATTTTGAAGGGTTGATGATGATTATGCTGCAAAGAAATTGAGGGTGCTTAAAAAGGTCTTGTAAAGTTCTTGACGATGGTGATGAAAGCGAAATCCCGTGTAGTTTGATGAAAAATATGAAAATTTAGATCTATGAGGGTGGAAGAACAAGGAAATGTGGAAAGTGGTTTCTCTGAAATCGAGCAAGAAGATGTGAGGTAATTTGTAGTGACTCAGAAAGTCTCTCACGATGACCTACCTCAAGAACAGAGCGAGATATGGGGGATATATCTTTGTCGCAAATGCCATTCACGACAACTTGCGAGGATAAAGATTACTGAAGCTCGAGGAACTTCTGGTTAGTCTGTCGTATGACACGATGTTCAGTTGGCATGCCTCTTGAGCAAGGGAGCTCGGATTATGATGGCTGTGAATTTGGCGAAGCTTCGACGAACACGCCTTCTACCCATCCAACTTCGTGCATTGCAGCAATCGTCACAACTTGCTCGAGGAAGCACAGGACAGTCATAGCGACACGAGACGAACGGATTCAACGATGTCAATATGATAGTCGGTCCGAGGGTTCCATTCTGCCGGCAAGATAGTTGGACTATGCTGGCGGTATGCTCGAGTAGACGTCTAGGATACATCCTTCTCTTTCATCCAGGACTTCTTGACATGTTGAAATCATTTCGTAGCTTCAGATTCACCTTCTGGTTTCGTCGATTCGGTTGATTGTTTTTGATCGGGTCCGAGGCTGTAAGAGGTCGTCTTTAACGACTTTCCCCCTGAGACGAACGGTCAGGGTGTTTCTAGATCTCATGTGCAGCCAAATCTCTTTGATTCGTTTTGGTCTTCCGTTATTGAATTTTGCGTAGTTGACAATATAATTTATTTGTTGGTTGTGCTTTCGAGGTGGAAGCCCGTCTTTTTGTCGCGTCGAAAACATCAACGAGGCCGCGGCTGGATTTGTGGGAGCTCCTTCCAAACCACAAACAACGATAATTATTTCTGGAAGCCACTAGCTCGTGGAATCACGAACGTTTGAGCGAGTCGAGTTTTTGAGATGCTAGATGCACTTTCCTAGTCTAGCTGCTCCTTGAGTAAAACAACCACAACCATCTGGAGGCCTCAAAACAAACACGCGAACGACCATGTCGCGATTCCTTACGCCATCAAAGATATGCATACTTCTGTTGATACAGCTATATCGCGATGGGAATGTACCTTCGAAAAGCACGATACCGCTCTTATCGTTCATCTCCAAACACACAATACACAGATCACCACTCAATACCTCGAATCAGCAACCATTGACCCCACCATCGATTGAGGAGTTTGAAGCGTTACTAAAATCTCACGAATCCGCTATACCTGGAAGGTCTCTCTATCAACTCTTCGTCGACCACTTATGGGCTGTTCACGACTTTGTCACCTTTACTGCATTCCTCCAAAATCAGACTCTTGTAACGGCCCAACTTCAAGAACATGTCGAGGGCGGCAAGGTCAAGCTTGTTTGCAGTCCAACCAGCCCGATCGGGCAGTTCGCTCGAAGATGCCATCTCGAGTCAGTGCGACTACAGTTCAGTGATGCCTATCAGCTTTGGGAAGATCTGGTCGTATTTCGTGAACCGACTAGGACCACTTATGTCGAGCGAAACCCGAAATCACCCTATGCCAGCTACTTCCCCAATGCAGCCTCTGCCAATTTACTGCAAGCGGAGCAGCCGGGAGTATCGGCCATTCTCCTCGATCGCATGAACAAGCAAGAAGGTCGACCATCCGTACCGTCCAGTCTTGATGATGTGGAGAAAGTGATGCACTTCCAGCTAGGGCAGCTGCAAAAGTTTGGCAGCAGAGTGTCAGACGAGATGAAGGCTCAACTGAGAGCGATGGTGGAACAAGGAGCGTCGAAACCTTCAGACATGCATTTCATCAAGTACGTTAGATTTCCCGATCACTACGTATATATCACATCACTCACCTGAAACAGTTTCTTCGATGCTTGGAGGAGTGGTGCATACAACAAGGCTATTGAACTCCTCCACCGATACTTCGACTACACCATGGAGAGTCAAGGAACGGACCACATCAAGACCTATCACCAGTATGCCTTGCTCCATCTGGCCGTCCTCCATGCAGATTTCGGATGCTATGGTGAAGCTATATCGGCCATGAACGAGTGTATTGCTACTGCTCGCGAAAACCAAGACGCTCGTTGTCTGCACTTCAGTCTTTCTTGGCTTGCCCATCTCCGAAAAGCATATCCCGAATTCTCTCGTCTTGAAAACGGTGGCGAGGGCAGCGAGCTAGCGGGCAATGAAAGCGATATCATCACTTTCCTGCAACAGAAAGCAGTCGAGAACAAAGACTGGGCTACTCTCAGTAGTTCTTTGCTAAGCCAGGCTGAAGTTATCGTTGAGAGTGGTGGCAGTGTTGCCAGGGCCTTGGAACAGATATACCAGTCAAGCTACCTCAACAGCTTACATAATGTCGCCAGCATGATACCAAGTCAGCTTCGACTTCACTCAGCAATTTTCAACAGACTTGGTCAGATGCCTCTTGCAGAACACTACTGTGAGGTCATGTACCATGTCTTTAGTAAAGATGCCTCAAGGCCGGATGTACTCAACGTGGTGCTGCAGAATGCACACATGCACACTATTTTGGGTCAGTATGAGGAGGCATACGAGCTGCTCAGACAGAACGACCCTTCGAGAGAGAGGACATTGCGTCTTGACAACACGTTCACTGCGTTTGCAGCAATGATCAGTCTCAGACGCGCCATTCATCGGTAAGTCCAACTTAAGCCTCCGTCATAGTCTATCCGCTGACCGATACTAGCAACGACTTCTTCGTCGCCGAAGAGTTCTTACGCCAGCTCAAGCCGATACGGCAAACGGCAGATGCTGGTGTCATATTCGAGACGCACGTACTCGAGATTGAGCTCCTGATGCGACAGGGAAAGTTGTCGAGTGCGTTCGACCACATCGAGAAGCAGGTGGCTGAGGCGAAGGCTGCAGACTCTTCAGGTATGGACATTGCTCGCATCGCAGCCAGGAGTGGATACAAGACTGACTGTTGATAGATATCGTTCGGCGAATCAAATTGCTCATCCTCAAGGCGAGACTCTTCGCAAAGGCGGGTCTGCCGGCAAAGGGCTTCAGTATCGCGATGCGGGCAGCCTCTTCGGCGCAGAGAGCTATGATAATGCCCGCAATGTGGGAAGCCGTGGGCGCTTTATCTGTCATTCTCATTGACCTCGGCGAGTTCGGTGCGGCCAAAAGCTTGGTGGATGCCATCATGCCACAGGTTCTGGAAGGCGGCAACACCACGACGATCGCACAGCTCTACTCGATTCTGACAGACTCATACGTTGGACTTGCAGGGGAGATATCCGAGACGAATACAAAGGAGAGCTCAAGTCATATTGATGCCGCCTTTACATGCCTAAATCGAGCACACGAAGGTAAGAACATCTTCGATATCTGATTCAATCATACGGAAGCTGACAGAAAACGAAACAGCATACGTCAAAGTGGAAGACCTGGATGGCACTTTGGAGAGCCTGATGAAGAAGGCAATTCTGTACAAGCACAAAGATGACGAAGACATGGTCGAAGAGATGGAGCGCCTTTACAACACTACCGTCCAGGAAGCCGAGAGAAGGCATTCGGCAAATCAGAGTAGAGACACTTGAGCATGACGAATAGTTGGTAGACGCAGAAGATAGCTGACAAACGAAACGTTAAATAATAGGTAGATGCATGCCTCTGCTATCTGTACAATTGGCGCGAGGTGACTCCTGATTTCTACGACTCTTCTGAGCGCAGGAGTGTTTGGCTAAAAGGACAAAAATTGGAAGAGTCTCAGAGATACACTTTGTTCATTCCAAGAATAGGCGAGCATAATTTACTCGTCCGACTTCTTGTGGTAGTTGACCTTGTCGTTCCAGAAGATGGTCTGATAGCAGCTGTATTAGCTACGTCCTTCTCGCTTGTATCAATCCGTAGCGGGACGGGATCAAAGCTTACCTTGTCACCGTCACCCCAGAAGTAGTTCTTGGTACGGATGTTCTGGTAGGGGTACTCGGGCTGCTCGGACTTCGGGGGCTCGTGGGACTTGTGCTCCCAGTGCTCGAGCCACAGGCGGTAGGCGTTGACACCACCGAGAATGATGGAGGGGATGACGACGCTGTTGTGAGAAACACTCGGTCAGAATCCTGTTTCGCTGTCTCTTTCTTAAATTGTAGTGGAATGGTCTCTCTTTCTCAATTCGTTCGGCGAGGGCATAACAGCAAGCGGGGATTCGGAAGACGCATACTAGATGGAGAGCTTGCGCCAGAGGTCTGTTGTATGTCGGGTCAGCAAGAATTCGAGGCCAATTGACACGCGCAAGAAAGCGACAGGTTCAGAACATACCACTGGTGGCAGCGGCGTGGTCCTTGACGGCAGCACGCTCGCGGTTGAAAGCGTTGTCGGCAGCGCCCTGGAAGCCTGACTGGCCGGCGCCGTGGAGCTGGCGGCGGCCGAGCTGGCGGAGGATGGGAGAGCGCAGTTGCTTAGCGGCGCGTGTGGTGAACATGATTGCGGATATTACGGTGAGTGGAGAGTGGAGAGCGATTCAATTGACGGTATGGCTTTTGCTGCATGACCATCGTCAATCACGGCGGGAGGTGCTTGGTCCCGGCTGGTCTTGGCAACAGCTGACACTTTGGCTGAGGAAGCTGCGACCCTGCTCTCGAGCTCTCGCGCCTTCCAATGCGGCTCTGATGCGCGTCATAGTTGACTTCCGTCACGTCCTCCAGGCTGGAAGGCGCGTTCGTGGTAGTTGCCAATTGCAATCAGATCAATTTGTTCATGGCTTCAACATAACACAACCTCTCCTACCATGAACATCATACATGTGAACGTGCGATTGATCCTACTACCACCATCATCATGAGACTTACTACCTGGAATGTCAACGGCATTCGCAACCCATTCTCTTACCAACCATGGAGTACAACAAAAACTTTCCCAGCCATGTTCGATATCCTCGAGGCCGACATCATTGTGATGCAGGAGCTGAAGATTCAGCGAAAAGATCTGCGTGATGACATGGTAATACTGGACGGCTGGGATTGCTACTTCAGCCTGCCAAAGCAGAAGAAAGGTCTGTCTGATTCATTGTTGTAGCTTGAAACAGTGTGGCTCATGATTTTGTATCAGGCTATTCTGGCGTAGGCATATACACCCGCAATTCCACCTGCTCTCCCATTCGAGCCGAAGAGGGTATTCTGGGAGTTCTAACGCCACCAAACTCGACAACCCAATATCGCAATCTGCCCGAGTCCCAGCATGTCGGTGGCTACCTTTCCGAGATGGAGCTTCTCGAGCTCGGTGTTGATCCTCTTCTTCTGGACGCCGAGGGTCGCTGCGTGTGTCTTGAGTTTCCCGCCTTCGTGCTCTTTGGCGTCTACAGTCCTGCCAACTCCAACGGCCTTAGAGATGATTTTCGCTATGCCTTCCTGACTGCCTTGGACTGCCGCATTCGCAAGCTCAACAAGATGGGCAAGCGAGTCATTCTGACCGGCGACCTCAATGTCTCTCGCGGCTTGATCGATACAGCGTCCGCTACTGAAGACATCAAGAAGGCAGGTCTGACAGCCGAGGAATATGTCAGCACCCCTAACCGTAGGATTTTCAACCAGCTCATCATTGGTGGTGAGGTCTACGGCGAAAGGGACGAAGGTCGGGAACAGCCGCTTCTGCTAGACACCACCAGAGAGTTCCACCCCGAGAGGAAGGGCATGTACACTCATTGGGAGCAGAAGATCAACGCCAGACCTGGAAACTTTGGAAGCCGCATCGACTTTGTTCTTGCGAGTGGCTCTATGCGGGATTGGTTCATCCACGCCGACATCCAAGAAGGACTCTTTGTAAGTATGATTCCTCTAGCCAGCCTGGATGTTTGCTGACTCAACTGTAGGGCTCTGATCATTGTCCAGTTTATGGCGAGTTCAAGAACATCGTCAATGTCGACCGTGATGGCGATCAGATAGAGATCCAACTGGTCGATATCATGAACCCACCTGGTGTGTTCAACAATGGCGTCAGAGAGAAGGACTGGAACATCAAAGAACTTCCTCCATTCAGTGCCAGACTCATGCCAGAGTTCTATCAAAGAAGAAGCATCAAAGACATGTTCAAGAAGTCTGCTGCTCCTGCCGCCTCTGCTTCGTCATCAAGCAGCCTGGCAGCCGCGACCCCCAAGCCGCAGGCTGAGCATACCACGGGCGAAACATCTTCGGCAAGTGTAGGCTCGTCCGTGGTAGCAGCTTCCTCAAGATCGATCGCTCCTTCTTCTCCTGAGAAGAAACGCAAAGCATCGGAGGTGTCTGCTATTCAGACAACGAAGAAGCAGAAATCCACTCCCGCTGCCTCATCGAAGGCCGCACCCACCAAAGGTCAAAAGAGCTTGAAGGGCTTCTTCCAAGCAAAGCCAAAGCCAGAGGACCCGGCAGAGGACACGAAAGAGGATGTGCCCGTATCTGGCAAGGCTGGCGTGGTGGGAGACGCAGAGGAGATGGTAGGCGATTCCACCATATCAGAAGCAACTGCTGCATCATCTACGCCGCATTTTTCCAGCACCAGAGACTTGAGATCCTCAGCTAATCTTCGAGGCAGCCCAGCAGCATCTAACGCTCCTCTGAAGTTGGATGATCAGCCGCCGCCAGACGATGCTGATGAGATGGTCTACGATCCAATTGTCAACAAGGAGTCGTGGCAGAGCTTATTCCGTAAGCCAGCAGCGCCGCTGTGCGAAGGACATGAAGAGCCATGCAAAAGCATGCAGACAAAGAAGAAAGGCGAGAACCAAGGACGTAGCTTCTGGATGTGTGCAAGGCCGCTGGGGCCATCGGGCAACAAGGAGAAAGGCACACAGTGGCGATGCCCAACATTCATATGGTGCAGCGACTTCAAAGCCGGCGAGACGAGGTAGACAAGAGGAGATCACGAAGACGAGAGAACAACAAGGTATTAGACAGAATTAGTTGTGGTTGATTGCTATGATGAGAAGAAAAGCATTATGTGCTCGCTTGAACGAAGAAGTCGAAATGAAAAAGAAAACAAACTTGAAACAGCCAATGCCCAGTACGCCTACCATGCAAAGATCCATTGATCCTGTGCGCTCCCTCCTCCTTTTGTTCCTCCCATGCTGTGTAAAAAGACAACCAAGAACGATAATAGTTGAAGAAACGCCATGCTGTAATGTAGTTTGGGCGGTGATGTTGTGAAGAGAAGCCGTCATCAAGACAGCGAGGTCATGAAGAGAAGTTGCCATCGAGACAGCGAGGTCGAGAAGAGATGGAAGCGAGTCAATCAGTTGACAAACTCCATACCCCACATGTGCTCGGGCATCTGCTCCAAGAACTCTGTGAAGCGTAGAGACTCGAGGTCGTTGTACTGGAATCCATTGTCGGCACCATCAGCACCATCGCCATCCATGTTCTCGAGCTCGCGGGCCAACATGTCCTCGAGCGAAGACTCGAAGGTGTTCAAGTCAGTCTGAGCCATGGTGAGGTCGTTGGCGGTGAGGTTGGGGTCGATGAGAGAGGCGCCGTTATTGCCGTCGGCCATGGCGTGGTTGAGAGTGGTAGGCAGAGAAGTAGAGGCGCCGGGAGCGAGGAGAGAAGCAGGACCGTACTCGTAGTCGATGTTGTGTTCTTCCAAGAGGTTGGAGAACAGGTCAAGCTGGTTGGACTCGAAGGTGTCGAGGGTGAAGGAGGCAAGGTCACCGTTGGATGAGTAGCCGAGAAGAGGGTCATCGTGGTTGCTGAAGTCGACGATTTGAGAAGGCGAGGTGACAGATGAGAAGGGACCGACGGTGGGAGCAATAGGCGAGAAGTTGTTGATGGTACTGGCAGTGTTGACTGAGACGGTAGGGACAGCAGTAGAGGCTGAAGCTGATGATGAAGGAATGACCTGCTGAGCGGCAGGGCTATGGCCTTGCGCTTGGTCATGCAACGTTTCTTTTCATGAGGCTTGCGAGGCTGGTACTGGTAGCCGGGGTGGTAGCGAATATGCTGGCGCTCGACGCTCTCAGCCTGGTCCTTCCACTGCTTCTTGACAGGCTCGGATTCATCGCACCACATCTTGCCAATGATCCTTGCTATAGCAAGGTTTGAGTTGTCATGATATCAAGGACAAAGTAGGGAGAGACTTACAGATTCCATTGTTGTGAAGACCAGGTTGCGAGCCACAGTGTCAGAGTGATGATGCTTGCGGTAGAAGATGGAAGCATTAGCAGGGCGGCTGGCTTGGATGCCCTTCTTGAGAAGATATGGAGATTCTGGCGAAGGAGAATCAGGCGACGACAACGCAGTCTCGTCGGACTGACTGTGCGAGATAGAAGACACAATACAAAAGGTTTCGACGACTGCAAATTTTGACCTCAACCTCAAGCTGTGCATTATTGGGAGTGCTGCGGAAGAGTAACAGTACAGTCAAGGAAAGAGTGAGTCGGAAATTCTTCCGTAGCATCGAGCGAAACAGGCAATGCAATTGTGACCAAGGCGGCCCTCTCAATCAGAAGGAAGGATGGTTTCAGTGCTGCCGGCAACAACGCTCACGGGCTGAACCATAGCGTGCTATCGCGCTTTGCCAACATTCTGCTACTGGAGTTGAAAATCAAGGGAAAGGCTGAAGCTGGTGATGGTGAGAGAGTGCCCATATCGTCGCCGATGATAGGAAATTCCGTCTTTGACGACGTGGTTCATTTCCTTCTAGCGAACACAATAGAGGGGGGAGAGGTTTGCTTGTTGATAGCGACGGAAGAAAGCGAGTGAACGGCGAATTGACAGTGGATGTGAGTCGGAAAGTCGTCGAAGAAGGCAAGTGAAGCACAACATCAGTGCAGCAGTGTGAAAGTGCGCAATCCAAAAAGCGCGACAATAATAAGCATTCGTATTATGAGCCTTAGATGTGCGCAGCAAACTTCAACAAACCTACCTCCCTACCTCTTTTCTGACCTTTTCAAATCTTTATATGAAATAACCGACCGACCAACCAATTAACCGTCATGGAGCCCAAGACTATCCGCATCACCTTGAGAGAGCTCGAACAACCCATCTTCGAAGCTGGTAAGAATCAAGATTTGCTCCTTGGCTGAAGGATGAATACTGACAAGATTAACAGTTTGTGCAGAAGCAAAATACTCGGAAACCCGCGCTATGTGCCAGAACATCATCGCAGATCTGAGATGTCTCCAGAAGGTCTACGTCTTCGAACCAAAGCACTTCGACCGTGACACCATCCGTGAACATCTCAAGGAGATCCTGGTCGATTTTCGCTTGCTCAAGGACGACGTCTCACGCTTCGCCTCCAACGCCGAGTATGAAGAATTTCTGACGACCATGTACACTTTGACTGCAGACATGATGCAGATCATTCGCGCCATCAAGCACAGAGATCAGCTGCGTCAGAAAGTGCAGCAAGAGACCATCAAGGACATGTCCCAGCAGTCATACCGTTACCCGTTCCCTCACTTGCCACCATGGACCCGATTCCTCGCTCACGGCTCGCCCTCGATTCCTTCTGCCCGCTTCATGGCTCCATTCGAGGCACGTCCTCCTTCGGACATCAGCTTCCCTGATCATCGCCGCATTGTCCGTACCTCGTCGCAAACCCTCCCTCAAGCAGCCACTGGCATTCTGGCAACCTGGGCTCTTGAATTCCAACAAGCAAACGACTTCTATCACCAGGTACTTGCACACACTTAACACATAAAGAAAGAGACTCAAAGATGTACTGATGCTTCGACAGCGTTACCCGCATGAGAGGGAGTTCGCAGGAGTAGGTTCCGCAAGTATATCTTTCCCAAGCAATGCTGACAAAGAATGAATAGCCTCTGCATCAGAAACTTATACCTTTTCGCCCGATGATGCTTACCTCGACCGGTCTGAAGACCGAAGCGATTCGTTTGGTAAGTTGATCACAGGCGGATTTACATGAAAAGAAATGACGGCTGACAAGCATACAGCACAACCTGGGAAACCAACCATATGCACAGGTAACGAACAAAAGAGTGCCCGAATCATTCAAAATTCTGACACTTAGCAGGCAGTCGAGCGGTTCAACGGACAGGGTCCTGAAGAGAGAGCCACTCTGGGTAGATTCTTGGGAAAGTTGGAGAGAAGGAACGTCGTGACTCCTCTTGTCGCAAACAGATGCTACGTAGTCCGCCGTTGGATCCTTGAGAAGATGGAGTATTGAGCCTTGAGTTTTGGAGTTGAGAATGCAATCATATTCCTGTCCTTGAAAGATTGTCGGATTTCGTGAAAGTGAAGCTCTGAGTGATCTTATTAAACGGCCGTACGATATGTGAATTTGACCAGTGAAGTTCGGAACTGTTGATGTTCACTGTCAGTGAAACGCGGTAAACAACCACTCACTCGAGCTTTTCCTCTCTCACTTCTTTCGGCTGCAAAGCGCATATCTCCCCTGCTTTCCACAGTTTCAATTCTCTTTGTCCTTTTGAAACATTCCTCATCCACATTCCACCGCTACCATTCTTGCTCAATTCTTTGTTACACAAATACCCCTCGGTTCCAATTACGCAACAATGTCTGCCACCTTCATGCCCGAGTCGATGGCTCTGCTCCTTGAGAAGTATTCGCCTGAACAGATCGCCGAAGTCATCGATGCCGTGATGAAGATGCGCCCTGTCGCTGCTGTCGCTTCGACTACTCCTGCTACTGTCGCTGGTATTGGCTCTGTCTCTACCTCTGCCATCACTGAGCGCAAGAAGCGCGCAAAGAAGTCGACTGCCGCATCCAAGAATGCGCATGCGCAGACATCGCCTCGCGCTGCTGGCAGCATCGCGCCTACTCGCCCTCTCAACTCCTGGATGGCCTTCAGAAGTAAGTTTTCTTACTGCAATGCGCATTTCTTTTCTAATTGGTGCAGGTTACCATTCTCCCATCTTCAAGTCTTACCAGCAGAAGGACATCTCCGGATTCTTGACTTGCATGTGGCAGAACGACCCTTTCAAGGCCAAGTGGAGCATCCTTGCTAAGGCCTACTCAATCATCCGCGAGAGCAACAGCAAGAGCGATGCACCTCTTGACATGTTCCTTGCTGTCACTTGCCCTCTCATTGGTGTCATCCCCAGAGATGAATACCTTCGTGCCATGGGATGGACTATTGCCGAGCTTGACGATGGCGTGAAGCACATGGAGCGCCTCTACACTCCTCAGATCGCTTCGTTCCCTGAGAGCATTCTTACGACTAACATGTCTTCTGAGGACATTGTCGCTCACTGCCTTCGCGTCAGCTACGTTCGCCAGAATGACACCGACGTTGCTCGCAACAACCAAGGCTCGACTGCCGCGCTTACCATGGCTGCTCAGCCTACCTCCAACTCAAACCAAGTCCAGCAGAACAACCTCGCCGCTCACACCCGCGGCATGTCTGGCGCCTTCGACATGGGTGCTCAGTCTGCCTCCAACTCAAGCCAAGTCCAGCAGAGCAATCTCGCCGCTCACACCCGCGGCATGTCTGGCGCCTTCGACATGGTTGCTCAGCCCGAATCAGCCCAGCAGTTCATGCCACCTCAGTCCAACTCAGCCCAACGCTTCATGCCTGCTACCCAGTCAACCTTCTACTCCCCTCAAACAGCCAGCAACACATCCTCGCCTGGCCAGTTCGTTGTCGACTCAGAGCAGGCTCAGCAGGACCAGCAGGACGACCACGACTACTTCAACGTTCAGGACGCCTTGAACGCCAACAACAACGGCGCAGTCGGTGCCAGCGGCGCAGTCAGACAGACTGTTCACGACCTTTCGAGCCAGCAGTACCCCTTCATGGACGAGTTCGACCCGTTCTCGGCCAGCGCTCTTGACTTCGATCCCTTCAGCATGAACCATGATGCCGCCTTTGCCAGCAACAGCATCGGCACCTATCTCGCTCCTGGTGACAGTGTCTTCCCCGAGACCTTCGACATTGACGACCTCTTGAGCAGCGATCTCTTCGACATGACCAAGTAAGGCACGTCGTTGTCGCAAGGCAACAAATCTTTGCAGTCAGCTCTCAGTGACCCGCTGAGCGTCGTCCTGGAGTCAGCTCTCAGTGGCCACAAGACTCGCGCGAGTTACACGGTGCATTACGGTTGGTCTTTTGTACATATACGACAGACCGAGATGTGGATACGAATACATAATAATGAGGAGGAATGAGAAGGAATGGGCAGGTTCAGAAAAGGAAGGGAGAGAATGAGGGGTCGCTGGCGTTTGGCGGAAGCTCGAGCCTCGAGCGTGGACTTGGTGTTACTACTTCGCGACCTTTCTTGTACATACCTGACAACGCTTTTACCTTCTATAAAGCGGTTAATATGCAATACAAAGCCTTCTAATCAATCCATCATCCAGCCAAACATGCACATGCAGCAAACGATATGACATTCAAGTCGCTGTTGCTGGCGTACGTCGCCGGCGGTCTGACCTTCATCCCCCTGCTCGCCCTTCTCCTTGGCGCCTTCGCATACGTTGCATTCACCAAACCCGTTACTCCCGTGTCCACCGCTACGACTGCCAGTGATGTAGATCCCGCCTATACAGCAAAGACGATAGACGAGATCGGCGAAAAGAGCAAGGAACAACATAATGAACTCGACACGGCAGCCGCCTACTTTGCTGTCTGCAGAGAGTATGTCCCCGGCGGCATCAACGGCAAGCCGCCAGAGCGCTCTACTCCGGCTGGCGAGGTTCTCATAGCAGAGAGTCCCAGTGTCTACCAGAGCATGTACAGAAGCATCTTTGAACGAGGCAAGACTCAAATCCCAACCATCGAGGGTGACAAGCGCGATGGCAAGGCCGTCAAGAAAGCCCGCAACGTCTTCTATGTTGTCTTGAGGCATGGCCACCTTATGCTGTACGACGATTCAGAGCAGGTCGAAGTCCGGCATGTGGTCTCTCTCGCCCACCATGACATCGACGTCTACGCTGGTGGAGACCCCGTACCTGAAGGAGACCTCTGGATCAAGCGAAACTGTATTCGTCTGACTAGGAAACCCCTGTCCGGCGATACCGCTCCTACATCCAAGCCTTTCCACTTCTTCTCTGATAACTGCTCCGAGAAGGAGGACTTCTACCACGCCTTGCTGCACACCCAGTCTTCCATCATCAACACCGATCCTCCTCCGCTCCCTCGGAAGTTCGAGACCGCCGACATTATCAAACTTGTACAGAATTTACACTCTTCCGATGCCGACGCTCATTCGCGCTGGATTAACGGTATCGTCGGTCGTATCTTTCTGGCCATGTACAAGACAAAAGATATTGAGAACTTTATCCGCGCTAAGATCAACAAGAAGATCTCGCGAGTACCCAAGCCCAACTTGATCGCCTCGATTAACATCATGGACATCGATATGGGCGACAGCGCACCCATAATCAGCAACCCCAGGCTGAAAGAGTTGACCGTAAACGGCGACATGACAATTGAGCTAGACATCAAGTACAATGGTGGCTTCAAGATCGAGATGGGCGCTGTCGCACGTATTGACTTAGGAACCCGCTTCAAGGCCCGCGAAGTGAGCTTGATCATGGCTGGCGAGCTGAAGAAGCTCAGTGGACATCTCCTGATCCGCATTAAACCTCCACCGAGCAACCGCATCTGGATGACTTTCGAGACCATGCCCCAGATCGAAATGAGTATACAACCCATCGTCAGCAGTAGACAGATTACCTACGGTGTTATTCTCCGTGCTATCGAGAGCAGAATCCGAGAGGTCATTGGCGAGACAATTGTTCTCCCCAACTGGGACGACAGCCCTTTCCTGGACACCACCAAGAAAGAATGGAGAGGCGGTATCTTCGAGCCTTCGTCTGCAGACGAGGAGCCCACCGGCATGGAGAAGGCTGCGGAAGCAGACGCCGGTCTGGTCGAGACTGCAGCACACGAACTCACAAACAGCGCTGGTGATGGAGACTCAGAAGACATCGTCATACCCACGCTCGCTGAGACTGGAGCAAAGACTCTGAGTATGCCCAGCTTGCTCGAACCAGTGCAGAAACTCAACTTCAGAAAGAACGCCAGAAGGTCTGCGACTTCTCTTGTTGGAGAGGGCCTCGAAACACCAATTGGTGCATCAACCAGTACAACTTCAGCATCTACACCCGCTCAGACTCCGTCCTCGCCGCCACTTCGCCCACGCACACCGCCTGGAAAGCCCAGAAACATGCGGTCTAATTCTTTTGCCGCCGTTGCAACACCTTTAGTTAGCACCGAAGGTTCAAATATCGAGGCAGTGAGATCACAGACGAAAAAGAAAGGGCAGAAGGATGCTGTTGAGATGGTGAAGGAAGTCAACTCAAAAGCACAGTCGGCTGCTACATCTCCGAAGCCTCTTCGCGAAATCGAGAACATACTGCCCATCGACTCTGAGACCTTCTCAACTCTCGCAACACAAGAAGAAGAGCCTCCACTCGACCCTTCAGTCCTACGCCGAAGCTCTGAGCCCGTTGAACAACACTCAACGAAACAAAGGGTTGAGCCTCAAGAGCCCATCGTCGCCGATGTTCTTGCATCAGCTCCCAAGGCACCCTCGGTAAAGTCTTTGGAAACATCGGCAGCTTCTGGATCCTCCCCTTCTCATCTAAGTACTGCTGCAAATGCTGCAAAGAAATGGGGCTGGCAAGTTCTTAACAGGCAGAACGGATCTTCGCCTTCGACATCTGGAAATTCTTTTGGACTGAGCAAGAGATTCTCAGTGTCTTCCGCAAGTAGTGGATCGTCTTCGGTATCATTGCCGTCACAACCGCCCGATCCGAATGCCTTGAAAGCGGCCTTGTTGGCTCAACCAATGGGGCGTGGAATGCCTCTGCCACCACCTGGCACCCCTCTGCCAGGACCGCAGAGAAGTCTCTGGGCGTCTTCAGGTTTAAATCTACCAGGTCTCAAACGCAAGCCCGTGGGAGCATCTTCATCATCGCAGCAGCAACAAGCCAAGGAAGCGGATAAGCCTGAGCATGTTACCGAACCACAATCTCGACAGCCGCCGCCATTACCCGCAAGACCTCGACCTGCAAGCAAAGACAACCACCAGAAAAGATCGTCACCTATCAGGACCGAACAGCACACGACTGGTGACCCTGATGTTTTCGTGGTCGCTGCACCTGTGGAGGAGGACAGTATGCCCAACACGCCAATAGTCGAGCGAGTTGCAGATCATGGCATCCCAGCATATGTAGAAGAAGCGCCGGTAGCTTCGCATATCCAAGTTGCGACAACAGAGCCTCCAAGAGAATCACCACCTTCTCATGACCAACTGATTCCCGACCAGGCAGTGACTAGTCAGGTAACTGCTGAGCAGGCAATGCCCGAACAGACGGCCACCGAACACCAAGTAGAACCACAGCAGGCAATAGTCCAAGAGATAGGACTCACACAACATGCCCACCCTGTTGGCGAACAAACAGCACTTGAGCCAACGAAAACAGAGCCTACAAGGACAAAATCTTACGACACAAGACACGATTCAGAAGATGGAGAAATCGGTGACTCGCTGGACGCAGCCGATGTAGCAGGTGAAATGCGAGGATCGCTATGAGATGTAACAACACCCTCCTCTCTCCACTTTTTGACTATGACCACGAACCGTATATGCAAAAAATGAACTATTCACGTTACTCCCCTCCACTCTTTCTTCTCCCCAGGGGCACCCTGTCCTTGGCTGTGACGATGACGTTGTGCGTCGTGGCTTTTTTGCGGTCCTGTCGGCTGCTTCACTGAAATTTGATGTTTTGAATTTCACTGTTTGGCTTGGATTTGTGAGCTCGGATGAAATTCGCAATTTTGTCACTGAAAGCGGAAGTCTCGAGTGAGCGTCAGACAGCTTCACGTCAAAACGCGGCAGTCCAAGTGAGAGGTTTAGCAATCCTTTCTTTCTTGTCTTGATCTCAGATTGTGGAAGTCGCTTAGGTGATGGTCTCTCGGACACGGATGCTAGAGTCCGAGGAGGAGCTATCGAGAATTGTGTGGACAACTCACTATGGTATAGCATTTGAATTGTGTCTATACCATTTCTATATCCCGCCTTCTATTAATTTTGAACGCCGTGTACTTCCTTGCCTGTCTGCTCGTTCATGTATCCGATACAAAGATCACCAACTCGGTAGCCGTACTGACAACACCACTTCCCATCACCGTCACCGCATGCTTCTCTTTCTCCGTCATCGTAACCGTATGCACCTTCGTAACAGTCTTTTCCACTCTATCCATAACAGTGTGTCTCTCCGTGGTCGTCACCATCTGAACCTCTGTTACGGTTTCCACACCCCTCATATCTTCCTCTGCAATCACTCCAAACCCATTTCCTGCCTCTAAGCTTTGTTCGTTGAATTTATTCAAGGCTTTCGTGCTCGCGTTCAGGTGAATGGCGACGAGGAAACTTAGAACGAATAGGCATATCACGAAAGCGGCGGTGACTATGCTCGCGGTGACGATGACGTGTTTGCAATTTTCCAAGGAGTCTTTTTGGGATTTGGTTTGGGTGGTGGAAGGGGTTTTGGGTTCATCGCAGTGGTGAGGTTTGTTGAGGAACTGTGCAATCCGTGGGTATGGTGGTCTGCGTGTTGTTGGGGAGGTGGTCGTGGTGTTTGGTGATTGAGTCTGAGTTGTTGGAGATAATGGCTCGGGCTGGCGTGGTTTGTAGAATGGCTGTGAATGTAGGGGTTGATTCTCTGATAGTTGTCTATACATGGCTGGGGAGGAGGGCGTTATGGCATCGATGTATGGTGATTCAGTTGATGAGGATGAGTTCAAGGCATTCGGCTGTGGGCCTTGAGGCTGGCGGGGAGACATCATGGTCGTTTCAGAGTGCTCAGAAGAAGACGAGAGAGCATCCTGTCTGATGAGAACATCAGAGAGGCATGTTGATACTGTCAGGTATATATATGGAGAGTGCATTGCCGTCCAAACCCACACCCAAGCCTTGGGGGCTTGGATAGAGCAGAGTTAATGTACAAAGTTTATTAACCTTTGAAGCTCAATCATCAAGGTGTTTTCAAGCTGTGTAGACGGTTTGCACGGTTGTCTTTGTACCGTCTCTCTCATCCCGTCTATCAACCTTTACCGAAGCACCGCCCACGTTCATCCCATTGCTCGTCTCGATTGGTCGGAACTCAATCTTTGACCCCTCCTTCTCATCTTTCTCTTCTTCCCTTCCTCCATCTCCAGCAACGGAAGCAGCAACATGAACAATTTTCGTGCTCGTCTCCACCTTGGTGGCCAAGAATCTTGTGGCAGTCATAGTGTCGGTAAAGTAGTGTGTCTCCGTGACCACAAGATTGGAGAATCCATGCAAGTCTGCTACCTTGCTGAGAAAATATGCCTGAATTCCTCCGAGGATGCAGAGAGCAAACAGAAGGACTGAGAACACACGAAAGCAGCATGTGATGCGATAGACTGTAACTTTTGCAGGTCGGGTTCGGGTGTTGGGAGGTGACGAATTGGACTCCGTGACGGGTATGCTCGCTTCATCGATGGACACCTTTTCAGGCTTCAGTTCCGTAGAGCTGAAATGCTGATTCTTGGGTTGTCTGGAGGAAGCGTACATGGTTAGGGATATTCAATTCAGGGTAGATATGATGATTGAAGCATTGGAAGCATTAGTAGACCTGCTCTGGTGCTTTATAGATCCTCAGGCATATAGCATAAGAGCACAATCGGTTGCTGAAAGACATGTGACAGTCGTGGAGAAGCTTTGAAGTCTGTTGGCTGTTTGAGCAAGATCCGGGTGTATAGGCTTTTTATTTCTGCTTCCCGTGAAGATCATGAGAGCGTCCCAAGATCCCCACGATACTTGAGTGGAAACCGTGATCTGAGATGAACACAGGGTCTGGTTGGTCAAAGGTCGTTGGTATAGTCATACTGCAAACACGTGATGAGTTTTGTCGCAGCGGCAGGAAACCCTGAATCGACGACAGCTACTCTGATAAGGATGGCTTGAGTCCGAACCAGAGCTGTCCGAGTAGACGTGGGGAACAAACGTTGTGAGCTTGGTTAGGTACCAATGGAAAGAGTGAAGAGCGCATCCGAGTTGGAAGGTGCGATTCTGGCATCGTCTTGTCGACTCCTGCGTCTCGCTCTCTGCACCTCGGACTCTCAGCATTCTTCGCCGTGATTCATCAGCAAGCGCATCAACAACAGAAAGAAATTCTTATCCTTTCGAGAATACCCGCATATCAAGTGAGTGCCACAACCCCGGCCTACCGTCTGCCTTACAAAGGCACTGACGCGATGCACAGCCAATTATGGCTTAGAGAGTCGTCTTGAGAAGCGTCACCACCCTTCTTGCTCTCATCAGCGCTGCCACCATTCTCGCCGGTTTCGCAATTATTTCGGACGTACTACGATTCGATGTCGAAGCTCTCAGAGCAAAGTCCAGGGATTGGAAAACCTTCATTAGAAGCATGGTGATTGGCAGGAACCATGCAGTCGACTCTTTGGAGCGCCCGAACAACATTGTTTTCAACCTACCACCATCATACCCAGTCGTTGTGCGTACTCAAACCAGCCGTTGGGAATTCAGAGCAACGTCTTCGGCATACACTCATTCATCGACGAGAACCGTACCAGTCTACCCACGTATGGGTGGTTGAAGACGGCAATCAACAGGCAGTCAGGTGGACAAGGGTGTTGCGTTCCTTCGCTTCGCTTCCGCCGATGAAAATCATACTGCGCGACGAGTAACATTCTTTGATGATAGTAGAAACAGCTCGATAGTTTCACGAAGGACCAGATCCGTATCTTTCATACATGGATCGCAAACGATTGCATTCTCCAAGAAGTCAAAGTGTCTACGTGAAGCAAACAGTGTCACGAGTTGGGAGTCGACGTGTCGTGTGCCAATTCAATGCAATGTCCTTCTCGCGAACAAGGGTCAATCAGGCCTGGTCTCTTCTCGACGAAGATGAATGTCGCGTGTCCATCCTTCGTATTGAAATTTTCCGGTGAGCTCAGCTGCGTCAGGCGCTAGACGGAAGGCGTTCCGCGAAGGTAACGACGAGGGAATAAATTGGAGGTTTTATTCCCCAGGCGAACGAACCAAGTGTTTGTGTGGAGGGACATCGATAACGGCGAATTGGTTTGATGATTCAATGAGAAATGCTTTCGTGAGCTGGCTGCCCGGGCTGACATCAGATGACTCCATGATGTAAAGATTGTCGATGACTCGATAACTGACACTTCGTTTTCCTGCACGAGTGTTGCAAGATCGTCGAGAAGATCTGGGGAGCTGCAACAAGAAGACGAGTCATTTCTGTATCAAGAACATTTGGAGGTTCGGTTGTTTGGCAGGAGAAGCCGACGACTCTCTGACACCCGCAGCCAATTGAAAAGCCACAGCATGACACAAAGGATTTACTCCAGGATTCATTTTCTGACCTATCTTTGAAGGTAGAAATGAAGATCCAGTCGAGGCTCAACACGCCCTACGAATGTGGCGAGAAAAAAAAGAAGGGTTGGGACGCAAACGCAGGGAAACACTTTCGGGAGTGGCCGACGTTTCCCGGCATTCCGTCGCAAGCCTTGAAGTTTTCTAGCTTGGCAGCTTCTTTGAACGTCTGTTATGGGAGTTGAAACAGCACGAACGCACGACAAGTGAGTTCCGATGTTGCTGACCATCTTTGCTGCTCAAATACGAATTGAGCAGTCATCCACCGAGCAATGAGACGTCATCCGCGCGACCGGACAGAGCTCGGTATGGGGCGGACAGCACCGGTTCATGAGCGACAGCGTGCCGGGACCCGCTATACAGGGCGCGAACGGGCTTTTTTCATTTTTCATAACCAAATTTTTGCTCTAGCGTGTCAACGAGCGATGACTACCACCGGTTTCTTACGTACATATATCCAACCCACAGGGCAGCTCATGTCCGACCTGGACTTCTGCTCACCTTTGATCTTTCTTTCAAGCAACTACCCCGCGTGTATACAGGTCGATTAGGTTGTTGGACACGTGCGCCACTACCTCTTCTATCATTGAACACATCGTTATATCGCCATTATGTTCTCGGAAAAGGACGTCAATGTTGGCTCCAAAGCCGTTCACGACAAGCCATACTCGAGCAGCCCCAGCTCAATCTCCCATGATGACATCGAGGGTGCACCAGTTCCGGGGACCACAGTCCAGCTCAAGCGTAGACTGCAGTCGCGTCACCTGCAGATGATTGCCATTGGTATGCGATTGGAGCTCTCATCGCTTCCCAGTATATGCTGACAAGGGTTATAGGTGGAACAATCGGTACAGGTCTCTTCATTGGTTCTGGAAATGCTCTCGCAAACGCTGGGCCTGCCGGCGCATTAATCGCATATGCTTTTGTCGGTACACTCGTTTACAGCGTCATGGTTGCTCTGGGTGAGATGGCCACCTTCTTGCCCGTTTCCGGTGCCTTCACAGCCTATGCTGCCCGCTTCGTCGACCCTAGTCTTGGATTTGCCATGGGATGGATCTACTGGTTCTCGTGGGCCATCACATACGCTCTGGAGTTGACTGCTAGTGGCCTCATTATCCAGTACTGGCGCGCAGACCTTGATATCGGTATCTTCATTGGTATCTTCTGGACTGTCATCACAGCTGTCAACTTCCTCCCCGTCAGCTTCTACGGAGAGATTGAGTTCTACTTTGCCAGTATCAAGGTGCTCACCGTTATTGGATTCATGATCTTTGCTATTTGCATCGATGCAGGAGCTGGACAACATGGATACCTGGGTTTCGACACATGGAAGAACCCTGGAGCATTTGCTGCTTCTGACCTTGTCAAGAACAATGACGCTGTTGCCAAGTTTGTTGGTTTCTGGGCTGTGCTGATTCAGGCCGGTTTCTCCTACCAGGGTACCGAGCTTGTCGGTATCGCTGCTGGTGAAACCAGCAACCCTCGCAAGACTGTACCCGCTGCCATCAAGAAGACTTTCTACCGTATTGTCTTCTTCTTCGTCCTTACTATCTTCTTCATTGGTCTCCTCGTCCCTTATAACGACGATGGCCTTCTTTCAGACACCACTGACGCTTCATCGTCACCCTTTGTTATCGCCGCCAACCTTGCCGGCGTGAAAGTTTTGCCAAGTATCATAAACGCTGTTCTTTTGTGTGTCGTCCTGAGCGCCGCCAACTCGAACGTTTACTCTGGATCCCGCATCCTGGTCGGTTTGTCCGAGCAGGGCTCCGCCCCGAAGTGGATGGGCCGCACCACCGCTCGTGGTGTTCCATACTACGCTGTCGCCTTCACTGCCGCTTTCGGTCTTCTTGGATTCATGAACGAAAGCTCGAGCGCAGGAACTGTGTTCAACTGGTTGCTTAATATCACTGGTGTCGCCGGCTTCATCACTTGGACTTGCATCAATGTCTCGCATATCGCATTCATGCGCGCACTCGCTGCTCGAGGTGTCTCCCGCGACACTCTACCCTACAAGGCTATGTGGCAGCCCTTCTTCTCCTGGTACGGAGTATTCTTCAACGTCCTCATCATCCTGACTCAAGGCTTCACCTCGTTCATGCCCTGGAACACTTCCGACTTTTTCGTCGCATACATCAGTCTCATACTCTTCGCTGTCCTTTACGGTGGACACAAGCTTGTATACCGCCAACCACTCGTCAAGCCTATTGAGGCAGACCTCGACACTGGTCGCAAGGAGATTGAAGAGATGCACTTCGAGGAGGTCGAACCCGTTGGTGCTTGGCAGAAGTTCTGGGCCTGGTAAGTCATATCGAGATTCTACTCGTTAAGTACCATGCTAACATGTTCACTCCAGGATGGGTTAATTGCATATTTAATGTTATGTTCATTGCATGGTTGGGTTTCGATCTTTTTGATTTTTCGATTGTTCATATTTTGGGTATACCCTGGTTGGAAAAGTGTCATATATACATTATTTAGATGAGTGACTAGATGCTAGAGATTGACGATGAATGATATCCCCGATTACTTCAACAATCGCTCTCACGATCGTTATTGTCTATTCTTCAAAGGAAAGGAGGTCAAATGAAGGGAAGCGGCTATTCTCCGGCAAATCTGGGGCAGAAAGCATTATGAATGGAGGGAGTTCTCAAGCTCTCCAATGAACTCGGCCAACTGAAGTCCATCGCAATGCACGAACAATTCTAATGAACAGCTATGGCCATTGAGATGGCTCTCTCGAATTCCAAACTGTTGTAGTGTCGACTCGATCACGAGCAAACGGTATTGTTATTCTTGCTATGTAGTGTAGCAGCTCTGCTACACACAATTCACTGGCAGATCAATGATTCATTCTCAATGCTCAAGGCACCTTTCGACCCTGAACATTGTGCAAAGTATAGTTGCTCGAGCTGCGGCACCATTGATATCGGGTGGAAGGGTCCCTTTGAAAGACTTCCTCTCTTGCCAAAACTAACTCATTGAGCAAGTTTTGGCGTGCCTCCCGCATCTGCTCGCCATCCGATGGATTGCTCCTGCCTTCCATCATGAGACCACTAATCCATACCTGTTCGACTGGTTGTCTTCCGCTACAGCCTTACTCCGTACCATATACCATTCACAAAGTATAGAGTATCAAGCTTTCCTATCACATCTTTCCCGGATTTCGCAGTCATCATGAAAGGCGACGATTTTGCGCTGTCACCCCCCGACATGAGCAGCATTTCCTCTGCGGAATCTGATGGTGACCTTGAGGAATTCTATGCGAGGTTTCAGAACGTCACCAACCCGCCCAATTCCCGACGTCTTAATCCAGGACGAAGCAACGAATCTGGTTGGCTAGACGCGATGTATCCTGCAGAAGCAGCAGCACCAGGTCGCTCTGGTCGGACTAACAGTCCACTCGTCGGGCAATCTGATCTCACTGGACAGAGAGCGGCATCTCAGTACCCTCTTGCATCGACCCAGCCCTCTCTCCAGCCGCTCCTCCCGTCTGAGAACCCCACAGCTCCTCGTCTTCCGTCAACTCCACTGCCAATCTACCTATCCGGGACTATTCGCGACTATGCTCCAGATTCACGAGCGCCCATCAACCAACGACGTCCCGTGTCAGAAGCAAATGCAGGCCGAACCACCAGCAATCCGCGCTTCCATCGATGGCTGCGAGACAATTGGCAGCATACCATTGAGTTTGTCCTACCAGCGGACGTCGAGGAGACGCTCTTTCGGCAATGGTGTGAAGAAGAGAGACTCGCTGAGCGACAGCAGCAATTGGAGCTTGCACTCTCTCCTCGACGCAATGAGCCCACACTTTCAGAAGACACAGCTGAGGATCCTTACTCGTTTGCCGAGATGGAGAGATATCTAGGTCCTGAAATTGCGGCAATGAGTATCAGGGAGCCTATACAGCTGGACTATGTGCCTCCAGGACCCACTGCTTCGAGAAACACGGCACCTATCGCTTCGATATCTGCCACTACAGCACCTACGACTACGACACCTGACACCGCCATGACTATCACTTCAGCGCCCACAAACACACCAGCTACTTCTACAGTGCCTTCCACTGTGACCTCTACCACTACAACGAACACCGCCGCAATACTTAACTTCGAACATAACCCTGACCAGGATATTGAAGAGAAGCAACTTGCAGGTGATATCTGGGAATTCTAGGCTCATGCCCTGCTCAGGACAAAGGGTATTCGTTTCTCCTTGTACATAGCCTGCATCATTTCTTCCATAGCCATCGCTTTCTTGTACGCACGCAAGGCTTGATTGATACCCACAAAATCATTCGTTGATTATGCACCCGTGCTCTTTGGATTTCCAAAATGTGACGTGTGAGAATGGACATGAATGAGGCTGTGTCGCCCAACATATGTGCTACTCTTTTTCGTCAAAGTATGCATTTACTAATATGAAGGACAAGAAACTGCTGCTTTTCGAGAAGACAATCGTTCCCCTGTGTTGGACTTTATTCTGCAAAAGCTGTAGAAATGCACGATCCTTGGTTCATCGGATTTAGCCGCCACCGAGAGCGTAATATCCAGCCTTTCTCAGCGGACGTCTGTGGCAATTCCGAAAAGATCGCACATCACTGCAACCCGGATAGCTCCAAGCGTAGTCACGGGAGATGGCCAGAGGTTACAGATTTGGCGCAGGAGAGATTTAGCAAAAGTAAGGTTTTCTGCATCGTCTTTGATTCTGTCCTGTCTAGGATGGAGTCTGATGAAATCGAATTGGATTATCTTGTACCCATTCTCTTATCGTGTCTTGCTATCCTTCTCTTTGGCCTTCCATCACTGACTGCCGTTTCTCTTGCCTTGATTACGTATGTTTTTTGTTTCTTTAGTCTTCAAATCCATCATCTGCTGTCCCAGTCCCACTCGTAGCCGAATCCCTTTCTGACGACGTCGATACCGATGCTGCCAGCCTTGCCCTTGGTCTTGTCCTCGATACACTTGGCGGCTTTCGCCAGAGCGCGACGAGCTTTGTTTCTGTTGTCCTTGGGCATCCTCTTCATATGCACTTGAGACACCAGGGCAAGAAGAAAGGTGACAAAGTCGGGCTCCCAAAGAAGCTTATCGCGGTCGAAGAAATCGGGCGCGAACATAGACTCCTGAAGCGATCGACCAGCCTCGTCTTCAATTTCTCCGACCATGTCCTGGAGTACTTCGCAGCAGGTGCGGTGGAGGCGGAGGTAGTCGAAGGTCAAATGCACGCCTTCGTTGTGGAGTGCAGTGGCCAGACCGCTCAGAAAGTCGATACTGTCGAGCTTCTTCTTGTTGACTGCGTTAGAAGATTGAGATGGTCTTCCTCTTGCCAGCTTGGTAGGGTTGTTGTCTTTGTAGAACACAAAGCTTTTCTTGGTGACGCTTCTCGGGTACTGAGCTTCGATCTTTTCCTCTACGAGGGACAGATTCGTGGGCAAGCTATGTCTGCCGATTCCAAGGCGGCCAAAGAACAGATCGGAGATGGGAAAGGCGTATTTAAGAGTGCGCATGCCGCTAAGGTTGTGTATGGGTCCGGGCCTTCTTTGGTTTCTTGCGCTCATGAGGGGCGAGCAACCCATGCAAGTGTTTGAACGGTTGACACACTCGACAAGTGTCTCGGGATAGGTTCCCATGAAGAGGTTGTTTTGGTCTTGTAGCGTACAGAGCACTTCCATGTCCTCCCAGCCTGATGGGACGAGACCCTCTACCCTGACAGCGTTGTATATGTGGGCACAGTAGACAGTAGTGCTCCAGAGCCTGGCGAAGTCAAAGCTGACTTGCTGCATCTTATGTCTTATGCTAAAGAGCCAGACCCCGCAGAGAATTGGGTGCTGTTTTCCAAAGTTGCGGTATTCATCTCTCGTCTTCATGTCAATGCCCTCCGCGGACAAAGCCTCATCGACCAGATCTCCCAACAGTAAGAGCTCATTGACCTTGGCGATGTGTGGCAGTTTCGTTTTGTCTCCCGGGTCGAATCTGGGGTTGGGTGGCAGCTTTTGGTGGAAGGCGATGGTCTGACCAATCGACGACTTCATGTATCTCGCTCCTTTCTGCATCTCTTCAAAGGGCCGCTCAACCTCTGGACCCAATACATGCCTGACGTCAAGGAATATCTGAGCTGCGACTGTAAGCCAGAATGGAACCTTTTCGTTCATTGTCAGTGCTCGGACGCCCTCAGTCAGATCATCCTTGACAATGTCTTTCATATGAGCCAGAATCACCAGTCCTGTCCAAGCCTTGCTCAGCACGACTTCATCGTCAAGGTGCTTGTCTTCGGACGATCTCATTGACCACTCTTTAGAAGTGTCGCCATGGTTCAGAAGAGCAACATCGATGACGGGCAACTGAGGTTTCGTATACATGGAGTTTCGCAAAGTCTCGAGTATGAGATGAGTGGTCATAAAGATCTCATCACCTTTGGCGTACAGAGCGGCGTCCACTTTTTCGTCAGATGGTTCAAGTTCGTAGGCGCCCTCTCCAACTTGTGTAAAGAGCCAATCATAGGGCTTCTTGATGATGTCTATGTACTCAGCATCGTCCGGGAACGACTTGGCGTAGTCTTCGTGCAACTTTCTGACCATCTCGATTGCAGTATTCGTGGTGACAGCAGCTGCCATCAAGTCCATTTGCTCTCTGTCGCGGTAGCGTTGCCACAGTCCTTTAATAAAAGTTCTGATATCCGCAACAGCTTCGAGAAGACAGCTCTGGGCGATAACTTTTTCTTCAGCCTTCGACAGGCGTTCGGCTTGGTAGCGGATATTGTCACCAGCCTTGGTAGTAGATGAGGCAACATTCTCGGACACTGGCGCATCGAGAAATTCTTCAGATGACTCTTCTACCTCAAGGTCTTCGAAGAGGTTGTTGGTGCGTGGCTCAGTCGACTTCTTAAGGCTCATGTCCTTGAAAGACCTCTTGACGGCTTCGTGCGCAACTCCGGTGGCCATATGCGGTGCGAGGATCTGACGCACACGTTCGAGGACTGAGATAAAATGGGCATGGCTCTCATTCGCTGACGATGTATCTTTGTCTTCATTGCGACTGAACCAATCGTTGTGATCCTTGCGAAAAGCGATTGCACGGTTCAAAGTCTTTCCCAATACAGCAGGAATGCTAACTGAAGATTTCTTGCGCGAGACAATTTCAGATGCCAAAATTGTGAATGACTTGATAGGGATGGTGTAGACTCGCGAAGCAGTGGGGAGGCAATTTGCAGCGGTAGAAGCAGCCTCCCTTGCGAGCTTGCGAGCCTTACCCTTCAGCCTTGTCGAAGGAGCTTGAACAGATGGTTGGCAAACGCTCTGTGACTCAAGCAGGGGCTGAACTGTCGTCTTGTCGTCTTCAAGGACCTGTGGAGAATAGCCGTATTCTCTCGCTGTAGTCGCAAGCCAATTAGCGATGGCGTCGGTGTCGCGCTTGTACGTTGAGTAGGTGCTCTGGAGAAAATTTGGCAACATCTTGGGCAATCGGAGCGACGAAAAGACCTAGCAGAGTTCAAGATCTGTGGTCAGGCGGGGACTTCGACGGAAAGGGGTGGAGAGAGGGGGCAGAGGTCTGGAATACGGATAATCCAGCATGTGAAGGTGGAAATGCCTGTTGTAAGAAAACAGGTGAACGCGTCTCGATCCTTGTCGGAAAGTCTCCTGGTAAACATGCGTGTTTGAAGTGAGCGGTGTACTTTGTTATCAGGGCGTGAACACAGGATCCGAAGCAAACGGATCAGTAGTACGTTCTCCATCTTTCTGTGTGCTTTCCGGAGCAACCGTCAAATTGCTCAATGTTCTTGAGTCCAGGCTTGTGTCCATTGAGATAGGCCCTTTCAGACTGGCGAAAAGCCATCGTCCCATGAGGCAAACGAGGTCGCTGCAGGTACCCGTGGCCCCACTGGACTTGGGCATGTCATCACACCTGCCCTTCCCATTCATAGTCCCTTTCTTCAGCCAACTCCGACGAACGCCTCGCTGGTCTCTCTTCTCTTCACCAACCTCTTCGGGCGACCTGAATCATCCCCAGTGTGGGTCTTTCTCAGCTTCCTCTCATCCTCTCTCTGTATTTGTCTCGCAGCACGCTCGACTAGATATGCCGGCACTCTGTTCTCGTTCGAAGGTCGCTCATATGAAAACGCTTGGTAGCTTTGTCTCGGCATTGCAACTTGTTCTTGCAAAACATGCGGTCTTGGTGTTGCGAAGGGAGAAGCGTGGTGTGGAAGCTCAATCGCAGAGTCACCTCGCGAATGTGCTGCATATTGGTGAGAGGAGACAGGTCGTGATGGCAAAGACGATTGAACATGCGAAGACCGCGATCGTGATGGCAGTGTTCTACTTGTAGAGCCAGACGTCTGAAGTCTTTCGCTGTGTGCTTGCTGAGGCTGTGGATATTTACGATAATCAGTCCTTGTAGGGCTTGAACCAAGCTCTACCGGCGACGCGTTGCAAGGCATCTCTTGTACTAAAGTTCTTGGGAAGCCGCTGAGCAGATATCTTTCAGTTGCTTCGCCTCGGGTGTCTTCTGCTAGGACCAGAGCGATGGTTGTCGAAGCCATTGGACTTGAGACTTCAATGTCAATGTGGGGTATCCTGAGCATGCCGTATGTGACCAGTCTCGATAGTGTTTTGTCGGTCAACTCGACCTTTACACTTCTGTGGGATGTACATCTTGATGTCTCCTGGATGACGAAATACGGCATAAAGCTTACCGAGCTTCGCTTCTTGAGAAACTCGCCTAGTGCCTTCAAGTTGGAAGATCCTTCTTCGAACTTGCAGCAAATATATCCCGTACACTTGAACCTTCCGCTGCGTTGAGGTACCGAACTTAGCAACCTGAAATAGAATGAGCTCGCTATGAGCGAGGAAGCGATATCTCTAGTCATTCGCACCACATCTGGGTCTCGAAGTCTTTGTCTGACGTCCTGTCTGAGTTCTTGGAACTTCTCTTTCGCGTCAAACGGAGGCAACTTGCGCTCGAGATCCAGATTGAATCGGATGTAAGGACTTGGAAAGTCGCTGTCTCGATTGTCGATGTCTGCCTTGAAGTCGGTCCAGGTATTCTCGGCATCTAGGATGTTATCGAACCTTTGATACAAGGCTCCAAAGTTGTTCAACGTACGGCGAAGGCCTCTCGCCTGCCGTGTGGGGCTTTTCGACTTATCCTCGCTTCGAGATACGGAAGAGTGGCGCTGCCTTTTCTCTCGTTCAACATTATCGAGATTCTGGCCTGTTCCAATGGACAAAAGCATGTCTGGATGCTTGTTGGCTAAGTCGGGCCACAAAAGCCTGCGTTCTCTGTTTGCAACATGTACTGGGTTATTGTGGTAGAGCCCTCCATCTATGTAGCTCTTTCCGGTCTTCTGGTGAACAAAAGGCTTGAAGTAGAATGGTGCTGCCGAAGCAGCTGCTGCCGCCTCCCAGACTTCGAGCTCATGCTCAGGATTGTCTGGCCGTACGAAGATTAGACTGTCGCCTGGATGCTGAGAGCGGTTGTAGTTTGCAAGTAACATAGCTTCCTTGCCATCTCCAGATGTGGTCGTCACTGCGACTTTGGTACGAAACTTCCTCAGAGTATCGCTTCCGCCGAAAAGTGTACCTTGACCAAGTGTTTCTTGCAGGGCTTTGTGGAGAGGTCTCGTTTTGTAGAGACTGCCATGGTTTACCAGAGCAGCCTGCTCTAAACCCCATATGCCTCCAAATTCACGCTCGGTAAAAGCTTGATCGCAAAACTTCTCGAAATTTGATATGCAGTATGAGACTGGCCACTGCTTCACGCCTAAGGCTAGCGCGTTGATTCCTCCAGTGCTTGTCCCCACTATGAGATCGAAAAAGGACTGAATGCGTATGTCACAGCCAAGGGCTTTTTCTATTGCGCGCAGGACCTCAAGCTCCACAATACCACGTATTCCGCCTCCGTCGAGAGATAGAATCCGGACGCCTGCGCGCTCAGATTTGTGTTCAATCTCCCATGGCGGTTCAAAGCTGGTATGTCGATGCAGCGGACAGTACTTCAGCTGCAACTTGGCATGGCCCTTGTCTCCACACATTCGGACGCAGTTGTCGCAGATTACATGTCCGCACGGAAGCGGATGCCGTGGGATTTCGAGCAAGCAGGCGAAGCAACTCGCATGACTTATGAAAGGAGCTGCTGTTCCTAAGTCCGTGAAGAATTCGTAAATCGTGTTGAGATGCAGTCTAGCGGCGATCTCTCTTCTTGAGATTGTTGGCGGCTCTTCATCCAGAGCTTCCCAGTAATCGTCTTCGTGCTCATCAATCTCATCTTTAAGAAAGCGAATCCACAGCGGCTGGTAAGAACCTGCAGAGAAATCTGCTTCGTATCGACCTGTCCCGATGATTTTGTCATGTGCAGTACGGTGATCTGCGCCATGAGCTAGCCTGGTTCTTGCACACGGACGGTTCAGACGATCAGAGAAAGAGCATGGCAAGTGGTGGTCGCAAAATAGCATGTACATGCGTTCCAAGGATGGCTGATAGTAGTCACTGAATACATCCCTGATTTCTCCTGGTGATGGTTAGCGTATTAACAGTCAGGTATCAGCTCAAGTCCTTGCCTCTGCGATTCCGAATACAGTCATAGAAGACGCAAGATGCTACCATCTGTGCAAGGAATTGTAAAATCTCCCAGCCTGGTGTTCCTCGAGGTTGGTGTTTTTGTATCTGTATCGCGAGTCGAAGGGCATGTTCACCAATATTCGAGCTTCGAATGGTTCCAGCTCCACTCTGCTTTTGCAAGTTGCATGTTGGTTGTTTGTTGAGATCGCACATCAGATCTCAGTATGAAGATAGAGCCAGCTCAGTGGACAACGACAAGAAGAGTAGAAATACATAAAGGCACAAAGGTAGGGGGCAAGAGGAAGTATCAGCACTTGACCTCTTTCTGACGTTTCGAAGGTTTCGTGAAACCCATTCTAGCTGCCGCGGACGGCGGTCTTGGGCTTCAGCAACCATGTCCTGATGTAACAAGAAGTGGTCCTAACTCGGCAGGGCAGCGATGGCCACGCGTGAACGTTTCTCGTCAGGCATCCGGAGTTGCCGAACGGAAGAGACTCCTCGAGTGCGGCAGGGCTGTATTTCTTGCATGCAATAGCATTTTCAACCTTAATTCTGAAGGATGGATCCATGATCCTGGTCGACGGGTGCCTGAGTCGTGGTAAGGCGTCTCCGGCTGTTGTTCACCTCAGGTGCGCCACGGGACGGAGTCCATCAGCTCGTGAGCTGAGCACTTGTGCAAATGTTCCGAAAACACCTTGGCTCTCAACACCGTTGTGTTGATTCCGGGACCAAGACTTGACCAACTTGCTAGAAGCCTTGAGGAAGGTCCACTCTGCTTGCAGGCCGAGGGATGTTACGTATTCGGTGGCGCCAAGGCCCTCACCATACGATCTGGAAACACGGTCCCGAGTCAAGCATTTCTTATGATACAAGTACAGTATGAATGTCAGGACGTCAGGGCCTCGGGACGGCACGATGGAGCGAGTTACCAAAAATGCTATGTGTGGAGATACCTCAAAGGCAGGAAGATCAAGTCACGAGGGCTGTCCACGGGCTGTCGCAAAGACCTTCGGCAATTGGATGCATCTACATCTACAGTACTTCAGTACATCTATATGCACAGCGCTTGGAGCAATGCTTGAGGGCAGATGGAATGTACGGATTAGGTCAATGGAAGAGCTTTGGTAAACATGCCCTTGATGCACTCCGCATGAGATGCTCCTCGGAGGCTCGTTGAGGCAGAGTAAGCAGCCATGTGGGTATAAAGTTCAGACGAGAGCCGCCCTGTATTGCATTTTTACCCGTCATCCAAGAATAATCACAGAGCCCAGGCGTATTGTTCAGCTCGTCACATTCTTCTGACACCCGTCTGCCTCTGAACACAACATTACCGCATGCGCTTCGCCCGCTTGATAGTGTCGAGGAAGAAGTTTTGAAAAGTTGGGGAATCGATTTCGAGTAAGGTATGCTACAAAGGCGAAGGACCATCCATTACGACCCCGACCATGCTCCTGAAAATATATGAATCATTCTCTTTCGTGTGCCGTGTTTCTTCCTGATGCGCAAGTCGTCTTGAACAAAGTTTACTTCTTCTGGGAAGCGAGCTTCTCGGTCTCCTTTTGCAGTTGCTTTATCGTGTCGGCGTCGGCGCTGATGTCGCCTCTGTCTGCCTTGACCTGTAGCAAAGTGTGTTAGCTGATGTAGATGATAGGACAGAGGTCACTTGTGACTTACGATGCTCTCGCTGTCGCTGGCAATCTCCTCGTGCCAGTGGCCCTTGCCCTCCTTCTGCTTCTGGATCTGCTCGTTCTTGACTCTCTCGACTTCCTCAGCGCGGCCCTCCTCGTCTGGTAGTTGCGTTAGCTTGCGATGCTAGGAACATTGCTGATCTTTGCTGATTGGATCCGAATGCCTCCAAGTGAAGCATTGGGGAGCGAAAGCTGGGGAAGAACTTACGCAGGGCGCTCTCCTTGCCGACTCTCAAGACGGGTGCGGTCTGGAAAGAGCGGATGGGGGCAGAGACAAAGGCTCTTCTGGCGATGAAGGATCTGGAAAGCATGTTGATTGATGTGTTGTGTTTCTGAAAAGAATGTTGGTAAACGCGTCAAAGGCAGAAAGGCGGAAGAGAGCTTCGAACCTGGAAGGGATTTGTTGGTGGGATTGATTTGCGGAGATTTCTGGGGGAATTGATTGTTATGTGCGAGTTGTTGATGTGATGGAGAAGAAAGAAGAGGAAACAGAAAGGAGAAGCAACAAAAGAGTTCGCTATGACCGTCCCTCGGTTGTTCGTTGATCGTACCTTGTCGACTCTCCTCCAATCCGGGACGTTTATTGACGTCACTGGTCGTAGCTTCCAATTGTCAATCGCGCGATTACGAACTCCATCCACTTGCCGACTATATCGTCCTTGTTTGTGCACGTGTTTCATCAAGCCACTTCACGAGATGAATAAGTTTATGCTTTCAAAGGCTCGATTATACTCTTGTCGGTCTGACTACCTGTGCTGATGGAGATCTCTGTTCCTGTCGACTGTGCCGTCCAAATGCTTGTAGGCAGCCAAGCTTCAACCCTGTAGAACCCAAGGCGAGAGAGGCTGAGTCGAATGCTTGCTGCAATGCAAGGTCCCATGGCAGTAGCTGTGCTGCTGTGCAGCTCGTAGGATTCATCATGTACCAACAGCACCAACACATCACGACTAGGACAAGATCAAATACAGAAGTAGAAGAGCTTGTATTTTTCCGTAGTCCAAACCCGACACCAGCATGATCAAGAGGACCAGTAGTGAGAGAAAATCTGTGAAGAAAGGAAAAGGAAAGTGACAAGAGATACGAAATAGCGAAACCGCAAAAACAACTCCCAGTGTCCCAGAATCTCCCCGACATGTGGTATAACCGACAATAAAGACTCCTCTCGCTCGCTCGACGACGATTGTTGCCAAACCATAACTCAAATAACAAAGACACCGAATCTCCGCCCCGACCAGCCATGAAACCTTTCTTTCCCTGTGTGAGAGTCGTAAACAAGAAGAGAAGGATTGTAAACAGCAGAAGCAGAAACCCAAGCATGCGGAAAATATATGCCTGCGCCCAAAAGTCAAAGAATCCGACTGAATGTGCATCGTGTGGTTTTCGTTCATCCATCCCACCAAGTGTAACACCGTGCGCTTTGTTGCGAAGAACATCAACAAAGGCTTTGAAAAAAAACCGAAAATGCAGAGAATGACCAAAAAAGAAGTAAACCGATTATGCCCTTTTCATGACAATGGTACGAAAACGCCGTTCGTCTAGGATTCCCGAGGGCTCCGCAATCCAGTGGTATATGTGTGAAAGCATCGTAAATCTGTACAGTCGCAGGATTAAAAAAATGTTGTGGCCGTAGAGTCGTCCGGTATTCCAGAGGATGTGCGCCCCATCAGCCCTAGACAAGAACAACGTCGCGAATAGAGTCATGAAAGGGTATTAGTCATTTCTCTACCAACGGCGCTGGTTGATGTAACCCTGCATCTGGCGGGCTGGCGAGACACTAGGGGGAGGGCTTGCGATGACGCGAGTGCTAGGGTCAACAATGGGAATAGCATTGCGAGTGCGCTGAGCCATTGGCTGGTGAAGCTTCATCTGGTTCTGCTGGAAAGAGTTGTTGTTGTAAGAGGCAGCAGCAGATGGGAGCAGGAAGGGAGTGGGCTGAGCTTGGTGCTGCAGCGGAGAGGCATCGGGAGAACCAGACGACAGAGATGATCTGTCGGAAGAAGCAGAAGAATGAATGGAGTGGAGCTGCGAAAGGAATAAGTACTGGAATATGATATGATTTTATGCATATCAAGAACTTACATCGTCCTCGGTCAGGAGGTGGAAGGGGCAGAAGACCTCGTCATCTTCAAACTCAAAGCCCTTGGCGGCTTCGAAGTCTCTAATATAGGCGCTGTAGGCAGGCGTCTCGGGAAGCTCCTTGGGACTTCTTTGAGCCTTGAACTGCTGTTGACGATGGGCATTTTGCGCAGAAGAAACACGAGGTCCGCGGCGCGAACGGCCGTGGTGGTTGTGCGAGGGGTGAGGGTGAGACTGCATAGCAGTTGCGTAGTGAGGAGCACCGTAGTGGAAGTTTGACATGATTGCAATTCAAGTATCGATCGGTGGGGTGTCGAGAGAGAAATCCGTGTCCGAAGCTCGGGAGATTGCGGTTGATCGGATTTGGCCGGAAGCGATATATCACAACAATGGGAGAGTGTGAGAGAGTTTGGGGTGAAGAGCGGGTTGCGAAAAGGCGTAGGTTATGGAAAAGTCGGAGAATTGTTTTGCGAAAATGCGACAGGAAAAGAGATGATGGTGAAAATGGGATGCGAGAGATATGAAAGAGGATGAAGGGTTGTGGGATTGGGAAAACGAGGGAGGCGAAGGAGGGTCGTCTCGGTGGGTGGGTACCCGGCCTTTCGAGGCGCCACCAGCCTTGCCGTTTTCGGTATCGTGCGTCTTCCCAAAGCCCAGACGATCCTCGATCACCACACAAAGACGCTGAAAGCAGCCTACAAGTCACGAGCTGGCACGGCAACCTACCTGCCTATGACGAGCCCTGCACTTGTCTGCCCCCCGTCCCCCTCCTATCTCTGATGTTAGGGACGCTGCTTTTTCGACGTCCTGGCACTCTGAGAGCGTCGGTCGGTCGCGCGGTAAGCTGCAGTGGTGTCGCCGCCGGAGATCCACTCTGTGAACGCATGCACTGCATCATGGTCGAGCGCCAACCGGCTGCATTGATTCCATGCACGCCACAAGTCCACTGAGACAAGGGGAGAGACACGACCGCGCTTGGCGGCATGGCCGTCAGAGTTTCCATCTCCCCCTCACCAATCCCGCCCGTCCTTTCACCGCCTCGACTCGTTCCGGGGAAAGCTTGCGGTGCCAGACTTCTTTGCTTTTCCGCTCGAGCCTTTGGCAGTTCGACTGTTGTTGCAACTCCTCCCCAGTGACACTGTCAACGTCTTTTGATATGGTTGAGGCGGTGTTGTGTGTCTGCCACCGCCATAGCCATGTGTTCATTTGAGCTATGGTGTATTCAGGGCATTGCTAATTCAGGAGCCGCTTGTCAAAGTACTCCTGCGTCGTGGCAGAGGCATGTTTTGATTGCGAAACAATGAACCCCTCGATTTGAATCCGGGGCACGAATGTCAGATTCCATCTATTTCTGCTTCGGCAACCCTTGGTTTCTAGAATCAAAGCATCAGGTGGTGGTACGGACGTACATGTACCGTAGCCGCTGGGATTGAGCCTCATCAAGGCAGGTGTTCATTGGTTGCTCTTGTTCGGCGTCCGCTGTCTGATCGACATCATCGCTCTGGATGGTTCTAACCCCTGGACTGAACTCTCATCTCTTCCCCTCGTACTCATTCGATCAGTTCTCCTAATGGCCTTGGCTTTCATGAAGCCTTTCTTGCTCCCTCTGCTCCGCTCTCCTCCCGAGACACTCACGATCAATTGAAGCAGCACCCTTTCTGTGACCTCGCAGCTCGCTGCTCAGCCAGGTCCTCGATACTCGTTGCATCCTCGAGGATGAAGCCGACGTCTTTGTGACAGACCACAATCCTACCAGCACCCCCCACGACAACTAATCAACCCCATTGACTGAGGATATGCTTCTCCTCCCCATACCAACCATCAACCTGCATGGTTTCGAACAAGAGCTTGGACTATCGGTGATGTCGACCGTTTCTGTTACAACAACGGCAACGGCAGGGTGCTATGGTACTCGGACGGTATGCGTTCAACACGCCTTCTGAACACAACAAGCATTGTCACAACACTTGATGTCCATGGCGTTGTGAGAATGAAGCTTGCACATATTGAGTGTCCCTCTCAACAAGTCAGAAGCGAGTCGTACTTGTTTAGCCATTGACCATCTATCATCTTGCCGTCTTCAATTTGAGTCAAGAGCATGTTCGATAGGACAGAGGCAAAGACAAGTGCAGGGATAGAATGCACGCCTACCTTGATGCATTTTGGATTTGGTCTCATCTTACCCTTCCACCGCAGCTCTCCATGTTCCTGACGTGTTACATAATATTATCCCATTTTCTCTACCCTTTCTGCAAGACTTCCTTCTAAACATCAAGTGTTGTCGACGCCAGTACTATCATTACTGTCTCCCTCCGCGATTCCTATTGCTTTCTATACCAGCATCGCACAACAATGTTTCAAGTCAAGAAGGCTTGTATGGACAGAGAAAAATATGGTCGAGTTCCTTGCTTTTGTCAATCGTCTCCTTCCTCTTACTACTATCAAATCTACTCGCTGTTATGTCGAAATTTCCTCGCTATCTTTCTCTTAGCGCGAGCATAGTTGACATGTTAGCGAAGACACGATCTCAAAACACCACGTTAGGCTTGGAGATCAATCCGACAAGAACTGCAGTCCAAAATGGCTAAACCTATAAGATCGGACAATAAAAACCCTACAAAAGATATTAGCATAGTAATCAAGCACATCCGCATAGATTAAAACAATTTTTCTAGTCCCTATCGTCGACGAGGGCGACATTATTGTGCTGGAGAATTTATGCCAGGGTCATGCTCTTAGCAACCATGAAGAAAAAGGAAAGAAAAAGAAAAAGAATTGATCGAAGTAACCCATAGAAACGGAGGTTCAAGAGTACACGGTTAGCCTGCTTTCACCATCTCTTACAACCAAGTCTAGCATTATTGATTGCCCCAGAGATGTAGGATGGTTTTGAGATTGGCCTAGTTGTCCGTAGAGATGTAATACTCGACACGCTTACATCCGATTTGAAGACAGCTATGGTTTCTGCTGCTAAATGTACGTGGCGATACGAGTGTTGGAGATACCATTTTGTCAAATGATACACGTCAGTGAGTCAAGAATATTGGGTGTCTAATAAGAACTATCTGTTGTGTCATGATCTGATATGGATTCGTCTCCCGGAACCATATCGAGGGCAGCGTAGCACTCCTTAGACAGATCCATCCATACCAGTCTTTGGGGGCCTGCTTCGCGCAGTGATCCAAGCCGCGCGGATCTGTGCCTCTGCCTGATATCGAGGGCGGCATAGTGCTCATCAGGCAGTTCCACCCATGCCAGTCCGTCTGGTCGTCCTTGGCGGAGTTGTCCAAGCTGGGCGAATTCAGCAATCTGCGAGTAAAAGGGTACCAGGACTCCCATATGTATGTTCCGAGAAAGCCGACCTCTTATGTAGCGACCCAGATCTATGTCATCTTGACCCGTGACATCGAGTAAGTCGCCATGGAATTCCTCGATGGAAGAAGATGTCGATGAACCTGACTCGACGGACGGTGATGGCGAAGATGATGGCAATGGTACTGCTGACGGAATTGAAGGCGTGGATGTGTTCTACTTGCCAAGCTGCGCGTCCTTCATGAATCTTGAAATGGCTTCCTTGCAAGCTCTTTCGCCGTAATTTTCCCATACCTCATAGAGACTGAGGAACTCTTGAGTAGCAGCCATGACTGCTGGTATGTCAATTTGACTCGCAGCCATCCAATCAGTAAGTCTCGCGATCTTGTTGGGACTGTCCAGAGCACTTTTTATGGCCGGTGAACTGGTTGCTGCTGCGTGAGCTTGTAGATTGGACTGTGTTGGCCGTAGTACGACAGCAAGGAACATGGCTGTGACAGCGATGATATGAGGTGGATACATCAGTGGCATGTCTGTGTTGTAGTGGTCGTTTATGATGTTCTGAGATAGAGCTGTCTCCTCAGTCGACATGCTTAGGCCAGGTGCCAAATCGTTCAGAGTACGGTACGGATGGTGGACGATCATACGAGCTGACATGGTACTGATCAGATGAAACTCGCATTCGCCAATCTTGGATATGTCGTTGATGCCCAGCTCTGGCCACTGTCTCGCTGCTTCTGCCAGCACCAAGCGGATATGTATCGGGCATTCCTCCACTTTGCAAGCAACATACACGGCTGTCGTCATGACCAAGTATGGGTTGGTCCTTCGCATCTCGACCTTTGTGTAGAAGCGCCGAACATAAATTTGAGCTGTAGCAAGTGGCTGCTGTCTGACATTCATTCGCCTGCCAAGCTTCACAATTTCTATGAAACCAGTCAGTTGGAGGTTGTAGATTCTGACAGGCGGTCGGCCTCACGCTGCTGGATGTATATGTTCATAAGGCGAGGCTCAGGTAAGGGGTATTTGTTGTACAACTCCTGGTTCTCCTGTTGTTGTTGACTTCGCATATCATCGAGCTGATCCTTTGTGAATGTCCAGTGCGTACGCTGTGTCGAATCCCAGTAGTTGGCCGCCATATTGGATAATCTGCTTCCTGTGCAATTTATGGAATCCAGTTTGTAAGGTGCTAATGCGAAAACGATGCTCAACAAGTATGTCGGTGTTACTCCGAGGATGCGATCAATTCGGCAGAGGATGAGCATGAGGCAGTGCCAAGGCGACGCACATCTTCGGCAGGAGCGATTGATTGAGACAATTATGTGAGCATACCAATTCTCGATGCGAAGCACTGGTACCTACATGTGAAAGTTGCTACTGGATTGTTCATTAACCAATTGTCACCGCCAAACGAGCGTGCAGCAAGATTGAGGTTGTTGCAGAATGCAGTCGAGTTATTTCCGGAAAGGTCAGCATTTTCAAGCTTGGACACCTCCCTTGAGCGCCAAGAAGGCAGGAAGGAAAAGCGTCATAAGTCAGGACAGCGGGGATGAGGCCTTTTCGGTTGTTCGAGGCTTAAAGCGAAGAAGAAGATAACACGCTTTTCGTTGTTTGCTTGCTGCCAATTTCTATCTGCTGCCGTGTTGTGCTCGCCGTCGAAGAAGCGCCTGTTGCTGGAGAATCAGCAAGGCGTATCGAGGACCCCCCTCTCCTGTTATATCAGAGCCATGAAACCGAGATAGCCCGAACTTCAACAGACGGCAGACCATGGACGCCGAATCATCAGCCGAAAGAGAAACCAGGGCTCGTTCCTTGTGGAAGAAGCTGGACACACAGAACGAGGGCTTCCTAGACTTCAAAGCCTTCAGGAAAGGCCTGAAGAAGCTCGACCACCGTGAGCACACCACAACCCGCCGGGCCACACGAAGGCCGACTAAGTGCTGACCCACGTGTCAATCGCAGCTCTGAAGAACGCAGATGGATTGATCGAGGACGTGCTTGAAGCTGTCGACATCAACAACAGTGGTCGCATCGAATACGATGGTCAGCTCCAGGATGCCCCCTTGGCCGAACAAACAGTCCGCTAACCCGACAAAGAGTTCCGCAAATTTGTCGACCAAACCGAACGGGAACTCTGGCAACTATTCCAGAGTATAGACCGCAACCACGATGGCAATCTCGACAAGAACGAGTTACGCGCTGCCTTTGTCCGCGCCGGCCTCGCAGTTCCCAACTCGCGCCTCGACAGCTTCTTCGACGATGTTGACACGGATAACGACGGCGTCATAAACTTCGGAGAATGGCGGTATGTCCCCAGCTTCACAAGAAAGAACCAGGGCAAGACTAATCATAACCAGTGACTTCCTCCTGTTCATGCCTATGAGCTCGCCAGGACTCAAGGCCGTCATGTCATATTACCAGTCAGCCATGAAGGTGACTGCAGAGGGCGATGTGTCAGTCAGCGATGATGCAATTCAGGGACTAGGTACTGCAACCTCCTTTCTTAAACACTCGCTCTTTGGGGCCATTACCCGAATTGCTTCACCACCATCACCACCACAAGCACCATCACCATCACGACAGTATCCTGAACATCTTGATACTCTGCCCGAAAGCAATCCACCTCTCCCGTCACTTCACTCCGAAGCCGCTGTTGTCTCTGATCATGACGACCGATCACATGCATCGCGTGCCCTGGCCTTTATGAGCATGCTGACGGATTTCGTCCCTGATCCAGGCTACTTCCTGGCTGGTGGCATTTCAGGCGTCGCTTCGAGAACCACGACAGCCCCTCTAGACCGTCTCAAGGTCTACCTCATCGCACAAACCGGCGCCACCGAAACAGTACAAGCCGTCAAAAATGGCGCTCCCGCAGCAGCAGCAAAGTCGAGCGCAAACACATTGGTTAGAGCTTGCAAGGAGCTCTGGGCCGCAGGCGGTATACGTAGTCTATTTGCTGGTGAGTCCACCTTCCAGACCTGCCTTCTAACTCTGCTGATAAACTATGAAAAGGCAACGGTTTGAACGTAGTCAAGGTTATGCCCGAATCTGCAGTCAAGTTCGGCTCGTATGAGGTAAGTAATCGACCTGATGCTGAATTGACATAATGCTTATACCTTTCCCAGGCAGCAAAGAAAATGGTTGCGCGATTCGAGGGCCACACAAACACTCGGAAGATCTCGCCCGTTTCGCAATTTATCGCTGGTGGTGTAGCAGGAATGGTTTCACAAGCTGTCGTTTACCCTCTCGACACGTTAAAATTGTACGTTGTTCTTGTGCCGGTTGGACCATACCAAAACGCTAACATGCGACAGCCGAATGCAATGCGAAACAGTACCAGGGGGACTTCGCGGAACAAGACTCATCGCTGCGACGGCCGTCAAAATGTGGGGTAAGAACGGCATCGTATCGTTCTATCGCGGCCTTCCAATGGGTCTTGTTGGCATGTTTCCTTATGCTGCCATTGATCTGGGCACTTTCGAATACCTGAAACGTACCATTACAGCCTACAACGTTAAGAAGTACGGAGGGCACGAAGCGGATGCTGCCCCTAGCAGCTTTGCAACAGCTCTTATTGGTGGATTCAGCGGTGCTTTCGGAGCGTCTGCTGTCTACCCTTTGAACCTACTTCGCACCAGACTCCAGTCTCAAGGCACTGCCAGCCACCCACGCACCTATACTGGCATCATGGATGTCACACGACAAACACTTGCAGGAGAGGGAGTCAGAGGTCTCTTCAAGGGCCTCACTCCCAATCTACTCAAGGTCGTCCCGGCTGTTTCCATCACCTACGTCGTTTACGAAAACACAAAGAAAGCGCTCAACCTTCGCTGATCCGCTACCCCTCACTATACAACATCCACTGCTTTACGAACGAGATACCCACAAACCCTCTCTACTCAACGCATGGCATTGCCAGCACTCTGTTTTATGCAGTCTCTCTGTCATTGGAACCTGTCACATTCCAACGTTTTCGTCCATCACGCATTGCGCAAGGCGCTATAATGGAGTTTGCTTTCATTTCGTTCTTTCGTTTTATTCTTGTTACTGGGTGGGCAGAAGTTGGCATCACTTGTCAGCCAGGATGTCAGATGGACAAGAAGATATTTGTTCTCGGTTGCCAGCAAATGGCGTGCTGTACTATCTATTGCAATAGAGAGTTGCTGTTTTGTACCTTTGAATATTCTACAATCTAGACCATATAAGTTGATTCATCGACTTATCAAATGTTTTTCCTTTCAATTGTTCCTCAAAGTGGTGAATCTGTTGCACGTCGCGCGACTGCTTCTGAGGCGGACATCCAAAGTCTTGGCATCGCCGAAATTATTTCTGCCGACCTTGATGAACCCAAGCATTCATCGACAATAAACACGTTTGTTAATCTTATCACCTAGAAATGGAGACCCTACCTGGAGTGGCTCCACAGGAGCAGCAAAACACATACTTCTATGTTGGACAGCATGAGACCAAGAGAACTGTTCCTGTCACTACCGAGTTGGGCAACCAGGCGCAGGATGCTGGCGTAAGTTTGAATCTCTTTGATACTGCGTGTTCTCAAGAACAGAAAAGCACCAATTCGCTTCCGATCATTGTTCCTTCCATACTGGCTTTACGAAGCTGTGATCTGAATGGACGTCTTTCTAGATCAAATTCTCGAGTTTCTTCGAGCCATCCACAAAGCCATCTGAAACAAAGACCGAGAATGGTACTAACTATCTTACAGTACGACATGATGACCAGACCTATCACCTCTCCGGGATTTCAGGCCCGAGTTCTTGCATTAGTGGATGCCTGCTTCGATGCCGTCTCTTCATCTTCGAACGCAGACGCTGTGCCTTACCCTCTGGTTGCACCTCTCACTCCTGATGATACTAACCTAGTTCCGGACGAGTACATTTCTACCATGATCTGCTGTACGAGCCCTTGGATCGACCTTGCTTCTCCGGACCCAGTGATTGCACACGTCTCGCGCCAGGTCTTCAATCATGAAGTTGCTTATGCCGCTTTCTGCGGTGTCAACAACATCATGATTCAAGGACCTGGCTTGGAGGCCTCTTCTGTGATCAGCCAATATGCTAGGGCTATCTGGCACTCTCTTGAGGTCGGACCCTACATCAATCTGCAAATTCTGCTTCCTATGCAGCCTCGCGAGGACAGCGCAGCCCAGAATGGATTGAGCCTTGCTGGTCGTGCTAGAAACTCATTCAAGACTCTTCAGTCAATCTCGACGGATGCTCTCTGGTCGTGGGACACTTGGGAATTGATCAGATCGACCTGCAAATACCACCCTAGACTGACTGTCGCTCTCGAGATTCCTCAGAAGCTGCCCTCTTCGGCAATCCAGTCTCGCTGGTTCTCCGAGCCTCTCCGCACTTTGATCATCCCCGAGTCAACCTTTATGAAGAACGCAAAGGGATTCCCAGTGTTGAGCAAGCCCGTCCAGTCTTTGCTCACTCGCTACATGCGCCTCAAGACTGTCCCATGGATCATTCTCAGCGATGTCGGTCCTATTCCTGGCCAAGACCACCCTGGAATGCCCGTCAACTTGCCCGACAGATCTGCTTCTCCTGAGCTCCCCACGCCTGCTCAGTCCAAGCGCAAGCAACAAGTGCAAAAGCCCAAGGATCTGACTCCTTACTTGAGCTACATCCGTCACCTCCAACGCACTCAGCCTCCCCGTCCCATCATCGACCGCTTCGCCGCTGGATACCAAGACTTCTTGCAATCACCTCTACAGCCCTTGACCGACAACCTCGAGTCTATTACCTACGAAGTCTTTGAGAAGGATCCTATCAAGTACGAATGGTACGAGCGTGCCGTTGCTGCCGCCCTGAAGGACCTCCACAAGAAGCTTCAACGTCCTGTTGTCGTCGCTGTTGTTGGCTCAGGCCGTGGGCCCTTGGTAACCCGCTGCCTAAAGGCTAGTGCCAGCACCGGCATTCCTGTCAAGCAATGGGCCATCGAAAAGAACCCTAACGCTTACGTCCTCCTCCAACGCCGCAACGCCACCGACCCCCTCTGGAACAAGCGCGTCACAGTCGTCAAGACGGATATGCGCGCCTGGGCTGGCCCCATCATCGACGGCCAACCCGGCAAAGTCGACATTCTCGTCTCCGAACTCCTCGGTAGTTTCGCAGACAACGAGCTCAGTCCTGAATGTCTGGATGGCGTTCAACATGTCTTGCACCCTGAACACGGTGTCAGTGTACCCACCTCCTACACCGCTCACTTCACACCCATCGCCCACCCTCGCATCTACGCCGATTTGCTGTCTCGCACCGATGATCAGAAGTGGGAGTTGCCTTATGTGACAATGTTGCACCAATACGACAACCTCTGCCTCCAACCCCTCGATAGCAAAATCACCACTGGCGACAAGACCGCCGACAACCAAATCCCTGATATCCAAACAGCTTGGGAATTCGTGCATCCTTTGCCCACACCAATTATCGCTCAATCCACACTCCGTCGCGGTGGCAGTGTGCAAGCGGGTGGTAGCGGTATGGTCGGTGGAGACGGTTGGAACGAACACAACTCTCGCTTCTGCCATCTTCGCTTCACCGCTTCTAGCCGTGGTGTCTGCCATGGTCTGGGAGGATACTTTGAAACCGTGCTTTACTCCCCAGCAGATGGAAGCAAGAAGATCGAATTGAGCATCAACCCCAACACCATGGAAGACAAGAGCAAAGATATGATTTCTTGGTTCCCCATTTTCTTCCCTTTGAAGGTATGTTCACTACCCGTTCCTCCATCCTTCCTCCTCTCCTTTCCGTTCATTTCTACCTCCCTTGTCCTGAATAAAACATGCTGACCTTGATGTTTCATAGACACCCCTCTACATCCCCACCGCCTCCGAAATCGAAGTTTCCATGTGGCGTCAAACCGACGATCGTAAAGTGTGGTATGAATGGCAAGTCGAAGTCTTTGTCACTCTTCCCGGTGGAAATCGTCAACGTATCGCGGCTTCGGAGTTGCATTCGTCTATTAAGAATGGTTGTTTGATGTAGGAGGTATAGCAATGAGATGTGCAGTCTAGTAGGTGGGGAGGGCGTTGATGGAGATTTGAATCGTGCATTATTAGGGAGTTAGAAAGAAAAGTGTTCATTGTTTAAGCATGTCTGTGTGAAGTTGAGCAGTACAAGTGTTTTGATGGGGTGTGAGAATGCAGGAGCCAATTTGACAACTTTGGTACATTGTGTTTTCAGCTGTTTGATTAATGTTTCGCTAGGAGAGAAGCTCTGATAGCGTGTTGCCTCCGTGCAGTTGTATTCACTTTCGAGAGATAGATATAGAAGAGCGGAAATGGTATGATGCGAGATTTTCGGAAAAAAGAGACGCTGGATAAATACAACAGGGAGAAGTAATGATATACTACAATTGTGGTTTCTTTTGTTCAGACTCTTGCTCAGAGGGATAGAGGTGCTTCAAAGCACTCGTTCGCGCCGCGGTTCGTCATAATGTGGATGTTGATACAAGTATATGTGGGTATGGCTTTTTCGTTCGGAGGAGGGGGGGTATCATGTAATTTACTCGTTGATCTTGGCCAAGAGCCTGTTGTCGCATTCGTCAGCTTGTCCCTTCTGCAATTTCTCTCTCTGGGCATGACAGGAGCTACTCACTCGTGATCGCGGAAGAGCGAGTACTCGTCCTCGCCGACCTTGATGGGCGAACCACCGAACTGGGGAATCAAGACCTTGTCACCGGGCTGGACGGAAGGGGCGATGCGCTTGCCATCACGGTCGAAGGCGCCGGGGCCGACAGCGAGGACCTTAGCCTCGTTGAGCTCCTTGACGGCCGACTCGGGGAGGAAGATGCCACCGGCGGTCTTGGTCTCGGCCTTGATGCGCTGGACAAGGACGCGGTCGAGCAGGGGAGCGAGAGCCTTGATGGACTTGGCGGCGATGGTGGACTGTGATGCTGTGTTAGTCGTTTTGTGTCTGGTGTGATGCGGTTGTTGAGGAGGCGTACCATTTTGGCGGCGAAGTTGTGCGAAGGGGGTAAGTCCGACAAGAAGATTGATGTGAATTGATTAGAGAAAGATGGATGGGAAGTTGTATGTATTGCTGTCGGTGGAAAATTCCAGAAGGCACAGCGCTGTCGAGACCCTCGGCCGGGGAGAGAGACGCGGTCAAAGCTCCAGACATTTCTCTTCCGCAGTTCCGCGATTGAAGCCTTTCTATCGAAACGACGACATGGTTAAAAAATAACTTGCGACTTCTACAGCAGCTGTAGACAAGCAGTCGGAATCAATATGTGTCGCTTCAACATGCGATAAATATCGCTGCACCGTCGACGAGGCGCATCCTAGCTAGGCTAAACAAGTTTACGGCGTCGCGACTTCCTTAGACAAAACAAGAGCAATTGCTTCCGCTATGCCCTCTTACAGTATTAGCCATTGGCACCGCTATAGTCACATGTAGTAAGGAGCTCATACTAAGAACTTTTGCAGTGTAAGGATCATGCTAAAGGCATCACTGGTTTCAATCTCGCTTTCTTTCATTACCATCTAACAAGGCCGCGCAGACAGCTTTAAGTCCTCCGTCACCTAACCTCGAGCAGGAACAGTCGCATCAAGCAGCGCGCGTAAGATCAGTCTCTCAACAAGGCGCATCACTCGCACGCTGCAACCATGTCATCCCCCTTGAACAATCTCTTGAGCCGGCCTTCATCTTAGCGACCAAGATCTGCCGGCTCCTCGCGCTCACCGTACTGGCAGCGACCGTCACAACAACCGCCAGACTGCGACCGTCGCCTCTGAGCACTTCGAAAGTCATGAATCCAATGACTCCGCCAGTCACATCGAAGAAAACAACCACCTCAGCACCAACTCCGCCTACGCGACCGTCAGATTGCTGAGCTCGCCGCTCGCCTCGAGGCCCTTGAGCGCCGCAGCTCATCCTCGCCTTCGCCCTACCGCATCAAGACCTCGCCGGTCTCACCTCGCGCACTTCCCGATCTCGGGCATAGCTTTAAACGTGGCTGTAGAGGATCCTTGGCGAGGACCCGCTTTCGATAATGTTCTCTCTTTCTAGCAGATCCTATAATGAATCAAGGCATGGTTTTAGACCTAGAAAGCAATTAATGAATTACGAATTCCAGCTGAGAAGCATACAGTCGTGTCAGAAAGAGGCTGAGAAACGAACATCAGCACACTTTCTGGGAGGGGGTAACGACTCCGATACCTTGATGTTGTGTGAGGAGAAGGTTTTGGCTTACAAATGGGAGCTCCTCCGCATCCAACGGGATCTAGGCCAAAGCCACTTGTCACGAACAACTTTGAGCAAGTCTATGCGGATCTCCACAGAAACAATCTTCTTGGGCCGCGTGGAAGAGCTCTGTTGCTGCAAGATAACGACCAAGAATAAGATCCAGAGATACGAGTTATGATTGCCGGCAAGCAGCAAGGGAAGATAATTCGTTCCTGCTATGCCAAGACAGCTGATGATCGGGCCTGCGGAATCTCACCGTGAGGGAATGAGGGGAGGAAGAGCTGCTGCTTTGAGGAGGGGTGGTGGAGGGATCCCTAGAACGGTCAGATGAAGGAGGTAACCCGAGGCTTTAACTGACCACTCAGAATGCAATATTTGACGACAATTCGTAATGAATTTACGAGGGCTTCTCTCGGAGGAAGCTCACCCGAGCATGTTTGGCCTCACTGACGTCGTTCGGCATATCGAGCTATTGCTCGCGAGCAACCAAACATTACTGATATTCTGTGCTCAGAGCAATGCATCAATGATCCAAGGAGCAACGGGTATCGACTGATAGCTGCAGATGATTCAACAAAGTGGCGGCTGGAGCAAGCGCCTGCATTCTTGCTATGAGACAGTTCATGGTTCCTTCCCCGGGAAACTCCAAGAGCAGCACAGCGCGCGGGGTAGTGCCGCCCTTGCCCCGCCCTAACCAAACACACTCCGCGAGTCCGAGGTCTTGCGGTCGCCTATCACCTCCCACTTATGTCCGCAAAGGGAATGGTTCGTTCCAGGACGAGTGGAGATTGGTTTGGTGGACCCAAAATGCCTGAAGCTTATGAAGGCGAGCACGTTGAGTACAAATACCTTGATCAAGCCCGTGGGCACACGTTTCTCTCTTGCTACCTATTCCTCTTTTCTTGTTTTTTGTGTTTGAGATACCCCCAATATATATCCCACAATCATGACTTCAATCCAACTTGAGACCCCGACCACGGGCAAGTACGAGCAGCCCACCGGTCTCTTCATCAATAACGAGTTCGTCAAGGGTGTTGATGGCAAGACATTCGAGGTTATCAACCCCTCGAACGAGAAGGTTATCTGCTCGGTCTACGAGGCCAGCGAGAAGGATGTCGACATTGCTGTTGCAGCTGCTCGCAAGGCTTTTGAGGGTGACTGGCGCAAGGTCACTCCCAACGAGCGTGGCAAGCTTCTGGTTAAGCTTGCCGACCTCTTCGACCAACACTCAGACCAGCTTGCCGCTATCGAGGCTCTCGACAACGGCAAAGCTTTCACAATGGCCAAGGGTGACGTCGCTGCTGCATCTGGCTGCTTGAGATACTACGGTGGTTGGGCAGACAAGATCGAGGGTAAGGTTGTCGACACCAGCCCCGACACCTTCAACTACATCAGAAAGGAGCCCGTGAGTACAATCTGATCATCTTTATGTTATCATCCGATCCTAACATGTCCCTAGATTGGTGTTTGTGGTCAGATCATCCCCTGGAACTTCCCCATCCTCATGTGGGCATGGAAGATCGGTCCCGCCATTGCTTGCGGTAACACCGTCGTTCTCAAGACCGCCGAACAGACCCCCCTGTCTGGTCTCTATGCCGCCAACCTGTGCAAGGAAGCTGGCTTCCCTGCCGGTATCGTCAACATCATCTCTGGTTTCGGAAAGATTGCCGGTGCCGCCATTGCCTCGCACATGGATGTTGACAAGGTTGCCTTCACCGGTTCCACTCTTGTCGGAAGACAAATCATGAAGGCCGCTGCTGGCAGCAACCTGAAGAAGGTCACTCTCGAGCTTGGTGGCAAGTCTCCCAACATTGTCTTCGACGATGCCGACATTGACAACGCCATCTCATGGGTCAACTTTGGTATCTTCTTCAACCACGGCCAGTGCTGCTGCGCCGGCTCAAGAGTCTACGTCCAGGAAGGTATCTACGACAAGTTCGTTCAGCGCTTCAAGGAGCGTGCTCAGAAGAACGTTGTCGGTGACCCCTTCGCTGCCGACACCTTCCAAGGTCCTCAGGTCTCGCAACTTCAGTTCGACAGAATCATGGGGTATGTTTTCTATCTATCCTTTCCCTTCCTTAACTCTGACACAACATACTAACACATCATAGTTACATCAAGGCCGGTCAAGACGAGGGTGCCACCGTCGTCACCGGTGGTAAGCGCAAGGGCAACGAGGGCTACTTCATCGAGCCCACCATCTTCGCCGACGTCAAGGATGACATGTCCATTATGCAAGAAGAAATCTTCGGTCCCGTTTGCTCCATCGCAAAGTTCAAGACCAAGGAAGAAGCCATCCGCGTCGGCAACAACACCACATACGGTCTCGCCGCCGCCGTCCACACCTCCAACCTCAACACCGCCATTGAGGTCTCCAACGCCCTGAAGGCTGGTACCGTCTGGGTCAACACCTACAACACCCTTCACTGGCAGCTTCCCTTCGGTGGCTACAAGTCATCCGGTATTGGTCGTGAGCTTGGTGAGGCCGCTCTTGACAACTACCTCCAGACCAAGACTGTCAGCATCAGACTTGGTGATGCCATGTTCGGTTAAACGAAATGTTAATGTCTGTGTGTAATGGGGGTACTTTTTAACGACCTTGGGCTCTAAGCTATCTTACGATTCAACTGTATCTATCTTCTTTAACCAAATTTTCACTTTGACATGACTTGCTTCCAAAGCAGCCCGCGACCAACGTGCTGTATGTCGGCGTGCCATGTGAAGCCCATGTGTCACGGATTCATGAAGTGTGCTAGCAGCACCTCCTTTATCAAATCCGATATGGTCTAGTGGCTAGGATTTCTCGCTCTCAAACCGTTCGAAAGAACAACCAGGTCCGAGGAGGCCGGGGTTCAATTCCCCGTGTCGGAAAACATCTTCTTTTGTTCTTATGCCACCTATGAAACACTTTCTTGCGGGTCGAAAAACTTTTTTTTGGCCCTGGTAAAGATTTTACGTTTTTGGTGGGGCTGGGTTCGAGCCGCGGCGTTGGAGTTGTTGTTATGCACTTTCTAGGAACAGATGTCCCCCCTTCTTATCACTAGGAGTTGCATATAGAGGTACTGCGTATGTTATTTATGCGATCTCTGAAGCTGGTAGAATGAACACCAGCCGCACAACGATAGGGTCGTACTTCTGGGATAAACACGGTTTGAGAGCCAGAAATCCCCGTGCCCTACGACACAATTTCACGCATATGCATAGTTTAAACCTCTGTTTGTGTTGGAAACCTCGTTGTGATCATGCACAGTATTCGTGTTGTCTTTTGTAATAATTCACTACAGCTATTTGGTGTCGAGAGCTCATGAGGAGGACCTCCGCAGGCTGAGAAGCGGATGTTCGCTCAGCATGACGTCGATCCAAGACCTCAACTCGAACTCCGATTTTTGGAGATATCATGTGCTGTGACGCTCGATAGACTTGAGGTGACGCTGTATGTGACGCTGAACGTGACGCTGTTGATGACAGAATTTGAAGACATCTGTCTGCTAGATCACAAAGATATAAGAGACATCGCTTGCACCTTCGACCAAACTCATCAAAGCTCAATCGCATATCTTTCTTCCAGATACAAATCAAATTCCATCCATCTATAACTTCATCATGGCAGCGAGAACATACGACTCCTCCCGCTGGATATCCAAACGCCAATTCCTGGATGGCAAACCTTCTACACCAACAGAAGTCTCCATAAACTACATTTCCTGTTCCCCTCCCAAGAGAACACAATCGAAAGGGACTATCCTCCTCATCCACGGGTTCCCTCAAACATCCTACCAGTTCCGCCATGTAATTACTCCCTTGGCCGATGCAGGATACCTGGTCATCGCACCCGACTACCGCGGCGCAGGAGAGTCTTCCCGCCCTAGAGACGGCTATGATAAATTCACCATGGCTGCCGATCTCCACACCTTGATAACCTCCCACCTAAACATCAAGGACAAGATCCACGTCATCGGCCACGACATAGGCGGCATGGTAGCTCACGCCTTTGCCGCAAAATTCCCCGATGCGACAGCATCAGTGGCTTGGGGAGAATGCCCACTCCCCGGCACTTCCCTCTACGATCAATACGTCAAAGATTCCGCACACGGAGGACTCTGGCATTTTGTCTTCCACTGGCAACTCGACGTTCCCGAAATGCTCACACAAGGAAAAGAACGACAATATTTGAAATCCTTCTATGATCGCTTGACTCAACATCCTTCTGCCATTTCCGCTACGGATGTGGATCATTATGCTGAGTTGTTTGCTCAGCCGGGAGCTATGCGTGCGGGTTTTGATCTTTATCGCGCTTTCCATCAAGATAGCGAGGATAATGCGAACTTGGTAAAGGAGCAGGGGAAGAGTAAGGTTCCTTGTTGTGCGCTTTGGGGTGAGTTGAGCTTTATGATTGAAATTGCGGAAGAGCAGGCGAAGGATATGTATGAAGAGGTCACTTTGGCGAAGGTGGAGGGTGCGGGGCATTGGTGTGCAGAGGAGAATCCAGAGAGTTATGTAAAAGAGGTTTTGAGATGGGTTGGAAAGCATTGAGAAGTGCGAGAGAAAGGATATATATCACTTGTGATAAGAAGATCTTCTACAGCCAGCCTCCGCTTTACCATTCGCAACGTTGGTCTTTCACACGACAAGTGGTGATTGAAGCTTGTTCCTGACATTCTCTGCTAGCTATATAAAGCCTCTTGTCCTCAGCAATGCCTCTTCCTTTCTTTGTCCTCGTAAGAGCCGGGCACCAGGACATGGAAAGCCATGCTGGTTAATCGTCATCCCAACAAAAGCTCTATTCGCACCTTTCCCTTTCCTTGCCTTGCTCGTCGACGATGCGACAGACGTACCGGGTACCTGTACGCGAGTCCCATTTGGCCCCTTCGCAACTACGCGACACTGTTGTTTGTGGCCCCTCGTGCATCGACGCAAGTAGGAGAACGTGGTGGTCTATCATGGGGTGCCCCTGATCCTAGTAGTGTCGTCGGTCACACGCGGTACATGTACATGAATTCCGACTACCTCCATCGCACCTTCACGACACTGCTGGCGTAGAAGCATCGTGCCTCGGCACCTTGTCGCGACTACCTAGAATGCAAAGTGATCAGGGAGCGAGGCCTGTGGTCGAGTGCCCTATGATTCTTCGTGACGCATGCGTTTTCGCTACACGTACGCGACTCTCGGCTGCCCACATCGCAGCTTCCCGCTACTGCTGGTTCGAGGCCTCGTGCATTGCCACATTGCCAGATCTACGCAGGATATACGTGACTGGGGGAGCGATTTGACGGTTGAATACCCTTGATCGCTTGTCTCGGCTCTTGGCCACCAATGTCTGTAGCACCCGGTTCTGTCATCGACGCAGCGTGTTTAGACAGCATCTCAGCCATCTCAGCCTCCAGAATGAGTGTAGGACAGGGCTGTCTAACATGCAGAATGCATTTCGCTACCGGTGGAGTGTCCGAAGAGAGAATATGATACTAGCCCTCTCATCCACAGTTCGTAGCTGTAGGCGCCATTGCTAAAGTGCAGAGTGCTTTTTGCAGGTTGGAGCAGTGTCCAAGGAGGGGCTGTATAGGTGAGAGTCAGTAGAATAGTACAAGAATCAGAAGATGCAGTGTCGAAAAAACCAGATGTACGATTCGTTAAGCAAAAACACGCTGTGAACGCTCAGAAATATGCAAAAAAAGTGCAAAGAGTGCCTCTATTCCAGGCACGTCTCGCCGAACTGTGCAAAACAGCGAGCGCTGTTGAGGGTATTGTCCGTATGTCCCTTGGCCTTGCCGACTTCATGGTCAAAGTCGACGCCTGCATCTCCAGCTCTGACCTCACTGGCACCACCCTCGGCAGGGAAGTAAGGATCAAAGACTTCCGGGTTGACAGAGACGCATTTCAGTACCTTGTCCTGGCAAGCGTGCATGAGCATCAGATCGAAAGCTCCTCCTTTTCCAAGCGAGGCGTGGGCGAGTAGGTTGCGTGCGCCTTGATATGATACAGCGTAGGCGAATGTGCAGACGGGGTTGATGGAGAAGTGGACGATGCGCTGGCCATCCTTGATCACATCCTTGACACGAGGGTTCAAGCCGCGGTACTTTTCAATCGGAGCAGTTGTGTTGTCGGCGAAAGTGATGATCTTGCCCTCATCCTTGAACGGCGGAGGATCACTGCAATGGCCCAGCCACATGACATCCCAGCTCTTTCCATACGGCTCTGTATCCGCCTTTTTCGACTTTGTCAACTCCCTGACAGCTTTTGCGATCGGTGGTGTTTGTTTGCGGACATCGACGTCCCAATCCATGTCATCTTCGAGGATGAGAGCCGAACCCCAGTTGTTTTGGATGACGAATTTCAGGAGATCGAGGTGGCCTAGCCATGCCATTGCAGCACCGTGGGCTTCGACGGGACCGAATTCTTGGAATGCCTTGATGAAAGGTTCGCTCCATTTAGGTTGTTGAGGGACGGTTACGGCGATGCCGGCGGCTTTGGCTGCGGCGTGCAGGCCGTCGACTCGCCATTTGGTGCCTTGTGATAGCGCTAGAATTGCTTGGAACTTTGTTTCCTGTCAGCCAAACATGGTCCGCAGGTGCTGAGGAACTTGTTGCCTTACTCCTAGCGTCGAGTTTCCAGCAGAGTAGTCGGGCACAGCAGGCGCGGCGACATCATCCTTGAACTCAGCGACATCATCCAGCTTAGTATCCTCGTGGTGAACAGGTGGTGATGCGGCGTCAGCGTGGGGACCACGCCATGCGTTGATCTCATTACGCTTCCATTGCGCGACGAACAGGAGAACTAGGATTAGAGCGATGACAGATGTGAGTATCGCGCCTCGCGCATTGATCCGTATCATCTTTTGCGACGACGCGACACTTGCGATATCGAGGTATTGTTGTTGTAGGTCAGAGGAAAGCTCGACAAACACCGACTTACATGTTGGTAGTTTGCTAACCCACCGTCTGTGTAACCCATCGCATCCTTAGTGCCTATTTTAAGGATCCACTCTCAACCAGGCCTGGCGATTCAGCAAGCGAGCAGGATTTTGGTGAAGGAATGCACAAGCTCCCAAGCCTGGGCGTGGAAACAAAACGCCTCTTTTTTTTTTGACAGCCCGTCCAATGACGTTTGACTGAGAACAGGGGTTCGCTTGTTAAACAGTTACACCATCTGGAATCATCCTTTTGAACTCTTCGGATGGACTTCCATACACCGTGTGTATCCGATTGACAAAAAAATCGCATGAAGGCCGCTTCGCACTCTGATACGACATCTTTTTGGCTCGAAAGATAGGAAAGGAGCGGACGGACAGAGTTCAGCCGCAACGACGATGATGATGCTCTCGTTGCTTGGCTGTGGAAGCAACTCCGGAAGTCAATCAAAACTCTCCGAGATCGACCTCTACTCCACCACGCACATCTGTCTCTAAATGTCGCGACTATACTCCGAGCCAATCTAACTTGCTTCTGGATATCAGATCGATCAAATCATGCATGTTTGTTGTTCAAGTCACTCTGTAGCAATGGCGCCTAGCTCTGGCCTGAGGACATGGGTACGACCGGCAATGACATGTAAGATCTGACAGTAGGAAAAAGAAAACCGGTTGGGAGAGTGGTTGTACTTGCAAGAGATATTGAGATGAAGAGTCAAGATGAAGAAAAAGATGAAGAACGATCTCATGGATGTAATGAGCAGCAATGCAGTTGTCCGAAAGTCGATCATGATGGGAACACATTTTCGGAAGAGAGCCACGCTTTGTCGAGATGTTTGCAACAAAAGCGTGAAGGCAACATTGATGCCATCAACTTCAGGCTGCCACGCCCCACCTCTTGTATCAGCCTGCATGGCCATACTCCGAGTACAAACCAACTCTACTTTTCACCTGCCTTTCGGGATGTTTGCTCTCGTCGCCAGAAACACTACCTCTGGACGTGTTTCTGGGCTGCCATGCTGCTTCAAGAGCCGTTTTATGAAGATGCTTGAGATGGGCTAAGCATTGGAGCCTCCGGCCCGCGGCTAAAGATCCCTGAAGCTTCAAAGCACATGAAGGTCCACCACCACCTCCACGTCCCTCACAATGCAACCATCGCAACTGCCGTTTTCCACGATCAACACTGAATCAGGTTTGTCGACTCGTGAGATGCTACCTCGACCATGTATACCTCGGAAGGAACATTAGTCCGATCTCATTGTTGGCTCTTCCCCAGCCTTCCCCTCATTCACTCTGATGCCAAGAAGAGGAGAACGATCGCGATACATCACGAGTCAATATACTTTGTCTTTTGCGAACACCTGAAGGCACCCAAAGAGGTTACATCATGAGGCGTACTTCTATGGTATGGAATTTCTTTCGGTAGGTAGACTTCAAGCCTGCATTACCGGACCCCTCACACCGCGGAAGTGTGGAGAGAGATGCCCCGAGTTTGCGATGGTATAAAGGTAGGTCGCAAAGTACCTTGATGGATGGCAAGTACCTCAAGCTTCTTGTGTTCAAACATGTATCGCCCTTTGAACACCATTGCTGCGGCTCTGACTGCAATTGGTCTGGCCGGAGCGCAGAACAGCAGCTGGAATCATGAGCTTTACACCTCTAGCCCTCCAGTCTATCCTAGCCGTAAGTGCATCATTATGCTCTGCGGACAAGGATAATGACAAAATCACAGCGGAAACAGCTGGCATCGGATGGGAGACTGCTTTGGCTCAAGCAGAGGCCTTCTTGACCGATCTGACTCTGGAAGAGAAGGCTGGATTGGTCACGGGTACGACATATCCTCTGTGATAGCATGTCAATAGCTCACAACTCTTCATCTAGGTTCTGCCGGTCCTTGTGTGGGCAATATCGCCCCAATTGAGCGTCTAGGCTTCGACGGTAAGACTCTTTGAGCTCATTTCTACTGTTAACACTCCCAGCTGACATTGACATGCGTTGAGGCCTTTGCTTGCAGGATGGACCTCTCGCAATCAGACAGGCTACCTATGCTTCAGTCTTCCCTGCTGGCTTAACAGCTGCAGCCTCTTGGGACAAGGGCTTGATCTACACACGCGGATTATATATGGCTCAAGAGTTCAAAGGTAAGGGAGCTAATATAGCTCTCGGTCCTGTTGTCGGACCGTTAGGTAAGTTCTATCAGCCTTCATTGATCCGCCTCCAGTGCGAACTCAGACATGACATGAATTAACCAAATACTGACCCTCTCTTCAGGTCGCCATGGCCGTGGTGGACGTAATTGGGAAGGTACGTCACATCTGAGATGATGACTCCTCCAAAGACTGATGTGATTTTCAGGTTTCTCTCCCGATCCATATCTGAGTGGTGTTGCTGTCGAGCAGACAATCTGGGGCATGCAGTCGACCGGAGTCCAGGCTTGTGTCAAGCGTACGTCGAACTTTGGTTCCCGGAAGCAACAAAGCTAACACATCCAAGACTACATCGGCAACGAACAAGAGACTCAGCGCAACCCATCCACTCGCAATGGAACAACTATCGAAGCTGTTTCATCCAACATCGATGATCGCACCATGCACGAACTATACGCCTGGCCATTCGCCAATGCTATCCGAAGCGGTGTCGCATCTGTAATGTGTTCATACAACAGAGTCAACGGTTCGTACGGCTGTGCTAATTCCAAAACATTGAACGGTATCCTCAAAGAAGAGTTCGGTTTCCAAGGCTATGTCATGAGTGATTGGGGTGTAAGTTTCTCTTTACAAGCACCGTGGACCATCCACTGACTGTTCCAGGCTACTCATAGTGGTGTTGCATCGATAAACGCCGGCCTCGACATGGATATGCCAGGCACTATTGGCTTCCGTGCAGGGGGTAACAGCTTCTTTGGCGGTAACATCACGACGGCCGTCAATAACGGATCACTCTCCGAAGGCCGCCTCGACGACATGATCAAGCGTATCATGACACCGTACTTCCATCTCAAGCAAGACACCGACTTTCCTTCCATCGATCCAAGCGAGATCCCTCTCAACAGCTTCTTTGGTGCTGCCGCTTCCACTGTTGCATTCCCCCTGGGCTCAGTCGCGAATGTTGATGTCCGTGAGAACCATGCCACTCTGATCAGGGAACTTGGCTCAGCTGGTACTGTTCTGTTGAAGAACGTCAATGGTGCTTTGCCATTGAAGGCTCCAAAGAACATTGCAGTATTAGGTAATGATGCTGGAGACATTCTGAACGGCGAGTACTTCTCTGCCGCACCTTATCAGTCTAATCCGTTCGGATATGGTAAGTTATGTCTCCCACCCAAGCAAGACGATCGCTAATATTTGTCCCAGAGTACGGCACACTCCCCGTTGGTGGCGGTAGTGGTACAGGAAGATTATCTTATCTTGTCGACCCACTCACTGCTATCAAAGCTAGAGCTGCCCAGGACGGTAGTCTCGTACAGTATATCTTGAACAACACTCTGTTGTCAACACCTCGTGGTCTTGCGTCCCTCCAGCCAACACCACCTGATGTATGTCTCGTCTTCTTGAAGACCTGGGCTGAAGAAGGCGAAGACAGGAGCACGCTTCTGGCAGATTGGAACAGCACGGCAGTTGTCGAATCAGTGGCTAGCGTTTGCAACAACACCATCGTTGTAACCCATTCAGGCGGACTGAACATCCTTCCTTGGGCAGAGAACCCCAACGTCACTGCCATTCTAGCAGCACATTTACCTGGCACCGAGACAGGAAACTCCTTGGTTGATATCCTTTACGGTGATGTTAACCCAAGCGGTAGATTGCCCTACACAATTGCCAAGACGCAAGAGGACTATGCTTTTGCCGACATCACCAACAGCACCGCTCTTGTTACCACCAGAGACCCCAACGCGTGGCAATCTGATTTCACCGAAGGTCTCTTGATTGATTACCGCCATTTCGACTACTACAACCAAAGCGTCCAGTATGAATTTGGCTTCGGTCTCTCATATTCCACATTTGACATCTCATCCCTGAGTGTCAGCAAGGTCTATGGTGGCTACAACATCAGCAGCACTCCTCCCCCTGCCAAGATCATCCCTGGAGGTAACCCTACTCTATGGGATGTCCTCTACCGAGCAACAGTGACCGTATCAAACACAGGAGATGTGGCTGGTGCTACAGTACCACAGTTGTATTTGTCACTCCCTCAGGTTCCCGGCGAAGATCCCACACCGCTCAAGGTCCTTCGTGGCTTCGAGAAGGTCAGCCTTCAGCCAGGGCAAAACACGGTAGTCAACTTCGATCTCACCAGACGTGATCTTAGTTACTGGAGCATCTATCAACAGGACTGGGTCATTGCAGGAGGAGAGATCGGAGTCTCGGTTGGACTGAGCAGCAGAGACATCAAGGCGACCTCCTCAATCCGAGTCCTTTGATAAGGATGGCAATACGTAGCGCTGCTTCTTGCTTCGGTTAAATTGTGTGTAGTAGATAGGTAATCATGATCCAATGGACCGGCAGATGTTGCAATAGGGTTACAGGCCCTATTCTTGAACAAATTAGCAAAACATCCCTGCTCGTGCTACAAAGTGGTCGTGCGTCGGGTGATGAGCTTGACGAGGCTTGATGGCGCTTGTCGGCCATGGCAGCATTGGCGGTGTGGCGGACGCCACAGATGTGCCGTGGACGATTCGGATCGCATTCTGAGTTTGATCTGACGACTTAGAGTTGTGTGATTCAGCCTCTGCTCGTCTGTGTTGACCTCCGTTCAGCGTCAAAGGCTGGTACATATTAATGGTGAGATTCAGGTTCGAACTTACATAGACGCTTTATGACTTGGCATTCTGACCTTCATGGTTCTTGCCCTCTCCACCGCCAAGCGATAATCTCCGCGTACTCTGCCTTTCTATGCGTTGATTTTCCGTCTGCTTGATTCTAGAGCACGTGGATCATTTGAGCTTGATTGATGCAGGAGCCTGATCATCACTCGTGCCAAAAGGCTTAGGGCACAGCAAGCATTGTTGATCCCTCCTTACGAATGGCGAGAATCACAACCAGAAACCAATCGACGGCATCAAATTCATCATGCACCCTGCGCAAATCAGCTTCTGGACATGATCGCGGTAAGCATTCTGAAACATCAGGGCAAGGTCGACTCTCGCCTGAGTGAGCAATGCGATGCGATGCGGGCCAATATCCACAATGCTATTTGGAAATGGCAAGACAGCGATTGAGAATAGCGAGCTTTCTCGAAGCTGAGGATAGCACCGATAGTTTGGAACGATGCTTCCCCGTCTCTTTCCATGTTTCGTTTCGTCTCCTGAAACACTACAGCTGCCATGCCCTAATGCTGGGCGGCTGGGGGCAGAAGTTCGAGAAACGCCGAACTTCACTGTCCATCGGTCATCACAAGGACTCGGGTGATGTGTTTCCCAAACAAATGCGCTCTATTAGGTTCTTTGTTAATTCTTTCGGACGAACAACCGATCGTCGTTTCAGATTTGCCGGTGCTTCTTGAACAAGCTTGTCAGAAGTTGTTGTGGGGCGACGTTTGACACCTCCTTGATCAAAGCGTTTCTCAAAGTCCTCTCCCGGGCTCTCCGACATCATCCTCTAGCCTCATGGCCGCCACAATTCACTCCTGAAATCACTGTAAAGTGCTTCCCGACAAAATACGAGCTCTATATTGATGCTTCCTTGTACGCAAAATGGTGCAGTGACACAAGGCAGTCCCAGCACGTCTCGCCTACATCCCGACGTCCGCATAGCATGAACTTGGCATTGGAGTCAATCAGACCCTTGCGATAGACCTAGATCGAGAAGAGCAGGAACGGTATAAGTACTGGTGTCTCTCCTTCTAAAATCGATTCGTCTCTCTCATCATCAACACTCTCTTTCTCATCACATTCCAACTCTCGAGCCGGTCTCGTCTTTCACTCTTTACTTCCTTACACTCTTTTCTATAAGAATCATGGTTCAATTCTCCAGCCTCGCCGTCGCCGCTCTTCTCAGCGGTGCCGCAATTGCTGCTCCCACTATCCAGGAGCGTGGCAGCTGTACCTTCTCTGGCTCCTCCGCCGCTGCCAACGTCCTCAAGCAGAAGAAGTCTTGCTCCAGCATCATCATCAGCAATGCTGTTGTCCCTGCCGGTACCACTCTTGACCTGACTGGCCTGAACGCCGGTACCACTGTTACTTTCCAGGGTACCACTACCTTCGGCTACAAGGAGTGGACTGGTCCTCTCGTCTCCGTCTCCGGTGACAAGCTCACCGTCATTGGTGCTTCCGGCTCCGTCCTCGACGGTCAGGGCAGCAGATGGTGGGACGGCAAGGGCACCAACGGTGGCAAGAAGAAGCCCAAGTTCTTCTACGCTCACAAGATGACCAACTCCAAGATCCAGAACATCAAGATCAAGGATTCTCCCGTTCAGATCTTCTCCATCAACAACGCCAAGCAGCTTACCCTGACTGGTGTCACTGTTGACAACTCTGCCGGTGACGGTGAGAACAAGGGCCACAACACCGATGCTTTCGACATTGGCTCCTCCAGCGGCATCACCATTTCTGGTGCCAACATCCACAACCAGGATGACTGTGTCGCCGTCAACTCTGGTTCCGACATCACTGTCACCGGTTCTACCTGCACTGGTGGCCACGGTCTCTCCATCGGTTCCGTCGGTGGTCGTGATGACAACACCGTCTCCAACGTCAAGTTCACCAACAACAAGGTCACCAACTCTCAGAACGGTCTCCGTATCAAGACTGTCTACGGTGCTACTGGCAAGGTCTCTGGCATTGAGTACACTGGCAACACTCTCTCCGGCATCTCCAAGTACGGTGTTGTCATTGAGCAGGACTACGAGAACGGATCCCCTACCGGCAAGCCCACCAACGGTGTCCCGATCACTGGCCTCACCATGAACAACAACAAGGTCGGTGTTACCAGCTCTGGTACCAACACCTACATTCTCTGTGCCTCCGGTGCTTGCTCCAACTGGAAGTGGTCTGGCAACACCATCTCTGGTGGCAAGAAGTCCAGCAAGTGCTCTGGTATCCCCAGCGGCTCTGGCGCCGCCTGCTAAATGTCTTAAGACATCTAGCAAGTCAACACAACAAACAAAATCAAGGGGTCGAGTCGGTGGTAGTTGAGCAGATAAACCATGCTTTCTCTTCGAAATCTCCTATTGTCATATATAATATTCTCAATACTCAAAAAGACAGACCGACCAGAGTTTTTCTGGTAACACAAATATTTGTCTCCAAATTCACTGTGATCATGTCCTAGAAGTAGAAAAGCATTCTGGAACATCAATTTTACTTGCTCGACCAACCTGCCAGATATCTGTCGCATTGCAAGATGTTTTGTCAATATATACTGACCATCAGGAGCCGTATCCAGACTGTTTCCCGCACAGCCGCTTAAGCGAATGCGGTTCCTGTCAGGCCACGTTAGGGCTATCGCCCGGAAGTGAGCTCCGATAAGAGAACCACTGTCCTGCAGTGTCATGGCCATACAAGCAAATCGATTCTTGAGTCTCATACACCTCTATACATCATGTAGATCTCAAGAATTTCCCTCCTTCTCAAGCTGGAAACTATGCTAGAATGGCAAGGACATACCCTGCTAAACGGGAGTTGCCAAGCCACCGAATCGGTATCACAAATCATCTCCAAACTCTACACGCCACTTTCTTTCGATTCATGATTTCCCCGTCACCGATTACACGACTTTTACGCATGGCGAATATTCCCATCGCGACAGATTCCTGTTGATTTGACACCTTTGCCTTCACCATGGGTGCGGAACTGGGCGCGTTGGAAAGGCTGTCGGCTCATATTGCCAGGTCGATTGTGCAGCAAATCGCGACGGTTAGCGCGTCAGGGCAATCTCCACCGGCAGCGTGCAAGCTGGACTTGAAGGGATATATCGATGGAGACATTTCGTCGTCGATTGATCTTGTAAAATAACTCCATCGTCTGAGAGTTGTCTGTGGATGTCTTGTCGCTGACTGGTAGGCAGGGCAGTTATGACATTTCAACACTGATTGAGAGTGGAAGAGGTTCAGTGGCTACCGAAACACCTTTTGAGACGTCAATCGAACGGCAACAGGAATCGCATGCCAGTACAGGCAACGAGGTTATACCTTCCGAGGAACATATTCCGAGACGGAGTAGTCGGTCACGACGAGCTTTGAACAATGACTCGGACTCAGAAACGTCGAAACGACGAAAAATTACCGGAGGACTAAGACTACGACCCATGGGATCAGCGAACCAGAGTATGTCTCCCGAGGCCGAGGAGAATTCACAAGCACCTGTTCGCCGCCTTCAGGCAGATGTTCGAGAAAAGCCGCAACGACGGACAGCACGAGATGAACCCGCATTACGGCCTTCCACTCTGAGCAAATTGATCGTCGGTATCTGGGAGCAGGTATTCAGTAGCATGAGCTTCGACATAAGTGTCGTCTCCAGCGAATGGCGAACAACTGGGTTCCAAACACATCGATCACTCATATCAGACCTCGCGCAGGGAGAGCAACCCAGTGCTGTACAAGTACCGCCGGCTACGGTACCAGAACGGACATTCACTGGGATGAATCTGCTTTGTCGCAAGATCAGTCAGGCCAGTCGGTGCTCACGAGCACTTGAGGTTGTGGTTCAGGCTTCGTGGATTGAGCATTTCGATCGCCAGGTGCAAGAAATTGCAAAAGAGCATCCTCAGCTATCAGCGACGAAAGCGAGAATGAAAGCGCTTGCTCAGGCATGTTCTGAGATTGGTTGGAGCGAGAAGGAGATACGCAACAAAATGTAAGTTGATTGGCCGTGAGCGAATGACCGGAATTGACAAAGTGTTTTCCAGGGCCATCTGGCGTGGCTACAAGGAGATCAAAGACCACGGAGGTTGGGTATGTCTCGTTTTCGCAGGCATGGGAATTTACAGATTCTGCAAATACCGCATCGGTTTCGACCCAGAATCTATGGCAATCCTCAGGCGGACTCGCACCAGGTTCGAGGTGGCTGCTGACACACTGGTTTGTTACTCGAGATTCATATGCCGTCAAGATATTTACTGACCGAAACAGCACCCACACTGGCGAGATATGTTGACTATAGTTGGCGACACATCCTCCCGGGTCTACAACGGCCATCCTCACGACTGGGTCGTCTCCGATCATGACGATCCTGTGCCGCTAAAACAGACATATCTACAGTACGATCCACAATTCTCATTTACACATTTAGACTCCTCAGTCGTAGATCCATACGCCTTTGGAGCCAACGACCCACGTCAAGTCGCCGTGCAATCACACCAAGCAGCTCACGTCTGCAATGTCTGCGGAGAAAAACAATCAGAGGATGTAACGGAAAGCACATGTCGCTGCTTCCCGAACCTCTTCGGCAGCGACCAACTACCCGTCGCCCCTGTGCAAATCTTCCGCACAAAGAATGGCCGTAACAATGGTCTTCTAGCATGCTGCGTAAGTCTACAATCTTTACTTTCTGCCAGCACTCACTGATCCGTCAATGCAGCCTTTCGAACGCGGCGTCGCAATCGGCGAATTCACAGGTCTCATCACAAAAGGTCTAGAAGGTATGGACGTAATGCAAGCCGAAGCCGAGCAACGCTATCAAATCTACCAAGGGCGGGAAGGCAACTACACGCGCTTCGTAAACCACTCTTGCCGTCCCAACAGTCAGTTTCAGAGATTCGTCTGGATGGGCACGCAGAGGATTATATTGGTGTCGAGGGGGATTGAAGCGGGGCAGGAGATCACGGTGGATTATTCGGATGCGTATTGGAGGAATTTGCCCAAGACTTGTTTGTGTCAGGAGAGTTGCTGTCGGTTCAAGAATCAGGACAGGATTCAACCGAGGATTGAGACTGCTTCGCCGGGCTCGTGAGGTTCGAAGGAGGAGATATTATTACGCTGACAGTCCAAAAGCCGATAATCGACGGACTAGTGCTCAAAGATTATACACAAAGTCCAAACCCCGATCACCATCCATACCATTATCCTCCACCCCCATCCCCCTCGACTTCTCCTTTTCCAAATTCCTCCTCCTCAACGTCCACCACACGGCAACCACACCACAAAGCGCCAACGTCTCCGTACCAGCACTAACCCCATTCCCCATCAAATACCTCGGCCCATCTGTCGAAGGATAAATCTGCGATGACACGACACCGGAAATATTGGCCAGAGAGACAAAAAACGGCATCGCCATACTGCGCTTGTAGTCGGGTGCTAGGTTTGTGGATATCCAGGTTAGGATTAGGCAGTTGTAGCTGTAGATGCCGGCGCCGCAGAGGAACATTGCGAAGTAGCCTGCTGCGTGGGAGGCTGTGCTGCAGGCGATTATGAAGCCGATGATAGGGGCGATGGGGAGGATGGCGAGGACGATTGCTCTCTTTTGCAGGCGGTCGGAAGTGAAGGTCGCGGTTATCAGGGTCAGGGTTGCGAAGATGTAGACGGGGATTGTCAGGTAGTTTGCTTGCAGAGATGTGTATCTGTTTTACAAATCAGTCTGGTGTACTTCTGCAGGAGCAACTGTGTGTACTCACCCTAGACCTTTGATGATGGTAGGCAAGAAAGTACCGAAGCCGAAAAGAGCAATGGAAGCAGAGAAGAAGCTGGCAGAGGCAATGTAGATGATCGGATCCGTGAAAGCAACTTTAACATGCTCCCAAGAGAACTCTTCGGTACCTCTGTTAACAAGATTGCGCTGTTTTCTCGCAACCATGATGGCCTTCTCCTCATAGGACAAGAACCACGCTGTCTCCGCATTCCTGGGCAACAGAGCCCAGCAAATGGCGCAAATCACGATTGATGCGGCTCCTTCGACGATGAACAGCCAACGCCAGGATTCGAGGCCATGCTGTGTGCCCATACTCTCGATACCATACTGAAAGCTGTCAGCACAACTGCTTTAAAAGAGCTTCTTCCTGTGTACGACTGCATCGATATCAAAAGCATCGTGCATTTTTACACCTGGGATGTCGCAAGAACCACTGTAAGACCATGTGATAGGCCTTTGCATCCAGACAGGTCGGAATAATCTTAGAGAACGGTCAATACTCACAGCAATTAAACCACCAAATGCTCCCGAAAGGCAGTTCGCCCCGTATATGATAGCGACTCTCTTGCTCTGTCGCTCTCTTTCCCAGATTGTGCTGATGATAAACACGATCGAAGGCACCAGTCCAGCCTCGAAAGCTCCAAGAAGCACTCTCACGGCAATCGCCTGATGATAGGTTTGAATGAAGCCTGTGCACAGCGTGATGACACTCCAGGCAATCATGGCGATACCGAGAACATGATTCGCACCGAATGTTTTGACGGCCATTGTCCAGGGAATTTCAAAGAGAACGTAAAAGGGATAGAAGAGGGTTGAGATAGTGTTGAATTGGTTGCCGACGAGACCGATGCCTAAAAGACGAGTCAGAACGATAGAGATCGTGCATCTTCTTCTCTAGACGTACCATCTTCAAAACCAAATACTTTTGCGTTACCTGTACATTGCGTTAGTATGTTCATGCTTAGAGAATGAAGATGTACAAAGACATACCAAGGTTAGATCTGTCCAGATAGGCCACAAGCAAAATAAGAGCCAGAGGAGGCAAGAGGAACTTGTCAAACTTTCTTAACACCTTTCTCTCTGCTTCCGAGTCGTAGCTGAAATCTTGAACTTCTCCGATTGATGCATCGGTCTTCTCCTCGGGTAGTACATTGGCCTGTGGGCCATCTTTCTGATCAAGCGACATGACTGCGGAAAATCCAGACCAGATTTGATGAATAGAGTATAGCAGTGGAGCGGAGCTGGCGATGAGCAGATATGCCCATCATATAGCAAACGCATGGTTGTACTATTGATTCAACATATTCCTGTATCTATGAGAGATAGGTAAGTCGACGGCTCGGGGTACATGCGGCCATCGTTCGCGCTCAACTGCTCAAGAGAGCAAGAGATAGGGACAGCAAGCAAGACATCTTGGCTCACCAGCTCAGTAGCCAATAAATGCTTGAGCTGAAGAAACCCGTCTTCTCAACCGCGTAAAGACGGATGAAAAGCGATGGATGGTTGTAAATTGATGATGGCAAAGGTAGATAACAGCGGAGGTGATGTAGAAAAGCAGGCGTTATGCATTCCAAGCATATTTATGACCGTTTTGTGCAAGCTTCCAGGACGAAAGAGGAAGCCGCAACTTGGCCTATCATGACCCCAAAGTTGCCCGCAGTTTGCTCTTTCCCTATCTCAAACAAGCAGCGACCACTTGAAACGTTTCTCTGTTGGCCCCAACCAAGTACTGTATCTATCACAAAGCAAAAACTGGACTGCGGCAGATAGGTGGTTTCGGTGTAAAAGTATTGATTAAGATTAGGGTGTCTTCTAGAGACTATTAAAAAGTTATGTACATACAACCTGTTGTATTAACAAGAAGAAAGAAGTCGAGATCAAGGGCACTGCCCAAAAGGATCTCCAAGATCATCAAGATCCTCATCCCTGCATTAGATAGTCGTTCTTCTATCGTGTTTTTTTGTGGGTTTTGCTTTTTCAGTGAGCCCGATAGTTCTTACTTTTTAATCCTCCTCTTTCCGAATAGATGGGATGGCCCTGCCTTGGTTCATTATGACATAAGAGATGGGAGACATAAGAGAGAAACACAAGTGTTTTACTTGTGGGTAGCGGTTGCCTTCTTGGAAGAAGAGGTGGAAGTGACCTTGACGGCCTTCTTGACTGCAGTCTTCAAAGTGGCAACGCTGGAAGTGGTCTTGCTGCTGGAGCTTGAAGACTTGGCTGTCGAGGCGGCCTTCTGTGCAACGTTGACGTTGGCAGTAGCAGTGCTGGAAGTGGAAGAGGCAGTGCCAGAGGAGATAAGCTTAGCACCCTTGATGCCACTGGACTTGACGACAGAGCCGACAGACTTCTTCATGTAGCAAGCAGTACCAGAGAGCGAAACATCGACACAGCCAGTGGTCTGAGCGCAAGTCTGGATGCAGGAAGCGAAGTCGCTGACGTAAACCATCTTCAAGTCACCACCGGCGTGGTCAGTACCACACTCAATGAGGAATTGAGCACCGGTGGTCTTGTCAGTGTAGAGAGTGTTGTCACCAGCGGGGCAGGCAGCGACGGTGCTGCTGGCGGTGGAAGAAGCGCTACTCGAAGTGCTGGAGGCAGTGACCTTTGCGCTGGTGCCAGAAGCGGTAACGAAGCCAGAGGCAGAAGAGATGGAGGAAGAAGAAACAGAAGACGAGCTGGAAGATGAACCAGCAGCCTTGCTACCAAGGCTGACACGCGAGCCCGAAAGGACATTATTGTTGGCCGACACAGGGCTGCCCAATTGACTCTTCAGCCAACATGTGCCTGAGCCAGCACCGTTCTTACCACCTACATAGGTGAAGGCAGTGCACTTGGAGTTGGCATCGCAAGCAGTCATGCAGTCGGTGTATGAGCTGGAAGCTTGAGTGTTGGCAAACGAGCCTTGGCCCGAATCGGAGGAGTAGTAGAGGTTGTAGACGGAACCAGCAGAGTTGGTGGCAACACTGGCAGTGGAGCTGGTGGATGAGGCAGAAGAGCTGGTCGAAGAAGCCTTGGTGGAGGAAGCGGCAGCCGAAGATGAAGAAGAGGCAGCGGCGGTACCGCCAGAGATGAGCTTGGCAGCTTGGACACCCGAAGAAGTCTTCATCGAGCCAGCAGTGCTCTTCATGTAACAGGCGCTTCCGGAGAGGGAGACAGCAACACAACCAGCAGTGGTACTGCAAGTCTTGACACATTCCTGAATGCCGTTGTTGACGTAGACCATGCTGAGATCCTTGCCGCTGTAGTCGCCAGCGCAGCTGATGCCGAAGGTGGCGTTGTTGGGAGTGGTGAAGTTGGTGCCATCGCCAGAGGGGCATGAGACTGTGGAAGAAACATCGGCAGTGTAGTAGATGCTCAGACGGTTGGAACCACCACAGTACTGGGAAGAATTACCAGCACAGGGAGAGAAGCAGTTGCCGAGGACACCGGTAGTGGGGGCGAGGCTAGAGGGAAGAGAACTGCCGCAGTAGCACTGGGTGGCGTATTCAAGACCAGCGTAGTTGAGACCCTTGTTCTTGCAGTAAGACAAGCACTTCTCGACAGTCATGGAGTCCGACATAAAGGAGGAGTTGCCAAGAGTGCGGCTGCTGACTGAGTCAGGACCGCAACCAACGTAGTCCCATCCAGTGACGTTCTGGTAGTAGATGGGAGCAGCTCCAAGGGTAATACTGTCAGTGCAGCCAGCCTCAGAGGTAGGAGCTCTGCCAGGACCGTAGGTAACGGGGTTGCAGCCAGGAAGCTTGTCCAATTCGCCAGTGACAACTTCTTGAACAGTAGGGGCAATGACACATGCCTGAGACTCGGCGTTGCTGAAGAATTCGAAAACAGGGCAGTCAGTGATGAGACCGGAGTCGTTGTTGCAGGTGTCGGTAGCCTTCTGGAGAACGTCGACATCCCAGCCGTTGACGAAATCACCGTGGAACCCGTAACCAGTGGGGTCACCCTGAGCGAAGACGAAGGGCTGAGTAGTGCCGTTCCACCAGTCGAAACCAGCAGTGGAGTAGATAACCTCGAAGAAAATGGAGATCATGTGAACGGGATGGTCTGCAGGGCAGGGGCCGTTGTCGTAGGAGTACTTGGTAGGATAAGCCATATGTGACTTGTGGTCGGATGAGTCGAGGTTGACACCATCCCAGCAGGAAGGGAAGAAGACCTGGGCGCGCATGCCGTCAGGGCAGACCTTGTTGGGAAGGCCGCTGTGGTAAGAAGAGGTACCGCTGTAGTCGAGGCAGACGAAGCTGATAGCCTGACCGGCGAAGTCGTCGGTGTATGCACGCTTGAAAGGATCACCGGCAAGCATGCGGAAGTCCTTGGGGAAAGCGGTAAGGTTGTCGTTGTTAGGGCCACCTCTTTGCAGGTAGTAGACGGTCATGCCGCCGAAAACGCCCTGACCATCACCAGCCTGAGGGACATCGATAAATGTGCCGTTCTCAGATTGGTAGTAGAGCTTGGGGGTCCAGTAGTTGGACATGTCCTGCTTGATAGGGCATGAAGAGCAGGCGCCTGCCTGAGCATCGGCGTAAGTCATCTCAGCCTTGAATCCCTGGAAAGTTTGTTAGGACCGATGTTTCCAAGAGTGCAATTGAGAGACTTACGTTGGAACCGGAGATGGTGTGAACATGGCCGGCGACCTTGCCGGGCGAAACGATAGGGTCAAGACGCTCAGTAGCAACACGTCCAGGGCAGGGCATGCGCCAGAAGGCCGAAGCAGATGATGCCAGAGCAAGAATGCTGAGCGCGGAAGCGCTGAAACCGGAGGACCTCATTATGAAGATTATAAACAAACAATATTAGAATCCGCAGGCGGATGAACGAACAAGTAGAAGCTGTGATTAGTAGGCGAGATCGTTGAGGTCTGGGAAGAGCATTGAGACACGGATTGTCGACTGTACTTATACAAGGTGTTCAGGTTTCATGGAGAGGGCAGAGTCTGTGTTGAGGGTCGTTGAAAACTGGAAAGGGGAATGTCTCTCCAAAACAAAACGTACAATAGATGAGTCGGCAATTATCGATATGCTTAACGGTCGATGGCGCTCACGGGGCGTCGTTACAACGGCGCACACGAAAGTCTTTGCGGACAGACTTTGGGACTCCATTGTGCATTTGAGTAGAAGGGGCAGTTTACTCGCCAAACTTATTATATTCATCCTGAGCAATATTCACAAAACATTTGAGGTGGTAACGTGTTTGGAAGCAAGGTTTCGAGTTGGAAGTTGAGCTCAGCTTGAGTGTTGCTCGTGTTCAGCTCTTCACCTTTAATTGCACAACGCATCTGCATACAGCGCTTCGGACCGTAAGACCGCTCGGATATCCGGCTGTTTGTCGATAACAAGGAACGAAAGGGATGATTGCGATATGCACAGTGTGTGGATGCATCCTCGATGGACGTTTGCCCATCAGCTCGCCCTTACTGCGTTCGCAGATCATCGCGTGCGGCAGCCGCCTTTTCTTCGGCTTCAAGAAAGCCTCCCAATTCGCCAACGTCCAGCCTCCACCCGTTTTCCTTTCCCTCCAAGCCCATACCGTTTCTGTCCAGCTCGAGAGGAATCCCACAGTCGTCACCAATTTTCACACGTTACGGACCGTTATCGATATCAGGGTCTGTCTGCCAATTCACCTCTCTGGATGCACGGCACTTTCCCGCACGGAGCAAACACCACGCGTGAAGCAAGTCCTGCCCGTGTGGAAGAGACATGTCTCTTTCTGACGGACAACTGCCAAAGGCTGGCCCCGATCATCTGCTGCATACCGGGAGGTCTGGCCACCAGAGACTCGAACCGCAACACCATCCGCTGGTCTACTCCATCGAAAGATTGATCGCTCAAGCATCCTCAACATTGTATATTCTGAAAGAGCATGATATGATGATATCATCAAGCCTCCAACACTTCCCCCACGTTCCTCTCGAAGCGGCCAACCAGAGCGAGCAAGAACGCCATTTTCTCGCTCACATCCATCCGCGCGGCCGCCATACTCGCTTCTTTCTGTCCTTAATCAGCCGCATACCCTGTGGCTCCAGCCCTTACGAGATTAACTCTCAAGATCTCGAAAAGTGCAAGCAAGTATTGGTCTCACATTTTTAACGTGTCTATTAAGACTACGCCCGGAACGTTTCTTCAACGGCCCAACTGTGGAGTAGCCGAATGGCTTTTCTTGCTCTGACAGAGCATCTTTGCCGAATTGAACAACGAAATAGGTCGTCTTGTAAATCCAGCTCAGCTCATGGCAAGTGATCTGCAGTCTCGACGAGGCACACACAACGCATGGCAAGTACACCCGATCAAACCGTTCGCGTTGACTTTGCCAGATCCTGTTTGCCATGTGTCACATTGGGACAAGCAACTGCTTCGAGGCACACGATAGGCCTTTGATCAGATAAATACCTCCACCATGGCTTCGCTGTGTGGGGTTATCTCTCGGAGATATGGCCACCAATATCAAGCCTCCCGAGGGCATCTCCTCACAAGTGGGTCTTCCATGATTACTTTGGGCATACATCCATCCAACGGACGATCTGAGTGCCCAGAAGAGCGGAGTGACTATTCAAATCCTTCAGTCTCGATCGCGGTCAACGGCACATGAGTTCTCGTCAGTCGAACTGGCAGTGCCACGCGTGAGACCGGCATTGATCATTTCACCTGCCGAACATCTTGAACGACTCACAATGTATCAGATCTGTATGCCAGACACTCGAGCATAATATCTTGACTGAACTTGTCTTGTTGTTCAGCATCTCACGTGGCAGATTCAAAGCTCGTGATTCTAAATGGTTTGTCTCATCGGGCCGAATAGTTCGCAATACTGTCAACCTGAACCTTATCGGGTTATCGCAGAATCCACTCACATATGACGAACTTTACCACATGCGGCAATCATGCCTATTTCCATCTATTCCTGCTCTCTTATTGGCAACCCCACCAAAGATCGTCGCAAACTGCTGTATTAACTTCGTCGTGTAAGGATGATTTTTCTTTTTGACAGGCATCTGACAGCGTTGATCAAAGTCAGGTTCATGTTGTCCGAAATTGTCTTGCTCGACCCCACTATCACGGTGGAATATTGTCTTAGGATTTCTTTGTTCGATTTTACTGAACACCGACTCACTCAACCTTGGTGATCAATCCTACGCATGATCCTTCGTGTCTCTGATGTATATGCAGTCTTGTTGGTATGAAAGACATCCTATGCTGTTCGAGACCCTGGCATACCACAAACATGTAGTTCAAGTCAAAGATGTCTTTTGCTATCTGCAAGACAACAGTAAAAACAAGACTGGCTGTCCACTGTTAGTGATATCTATAATTCATGTATATCTGTATAGGTCCAGAGATCGTGGAGGCGTGGTTGCAGGATATACAACATCAGAGACTGAACGATGCTGACCCTGAATGAATACTTCGATCGGAGGGAAGCCCGCAAAAGGGCCGCTCTGGAAACAAGCATGGCTAGCCACCCGGAGCTGAAAGCAAAGATGGAAGGTACGAAGCGTTGCTTCGAAGCATGATGATCTGAACTGATGTGTTCTTAAGAAGCATGCAAAAACGTTCCAAAATATCTTTTCCGCATGTTTTGGGCAAACTCCGGCAACGATTCTAGGCTCAACACCGTATCAGCAGTCACTCCCCATGCCTTCCTCTACGGTAGAAATCACAATACAGTGTACGACATGACTCGTTCTGAGTTCGTAGACAACACGAACGGGCATGTGCGGGGCCATAAGTCCATCTATTCGGAGTTCTCCTCATGGTCTCAATCGCCTTACTTTCCGTTCAATTACGCCATGAATTTGAGAAAACAGTTGCTCCAATCCAAAGGCATCCACATTGCAATCATGGATACCGAGAGGTTGGTAACTACTAATCCGGCCTTCCATGTAGGGGCTCTAGGCAAAATCTTTGAAGAGTTTGAACCCGATTATGCTGAGGAGTATCTGGTTCATGGTGTTGTTCGGGGTGAATTTTACAAGGCTGTTCCATTAGACTCTCTTTTGGAAAGGGGTTTACTGAAGCATCTACCCAACTTGATCACGTCGGAACATCCACTGGCGAACCCTGGATCAACCCAACGTCTGCCAAGTGGAACTCCTTTTGAGATCGGTGAGCTTCATGATCTGAAGCAGATCGGTCTCCTGTACGGTAAGACGTTCTCTATTCCTTTCGCCATCACTCTCTTCTGTTGCAGAAAACATCCCGATCTCTGGTCGACGATGTCCACAAATGATCTCAAAAAGATCGTGAGAATCCTCGGCGGCAACGAAGAAATACCCCTGGAGTGGGCTGCTTCTCGCACTATCTTCTGTGACGGCGTGTATCCTGAGGGGTACGAAGCCAATCAACAGATGGTCAATGTCATGCGTGCATTGCACGAATATGCTTGGGGCAAAGGAGCCAGAGGCAGGGAACGTATTGCTGCTATCATTATGGACTCTGACAGCGAGGACTCCAGCTCTGACGATGATTTCGATCCTGAAGAAAGTGGTTGGGACGCAGACTCCCATTCTGACGAGGAAGGCATCGTTAGCAGTATGTCTGCAATGAGAATGAACCCCACGGCCCATATGAACTCACGCGGAATCGATCATCCCCAGCCTGTGTCGATCCAGAAGCTGCCGAGCCCGAGGCCGTTGGTGCCCAATGGCAAATCCCGCAAGAGAGCTCGACTCTCTGTTCTATCATTCGGTCTTGTGCCAGACCCATGGGGTCATCTTCCAACCCGGAGCGTTCCGCCATCGAGCATCTCAAGCCCTTCTGCACTTTGGGCAACCGACTACTACGAGAGCGGAATGGGAATGGCCAACACGGAAGTGACTGATCTTTATGCCGCAAGCAAGGAGTCTCAATCTACGATTCTCCATCCTGATAAGATCAAACATGCCTGTATCACCGGTCATCTTGTTGCCACATGGTGTGTTAACAAGTTTAACTACCGTCGACTCTCATATTACAAGAAGCTGGAATTTTGGTTGGTATCAACGCTTATCAACGTTAGAGGCGAGAACTAATGCGTGTATAGGATATCGACTAACGACTTCACCTGCCAATATAATCAAGGAGTTCATTTCCGTTGCTCAGATATTACCGGTCAATACGTATGGTACGCAATCCTCAAAGCAGACTCGAGTGTCAAGATCAATGGATATCACTTCCAGCCGGATGATACCATGCAGTTCCTCGCTATTGGACCACTTCCTTCTTTCTCAGTCTGGAATGTGATGATGGTGTATTCTTCCTCTATGTTAGAATCGATGCCATTTCGTACGAAGCCCCGTCAGACGATGAGTCCGAAAATGAGATTGCTCCCAAGCGACAGAAGCGATGATTGTAAGGAGATGTTCTACACAATTGAGCAACAACTAATAGTTGTTACACGGAGAAACGCTTACAATTTCACGGGCATGACAAGGAGACGATCATGAATGGATGACTTTTTGGGGGGGAACTCGCGGAACATGATTTACGATGGCGTTCAGGATTAGAAATTTGGACAAGTCTCTTCGAAAGCACGATACCAAACAGAAACAATTTTTTCATCTCATGCGTGCCTGAATTTTGTCACTTGCTTGCTTCTTTTCGGCCTTTTTGCTTTCAGACTTCTCGTTTAGGTTGAAGAACAGTCATTTATAGTCAGTGGCAGGGCCGTCCTTTTTGAATCAGACACGATGAACATCATGTGGAAGAGGCTCCACACGTGAACATTCGAAGAAGAGATTGGCGTCGACCATCGCAATCCTGTTCCTGAATCTTTCTGACCTCTATGTCTTAAATGTCTTTGCTCACTATTTCCGAAAGAGATATAGACGGGTTTCAACGCACATTTGACTGGTGCCCACCTGTCAATAGCGCTACAATGTCGCATCTGGCTGGCATGCTTAACTCAAGCAGGCCGAGACCTACGTTCGAGCTTTCCTGTCGGACTAGCAGCGTACATTAAGACAACACTTGTATTACACAGGCTCTACTGTATAACCAACAGACTCTCATCAGTGTCTGAGACACAATTCACGAAACATGCAGTCTAAAACCAAACTTCTGGTTCTATCTTGTTGTTAATGCAGTAATAGTACAATGATGAGACTCTCACTTCATTGTTTGGGCTTTCGTAGCTACTGATATAAATCAGAGATCATGGGACGATGATTGAGTAGGCCATGCTCACAGACAACAGTAACAATCTCGCTCTACCATCTCCCTAAACCATCACCTCACACTGGTTTTCTACCTCTTGTCCCAGCAATCGTGACCTCCAGAAGACATCGCTATGTCCTCCAAGCTTCTTATCAGCAGCAACCAAGGAACTCTGGGCAGCGATCCCGAGTTGTGGGGTGCCATCCGAAGTGAGAAAGAAAAAGACTTCTGGCTAAGATATGCAACTGACTGATTTTATTAGATGCCAGCAATTTTAAAAATATTCCCCGATATCTCTTTCGTGTGTGGAGCGCGCGTTCTGGCGGTGATTCAAGCCTGAATACGACCTTCTCTGTTACACCTCATGCGTTTGCTCCCTACTACAACACAGGCCATAATTCCATCTTTGAAATGGAATCCAAGTGGTTCATCAAGAACCTCATCGGCCACTTTTGCGCTCGCCCAATACCCTCGGAGTTCTCATCCTGGACTGCATCCCCAGTGTTTGCACTTCGTGTAGCCTACAACGCGGCTGAGCAGAGGAAAGAGCGCAACGTTCACATCGCTATTGTGGATGCCGAGAGGCTCAAGAATACGGTCCTATCAGTGCCATTGACATGGCCCATATTTCGTTCCCGTGCTCCGGAACATGTCGAATTTGTCCGGAGTATCCACTTCGAGTATCTTATCCATGGTGTAGTTCAGGGCGAAGCTTACAAGGCAGTATCTCTTACCGCACTAGACAGCTGCGGTCTGTCAGACTACTTCTCGGCGTTAAAGACAAAGACTGGTGTAACCAGATGCATTCGCGAACACCTCTTACTCAAACTTCCTGAGCCAGTCATGACCCTATCCGGGCCGGAAGCTAAAACTCTTTTCAAGATTGCTACCCTGTATGGAGAATCCTTTTGTGTCCCGTTCTTCGTCGCTCTGGTATGTTGCAAGTTACGACCAGGTTTTTTGACCAAGCCTGGCTCTTCCCAGATAGGCAGAGTCATTCTGCTACTTAGAGAACACAAAAGGGACACCATTTGTAGCGTTTCGGGTGGTGCAAACTACATCAACACGTACGACCAGCAATATGACGATTGCCTGCAGATGCAAAGCCTGTTTGAAGCTTTGACACACTGTTTTTGACGACATAGACTCGCTTGTTGATACAAAGACACCAGTACCTTACAAGGGAGTCGAACATGTCATCCCATCGCCTCGGATGGTACCAGAACTAGCCATCAACTGGCACGATGGACTTTCTTTCAGTATGATTGTTCAGTGAGAGCAGGTGGTGTTGTCGCTTTTTGCGGACACCGACCTCATCATCAAAGATCTCTTGGATTTTGATGAACACGTCGACAGATTGCGCACGAGAGAGTGAGTACAGTGTCGTTTCTCTCCTTTTCAATCTGGCTCGAGTCGTTTTCGGTAACGACCATCATCTCTACCTCACTGCGTACATTTCCGGTACTTTCCTACAATAATTACAACCAACAATAAACCAACAACATGGGTCAATATGGAATACGAATTATAATCGGCATTTTGGGCATACGGAGTAAGGAGTTTCAAGGGAGTTTTAAAGGAGTTTGCGTAGACATTGGATTGAATTTGAACATGGAAAACATCGATCTCAAGTCGTAGCTTGTATGAATGTGCGAGAATCAAGAAGTGACGACTTCGTGTGTTCTGTTCGCTCTTTCTTGGTTTTGGTTGCCTTTCCGCTTCTTTCCTGCTCGACGGCGTGGCTCGCGCCTTCTTTCTTTCTTCGGCCTTTCTTCTAGCACCATCCAAACTCTCACAACTTTGCAATATTGACAATCTTCCGTCACAGCGCATCCACAATCTGTTTCTATCAATACTTCGAACAACTTCGGCAGCCACGCCACATCTCTCCACCATATTCGTCTACTTCTTCCTTACAATGGCAGACAAAAAGGGCTTAGAATTTATCGCTGTTGTGGCCATTATCACTTTCTGCCTTGTACTCTGTCTCAAATTCAGCCTTGTGCTACTTCGCGGCAACGTTTACCTCCTATGCACAGTCATACCCGTCGTCTTTCTGGTCCTTGCTATCTTGAGAGAATTCGAAGAAGCGCTACACATACGCCTGGCGAAAGAGATTTCGGACCCGGCTGCTCGGGCAAAAAGATATTCAGAACGTCGAGACTATCAAGAACGGAGATACCGCGAACACCTTGCCACACGAGAAGCACACGAGGAGTACTACAAGAAAGAGAGTGAGAGACTCTGGCAAGAAGAACAAGAGCGTGTGCTCCGCGATTATCACCAACCACGAGCACCTCGATACGGACGAGAGACAAGCAATCTCGCTGTCCCTGTGAGTGCAGTCTTTGCAGTATGGCGCAAAGACTGTCGCACCCTTCTTCAGACACCCGAGCTCATCACCAAAATACCTCTGCCTCCTCATGACTCTTGCCCACGCGGAAGGTGTAACTTGAGATCCGACTATTTCAAGATATGTTCACACCGACTGAAGCAATTCTATATCGACTCGAACCTGGAAGAGAAAGAATTGAAGGATGAATTGAGGCTATGGCATCCTAACGGTGCGAGGGTGAATCAAGTGAGCGGAGATTACAGAGAGAAAGTCTTGAGCATGGCAAACGAGATTGTGCAGGTGCTGCAGGAGATACTTGAGGATTTGGGGAGGACGAAGAATAACCTGAGATGAGGTACTACCGTGCTAGCAGCCGTGTTATCTATACTAACTTAGCTTTCACACGCAACAGCGCCTACCTATGTGTCGTGCTTTCAGTATCAATCACAAAACACAGTTCTCCCTCATTCTTTGTCCAAGCAAACAACTTTTTCCTCAAATTTTTCCAAACCCTCGATAAGCGAACCACTCCAGCGACGCATCTATCATATCATCTCTCTCCTTGTCTTGATCAACAATCTACAAACCACACACAACAACACTCCTCTCCAAACGCCTCTTTCTCGCCAACACGTTCACTAGCTCAATAATCTCTCTCCTCAGCACTTTCACCCGCGTAACAACCCACCTCCAAGCGCTCTCTCACTCCCATCAAATGCTGATTCCTCGCAGCTCAACTCAGTGTACCTCAGATCAAGGCTCAAGTCTCACCACCTCCGTCAACATGATCGGCATGATGCTTCTCGCACTCATTGTGCATTTCCTCTGCGATCCCACAGCTACATACTGGCTACTCATCTTCTATCTCATTTACTATGATGTTAGAGGAATACGGAGATGGCTTGTGAGGTTGGCTTTGACGTATATGCATGCTGGTGAATGAGGAACATCGGTCAGATAGGGATTGGGAAGGACATGAAGTTGAGCATGGAGCATGAGGAAAGATAAGACAGACAGAGGAAGGTGAAGTGATGAGGAGAAAGTTTGAAGAGCATCTCACCATGCTGGTCATGCTAGAAAGGGATCAGAAGATAAAGATGGCGCTCATGAATCACGGATCTGAGAAGAAGGAAACTGGGCAAAGTGTTGGTTGCGTGCGGGAACTGATGTTTTCTACTTCGACATGGCATCCCTTCATCCCCAAAGCTATTAATCATACCTCTGACAAATCTTTGTTTGCCATCCACGGTTGAAATATCGTCTGTTCCACATAACCCTGTCGTATAACCTTTCATGTCTCAACCATTCTTCTTCTCTTCCCTCAACCTCCCTTGTTCGAGTCGAAGATAGTTGGTTTTGGTCCGTAAGATGTGCAAACATTCTCAATCAGTCCTCTGTATCGAGGTCGGAGGTAGACATGTCTTCCTCGCTGGCCTCCGAGACAGTCCAGTCACTGTCAAACTCATCATCGTCGAGGAGTTCGCTCTCAATATCATAAGGCTGGGTGGTGTCTAGAACCGGTGAGGCAGCCTTTCTGAGGGACGACTTGCGGATGTTGCCAGATGGTGAGACAGCCTTCGTGGACGAGCGCTCTGTAGTGACTTCGTTCTCTGGCTCTTGCTTCTCCAGCTGTTGTTGTGTTAGTAATGTTCCGACAACATGGAGCGTGGCTGTCTTACCACTGAGCTTTTACAGTTGTTGAGATCATACCAGCGGAACCAGACCACAACGGCCAAGCTTACGAGCAGAGCAATGCGAGAAATAAAGATAGCTACAAGAGTACAGTAGCATATATACATGATCTCGTGGCTATGATGTTCCAATCTGTGAGGTCTCAGGAAGGTCAAGGAGGCGCACATGATGCCGAGAAAACCAGAGAGTATGGCGAGGCGCGATGTGAGAGTCTCCAACATCTGCACCTTGAGGTTGATCTCGTTCCAGCGAGTTTCCGGAACGGGGTAGATCATCTCTTGGGGAGAGGCTGCTACACTCCAGGACATGTTTGCTTGGATGGCTGTTGTGGGTTGCTTGAAGATGGAGAGCACGGTCGTAGATGGCGTAGACGGTGATATGGGTGGCAGGCGTGATAGATGGTTTGGACGAGAAGTCTCAAATGTGAAGGCTGCTGGAGGGAAGAAGAACTTGCGCTTCAAAGAAGTGTGCGGTCGAAACCGTACGTGAGTGGATCGCTCCTTCCTCATTCCATTGCCTTGGCTTTCGTCAGTGACAATCTTCACAACAGCCTCCATATACTGACTTAATCCTTACAACTTCTCCTCAGAGCAAGAGCAGTCTGGTGTAGGGTCTTGCTCCTGTCTCCACTCTGATCTGAGAAGAGCGAGACTCTTAGTTTAACTCGGAGACTCGCTACTGCCCCCACTCCTCAAAAGATCAAACTGATTTATCAGTATGTTCCTCCCATGTACAACTTTGAGCTGTGTGAGAAGGTTTGTTTTGCTGAAGTTGTTGAAGGTCTTTGTTTTTGCAACTTGGTTGTTCTTGATGTACAATGCTAATAGACATCATTCCGGTTGGGAAGAGGTGGATCCTTTGAGAGGACTAACATGAGGAAAGAGCCGCGGAACGTCGTTCCCACTCATGGCCATGCAGCGTCGCTGTGGAAAGTCCCAAACGATGACGATCGTCATCGTCTATCGTTCTTGCCTCGAGGATTCAGTCACTCGGCTTCATCATCTCGAAGCCAGACTTGCTCACCTTCTCATCTCTCCATCAACGACACACTATCTTCAAACTCAATCAAGCATCCGATAACCAAGGCTTATTGATCTCATATCTCTCTGTTGCTCTGCACGTCATCCATCCACACACATCACGACTTTACTTCTCCCACCTTTCCACACACACTCCGTCAACAATGAGAATGAAGGTCCCCTCAACGCCTAAGCCATCCGACAACATGAAAAATTCCTCATCGCCCAGACGATTGCCACTATCCAGAATCAAAATGGTCAGAACGACAGGCTCCAGACAATCTGCAGCAAACGTTCCTCTTCTGCCTCCATGCAACTCTTCTATCACCGGGCTGCGTGCCCAAATCCAACGTATATTTGACATGAACTTTCTCTTCGACAAATAACGAACTAACATGTCGAAACACAGAAAACATCGACTTCCTCTATCCCAACGAGCATTGGATTATTCTGGTCAAGTGCGAGCGCGAGCACGATGGCAATAGAAAATTTCTGGACTCTGACAACAATGGAGGTTACGTGCTTGACAAACAATGGCAACGCAGACTTGCGCAGAGCCATGACGGGGACGCGGAGCCTCTCGCTTGGAGAGCCGTCATCTTGAACACTAAGGACAATTCACGGACCTTTTATGGCGTTGCCCGAGGAAGCGTGGAACTCGCTTTGTGCAGCGTGTTAGAACTCACTGGCCTTTATGTTGCTATTGAGGTTCCAGGAACTGCAGTTGACAACCCAACCAGTATGATCAAGAAGGATGAGCAAGCTGTCTCAGAGGATGGAGAAGACATCGAGGTTCCAGGAACTGCAGTTGATAACCTGACCAGTATGACGAAGGAGGATGAGCAAGCTGGCTCAGGGGATGGAGAACTAGAGTCAACATTCTTTTGAGGTTATCACGACAAGACTTGGGATTGAGAAGAGCGTCTGGCGATGTCATCGTTACAGGGCAACCAGAAACCACATTCGTATAGTTGGAGGCAGTATTGAGGACTAGGACGTATACCAATGACAGTATGATACATGACTACCGCTTTGACTCGTTGCAGAGTGGTTGCAGCACCTGAAAGAACAGTTTTGCCATCTCTGTCAGTTCCTGTCTGTGTGTCTGAAGCACCTACCCAATAATCCGGATGCCAGAAAACATATTCCTTGACAGGTTCTTTGCATTTCAATCCAGTGCTTGATATTCTTGCTCCAGACGATGTGTACGATTTCTTGGAGCTTGTAAATGCAGGCTTGAAGCAAAAGCCGAGAAGAGCGCTTGTCCAAGCTTGAACGGAGTTTAGCGGAGATGAGAATTCTCGACTGGAAGGTCGTCCAGCTCGTATCTAATATGGTGTCACTCGCAGTCTACTCGAATGTACAGTATATACGATGGCAAAGCAGGAGACAAGACGCAGCAAGGACGAACGGAAGTGCATGGAAGGATGATAGGATGGGAGGAGGGGCAGGACAGGGTGACAAGTCTAATGATGGACAGGCATTTGTAAGCTTTAGATTACCCCGCGTCATGGCAGCTTGTCACCCCACTTTGCCCTGTCTCAGTGACTCGGTCGCTCTCGGTAAACAAGTTGCATACCGCTCTCACACCTTTGTTCTTGACCATCACTGTCAATTGATTCTCTACCAATCACCAAACCACTCCACTACTCCATCAGATCAACCAACACCACCACAATGCCCGCCGCAAGCTCCTCCGTAAGGCCCACTCCACCAATCCTCCCACACACACACACACAACACAAAAACTAACACCATCCACCCCCACAGGTCCTCTACCCCAAGGGCACCAACTTCAACATGGACTACTACCTCTCCACCCACATGCCCCTCGCCTACAAGTCATGGTCCGACTTTGGCCTCAAGGGCTGGAGCGTCGTCGAGTTCGGCCCCGACAGCGACTACTGCGTGCAAGCCATCCTCGAGTGGGACAGCGAGGAGAGCTCCAAGAAGGCTCTGGCTTCCGAGGCCGCCGGTGTCGTCATGGCTGATGTCAAGAACTTTTCCGACAAGGCTCCTACTTTTTTGAGTGGAAAGGTTGTTGGCAGTTCGTAAGGGTGGGATAAGAGGATGATATGAGGATGATGGGCTGGACATACTTGTTGTACATATTCTGTGTTCGCTTGACGGCATGGTTGAATGAGAAATTATGCTTGCACATATCAGTGTCACTCTGTTGGCGCGTACTTGCCTGCTGGGAATGCCCAGCGCTTGCCCGCAGTATTGAGCAGACAGTGATTGGACAGAATGACCGCTGTCCAACCATAGGCGCGAACTATACTCAGCATTCTCGAACAACAATTCTCGCATCAAGTATATCCAAGTATCCCAGTTCATCATTGCTTGCCTCTCATGTTCGGTCGCCATGGACAACCTCTCGAACACAATACTGACCTTCCTCCGAAACGCATGGAATCGGATCATCCACTTCCCATCCCGGGCACTGCATCTGCTCGTCGAGTGTTTCCATCATGTTGGCCAAAGCATCACTTCTTTCCTCTTCTATGTCCTCCACGGCATTGCGATTCTTTTCTTCGCCATAATAAAGCTGGTTCTCATCATCTTCGGCGCCATCCTCCTGCTGAACATATTATACATCACCATAGCCCTCCTCATCAACTCTATCAAGCAATCACAAGCCCGAAAAGCTGCAAAACGACAACAAGAACAACTCTTGCGAGACTCGGAAGAAGGATGCCTACTCGCCCAACAACAAGCCCGTGAACAAGAAGAGCTAAGACGACACATGCTAGCCGAACAGGCATCAAGACAAAATATCCGACAACAACAACAAGAGCAGATCCATCGTGATGAGCACAGAACAACCATCAACACCGATCAACAACACAGGAGAAAACAACTCCTCCATCACCAAACCCAACTCGAACTTACCCGCAACTTCAACCTCTGGCGTGACCGATGCAACCGACTATCCCAAAACCTCGCATCCGTGACCGCAATCCCACCGCCACCCTCTCAAGATCTCGCGCAATCGTACGAGAATGCAAACCTCACGTTGCACGAGTTGAAAGAGGAACGCAGGTTATGGCACCCGGATAAATGGTGTGGTGTGGATGAGCGATATAGAGCTCAAGTCACCAAGATGGCAACACAATGCTTCCAAATTGTTCAAAGCNACCACCCTCTCTCTCTCTCTCTCTCCACGAACGAAACTAGCGTCCTTCCCACACACATTCCACAAAAACTTATTCCAAAAACACTCTCCTTTACATGACGAAGAAAGCACCGACAAACAGCGCCAACACGCAAAGTCCGATATCGGTGTGGACGTTGGAGGCAGCACCCTTCATGACAGCCTTCATCTCCATTTCCAAAGCCGAGCGATCGAAAGCAGCAGTGCTGTTGCTTCCAGCACCGTAAATACGGCTGTTTGAGGCAGTGCCGGCGGTGGGGCCGGCGGCGGCGACGGCAAGAGCGGTGGTTTCTTCAGCTTGCACGGCAACGATCGTTTGAGTCTGGTAGATGACGACTGGGGATGCTGAAGAAGAAGCAATAATGGAGGCGGAAGGAGAAGAAAAGACAGCAGCGGCGTTAGGGGTGTATGCGGCGTTGATGATCGCAGTGCCGCTGGGAGCGAAAATGTTGGCAGTGGCGTTGTTGAAGGCGAAAGGAGCGTTCGAGGCACCGCCAACACGGATTGTCTCGGTGAATGTCTTTGTGGTCTTGACTGTTGTTGTGGTGCTGGACATGCTGTTGGTGTTGGTGGGTGCGTAGTTGATGATGGTGCTGATGGGATAGGAAGTCGTGTATGTGACGACAGATTGGCGGATGGTAGCAGTGACATAACTGGTCTTGTAGACGGTCTGGGTGACTGCGCTGTAGCGGATGTCGTTGTTGAGGGCGGGCATGGTGTCGCCGTTGGAGCTCTTGCCGCTGTTGTCGGCGACAGTGGACTCGGAAGAGCCAGAGGAGCTTCCAGAGTTCGAGTTACCAGCATTGGCCTTGTTGGCGACAGAGATCTGAGTAACGACGGGAGTAACAGTGGTATAGACTTGGAAAGTCTCGGTCACATACTTAGTGGTGGGAGCACCCTGAGCATTAGTGCCAGTAACTGTCTGGATCTGAGTCTGGTACACAGTACGAGTGGCGAAGATAGTGGTATCCACAACTTGAGCAGCGCCAGCACCATTAGCGTTGTTCGAATTTGAGCTGGGAACCGAGATCTGAGTGACGACAGGAGTGACAGTAGTGTAGACGCGGACGGTCTCAGTCACGTAATCAGTGGTAGCAGAGCCCTGAGCGTTGGTACCAGTGACTGTCTGGATCTGAGTCTGGTAGACAGTGCGAGTAACAAAGATTGTAGTGTCAACAATAACCTGAGAAGCAGCAGCACCGTTGGCATTGTTTGCGTTGTTGGCAGCGTTACCAAATCTGGGGTTGGTCGAGTTGGCATAAGGAGCGACCTGGGGGAAACCGGCCGAGGGAGTGACTCTGGCACCAGAGACAGGAGCAGTTCCGTAGATGGTCTCGGGAACGACGACAGTAGTAGCGCCAGTTCCGATGAGGTTACCAGTACCTGCAGCAGCAGCGATGCCGGTTCCGAAAGGTGCGATGATAGCAGATGCAGAGCCAGTACCAGCAAGAAGAGTGGAGTTGTTGGCACCAGCAGCAAACTTAGCAGCGCGGGAGACGGAAGCAATCTTGGCAGAAGATGAAGCCTTGCTGCTGGATGAGACCTTCTTGCTCGAAGTAGAAACCTTGTTGCTTGAAGTAGACGAAACCTTCTTGGAAGAGCTGGAGGAAGACAGAACACCACACTTGCCGAACTTGGAATCACAGTTGGCAGTGCTGCAGTAATCGGCTGAAGAACCGCAGTATCCGTACTTGGAGCAGCATGAACCGAAAGCAGATCCAGCACAAGTGTATCCGTTATAGCCACCGCAAGTACCGTCCTTGGAGATAGGAGCAGCAGGGCAAGGGCTGGTGACAGTGTTTAGGGTAGTGCCATCAGCCTGAGCGTTGAGGATTTGCTTCATCCAGGTAAGGTAGTTTCTGTTACAGATGACATTGTTGGCAGCATAAGTAGCCTCCCATACCATGATACCGCCGAATCTGGAGTTGCTGTAAACCTTGCTTACAAGAGACTTGACCTCAGAAGGCTTAAGGTAGTAGCTGGCATCACTGGCAGCAGCAGTGCTTCCGGGAAGACCGACGTAAAGCTTAACATCAGTGTTGAAAGACTTGACACCAGCCCAGTCGTTGTAGCCCTTGAAAGTACCGGAAGTAACAGCCTGGCGAGCAGAGCATGCAGCAGTGTTGTAGTACTGGACAAAGAGGAAATCGAACCAGGCGGAGGCGACGACAGTGGCGAAGTGCTCGTCAGGGACGATGCATTGAGGTGCACCAGAGATGTAGTAAGGCTTCATGGAATCCTTGGGGAAGAGAGTGTTCTTGAACGTTTGGATCATCTTGACATAGCCGTTGGTCTTGTAGTTGGTAAGAGCCTTGCCGTTGACAACAGGTGCGGAAGAGAGCTCGCTCTCAATGTCGAAGTCGAATCCATCAACAACAGCATCGCCGAAGGGACGAGGACCACCAGTCGAAGTCCACTCACTCTTGACAGGTCCGAAAGCACCCCAGAGGAAGTTTGCGAAGTTGGCAGCGCTAGTATCGTTGTTGATGAAGTAGTTTGTAGGGTAGCCACCACCGATGGACAGAAGAACCTTCTTGCCATAGACCTGTTGACAGATGGCGATATCGGTACCGATGTTGGGGCAATTGGAGTAGAGCTGGGTCTTGGTACCCTTGTAGGTGTAGACGTCGGCAGTACAGGCGTTGCCGAAGTTTGAGCCAGGCCAGCCAGCCTTTCCTTGGTCAGGGAAGACATTGATGAAGCCGATGTTGACAATGTCAACGTTGGGGTTCTTGCAGACATCTTGAAGACTGCCTTGGTTAGGACCTTGACCCCAGTATGTGACGACGTTAGTCTTTGCGTTGGCGGTGAATGCAGATGCCAGGCCAGAGAAGGCAGCTACTGCAGCAGCAGTGCCGGTGATAGTAGATGTTACACGCATATCGATTATGATAACGATAACGATATTAGACAATCAATGCTGTTGTACCGGATATCGTCGTTGAGAATGAGTGTAGGACAGCCGAAGCCGAAATGAGAGGACGCAAACACGGTTTGCTTGTAAAGGAAAGTGGTTAACAACCGGAAATGGCTGTTAAAGAAAAACACGAACACGAGATAATGATAGAGAAAGAGTGTATAACAGAGAGGAAGCAAATGAGAGAGGGAAACGGCCCTTGATAAAAAGGTCATCTCCCGAGTCGTGCCTCTGAACTTACTACCGGCTTGGGGGCATCCATGGCACGCACACACTTACCGTTATGCATCTACGGCCGACGGTCCAAAACGGTATGGACTCGAGATTGAAATTGCAACGCCACTGTCAAAAGAGGGGCGAGGATGCTTAGGTGGATGAACTGAACCGCAAGTCAGGTTGGTTTGGAGAGAGATTCGGCTGGAAGAAGCACTCCTGAGGTCTGTGCACGTGCCGATCAAGCGCCCGTTTGGCACAGGGGGCTCCCTTGATTGGTTGCAGAAGGAAGAAGCCAGGCACCAAACCCAATCCTTCTGCTCTCCACCAACACAAAACTCGAGCGTGTCAGTAGCGAGTCGCGTGTAAGATGGTGATCCACGAGTTAAAGTGGTGTAGGCTGCCTAGAGATCTCATCAATAAAACCCTTCTCTCTCTTGCAAAATTCAAGCTCGGTCTTGATCACCGCACCACACGGGAGATCCTCAGAAAATCCTCCACAGTGCTTTCGATGGTCGAGAACATGCAAGCACAAGAATACGAGACTCCCTGTTTGTTGACCGTTCTTTCAGGAGACGAACATCAACGATCTTTTCGGCGCATGTTCGTCTAACTACTGCGATTCTTTTCTAAGCAGCAAGACGTTGCAATCCGCCATCGATAGCAGCTGTCGCAACGGTGAACTCACCTCCTGCTCCTGAGCAACGGCTCCAAGGCGTGCTGTGGATTTGGAAAATAGACGAGTTGCGCGAATATGGCCAGACTTTGAAGGAGGGAGCTAGCTCATGCCTTGCAGTTGATTGTTCTCAAAGTCGCCATCATCGATATGTGAGTAACTCGTGCGTAGTATGAGTACAGATCGTCATGTTGTTTTGTGGTTCTCTAGTTCTCGTGAGAGAGCTCTGTGTTTCAGGGTGAGGTCCAGGGGTTTTAGCCGTCATGTGGCTTAAACTCAAAACCTTCTGCCACCGAACTCCCCAGATTTGAGACTGTGATAACAGCCAAGCAATGTATACCGGTAGCTACAGCTATCAGACTGCGTCAGCCAATCTTTGTGGGACGTTGTTGTTGCAATGGCTATCCTGCCTTGCCGAGACTGTTTTGCACCGCTGACCATGCCGGCAATGGTATCGATAGACGGTATTACTGCTTGCAGGAGCCTTACGCCACGTCCTGATGTCTCGGTACTCGCAGTTGCTCTTCGAAAGGTACGGAATGTGAATATTTGAATTAATGCAGTTTCTGTTGAAGCTATGTACTGTATACCACTTAACTTCCGGAAGCAAACTTACTTCTCGCCCTCAATCTTTCACCAAACTTCCAAAGTATGAAAGGCGCTGGCAACCCAAGGGCAACAGCAATGAACCCAAGCACCGAGTTACCCCACCCATAGCCAAGCGCGTTATACATAGAAGGTGCAAAGAGCGGAAAGCCGAAGCCTGCAAGCGATCGCAAAACCGTGGTCGACGCAACGGCTGATGCAGCATAGCGTTGGTAACTATCGATGATATAGGTTTGACAGGACTGGAAGACCAGGATGTTGCCGGCGGAGAAGATTGCAGCACCAATGTTAGGACCTATCCAGTGAGTCTTGTATTCTGCTGTCCAGCCGTAGATGAAGAGTCCAATGGGAATTAGAACAGATCCAGGGAACATGAGAGGCACGCGGAACTCAGAGCGGCCAACGTTGTTGTTTTGTTTCTTCAGACGGCGGTAGAAGTAGTCGTTGAAGGGTGCGCCAATCTGTGTACCAAGGAAAAAACCTAGACCGAGAGAGATGTAGTTCAGACCACCAATGCCTGTGCTTTCGCCATAGATGCCAGTCCATAGTCCAGGAAATGTAGACAGCACCAGATACATGAGACCGTATACATAAGCAATATAGATGGCCAAGAATTGGACAATTGGTTGCGTACCAATCATGACAAAAGGTCGGGTGAAGGCTGTCTTAAGATGAACAGACAACTTGCGATTTGGGTCGTCGTATTCGGTGTGAAGGTTTGTGTTTCCAGTCTCTTTGATCAGACGGTTCTTCTTGCGCTTCAGGAGCTCAGGCACATATGTCTCTTGTAGGAAGAAAACACCACTAAGCTGGATGAAGAAGCAGGCAATGCACGTGGACCAGAACACCCATCTCCATGTCGTGTTTTCAGCAATGAAACCACCAGCAATCGGACCGACAGCAGGCCCTAGCAAGGGTGCCAAACTGTATATACTTATCGCCTTGCCTCTCTCCTCTGGCCTCCAGCAGTCGCTAAGCATACCACCACCAATAGCAAGAGGAGCACTTCCGCCCAGTCCAGCGAGGAAGCGGAAAGCCATCATTTCAGACTTATTTTGCGCGAAACCACAAGCCAGATTCCAGACAAAGTAGAAGGCGTTGGCGATTTGGAGAACTCTAACACGACCGTAGAGCTCAGACATAGGCCCCAAGAACAGTGGACCGATCGCATAGGCCAGGACGAAGATGGACAGGACCAGTTGTTGTTCGGCAGTGCTGGTGATATTGAAGTCGCTAGAGATGACTCCGATGGCGGGTGCGACCATCGAGGAAGAGACGGGAGATATGAAGGTAAAGGACGACACGACTAGAGTCGCCGCCCACTTCCTGCCCTTGCCCCAGTTCTTGGGATTCTCTGGATCATCTGGTCCATCCCAGCCTACCAGATTCGGATCCTTGACTGATTTCGATGTGGACTTCCTCGATAATGCAGGAGGGTCCTCCTTCTCCGACTGTGCTTCTAGGTCGCGTGCGGTTTCTGCACCGAATGGCTCCATTGGTATCTCATCCGGCTCTTGCTTCTCCTTCTCCTTCTCAAGGTCTGAGCTTGACTGTGGTGACAAGTCATCACTGCCACCATGCTCTGATTCTCGCTCTTCGATTTCTTCTTCGTAGTCTGAGTCGGCGTGATGGTGGTAGATACCATGGTCATCGATAAAGTTTGCCGAGGTGAGTCGCTGCAGAGGACTGCTCGGTCGACTTGGTCGTGATCCAGACCGTGATCGTGATTTAGTAGACCTGTTCGATTTGTTCGACTGCGTTCGTGATAGATATTGTCGAGCTGAGCGTCCAGTACGGATAGGCTGCAATGTGGTCGCGTTATCGTCCTCCATGACGATATGACTTGCAGCAAACAATTATGGGGGAGAAAAGAATACGAGTAGCAGATAAGGAAATTATAATCAGTGGCAATGCCTCTTGTACTTATTAGATATCAAGTTCGGAGGGGATTGTGTCTAAAGTCCTAAAGTCCGAAGAGGGAGACAGTTATGAAAAGTGACTCGGCATGGGTTCTTGCCGACCAGAGGGTGTTTGTTGTATTTCTTCACCAAATCCAATCCAATGGAAGTCGGCACGTCACACTCGGAAGTCGCGTGCCGAAGAGGCGGTGGCTTTGCAACAAATATTGATTGCATCGTTGGGCATCCCATCGGGGAAATCAAAAACTCACCGTCGTATTATTGTACAGTTCTACGACTTTGGAAGGTGAGACTGTGGAAGAAGAGAGAGAGTGTGTTGCAAAAGAAGAAGAGATGGCGCGATCAGGAGAGAGCCACCGAGAACAGGCCTCTGGCGCAAGCTGTCAGCTGGCTTGGCTCCGTCACTCTTGGCTTTTGTAAATCGAAACAGCACAACGAGGGAAGTCACGAAACGCTGCTTTCCAAAACAGAAATCATCGAACCGTCTCTGGAGTTCACTGCATTGTTGTTTCTGGACCGATTCGAGGTGCGCAAAAACGCAAAAGAGAAGGTCGTACCCGGGATCGAACTGGGATTACCGGAATCAGAATCCGATGTGCTAACCATTACACTATACAACCATGTTATTGGGACGAATGTGGTTGTAGTCCATAATGTATATTGTTAACTGTGCTTGACATCAGCATGACAGTATCGAAGAGCATCTGCCGGGTGATGTCTGCTCTTTTTGTACCAAAGAACATTTTAACAGCAGCCTGTGTCTTGTAGCTTGTGCAGTGGTAAAAAGTGGTACGATACAGGCTGAATGCTGTTGGGTGACTCGTTTCACAAGGGATCATGCCCAGTTTCTGAAAAAGTGGTTGTGAAAAATAACATTTCCATATTGAGACAGCAAAGCACCACTATTGGTCCGAATAGCACACCAGTCCGTTACAGGGTTATGTATCAAGTACTCCTGGAGGTAGCAAAGAGCAGAGAACAGCGTGGTGTTGGCACAACATCGTCGTATGTGTTCCAAGCAATGGTTATGGGTACCACCCTGACCAAGTAGGGCCATAGCTAAGCCAAGTACTTGTAACGGCTCAGCGAATTGACAAGCTCGCAGGTTACAAAACGTTTAATAATAAGATACAGCTGTCCTACAAGGCCGTGATCTTGGAAGTCCCGCTACAGTTGGCAAAAGGAAACCTCGTCGGCAGCACGCATGGATGGCCAACAGACGAGCAAAATAATGATCACGCCAGGGGTCGAACCTGGAATCTCTTGATTCGTAGTCAAGCGCCTTGCCATTGGGCCACGCAACCTATTTGTTGGTAGGTAACCGGCCTAAGTTGCTCATGTTTGTGCAGCGCGTAACGCACCCCGGCGACAGCTAGTTTCGTGAAGACATCCCAGTCGGACCGACACTATGTACCATTGTTAGTGCTCGAGTACAGCGTAAAGAACAAGCCAGAACGAAAGAACCATGGTTAACATTGCCCTCGTCCATCAATACCAAATCGACCTAGTTCGATGGTGAGGTATGGCCGGTTCACCAGCCTTCTCCTTCTCCTTGGCCAGATCATACAGGAAGAAGTCGATCAAGATGGCATTGACCTTGGCACTAGGATTCGTTCTGATGATCTCTCTTCGGATCATCTCAACAGTCCAGATACTGCAGCCGCGCAATTGAACTTCGTATGGTGAGTGATGGGGAATAATTTGGTGTGCACGGACAATGCTGTCCAACGGTGGGCTGTAGGTGAGGCAACCTAGTGTGTGAAGCATTTGAGGTACACGGTAATCTAGCATGGTGTCAGGTCGTAAGCGAGAGGAAGAGGAGGAGATCAAAAGCTACCGGCGAACATGGTAATGGCGTCGATGTCATTGAACTCGCCATAGCTTTCCTCATTAAAAGCAGCCCAGATATCGGCCACCAGGATCTGAGGTCGCTTCATAATGCGGACCGTTCGTTTCTCGAATTTTGATTCATCGTTGAAGCAAGAGAAATGATGAGACAGGAGGTTGACCAGTTTACCTGCACTGTTACCAGCGGCTTCAATCAGGTTGGCGACGCTGCCATCGAAGTCCTGGAAGGATTAGTTTGGTTCATGACAGCACAGGAATAAATACCGACTTCTTCAAGCACCTGACCGGCTTCCCGTAAACAATCAATTCTTTCTTGCAGCAATGGGATTTCTTCTTCGGTCGAGGAGCGGAAGACGTATGCGAGTTTTTCGTCTGGACACTCTAACTCATCGGCATAGAAGGAGGGTGTTGTGATTGGAATATCTGAGAGGGTGTGAGAGAGACGAAGAAGATCCTGTGCATATTTGTGGCTTGTATAGGATGATTGAAATGGACATTGGGCAGGAATGCAATGAATGGAAGACAAATTCAAAATTTACCTTCGTCAAGAGCCCTCTGCAGACATGCTACCAAGCTCCAGTAGCCAGTCCACTTCTTGCCACGATACTCGACAGCGAATCTCTCGTCCTCAGACTTCTCACTCCAGAAGCTGAAGTTGAGGAGATCCATGACAAAGATGAAATTGAGAGTGGCCTCATCCTTTGACTTTGGATGTAGTTCATGCTCTGACCAAGTCTCAGTACTGTAGTTGCGTTGCTGCATCTGTGACCAGATCAATTGAGCAGCAGCTCTTGTACTACGAGCGTCAATGTTCACATCAATGCTATTGTCGTAGATAAATTCAGCATGGCGCAAAACCTTGGTGTCGGAAGTGATGTCGTCAGGCTTTTGTGTAGAGCCTAGCAGCGATTGCCGGAGGAGTTCGAGGAGTTCATGATCGACCTCATCATCGGACATGATTGATGGGCAATTGGAGCGATAAAGGATAAAGGTGAAGGAAGGATTAGTGGTGCAGAATGGGCAAGAATAAGAGTGAGAGGCAGGGGAGGAAGCGTCGCGATTGGCTGCCAAAAGTTACTCTTTCCCAATTTGAGCTTGCGACACGTCGTTTTGGAGAAGGTCGCGACAGGTCAAGTTTCTCACGCAAAAACAATTATCATCGATATCTCTGGAACAATTTGCCTATTTCTTGTAATCTCTTCCATTCGAAATCATTGAAGTGAAGTGGTCAGAAGGTGCCATTTGCAAAGCAACAGCAAATCGAACCTCGGTCTTCTTGGGCGCGTCATCGCAACACTTCTTTTCCGGGGTCGACAATTGAAGGACAGCTGAGTGAAGGCACCTTGTCCTCGAACCACAATACCAACACGCTCCATCTCACCTTCTTATCGCCTGTCAAGACGCTCATTGTTTACTCCCTCGCATGCGACATCCCCGATAAGACGTTCCACTCTCAACAGCACATCCACACAGCACCATGCCTCGCGAACGATTCCTCAAGCAGTCTCTCGGCGCGCAGTTCGCCAACATCAAGAATGCGCGCATCCTGGTCGTCGGCGCTGGTGGCATCGGCTGCGAACTGCTCAAGAACCTCGTCTGCACCGGCTTTGGCGAGATCCATGTCGTCGACCTCGACACAATCGACCTGTCCAACCTCAACCGCCAGTTCCTCTTCCGTCATGCACACATCAAGAAGTCCAAGGCTCTGGTCGCCCGCGAGGCCGCCTCCAAGTTCAACCCGAATGTCAAGATCGAGGCACATCACGCAAACATCAAAGACCCACAATTCAATGTCGACTGGTTCCGCAGTTTCGTTATCGTCTTCAACGCCCTCGACAACCTCGACGCTCGCCGCCATGTCAACCGCATGTGCCTTGCTGCCGACGTACCGTTGATCGAGAGTGGCACCACCGGCTTCAATGGCCAGGTCCAACCCATCCGCAAGCGCCTGACGGAATGCTACGACTGCGCCCCGAAAGAGACTCCCAAATCCTTCCCCGTCTGCACCATCCGAAGCACGCCGAGTCAGCCCATCCACTGTATCGTCTGGGCCAAGAGTTATCTGTTCAATGAGCTGTTTGGAATCAGCGAGGACCAAGCCTCAGATCTTGACCACACATCAGACGAGAACAACAAGGAAGAGATCGCCGAGTTGAAGAAGGAGGCCGCTGCCCTGAAAGAAATCCGCGCATCAATGGGCTCGACCGAGTTCCCGCAAAAGGTCTTCGACAAGGTCTTCACTCAGGACATCAAGCGACTGCTCGGTATGGAGGACATGTGGAAAATGCGCAAGCCGCCGACCGCCCTTGATTTCGAGACGGTCAACGCCGAAGCCGCCAATGTTGACCGTCAAACGCTAGCGGATGATCAGAAGGACTGGTCATTGGCAGAGAACTTTGCCGTCTTCGCCGACAGCCTGATTCGATTGAGCGACCGTCTGGACAAGCTACGAGCTGCGCAAGAAACCGGTAACGCTCCTCCGATCTTGACCTTTGACAAGGATGACAGAGATACTCTCGACTTTGTGGCCGCCGCCGCCAACCTCCGCTCCATTACATTCGGCATCGAGACCAAGTCTGAATTCGACATCAAGCAAATGGCTGGCAACATCATCCCAGCCATCGCCACCACAAACGCAACCACGGCAGCTCTGTGTGTGCTTCAGGCTTTCAAGATAATGCGTGGCGATTGGGCCAAGGCAAAGATGGTCTTTTTGACAAAATCGACCGAGCGTGTCATCAACAAGGAATCTCTTCGCCCACCAAGACCCGACTGTGGTGTTTGTGCCACTGCCTACGCTAGACTTGTCATCAACACCGAAAAGACTACTCTTGAGTCATTCGTCAAGGACGTTCTTGTCAAGAAGCTTGGCTACAACCAAGACGAGGTCGAGGTCAGCAACAATGCAGGAGTCTGGTATGACCCTGACATGGCCATGGATGACAACGACAACCTCGAGAAGACTCTGTCTGAAATCAACATTGTCAACGATTCAACCGTCATCATTCGTGGCGAAGGCGACGAGGGCGAGCGTGTCAACCTTGAGTTGTCCATCTCGAACATGTAAGTTTTGGCTGTCTCCTCGTTATCAGCACTGCCGATACTAACAAATTGTCAGGGAACTGGATCCGTCCGCAGCCGCCGCCACATCAGAATCCTTCACTCTCGTCCCCGATCTTCAAACCATCCCCAAGAAGACGCCTGCCGTCACAGCGACAACTACCGACTCCGCACCATCCAATGGCCACAACCTTCCCACTCGCACAACAGCCAAGCGTTCGGCTGACGAGGCAGAACTCGACAACGACCAAACCGCCAAGCGTGGCAAGGTCGCCGAAGAGAAGAAGGATGTCACCGTCGTCGAGGATGACGGTGCTATCATGATCGATGATGACTGATCTACTGGCATCAATTTGGCCAACTCTTCCATTCCAATTTTCCACTTTCCTCCATTTCCACCTTTTTACATCTCTGGGAAAAGCGAACAATACAGGGATAAACAAAAAGAAGGACAATCTCTGCTGTTTCCGCAAGAGAGGCGTTTTTGATTTCTGATCTTCATTTTCTCAGAGGAAGGGCTCTTTTTACAAGATTTCCTCCTTCTTCACTAGTATACCCCCAGCACAACAAGCTTTCCGATTCTTCGGGAAGTTTTACTCTTCTTCTTTTTTCAAAGCTGGCAGCAGTAGGCTGTTTCGAGCAAAAGGGCCAGCAAAAGAAATAACAAAGCAAAAATCTGTTCATACACAACATCATTCCCGCTTTACTTTTCGTGTGCGTGTTTGTTTGATGTACTTTGCTTTGTATCCTTCTACATGGATAGTTCTTGGTAAGCTGTTAGCTTGGTGATTCGATCTCGCCTTCTTCCTTGTGTGTTGATATCTTGCTTCTTTGGTTTACTCGAGCTACTTGTCCGCGAATATTCTTCCTCTCCTCTTTCTGTGTTTGGTATCAGTACTTCTTGATTTACTGATCGTTTCACACTCAGCCCTTTTGCTTTCTTTGCGCTTGATGAGCTTTCGTTCCAATCGACAGTCGCTGTATTCCTCCTCTGCGGTTTCAAAGCTTCTCGTCTTCTTCGTCCGAGCCTCTGAAAATTTTAAAGGGCATCTGTGCTGCCTACGTTCCAATCTTGATATATATCGTTAGAGATGTCTGGCACTATGTTTGCTTTTGAGAGAAAGATGGTAGGAGCATGAAATATTTGCAAAGTTTTGAGTGCTCTGGCTGGAGGAGGGATCTCGCCCCAGAACCTATTTTACCAAGGCGAGTAGATGTAGGCACAAATACAGACAGAAAAAGATCGAGTCAGAAGACAAGTACTATAGAAGAGGTAAAAGTCTTGGTGGATCTTGCGGTTTTTGACAAAGATGAATATAAGTGTTGTGTGGTATACAACATCAGTTCTGGAGGTTTCTTCCAGGGCAGGGCAATATGGATGAGCTTTTCTTCTCCATCAACGTGGACACAAAGATGTGCAAGAATCCGGGAGGAAGTTATTAATCGAGCCTCAGTAGGGCCTACATGGCATTTGTCCTTGTAAAAACTACAGACTTACATCTTAAGAGTCTTTGGAGTAGTCGTGACGGCCAGAGGATAGAAAAGAAAAGGTAGGAAGTGGTACGGGGATACGATGACTTACCGGTACTGGATAGCCTATGCAAAGCTTGGGAAGCCGGAACAAAACGAGAGCCAAAAATCTCAGCAACAACAAGGCAAAAAAATGGTAACAGTTGATTTGCCAAAATGGAGGTTTCCCTTTTGATGGACAGCAGACGGGCAAAAAATGATCACGCCAGGGGTCGAACCTGGAATCTCTTGATTCGTAGTCAAGCGCCTTGCCATTGGGCCACGCAACCTATTGATGAGAGATTTTTCGGCAATATCGTATATAGTTCTCGAATTTCACAGATGAGCATCCGCGTAGGTCTGCACCATGAGCAACGGTCAACAAGCCATGCGGTACGAAGCTGCATGCAATGCTCGCTCAATGCCTGAGATATGCGTCGGCTTCGAGATGACAGCAGATTTCCCAGAGTGCTCCAAGCATGAGCATTGTCTGACCGGCCTGGCAGAGCATACCGTGGACTCTTCAGAACGATCATCAGGTAGCTCGAACCCGACCTTACGAGGGCCCCAGTCCATGTTTGAGCATTGCCAAATTTCACACACCCCGTGAGCGTTGTATCAATCGAGACGCAATTGCAGATGCGGATTCGACGGCTAATTTGTACTCTGACAGCGTGAGCATCACTTGCTCTTTGAGCAACCGCTTAGTGTCTCCTTCCTAACAGCCAATGCTTCACTTCAATATCAGTCCTGCTCTTGGAGAAACTACCAACCAATATTTCAATCTAGCGCGACGCTTTTGCTTCGCGATCTGCTCGCAAATTTCCGGGCACGATATCGGACCTACGAGGTAGCCCCGCTGTTGTCCGTATCGACGCCTTAGGTCAAGGCCTATGAGCAATTGGACGATTTCAGCGCAGCTGTGTTTGATTTGGTCCTTGACAAAGACACAAGATGGGAATGCGGCAGGATACACAGCGAGGACGTACTCCCCAGAGTTGTTGAGAAAGACCAAGCATGTTTTGTTGGAGTTTGGCAAATCAGTGTGGGTTGAGATGGCTGGACTGGGCCCCCAGCAAGCCAAGAGCTCGGGGCTCCAGCTTGTTCCCGGCACTCGGCGCCACGCTCTTCAATCCGAGTTTCGTGTTCCTGGATTGTCTCGATGATGAGGCTGGCCAGTCGCAGAACCAGCCCTCTTGTGACAAGGATGCATGCGAGGCAGGGAAGAAGAAAACATGCAAAGTCGAGCTCAGATGTCAACAGCACCTGTCATACCCCAGCATTATCACCAGATGAAGCATAACATAAATCTGGAGTGCTTCATACCCGAGATTCGGATAAGTGACAACGGCCGTTCTTGTTCAAAACCGGCCTCGAGAGATGAGACAAACAAACAAGTTCGTGCCGAGTTCATCCCCCCGGAGCAGACCTTCAGGGCGGATACCACGGCGCCGAGATAGGGCCGCTGGCGTTCTTGGTGTTTGCGGACCGTGACTTGCGAGACCACAAATCGCGCGCATTACGGCACCTTCAGTGCTGACCATGCTGTCAGTCGCATGCGATACGCATTACGGCCAATCGAAGAGCATAATAGGACGCGCAGCTTCGTGTTGTAGGTTCCTGTCAAGCCATTGACTAGTTAATTGGCAGAGCAAGCAAATTGGAAGCGTTGAAGCAGTTGATGATTGCAATTTTGCGCGGTGTGTATCAGCCAAGTCGATGGTCATAGCCTTGCCCGCATTCTGATGGAAAATGCGGAGTAGCACGGGTACTTGTGGTTGGACGAGCAACTCATACGGCGAAAGCTCTGTGATTGCTGACCACCATCGAAACAGAACTGCAAGCAGACGACATGTTGCCTGAAGGAGATGGCTCCTGTTGGGGAGCATCAAAAGCTGTCTCGTATGGTCGAGGCTCTTGTTCACGGTTTTGACGTTGATTCTTTGCCGAGATTTGGGTTTCCTTGTTGAGTAAGGCTGGCTTGCGCGATTAAAAGATGGCCAATCACGATGGCTCGAGTCAACCAGATGCTACCCGAAGAGGCAGATTTCTCCTCGTCGCAACGAAGAAGCGCAGCGTAACAGGGGTAGATGCACGGTTAACTCGGAAGGATGTCTGTGTTGTGCACGCATGACGGAGAGGCTTTTTCAGGTGGTTTAGAAGAGTGCGGGACGAGGCAAGGCCCCAAATCACCAAAGCTAATTTATGAGGAAACGACGGGGATCTTTGAGAAAAACAACCAACCTCCCGCCCACCACTTCGCTTCCTTTTTACTTCTCCGTCCCCTCCTTCCCCCATCAACCTCCCAATCGACCCGACGTCCAACTCGTCCATCGACCTCCAGGGAAATCACCATGAAGTTCTCCGCTGTCTTCGTCGGCGCTTTCGCCGCTCTTGCTGCCGCCCAGGGCTCTCAGATCAGCAGCGCTGTTTCGTCGGTTGCTTCTTCGGCCATCTCATCTGGCAGCTCTGCCGCTTCCAGCGCCGTCTCCAGCGCCACTGAGCGCTCTTCCAGCTCTGCCTCGGCCGGCAGCAGCGCCTCTTCTTCCGGCGCCTCTGCCACTTCCTCCAGCCAGTCCTCCGCTTCCAGCAGCGGCAGCGCCTCGGGTTCCATGACCACCACCTCGATCCACACCACCACCATCTTCTACCAGTACCCCAACACCTTCCACAAGCCCGTCTCCCCCACTCTTCTCGGCAGCACCGTCGTCACCTCCACCCAGGGCCAGACTTCTTCCTACTCTCTTCCTTCGGGCGCCTCTACCTTTGACGTTACCGTCAGCAACGTTACCACCACCTACACCTCTACCAACACCTTCCACGGCGCCGTCTCCAAGTCATGGCTCGTTACCACTTCCTACGAGGTACGTAATTTTGTGGTATCCGCATGTGGGCTATTGCGTTTGGTTCAATTCTTCTCAATTGCCGCTTTGGACGGGGTTTTCTTCGTCCTCAGAGAACCCTATCCCACGTGGCATGCGACAGGACTGGCATCAAGTGCAAACTCACTCACGCCGCACCAATTTTCCAATCCTCGAACCAAGCTAACTTTACTCTTCAGACTACCATGGGTCTCCCTACCTCCACCCAGTCTGAGGGCTCTGCTGCCAAGCTCGGTGTTGGTGCTTTCGGTGCTTTCGCTCTCGGTGCCGCTGCTCTCCTGTAAAAAGGTTGATGCAATAGCATATCGATGAGTTGAGAGACGACGTTAGAGGTCGATTGATGTTGGGATTAAATTTCTTATACACTTTTTTCGCAAGGCGTTACATCTTTTTTTATTCCTGGAGTGCATGATGGGGACGCCATTGATGCTTCACTGTAATTTACTCACTACCCGAGTGTCCCCTTTGAGAGGGATCTACGTCAAATCATGGGAATGGTCAAACACATCCAAATACTGTTAATAGGGAATGCAAAACAAACCTTCCCTTTCTTCATTACTTTACCTTTCCTCTTGCTTGTTGTACTTGACTTGTCATGTTCACTTGGACTTTGCGATAAGGCATGAGAAAACATGTGTGATGTGCTTTGAGGTGTCCTGTAAACCATCCATCTGTCCACACGACCGTGGAGAATATGTCTAGAGAGATGCTTTGGCGAAAGCTCTCACAGCCAGTATCGAGCAAAGCAGAGACTACTTGTTCTTCTTCCATGAAAACATCTAGAATGATAGCTGCAAATCGATTCAATCAATGTAGGAAGTCAATGCCAAGCTTTAGGGTGCTGAAGCCGGTCATCGGAGACATGAAGGGCGCAAGCACGATTAACGTGCTCGGTAAGCCAGATAACGTCAAGTTATATCTCACCCCGAACCTCAATTCCTTTTTACATCCTAGCTACAAGTATCAATCGAGTTCCTGAAGAACTCATCCTTCTGGAACCACCAACAACATTCTCTGTGATATATCGAACTCACATCTTGCCGAGCAACTCCATCAATATTGACCTAGCAGCTCGAACAACGGACCATACATCTCAATCCTATCAGAACCTCATCATGGCCAATCCAGGAGAATTCAAGCACCATGTCGTCCAACTAGATGGCCACATTGACCTTCCACCTCTCCGTTTCCCTCATACCTTCGAAAAACACCTCTCCACGTCCTCTTCTGAGCTTCCATCCCGCGTAGCCTCGGCTACAATCGCCATCGCAACCGCCACTTCATTCGTAAAAGCGAGTTTCACCCATGCACCCTCCCTCCAACTGATTTCCTGCTTGGGCGCTGGTTGTGACAGATTCGACCTCCACGCAGCCAAGGAGGCTGGCGTCACCGTGACCAATACGCCTGCTCAGAATACTAGTACTGTTGCTGAACATGCGTTGAGTTTGTACTTTGCGGTCAAGAGGAAGATTGTGGAGTTGGATGTGTTTACGAAGGAAGGAGAAAAGTGGAGTAAACAGGGGATGAGTGTGATGGAATTCAGGGGTGTGATGCCTCGTGTTTGTGAGGAGGAGACGGTGGGGATTATTGGATATGGTGCTTTGGGTATGTGTGTCCCCTTCTCCAATCTTCCTTCTCTTGACAAGTCTTGATGTATGAAGAGACGAGGTGGATGAACATGCTAGCATGGAACATACTAACATGACTTCTCAGGCAAACGCGTCGAGAAGATGTGCAAAGCCCTCGACATGACCGTCCTCATCGCCGAACGTAAAGGCAGCAGCACCACCCGTCCAGGTCGCACATCTTTCGAACAAGTCCTCCGCACAAGCACAACACTCTTCCTAACCTGCCCCCTCGACCCCAGCACCCACAACATGCTCTCCCATCACGAACTTACCCTCCTCTCACCAACCAGTATCCTCATCAACGTCGGTCGCGGCGGCATCGTCAACGAACTTGCTCTCGCCACTGCCCTCAAGAAAGGCAAACTTGGAGGTGCAGGTACAGATGTTTTCGAGCATGAACCAGCGACCAAAGAGAATTGTCCACTATTAGCTGGAGATGTGCCGAATTTGGTTTGTACGCCGCATTTAGCTTGGTTTTCTGACAGGACTGTGGTGGGGACTAAGGAGTGTGTGAGGGACACTATCGAGGCCTTTGTGAGGGGAGAGCCTGCTAATATTGTTGTGGATGGAAGGAGAGGGCAGTAGAATGCCCAGTAGAATGCCAACCAGAACGATAGAAGAATGATGAGGAAGTCACAGAATTTGAAGCCTACACTTGGATACGATAGAGCCTTGCTTGGAAGATTGTCAGAGAAGTATTTCTCTTGCTTGAATTTTACTCAGCGAGACCAAGCTTAGTGATCGCACCTACCTCACCTACCGGCCTCACGAAATTGGCTATACCGGATCTCGCAGCAACTCTAATCAACACCCGGGAACAAAAGGAGAAACAAAAACGAACATATTCAAAAGACATCATCTCCACGACTGCCGAACTTTCACATGCTCAAAAGCCAGGGTGCTACAACTTACCATCGCGACCAGAGAAAATACAATCAATGCAATATCCCTCCTGCATCTCATCGACACTAAGGACGGAAAGTTACTGCTGACCGCATTTGCCCATACATGATCCTATCGATTACTGTTCCCATGGTCCATGAACTAGGCACCAGTCTTGAGCAGGAGAACTAAATTGTTAATCACGGCTTCTTACCTACCAATTCATATATGCAGCAACCCCAGCGATGCAAAAATTCCCAACAGCATTGATGCGAAACGCCAAAGTGCCAGCGTTTGTGTAGAACGTGAATGCCGATTGTTTGTGCTCTGCTCGACGGGTATGTTGCTGGCATTCGTACAAGATATCTCGATAGCTGGGTCGATTGCCAGAGCCAGTAATTGAGGCAGAACACAAGAAAGAGGAAAGCGACATCTTTTCTGCAAAACACAAGACAGCAGAGAAGAATACGGGTCACGACATCAGTGAAGACAACGCATATGCCGAGAACAATCTCCAAACCAATATCTCTTCAGATACTAGTATGCATTCACACTCGGAAGAAAAGCACGATGAGAAAATCCTCACGGAAAAGCGAATTCTTATCGATCATGAGCGGGATCAATAACTTCATATACCAACAACGCCTCCTCAGCCCCTCAAACCAAACCAAATCATTCCCACTCCATCCTCAAAAAGGCAAAAGCATCTCAAGTGACACAGGATGCATGCAGCAGAAAATATGCAGCCGCCAAATTTCCAGCCGCTGACATTGGCGCTCATATGCATTAGAGGAGTGGCTGCATATGTCACACGTTGCACAGTTGAAACCGTACGCACATTATCGCATAAGCCATAGACATAATCAACCGGTTCCTTTTGTAAACGGCAATTTTTCTCGGATGCAAGGATTGAAGCAAGGTACGAGGTGAAAAAAGGTAAGGTACAAAGGATGAAGTAGTTTTTTTCCCTTTCTGTGGAGTCGGGCGTTGGGCGTAGATGCATAGATTTGCGTTTGAGGAGGGTTTTCTTGGGTGCAGGACGAGGTACTTGTCACTGTGATACAAAACTCTATGTGCAGATGAGGGAGGAAGCAGAAAAACAGCAAGGGTGGAAATGAGCTGAGGTCTGAAAGCTGCAAAAGCATATCATCCCATTGAGAACACCACATGAACGAAAACATCACTGCAGACGTGTAAACAAAGTTGTGGAGATGTGATTGTTCTTTTTTTCCTTTGCGTGCGATTTGTATGAACGGCTATTCTGTAGTTCTGTGTTGTGTTGTTATGCATCGATCATTAATGAAGGGAAAAGAAAAAACACCGAAATCCTTTCCTGCACTCTTTCAACGAGTGATTTGCTGCTTTCTCCAGAAAAAGAGAAGACAGACATGCGATACAATTTCGAAATGAGAAACCAAAAAGAAAACAAAAAACGCAAAAGGGGTAGTAGACATGCGCCGAAAAACACCTGCCCAAAGAAACGCCAAAGAGAAAATTGATAGAAACAAGAGAGAGTCGTCATGAACAAAACAGCCAAAATTGCTTTTGCTGTTTCAAAGTCGAGCGTAGATACTCAAGTGCGGCGAACATACAGCACAAACCAGCCAAGTGCTCTGTACACCAAGATGATGGCAAGCAAGATACCGATGTACTCGCCAGTTCTGCCAGTCTTGTAGCCATAGGTATCTAGCAAGCCAGTACCAGGAATGAGTCCTTGGGCGTTCAGCTTCTCGTCCTTGTACGCGCAGTTCCACTTGCCATCGACCTTGGGGCAGGTGTAAGTTCTGTCTGCAAACTCGTTGACCATCATGCCCTCGAAGACATAGCTCTGGTAGTCGATGTAGTGAAAGACGTAGCGCCAGAAGGGGTTTAGGTCGGCGGGACGGACCATGAAACCCATGGTGCACATCCAGAGACCGTTGGCGAAGGCGGTGGCGGCAAGAGCGACGACGAAGATGGGAACGACACTGGTGATGAAGACGACAAGAGACTCGGCAGCGATCAAGTCAAGGAAGAGCCACATGACCCAAGTCCAGAAGCCTCCTGCCGTGCCACGGAAGTTGCTGAGCCAGTAGACGACGACACTGAAGAGGACAGTGATGATGAAGAGATAAGGCAGACCAGTCAAGAAGTTGGAGACGAGGAAGGAAGTAGGACCGTAAAGACCATTGGCACGTTCCTTCATGAAGATGGCGCGGTCCTCGAGGTAAGCAGGGATGTAGGCGACAGCCATGAAAGACATGAAAGCACCTCCGAAAAAGATGGCGTTGGTGAAGGCTTGGAGGTTGTCTTGCGAGGCATCAAGACGCAGCCAGACAGTGCCCATCATGACAGCCAGACCCATGTACATGGCAATACGAATGCCATAAGCGATGATATCACGGTATGACTTGATGAAGTTGCGATGGATAAGCGCAATCACGATAGCGAACCAGTGAGCGCCGATCTGTTCGTTGCTGTTGGTCTCCTGAGGTGAGGGGTCGCCGTGGGAGATCTCACGGGCAATGTGGTTCATCTTCTCAGCGTGAAGGCCGGAGCGTTGCCATGTACCAGTGACCATTTCGAGTTGGTTGATGACTTCACCTCTGTTCCTGGCGAAATCGGTGTTGACAAAGTCGATGATGAATTCGGCGGGGTTCATGTAAAGAGGAATAGGAAAGCCGCATGAGTCGAAGAAGGATTGGACATCCTTGACGGGTCCGCTGTATGCTGTGTTGCCGTGCGAGAGGAGGAGAAGCTTGTCGAACATGGCGAAGGTTGAGGTGGAAGGCTGATGGATACTTGAGACGACCATCAACTGTGCATATGTTAACGTCCGCTGAAAAGAGTGCATCATTGACGATGCTTACGTTGTGTTTCTTAGCCACATCCTTGACGAAAGAGATAACCTCGAAAGCAGCGGCCGAGTCGAGACCAGAAGTGGGCTCATCGAGGAAGAGGATCTTGGGGCTAGTGATGAGCTGAGCAGCGACACTGACACGGCGCTTCTGACCACCGGAGATACCCTTTCTTATAGGTGTACCGACCAATGTGTTAGCTTGACCGTTGAGTCCGAAAGAGTTGACGAGTGCCTCGACGCGGGCGATACGCTCACTGGCGCTGATGGTGTTGGGCAATGACAGACGGGCAGCAAACATCAATGTCTCTCTGACTGTTAGTGAGCCGACGAGAGCATCCTCTTGCTCGACGTAGCAGCTGATCTTGCGCATAGTCTCTGCTTCGGCCGGACGGCCGTTGAGGAAGACATCAGACTGGGCGTAAGCACCTTTGGCAGGAACACGGTTGGCCAGGACATTGAGAAGTGTTGATTTGCCAGAGCCACTGAAGATACATTAGCGAATAGAAGACGAGAAAAGACAGTGGTAGACAAACGAAGGACCCATGATGGCCATCAGCTCTCCGGCATAGACAATACCACTGACATTGTTGAGAATGGGCTTGTCCTCGTGAGTTTGACGGTCCTTGACTGTGACTGAGACACCTCTCCAGAGAAAGCTGCGGATGTTGTGGTTGGTGAGCTGGGCATAATCGCCCATCATCTTCTCGACGTCGGACATGGTCGTGGACCTTGACGCGAACATGAAAGATGTGAGTTGACAATAAGGTGCACAATGATTATTTGAAAGCCCAAGATACGTCTGCAACTTCAGCCAAGAGATGACCCTGACGACCGAATGGAGTATTGGGGTGGGGCTGGGTGACGGCGGTTGATGAACACGGCGAGCTTGAGGTCTCGACTTATTTCTAGATGGAAGGTGATGTCGAAAAGCAAAAGTGGCAGTTGGAAAGAACGAGTGGAAGGAGTCTCAGACACAAAAGAAGGAAAAGAATGGGCCTCGCAGTCTACAAATGAAGGGAGTGGGCAGGATGGGCAGCCTTTCCCATTTCGCTTGTTGAGTACGTGAAGGCTGGCTGCAGGAATCGAGCAAACACAGACGGCCACTACGACTGCACAAGGAAATGGAGAGGCAAACAGCATGCAACCGAGAGTCGTCGACTCAGAAGCCATGGAAGGGCGACTATCGAATCACAAGCTGGCGCTGGCTCCTAGCTTACTTTTCCATAGTCGATCCCAAGTGGCTGAGGGCAATTTCAGACGCATCCCAAAAGCCCGGTCACCACGCGATTGACCTTTGTGCATGAAGTCGGATGTATCAGATATCTTTTGGCTTGAGGAGAAGAAGACGTCGCGGTGTGCCCCTGCAGGCTGTAGACAGCAAGCTAATGCAACTAGACTTAGCTTCCCCGTACTACGCGAGCACTTCAGCCAATCCGTCAAGACGCGCGGGCCGTAGTGACGTGCTTTCAGAATGGCGAAAGCATCGCGACTTAATAAATCTCCATCGAAGCCACAATATCCAATCATTTGAAATCTGATCTAGGGCTGTCGACACGGGCAATCTTGAGGATCTGGTCAATTTCATTTGACCTGGTCTGCAGGATCTGATGGACGCCTCGAGGATCTTCCGCGAACCTGTCAGCGGTCCGGTTCCGACGAGGATCACAGCTGTCTCCTCTATCCATGACAACGTCGTCCTGAAACACAACGAATCTCATTGCGACAGGTCGTCATCGTCTGAGCGTTTGAACGAGAAAACCGCTGCTATCGGCGCACGAGGTATGCTATCGTTGGCCACGAGACGATCCACCAGCTCCCACGGTAGCACCTTCCTCACGGTTGGTTGCTCGAGCTTCTCTCCTTTGTAAACCCTGACATCTCCACCTCTTGAGTCCTGATCACTAGACGCCGTTACTGCTCGTCTAAACAATTGACCGTCTCTGTCCTTAGACCGGATGCCTGCATCTCGCAAGACGCTGCTGTCCGGAACTGACTGGTCGAGCGCTACAGCACAGACTGCGGCTATCCTTTTTGCCAGCGACGCGCGCGCTCAGCAGCCATCCTTCTTTTGCCTAGAAGCCTTCCTTCCTTGCAAGCCCTTGAACCCTAACTCGCGAGAGATTGGAGGTCATAGCGACGTTTTAGGATCTCATATACGAGGTGCTCGGTACTTGCGGGGAGCCAGGTAGTCGCCATGGCGGTGGTCGTGGCTTCAGCCATGGCGACCGGATGGCTGCTGGAAGTTCGTGGAAGGGCGTTCGGGCGTCTGTATCAGGATGTGCCGACATTGCGGAACGATCTGAGATGGATGAGCTCTGTCGTCGCCGTCTCGGATGGAGTACGGCTTCATCCTACACACGGAACTTGGTATGAAATCTGATCGGTGGACGTGATGAAGTGCTCGGGAAAGTTGTGACACCTTGCGGCTTCTCTCAAGCGAGCAAAAACGGGTACCGTCGTAACGCTGTCGTGAAACAATGAAGTCTTACCAGCCTCTCATCATGGTTCAACTTTCCCCGCAATCAGCGCCGAGACACGATGGCTACGTGGAGAAGAATTCTTTGCGAGTTACACAGCGGACACCTGACATAGTCGGATAGCTGCTGGCCCTTTGACCCACATGTTGCGTTGCAAGGAGATGCCGAGTGGATGAAGACACGACTTGACGTGAGGTCTGCGGAGGATTTTTAGGCTTCATACCGTCTGCTGTCCGTCGGGCCGCCCGCGTCGTCCCTGGTTCCCGCTCGTCACAACGCTTGTGGGATAGCCCAAAAGTTTGTGTCATTCAATCTGCCATCGCCTTCCTGAGTCGTGGACGGCGCCAGGGATGATGGCGTATGAGAAGTTTTCTTCCTTCTGCCTGCAGCCTCTGTGTCTGTGCTGCGATGGGCTGGAAACGTGAACCCGGATTGCGGATTCCTGCTGCGCGCCCAGCAGATCATCCGTCTCGCGATGCCTTGCAAGCTCCACTTTCACCACTCTGTCGCATTACCACCACCCAGGATACGCCTGCATTCTGGAAAGGAAAGGGGATCTCAAGAGAGTTGACGTGCATCCCCGGCAGTGGACAGAGCGCAGACTTGTCCGGAAAAGACCCAACATCGCGTAGAGGGTTGATTGGCGATCAACGCATCCTCAGTCCAAAATAAATACGCGAGCCGTTGATTCGTCAAACATCCATAACCTCTAGCTTGAACTTGGCCTGTGAGTTGACCGTTGACAGGTTGACGGGCTCCTACCGCTTTGACAGCCTTCAGGTTCTGGCTACCTGCGCAGAGTGGCTACTGAGACCATGTGTTTTGGCCTAACAAATGTATCATTTTGCTGCAGATCGGACGCCATGGCATCTGCACCCAGTACCCGGGAGCAATCATTCTCCCTCCTCTGCAGAAAGATATCTATATACGTCACGTTGCTCCGTTACCCTTTTGCCCTTTGCCTCTTCCTTCTCTTTCATCTTCTTTCGTTTGGTATGGTACTATTGCTTCCTTTCTCAAAAGTCTAGTCTTTCTCTTTGCACCCCTCAGACCTACCTGCCTCACCGCCAGTCGGATACGATTTCCAACTTTTTGATTATCTCGTTGCCCTCCTCCCCCTTCTCCCAGAAATAGGGAAACCGTTTTACGATTCAGATTGCCGGGCGATCCTGTTTTGAGCCTTGTACAACGGGCAAGACCCAGTGCTGGAACACATAAGACATCATGTCAAGGACATCCTCAGTATCAGATGGCGACATGTCGTCCTTCAGCGGTCACGACGATTACGATTACGAAACCGATTGCACGACACCCGCTCCATCATGTTCTGGAGAACACATGGAGAACGAAGAAGTTGAGACTTTCAGAGATCGAGAGTACCCTCAACTCGCAGGCAAAATCTATCTTGATCATGGAGGATCAACAGTAAGCTTACATCACATGCACATTACTTTGCTTGGACAAAACATCTAACCAATCCCAGCTCTATGCCAAGTCAATGGTCGAGGCCTTTTCGAAGGATTTAATAACCAATCTATATGGCAACCCTCACTCAGATTCAACACCTTCTGCTATTGCTGGTCACCGGATAGACGCCATCCGCGAAAAGGCACTGCGCTTCTTCAAGGCCGATCCCGAAGAGTGGGATTTGGTCTTTGTCGCCAACGCTACTGCCGCCATCAAGCTTACGATTGAATGTATCAAAGACCATGCCGCTTCGACACATAAGCAACTCTGGTATGGCTACCACCGTGATGCTCACACAAGTCTCGTCGGCATTCGCGAGCTCACACCTACGAGTCGTTGCTTTGGCAGCGATGAAGAGGTAGAGAAGTGGATTGAGTGCGGTGGTGCTGGTGGCCCATTGCCTCGCCAATTGGGTCTTTTTGCCTACCCCGGCCAGTCAAACATGACCGGACGTCGTCTCCCCCTCAGCTGGCCCGGCATGATCAGAGAAAAGATTCTTCGAGCCAACACCTACACACTACTTGACGCTGCGGCTCTCGCCAGCACAGCACAATTGGACCTCAGCAACACAAGCGAAAGTCCCGACTTCGTGGCCCTCAGCTTCTACAAGATCTTCGGCTTCCCTAACATTGGAGCCTTGCTTGTGCAGAAGTCTTCAGCCCATGTCCTCGCAAATCGCAAGTACTTTGGCGGTGGCACAGTCGATATGGTAGTGACTCTCAATGATACCTGGCACGCTCGCAAGACTGCCACGGTTCACGATGCACTGGAAGATGGCACTCTACCTTTCCACTCAATTTTCGCCCTCGACCACGCCATGGACGTTCACGAACGCCTGTATGGCCCTGAACCCATGAAATTCATTTCCCGCCATACAGCCCAACTCTCCAAAATCCTGCACGACAACTTACACAATCTCCGCCATCGCAATGGCAAATCCGTCATTCGCATCTACAAAGAACCCAGCACTGTCTACGGTGACAGCAAAACCCAAGGCGCCACCGTCGCGTTCAACGTCCTCACATCTTCCGGCTCCCTCATTGGCTACACCGAAGTCGAAAAAGCCGCGAACGATGTGGGTATTTACATCCGCAGCGGCTCCCTCTGCAACCCAGGCGGTATGGCAACCTATCTCTCCTGGACACCTTCAGAAATGCGCGAAGCCTTTTCCTCTGGCCATCGCTGCAGCAAACCTACTGAAATCTACCACGGCAAAGCTACAGGTGTTGTCAGAGTATCGCTCGGCGGCATGAGTACTGCTTCTGATATCAGGGCTCTCATGTGTTTCTTGAGGGAGAAGTATGTGGATGTTACTCCACCGTCACCCGCGAGGAATATTTCCAAGCAACCGCTTTCTGCGCAGCGGGCTTCTTTCATCAAGATCCAGATTCCTGAAGAGAGCACTGCTGTGGCTGCTACGACGAAAGCAGTTGCTGCAAGGGCACCTATGATTGCTCCTCCCTCGAGACCTCCTCCTGCTATTCGAAACCGTCTGCGCAAATCATTCGATTTCAGCACCGGCTCCCCTGGCAGTTCTGTGACTTCCATCTCCAGTGCCGGTCTTCCTCGCTCTCAATCTTCCAATCTCATCGGCTTGAAGTCCAAGCCTGCTCTCAGTAGACGTACTTCCCTGCTCGGTCACTCGATAAAGCCAACTGCACCGGGCCGATGGGATAACTTTTGGAGAGAGGAGACGAATGCACTTGTCGCCGCTGGAGCTGTAGAAGTCGAGGTTCCTGACATCAAGAAGAAGGAAAAAGAACCGCAGAAAGAACAGCATAAGGAAAAGGAAAGAGGAGGATTCAGAAAGGTAGCAAGGGCATTGACGATGTCGAGACGGTGATTTTGATGATTGTTGAGATGCACTTTTTCTTTTTGTGTTTTTAATGTTCACATTTCCTATCCTGTTTATGAAGGGGTTGGTGGGCAAGTGGATGTGGATGGATGGTCTGGGTATGAAACAGAACAGGACGAATGGTTTGGGTTTCCTTTTGGTTGGTTGTTTTGATCTTGCTCCTTTTACACTCTCTATATTCTTATGTTTTTTTTTTCTTTAGCTATTTGTTTTATGCAGCGGAATTGTCTATTATATACCAAGATTGTTTTCTTTTATATCCGTACACAGCGATGACTTGTCATTCAGGAGACTCTTTTGACTACGAGGATACCTGAACATCAAAATTCAACATCATCCATCTTTTCTTCTGCCTTTAATCTCGTGACTCCATCTCTCTCCCTTCCTCCACGTTTCTGCCAATTGTACGTGCCTCCCTCCCGACTATTTGTCACTGACGTTGGATGCCCAATCTATCCCAATCTATCTGCTCCCAATCTATTCCACTCCCAACCTTTCCAAATCACCCGCCCTTCCAAACCAGGTAGCCGGGCTTCTCATACCAACACCACCCTCCTCCATTCCAAATCCCTCAGCCTTGTAGAGATAAAACCACGCACTGCAGCTTTGCATGAACCACTATGTCACAGGGGGGGCATGATACGATATCAAGCCCTATGGAAACAGATGATCCAGGGGGTGGAAACGCACGAGCTGAGCAAAAAAAGCCTTACATATACCAACACGTATGTGATAGATGAAGTCCAAAAAAAAAAACGTCTATACATAAGTGTCAAGCACCGAGCACATTCTACTTTCAATGTACCAACCTTTTAGCAAAAAAGTAAGATATATTATCTCTTTACGGGCCCATTGGGATCGGACCCATTGGGAATTAGGGAATTAGTCAAAAGACAAAAGACGGCCTTACGGTCAGATAACATTGCATTGCATTGCATGCCATTTGATAAGGTCGAAAAGGAACAAACGCGTCCGAGAGAGAGAGGTGTCAGCTGGGAAGGGAAAGAAAAGAGCTAATAGGCGATCATTGAGTTACTAGTTCGACGCCGTCGAGGAACATGCATATACGACGGCTTGGGCATCAACCCTACTCCTTCGGCCGTAGAGGAGATCGATCCCAAGACGCTTGATACATGCAGGACAGGAATAGGAACAATGTATACAGGTAAGAACAGCGAGAGTGATAAGGAAGGTATGATAGTAGAAGTAGCTATATAGGTGGATAGTCTACACCGACCACCCCTTTTGTCATGAAGAAAAGAAAAGGCATGGTGGAATATGTAGGCACGCAATGAGACTCGCATACATCACGGATACAAAGACATTGCAAGTCAATTTTAACGCGTCGAATCAATCTTGGAACAGTGATGAGGGCCTGGTACTCCCAAGGAAGGGGAGACAAGCGTGACAATAGAAGTTCCTGAACATAGTTTTTGTGTTCGTCACATTTGCAAGCAACTGACAACTGAGTAACAAGGGAAGGGGAACCGAGAGGGTATACGTGATTTGTATTGTAAAGAGGATGGATGTGATCTTGACGAAATGTCTCCGACTGATATAAAGTCCGACATCCCAGGTGGAATTAATCGAGGAGAGGGACTGAATAAAGCGGAATGTTGGGTGTAGGACCAACTATAGACGCCGCATCGTGGAGGAGTGTAGATGGCGGCGTATATGCTCGTGGTCCAAGTGTTGGGGTGATCATAGTCTCGTGGTTGTATTCATACTGGTTCTTTTGCAAAGGGCGTGAAGGATCTTCGGAAGAGGCGATGATTGTATTCGTTGGAAGCAATGCTGGTGAGATGACTCTGTTGAGAGAGCATTAAACGCCACAAACGCCTTGCTGGTATGCTTGGAAGGAAGACAGAGGAGATTCGTTGCAGATGCGTCAGGTTTCATCAGACTGGGAGGATGTGTTAGCATGGCAGACAATGCTGAAGAGAAGGCGAGGTGGATTACCATTCAGGTAGTCGGCCGCCATGAGCAATTCAAGACAGAGCTCAGGCGGAATGTCCAGGTCAGGGACACCAGTCGAGTCGCGATTCTTTTCATTGTAGTAAAAGTATTCGCACACCTTCTCGAGAACCATGCCATTGATGTTTTCAAACGTGCATCTGTGCGTCTTTGACTCTGCGAAGCCATCTAGAGAGAACAGTCAGCTTGTGAAAGGTTGGAGTGCGGCCGGAGAAGGAAAACGCACTGATGGGGTCAAGCATCCTCTTGATGGCGCCAGACAGACAGGCCGAAGTTCTCTGCACCAAGAACTCGAAGCCGTCGTTGCTGACCAGCGTGACGTAGTCGGGCGCTGAAGTCTGCTCTGTGTCTGCCATTGTCGATGTTGTGATGCGAGGATGCGCTTGTTTGTTGAGAGAGAGAAGAAAGGCTGACCTGGAGCTGTGGGCGAAAACACGTCGACTGCCAAGACATGCACTTGATCCAAGCTTCATTGTCCATTGACTTCCAACTTTGCCCATCTTGACTTCTTTATCAAACACAATTGAATTCATCAGAAAAGTGAGGAAACTTCAATTCATGTAGACAAAACACCAGGCTAAGTGATTCCGTAGCTTTCATACCTGTTCAAAAAAGAAGATATCAATTTTCACCAATTTGAACCGCATCTCTGTTTCCAGACCATCACACTCCCCAAAATGTCCCACCGTCTCTTTTCAATACCAGGCATATCCAGGATACAAGGAAGTTCATCTTCCCTCCGAAAAACATCATCACTCAACTCAATCCAACCCTTCACTCAAACACGCACCCTCAAAATCTACGCCTCTTCCAAACACGCCCTCCGCAGGTCAACCTGCCTAATAACCGGCGCCTCCCGCGGCATAGGTCGCGCCATCGCCATCGCCTTCGCCAGAGAAGGCGCCCGCTGCCTCCTGATCGGCCGCGACGAAGCCGCTCTAAAAGAAACCCACGACCTCTGCACCTCAGCCCGCGGCAGCATCGGCCGCCCCCACAGCATCATAACCGGCGATATCACCACCCCAGACTTCTGGAGCACATTGGACAAACACACAGCATGGAATGCCGAGAACGGGAAACTAGACGTCCTGGTGAACGCGGCGGGGATAACGCATTCGTCCCTTTTGCTCCGCACGACTCAAACCCGTGTGGATGAAATCTTGGCTACGAATTTGTCTGCTGCGATTCAAGCTTCTCGTTTCGCGGCGAAGAAAATGTTGAAGAATGCTCCTCATACACCTGTCTCAGAGGCACGACGTGGACATATTCTGAACATTTCCTCTTTGTTAGCTACCCATGGAGGCGCGGGCAGTGTAGCTTACGCAGCATCCAAAGCAGGCATTCTCGGCTTGACGAGAAGTTTAGCGGCGGAATTGGGGCCTAGAGGGATAAGGGTAAATGCCATATGTCCTGGATACATAGAGACTGATATGACGAGAGCCATGTCCGAGGCGGCAAGGGAGGCTGCGGTGGCGAAGATTCCGGCTGCGAGGTTTGGTACCGTGGATGAGATTGCTGATGCGGCTGTTTTTTTGTCTGGGAATCAGTATGCCAACAATACTGTGTTGAACCTCGATGGTGGGTTGAGTGCTGTATAGACAGGACGTTTGGACATACGCACTTCCCTCCTTTCCATGGTCTTGGTTTCGTCTTCCAGCAGCAAGTTCTGGTCGAAACTCTGATGGGCCTAGCAGTGAAAGTGATACGTGTTCTGCACTGGTGAACTGCACATAGACGAGAAGGGTTGGTTCTTAGGATTTCATTGTCATCATGTCTTGTGCGTCTGACCACACTGCCATAACATCTATAGAACGCCATGTATTGATGCAACCTTGCCAACTCCGAGCCTTTTTAAGGACAGTCCGCTCGCTTCATGCAATCGCAATCATGTATATCATAAGACAAGTCGTTAGAAACCATAACCGTACCCGCCAAGGTCACGATCATTTCGCTTCTGATTCAGCTATTCAAAAGTCAGCAATGATGTGATGGATCAAGAGATCAGATTGAAGAGGTAGATGTGCTCGCGGACATGAGACGCAAGAGAAGGTGTGATACTCACGGACCCAGCTCTGCTTGAGAGTCCTGATCACTCCAAACGAAGAAGGGAGAAAGACAACAAATATGTCTTCAGAGACTTCCTGATCACGGCTTGACACCATAACGCAAGACATCCCTTTCCATACTCCTCGTCTTCCGAAGCAATCTGCGAAGACGAAAAGGTTTCACGAAACCACAGAGATTTATACCTTTGCTTGAATGCTGCTTGCTTTTTGGTAGGCCTTCTCCTCTTCGGCCTTTTGCTTTGACTCGGTACGGTGCAAGTTGGACTGCTCTTCTCTGCTGAGCGGCTGGTCGTTTCCCGAACGTCGTGCGCGGCTTTGTTCGGTCTCGACGAGTATGACTCGACCGCTTCTAGGGTTGTTGCCAAAGTTGTATGAACGATACTCGGTGTTGTACCAGCCAGTACCTGGAACTCTGTGAGAATGTGGATGATGATGTTGCATGTGCTCGCGGAATGCTAATGAGGAAGAGGAAGAGGTTTGCGTATCGCGACTGAATTGGTGGTGGTGGTGATGATGATGATGGTGATGTGATGAGTAAGCATCAGATCCAGATCCACTTTCAGATTGGGATCGGATGTGACGCAGACTGGTGATAGAATCGGGGGGAGGGGGAGGGGCATCAGATCGCCGACGGTGACGATGACTATGGAGGGGAGGATTACCGGCTGAAGGAGTACCATCCATTTTGTGCGTATCCATCCAATCTTCGGTGAAGTAGTGGAGGAAACCACCGTGAGTAACAACGACAATCTCCTTCTCAGGACGGTTGTACAACCACTCTCTGGCGATTCTTGCTCGGTCGTCGACGGCTGAAGCAGTTGCACCCCACTTGCCGGTCTTGTTGTTCCAAGCCTTGGCTTGAGGTGTGTACATGTAGCTCAAGTCGACTGGCTGACCCTTGAACTCGGACTCGAGCACCCTAACATCGCTTCCTGTGTCACAAGGCAGGTCGGATGTCTCTTGGAGCTCCGGTAGAGCGTACACTTTCAAGTGCTTGTTCTTGATGGCCGGTGTGAATGAGTGGAGAGCTGTATACACGGTACGCTTTAGAGGAGATGCTACGACGCCGTCGACACGGTCCATGAAGGGAAAGTTGGCTTGAAGAGCTTTGCATTGTTCCTCGCCGAGTTGTGTGAGCATTGGGTCATGAATGGCATGATTTGCGACGCTGGTGTTGTGGAAGCCTTGAGCATGGCGCACGCAATGAATTGTGACCGGAGGCATTGTGATACTCGAGTGAAGATGATCCGAGGTGGTTGGTCGAATACGAAAGCAATACAGGGATGACGATAGGATGGAGTATAGGGACGATGAATTGATGGATGGTCGCGAGTGTAAAGACAAGAGAGAGAGTAGCTACAAAGAAAACAGATATCTTCTCGGTCCCGATCTACACGAAAACATCGGCATTGTTTGTCTTGGTACAGGCATGACCGGAAAGAGCGACTCGAAGCAGTCGAATAGGAATCAGACGCTTGTCATCGTTAATTTGTGCTTTGTGCTCTGAATGCAGGAACCTCCAACGTCACCTGGACCCTGCATTCCTGTCGATCATGATTGACACTGCGGCTCAACTCCTTCTGACCGCACTTCTGAACAATTTACTCTCTTCATTTTTGCCAGCACTCTATACAGACCGTCCCTCTTCGATCCCTTCAGTACATCTGAGCATTTTATTAATTCATGATTGATGGTTTTATTGATTCTCTGTCTTTCCAGAGTTCGCACAGCCCCCTCGATATATCGTATTCGCATCCCTGTGGTTACTCCATGGGGAAGCTCGGTATATGTGGAGGTGTAACAACACCGAACCAGCCGAATAACTTCATAAACTGCCCATAATGCATAGCTGATTGACCTTATAGCCTGCCCATCCTTGACTCCTGTTTCCCTAACGCCATCGCTAATCAATATAGCACCAGCTCAAGCCCCTGCCGTCGGTCAAAAAAAAGCATCCTAATGATTCTTTTGTCTTGCCAGCCATAGGCCAACAGCTTCGCGAGCCAGATCGGTACCCCACGCGCCGTCCTTTCCACCTCTGCGGAACTCTTCACCAGCATAACCTTCATCACCGGCACCTCTTCCAGCTTCGGCGAGAATGATTTCGAGGTCGCGTTGCTGACTTGAGGTCCAGCGTTTGACGAATGTGGCAGGGTCGCGAGAGAGGGAGAGGAGGAACCTGCGCTTCGAGTTGAGGTGACGTGCCTTTTCGAGGAGAAGTGCCGTATCATCGTTGATTTGGGTGACCTTCTTAAGGTTGGCCATGTGCCTAGGCGATGAGATGATGGCCTGCATCAAGCGTTTGGTGGTGCTGGGGACCTTCACACGCACATCCCATATCATGTACTTGGATGGCGGTGTGGATGCGTCTTCAGGAGCAATGTAGTCCTTGTCGACACGGATAGTGTAAGGGAGCTTGATGGGCTCGAGAGGAGATAGATGTGGAGAAACGAGCTCGGGAAGGTTGGGGAAGTAGGCGAATTCGTTGTGGAACAGCTGCTTGAGGTAGTCGTCGCAGTTGATGCGACGCTCGTCATCATGGTCGATCAGCTTGAACAAGCGGGCGTAATCCCAGATGCCCTGGACGACTTCGGCGCGTGTAGCAGTGTCCATGTCGAGCATCCAGGCAAGAGGTGGGCTCAGCTTGAAGCGTTCTGGCAGCTCGTCGAGGTAGAGGTTGATGGTGACTTGGAGCTCCTCATCGCTCCTGCGACCAAAGGCAATGCAGTCAATATCGGCTTCACCCTCCTTTTTCACCCACTCGATCTTGTTGAAGGCATCTGATTGTAGGGCAGCAGGACGGTTGAAGTCGACGGTGACGCGCTTGAAGAAATGCGACATCTTGATGGGGGCCATAGGTGGTAGACTGGCCTTGAGCTCCGAGTCCTCGTCGGCGTCATCTGAGCCTTCGAGCAGCTTGCCCTCAATCTTGACACGGTAGCGAGCTTGGTTGTCTGCGAAGTCGAAAGTACCGTCCTCGTTGAAACCAGCGTTGCCGTCGTTGGCCATCTGCCAGGGCTGTGCTTCGGCTGTGTTGCTGATGAACAAGCGCAGGACACCCTCTGATGGCATCTGTCCAGACGTGCCTTCCAGGATGTCTAAGCGTTTCTTTGTCATGATAGCATCCAATCTCTTCTCTTGGTCGCGTAGCTTGCGGTATAGAATGGCGGCATCGGTGATGACTGCTTCGGCGAGGTCGTCGTCAATGTCGAGGTCTGTCGGCTTGCGAGCCTGTCTTCGCTGAGCTTCGCGTCGGCGCATTTCTTCCTGTTGTTGCTGTGCTTGGGCGGCTTGTGTGGCTGCTGGCGCATGGGCTTGATGGTTCGCTGCGTACATGGGACCTGTTGCGAATTAGTGAATGCCGGATTCGCAGCAGGGATTTGAGTCAAGATACCAGGTCCCGTAGGTCGGCGCATCTGCCCAGGAGCTGCAAATCCTCGTGATGATGGCTGCATTATGTCTATAATTCGATGCGACAATAACTGAAAGTCGGACGCGCAATTAACCCTCCTTCAAGACGCGACTCGGGATGCTTCTGAGAGACTCCAAACCATCGGCCTTTCCAACGCCGACAACTTGAACCGAGGTTCCTCCGCGGATGGGGAAGGTCCTACCTGTGCTACTGTCACCTGTGAACCCTCTGACGTCTATGATTGTGCCTTCTTCCACTTTCCTCCATAACTTTCACCAAGTAACAACCATGGCCACTCGATCTCTGGCTTCCTCGGGCATTCATGTCGATTCCGAATTGAAAATGGTTGATGATACAGATACGTCCGCTTCCGCTAGTCTACAGCCCTTTGGACGCATCCACGACATCCTTAACGTATCTCTACCCTGTACTGAACCTGGTTCTCGTTGGGACCTCAATCTTTCTTTCTCCGGAGCTGTTGACAAAGTAAACCCACACGATCCTGCTCTCCTCGATGTTCTAAAGGATGACACTTCATCTCCACACATAGACGGGTCTGGAGCTCTTCTGGTCCCTGCTCTCTGCCACCCGCACATCCATCTCGATAAAGCATATCTCCTTTCTCATCCCAAGTATGCTCATTTGCAAATTGAGGAAGGCTCATTCAAAGAAGCTATGGAATTGACCTCTAAAGCAAAGTCCGACTTTGAGCACGATGACCTGCTCGAACGTGGCTTACGAGTTATTGATGAAAGTGTGCAAGCAGGAGTGACATCTATGCGAGCATTCGTCGAAGTCGACCAGATCGTGGGACTGAAATGCATAGAGGCGGGCAAGGCTCTAAAGCACAAGGCCCAAAACCGCTGCCATGTCCAGTTGTGTGTGTTTGCTCAGCTTCCTTTGTTCTCCGGTGACGATGACGGTGAAGGAATCAGAAGCCTCGTATCGGGAGCTCTTGATCCGTCATACTCTGTCGATGTTCTTGGAAGTACCCCGTACGTTGAAGATGACCGCGAGAAGATGAAACAGAATGTGGAATGGACAATTGATCTCGCTCTTGAGAAGAATCTGCATTTGGACTTCCATCTCGACTACAATCTTGATACTGAGATTGAGCCATTGGTGTGGCATGTGATTGACACTCTCAAAGCCAAGGACTGGACAAAGCGTACCGACAAGACAATTGTTCTAGGCCACTGTACTCGTCTATCACTCTTCAAAGACGATGAATGGAAGCGCTTGAAGGGCGAGATCGGCGACCTGCCCATCAGCTTTGTTGGATTGCCCACCTCTGATCTGTTCATGATGCGAACAGAGAGTGGCGCTCGAAGAACTTTGCCTGTGCCTTGTCTGATCAAGGACTATGGACTCAATGCGGCAATTTCGATCAACAACATTGGTAATGCTTTTACACCTCAAGGCAGCTGTGATCCACTCTACATAGCAAGCTTAGGCGTAGGTGTATATCAAGCTGGCACCAAAAGAGATGCCGAGATCTTGTATGAGTGTGTATCGACAAGAGCCAGGGCTGCTATTGGACTTGCTGGTAATACCAAAGAAGAGTTTTCAAAACTTTCAATCAACACTGGACAACCATTGGACATGCTGCTCTTCAACAAAGATGAACCAGAATGGAGAACCAGACGTACCGTGCCGGAAGCAGTGTATCTCTACGATAGAGCTGGCAGGAGGACAGTAATCAAAGACGGTCTTTTGGTTGAATGAAGAGCTCTCAGCCCTCATACACACCTCTCCAACTACCCATCAAAATGATAATGTCATGCACCTCCACTGAAACCAGCAGCTTGCTGTGCTTTCTCTGGACATTCGTATCAAAGTCAAAACAATCTTGCCTCTTGATGGTCCCATGCCTGAAGGTGTTGTGAAACGGGAGAAGTGTCTGAATTTTGCAAAACTTTGTACCTTGCCACATTCTCTTCTCAGTAGTCATCAGACTCAAGTCCATCTCTCGACAGGACTCACAGTGTGTATGATGAGAGTATGCATGCAATCGAGACCTACACCACTTCATGGAACTGGACGTATACTTGGCATCGATTCAGCTTGGAAGTGTTCGTCATATCCACTGACGATTTTCCATCAACGGAGATGCGGCAGCAAGTACTTTGTAAGCTCAGTCTATGTCGTGGAGATAGCAAGCTGTCCATATTGCGGCCTTGATGCAAGGCTCCCTAAAACACATTTTACAGGCCAACAACTTCCAGACAGTCTCATGAAGTTGCTTGTCCCAGGTAGCACACTGTTCCTTAACGGAAGTACAACAGTATATGCTTCTGCGTGTCGAAGAACAAATCTGGAGAGGCCTAATGCTTCATGGACATGCAATTTGAGGATGTGGCCGCCGGTCTCCAAAGGAGCAGAAGACACTGGACCATTTTCGCTATGCGTAGCTCCTGCATCAGGCAGTCAGCATACTCGTACGTGTGCTATACTCCAAATTTCACGGAAGCCACTGGCTCGGGTATGGAGAGTGTTGGAGTTTCCCATCGCTTTGCTCACTTCACCTTGTCGTCGCCGAGAGATGAACGTGAGCAGGGGCCGCGAAGGTATTGCAACACCTCCCTCCACCCCTACTTAAGCTGGCTCTTCCGCCATGAGCACCCATCTCATCCATACAACACTCTACGTCCACAATGTCTGCTGCACCCACCCACTTCGCAGTCCCTACAAGCTCAGCTGCCCCTGCTATATCCGCCGCACCCACCGCCATCGAAAGACCTACTATGAATTCCTCAACCTGGAACAGTGTCGCCATCGACTTCCGTCCTAGCGACCCCGTCGGCAAAGGCAAAGGCATTATCCGCCATGATGTAAGTTCACATTCTCCCGCTTGCGTTACGATGTTTCGTTCGTCTCTCGAATACTGACATGTCGAAGAAGCAAAGCTATGGATTCAAAGGCAAGCAGCCTGCGCAAGACTCACCCACCACCCAAAACAACACTACCGCCTCCGACCCGAACGGCCACAATGATCCTGTCGCTGTCGTGTCTGACCAGCCTCTGAGTGAAGAAGCACAGGCAAAGCTTATCTTCCAACAATTGATGGCTGGAGGCGAAAAGCAAAAGGCCATCACTGGCAAGCACAGGACCCTCGCTGATGAGGATCCCGAGGCCTCCAAGAAGATGCACGAGGAGTATGCTCATTGGAACGCTCGTCGTGGTGTTTGAGCACCGTGCCACCGCAGTTCAAGATATCGCAGGATGATTCAAGCCGACATGAAGGAATAATCACAACATTCGCGATCAAGAAGTGAAAAAAGAGAGAGGGGTCCGCCATACATGTAGAATTAGTACACCATTCATCAACTTCACTCTTTGAATACTCTCACTGGTTCAAGCGGGTCTTGTTATGCTTATCTTGTGTCCACTGTCTGGTAGGGTTGCTTGGCTAGCTAGCTATCAGAACGCGCAAGCACATCGAGAGCTCGGAGAGTGCATGTCGAGAGCTTGACATGTTTGACCTTTCACTGGACACTCTTCGATCTCTCGAGAGCTTCTTCCGTTTCCAGAGTTATGTCGTCGCCGCATCCGGCGCTGGGAGTACTCGGTATGCGCAGTACCATATCCAAAGCCACGGAAATGCTTCGTCTACAGCTTGTCATTCTCCATCATTCTCCATCTCTTCGACCTCTCCTGTCCCCCGACGGATCAAAAACAACGCAATCGCTGAAACCGTACCAAGGACACCCAAACATAAGTATGGCAAGCCCTGCCAATCTCCACCCCATCTCATCCCGAGCACAAAAGTCGACGCCAGCAAAGGACTAGCCAAGATCGCTCCTGCCGTATTAAGTAGATTAAGAAACGTATACATGGAAGCCACATGTCTGGAATCGACAAAATGAGCAGCGATGGAGCGACAGATTGTTGTGGAGGAAGAGCCGATGGTAACGAGTAACAGACCACTAAGCACGCAGCCTAGTGTGGGACCAGCAGTGAGAAAGAGTCCGATGGCTAGAATAATGCCCATGGTGCGAGCGAGGAGTAGATCTTTACGCAATGGAGGGAATAGCATGCGGTGTTGGAGGAAGGATGATATGCGAGGGAGAATGAGGAGGTAGATCAAGATGCCGACTAGAGCTCTGGCGGACATGAAGTAGCCGAAGCGAGAGAGTGGCCAGGAAAAGCGTTTACTGACGTATCGCATGGCGAAGCCGCTGTTTTTGAGTATCAATTGCTCTCCGACGAATGATACGAAGATCAGACATAAAGAGCGTGATTTGAACATTGCCAGTATTTGGTTGAGGTGATGCAAGAGGCCATAGGGTTTCGGCTGTGCATCAATTGGACCTTGCCGTGGGCTGGAGGTTATACGTGTGCGAGCGTGATAGGTTTCTGGGATCGAGAGCGTCAATAGCATCGCAAAAGCCATGGCGGAGATGCCGATGGTGAAGGGTAACCAGGGTGAAACCGCCATGAGACTTGCCGCCAGGGTAGGCGCGATTAGATCTGCTATCATCCCACACACTGAAACGTAGAAGAAAGTGTTTGTCCTGCAGTTAATCAGCATTCGAGAACGGTATAGAAGCACAAGAAGTTCATCACCTTTCAGCTTCAACCTGGACATCGGTAATGATCGTATATATCATTGTCATTGGAATACCGGGACCGCCTCCTATGGCTTGAAAAGCTGTTGAGAACCAAATGGTCCAGATGGGAAAGATGTTGCGTTGCCATACAACGAGACCTGCCCAGCAACCGGCCAGCCATATACCGAGAAATGATAGTGCGAGGACCTTCGTACGGCCAATTCTGTTCATCATATCGTCAGAACAGGCAGTCGAAGCAGAGTAGGTTATCAGAAGAACTACCTGTCAGCGAATAAACCATACGGCAAAGCAAAAGTAAAACCTGCAGGAATATCAATCAGTTTCGCACGACGTAAGATGGTGTCCGAGCATACCAGCAATGGCATCGAGCATCTCTTGGATTGCTAGAACATAAGCCAATCTGGACTGTACAGCATCGACTCTACAATGCGCTTCATCCACATCAGAAGTAATGAACAATCCTCCTTCGACTGGCCTAGAAGCATAGTGTTCCTGGCATATTGCATCTTCGATAAGTCGGACGAATGGCAGACCGATCAACCCACCAGCGACACTTGTGATGACTATGACCAGTGCGACGAGGATAATAACTGATCTCGTTCGGTAGCTGCGAGCATTCGGGTTGAGTAGAGGCTCATCTTCTCTGGCAGACATCGGTCGTGTAGTCATGACGAGACATGGAAATATACTTTTCGCGAAAGCGATGAAGGGAGCCTTTCAGTGTAGCTTAAGTCCCTATGGAGAACATTCGGAAGTTTAAAGATACGCATTTGTCGTGTGTATCACTGCAGAATATATGAGCTGTCCCGAGAGAGTGGTGCATGGCTGCGAAGAAAAGCTTGCGGCACGCGCCAACGCTTGACCTAAAGACAAGCAATGAAACCAGTGCTTGATTCTGCTACCAATGATACATCTTGGCCTTATCTTTCCTGAGTGTGAAAGCCGATTAAGGCAGGTCCCGTTCATGATAGCGACTGCCAAAGTGGTGAGAAGGAAGGAAAAAGGGTCCAATTGATTGGCATGAGCCCCGCGCGTCACGCGAAGCCAATCGGATCAAACAGCCTCCCTAACCCGCACCTCGTTGATAACATCGACGACCATGATTGTTCGCAAGTTAAAAGGCATAGGAGCTTAGGATGTAGGAGCAAGCTTTACGGAGTCTACCCGAAGGACTGGGTGGCTACTAGGCTGCCAATTCTGAGACTTGTCCATGCTTCGGCCATGTCGCTGTATTTCAAGCAAGCGCCAGCCGCGGTGAACAAACCTTTACGTGACTTCCACTTACAGTCAGCCGAGACTTGTCCATGGACGTCTTTGCATACAAGGATGGTCGGCGTCAATCTGATTTCTCGATTCAATTCGAGAACATATTTTTCGTCATCGTACCCTCTTGTCTGTTCCTCCTTTTTGGTCCATGGCGAATCTTCTGGCTCGCAAGGCAAAGACCATCGGCTACATCAGAAACCTTGCTTCGCTGGAAATCTGTTGTTATCACTCTTTGGATTACAGTGTAATAGAGTACTGACGCCAACAGGTCATAAACGTTGCATATTGTGCGATTGGGCTCAGTTTGCTTGTAATTTATCTGAAGCAGGACAAAAATGGTATCTCAATCACCGCCAACACATTACTCGTCCTGGATGCAGTCGCAATATGTATACTCTCATGGTACGAACACTGGAGATCGTCAAAGCCGTCCTCAATTCTTGGAGTTTATCTCTTGTTCACTGCCATGACCGACATCGTTCGAATACGGACTCTCTGGCTTCTCGATGACACTGCTCTGGGTAGCTTACTCACAGCGTCTCTAGCGATCAAACTGGTGATGATAGTCCTCGAAGAAACAGCCAAGACATCAACGCACCGCGAGAAGTCTCATCAAGTAATGGATCAGGTATCTGGCATCTATGGCAAATCTCTTTTCTGGTGGGTGAATGGTGTTTTGAGAAAAGGATACCACAAAACCTTTGTGCTGCCGGATCTGTCTTCGCTGGACAGAACAATGATGGCGGAAGATCTTGTTGCACGATTCCAAGTGTACTGGACCACGTGTGAGTCTAGATGACTGCCAGAGCGCGCATAGGAACTATATCTGACCCTGAATCATAGTCGGGAATAGACCAGGAAGACTCATTCTCGTCTCACTGGGCCTCATCAAGTGGCATCTGCCATCTACGATTGCCGCACGCGTACTGGTTGTAGGATTTAACATTTGCCAACCTCTTTTGATGGAGGCTCTTCTCAACTTCTTGCAAAACGAGAACGAGGGAACGAACGTTGGATATGGTCTTCTTGTCGCTTTTGCTCTTGTGTACCTCGGAATGGCGGTATTGTCGACCTTGTCTCCCGAAACCGAACACTGTTTGCTAATCGATGCAGGTGTTCAACGGCATCTATTATCGCAAGGTCTACCAAAGCGCCGCCACTATCCGTGGCGGTCTCATCGCCAATATCTACAGGTCAACTTTGTATAGGCGTGCTACTATAGAAGATGACTCGAAAGCTCTCACATTGATCAGCGCTGACGTCGATAGAGTGTCCAATAGTATGAGGTTCATGCACGAGTTCTGGGCAGAGCCGCTGCAAGTAGCAATCGCAACCTGGCTTTTGCAGAGACGGGTGGGAGTATCATTTGTCGTACCTATCATTATCACTCTACGTCAGTGCGGTCAGAACAGGGATGCTGTATAAGTCTTTCGCTGATGACTTAACAGTAACAACATTGGGGGTCTCGTTCGCCTCACGGTGGACCCGAGTATACCAAGAGAAGTGGATGTCTGCTATTCAGAGTCGAGTCGGTCAGTAATCGTATCTTGTCCAAAGCTTCTAGCTGACAGGTAGCATTAGGAGCTTCGTCTGCAGTGCTCTCTTCCATGGAAGCCTTGAAGATGACAGGATTTACCCAAAGCTCATCTATCATCATCAAACAACTCCGTGAGACTGAGGTCAAAGCGGGAAAATCCTTTCGTTGGCTTGAAGCTCTGACGGCGACTTCAGGTATGTATTCGAAGTCCACGGCAAGATGGTTACTGTATCTGACGAAGCCAGCCTATCTTCCTGCTTTGCTTTCTCCACCAATCACATTTGCTATCTTTGTTGCAGTCTCGTCGGCTGAATATGATGTCTCGAGGATACTGACATCACTATCGCTTCTGCAGCTCATTACGCAGCCTCTGTCTTCCTTGTTCCAGGTAGTCGTGCCTTTTGTGGGTGCTTTTGCTTGCCTAACACGGATTGGATCATACCTGGAAGCCGGTGACCCCGAGTCTGAAGGTTTGTCTTCAGAAGGCGCCAGCGTGCGGCATGACACGGTCATGCATAACGATGTTGACAACGGAGTGGAGCTGACTGAACCGTGGACGAGGCTTTTGCCTGTGCGTGGACAGCGAAGTGCAAAGCCATCCATCATCATTAAAGATGCGGACATTGGCTGGAACACCTCTACAGCCGTTCTCCACAACCTGAACGCGACTTTCTCAACCAGCTCTTTCAACTTCATACTCGGACCAGTAGCAAGTGGCAAGTCTACTCTGATCAGAGCTATCTTGGGAGAAGCCAAGGTTATACGTGGATCAGTCGTTTCACCCTGGTCAGCGTTTGGATATTGTGATCAGAAGCCTTGGCTTCAGAGTGCTACGATCAGGAAAAACATCATCGGATACTCAACTTACGATCCAAACTGGTATGCAACTGTCTTGCATGTCACATGTTTAGACGAGGACATTAGAGTGATGTCAAAGGGGGATCAAACTCCGGTCGGAGATAGTGGCACAGCCCTCAGCGGTGGGCAGAAGAAACGAGTGGTACGTTCATGCTGTGTGGATACCATGTTCCTTCGCTGACCGACTTTTTCTTCTTCAGGCCCTCGCCCGAGCGATCTATTCGAGATGCAAGGCACTCATCTTAGACGATCCTTTCGCCGGCCTCGACTCGGAAACACAAAGGATAGTTTCTCAGCGCGTTTTCGGCCGTGAAGGGATTCTTGCTAGAAACACGGACATAGTCATCACAACGACTACCTCATGTAAGCTATCATTCTAGCGTATCTACCTCAGCTCTGATCCCAGCAGTGACGCCTATCTCACAATACGACCATGTGGTACTGCTTGGTCAAGATGGCCAAGTGCAAGGTCATGGATGTCTACAGGATCTACAGCCATTGCTTCCAAATGCTCTTGTCCTTGAAGGTATAAACATCAAGCCCGACTCTGCATTGCAACAGGAAGAAGCACCGACGGTGCATGTTCCAGAGACCGTCAAGTTGAACCGTGGTAATGCTACAGATGCAGCTGTCTTCCTGTATTACTTCCGTTCGATCGGAGTGCTTTCTTTGGTGGCGTTTCTGATGCTTACAACGTCGTTCGCCTTCTTTTCTGTGTTCCCGAGTAAGCATCATTCATCGATCTAGAGACTTGAATTCACACTTATCGACCACAGCAATATGGTTGCAATGGTGGGCCGAGGCCGGTAACAACGCTAGCCTGTATCTTGGAGTGTATGCAGGATTGCAAGTTTCGGCGGTGTTTTGTATACTCGCACTTTGCAGGTACGTCAAGAAGAACGGCCTCACAGATCTTCACAAGTTCACTAATTTCATTTTCCAGCTTGACATTGGTCCATATGGTAGCAAAATCTGGTCTACATCTCCACAAGACCATCCTGGCGACAGCAATGAAGTAAGGGAGAGCAGTTTGACTTTCTCATATTCAATCGTGCTAACTATTTACCAAACAGTGCATGTTGGCCCTCCTTTGTTACCACAGGCTCTGCGGATATACTCAACAGGCTCACCCATGACCTTGGAATCATCGATTCCGAGTTACCTGAACTACTGCTGGATCTAGTCTGTGGTAAGTTTGCTCAAGCCTGCATTCGTCATTGCGCTATCGCTGACATGGTGCAAAATAGTTGCGTTCACTCTCGTTGGCCAGGCGATACTCATTGCTAGATCCAACTGGTATATTGCCGCAGCTTATGTGCCACTGATCGGTCTTCTCTGGGCCATACAGAAGATCTATCTGCGCACCTCAAAACAATTGCGACACCTCGAGCTCGAAGCGAAAGCACCTTTGTACCGCCAATTCACCGAGACTCTGGCTGGTCTTTCGACGATCCGAGCATTCGGCTGGGAAGAGAAGAGTATCGCTACTAACAACGATCTTATCGACCAAGCGCAAAGGCCATACTATCTTCTTCTCATGGTGCAGAGATGGTTGAGTTTGGTCCTGGATCTCATCACCGCAGGCATTACGATTTTAGTCGTCGGACTAGCCATTGCACTCAGAGACAGTGATTCGACTGGCTCAGTCGGTGTTGCACTTCTGAACATCATGTCTTTTGCGACATATACCCGTCTAGTGGTTGTTCTCTGGTCAAGCACCGAAACAGCACTAGGCGCCGTCTCCAGAATCATGACATTTGAGGAATCTATACACCTCGAGACAACCCCAGACATTCTTTCGCCAACTACGCCAACTGCTCTCGGAGCCGGTCCGATCATCTTCACCACTGTCTCTGCATCTTACTCTTGCCCCTCTAACCCTCCCGCACCTTCGACCCTCAGCAATATCTCCCTAACCATTCCTCCCGGAGCTAAACTCGGCATCTGCGGTCGCAGCGGTAGTGGAAAATCCTCCCTCGTCAAAACACTCCTCCGTATGCTCGACATTTCCACCGGCAACATTTTTATCTCCGGCACCTCCATCACTTCTATTTCCCCCAACCTTCTACGTCAATCCATCACCACCGTCACCCAAGACCCTTGGTTCCTTCCTGGAAGTGTCGGCTTTAATTTAGACACCACTGCCACTATTCCACATGAGGAAATGATAGAAGCACTGCAGAAGGTGGGATTGTGGCATATCTTCGCACCACAAGGTTTAGAAGTGACGATGAATGAAAAGGTGCTTTCGCAGGGGCAGAAACAATTGTTTTGTTTGGCCAGAGCGTGTGTTCGACCGAAGAAGATTGTCATCTTGGATGAATTCACCAGCGCGTAAGTTTTCCTACATCTCATCACCATCGCCCTCAAGAATCACCTATACTGACTTTTGGATCTTGTAGCGTTGATACAGAAACCGAAAATCTAATGCTCGATGTCGCCAATCAGGCTTTCAAGGAAAGCACTGTTATAGCCGTAGCACATCATTTAGATACGATTAAAGACTACGACATCATCGTTGTAATGGACAAAGGCGAAATCGTCGAGACTGGGCAGCCGGGTGAGTTGTTGGAGAGGCAAAACTCGAGGTTTAGAGACATGGTTGAGGGAGGGCGGTGAATATGGGGAGTAATGTTGTTGATCTCTTATGTTTTTCCGTCCCGCTCGATTCTTTGTTTTGCTATGTGGTTTTCTAGTTACTGTTCAATTGCCGTTTGATCATGTCTGTCATTTATCTTCGCTCGTAACTCATGCATTCTTGAATCTTGATCGGTTACTGTACTCCATCGCCCCGACTGCTCACACTCGCCCCTTCTGTAAAGTCGAACGAGAGGCATGGTGAAACTTCGAAATTCGTAAAGCGATCTACTGGTTGTTTGACTCGGCGTACCGTGGTGGAAATCAATGGCCTACAGTACACATCTGCACCCCTATCATACAACACATGAGAGAAAAAGCAAAGCGACGAGAAAGGCGATAGAACTCGAAAGCAAAAAACGGAATATGTTGTGGAAAAATGGCATTGAAGACTAAAAGAAACTATCGGCTACAGAAGGTCAAAAGAACTACACGCTACATCGCTGTATTCGGAACAAAGAAGATTCCACCATTGGTGAACAGAGGGTAAAAGAAAAAAAGGCTATCTCTAGTCAAGCAGTGATAGAGAGAAGAAGAAGAATGATAATGAAAAAAGAGATAAAACAAACTCCATACCAACGCCAATATGTCCGGTTCGAAATAAATGGGTATCCCATAATAGAGCCCTCCACCAGTCTTCCTTAGTAGCCCGCCGTGTTGTGTAATAGTTATAGTTGTTATGTGTACTCATGTCCAATCTTGATGTGTGTTGTGATCGACCGATATATATGTCGACGTTGGTGTGTGCGTGTGTGTTGTTTTCGTAAAAGTATGTGGACGTGTCCAGGAAGGATATAGTCGTCGAAAAGGAATGGTCGTCGTGTTTCGTCAAAAATCGACCTCATCCCAAAGCTTCGTCGTGTGAAAAGTGTTGCGACTCACGGCGATCATAAAGGCTCGGTGTCATCAAAAGCCTTCAAACCGCCCTCAACCTTTATCCCCTCCTTGACCCAGTCCATCTCTTCAATCTCGCCCAAGCCCTTCCTTCCCATCCTGACCTTTTTGAGAAGTCCCTCAACCACAGCTCTTGCTCCCTCCCATCCCTTGAACTCTTTGCTTCCATCACGCTTGTCATCCCACTCTCCATCTTCATCGCCGAATTTACACCACATCCAGTCTGCGCGTGCTATACGATGGGAAGGACGGGAGCGTTCGGGCTTGCCGGGTGGGCAGTCGAAAGGTAGACGACCTTCCATGAGAGCGTAGAGGAGGACACCAAGAGCCCAGCCATCTGTGCTGCGACCGTCGTAGGGTTGGCCAAGGAGGATTTCGGGAGCGGCATAGTCTTCGCTGCCGCAGCGGGTCGTGAGGAGTGGCGACGCTGGAGGAGCAGAGATGCGGCGGGAGAGTCCGAGATCCGTGAGGCAGATTAGCGGGTAAGGGTGTGTTTGAGGGTTTTCTAACTGTGAGAGAGCATTGTAGGCGGGTACAACTAGGACGTCTGTGAATTGTGTCAGTGATTTGGTAGGGGATAGAAGATATAACAGACTTACTCTCGAGCTTGATGTCGCGGTGGACGATATAGTTGTTGTGCAAATAGCGGACAGCTCCTACCAACTCAGCAAACATGCGTTGCACCATTGCAGGTTGCAGGATATTGCGGTGTTCGCTGGCCAGCTCAAACAAGTCACCACCAGGACAGTAGCTCAAGACCAACAAAGCACGTTCGTCGGTATACTCGAGCGCCTTGAGTTGTACGATCGAGGGATGTGACACACTCTTAAGAATGTCAACCTCTCGCTTCAGCGATATTTCAATGCGTTCCTCATCGGCACCTCCTGCCGGCCCATGTTCGACAATCTTGACTGCGACCAGTTTCCTTGGGTTCAAGTGTTGTTCGTCATAGGGAGTATTCGGCGGTAAACGCTGCGACGTGGCCAGGATGACCTTACTGAATGTGCCTTGGCCTAGAGAACGTACTGAACGCCATTTGCGCTTGCGGTCCTCGTGTGCTGATCTTACGGTGAAGTACTCGACGTTGTCCTCGTCCTCGGCTCCACCTATGCTTTGTATGTCTTCCTCCTCGTTCTCTCCATCCATCATGCCCTTACTCGAGGGTGGTGGTGAAGGCAGAACCTTGGCCGAGTCCACGGATGCTCTCATCATGCCCGTCGCATGCGTATGAGGGTGGTCCTGAGCTCTGCGCTCATCGTCTGAGGAGGCTGAAGGTTGCACATAGCCGCGCTGCTGAGCGAGATAGTGTTCTCTTTGCATCGGCGCCTCGTTCGGCGGCGTAGTTGTGATATGAAGACCAGCCGGTCCAACTGTGACGTTCCTCGGCCGTACGTTGTGCATGGCTTCGGGTACAAAATCGCTAATGCTACGATTGCGGTTATGTTGCTTGCGGAAGACAGAGTCCATGTTTTGTACCGTCTGGGCCTCGACGGCGGCATGCATCAGACTCCCATATCCCTTCTTTTTCTTGTGCGGTGAATCGGGCGGTGGCATGGATGACGACAGCATACTTGTTGTCGGCGGCGAGGAACCGAGTCTCGAGGGAGGTCTTGGGGTGGTGTGATCGAAATGGCCGCTTCGTATCCTCTTCCACGGACCAGGTGAATTGGGGTCGTTGAGCATGATGGGTGAGGGTAGCGGAGTGAGATCAAGCATGGCGGCCAGAGCGGGCGAAGCAAGAGCCGAGTTAGGACTCAAGCTGGCGGTTGACAGATTATGGCGTAGTGCTGGTGTCAGCAAAGGTGAGGCAGCCGGGTGAGACGAGCGAGAGGATTCGGTGTTCTCTTGGTGGTTGGAGGGCTGCTTGCCGTGGGCAATGCCTGGAGGGAGGTCTGTTCGGATCTGGAGGCCGGCGCTGGCGGCGTGGTTGTGACGGAAAGGTAGCGCGTTCGGGTTAGAGGATGATGAGGAGAAGGGAGAAGGAGTGAGATCCGAAGACAGGTCGCGGAGGTGGTGGGTATGAATTGACGGTAGCTGGGTGGTGCTATGGCTGGCAGCCACTCTACCGTGGATGTTATCGGCTTGCATAGCAGAGTGCCAGAGGGTGTTGGCAGCAGCATGCGCCGGCGTCTTTGGCGGCTCCGACATGTTGCTGCGCGAATGCACCTTAATATGCCTCACATGCACCGACGTCGTCTATCGACTGATACACGTACGGGGAAGGAGCGAACGACTGGATAAATGGGAAAGACTGCTCTAGTTCACGTCAGAGGCAACGACGACCTAAAGCCGTTTTCTTTGTCTCCCTGCCCTCCGGCCTTTCGCTTTACAGTCATGGCTTTCATTCTTGGACCCATTCCCCACTGCCAGCCAGGAAACCGTCCGTGCCTGTCCTTCTCGCCGATCAGAGACCGCGCTTGATCCACGCGTGCCACGCTCCATTAACGTGCCCCTCGTGAGCCTCTTTACGACTGACTTTGCCCATCTGTCAAGGTTTGAGATTCCAGGCCTCCTTTCCTCGAGCAATCTGCCTTGCCACTTCTAATCTTACACCATCGGGGGATGTGCTGTCTATCATCTGTCAAGATGCTATTAAAAGATACCACGCTCTTGAAACGACAGAGACACAGAGACACAGAGACAACAGGCAGACCAATAATGATCGACAGGAAATCTAATGGGCAACTTCAATCTTTCTTATTGGATGATAAACCACTAGTCAAGAATCCTCCGACCAGCTGTGAATTGATTTATTTCCTTGCTTTTCGACCAACTACCACCACCTTTTTTTCTACCAACTTTTTCTCTACCAATTCTATCAAAGCAAGGTTTTTCTCTTCTATCATCTCGGAAACAGATGAGTGCCCAAACTCCGTTGTGTTGTGTCGTGTAATTCATGGTTCGTGAAAGTCGTTTCGCGTGAAAGACCAACCTCTTCCCCGCTGCGTTGCGAAGAAGCCAAAACGCCATTTCCGTCGTATGACCGATGTCGCCGTTGTGGAAACCGCTGCCAGCCTCAATAACCACCGAGACATTTATTCGCGTCATTGACATCGGAAAACATGCGAATGGGAATGTTCAAAACAACCTAACAGGTGTCGTCGTGGTAGTCGGTGTAGTCGCCGGCCATGTTGGCGTACTCGCGAGGCTCCTCATTAGGGTGAGCGGTGGACCAGATGTGCTCGGTGAGGGAGGCGAGGCGGTCGTGAAGCTTGCGACTCTTCTTCTTGAGAGAGTCGAACTCTCTGGCCATCTCGTCGTGACACTTGTCGACACGAGCAAGGATGCGCTCAGTGTCAGCCTTGTTCTGCTCATGACCCTTGGTGATGATTGGATAAAGGGCGTCGATGACCTTGTCAGCGATCAATTGGACCTTCTCATCGTCCATGCCGAACTGGACGAAGGCAATGCCGATAGCATCGACAGACTCGCGAATGTTGTCGAGTTGAATTTGGAATTTGCCGTCAGACTTGATGGCGCGATCCATCTTCTTGGTCATGTCGGCCAGGCGCTCGACGTTCTCGGTGTGAAGATCGCTGATACGCTGATTCATACTGCGAAGTGACTTGCCAAAGTCCTTGCGCTCGCGCTCAGCCTTGACGCGAGGAGTCCACAGTGAGTTGAAGGCATTTGAGAGAGGAGTCTTAAGAAATTCGCTCTCGCGGGATCTCTCATCGTCAGCATCCCCATCTACCCCCATGGTGGTGTCGTTGTCCTTGAACGAGCCGACTTCGCTCAAGTTGATGCCCAAACCACCCTGGTCCTTCTCCATATAACGTTCGCGCAGGGAAGGCGAGGAGCTTTCGCCGCTAGTGCGACGAAGTGGGGGAGGAACAGCACTGGGGTGCTCGTAGGTGCCGTTGGCGAAGTTGTAGACCTTGTCAGGTGTGACTTTTGCGGCATAGACAGAGTTGCGGATAGCCGACTGATGCTTCTGGGCGTTGTCCACAGCAAAGTCGTGGGTGAAAACGGGAGTCTCAGCTCCGTTGCGCTTAAACTTGTGATCCTCGGGCTTGTAGACATAGTCGTTGGGTTCCACAGTCTTGATGTACTTGATAGGCTGCTGTATGCGGGGACCGGGCAGCATCTTGTCTGCGTAGCCCATGCCATAGCCGAGCTGTCTCATCTCTTGAGCCTTGAAGGCTGGTGAGTTTTCGAGAGAGTTGGGAGGTACAGGAGTAGTGACCTTGTACTCCTTGTCAGCGTTGTTGAAGGAGTCGTTCTGATAAATTTGTTAGCGACGATGTTCTATCGATCTGGGTAGGAAGAGGGCGATGTATGGGATAACGTGGAACTATCACGGGGAATATGGGGAAGCAAACAGGTAAGACGTAAAAACGTTCTGCAGCAGCGAAGCAATGATAACCAAGCTCATGGGAGAAAAGGTAGGATGCTCATACAAGGAGGATGAAGGGAGATGGAGGAGGAAGAGAGATGGAGGAGGAAGAGAGATGGAGGATGAGGGCAAAAGGTGAGGAAGGCAATCATGAGGAAGAACGAGATGTAGACTTACGCGGAACACGTCGTTATTGCTGTAGATGCTGGGTGAGTAGATGCACGGCTTTGCCTTGCGCTTCTCCTCGATCTCAGGAGGTTGGTAGGTAGTGGCAGGAAGCAGACCACCGGGAAGCAGACCCTCCATGGAGTAGTCGGGGGCGTCGTCCTCCTCAGTAGAACTCTTGTTGGACTCCCAGGTACCGCGGTCGGTAGCCGGACTGTAGATCAAATTGGTAGGAATTGGAGGGGTTTGAAATTCCTCTTCAATTTGGCGGAAGAGCTCCGGCTCCACCTCCATGATACCAGCCTCACCCTTGAAGATGGAATGGGGCTTGTGATGAAGTCTGGCGACACCGGAAGGGACAACCTTGATAGGGCTGCACTCATCGCTCATGCAGACCAAGATAGTCTCGCTGGACTGAGGGGACTCGTTTCGGGGCTCATCGTTGTCATCATCGATGGCAGCAGCGAAGGCGTTGCCGGAGTAAGCGTCGGAGGGTCTGCAATTAAAGTCGGTGATGTTGGCTGACAGTCTGGAGTCAGGAGGAGTGTCCTTCTCGGGGACAGGAGGGCCCTTGTCGCGCTTGTGCTTAGGAGTCAAGGCATTGGACAAGGCGCGCTTGATAGAGAAGTCTCCCTTGGGAGAAACAATCGACTTCTTGGGAGAGGCAATCGATTTGTGAGGGGAGAAAGCATTCGACATGCCGGTCGAAACGTCAGACTTGCGAGGGTTTCTGATGGGAGAAGCACCTGCAACTGCTTGCTTCTCGGGAGTGAATTGCGCAAGCATGTTGCGTGCGCTGATGGGAGAATGTCCGAAAGACTGCTTCAGGGGCGAAGGGTCTTGAACTTGGTTTGGGCGCATACCTGCAGGGGCGGGATCCTTGACCATGTTTGCGTGAGGATTCGTGGAAAAGGTGGAGGGTTTCTTATTCTTGGTGGGAGTAAGAAGATTGGCAACTTTCGACGATGCGCTGTGTCTGAGTGAGTCGACGGAATTACCAGGGGGGTGAGACTGCGAGTGGTGAGGTGACTGCCTGTTTCTTCCGAAATACCAGTCACTGTTGTGCGTGGGAGAGCCAAGCAGTTGTTTGGCCTTAGGTGGAACACGGGGTACACTTGAGTCGACGGTAGGGTTGTTTGCGTTCGACACGCGTGCGGTCTTCACTGCTGACCCGGCAGGCTTGGGTGACAAGTAAACGGGAGTTCTCTCGTCGTCGTTGCCAGTCTTCTCGTAGTCTTTCTCCTCCTGGTACTCTTCGATGATACCGCGGGTAGTAGGCTCTGCGTTCTCGCTGCCAGCAGGCACGAGACAAAGGTCGTTTCCGGTGGGAGTAGGTCTAGCCATTGGTATGTTGTTGCGAGTCTCAGGAATTGCTGCAAGAACTCTGCGAGGTTTATCTCCGAATACTCGCTTCCAGGCTGTGTCAGAAGGTTCCGCCGTCACTTTCACGACGCGCTTCACTGCTCGGCCAGAGGGTATGATGACGAGTGGAGCTGGTCGGAGCTCAGGTATATCCAAGCTTGGCGGCAACGGGCCCAGAGCGGAGGATACAGCGGAAGGCTGAGCGGGAGGGCCGGGTGGTGGCGGCGCCGATGGTGAGAGTGGAGGCGGAGACAATTGCCGCGCACAGACAGCGGGAGGATGCTCGAGAGGCAGTGGAGCTGGAGGAAGCCTACGATCAGGCCTACTCCTACATGCCTCCTTTGGAGGTACCAAACCTATCAGGCAGAGGTAGGTATATTCCCTCCCCCATAACCTACCCTTGTGCTCCTCGAATCTGCGCACAGGATGTGTCTTCGGAAGGCGCAGGATGCTGCTAGGTAGTCGAGGAGGATGGGGTTCGAGGTCCCCAGCCTGGATGATGTATGGCATGGTGCCAGCAAAGGAGAGAACGAAGAAAGGTTGGTTTGCGCGAAGGAACAAGATCTCGAGATTGAGAGGAGGAAGGATGTGATGCGAATGAGGTCAGAACGATAGGCAGAGCCGGGGGAACCGTAGCTTTTGCGGATCTCCCCTTTTCGATCCAGTGAACCTAGCTGCTATGCTTCGGAGACCACTCTCTTACCGACCAAATGTCCGATTGTGTTTGCGCGAAGTGATTCGGAGTCTCCTGATTGCAGGCATCGATTTGAAAGAGAGTAGAGAAGAAGGGGTGGTCTCTACGTTAAATAACGCCAGCGAGCATGGGCCTGCACCTCATGACACCTGGATTCGACAACGACGGTGAGGTACTGAAGTAGCCAAGGGTACTGATGGTAACTACGCTGCATTGCGGGTCATATCGACTCTGTTGTTCAAGCGTCAGCAAGCATTTGACCAACTTTCGATCACACTGACCTGTACAACACACTACCGCTGTGATCCATCATGCGACTGATATCGAGCAGCAAGATCTAGAAGCGGCCAGCATCCACAAGGACATGTACGATCTCAATGGCTGGCATGGCATGGAACCAATACCACCTTACGTTGAGACAGCAAACATTCGACTTCTAACCGGCCATGAGAACTTCAGCATCAACATCAATATCAACAGAACCAAGGAACTCAGGAACAGAAAAACATTTCAACCGACTCTTGCCGTATGCATTTCTATGAAAATCCAACTCTGACCTTCTGGGTAAAGGCTTAAGAAAGAATGAAGGCCATGAGAAATTGTGCTTTGCATCTCAGCATCTTACAACAGCAGAGCAAAACATCCGGGGAACTTCCGATGGCTGGCATCAAAGCATCCACGAAGCTTGTCTTGGAAGAAAAAGAAAAAGAAAAAAAGGGTGGAAGAGAGCAAAAAAACTTGGTCTGGAAATTCGAAAAAAAAGAAGACTTGAAACCCCCCGCTTCTAATAAAAAAGAAAAGACGCAACCTACGACTAACTTGGGAAAATTCCAAAGAAAGGAGACTTGTAAAAAAGCAACCGAAAACTGCGCCTCATTGCGCCAGACACCATTGGAAGGGCGACGGGGAGATATCATTTGGGGTGGGTTCCGTGCCGGATGCGCTGTATTGAAGAAGATTGGACTGTTGTTTGGGTCGAGAAGGTCGAAGTAAGATGTATCCTCGAGCTGATGGCTCGTTTAGAGGATGACACACTTGTGGTTCTTCTTCTTCTCCTTGGTGGCAGGAGGCTCGAGGGCAGCGACGATGGCCTGTCATGGGTCAGCGTCATGGTCTTGAATGAACTACTGGAAGTAGGGTTGTATCTTACCTCGTCAAAGACGTCCTTGAGTCTCTCCTGGGTCAGGGCAGAGCACTCGACGTACTTGACAGCACCGAGCTCTCTGGCCATTCTCTCACCATCCTCTCTCTCGACAGGCTTCATCTTCTGCTCGCGAAGCTTGCGGAGTACGGGGTCCTTGTCGTCACGCTTCTCCTTAGGTGGGCGCAAATCGAGTTGGGTACCGACAATCAGGCAAGGGACGCCAGGGCAGTGGTGGTGGACTTCGGGGAACCACTTCTCGCGGACGTTCTCAAAGGAAGCAGGAGAGACGACGGAGAAGCAGACGAGGAAGACATCGGTCTGAGGGTACGAGAGAGGACGGAGACGGTCGTAATCCTCCTGACCGGCAGTATCGAAGAGTCCGAGGGTGTAGGGCTCGTCTCCAATCCTGTAACGCGTCAGTGTTTTTGCTTAGCACTGAGCACATGAGGCACAACTTACATGACAGTAACAGCATAGTTGTCAAAGACAGTAGGCACATACTCGGCGGGGAACTTGTTGGTCGTGTATGAGATCAACAAGCAGGTCTTGCCGACAGCACCGTCACCGACGACGACACACCTACACGCGCACAACAGCATTAGCGGGTGTATCCTATCTTGGAGGCATGGCGGCAGCGTACTTGATGGTAGCGACAACCATTTTGTCTTTAGGTCGAGCGTGGAGGCTATCCTGGTTGTAGGCTACGATCTGTGCTAGGTTGTGCTAACGAAGGGAAGCTGCTCAGGGCACAGCGAGAGCTTGCGATCTGAGGAGATGCGCAGAGGATGAGGTCGGTAGAGGCGATGCGACAAGGGAAAGTCGGCGATCTGTAGGCGCGGACGGCGGAGGGGATGGGCGCTGGCGTGAGAAAAGAGCTGTCAGTTGTTTCGTCGGCTTCACTAGACGTCCACGACTGCAGACTGCAGGCTGCTTGCTGCCAGCGACTCGTCACTTACTCGGAAACGTCACAATACCCAACAACCAGATCTGAGGCGAGCAATTCTCCACAGCCCGATGGATGCAGCTGGCAGAAATTGTATGTCGAACCCGCAATGAGGTCGACCCCGGGTACGTGAGCTGCGAGAGGCGGGTGTAACGGGGTAAACACGCAGACGCGGGCCAAAGCGATGCAGTCAAATCACAGACCCCTCGGCCAATTGCAACCAACGAGATGAAGATATGTCTTCAACGGCCACGAAAAGATACTGCAAAGAGACTTGTCAGGTACTATCTACACCACCAGACTACACAAGAGGCACGCGATCCTTGGCCTAAACTACCCGTTCTCGCTCTCCTTCTTCCTCTTCAAAGGCCCTTCTTCACCGTGCGGACCCTCCACATCAAAAGTCGCAATCCTGGGCGTTCCAGACAATCGCTGCTTTTTTCCCACGATTGCCTGTTCCGGCCAAACTTTTGCAGATCTTTCCCGCTTAACCTCCTCGAACAAGCAACTGCGAAAGCCTCCTCACCCAAAGTCCTTGTCAAGCTAAACCGCCTGATTTTTGATCCTTTTTGTTTCAGACCTGCAATCCACTCTTATTCCCTCGTTGTTTTGTCCATATTGAATCTGGAACAATGCCGCCCAGCTGCCTCTTTCGAGCTGCTTGCAGTCAAATCGACAAGGGGGCAGTCGTAAGCCTGTCCATGTCTCACGCCTTGTCCGGCATTGATAACAAAGAGAAAAAGCCACTCTGCCGGCTTGGAAGAAAAGCCCTTCTTCTTACTAACCTCTTCCAAAAACTCCACCGCAATCCACTACCACTCGGTGGAGGCCGTTGTTGGATCGGAATCACAGCAGACTCCACAATGCTGTAAGACCTCTTGCACACCGCAATCAGTCGTTGAATTGGCACCAGGCCGCCAGCAAATCTTAGCAGCTTCACACCGCCGCCGCCCCCTTGATATGGCCAGTTTGGTCTGTGCTGAAGCGCTCCCCAACCCAGCTCATGACTTGCTCTCCTGACACTTGCTTGTATATGTACTTGGCGTTATATCTCCCTGAGCTGTTGGTTTGTCAGACACCAACGGCTCTGGAGCTTGTGATGATTGCTGTCGCGGAATGTTGTGATAAAGCTATCCAGGAATTGGGCGTTGGCTGTCGCTGAGAGGGCCACCTTGGTCCTCGATAATGACTCGTATCCTACGACACTCTACTCATTACTCGCGACTGAACATTGGCTCCCGCGCGTTTCAGTAGGCATTCTCTTGTGTGTCAGACAAAATGTTGATAGCACTTGAGCGCGACTTGCAGTACGGAGTAGCTCCAACAGATAGGTGCACCATTCTTCTCATTCTTTCACGGAACATGGTCTCCGTTGGTCACAGCAACGCGGATTTTTAGGACCAATGTGAGAACGAGCCTGTCAACACGAAGCGCTAGGTAAAAATAGGCATTCGCGAATATGTACGATGGTATCTCTAAAATCTAAAACTCCACTACCCAAAATGCAGGATTCTCTCTTGTCCATCTAGTAATCATCAGGTAATGTTTCATAACATGCTTCCTTGCCGTCTTCATCATATCAATCATCATCCAAATGCAGGCTCGCGTTCGACTTCCAGGTTCTTAGTCCATTGTTGCTGGCAACAGATCTGATTGTGCGGTCATAGTCGTAGTCGATGTCGTCTTCACTATCATAACGACGATGACCGGACGACGACGCAGCAAATGGCTCTCTTTCCGAAGGGTCGCTAGCTTCGCTCGTGTTGCCGATGACCGTACCCTTGACGTGCTGGTCCATCTCATCTAGCTTGTAGTTCTTCATCATCAGCGACAAGGGGATAAGAGGAATGCAAACCATCACTGCGACGGTGAGGATCTTAGTCATGGTCTCTTGGTAGGCGCGGTTGATGGCAATGCGAGTGGGCGTGCCCATCGCGTATTCGGTAGAAGCAACCTTGACGCTGCCGAAAATCTCCTTGGCTTGGTCGCGCGTCTCTTCCGGCAGATATTGAGCGAGCTTGACGGGAACATTGGAGGACCAGATAGCGCCCGAAATCGCTGAACCAACAGCGCCGCCAATCTCAAGGATAGTCAAGAAGGCGGCCGTGACTGCGCCAACCTCTCCATGGCCGACCGAGGCTTGGACACCAAGTTGTGCAGGTACGTGCAGCATACCGCCGCCGATACCGACCAAGACCTGGCAGCCGATGAGGTAAAAGTCTGATACTCCCTCGGTACGATAGCGGAGCATCATGATAACACCAAGCAGATAAATGCTGGCACCGACGGTGACGAAGTACTTGTAGTGCTTGGTGTACTTAATGACAATACTGGTGCAGATAGAGGTGACAGTTGCTGTGAATGTGAATGTTTGTGTGATGTGGCCGGCAGCCGAAACAGATTTGCCTTGGACGACCAGAAGATAAGAATAGAAGTAGGGTTGCACAGAAAGGTAGTACACCACTGCTTGACGTTAGCCGTACCCTTGATTCGACGACACATCGAACTTACTGAAGTAGAAGAAAGCAATAAGCACACCAGCAATGACGGTGGTGCTGCGGAAGAGATGGGGAGGGAAGAAGGCTCTTGGTGCCAGACGTGGGTTGCGCTCCCAAAGTGGGAAGACGCAAAGGCAGACCAGACCGCAAACCAGCATTGCGATAATGCTACCATTGCTCCAGTCGCCAGGAGCACTCGCACCCAGAGTAAGAGGAATTAGGAGAAGAGCGACACCAACGAGAAGAAGCAGCAGGCCGAAGATGTCCATCTCGAACCAGAGACTCTTCAAAGTGTACAACCAGTCCTTGCCAACAAAAGGTGATGGTGGTAATATTCCCATCTTCGAGGCTTTTCTTTGGTTCAATGACAGAGCAAGTGCCAATGGTAGATAGGCCACCGGAAGTATGATGGCCCAGATACCATACCCCCATCTCCAGCTCAAATTTTTGAGTATCGAATTCGCAATTGGGGGTCCAATCCATACGTTCAGGAGATACGGAATATCCGGTATCGTCGAAACGATGGCCCTGTTCAACAAGTCGCTCGTATCCGCGATAAAGATCTGTTGAAGAATCTGGAGTCCGGTGGCGCCTGCCGAGTAGAAAATCTGAGCGGCCGCATATGTCTTGACGTTGTTGGCCGCAGCTTGTTGAATATATCCAAGTGTAAACAAGAACACGCTAAATGTGAAGGCCTCAAATCGTCCCCATACGTCTGCCACTTTTGCCATTGGTGGCTTGACGATTGCTATCTCACGTCAGCCAGAGCCCGCGATTAGCGCTTGAAGATCACGTACACAACACTACTCCTTGAATGACCGACACTGTCGAAATGAGTGCATGTGCTTTGAACGAGCTTGTGGCAAACACCGTCAGGTTGGTGGTCACCTGCCCTTCGAGAGAAGTAGCATATGCCATCATGTAGAGACTGCAACATGTTAGCCTTGCCTGCAGATGAATGTATCAGGATTGAACTTACCCGCCATACGCAAATATGAGAGACCATTTCGACCACAAGGCTGCGGTCGCCTCGAGTCGCTTCACACCAGCTTGCGCACTCAGGTGACTTGCGACATCAGACTCAGAATCCGTGTCTGAATATGCATCGTCGACAGGGGGTCTTGTCATCTTCTCCCTGCTGTGCCGCGGAAGGGTTTCCCCTGCGCTGGAGAGTCTCCGGAGACCTGGCATGACTGCTATCAGAGATGCCAAGGACTAGTAGGATGTTGTTCGTCGCATAGATATAGGAAAAAAGAAAGAAGGTGAGAAAGCACCAGGCTCTCCTACTTGTGAAACGACAATAACCAAAGAGCGGTGCGTACTCGTAATGTTTTGCAACCAACGTTTTGATGCAGGGAGCGGCCTAGAGTTGGCTGAAGCGCGTCAGGCCGTGCTCTGAATCGTGAATATTCCCGGACGAAGGTTTGCGGCGGGCAGGGCTTTGATTCGCTGATGATGCCAAGCTATTTGTTCACCTTCCTTGTGAACAGCGATTTAGGAACGTGAAGTCGATAAGATGTTCAGTAAGAATAAGAAAAGTAGAATTTGAGAGGTTCGAAGCGGCAGAGGTGTTGGAGGCAAGCCTCCTAATAACGAAATTCGTGGCCCGCCAGAACGAGTGACTTAGTCTGAGAGTCATTGACCTATCAGATGAATCAAAATCTGATAAGATTGGGAGGGAAGGGGCCATATATCTTGGCGCCCCACTTTCTTGAGGAGCTCCTTCCTCGGTTGCCCGAAAATCGGAGCCCTCATGACTTCTTTGTTCTTCATGCATTCATGTGATTCAGCGAGACCATGCGTCTGCATCGACGTATGTTCAGGAATTTCGCATGTCGTCGGATATGGCGGTGCAAGTCGCATGTCCGGTGTGCATCAGGCCTTGGAGAATCAGGGCAACTCGAGAAAGGCCCAAAGCCGTCGTCACCGCAAGCGACCGAGGCCACGCTAGGCGCGCCCTGAAGAATCGATCATGGCGCTTGTGACTGCTTGCATATGAGTAGGCCAGCTCCGTGGTGCGAGATACTCAGGCTCTTTCCGAATCTGATCTCGAGGCAGGCTGATGCCTTCTTGAGATGCGACAAGCAATGAGTCACATGGATCCGGTGTCGGGATTGTTATCAAGCAATAGCATCTGAGCAGAACGACTGAAACCCGGAATAGAGCCAAAAGCTGACTGCAGATGTAGCATTGCTGTGCGCTGTAACAGTAAGATGGGCAGAATAAGATATGTTCTGAGAAACAGCAGTGACTGCAGCCTTTGTAATCTTGCTGGAGTGGGACTTGTTTGCTCCACTCTCTGCGACTACCCGAATGTTGTACAACCGAGAGCCAACGAAAACATGTACATAGGGCGCCTACAGCTCACAGGTGTTACTATCTACCGGCCAGCAGTAATCAGAATAGTGAGGGCTGAACCTGTGCGCTGTCTCACTGGACGTTCACTCCTTACATTCTTGTAGCTGCGTCTTTACAGCCTCCGGCGCTTGGAGTTATTGACACGCTCTTCGCAAGAAAACCTGATACGATTGTGATCTCTTCCCTGAGAAGGAACAAGCTAATGAGTCATAACGAGTACTTCGTTCCCTACTTATCAGCAGCATGTCCGGACGAAACAAGCTTACTATCGACATCTTGTTGGAAGTTATGCACACATGGACTCTTTATCGAAGACCACCGAAGCCACTATCCGACTAGCACACGCTGACGATCAGTTCATCATGGCATCTATCGCTGCCAGAGCAAATTTCGATGATGATCTATTCGGCAAGATCATTCACCCGTATCGCGAGCAATATCCCGAAGACATGCATATCTTTTGGCTCAAAAAGTTCCGCAAAGCATGGCACAACCCCTATAATCTGTTTCTGGTCTCGACTGTACAACACAATGGTTCCGAGCTCATCACTGGTATGGCTCAGTGGAGCCGTAGGGGCGAACACTTCAACGAGTACCAAGCTCTCCTGAAAGAATGCCTTGAGCCTGCTTTACCTGTCAACAGGGCTGCGGATCCACAGATGGAAAACTTGATCGAGCGATCAGGCTCATACCTGCCTGATCTCTGGACTGGTAAGCAGCAGTCGGGCTGGCGTCAAATTTCCTATTCAGTTGACATTTTCAAGGCGATCGATTCGAGTGTTGGCGTCTGAACGGTCTGGCAATCGATCCAGTGCATCAAGGTAATCGTCACGGCACAGCTTTGGTCAGATACGGACTGGATCTCGCAGCTAAAGAGAATATCGCTGCAAGCGTGATCAGTGCAGCGAAGAAAGAAGTGGCCGAAGGGTTCTACGCAAAGCTAGGCTTCAAAAGTATCGGCATTAGAGCGGTGGATGGTGAAGGAAACCCACTCAGTGGCATCGAAGGTGGTCAGATCATGTTCAAAGATAAGCAATGACACGGACCAGAGGAAGCACATCCTTGCTCAATGCACCATTACTAGGGGTGACCCTGCCTTCAGCTGAGCTGTAGCTTCCCCGCACAGCACTTGGGGTTTCCTGAACAACCACATATTGGGCATTGCGCCTGATAATGTTTCTGTGAACACATTCAACACAACTGAGACTCTTCCTGCAACTCCCAAAAAAGTTCCACTAACGATGTTCGCACTCCAGGGCGCTCGAATCCTTCGGAGCTATTGGCAAAACTCGAACCCCGGCAATGCAATGGACTGTGATAAATACGAGATCTTCCCACTGGAAATATGGCTACGTATCTTGCACTACAGCCCCATCAGCGTTCACGCAAGCATGAGCAAAGTCTCAAGCACGTTCAGGGATGTAGCGCGGCGAAGACTCTACCACACATTGGTTATTGGCGACGAAGATGGCTCACTGGGCATCACTGGAGACGACCCAACCCTGGACGATGCAACGTGGGTGAAGAGTCCTCAACGATTCCTTGAAAGCCATTCGGGGCATCAAGACTGGAAATCCTATGTTCGAAGGGTCTATGTACAGTGTGGTGAGTCAATCAGACCAGGGTGTTCAATCATTCTGTGACCCTGGGCCGCAGATTGATACGACAAAATGAGGCCATCGACTCGGAGATATAGCGGCTTGCTGACCAACGCATTAGATCTAGACAAGTTTGAAGGAATTTTAAGGGATAGGCCCGTCCTTGTGCTTGGACCCGAAGTTGAAGTGGAAACAGAATATTCCAACGCCATATCAGCATACGAAGCCGAGGATACTTTGATTCGCAAGATTGGATCGCTCTTCACCGATAGTAACAGCATGAGCGGCCTGAATTTCTGTCACACGATAATGACAGGAGCAGGTGCTCCATTCTGGCAGCCCAATCCTCCAGCCTGTGGAGTAACTTCATTAACAATGAGTATGCTCGATGAGAGCGAGTACGAGAGCTGGGAGACTTTGATGGAGATCTTCCGTATGCCGACACTGCGTTTTCTTGAAATCATGGGCTGGGATGATACCGCACGTCCAATCGAGGACGATTTTCATGATCCAGGCATGTCGAACGTCACGCACCTCATGCTGACCCAGTGCGGAGCTCTCAATACTGAGATGATACCACTACTTCAGTGGCCGAAAGACCTTCAGAGGCTTCGGATCAAATCTGGCTTACCAACATATGACGACGAAGATTCTGATCTGGGGGACTGGGGCGATGTCAGCATACAGGAGGCGGTCGATACCATCCAGCCACTGAAAGACACTCTTTTGGAGCTTGATTTCGATCCAGGTGATAGCAGAAACTGGACCCAACCAATGGAACCTCTCCAGTCTCGAGCTTTCAGCAATTTCACCAAGCTCCAGCGACTAAACGCACCACTAGAGATCTTTGCAGACTCGATGGCATCCATGAGATCTCATCCCACTCATGTCTTTCACACCAATTTCCCGTCATCTCTAGAGAAACTGACCCTGGATATAATGTACGAAGGTCCCCTCAACTACGTGCTCGAACGAGCTGAGACAGAAAGACGTGTACGGTCTGACGGCACCATCAATCAGGGCGGCGAGTGGGTGCGGATAGAAGACCTTCCGTGCCGTGTAGGTTCTTCGGAGCCATTTTCGGACGATCAGTCACACGAGATGTTCGCCGAGCTCGCGCAATTAGCAGAACATCGGTCTTCACACCCTGCGCTTAGCGAAATTCGTCTCTTGGGGTATGCGTACCAGTGGTTGAATTGCGAGCACATCCAGTTACACGCGCGAGTCATCGAGCAGAGCGGTATCACTGTCATCGTAGATCAAAAGGAAGAGTCTTCCAGGTCTTTGATAGGTTCAGCTATCGCCGACGAAAGACGTACTGCAGGTCTGGAAGACTTTGATGATGATTGAGAGCCTGTCTTCGTATTCGATGAGACCGAGACGTCCTACGACTGGCAGAGTCGCTGAATGCAGCGTCTGAATTATTGACTTCGACTGTCAGACAAAGACTCGGTGTACACGTCTGTGACGATTACTCTCAGTGTTCGTGCATGTTGTTTAGAAGTTCTGTGTATCGTTGCAGACTCCTGGATCTCTTCTACTGCTAGCCTGGTATCGGGTTATTGTATCTGAGAGATTATTCCAGCAATTATTGGATGGAGGTGCTGAGGTTCGACAGACTGTCTGCCTCACTTAGATGTTTCTTTAACGTCTCGTAATCGTCCGTCGAGTAGCTCGTTAAATGCGGAAAATCAGTCGAAGCCTGCTTCCTTATCTTCCAGATCTACTTAAGATATCAACTGCTCGTCTCGAAAGAACGGCTACCGGCAAGCTTGAGCGTCTCGCTCCCACCACGCTTGATAGCCAATTCCGTTCACAATGCGAGTAGTCGCCCCTTCTCAAATTTGCTCAAAGTCTCTCTTGAGGCATCTATGTGCACGTGCCGCGTCCCAAGGCTCCAGCCGACTTTAACAACGCGCCTTCCAATCCATGTCGGAACAACAACTCTTCTTCATCTATTCAAACCCATACTACCATCACACACCATGCGATCTTCTGCCGAATGGAACACATTCCCGCTGGAGGTGTGGCTCTGCATACTAGACCACAGTTCTGTCGGTGTGCACAAAGCCATGAGTCAGTTGTCGAGCGCCTTCAATGAGGTCACCAAAAAGAGACTTTATCATACATTGATCCTTGGAGATAAAGCTCCTCTCGGGATTGCGAAAGATGCAACTAATGATGCGGCTTGGTGTCGCGACCTTCATCTCTTCTACAAGTTGCATAAGGATCGCGACGACTGGCAGTCACTCGTACGGAGAGTATATTTGGAAAATGGTAAGTTGAACTCCGAGATCCAGCACTATACCTTCATAAGCCTTTGAAAGTGTTTGAGTCTAGCTGGACTTGATCTAGCGGGTGTTCCTCCAAATGACCTGTTTGTAAAGCAGAAGTCGGTTGGACTTTGCTGATCTATACAGGTGATCACCGCGACGTCTTTCCAGAGTCCAGGACTAGCCCCCTATACAACAGCTTGAGTGAGGTCGCGAGAAACCGCCTGATTGATGAGTACGAAAAGTTGATCGTCGACATTGCATCTCTCTTCTCAGATGCTGCATCGATGCCTGGAACTCTCGAATTTTTCCACACAACGATACCACACTTCCAGAACGAATACTGGGAAGAGAAACCTCCCGTCTGTGGTATCACTTCGTTGTCTCTACCCATGGAGGACGATCAGGGTGTCGAATTCGAGTGGCTTAGCCGCATAAAGGGCATAGTGGACAATGCGAGTGCACTTCGCTTTTTGGAGGTCAGGGACTGGGTGTGGACAAATTCTCCTGGTCTAGAGGAATTTTTTGACAATCCTGGTACATGGAATCTGACACACATGAAGTTCACTGGTTGTGGGGCTCTCACTGAGGAGATGGAGTATCTTCTCCAGATGCCTAAAGACCTACAAAGTCTGACCACCACCTCTTGTTTTACGCCGGGCAGCGAGCTTCACAGCATGGCTGATGCCATCAGTATTCAAGAAGCCATCGATGTGCTTGAGTGTGTACAAGACACACTGCTAGAACTGGAATTGGATCCAGGACCGAGCGAGCTCTGGGTAAGTCCAGAACATGGCGTCAGACAATTTCCCAAGCCCATGGAGCCGTACCAAAGTCACGCAGTCAGATCGTTCTCGAAACTGCGTAGACTCAAAGCACCACTGGAGGTTTTCTCGCAATCGACAGGAAAGATGACTCGCCGCGACGACCACACATTCTACACCAACTTTCCCTCTACCCTGGAAAGCCTCACGTTGGAAGTTACCAGCAGAGAATCATTCAATCGAGCATTGGAGCAAGCGTCCTTTATATCGAGGGGACAGGTGGCGCTGGAGGGCAAAATTGTCGACATTAGCGAGCTTGCCTGTCAGGAAAACTGCTACGAAAAGGCCCATGAGTTGTTTGAAGAACTGTGTCAGTTGGCCGATCACAAAGACGTACTGCCCTCTCTACGAGATGTGCACTTGCTGAGAGATCCTTGTCAGTGGCTTGACTGCGAACATGTCAAACAATGTACAAGGCAGATGAAGCAGAGTGGCATTACCGTTCATGTGCATGACAGGAAGATCGAAGGACCAATCACCAGGGCGGAGCATGATGGGAGTGCTGGAGCCACAATGTTGTTTAAGTGATACGGCTATAGAAAGTCTTCCTTGCACTGCATTCCGAGAACTAGCTGTGTACTCGGTCTTTCAATGGAAGGCTTAGATGGGTTTTAGGTCTTGGTGCAATCCTTTGGTCGTAGCTAAGTATGTATAGCAATTTTGTCATCAATTATCGACAGTATCCACAAAGCCGCGCTAGTCATTTCTTCGTTACATCCCAAGCCAACAGCTAGGTCGCTCTTACTTTCTGATCAACTCGCAGCCCTAAGCAAGTCTCCAAACAAACTGCCTTCCGTAACCATAAGCTCACTTGGCTTCCCCATCTCAGCAACCTTTCCATTATCCAAGACAACCACGACATCAAAATCCACAATTGTTTGCAAATGATGCGCAATAGCAATGATAGTTTTACCCTTGAACTCTTCTCTGAGCAATTTCTGCACCGTAGCTTCGGTCTCATGATCCAATCCTGATGTTGCTTCATCGACGAGGACGACGGAGCCAGAAGACAGAATCGCACGAGCCATGGCGAAGAGTTGAGTTTGGCCTTTCGTCAGCATATCGTCTGGATTGAGCTCGATATCGAGAGCTGACTGCCACGTCGAGCCATCAGCAGAAGCCAGTGTTTCGAATTTTGTGAGTAGGCCGACACGGGAAAGTGCATCCAACATCTCTGTATCGCTGCGTTTTGTGTCTGTTTGGCGAAGTGAGAGGTTTTCTCGTACGGTACCGGTTGTGAAGTAAGCGTCTTGTGGCAGCGCGATCATCTTGGAGCGAAGGAGTTCTTGCGACACTTGTGTAACATCTACATCGTCGATTTTGAGGTGCCCACTGCTGATGTGGAGAAGACCGAAGACGGCGGACGCGAGTGATGATTTTCCACTTCCAGTGCGGCCACAGATGGCGATCTTTTGGCCAGTCTGTATCTGAAGGTCGATATCCTTGATCGTCGAAGGTGCAATGTCGGAGTAAGAAGCTTCGAGACGGCTGATGGTGATACCGCCTTCTGTCATCCAGTCTGAGGGAGGATTTATCTTGCCCTGCTCTTCTTCTGGTGTGTCTTCCATGAACTCCTTCATGCGAGCGATGGCTCCCATACTGGTCTCAAGTTGTGTCCAAGCTACGACCAGCATCTCGAGAATGGGACCGATGTCCATGATGTTAATCAAGGCCAAAGCAACGTAACCCGCGTCACTGGTAGATCTGAGCTTCACGACTATGGCCATTGTCACTGTCGCTAGGCCAGCAACAACAAGATTGAGCACGAGGGACAGCCAATTTTGCACTTATCAATGTTAGCGAACGATTCATGTCAGTGGCGTTGGAGTAAGAGATGACTTACCAGATTCGAGCAGATAGTATGGTGTTTGGCTTTCTTCTAGCAACTTGTCATTCTTCTCTCTGTATGACTTGGGCCAACCAAACGCTTTGATAGTTGCAGCGCCAGTGACTGTCTCCAAGAAGTGTGTGCATAGTGGAGCTTTTGCCTCAAGGTCCATGATACGCAGCTGCTTTCCAGTACGCAGGTAAATTTTCTGAATGATCCAGAAAACGGCAACTAGAGGCGGTATAGTTGCGGCAATGAACGGAGTAGCCACGATAATAATAGAAGTCATCGCGATGACGTCGAATATGCCTGCCAGGACGTTGAGCAAAGCGTTTGCAAGTTGACCGTCGATGATGGATATGTCTTGCGAGAATCGGTTGGTGATGCTTCCAGTCTCTTTCCCACCCCAAGCTGAATAGCGGACCTTGACAAGCGCGGTGAATTGCTGAAGATGCAGGTACAAGCTAGATTTGGGGAAATAGACAATGAAACCAGCCCAGAGGGTCAAGAAGACATCGACCACAAAGATGAGGGTGATGGCTCCCAGAATGCCTACCCATTTGCCAAGCTCAGAAGGACTCGTTGCCTCTGCTCCAGCCCACCACTTGAGAACGAGCTGTTGTACACACTGTAGTGCAGAAAAGCCTATAATCAGGAATGTGAAGTTGATGAAGCCAAATCTTCCAAATGATTTGAAGTAAGACTTGTACAACTGCCAGTTTGCTTGTCGCTTAGTGATTGAAGATGACACGCTTGACGATCGGGATGTCTTCATTGGGATGTCGGCCGGGCTGGTATTGTCGCTTTCGTCTTCTGCCTCGTACTCTGGCTGGCCAGCATGACTTCGTATGAACGATGCAGGTGCATCTTCCGGTTTGCCGCGATAACTTAATTTGCCGTTCTCGATGACAAGTACCGTATCAGCATAACGTAGCCAACCAATGGCGTGGGTTGCAAGCACGACAGCACTCCCAATTTTTCGCAAAAGGCCTTGGGGTCCCAAGACACGATTGAACACAAGGCGCTCAGTGCGGGTGTCCAGCCCAGCGAGTACATCATCAAGCACCATCAACGATCTACGAGAGTAGACTGATCTCGCCAAACTGATACGGTTTTTCTGACCACCACTCAAAGCTGTGCCATCATTACCGACACGAGTGTCGATACCATCTGGCAGTTCTTGGAAGTCTTGGTCCAGTCCACAAGCCCAGCAGACTTTTGTCAACCAAGAGTTGTCGGCTATGTCAGCACCTACAATGTTCTCTCGGATAGTGCCATTCCAGAGCCAAGGATTTTGGCTGCAGAATGCAATCTGGTCATCCGCGATCGTTATCGAGCCACTGTTGATGGTGACCTCGCCTAGCAAGGCTTTGAGCAAAGTGGACTTGCCGGACCCGACACTGCGAAACTTATTAGCAGAGCATAGTGTTATTCACCATCGCAGACTAACCTTCCAACGACCATGTTGAGATTCCCACGTTGCAAGTCGAGAGTAATGTCCTTCAGCATCGAGCTGTCCTCAGAGTAGCCACAGCTCAGTGCCCGGATCTGCGCAACGACACTCGCCTCTGAGATCGAGATGCCCGTTTTGATATTTCGCCCGTGTGTCATTGCTTCCGAGTCTATGGTTCGCTGATCCGAATGGTCTTGTGTGACAAGATATTCCTGTATTCTGGCGAGTGCAGCAAACATCTGCAACAAAGAAGGGAGAAATTGAATGGTCATCAGCAGTGGCATGGTGAACAACTTCAACACAGCCAATGACGTAAAAAGAGTCGAATTGGTCAAGGGCACTCCGGTGATATGAGTCTTGATCGCAAAAGCTCCATACATCACGAGTGTGGCTGCTTGGAAGTTGACAAGTGATATGACCAGGTTAATCATGGACGACACGCGAATAGCTCTCTGAGCACGGATCTCCTTTTCGCGCAGGTTATTGCCCTTTGCAAGAACAAATGGAGTGATCCCGAGCAACTTGATGTTCTTCATCGAGCCAATGACGCTGGTGATATAAGAGACGCGTTCTTGTGTTGCAGCAAGCCAAAGCTTTGTTTTGGGGGCAATGTTCTTGCCGTTCGTGGAGCATATCGTGATGAAAACCACAAGAAGTATGAGTGGAGCCACAAATGGCACTCCTACTTGAACATACAAAAGACCCAGAGCGACTACGATTGAGAGGCCGCAGGCCCAGAACTCGTGAATTGGTCTGATGCCAAAAAGTGCCTTCTCAACATCAACGTTCATGAGCATCAGAGGGTTGGACTTGACGTCAACTCGAGAACGCAGAGCTTTGTCGTGAATTTGACTGATCAGGCATCCTCGAAGTTTTGTCTGGAAGCGCACGACTGACTGCCAGTACCAGGCCTGAAAAGTTGCAATGGCCACATAGACCAAGGCAGTGGCGATCACAAGCAAGATGCCTTCCTCTGTTCCACCCTCTGACGGGTTATCGATGTATTGGACGAAACGCAGGATAAGATATGGCTGAGAGAATTGGACCGCGAGTAGAAGTAGACGAGGAATGACGGGAAACATCATGTCGTACCCAATCGCACTAAAAACAACGCGTAGCAGGCCGACTTGTGGGTTTCTTGTTGAATGCTTGCGCCATTGCAGTCTGAATCTTCGCTGCGGATCGGTAGATGATAGATCCTCGTCCATCTTGTCAAGATCAGTGGGAGCAAGCACGGAGCTGTATCCACGCTTGAACATGTTGTTGAGCCACCAAAACAAGCGCTGACTGAACATATCGTTAGTATCCTGTGGACTGCGCTTCTGGCGGTGCAATAAGATGGATTCTTTGCTCACGCTTTCCACTGCAAGGAAAAGGGCGCATGCAACAATCTGACCGATCCCGAGGTCCCTTTTTATGTTGTCCTCATCCCGCAGCCAGAGAGAGCGGACGTGTACCGCTTGAACCACGAGAGCAACCATCAGATACAGCTGCAGCAAGGCGCTAGGTTTGATGGATCGTATGTGTTCCCATTGTGACAAAACAGCTGCAACGAGTGACGCCAGAAACGAGAATACTTCTGCAGGGATCTCTGCCGATGGTGTTTGCGGACGGATACAACCTCGAATAAGGACTGCTAAGCTTAGGGCGACGAACGATGTAGACGATATCTACTCCTTAGGTTAGTTCTAAATTCGTTCGTGGAATCGTTGAGCTCTACTCGAGTAGCATAATGCTATGACAGCGCTGGAGTATAATAAAATGTTGAAGACTTACCGTTTTAGCCCACCACAGCGCAGTGGGTGTGACAACCTTGCGACTTCGACCCCATATCCTCCTTAGCCTCACGGGTGCCATGAACAACAGACATGCTGCCGGTATAAGGATCAAGACATAATCTTCGAGGCCCAAGGTCAGATCAGGTCGTCCACCATGGCATACACCCGGAGTGCTGTCATCACAATTTCGTGAAGACATTGTGATTAGCCGAGAAGGAAAGAACGATGGTAAGAAGGACTCGGCTGAATCGAAACAGAAAAGACGATACAAATCTCGATGTCTGAATCTGTAGTCAGTAGCAAGCCTACATTTATGCCAATGGTGGTTTATCTGACTGCCTAAGGTTGAGCAGATCTTGTCTTGTCTTATCGTTTGACAGCGGTGGCCGAAAGTGGCAGCCTATTTAAACGAACGGGTTGCATAGATGGCTTGCTGCCAAGGAAGGATTCCGGATTGTTTTCATGACGGAGCTCTACGGGCGAGTGACTTCCAGACCGCACTGCACACCAAGTCGACATCAAAGACGGTATTAAAACACATTAAAGTGTCCTTGACAAGGTCAGAGCGACAGCGGTCGTACGTTTCTGTAGGTTGAAGTCGTGTAATGATGTGGTGTTGGAGGAGAAATTCCGGTATTCGAAAGGACGAAGCTTGTTTGCTTCCATGGCGCTTGGCTGGGAAGCTTGGGCTGACTGTCAACGCCAGTTGATCGGACATACAATGTTCAAAGTCACTAGAGACGAAGGCAGATGTTCCTTGGACTTGGACATGTGTTGACCACCGATGATCGAGTAGGAAGAAAGAATTGTATCGATGCCAGTGTTCTGTCCAGTCGTGTTGTGCGAACAGAACATGATTGTCGGCCACAGCCAACAGCCAGAAACGAGTCGTGGAGTCCCATGCTGATTCCCATCAGTCTACATTCGCAAAACAAGTCTTACATAGGTTGAGTATCCCACTGACAAGGATCTGCCTACAGCAACACCCGAGAAATGGACGATGGCAGTGATATGAAGTGTGTGTACGCAGCTTGGAGTTGGAGCAGGGTGACACCACTACCCTAAGCTCGAGCACAGACCACTTGTCGCTGCTAGCAAAAACGTGGGGGAGATCTTCGCCTGCGCTTCTATCAAAAAATAAATCCGGCGACCATCAAAGTACATTCTCTTTCGTCACACAACACAAAAACATCACAATGTCTCGTAAGCAGTGGATCAAGTCAGACAAACTGTAGGAAAGTGAATGGAGTGCTCATTCTTTACCAGCATCACGAGCAGCAGACGTCGAGGACGATGACCCAGTCATTGCAGAATACAACGTCTATATCACACCACGCCAACTCGAGCAAATCTACCTCCTGCAATACCCCAACCGCAACCGTAGTCAAGCCTACAACGACCGCAATGGCGCACGTCCTGTCGACTTCCGACTAAAGCCTCAAGCCGGTTTCATGGAAATGGATATTGGCATGAACCCGAGCGCAAACTTCAACAAATTTCAAAGTCTGGTCTGGGGAGAGGCGATCAGGAAATCCAAGACCAACGGTGGCAGCGCGACTTTTGGTGCTGCGGCAGGTTTCGCGCCGACGAAAGGTGGAAAGGGTAGAGCCAAGCAGGAAGGAAGTGAGATGAGTGTCGACCAAGGACTTGCGAGGTTCCAGGAGGCTGTCAACAGAGACGCTGTGTATCAAAAGCAGACTCTGGGCGGTCAGATCTTGCAAGACGAAGCAGGCAATCCAAACTACATGTTGGGTGCTTTCCGCGGTGGTAAGTCTTTGCTTCTTATTGCGCGCCCAGTGTTTCTTCTATCTTCCTTGCTACTTTTGTTCCGTCTTCTGCCGTTTCTTGCTTCGTCTTCCGCATTTTTCTTCTTTTGGTTCTCAATTTCCCCATACTTCACACCGAATCACAGCAAGAAGCAACAAATCACCATCCTGAACCACATAAACTCACAACTCTTCCTACAGATGAACTGCACCTAACGCGCGTTGACGGCGTGGTCCAAATGCGCCCTCAATTCCACCACGTGGACGCAATCACCCACGCCGAAACCGCCGCCCGCCGCACCGAAGCAGCCGAAGGAAACGGTCCCTCCGGTCCCGGTGCAGCCGCAGCAGCAGCAAAACAACCCCAAGCCCTCGCGCTAGCCCAAACCTACAAAGACAACCGCGACGTCGAGAATCTAGAAGCCCTGCGCGCCAAAAACCTGCTACTCATCGCCGCAGAGGAAAAATGGACGCGCCTCGAGTACTTCGATGAAGATGAGGAGGCCAGTTATGAGACTTATCATGACAGGCTGTTTTTGAAGGAGCCGGGTGCAGCACCACCGTTGAAGAGTCAGATGAAGAATGAGGAATATCTGGATGCTATTTCGGCGCCTAGAGTTGATCCTTCGGGAAGAAAGAAGAAGAGGCCGTTGACCAAGAAGCAGATGGAGAGGATTGAGGCTGCGGAGGATGATGTGGAGGGGTCTGGTGAGATGGGTGGAGAGGTTGAGGTGGAGATGACTTGAAGTGGGTAGAGTACAGATCATCATTCTTTCACTGGACGTAATATCGAATATGGAAATCAGTCTGTATTTCTAGAAGCAAAAACCTCGCTATTTCAACACCTCCCCTTATCACTCAAACTCTATCAAAATGCAGAAACGAATTCAAACATCAAACATCGTTCACCGAAAGCCCCACTTGGACATCCTCTCTGTGGTCAAAACTCAACATCCAATCTCGACTCTGCATTTTCACAAGAAGTTTCTAGCTACTAATATGTCGATGAGATGTTTAACCGGGGCTCGTCTAGCAAGGGGTATAGGGCTCGGATGTGTGTGGAACAATTGCACTCTCCAGCTGCAGTTGAAGGCATGGAGATATACATCAAAATGCGCAGAGTGATTGAAAATCGGGAGAATGTACAGAGAGAGGGAGAGCATAGGCAACCTTCAGACAACAACCCTAGCTAATTGGACTCGGTTGTGCATTTTCACAGCTGATCTTGCGCAGTGGTGCACTCCTGGGATGTGATGAAGAAAGGAGAACAACGAAAAACTGGTATTGGGGTATCTTTAAAAACACAATGCATCTCCTCTCTTCCCATCTATTCTATCTGTACAAAGCTTTTCCTGTGTCTCGTCATGTCTACGTAAAGGGGGTGCGCGCAAGGCTACAGAGGAAGCAGCTTACACGCGCAGTTGCTCCGAGCGGTGGAGCCGGGCATACTGCTTGTTTTCGGCCACTTCCTCCCCAGCCATGCGGTAGTCGTCCTCGTCGCCATCAGGGGTCTCTGCCCACCACTTTCCAAACTCGTCCTCGGCACTGGCGTGGTTAACGGCCCAGATGTTTTCACGAAGTCTCTTGTGTCTCTCGCGGTCCTCCTCGATGCGCTGCTCCACCTGTCTCTTCTCGACGCGAACGTTGCCATTGCTGTAACGCATGGCTTCTTCAGGTGAAGCAGCGCCACCGACACCGCCGATCTGGTCGCGGTCCTTGATGCAGTCTTCCAGCTCATCCACCGTCTGCTGCTGCAGGTACTTCTTTCCTGCCAGGTTGCGGAGGACTTTGCGCACGACCTTGACGTTTGCTGCGCCGCTGCCGTCTTCAGGGGCCACGAGGTCGACGATGCGGAGGATGTCTCTCTCCATCATGCGCACGAATTCGATGTGATGGGCGGCAGCAGCGACATCGCAGAGGGTCTCGAAGAAGTAGAAGATGTTGGCACGGTTGTTGAGAGAGTTGCGCTCGAGGTTCTCGAGGATACACGAGTGAAGATCCTCGTCCCACTCGCGGTACTTTAGGGCGTAGGCGGCGGTCTTTTGGGCGGAGGTGACTGAGGCATTGAGGTGTTGGAGTTGGCTGTTGAAGCGCATACGGACTTCGAAGGGGTCCATGGTGCAAGTCGCGCGCGAGATGTGAGTGGTAGGAGTGGCGAGCTTTCTAACGATCAGGCGAGGAAGGTGCGAAGCTTTGATGCGTTTCGACTTGAGATGAAAGGGAGAGTTGATGCGCAAAGAGGGAGGGTCGATTGAAGATGGAGCAGGATTGTAGAAGGCAGGGATGAGCCAGTCCTGAATGCGATTCGAGAAGTTGAGGTTCAAGGGTGAGATGGCGCGCTTGACGAGGTAGTCAGAGGGGAGTAGCTTGGGTGCGTGACCAGGGCGACGAGGACTGCTGAGCCAATCCTGTTTGTGATTGATCAGATGCCGCTGATAGCTGAGACGGAGAAGAGCGGTAGCGCGAGCAGCGTGAGGGAGGTAGTCGTTTGTTTTGGTTTCGACTTCGACCAGAGCTTCGCGACTGAGCGAGGCAGAACGTGCATCATAGTCGTGCCAAGCCGTCAAGAACTCGTCCATCTTGAGATCTTATCGTTATCGTTATCGCCGCGTAGATCCGAGAGATTCTGATGAGGGCGCTGGGGCATGGAGCGACTTCGGAGTTTGATCTTTGGTGGGGAAACTTGGAGCCATCTTTCTGATCAAGTGAATTGACGACTCATCAATTAATTCTGCGTCTATCGCGTGATTGGCCGCCAACTTTCCCTCCATCGTCGACTGTGTCCGCATCTCCGTCGAATCTCAGTTTCAATCACTATCGAATCATCACAATGGCTTCAGACAATGGCCTTACCTTGACCACCATAGGCTGTGGTATGTTTGCGAACGACGACGAATCCTGTATTCAAGGCTGATGGACTCGACATAGGTACCATGGGTATCGCAATCCTCGGTGGTATCATGGACTCCCTGAACTCGGCCTCGAAATCCTCAGAGAAGGAGGAGAACCTACCCCCTCGTCTACCCACTCGCTTCCTGGCCACATGTCGTAGCGATCGCAGTGCATCTCGCATCAAGAATGAGCTAGGAAAATACAAGGCCAACCTCGATGTCATTCAGTCGGACAATGTGCGCGCTATGAAGGAGGCCGATGTCGTGCTTCTCGCCTGCAAGCCTTTCTATGTCAAGGATGTCCTCGAGGCAGAGGGTGTCCGCGAAGCTCTGGAGGGCAAGCTGTTGATCAGCATTCTGGCTGGTGTGCCTGAAGCTCAGCTCGAAGGCTTGTTATACCCCGGTTTGTCCCACGAAGAAGTGCGCGAGAAGATTACAATCGTGCGCACCATGCCCAACACAGCTTCCAAGGTTCGCGAGAGCATGACTGTCATCAACCAATCCACCCCTCCTCTTCCCCAAGACACAAAGAACCTGGTTCATTGGATGATGTCTCGCATTGGAAAGGTCGTCGAGATTGAGCCCAAGAACATGGACGCCTGTACAGCCCTTTGTGGCTCGGGTCCCGCCTTTGCTGCCCTTATCATGGAGGCTCTCGCAGACGGTGGCGTCGCCATGGGTATTCCACGAGCTGAAGCAAACCTCATGGCCGCTCAGGTTATGAGAGGAACTACTGGATTGGTACAGGATGGTGAGCACCCTGCCATCTTGAGGGAAAAGGTCTCAACGCCTGGCGGTTGCACTATCGGTGGCCTTTTGGTCTTGGAGGATGGAGCTGTGAGAAGTCATGTCTCAAGAGCTGTCAGAGAGGCTACTGTCGTTGCCAGTCTGCTTGGAAGTGGTGCCAAGAACGTCAATGGAACCAGGCATTAAAGTGGCTGGACGTGGTTGAAGTCCCAATCAGCCGCCACAGATCCTCCCCACTGCATTCTTCAGATTCGATGTCCATATTTACCTGTATGGACGGCCTCAGGTGGGACCTAAGAGCCGTTACCACATGTATCGTCCAGCCCGCTCCCGAGCATGCAAGAGCTCCGCCTGGTATGCTCCAAGTACTCTCTCCCTTTCTCCAAGTTTTGGTTCTAGAGCGTATCTAAGGAGCACGGAACATCATTGAAGCATCCATCAAGCTCCAGAATCTTTCACACAAGAAGCTCTAAGCTTTACCTCCCACATGCATATCTACAGCACCAATATCTGAGACCCACATGCCCATGAACAGAAGATTGTCGATCGGACATTTGTTCATGCTTCGCCGTTTCGGTCTCAGCTGTAGTTGTTCTCATTCTTACCAAAGTACCTTACGAGGCTCAAAATTTCGGCGACCGCGAAACAACGTTATATAACGGGGTTTCTTGACTCGATCCTACCGTAGTGTTTGGCGCTTTTTGACGTGAGCTTGTAGAGTCATGAAATCGATATGTGGCGTGCGCTATTCCAGGAAAGCTCCCAATCTAAGCAGCAGCGAGAACAAACGAACAGAAGTTGAGGGTCACTCTGCTCTGAGTGAGGAAAGTCGTAGGATCGACACATTTATCCCTGCATAGCTATGTATCTGAACCTCGAGAAACCCCTGGGATTCAGCTTTAGCGGTAGCTATGCGCAACATAAATACACACTGAGGCATGGTCACTGAGATCTCCAACCGTCGCGCATGACTTATAAGCATATATCCGGCCTTGACCGATCTCGTGCGTTTTATGGATCAAATAGTAGAGGAGGAAGGGCGGAAGGAGATAGCTCCGTGCCTGCCAAGAGAGAGCTGATGCTTCCTCCGGATCTCGTTCGGATCTCAAACGTCCCATCTCCCACCTTCGTCTTCTTTCGAACGATCACAATCCGTTTAGTTTGTGTTTGGATCTCGAAGGATTGTATTGTTCGAAGACAAATTACCGAGGATCTGAGTAGGGGATGCACGCCGGAGAACATTGGTGGCAGATGTCCTCCAACGACCGGCATGGGCTTCAAGACACCCGCATGCGGTCTTCTACTGCGAAAGTCGTCGGAACCTCGCCGTTAAGCCCTGCGTCTTGAGAAAGACGTAACTACCAAGGCTTGAGAAGGCTGGCTGATGAACTCCTGTTCAAGCCAACGGATACATGTGGCGCGCCATTGACCATAGCACTCGGCCTACAGATCCGGTGGCTCCAAGAGGTAGGTCGCTGAGCTGATCACGTCGACTAGAGCCATATCCCTGTGTAGGGACTTGTGATGATACACACATGGCTACCGATTATCATGTGGTTACTGGACCACATACTCGGGAGTTGCCAAAGGACTGGACCTTGACACAACAACCAGGTACTGTACCTGCAGCGATACAGCGCAGTCGTGACAGTGTACTCGCGATATTGTATGCTCCTGCATCTGTTCCTGCCTTTGTTCCTGCGTCCGCCACTGCTCAGGGACCATGCATTTGTTCTCGTCTTACACATAGACTTCTCTACAAGGGTAGGACGACCGCCAGCTCCGATACCTATCGCGCGTTGTCAGGAGTCCTTACCCAAACCAGAGAATGGACTTCGAGAATCCTGCCATGAAGGATGCAAACATCCCAGCTGAACATCCGGAGAAAGATACCTGGATCAATGTTTCGAGCTGAATACTTCCAATTGAACGCTTCGAGCTGAACTTTTGAAATTAGAAAACTTCAAGCCGACCATTGATCTGAATGGTATATATAATGCCAGGACCTCCACAAGTAAGGCCCATCATCAACACGACAACACCAATCGACCATCATGGGATCCTCAAGATTCTTCCCTGTGCTCATCTTCCTTGTCACCCTCATCCTTGGGATTTCGGCCTCTCCTGTGCTCACCGAGCGAGCAACTACTACCAAATGCACTGCCAACGATATCGCACTTGTTCGCCGTACAGTCAACGATGAGGTATACTTCTGCAAGTGGTGGCTCTCTGAGTATGATCGTCTTTCGTACAATACATGGCCCACTGTTTAATAACTTGTTTACAGTGGCCGCACCCGGTCTCCCTTCTACCAGTTCACCCCTATCCAAGTCACCGATCTCTGCAAGTGCATTGTAGCTGGCTCCAAGACCCCTTCCAAACCTAAGCGTGATGAGATCTCTGCTCCCGTCGAAAACATCTTGAAAAGACAGACTCTTGCTTCATGCAGAGCAGAGGTCAGCCGCCAGTTCACCATGCCTTGGTACTTCTGCACTTTCTACAACGCCCAGTAAGTTCGTTGCTTGTTCTCTTCTTGTGTTATTACTAACACACTGGCCTAGCTCAAGAACCACGTCTCCATTTGCAAGATACTCAGCCAAAGCTCTTACAACCCTTTGCAAGTGTGTCGAGGGTAAGCCTGTGTCCTCGAGCACGAAGAAAACATCTTCTTCCACCAAGAAGGGTTTTACTTCAACCAAGAAGACTTCAAGCTCGACCAAGAAGATCTCTACCTCGTCCAAAGTATCGACCTCGACCAAAAAGACTTCGTCGTCCTCCACAACTAAGCCATCTTCATCTGTCAAGACGTCTTCGTCTTCAAAGACTTCATCGAAGTCTTCAAGCTCGTCGCTGTCAAAGACATTCTCAAAGACGTCCTCAAAGACATCTTCGCAAAAATCGTCAAAGTCTTCGTCCAAAACCTCATCTTCATCCAAAACCACGTCGAAATCTTCCTCGAAGCCCCAGACAACTTCGTCTTCGTCCAAAACTTCTTCGAAGACAACCTCAAAGTCTTCGTCTATGTCATCGACGCCCAAGACTTCAAGCACGTCGAGCAGAAGTGGGTTCAGCTCTTCTAGAACTTCCACGAGCTCGTCCAGGTCTTCGTCGTCGACTCACATGTCTTCCTCATCGATTCGTACGTCCTCTTCGTCGTCTCGTACGTCTTCGTCATCGTCGTCTCGTACATCTTCGTCATCGTCGATCCGTACACCCTCTCCATCAGTCCTTACATCTTCTTCGTCGGCTGGCTCATCTTCGTCATCTCGCTCGTCGTTCATTTCAAATAGCGCCACTGAATCGAGCACGAGTGTCACGGCGTCTGCATCGACTTCGACCTCCGGGACATCTAGCTTTTCCGGTTCTTCCGGCGCAAGCGAGACAAAGACAACATTGTCACCATCAACGAATGTGAACGTCCTGACTACTTCGACCACGGGTAGACCCAATGGCCCGAGCTTCTCGATATACGTGCCTGAGACACCTACGACCTCTGCAAGTCGGAGTTCCTCATCTAGCGCTGTTGTTGACAACACGTCCACATCCTTCATCGACTCTTCTACTTCGGGAGATCAGACCAATACACAGACTGTTTCTGACACTGTCTCCTCGAGTGCGATCTCAGCGACTGCGTCGACCACATCTGAGGCCAGTATCACAGCTTCTAGTCTTTCATCAAATCCCGGTTCAACAAGTTCCAGCGCTGCTTTGGAGACTGATAGCGGAAGCTCTGCGATCTCCATGTCAAGCTCTAGGTTTATCTCCTCGGCCGAACCTGCAATCACTGGCGCTAGCTCTACGATTGATGTCTCGGTCACCAGTACAGACTCTGCAGCAGCTACAGATTCGGCAGCCACGAGCTCCGCGACTTCCACCATTGTTGGTGATATCAGCTTCTTGGTCCAGCGCGGCGTCAAATATAGCGGTACCCCTTTGACCGGCCTCACCAAGAGAAGAGTCGCCGATGATCTTATCACTTGCTTGAGTACTTGCGCTGGCTCGTCTGCCTGTGCTGCCACTTCTTTCAACATCGAAAACTTGTCTTGCGACTACTTCAGTACCATTGATCAGAGCAGTATGAGTCCCGACGCTGCCATGATCTTTGCGATTGCCACTTCTCGTGTTGCTGTCCAATCCTCCTCCGCCATTTCATCGGAAAGCAGTGTCATATCTGGCTCGAGTAGCATGGCTTCATCACCCTCGGGAACCGGTAGCACTACTTCCGATGCGTCAACTAGCTCAGAATCCACCCCTGCGCCTTCATACACTGATCAAACTGGGGCCAGTGCAACGCAGTCCAGCTCAGCTGCTTCTACCACCGTTTCAACCGATTACCAATCTGACTCCAGCTCTTCCGCTTCGTCCACATCTACGAATGTCTCTAGCACTGGAGACGGTGATATCAATACCAGCTCTGCTACTCAGAGTGAGAGTACCAGCTCTGCGTCAACCACCGAAACCGCGAGTGTTGCTGCTGATGACGATGCCATCAGTCTGAGCTCTGCATCGACCTCCTTGACTTCCTCGACTTCCGGCTCGGAAGAGCCTCAAATCACAGCAACTCAGAGCTCAACAGAATCAGCTATCGCCACTGAAACTCCAGTAGCAAGATTCCAGAATGTCCGTATTCTGGCTACCGGCTCCGGTACGACAGTTGACGGTACTGCTCTTCAAGTAAGAAATTCTGTATCTGGATTCGGGCTTGGTGGGGATGATTTCAAGCTCACTATTGACAAATTCGGCAACCTCAAAGATTCTGCAGGACATTTCCAGGCCATCAAGCTTAACAGCAGATTTCTGCCATACTGGACCCAGAGTGGTCCTCTCGTCTCGCAACAGAACTGGGGAGCTCCTGGTTATGCTACCATTTCGAACTGCGGCGTTGGACTTGACATGATCATGACTTGTCGCCTGGCAGTACCTCATGGCACACACTCCATGACTTTCTTCCTAATCCGACGTCCTCGGGGCTTCGAGTTGTACGCTGGACGCAATGATGGTAGCCACCGCGACGTCCGGCTACAGATCGATGTGTCCCGTCCGAGCTCTACTCCATCCACAGTATCCACAAGCACTAGCTCCAGCGCTGAAATTTCCGTCACAAGCTCGAGCTCCGACATTGGCTCCACGACAAGCAGCGCGAGCTCAGTAGATGGCGAAAGTATGGTTACCAGTGCGAGCTCATCTGACGAGTCAGGATCTGCAACCATCAGTTCCGACCAAGGAAGCGCCACCTTTTCCCCAACCGTGACAGATCCCGCTACCAGCTCTGCTGACTCTACGTCCTCGAGCTCCGAAGTCTCGAGCACCAGCACTTCTGTTTCGGATATCATTTCACCCACCGACTCTTCGACCACTAGTGAGCAGGTGACTGCGACAAGTTCATCAGTCGGTTCCAGCATTACCAGTAGTTCTACCGTCGCCGCAACACCCACATGCGGCACGGTCGTGCCTTACTCGTGGCCCGGCTCGGCTTCTGTCCCGTCAAATGCATGCCGTTCGACCTACACCGACGTCTCATCCAACATCAACAGCTACAACATCAAGTGTAACATTGATTACAATGGAGCTGACATTCTCATCACTCGTGGTAGCAATCTCCTCGCTTGTATCGAATTGTGCAGTGCAACAAACGACTGCACAGCTCTTGTCTTTAACCCCGCGAACGGTAACAGCTGTTATATCAAGAACACCGTAAATCCCTCATCTGAAGATGGCTTCGCCGGGCTCTCTGGATCTGACCTCGGCATCATGTTTTACTCTGCCTTGAAGTTGAAAGACTGCAAAAATCCTAGCGCACCGGATGTCTCTCCCTATGTAGATGGCTCGACACCATCTGTGGGTGGTGCTACCTTTGGTATCGAGGTAAATACCGACTACGAAGGCACCATCCTGTCCGTTTCGAAGAAGCGAACTGCTGTCGTTATTGATGACTGCCTGAATGCCTGCGCCCAGAACAGCGCCTGTGTCGGAACTGCATTCGATGGCTCTGTTTGCACACTATACAGTGTCATCAACAAAGACAAGAGATCTATTGCTCTGGGTACAACCTTTGCAACGATCCAGGCACGTGCTAACGCCGCCTCAAGTTCTCCTGATGTGCTTACCAGTACTGCCGGATCGATGACTACTGAGTCAGGGTCGACCACGACCGGTGCTTCGTCTTCGAGCGGGAGCGACACAGCTACAAGCACATCTTCGGAGACATTTTCTTCGTCCGCAACCTCGGACTCGAGTTCATCAAGCACTTCCCTTGAGACAAGCGCTTCGAGCACATCGTCTGAGGTGACCAGCACGAGCACATCATCTGAACCGACCAGTACGAGCACATCATCCGATGCGACCAGTACGAGCACGTCCTCCGATGCGAGCTCATCAAGCACGTCTTCTGAATCTACTGCCTCGAGTGCGTCCTCTGATTCCATCAGCTCAAGCACATTCTCGGCGACAACCTTTTCTACAAGCATCATTAGCAGTCCTACACCCTCGGCATCAGTAAGTTCTTCTGCACCATCCTCGACTCCAGCAGGTCCAACCTTGCCACCAGTCCCGACCCCTACACCGATCTATGTAACCCCTCGCAGTGGATCAAGGTTATACGTAAGCGGCGGAACTTTCAACGGCAACTCCATCAGGGGGTTTAGCGACGGACAAAATGAGTATACCGGCGTGGACTATGACTGGACTGGCATTGGTGGTCCTTCAGAGCTCCCCTTCGTACTTAACTCGACAGGATCAATTCTCCTAGGTTCCAGCGGCAATGTCTTGTGCTATTCCGGCAAAGTCACCGGCAACAGTTATGTGGAATTGAGCTCGAGAACGGCGGCTTACTTCAAGAGTAGCGCGGCCAAGACTGATACCGATCAATGGACGCCTCTTCCTTGCTCGATCAGTGGTAATGGAAAACTGAGCTGCACGGCTACAGTCAATGGTGTTTCATTCCCCCAATTCGCCGCTTTGTCCACACATAAGCTCATACCCAAGTCATCTAACAAGCTGCGTCTGTATAAGAGCGGAGTCACATTTACTGCCAGCACTGGCGCTACAGTAAACATGTACGCAGCAGCTTAAACAGCAGTGGAAACTAGATGGAGTTCCGACCACGTTCGAGCACTTGCACTCCTCATCCTCGCCCTTTTTTTCTTTCTTCTTTTTTTTTCTTTGTCCCTGACATATTTTCTTCTTCTTCTTATTTCTTATCTCATAATTATCATGCTGTTTTTGATAGATTCTAGTTTTAATCTAATGCTTCAGTTCAGTTCTTTCAACTTTGTCAAAAGTGGAAAACACGTATTGCTGTCATCTCACACCTTTGACGACGAATATTGTTGTACCGTACCCATCAGCAAGAAAATGAACAAGAAAGGGGTCACAACGTGTTACTTATGTCCATCTAGATCGGAGATATATGACAAACGTTACTAGACATGTAGATGCGCATTGTGTTTTTTCATCATAGGAAAACTACTATACACCTGTAACAACAAAATTATTTACACCACCACCGACCGCTGGGACTATCTCAAACAGCTCAAGTTCTCATAAAGACATTTTCAATAGTCTCATCATCCTCATAGCCCTCATTCCATCTTAATCATCATCGTCATTATTCTTCCCGCCACATCTCCAAGCCCAAACCACAAATCTCATATCTCCTGCCAGCAAACTCGCCGTACATCTTGGTCCACAACCAATCAGCATCTTTGTCCCTCGGTCTAGCTTCTACCACTCTCTTGTACTCAACCTCCCACTCTGGACCAGGGAGTTTAGAGTCGCGGAAGAGGATGTAGGGTGTGTCGAGGAAAGAGGTCTTGTTTGGGTGGATGGCGGAGTGGAGGGAGCCAATACTGGTGAGGAGAGAGGTCGGAGGGAGGTAGGAAGGATGGAGTAGGGAAGAGGTTGTAGAGATGTTGGAGCTGGAGAGGGTGAGCAGGCGGTGGGTTTCTCGTGCTGGAGTCGCCAGGATGAGATCGCTGGCTTCCAGATTCGAGCTTGTATCTTCTTGGAGTAGTGTCATTGGTGCAGACTCTGTGTATGCCAGAACTTTATCCAAGACCTCTGCGTCGTTTATTAATCCCGGTGTTTGTAATAACATAACTCTTTCTAGATCCGTCAAGCCCCAGAGACTGGCTATCGAGAAAGCATCTCCCTCCTGGCCAGCAGAAGATGAGATGGGACGGAGCTCAACATTATAGCGGCGAGCAGCGCGACGGAGGAGTCTTCGTGTGCTGTCCATGTATGGATCTATCATGTCGTGTTTGGCGGCCTGTTTCTCCATTGCCCATGCTTGTGGGAAGAGGAGGATGCGCCTTGCTGGAGACTTCAAACGGGCGAGGTCGCCAAAGAGCATGATGGCGTTGCAGACGTCATGATGGTTGGTCACTAGTTGGACATGTGCAAGTTTTTGCCACTTCACGACAGGAGCTTCTTGCTGGGAGTCGGTGTGGTCGGCGATGATGGCATTTTGTTCTGCATTGAAGAGACGGGACGGGTGTTGAGGTCCTGGTAGTGGTTGTTGTGCTGAGTCTGAGAGAGGGGCGATGGGAATGCGTGGTTTCAATTGAGATTGTAGATTTGCGATCGAGTGTTGCTGAATTGTATAGCCTGCGAGGAAGAGGAAGAAGGTGATTCCTGCCACTGTAACAGCTTGTTAGTGACGGGTGGTGTCGAGACGGGAGTGGGACCGCCGTACCGAATGCTGATGAAACTATGACTTGCACCTGCCCGCTTGTGAGTAGCAACTTCCCCATAGTTCGTTCTTGCTATATTCGTCGAGGAATGTAACGGCCATGGTGGATGGTTATCGCATGCATCATTGTTGATAAGCTCCCATCGACCCAGCAACCACAAAGCTTTGCATATCTTATGCACCGTCTGTGCAAATGTAGCATAATTCGTCACTCGTCTCTTGCGCATCTTCAATTCGCAAGCTCCATCTTTGCGACAGCTCAACTCTACCTTTCCGCACACATCACATCACCCACAATGGCGCACCAAGCAGATGCGACGCGCATGCTCGACGACCGTGGCTACACGGGCACCCTGATCCGCGGCCAAAACCCCCTCCTTCTTTTCGAAAAAGCGGTACGCGACCGTATCATCGACTCATATTACTGGAAAGAACAATGCTTCGGTCTCAATGCAGCCACCCTCTGCGATCGTGCCGTCGAGCTATCCTTCATCGGCGGTACCTACGGCATCGGCCAAAAACCAACACCTTTTCTCTGCCTCGCCTTCAAACTCCTCCAACTCACGCCCGAGAAAGACATCATACTGCACTATTTGCGCCAAGAAGAATGGAAATATCTGAGAGCTCTGGCTGCCTTTTATATTCGTTTGACGTGGGAGCCGAAGGATATTTACGAAACGCTCGAGGGATATTTGAGTGACTATCGCAAGTTGAAGAGGAGGACAAGAGATGGCTACCAGTTGAGCTATGTCGATCAGTTCGTTGATGACTTGCTCACCAAAGACCGTGTTTGCGCAACATCGCTTTGGAAGATGCCGAGTCGAACACAATTGGAAGACATCGATGTGCTGGAGCCACGAGTCAGTGCTCTGGGCGACGAGATTGATGAATTGGACAAAGATGATGAAGACATGAAGGATGGAAGTGATGGTGAGGTCGAGGAAGTCAGAAATGGTGATGCAAGATCAAGAAGCAGGAGCTATGATAGCAGGAGCAGGAGTCGAAGTTACGACAGGAGGAGAAGCAGGAGCAGGAGTTACGACCGTTACGAGAAACGAAGCAGGAGTCGGAGCTACGAAAGAAGGAGAAGCTATAGTCGCGATCGCGATGACAAGAGAAGAAGTTACAGCCGCGAGCTGCCAGACCGAAGGAGGAGTCCGCCGTCAAGGTCGAGATCTCGCTCAAGAGATTGAATGAATTGAACACATCTCTACCATCAGGATTCTCAAGCGCTCGAGATACACCTATGACGCAAAAGCATTGCTCCTTCCACTACAACTATGGAACCATCACGTTTCGACGCCAAGAATTCCGGTGTGTAAGGGTCGCATCTGTAGAGAAGGAGCGATCTTCAAATCTGTACAAGGTAGCCGATCCTCATGGCAAACTTCCACACCATCATACAACTCAGTTAATCAAACATCATGAGCTCCTTCGGCTATCATCAACAATAATAGTCACCAAGCCTTCGACGCGCACCAATGAACGCCACGAGCGGAAACAAGCGACGAGCCATCATCATGGTTTGACTGCTTCGAAAGCTTCTTTGTTCCTCTCGGCTTTGCGACCTCGGATCATCCTTTGTTGTGATGAGCTTCCGCGATATGGTTCAAATTCTGAATCTATGCAGTTGCATCTTCTTTGTGCTTCAACGTCCGCGTCCGGAACAGCCTTCTTGAGATGGACACCTTGAGTATCCATGCTGCGACAGACTTGGTCCTAAGCAGAAAATCCAAAATTCAATATCAGGCAATCGAGCAACGTCGAGATGTCTTCTGGAACTCCACGCACCTTCTACGTCCCAGATCCTCCACAAATACCTCCTTCTGATCCGCCGCAACATTGGTCAAAGGTTTCATCCAATTGGACCGCGCACCTGAAGAGCGACAAGACTGGTTTCGATGTGCGGCCAATTGATCCCAATGATTCAACCGGGTGCAGACTAGGACCTCCTAGCAATGCTCCAGACTACAATGTTCTCTTAAAGAAATATGGAATGCAGGTCCTGGCAGCCTCCGGGTTTCTAAACCACACAGGTGCAAGGATGAGCGAAGAAATCTATGGCCGGCTTGCCTTTGCTGATTTCAGGAACCCAACCCATGAGGAAACATTGAAGATTCATCCAGTCCTGAGACCGAACATGTGGGGCAAGACTACCCCTCAGGTGTACGCCATGATGGTGCCAGCTTTACGACTGGCAACAGCTGTCTTGGATGATCCAATCACATTGAACTACTTCCACGCTTTGTCTACTCCATCTGATCTTATGTATACCCGCTTGTCCACCTTCCCAGATGGTAGAACAGAAGAGTGCAAGACTATGGAAATACCGGACACATTGTCAGAAGCCGAACAACAAGTGGTGTATGATAAAATTTGTAAGATGCAGTCTTACACAAATTGGGGGTTCGAAACAACCGATGACAGGCGATATGGAATCACTATTCCAGTAGAAGCGAGCAAACACGCAGCCGAATATTTTGTTCCTGCTTCTCAGCCGTAAGTGTAAACAAGTACTCATCCACGCCTCAGTGCACCGCTTTGTTTGGAACTGACCAGCTGCTATCATAGTGGCACGTGTAAAACTGAGATCAGGCTCAACTACTGCTTTATTAAGGTCCTCAGTTGGTTTTCAGCCGATCAAGAGACCCGCGGCTACGATGAAAGATACAGACGAATATTCGTCGATACTCAGACAAAGGCCCAAATATCTCCTGAACGTCGAGCAAGAATATCCCTGAACTCTGCAATCTACCGCACAACCTTTCAACTAGCCTCTTCTATACTCCATGAGTTTGCACACGCGTTCTCTTTAGCTTATTACGAAACGCATAGGTCCGCCTCCGCGCCTTCGGAGCCTTGGGTCAAGGGAAATCGATGCAACGAACAGGGACACGCCTTTGAAAATCATATCTTCGGTGGTCTTGTTCGACCAATAGATCGACAATTTGGACATCTACAGGTCATCTCGGCGCCTTTCGGCTTCTACACAACACATCAATGGGATGTATGGAAATTCAACGATCACGATGTCGAGTATGACGATCCGGAGGACGGGCAAAGTTGGGAAGTCATGGATGCAGAGGACACAGATCCGGATGCACCGCGGGAGGATGACCGTGTATTCCCAGTGCCGCAAGAATGGACGGAATGGGTGTTTTCAAAAGAGGCGTGGTCCATCGATGTGGATCGATTCGGGCCGTCAGCTATCAAAGTGCCCAAGATTGCAAAGTGGCAACTTTGCAACCATGACACCAAAACTTGGACGGATGATGAGCTCGAGAACAGACCGCAATGGGATTGATTGGGCCATGGAAGAATGAGGGTTGTTTCTCTTCCCTCTCCAGCCATAGAATTCCATCAACCGTCAAAATGCAAGAGTAAATTCAAGTCGAGATGATTGTCCAGTGAGAGCGTGTATATATCAATCTCTCAGTGGAGGTTCACCTGTTTCCAAAAACCTTCTTGCCTTTTGACGTGTACCAAAACCCTGTTGCTGGGCGCAGGGGAGCCATCGAAAAAACCGAATGATAAGGAGTAGAAATTGCTGTATTCCAATCATGCAACACTGCTGCAAAAAGTCACGTCAAAATGCAAGAAGGTATTCAGGATACAGCAAAGGTCCAGTGAGAGCGCTAATCCAGGAGACTCATGCCCTTGATATCTGATAGATACCCCTTTAGCTCACTCCGATGACAAACCATAGTGGTATGTGCAACTGTCAAAATGCAACATGTTATTCAATTGGAGAACTTTGTCCAGTGAGAGCAGCGAGATTTCACGCTCTCTGTGGACATTTACTGCATTGTGAAAATACTGTGCATTTTTGTATGTTAACTTGTGGTGCATTGTCACATTGGACCAAAGAAATTAGGGGTAGTTTGTATTGTTTTCATTGTATCATTCTCTTTATTCTCATTGGTATCATTCTCTCATGCTCTCATGGTATTATTCTCATCTATGCAGACAAACCCTGCTTTGCTCCAAAACTCCTCGCTCCCAGGAGACAGCACACAAAAAAGAAACACCAGAACAAAACAGCGGGTTCCTCTCCTCTTCATCATTTTCCGCGGCTGTTCTTGGTTTTCGGCATGATAGGGGGCGGGGGAGGACGAGCCAGTCTGATGGGGTTAGGCAGAGCGGCGGCGATCCAGACGGTGGGGCGAGGGCGAGGACCTTTGGTCTGACGAACAGCAGGAGTGGTGATAGGATTAGCTCTGGGCCCGAAGGCAGTAGAGGAAGAGGGGGCGACGATGGCGGGGGTAGGGGCGGGCGAGCGAGGCGACTCCGGACCAGGGAGTGCCTGCAAGCGGCGACGAGTCTCCTCAGCAGCCGTAGCTGTGGTCTTGCCAACGAAAGAAGGAAGATTGGGGACAGCGGCAGCCTCCCTTGCCTTTGCACCCAGCTCCTTGTTCTCACGCTTGAGCTCCTGGACCTTGTACTCTTCGATGCGGACGTTGTTCTTTTGTGTCTCGATCTCGGTGCGTAGCTTGTCGATGTGTGCTTGCGCATTCTGGCGCTCACGGACAATCTTCTCTTTGTTGGCCTTCATGGCGGCCTCGACCTTGAGCTCGCAGGCCTTTTCGGCGGCCGTGACCTTTTGTTTTGCCTCTTGGGCTTCCTGAGCGGCGGCGCAAGCGCTGGCCTCTGCATCCTTGACCTTGTCGTCGGCTTGTTCGGCGGCATCGATGAGCTCGCCTGCGGCCTCGAGCTTGTCTTCCAAGGTGTCAACCACGAGACGGAGTTGATCAATCTTCTTCTCGAGGTCACGAACCTTGTCGTCGCTGTCGTACCGGGCCTTTATCTCCATGTGACCGGACCATTCGAGCTTGTGGCCGAGAGTTTTGATTTCCTGTACCTTTTTGCCCATTTCGACGCGATGGACGAAGTGGGCAGTTCTGGCTTTTTCTTCCTGGGTGTAGAGCTTTTCGCGGAGTTCTGCAACGGTTGTGGCGTGGGCCGAGCGCATTTTCTCGATTGTTCCATCTCTCTCGATGATTTGCGCCTCGAGTTTGATTGTATCTTGTTGCTTCGGGACAGAGGAAGAGGCGATGCGGTAGATGACAATGACTTTGAGAAGTTCAAATCCGAAAGAGAAGAAGAGAAGGAGGGTGAGGGGGTGAGTGAAGAAGCGAAGGATGTAGGTAAATAAGGCGTAGATCATTTCCCTGGCCAGATCGGAGGAAGTTGGTGCTGCATAAGGTGCAGTCTTTGGAATGATAGCGAGAGCTTTGTTGAGAGATGACGCAGTCGCAGCGGCAGTCTGAGTAACCACCATAGTGATTGTCTCAATGACAGGGAGGTCTTCAACAGGGGATGACTGTTGAGAAAAAGACTCGGTGGGGGCAGGAAGGAGGTACTGAGTCCAAGAAGGGAAGAGGGAAGCGGGATGGCAGTTGTCGCGGAAGAATGTGGCAACAGCCATGACAATGCTGATAAGGCTGTCGAATCCGATCATCTTAGCGATGAAGAGGTTGAGGATGTTTGTTGTAAATGTTGGACGTGCAAAGTGCGCGTGATGAGCTGGATGCGGCGACTTCTGAAAAGTGCGCGAAGATTGGCAGTGGTGATGCAGTTGTGGATCTTTATGCAGTATGCAAAAGAGAAGAAGGTAGAGAAATAGTTGTGGTGTGAAGGCAAAATTTACGCGTGTCAAGCTTGAGATGCGTGATGCTGAAGAAGAGAGGGAGGAAGTCAAGCAAGCAGCAAACTTTATAGCGGTGCCGAGAAAAAGTCGCGACAATAGCAGCGTGACAATAGCATGAGGACGACGAGTGAGCGCCAAGAGAAGAGTTCGAGTCGGAAGTGTTTCGCTCTCACGACAGTTGTTCATGCTGCACACACATCCTGCATTGCTTCATGAACAACTTGGAACAGGCGGGAACGACAAGAATTTTTCAAACTCTTCAAAACTTCTTCTAGCGAGGAAACAACCCTTTTATATAGTCACGCCAATGACAGCAGCGCGACAATGAAAGAATCAGGATCGAAACCTTGAGCCTCCAAGAGATATAATCGGGAAAGGTGAATGAGCTTGAACCGAACTTGATTTAAGCGAATGCTATGCCGGCAGCAAGATCCGTTCAAGATAGCGTTCTGTCGGACGATGTATAGATCTTCGACTTCTTCCGTATTGCTATCACGGCGCATATGGCCCCGGATCTCGTCGCTGATGGGGAATCTGATGAAGAGTCGGTGCTCGTTGGGTAGAATTTATGCAAGACCGGGGGGCTCTGCCACTCCAGTCTGGGTCAACTTGTGAGTGAGTGGAAGCTCGTAACCTGATCATCCATGTCAATACTCGCTGGCAGTAGAAGACTCTGTAACTTTTGAAAAGTAGCAAACTTACTCTTCAGTCGTCGGCGCTGATACCGAAATCCTCTTGGACTTCAGCGATACGGCAACCACGCTTCTCGGCGATAAGGCCCATGAGCTGAGTGCCGATGTCCTTGATGTCGTTGTACTGTGAAAGTTGTCTGATCTGGGACTTGATTTTTGCGTTGGCACAGTCTACTGCGGCTTTGGCGCGCAGCTCTGGATCTTCTGAGTCTGTGGTGTTGGGAGGAGAAAGAGCATCGACAAGGGAAGTACGTTGGGATAGAAGATCGGAGACAGTAGACTCAAGAACAGCTTGACGAGCGCGAAGAGCGTCAAGCTGGGAATCCTTACCGGATGATGATGGTTTGGAAGACATGGTGAGTTTTGATGGCGCAATTGGAGATGAAGAGAGGTGGTTATCTTCAGCCATGTTTGCTGCTCTTACTAGATGGAGACTTCTTGATTGCTTCAGCCGATGTTTGGAAGTGACTACAGCAGGATAGAGTACAGTCAATTGGCGAGTCAAGCTTTTATGATGCTTAGAGTGCAACAAAGATGCTACGCTGATGTGGAAGCAAATGTTCAAGAAAGAGGTGAGGTTGGATTGGCGGGAATGAAAGTTCCGAGCGGAGATTCGGGGTTAAGAAGTATGATCCGCACCTTCCGATCACCATCTGGAAAGAATAAAGACACAACACACTCGGAAGGAGTGAGGCAGGGAGATGCTTGAAGTAGAATTGATTTGGAGTGATTTCTACAGCCTGCAATAGAATCTACGCATGTTTGATGACTTCCGCGATATGTCAGAAGAGTGGATGGGTTGATCCAGGGGAATCAAAGGTCTTGGCGGGATACGCGTGGTCAGCAATCTTTCTAGATCAAGGTGGGCTGCGGGTGAACCTTGTGTTTCTGACCTGTTGGACAAAGGGGATGTACAAAATCTAGCCGGGAGACACGGACTCGACAACCATCACGACTGCTATCTGCTCGAACTGCAATACACGATGGCCTTCTCAACGCAGCTGTCGGCGCGAACGCTAGGCAAGGGCATGCTGGCCGCCACCGTTCTTGCGTTGCTTGTATCAACAGCTCAGGCGCATGAGCATCACGAAGATAAGATCCCCGAAGGCGAGGCCATCTCGCCAGACCCCCTGGTATGCTCTTTCGAATGAACGTGTCAACAGCGGAGACTAACTCTCGACCAGGATACGACACTATGGATCCATATCCTCCTCCAGATATTCGCATGGGGCATCCTGTTCCCTGTGGGCATGGTATTGGGCATTGTCCGCTCCCGATGGCATGTTCCTGTCCAGATAGTCGCTACGGCGCTCGCCATTCTAGGCTACCTACTCGGCCACGCTCACAAAGGTCGCCAATTCGGCAAGAACGTACACGCGCAATACGCCCCCTGGTTGATGATGATGGTCTTCGCCCAAGCCGCCATGGGCATCTACCTCAGGCTCCATCTTGAGCGCGGCTTCAACGGCAAGATTAGGAAGTGGATTGTTTCTGCACACGGTATACTCGGCAAGATCATCCCGCTGGCTGCATGGGTGCAGATGCTCTTTGGCGGAATCACTGCCTTGGGCTTCTGTCAAGGCGACCATACCGGTCAGTGTGCAGCTCACTTCATCATGGGCTCTGCCTTCATCGCCTACGGAATCATCTACACCATCCTCCTTCTCGTTGGTCAGATCTGGCTGCGTCGCACCGGCCGTTCTCAGGAGTTCTACGACAGTGTGGTCATTGCTGCATGGGGTTGTGTCAATACTTTCACCGAACACAGATGGGGAACTGCCTGGGTACGCAATGATCTGCAACACACGGCCATGGGTGTCATTTGGTGGTGCGCCGGCCTCTTGGGCGTCTGGCTCAGTCGCGACCGCCGTGGCCGTCCTAAGCGCAACTTGATCCCTGCCATTGTCATCGCCATCACTGGATGGGCCATGAGTGGTCACCCCCAGGAATTGCATCTCAGCACCATGGTACACAGCGTTTTCGGATACACCTTGATGGCCGCAGGTATCACTCGCATCATTGAGATCAGTTTCGTCTTGAAGGACAACAACTCGATCTCTGAGGATGGCGAGGACACCAACAGCTTCCAATTCCTGCCTCCCTTCTTGCTGTACGCTAGTGGCTTCCTGTTCATGGGCGCTACCGAAGAGCAGATGTTGCTCTTGTCAAACGCTGGTGTCACCCACGTCGCTTACATCCTGATCCTCTACAGCATTGCTTTCCTCCTCTTCCTTTGTAAGTTCTGCCACGTCCAACACAATGCGCTCAGCCTAACACCAAACCTCAGTCGTCAACATGCTCCTTCGACTCTACACCTACTACGTCGATTCGCCAACCGATACCAAGTCGGCCGATCCCGAAAGCAGACTCAACGGCTCTGCCATGCCCAACGGTCATGCCCGCATTCCAGATGCAAGCGACCGTCAAATAAGAGATGCAGAAGAGTTCGAACTGGAAGGTCTAATGAGCGAGGACGATGATGATCTGCCGAAGCGCCACAATTAGCGATAGACTTGGCTCCTGAAACATGATTCAGTTGGATACAAAATTATTGTTTGATCAAAATTCATACCACAGGCTCTGAGACATTGAACACATGTGATGACATCCCAGTCAGACTTGCGGGCTGCCCCAACAGAGGCAAGAGTCGTGCCCCGTCAGAGAACGGAAGAAACTCACCTTCAATGGCCAGCATTTGCAGTCTTTGGACAGTTGTGCACCTTGACAACCATCTCATAGGCGAGAATAGACCGAGAATGTTCAGCTCCACACTCAAAGGACAAATCCGTCGCGTTCACTGGTCTTGAATAGCAGTTTACTCTCCAGACTAAAAAAAAAACACAGACATACCCGCTACACACATTCTTTGCACCTCAGCACCCTCTACATCGTCCAGAGACGAAGCGGCTAGGCGTGACATGGGCTACAACGATGATCCTCATGTCGAGTTAGTATGGCTTCACCACTGCCGCACATGTGTTTTACGTCGGATGAGTTGTGTTGGTAAACAGAAACAGGAGAGATACGTGTTTGGAAGTAACGAAAGCATCGAGTATCCAAGGTCGACTTGGAAGGTGCTTGACTCGTTTCTGTTCTGCCACTCGAGCTTACCACTTTGGAAATTGATTCCTTCCTGACTACACTTCACTGCTTGGTTGATCACTCTTTGCACAGCGTGGTCTTTCCGGTTGGTCGTGGATTTCACTTCGACTTATTCTCACTTGAGTCTTTACATCTCAAACTCAGCTCCCCTCGTCACTCTTTATCAACCTTCTCATCACCCGCTGTTTCTGCCCGTGCTTTCACCGCTTTGCCTATTGCACTTGGCTTTGGCTCTCTCGAATACGCTTCCGCTGGTGTTCTGCTCTGGATCTCACTGGTAGACTTCTGCAACTTCGCTTCTCTCTGAGTCTGCTCGTCACTGGAGAGCAACATTGCGATTTGTTCCCCTCTTCTTCAGACTCACTATCCTAGCTTCACTTCCAAGAAGACTCACTGTCCAAGAATTCCTTCTTTCTAAGAAGGGTGTTCTTATTTAAACTTCAACCTACCTTCCAAAACATCACGCCCCATGAACTGCTTCTGCAACTAGCACCGTCATATAAGCTTCAACAAGAAACTACAAGGTCGCAGCGGGTAGGTCAGTCGAAAATTGTACCCGTCGAAAGATCTAACGATTCGGAATTATAGTGCACCGTAAGCATGCCGAGCGGTCAAGTTCAATCGGTATACAAGAGCGAGAAGGCGCTTGAGCCCGAGTCCATCAGAGATGTGCAAAACATCCTTGCTGGAAGGGTGCCCGGAATCAGAGTCACGAAGCACAAAACCATATCTGGACTCATGTTCATTGAAGTCGACCTCATCACGAAGAAAGGCCCGGTCTCAAGCTGTCTTCTGGTACTAGGAGAAGACCCACATGAGCCAGGCTGCATCGTCACTTCGCGGCTTTGGACGGACGACGTGACCGGGATCAGAGCTGGTGTTGCATACACCAGCCACGGCAGTCATCTGGACGATACCAGAGGTGGAATACCAAACACTGCATGGTGCACGTCTTTCCAATTCAAGCGTGGACTTACCCAAGGTGGTGGTATAAGCAGAAGCTACTGGTCCATGTTACCCAGTCGCGCAATATTCTGTAGACAGCTTCTCGAGGTCTTCAAGGAGCCAGGCTCTTTCAACGATCAGAACTGGCAGAAAATCCAGGTATGTCAAAGTTCTTGCATTGGTTGCAACCTCGCTGATGAATCCCAGAACGTGATAGACGGCTACCAAGACTTTTTTCACCGCAATGGTGTCCCACGCGTGCCTGAAGGATTTCTATTTCTCCGAAACGATAACATACGCCTACATATTGCCAACAACCAAGCTCAGAATCAAGAGCCAGAACCCGAGCGTGAGCTCGAGCCCGAATCTGAATCCGATACGGATGACTTTGGCAATGACTTCCAGCTTCCCGTGGTGCCTAGATTTGTCCCACCGCGTTCAATCCCCGAGGATGAAGATGATCCTTTCGGCCTCGACCAAGATCTTGGTGACATCGAAGACCTTCCTACTACTGACGATGGGGATGTTGCTGTTGGTCAAGATGACGACGATGGCCGTTCACCAAGTCCCCTTTTTGAACCCAGATCGAGAAGCGTTCCCCCAAAGCCTACTACTACAACCAATACTCGACTTGGGTACGATGATGAGGAGGTCGACATGAATGTCGATCGACCTACAACTCTCAGCTCTCGTTTACCATCTGAGATCGGGGATACTTCGCCCGGCCCGAGGACGATGACCACTCCTGATCCAAACAAACCTGGCAGCAAAACCAACCCTTTCGACATTACAGATGTCTCGGATGTTTACGAAGACGATGATGACATGATCGTACTTTACCACGAGATTAAAGCTGATCCGGCTGGAGAGTCAGACTTGATTGGAGGTGGTTTGGGAGTCAATCAAGTTAAGCGAGAGATTGTCGAACTCGACTCAGACACGGTTGAAGGTGGCTCAATCATCATCCAAAACACCCCGGACACTGCTGAAGATGACCCGGACATCATCATGGGCGAGCACGTCAGGCTAGTCATCGACATCGATGATTGAACTCGACATCAGTATCACTACGCTTGAATTATTCCGCTATCTGAGCGGAATCACACGAATTCGAGCAATCTTGCCTCAAGTCTAATGGAACTTCACATCATAAAATTCGAACATACTGCTTTTACGGAGGAAAAAGCAGGAAGGATAGTATAGCATAAACATCTTCTCATATCAAAGTTTCATCGAAAACTCTCTCTTCTCTCATCTCTCTTCGTGACATTTGGAAACAAGAAGTAGACGATCACAAAGAGGAAGACCGCGATGTTGACCTTGTGCGTCGCTGAAATCTTTTGAAAGATATTCGTTCGGTCGGGGTGTCTCTTGAAGCCAAGATGATTTGGTCACATCGGTATCCACGTTCATCAGACGGCAACCGCATATCACTTTATCGAGACGCTATAGGTAAGCCTTCCTCTCTCGGCAATCCACGTGTGCGCTTTCCTTTCGAAACTCTCCCTGAATTTACCCTTGGCTCTTGCCTCATGCCATGAGCTTTGCTGCTGCTTTAACATGTCGTGCCTGCTTCTCTGTGACAATTTGAACTGAACTGAGATGAACATGCTGGGATAATTCGAATATTGCATCCAAGGCACAGGTCTTGTGTGCTTCTTAGGGTTACCGGATGTTCTGTGGCAACTTCCTGCGGCTTTCTCACCACATATCATCTCGTGGTTGCGTCTCTTATTGTGGGGGCCTTCAGTCGTACCTGCTGGGTTGAAAGTGGCTAGTCGACGAAGTGGGGAAGGTGTCGCCATACTAACCACGCTATTCTGGTTGCTCCTTCCTGTATACATTTACCATTGATTCACGCAGTTGTGGCCTAAATGCACGCAGCACGTGAAGACAGCGTGAAATCAGTGTAAGCATGATGGTTCTGCCAGCCATCAAAGAGGCGTGAGCATCAAATAGTAAATTCGTGAGTGTATAGTAGTATCTTGACATCCTGTTCTCAAGGTCTCCATCTCCAACTAGGGTGCTTCCAGTCCATATCCTGCTGTTCAAGAAGAGTAGTTCCAGCCAACTCCTGATCAACATCTCTTCCATCTCTCTTCTTGTTGTCTCTCTTCATCCAGAACAGGAGCAAGATACAGATGCACAATCCGGTGGTTGCAACAGCCAAGTTGAGTCCGTTACCAATGTGGTAGTTGGGTCCGTCGAAAGGCAAGAACGACCAAGTGGCGATCAGACCACCAATGTTGCCGAACATGACGTTGGTACCGATAGCGGAACTACGTGCTGTATCGGATACGACATTCGCACTGACTTGGGCGTTACAGAGGGAGCCGAAGGCGAATGCGCCAGATGCGATGATGAAAGTTGCGCCGTAACGAACGGAGGGGTTCTCGGAAGCCAAGAACATGATGCTGCCAAAGATGTTAGTTGGGGAACTTCGTGATTCTGATTTATAGTTCATGTCACTTACTATCCAATAATGATCAGCGGAGCAGAACAAATAAGCACCACCAAGCGCCTGTCCACCTTCCAACTAATGTATGGGAACAGTAGACAGAAGAAGCCACCAACCACATATGGTGGGACGGTGTGAAGTTGCTGGCTGATGACTGTGTTGTGGGGGTAGATCGTGCGGACGATAGTAGGCGCAAAGAAGGCCAGACCCTGGACGGTGACATTGTTGAGCAGGAAGATCAATGCGGTGCCAAGAGTGACAGGAGAGAAGATGCCCTTGAAGACCTTTTTGCGGTCGAACTTGTCCAAAACCTCAGTTGCTCCCACTCTCTCAGACTTGACACGAGAAATAGCAAGATCCTTCTCTTCCTGAGACAGCCATTTAGCGGTTGCAGGTCTGTCGGTCAGAGTAAAGAAGGCGACGACCGAGATGGCAACGGTGACGATTCCTTCGATAGCGAAGATCATTCTCCAGTGCGTGAGTCCGGCGAAGTTGTCTAGCTTCAGAATACCAGAGGCAAGCAGCCCACCGAAGGCTCCGGCAAGAGGCGCCGCTACGACGTAGAGAGCTAGTCTGAAGGCAAGTTCAGACCTTCTGTACCAGCGTGAGAGGTAGTAGGCGATACCAGGAAGCATACCAGCCTCGAAAATACCCAATACAAATCGGACAGCGCACATCTGACTGAAGGTGTGTACAAAAGCTGTGGCGATAGAGCAGACTCCGAAGGCAAGCGATATGGCAGGGATGAACCAACCAGGTCCAATCAGCTTACAACACATGTTTGAAGGGATTTCGAAGATGATGTAGCTGATGTAGAACACAGAGAGGATGGCATTGTAATCATATCCAGTGAGACCCTGAGATAGCAGTCAGTATGATGATCCAAGCTTCCGTCCCCCTTACAGCGACCTACTAAGCTCTTTTCCAGGCCAGCGAGGCGAGCGTTGCCTGTAGCTAGGATTAGACAGTAATCATGGTATGGTATAGTGGTTGTCGACTAACCGATGTTGGCTCGATCGATGAAACAGAAGAGGTACAACAACATAACTGTTGGGATGATCATGAAGTCAATCTTGGTTCGCAGCTTGGCCTCTGCTTTGGCATCGAACTGAATGAGAGAATTGCCATATCTATTATCTAGTCAGCAAACAGTTTGATACAATTCCATGAAGAGATCATTAGACTGACTGGTCCGTCGCCGCTGTACCACGGGCAGCAGCCTCATGGACAGTCTCTTCGGCAAGCTCTTTGTGCATGGCAGCGTGCCCTTCTTTGTCGAGATCGTGAGAAGCGACCATAATATCAACGACGATGTAGTAAAGTTCGCGACTGTTGTTGGGGTGATCTGGGGAAGTTGCGGGGAAAGTGGAACGGAGATTCTGGGGAAAGAGGGACCTCTTTATGCCTTCTTCACACCCACCCAAACAAGGCGGCAGTCGATGGAAAGAAAGGAGATAGAGTCAACAACTTCGGTGGAGATTTTTACAGGCGGAGAACAAGGCGGGGAACCTTGTGGGGACCAAAAACACGTTTCCTACCAGTTAAGTTTTGGCTTTCGACTCTGACCAGATCAAGCTGTACAGCGCGAGGTGGGCGTTGGCCAATGCTTGGCTGCGTTATCTCAACCTCACAGAGGATTTGGCTCGGAAGTTCTATGGAGTACTGTCCCCGCGGAGTACAGTGACTGTAGTACTGTCCCTAACAATCACACCCTTCTGTATGGGTGTATCTTGCCCGTCGCTTGCCCTCGCTCGGGGGGTCCCTCCGCCAGGACCCCTCCCCCCCTCGCAGCGGGAAGCTCGAGGGCGCTCTAGAAAGCAATCATACCAGCCCTTCGGGGGAGGGTGCGATGTAGTAATGAGACTCGCGCGTAACAGACATCGTGCGGGACTAGGCGTTGGAGGGGACAGTACTCTGCAGGGGGACAGTACTCCATAGACTTTCCGGAGTTGGCTGAAGTGAATCGCTAGTCTGCTTGGCTGCTCTGCCACCCCCACAAGACCTTGGCTAGATGTGAATGTAGAACTGCCGTCCTGGAGCCATTGGCAAGTAGGAACGGAATTGAGCCGCAAGAGGATTGGGCACGAATCGATTCGAGAGAATATACAGCAGCTCCATATGGTTGGAAGGACTACTAGCAGCTGCAAAGCCCGAGGGGCGGACTTCTAACGTTAGGTAACGAACAACGCGAGCCTAAACATTGTTCAACAGACAACTGATACCTCAGCCGCTCGGGTAATAGGCCAGCGTGGGATCTCATCGAGCAACAGCTCCTCATAAGACAACAGCCGACATCTATTGCCGTCCTGATATACAGGTCAGTCATCGTAAGCCAACAAGGGTCCAGTGAGTCTCTCTTCCACCATGTCCGAGTCGCCAATCCGTTTTGGGGCAAGAATCAAGCATTCTGATCTCGAGCTGATGGTCATTTGTCTGCAATGGTCGTATTGACCCTCCTGGTGTCCGAAAGCTCTCATGAAAAGAGGGACATAGTGTTCAACTGAGTAGAGTCTAATGTTTCGGCAATTGACACTCGACAAGTAGGCAGATCAAAAGAAAACACCGTTCGTGATGCTCCCCAAGAGCTCCCTTAATCATACCAATTCTTATACCTGAGCCGATTATGAAGCGGTGGTTTTATTCATCGTAGCATATATGCAATGAACGTCTGGAGCGTGCTGTTGATGTGACTGCAAAAGTACGAGCATTATCTGTAGATGAAGTTTTGCGAACGATTCATTGCACTGCAAGCTGATTCAAATGTCCAAGGTAGGGTACCTGAGACAGCGGCGATCAGTGGAAAGTCTTACCGAGCTCGAAAGCTACGTGCCTTTAGATAGCCAAACATCAACACGTCGTCCGGCAAAGCAGCTTGAAGATAACCGGATAACCATGGTTATGTCTACATTACCGAGAATGCCCTCGGTAATGGTATGCGTATCGGCGAGACAGAGATGCTCACCTTGATGGGTCGCTTGCCTCTCGACAGTCTTTGGAGGTGAATTGTTGTCTCTTTTTCCATTAGCATCGTCGTTCTTGGACTTCTTCCCAAGGACTACTTTGGTCGAGGTCGATACATGGAGAGTGTCATGCCTCTCTTGTCTTCAATTTTGAGCAGAGTCTTGCCTCTAAGAGTATGATCACGACCAGAAACCAGAATGGTGCAGTAATCTGGCAATACTGCTGGAAGAAGGCAGCGGACGAATTTGCGATGGCTGAGTGGTCGATTATAATGGTAGTACTCTGAATGGCGACCCGATTACCTAGTGTTCGGTATCACTTGTAGCGTTCGGTCGTTGGTCGAACGCACCCCATAAGCGTGGAACACGATATTATCCTAGGGTCGCGGACTCCTGAGCCTACTCCTAGCAGTCTGGTATTCTTGAAGATTATGGCAAGACGTCAACGAGTGAAAGTCGCGATATGAATCGTGAAAGGAAGGCGCAGAACGAGGTCGGCCCGAGCAACCGGCGGACGATAGACTGCCAAGCTCTGATTGGCCGAGAGTGAAAGGAGAAGAAAGGGCGTAAGCAAGGCCCTTCTTCGATTCATGTTGCAAAGCGGCATAATTTTTCTTCTTTACTTCAAAAACTGCAAGAAAAATAAACCACCTCGTCGCAGGTCATTCTTTTTTGGTTAAGCTGCTGCGTTGTCGATTGGCTTGCTTCCGAGACCTTTTTTGCAAACTCTCGTCCAATTCAGCCGGAAGGACTTTTTCCCCACCAATCTATCCGGAAGAGTAGAGATCTGATAGCCGACAACAACGACAAGAGAAGTGATTATATTCTTGATAATGGCCGGCGAAAAGAAGAAGCAACAGCCTTTCTGGCTTGGGTATGGATAATCACAGAAGTATGAAGTGACAATGATCAGCGCTGAGATAGTCGCAGTGGAGCCGCTGCTTCCATGGCAGCAACATGCAGTAAGTCGCATGCGAATCGCAAAACGTGACTGCATATTGACGAATGTTGCAGCACATCCTTTGGATCAAACGAAATAGTGAGAGATGATGCATATCGCACACACTGGACCTGAACTGATGATGCTAGTCGCATGCAGGTCATGCACCAACCGAAAAATATTCTGCGGACATTGGTACACTTTGCCGGACGTGACGGTATCCCTTCGCTCTGGACTGGTTTGACCGGATCATGGCTTAGACAATGTTCTTACTCGACTGCTCGTTTTGGTCTTTACAACTACTTTGCCAAGGAGGTCAAGGCAAGAACCGGAACAACAAAACTGACCGCTGGCTGGGAAGTCGTATGCTCTGGTGTGGCTGGTGGAGCAGCAGGTCTTATCGGTAACCCTACTGAAGTTGTGCTCGTCAGAATGTGTGCAGATGGTGCCAAAACTGCCGCTGAGAGATACAACTATGGCAACTCTATTCGTGCTTTGTACAGAATCGCAAAGGAGGAGGGCATGTCGACTTTCAGCAGAGGTTTAACACCCAACATTGTCCGCAGTGTCATCATGAGTAAGTTTTGCCTTCCAGGATTTATGTTTTTTTCTCATACTAACGTTTTTCAGACATCTCTCAAATCGCTACGTAAGTTTCTGATGAAGTAGCAAACCATACTCACAACTAACCAATACCAGCTACTCCACCGCAAAGGACTACCTCCTCTCCAACCCAAATCTCGGCCTCAAGGACGGCATCTTCCTCCACTTCCTCGCCTCATTACTCGCCGGAACCGTGGCAACCACCGCCTGCGCACCCGCCGACGTCCTGAAAAGCCGCGTCCAAAGCGCTCCCACCATCAACGGCGTAAAACCCAGTCTCAGCAAAATCTTCGCCGAATCTTACAAGAAGGAAGGTATCAGTTTCCTCATGAGAGGCTGGTCGCCAGCATGGCTTAGACTTGCACCTAACACTGTTCTGATGTTCGTGTTCATGGAGCAATTGCAACGTCTGGTGGGTGTTAGCACCAATCAGCCCAAGCCTGTTCAGGAGAAGAAGGCCTCGGAAGCCATGAAGGCTTAGAAGGCTGAACTGGAAATTGTTGGACATTGAGCCATTCTGATTGAGCACGGAAACGCATGGCGAGGGTAGTTCGGTTTGATCGGTGTTTGAAAACTTTCTTTTCTTCTTTCATAGACATACAGCGGGAAGAGTCCCTCTCGTCGCGAGACAGCAAAAACTACAAGCGAAACTTCACATCGAGAGATACGTCAGCACCATTGAGAAAGAGTTAGCCTTCTATCTAGAGGCAATCTGACCACAGACAAAGACCCTGGATGGAGCAAAAGAAAAGGGCTTCCATTGCAATAAAGGTTAGACAGAAACCAACGCCATCCATATGAACGTTTTCAGATAATCATTAGATAAGATACATACAAGTCCAAGCCTAGAGCTTAGCCTTCTCAGACATGACACGGTCAAGCTGCAGAACATCTCTGAGCTTAATACCATGCTTGGAAGCCATCTCCTCACTCTTCTTCTTCTGCCATGCCAACCTATCCAGCAAGAACTTGCCCCTCTTGTTCTCATTCCTGCCCAATTGCAGCAAATGTACCTCATCGGGGCCATCTACAATTCTCATGGTTCGGCCTTGAGCGTACATGTTTGCTAGCGGTGTGTCTTGTGATACACCGGCACCACCGTATGCTTGGATGGCGCGGTCGATGACCTTGAGTGCCATGGTGGGGACAAGGATCTTGGCTTCAGCGATCTCCTTGAGGGCGAATTTGGCGTCCTTGGTGTCGATTGTGATTGCAGCGTTGAGGACAGAGAGACGGGCGGAGTCGATCTCGACGCGAGATCTGGCGATACGCTCGATCATTACACCATGCTCGTTCAGGAGCTTACCGAAAGCCTTCTTGCGGGGGTCGTTGAGGCGGGCGACGAAGAGCTCGAGAGCTTTCTCGGCCTGTAGGGAAGAAGAGATTAGCAAAGGTTTCAATGAGCAGTGAGAAGGAAAGACTTACAGCACCAATACTTCTCATGGCGTGGTGGATACGACCAGGGCCAAGGCGGCCTTGAATAATCTCGAAACCACGGCCCTCGCCAAGAACGATGTGGTCCAGAGGTACGCGAACGTTCTTGAAAGAGATGTGACCGTGACCGTGAGGAGCATCATCGTAGCCAAAGACACCCAGCATACGGTGGATAGTGATTCCGGGGGTGTCTGCTGGTACGAGGACAACACTCTGTTGCTTGTAGGGGCTGGGGTTGTTCTTGTCCGACTTGCCCATTGTGATGTAAATCTTGCAGCGTGGGTCACCAGCACCAGATGACCACCATTTCTGTACATGGCATGTTAGTGGAGGGCCATGATGGAAGGAGTGTTTCAACATACAGAGCCATTGAGAACGTATTCATTGCCCTCCTTGCGGATCTCCAGAGTGATGTTGGTGGCATCACTCGAGGCAACATCAGGCTCGGTCATGAGGAAAGCAGAACGGATCTCGCCCTCCAGCAGCGGCTTGAGCCATTTGTCCTTCTGTGCTTGTGTTCCGTACTTGGCAATGACCTCCATGTTTCCAGTGTCAGGGGCGGCGCAGTTGGTGGCCTCGGAGGCGGTGCGACTCTTGCCCAGGTACTCGGCCATCAGTCCGTACTCCAAGTTGCTGAAGCCAGCTCCCTCCTTGAAGTGGTTCCTTGGGAGGAACATGTTCCATAGTCCTAGTTCTCTTGCACGCTTCTTGAGGTCTTCAATGATGGCTGGGTGTCCACTGAAGCGTTCGGCTGTCGTGTCACCGATTTGTTGCTGGAAGACGGCATCGGCGGGGATACATTCTTCTTCGACGAACTTCTCGACCTGTTGAACACATCTATTAGCATTCGCTGCTGATATACAAGCTCTGTAGACTTACAATGTCGAGATACTTCAACGCCTTCTCGCTGACAAAGGGCCTAGCGATCTGAGGAATCTTCTCCGAAGCCGTCTTCTGGCCATCGGCGCTGATCATCAGCTTCTCTGAGAATTCGTTCTTCTGTTGCTGCGACATGATGTTATGCAGTATGGTGTAAGAATTGTATTGGACAGGGCTGGCCTGTCTTGTAACTCGATGCTTGCCATGTTTCGCCCGAGGTGTGGGCTAAACATTGCGGAGACTGGAGACGTGATTTGCGGGGGAGCCGAGGCACCGAACAGCAACCACCTGATCCGGCTCGGCCCTGATGCCTGCATTGCATCGTCGCATACAGATATCACCATCCTGCTCCCCTCGCTTTGCACAGAGGCAGGAACTCCATCCTACTCAGCAGTCTGTTTGAGTCTAAACACTTACTGGTCAACATGATGATTCACCATCACTCATCATCATAACCTCGGTACAGCTTCAGAAGGATTGGACAAGCTTCCATTTGCTATCCATAGCTCTGACCGGTCGTTGCAGCTTCTCCTTATCCTTGCAGAGGTTGTCTTGGTCGCTGGTACGAGGTGGACATGCAGCCCTGTCTCTGCCATTGCTGCCAGAAGTTCCAGCTGAGGATCTGAGAGAAAAACATCAGGAGATCCGAAATCATGCCGAAGCTTGCCCATCACACCAACCATCACCAGATCTTTTGCTCTTGCAGGGAGCTTCTGCAGTCCGATAAGTGCTCGTCATGTTGTCCCAACCACTTCTTTGAACCATTTTTGCCCTATCATCTCCGACACTCGCCAGACTTCGGTGCCAATGCCGATTGTTCTCGTCCCAGCAAACACTTCCATGTCTTCCAGAATGCACTCGCACTGGTCTGAATCACTGCTTGTTCCGGCGCCATCCTATTTGGTTACACCTCATGGAACTGTTTGATCGCGCACGGTGCTATCAACATCTTGTGCTTTCCATTTTGTAGGTCACCCCATCGTGATGAAGCACGAAGCATTCCATGTGTGTGGAATTAGGTAGGTCAGTATGCCGCAATGCCCTTTCTTATATTTATCTGCGAACGCTTCTCGCCATTAAGTTCTGTTTTTCCACCCATATAACACACGCTATACCACATCTATCATCAACACACACAAAGCAATGGCATACACAAAGACGCATCCTATGTCACCACCGAGCTCGTTGATGAGTCTACCGCGTGAGCTACGAGACATGGTATATACCAATGTTTTCTCCTGCTCGCATACAACGAACGACACAACCGCGCAGGAACATCAACTGTGCGCCCACACCGATCGCCCTACCATCGTCCGCTTGAGCCCTATCTCCTTCAACTGGCTCGACCTCATGCGCACCAATGGTCAGGTCGCAGACGAGATGCGGCAAATCTATCGCATACCATCGTATCACAGCTCCGTCGCTGATCAGACATGGTCTGCGCAACTCACTCTCAACAACGACGAGTATGCTCTGACGTGGACATCATTGCCATGTCCGGCATCTTGTGTACGACATCTTTCCATCGACTTCAAGATCAACTTCACACTCTCGAAGTTCGGACACTGGGACAACGACAGCAAAGGCAAGCCTGGCAAAATCTTCCAAGCACTGCGTGAACTGCTCAATCAGATCTCTCATCACGGTCCTAACATCACTGTCTCTGAACCACTATCTCGCTCAATCGTCTTCGAAACTTTGAGCCTCAATGTGTCGTTCCTCGACGAAGAAAAGCCATATCTCATGCCTTCTGGTCCTGAAAGCATATACATCCTGGGCTATGGCAAGCGTCGTATCTATGCCGGTTTGATCGAAGACATCGTCGTCGCGTGCGGCAACAATGTCTTGGAAGAAAGAGTTCGGAATGTCAACATACAAGGACCAAAAAGCTTGGGACGACCCAAGACGGAGATTGCTATAGATGTGAGCAACGACAAGAACTGACATAGAGCGAAGTCTGAGGAGTCTGAGCTCTGGTCACATATGGGAGGGTGGTCTCGAGACGCTATACTACTAGCAGAATAGGATGGCGTTAAAGAAAACAGGTAGATATTCATAAGATACCTAGATCCTTTCTACATTCTCTTCTGGCTTGATAATGCGAAGCCCTGGTTCGCAAACATCCAGAAAATGTATACACAAGTTTTTCTCTCCGTTGGTACCGTCACTTCTCAATTGATGCGACATTGAACTTGGGTCCCTGGGAGGTCTGACGAGACAGTGAACAGATCACAACCAGGTGATCTCATTAGGCATCGCAATGCGTGAAATATTATAGTACATGGTGGTTTTGTTTCAACAACACGGTTGTATAGTGTAGCGGTTAGCACGCGAGATTTTGATGACTATTCAAAAGTTTCTCGAGTCCTGGGTTCGAGCCCCAGTACGACCTTATCGTTTTGCTCTCTGTGCACTGTTCTATCATGTCCTAGCAGTGCTGCAGCATCTTTTGCCGTCAGGCGATACTTTTTCCATTCTTGACATATTTTCTTTTCGATTTTCTTTTCTCGTCAGCTGGTGTGGATGTGGAGGCCGTGTTGATCGTGCCTTTCTGCTAACAACCCACACCGCTACATACGCCTACGAACATGATGGGCAAGTGATGGTTCTAGATTCTTTCGACAAAGTCAATGGCGACCTTTGAAAGTTTTGAATCGCATGCCAGCCCGACAGAGTTCTCTAATCGTTGATCGGCCTTGCTCGACGCCGTCTCTCGTAAGCTATGTAAGCCAACAAAAATAGGAAGCGATCAACACCTATCATCAGCATTGGAATTTACCAGAGGACATCGCTGTCATGATATGTGACTGCTAACATGCTCATTCGGAACGCGTTCTCATGAATGATGTAAGTACTGGAAGCTTCGCGTCAAGTTCTCAATTATCAGGTCCATTGAACAACCGAAATAGCTACACGGGATCATCCCTCTACATCCGGATGCTCACCTCAACAGCCTCGCAGGCAATGTTATGTATGGCTCACCGCATGGACACAGATCTGGGAGTGTCTTCCCAACCAGCTGATTGCCGTGTTTCCTTCTCGCTCCGCTCTGTCACACGCCGAAGCTATAAACTGAGACGTTTTCCGTCGATGGAGATCTAGAAGCAACAACGAAGTCGGATTCCACAAGGTACACGACGTAATCTGGCTAAGTAACTTGCGGCCAAGGAAAGCTAAGTAATGGGTATACTTGAACATGCGTCTTTCTCAGCCGCAGTGTTGCGACAACATCTTTCTCAAGAATAGCAAGAGCCACGACATATTGCTTACGTTCATCTTCTCTCCTTGCCATATAAAATCAATTCCCTCCTCTTTTCCTTCCACCAGATCATATCCAAACACTGCTTGACCTGTCCAGCTTACCGTCGAATCAACCATCACCATGCGTACCTTCATCGCCACAGCCCTCTGCCCTCTAGTGGCTTGCTATACCATTCAACCCTTCAACACAACCTCCAGATCCTTAAACACCACCATCTCTCCATCTACCACCTCCTGCATTTCCACCGCCGATGCCATTCTCATCGCCAATGGCTTCGGCCAGATCCTGTCCAACTTCAGCATGTCCTTCGGCGACATCCTGATCGCAGATGACTATGTGGATCAATCGGACAGTGTGGCCACCTTGATGCATTCGCCTAATTTGCTCGCTTCTGATGTACAATCTCCCTTGTCCCCTTTTGTGTTTACTCACATATACTGATACGTTCACAGTTGGGTAAACTCACCTTCGACACTAAAGCCTCCTTCCTCGCCGGCGAACAAGCTCAACCAGGCGTTCCGTTCACTCTCCTCAACACTTGGTCCTCCTGCTCAGCTGTAACTTTCCGCTACGTGCTTTCCCCTCCCTCTGGCTTGGATGTTCAGGGCATCGCTGTTGCTGAAGTTGTAGAAGCAAAGAGCAATGGAACAGGCGTTGGTGAAGGTGATCAAAAGTGGCAGATCAAGACATTTTATGGAGAATTCAATTCTGCGGTTTGGTTGACTGATTTGAAGAAGAGTATTGTTGGGTGTGATGTTAGGAGTGGGGCTGGGAATGGTACTGTTGCTTAGATGGTTTGTTAGGGAGACAGAGTTTATGGGGTATGTTGGTGAGGGATAGAGTCTGTTTGGGTAGTTGTAGAATGTATGGTGTTTTCCAGATCCACTTTCTTGACCACTTGCATGTCGAGTGTGAGAACCCCTTGCACTTCGGAATCTATCATCACTTGGTAACCCAGCACTTTTGAATAACTCATGTTGGAACGAATCCATATATATCATGCCTTGAGGGCCATGAAGCTACATTGAACCTCGTACAGAGCAGTCTTCTTTCGGAATCTGAAGTCCAGCGCTTCCAGGAGGGCCCAAGGTCTCACCATTCACCCCAATCGCCACTGCTTTGGGTGATGTTGGCAGGCAGACAGGTCCCTGCACATCATGCTTACGGGCCTCCCGCCTGCCTTTCCTGTGGTGATGTATAGAGGACATGATAGCATGCAGGATGATATTGCATTCATTGATCGGCAGCATGGAGATGTCACCTCAGCAAATGAAGAACATCACGAAGAGAAGCAGATCGGGGGTAGTGGTTCGTAAACCATATCTTCGGGTATTAGTATCTATGTACAAAAGATAAGTCTCCCACATTCTCGTATATAGCGTACTTGAAATTGAACCGCGTCATCTAAAATAGACCACCACGACACCGACTCGGTTGCCGATCGTACTCCACATTCATGACCCAGCCTGCACTCGACACTAGTGATGGTGACCTGAGATGCTCGCATTCGTCCTCTCGTCTACCTCAGGAGTGGCTGCAGCGATGTCCTGGGCGACGAGATGATCGGGCTCTCTTATAAGCTATCGAACGCGATGCACTCGGCTTGTTCAACATGAATGTTACCAGCAAGGTTATGAGCTTGCGATCGATGATGAAGACGTTCGGCCTGGGAGCTCTGGGCACCCCTGGGGCACACACAGCGTCCCATGTGTCAGAAGCTCCATCACACTTGAGTAATCAAGCAAGTTGATCTGCTGGAGTTCCATGATGATCAGGCCCTGAATGACGTCCAGGGCCCCGCGTCCTCGATACAGCAGAGACGTCTGGATTGCATAAACAACGTATCAGGGTGAGTCGTTCGGTATGAGGACGGTTTGTCCTCTGTGACAGGTCAAGGAGACATAAGTCTCCTAGGATAAGGATTCGGGATCGACTTTCAGAGATGGAAAGAAGATACGTCGTGCAAGAACACTCAGCCTTCAGATGAATCGGCACGAGGTCTTTCGTCCATGGCTGAGTCCCATCGAAGGCGAGCCTGCAATCGTGATAGTACAGCCAGCTCATCTCCGTCGAGGTCGAAGGTGTCAGGGATGTACAGGTGGTGTGGCGATATGACAACAGTATCTGGATCAGCCTGCGATGTTCTCGCCATGGACTGGCCGCGGAGAACCTTTTCGCTACCGTTCGACGACACCTGTTCCAGGTCTTCGATGTCCTTCTCTTTTTTGAGATCGGCGGGTGTCCACCAGTATACTGGGTATGCTCGTTGAATGTTGTTGAGGATACATGCAAGAGCCAACATGACGCACGAGCTCATGAGCACGAAAGGGATGTAGATCCATCCCATGGCAATGATCTCAGCATTGGTGGTGGCCAGAACAGCAGTTGCACCTCCTGGAGGGTGAACAGTGTTGGTCGTTGCCATGATCGCAGAAGATATGGCACATGCGACAGCGCCTGCGACCCACTGGACATCTTCCCAGTTAGAGTTGAGGTGGAAGAGCTTGTGAATGATTACTCCTGTGAGCGCTGAGAACGTCTGTCCTAGGATTGCGTTCCTCGGCTGTGCAAGAGGTGTCCGGATAGAGTTGTAATCCAGGATAGCGCTGGCTCCCTACATCACTCTTCGTTAGTAAGTGCATCGGCTGGCTAGGGAACATCACAGCTCACCAGACTCGCAATCATGATTGGAGGATTCCAGCGTGTCAACCCCGGAGCATACTTGTACATGGCTCCTATAATCAAAAGACCCAGTAGAGAACCTAGGAATGACCAGAAAACGACTACCAGTCGCGTAGGTTCTTTGTACTCATTCTCTCGGTATCCCAAAAACCTGGACACAGGTTTTGGCAGCCTTGAAACACGAGAATGAGGAACGATGCGATTTAAATGGTTATCGATGTCATAATCGAGGACGCTCAATATTCGTGGATGCATTTTGGTGTTCTGAGGGAATCTTCAACGCCGGCAGTCGCGAGGGCAGCTGGGGGGTCTGATAAAGTAGGCACCTTCCAGGCCTAACGGAGGTCCCTCGGGTTATGGCCAGGGAAATACACAAATGACTTGCGGGGTTTCATGTCACTAAAGGAAGGGGAGGGATGATGCAATAATTGACCGCTCGAACGTGAACTGTTCAACAGGTCGTTGCGTCGTTCCTACCTTGTAGTCTCCTGGCAAACTTAACATCTTGTTGAAGCTGGTTTTCTACATTTCAAATTCCAGCTCTTCCGCCGTCATTGTCTTGCTGTGCGACAGAGATCCAGTCCAGTATTCTTCGTGTTCTTCGCATCCTCCGGAGATGTAGGACTCTAGACACACGTCATCCGTCATGTGGGAATTGCCAACCTGCCCGTTTCTGTAAAAGTGAGTTGCGGCTTTGTTTCCTGTACGTAACAGCCGGTGCGCCGCAGCAGCCGCGGTCGATTGACCCGATGACAGCTTGCCTCGTCAACAACGATTCATTTGATACAAAGCATGCTCGGAGGGGATGCGTGGGACTCAAAAAGAGTCTTGAGAAGTTCCGAGAGCGATAGCACTTATATATCAAGAGTCGAGGTCGTGCGAAGATAAGATAGCTCTCTGGTTGATAAGAGACGCACGCAGACGCCCGTGGAGAAAGTACCTAGCATTTTGAGCCTCCTGCTTGGCAAATATAAGCTTCTCCGCGGCGAGTAGGAAGGTCAAAACTCGGGTCTGGGGAAGCAGCAAGAACGAGGATACAAAGAGACAGAGGCTTCGGTGTGACATCCCAGTGGCACAGAATCAGCTGCTCGACGAAGTTCTGATACCAGTTCGCCATCTAGACGACCTCTTGGAAGATTGTTGTTTTCACTAGCACATCGAGCCTTCTCGTGATCGGCTCATTGACGTGGTCATGCCAGTTTCATGCAGACAAAAGATTTGATCCTTCTTTACACACGCACATCGTCGACACGAGAACAAAACGAGCGTTTTACTTGCTTGAGTGTGTCGCTCGCAGCGGGCAAGCGTATTGCTGCGCAGGAACTCAATCTTGACAGCAATTTTGAGTAAGAAGAAGATCGGTACCAATGCAGCAGGGTCGCATGAACAGCAAAAAGTACATGGTCGTGAAAAGTAGATTTTTCTACTAGATTAGCTCTACAATCAACTACAAAGTGTAGCGGAAGGATGGGTGCTTATAGCCAAGCATTGACTCGTCTCCCTCAGCCAATCTGTAATCACGGCCTCCCTTAGCCCTCTTCTTGTTCTCCCAGCTGCAGTAGACCAACATCCAGGACGTAATTGTCAGCGCCATGCACAACATACCAATATTGATAGCATGACCTGTGATATATCGAGGACTACAAGAATGTTAGCATCGCACGCAGAAGAGAGGACCAGAATACATACGCATCTGCGGCAAGATAAGTGAATGTCGCGATGAAGGCAGCGCAATTGGCGATCATGATCTGAGCACCAGTTCCTGTTGCACGAACATAATGCGGTGCCAAGTTGTTAGCCAACCATCCCATGACCAGCGGACTGCAAGGAAACACTCCTGCTGCGACCAGGAAAGTGCCTCCGTATTGGATCGTATGGTGGTTGTTGGAGATGAGCATTATGTATCCCGCGATGGCGACTACACAGCCAGCCAACATGAATGGGCCTCTCATGCGGTACTTGTCGGACAGCCATGTAACCAATAGTACACTCAAGAAGGCTCCCACGTTGGGAGGTACAGTGAGAAGTTGAGCATGTACGGCCTTGTAACCCAAGCTCTTGATGATTGTAGGCAGGAACAGCGAATACGAATAGATAGGTGTGATGATGGCGAAGAAATTCAAAGAGAGTAAGACGGTGTTCCAATTGAGGAAGGCCATCCTCACCCAGTGCCAGCCTGGAAAAATCAGCAAAATATACCGAGGACCGGATCGTCAATTCTTGCTTACTGAATTTCTCATTTTTGACTTCATCAGCAGTATCAGCACCATGCGAATCCAGATGCATACGTAGAGCAGCTCCAGCCTTCTCCTCCTCGGTCAAGAACTTCGATTCGGCAGGTGTGTGTGGTAGGAAAAAGATGGTGAGAATGCCGAAGAGAACGGTGAAGCCTCCTTCAACGAAGAAGATGAAGGGCCACCCATTGTAGCCCCCGGTGTGGATCTTGGCAAGACCAGTGGCTAAGAGGCCTCCTGTTGAAGTGAGAGCACAGTTAGCATGTTTCTAGTGTATGTGTAGCGATACTGTGCCGTACCGAAAGCGCCAGATAAAGGCGCAGCACAATAGAAAAGTCCAATCCTGAACATCAATTGGTGACGTCTGAAGAACATTGCCAAATAAATGATCATACCACCCTAGAGTAAAAGGTCAGCGCATTTTCCGCTATGGAGACATATCAGTCTATACCAGTAGACCGCCTTCCATAAGCCCAAGGAAGAAGCGAGTGACAATGAGGTCCGTGTAGCTCTTCACAAAGCCCATGCACATTCCAACAAGTCCCCACCCAATGATGAGAGATGGCAAGTAGTAGCCAGCTCTGAAGTACTTGAGGACTAAATTGGACGGCACATCAACCAAGATGTATGGGATATAGAAGACGGCGAGCGCAATGTTAAACTTGTCCCCGTCTAGTTTGAGCTCTTGCGAAAGTCCTGATATCTTAGCGTTTCCTACGTTACTGCGGTCGATAAATGCCAATAGCCACAAGCCGAAGAGCCATGGCACGACTAAGGGAGAGTTAGCGTCTGTTCTTTGGATTAAGTGTTTAGCAAGAAGTAGATGCTTACCATGCCTGTCGAATTTGCGTGTGATGCGTTTGTCCAGCTCAGGGTCGAGAGTGGGTCTATCGTCCCATGTAGTGTTGGTCTTCTCTAGATCTTCAACATACTCGTGCTTAGTATCACCCAGATTATCCTTCTCGATAACAGCCATTTTGGTAGATTGTGCTTAAAGGAACACAGGAGAGTAGTTACAGGAAAGGTACAAATGTGATGGAAGAGGAAATAGCTTGGACAACGAAGAGGCAGATCGGCGGTACTTATTTGAAGAAACAAATCATGTCGCTGGATCGGCAGTTGCCACCAAAAGTACACCATGATGTGGTACCGACCCATACATCTCGACTGCAGTTTGAGCGGTTACGGTATCCCCATGAAAGTTACCCCGCGCGCACCCCGGATCCGAAAGGAGCGTGGGGTTGGCGTCGTCTTGACTTCCTCGGTCAACTGTTCCGAAGGCTTGCTAGAGCTTGGCCATCTTGGTTAGACACTGGTCTGTTAAGAGGGAGTCTAAGGGCGAGTGGTTGTAAGTGAATGGTAGCATGGTCTCCCTATCTTACCAGCATCCGTAACAGAAAGATTGGAGTCTGATTTAAGAGCTGCTTTCGAGGTGTCGAAACACGGAGAGAAGAGCGGCTTGTCGTGTGCAAAGGAAGAACAAAAACAGTGATCGGCAAAGTGGAAGTTCCAAACCTTTTCCGTGCGAGATCGGCAACAGCGTGCTCTCCACGCTTCATATGCATGCTTGATTATCCTGAACGGTCGCTATCTGAAGTCAAACCAACATTGACTCGATGGCACTGCGAGGCAACTCCGCGAGAGCGAGTTTTCTCCCGAAGTTCAGTAATCCTGGGGAAGTTCAAGGCGGGAAGACTCCATCCCAAGTCAAGGAGCATGTGTAGCCGGTGTGCTTCTTGGACCAGTCTGAAATCGAAAGCCACGTGGAGATCGTGTTCAGGAAGAAAAACGGCTATTGGTTGGTATATCATGCATTTAATCAGTTCCTGCAGATGGAATAAGTCATCAAGCACAAGACGATTGACTGCATTTCGTACTCAAACAATTTCAGCTTCGATGATGCTCTCAACCGCGGCCTCGCTGGTCCAAATCTTGATCACCTTGAATCCAGCTCTTCCAAGCAAGGTTCTCCACATCAATTCTGTTCTCTCTTGAGCAGCGCACAAGCCCATCATCGCCAAATCGAAAGATGTCACCTGAGGTGAACTTGTAGATATCCTGTCAAGAACGACAATTTCGTTGAGCAAGAGCTTACTGTAGCCGTGCTTCATTGCTGGCTTCAAGTTTTCCAAAATTTGTAATGCATTGGCATCAGGCCAGTCGTGAAGCACACTGTGGAGGTAGTAGGCTCGAGCATGTCGGACGGGCTGAGGCTCGAAGAAGTTGTGTGGCATGACTTGGACTTGATCTCCACAAATGGCATCACCAACTACTGCTGGCAAGTCTTGCAAGACTAGTCTCGAAGCCTTGTCCGGATGTCTCTTGCGAAACTTCTCGACGTCGTGGCCGATGTTGCCACCAACATCGACTAACAAAGGGCCTTCTACCACGTTTTCTAGCAGGTTGGTAGATGGGAATATATCAAGCCAACTACACCTTTCCGCACCATAGCCAGTCATGGCGTTATTGAACGTTTTAGCTTGACCAGGATGCGAGGCGAAGTAATCAAAGATGGACTGGCCGGTTGTATGGGTAGCCACTTGGAAAGCGCCGTCGATTACTGTCAGAGAATCGTTCTTGTAACCTCTATCAGCGAGGACTTTGGGCATGGCTTTCCATGTGTCCAAAACCGTCTCATGCATGTATTGAGGCCAAGCACCAAAGTGTGGAGTGCACATTGCAAACGTGAACTCTGTCTGTGCATATGTCCCAGGGGCAACCTCAGCAAGCAAATGCTCGACTGCAAGATGCCTGAGAAAGCGCTGTAGAAGTTCTTCATCGCAGCCGGTCAATTGAGCTAGCTCAGCAGCTGTTTTATCTCCGTTGCCTGCATCTTTCCATTTCTGAAACAATTCAAGGTCCATGCAAACTTTGAGAGAGAGCTGTACAGCCGGACTGTCAACCAGATGTCGACGAATAGTCTCCCAAGGGGATTGCAGCCGAGCCAGGAATGTAGTCGCAGCTGAGATGAGTTGAGATCTCTCGATTTCGGAATCGATGGACGTGTTCTCGAACGCGTTGAGGAGATGGAGTAGGTCGGTCGAGCAGCCTGCAGAGTGCCCGCTGTCACCATTGGTGTTAGGTGTTGCCTTCGTCATGGTGTGTATCGAGAGGAGTGATATAGTCTTGCACGACGCCAGCAAAGGTATGTGATAATGATTGCAATCCAAGGACGGGAGCTGGCTAAGATAAGTAAACACCGACAGCTCAAGCACTCAGCCGGTCGCCCACTCGCAAGCTACAGACCCACAAGACATGCATCGCTCGGACCGCTGGAGCGGTATCCAGCCATGACTAGTTATCGTTGCCAACTTCGCCTACAGAGCATGGTCGTCTTCATCTCCACCGAAGTCAAGCGAATAGCAATCGAGAGCACGATACTGAGCCGGAACCCGAGCTAGATCGGACGGATGAGCCGCCTGAATATCCAGATAGACGAATCGCGATACTCTGTGATTAGACAGTCGAGATGGTTCGGCAAGACAAGCCTGACAACAGATTGATGAGGAGGCCAAACTCTGTGAAGAGGGAGAAGAGATGGTGTCGAGCGAGGACCACAAGATCGTCATGGTTCGCCGGAACGTTTCGCTCGGCAGCCTCCGCAAATGCCGAAACCCAATCTCCAGCGCAACCACCTTGGACACTCGACTGCCTTCCTCTCTCTCAACTCAGCATCATGAGTTTGTTGGAGTTGGAAGGCACGATGGACTCGAGCTTGGATCCGCAGTGTTATCATGGCTGGACATGTGAATCAGGCATCGATTGCACATTTTGAGATTCTCTCCAGCCTCCGGCATGCCCTCGAATCCTCTGCCGCCATACTGGATTGATTAAATACCATGAAGATCAATTACCATCACAGGCAAGTAATGTGTAGGCTCATACTACCTCACACGACTCCTGCATGAGGGCTCGCTGGACGCCCATCTCGCGAAAATACCCCAATCACTCTGCCGCCGCTACAATTGCACGTGCATGCTCTCGCCGAAGAGCCAAAGGATCAGATGTGGAGTCCGACGATCATGCAAATGATTATGCATCTACATTGCGGCACAACATCCAATCACACTGTCCTCTGGTATCCGGCTCCCACACCACAACACCAATGTCGCTTGGCCCAAGAGTCCCCACCCAGGTAACAGGCTTCGCAAGGTGCGGCACAGAGGTTTCCCTCCTTTGCGATACTTCGATGGCGGAGCCAAGATCAAGATCGCTTAATCCTGGTCAAGGACTCGACACCAACAACAGGGCAATCCTACATGCAGAGTAACTCAGGTCATGATCTCAAGCATTGCCAAGTGTATTGTGCTTTACATCTACACCCTTCCTCCAGCTCCGCGTACCTCCAGAATAATGTTCCGTTCTACTGGAATTACCTTGAAACATGGTTGTCGTTGCTTATGAGTCCTACGGCGGACGAGGACCTCTACTTGTTCGGATAGCCATCGTAGAGGCTGTTGTCGCGACCATATTCCTTTTGCTCAGAGTTTACACTCTCCTGTTTATTGCGCCGCGAAGAGCCTGGGACTTGTTCTGGAATGCAACAGCTTGGGTGAATACTCCATCGTCTTGAAGCTCCTGGAAAGTGCTAACCGCATCAAGTTTTCTGCTCTGATATCCATAATCTTCATATCGATCGCATGCCACAACGGAATCGCCAATCATTTAGATAAAATTGATCCCGAGGACTTGCCAACTGGCAACCTGTTCAGCTGGCTAGCAGACACATTCTTCATTCTTTCATCTGGCACCGGCAAACTTGCTGTTATAGCGTTGTTGTTCCATGTCCAAGGCCCAACAAAACGCAATGGACGACGGTTTCTGTGGTTCATCGGTGGCTCCGACATGTTCTGGAGCATTTTCCAGATGATCTTCCTCTGGTTCCAATGCAAGCCGATTCACAAGTTGTGGCACCAGGAAATAGCCGGATCATGCATGTTAACCGCAGCGATTGTCAAGGTGGGCATATTTGTTGGTGCCTACTGTGCAGCATGCGACTTTGTCCTTGCGTTCTATCCAATCTTTCTTTTCTGGAAACTCGAGACAAGCTGGAAAACAAGAGCAGGGCTCAGTCTGCTGTTTTGTGGAGGTGCAGTGTAAGTGCTCTGAGGCCAAAATCACTGAATACCGACGCTGACGGAATTCAGAGCTGGTGCCGCTGCGATACTGAAGACATACTATCTTATGAACCTGGCAGTCGCGGAAGACATAACATGTAAGTCAGAACCCACTTTGTCCCAACATGCATCTTAAGCCTGACACATTTCAAGACGCAATATTTCCAACAGACGCCTGGGCAATTACTGAACAATATCTGATCATCATCATGTCCAGCATCCCCGCCATCCGCCCTCTTTGCGTCAAGGTCTTTCGAAGAGCACAAAGTCAACTCTCCACCGCAAAGGCAAACACCCACCCCACCTCACAATCCCGCTGGACGGAATTGCAGAGCTTCAGGAACACCATGCAGCCTAGTAACACACAGAGCATGGCAGCAGCACAATATCACGGACACAATGATAGTTCGGAAGAGATTTTGGCCACGCATGCCGGCCACTCCAAGAGCAACAGCGGTATCATGGTGACCACGCAAGTTAGCATATATCCAGACAAAGACGAAGAACAACAGCATGAGGAAAAAGAATCTTTTACAGATTTAGATATTAGCATAGAACGGCCTGTAAGAGCGGAGTAAAACATGAGATACAATTCACTTTTTCGTTATGTTGTACGCTGGGCTCTCACCGGAGGTCTCTTGCCATGTGAAAACGCTCTTGCATTTTTACAGAGTGTTGGGGAGGGGTTGTGTAGTAGAGGGGATGCGGTAGAGTGAACACACATGGTACACCCCTGCTCACCATACCAAACACCAGAGAAAGCACTGATCCTACTGTCAAAATGCAGGAAGTTATTTACTCTACCCAAGTCGTCCATAGAGAGTCCCACCAAGTATCTCTCTCACTGGCCAACTCATCCAACCTGAATTCAACTCTGCATTTCGACAAGCACATTTTCAGCACCCCCCATCCACAGAAATCACCACTTAACCACCACCTACCCCTTATTCTCCGTATCTCTTACTCAGATACCAAAATTACGCACTACTGCACACCATCAAACACCCTTCTAAATACCACCACCGACCGGTGAAACCAAGCTTAGCGATGTGCAAGTACATCGACCGGATGTCGCCGTACACGCTCGAGGAAGCGAGAGAATCACGTACGGTGGAGGCGTGCTCATGTTTGCAAGGAAGTCGAGGCTCCCATTGTCTGGGTGGTGAGAATAGTGTATGAGAGAACGGATGGTTCGAGGTGGGTGGATGTTTTATAGTTGGACGGATGGGAAGGAAAGTGATTGAAAGAAGATAAGATACAGCATCTCGAAGTCAGTGCATGGTAGTGTGCCGTCTGTCAAAATGCAGAGACGTTTTACAAATAAAGCATGTGGCCAAGGAGAGCATGGAGCGGCAGAAGAGTGATGGACTCTCAATTGTCAAAGCACGACAGTATAGCAGCTATCAAGATGCACAAACTTATTGCATATCGAGTGGATGTCCGGAGAGAGCTGTCAGATGGAAAAATTGATTTACAAGCGCTACAAAGCAACCAAGATATTACAAAGCGCCATTGCTATGAAGAACACAAGAATTACAAACGTAGTCTTTTGGTGACAGGTATACAGAGATAAAGAGAAAGAACATCAACACAAAAGGATCATAACTTCATGCATCCAAAAGGGAAGTGTCGTGATAGCCAAGCCTTACTCGTCGATGCCCAACACAGATCTGGGGATAAAGTTGAATGCTGTGGCGATGATGGCAAGGATGGATGAGATGACGATCAGAACCCAGTTCATGATTCTCTCGGATTTGGGGATCGAATCGCCGAAGATCTTGAGATGGAAGGCAAGAGGTAGGATGATGCAGATGGTGAAACAAGCGACAGAGCCGAGCAAACTCATGATACGATCGAACTCGGGAATGAGGATACCCAAGACCACAAAGACGACAGTGCAGAGGATACGGATAGTGGCCTTGAGAATACCACGGTTGAGTCCAGACATTCCGTGGAGCGCGGTAGAGTTGCTGACGGCGCGAGCGTCCAGTCCCATAAGAATCTCCAGGGTGCTGACAATAGGGCGGGCGTTCAAGGGAATCTTAGCCAGAGGGATGATAGCCACACAGACAACGATTATAACAGAAAGCCACTGAGGGTACCCATCATCAGCAAGAATGTTGCTGGTGACTTCGTCCTTGACGGCATCACCGAACATAAGAAGACCCACGACAGCCATGAATAAATCGAGGGTAGCGGTGAAAGCGTAGGTGATGTTGACACCACGAGAGTACTTGTAAGGGTGTCTCATGTCGCGGTAGATGTTGGGGAACACACTGTGGCCTCCCCAAGGTGACATCAGAAGACCCAGACTCAGAGGGAGAGTGGCCCAGTTCTCAGGGAACAGGTAAGTCTTGGCGGGCTCACGAAGAGAGCCAGGAGTGTTGGGCTTGATAAAACCATCGATGACTACGCAGACGACAATGCCGAAGCAAGACACGATACCAAGAATACTGGTGAAACTCAATAATCTCAAGGGCAAGAAGGAAAGAGGGATCAAGATGAAACCGCAAACAATCTTCCACTCCATGAGACCCCAACCAGGGATGAGGGCGTTCAAACTGTCAGCGAAAAGAACGACGAGAGCAACGCAAGTTGCGACCAACTCCAGACTGAACAAAAGACTGGTTGCGATGCGAGCCTTAGAACCGAAGGAGACGTAGGCAAGATCGGCAAATGTGATGAGAGAGTTGTCGACATCCAAGCACTTGGCCAAGAGCTTTGCCGTATACTGGGTAGAAACAGCGGCGAAAGCGAAGAAAGCCAAACCACAAACCCAACCAGAGTACCTCAAAGCTAGAGGAAGTGCAAGGAGACCAACACCGATCAAGACATTGACTGAGTTGAAGATGGTCTGAGGGAGGGTAGATTGGCCAACAACAACGTTCACAATCTTGCCGTCGTCTTCTTCGACTTGCTTGACAAGCAGTGGCTCACGCTCCTTGTCCGGGTCGTTTGCGCCTTGCATCTGCTGCTTCTGGAAGAGACGTCCAGCATGGCGCATGGAAGACTCGTTGACTCTTGAAGACAGACTGCCGTAGGTTGTTCCATAGCTAGCGCTGAATGGGGTCGACAGTTGAGGCTCAATCTGGAAGATGCTGTCATCGGCCTGAGCACGACCGCGGATAGTGCCTGCTTCCGAAGGCTCTCCAGCATCTGAAATGGCATTGTCTGAAAGCTTGCGTCCGTCTGCCAGGGCTTGTCTGAGAAGGCCTCTCTGCTCTCCAAAGGATGACGCAATGTCTTGTCTGCCATATTCTTCCGGATCTCTTATGCTCTCGTCGTCGTTTTCGGACACACGGAATGACGGTCTGACGGGTGCGATTTCGTAGAAGCCAGCTGCACGTTGCCACGATCGTGCAAAGTTGTCGATACTGTTGACACCACCAGCTTGGCGCAGCGTGTTGATCTTCATGGACATTGACGACCTGCGAATAGCGGGGTCAGTAGGTGGTACACAAGTCGAAGCGAAATCGCGCACCTTCTATGCCGCAGTCCCTGAGTGTTGTGAGCATCTGGCGAACCGGCAGCATGCTCAGGGGCATCGTGGACATCTGCACCCCATTGAACATGGCTCTCCAGAGTCTCGGATGAGCCTCTACGTCCGCCTCTTTCGTACTCGGTCCAATTGGACGGGATGGGTGCTCTTTCGGCTGGCATGTTGGATTGCAGTCGCTGGTTGTCAAGTAGAATAAGGAAAGAGCTCGCGTGCACAAAGTCGCAACAAGGGGTCGATGTGCTGAGACCGTCGCTCGAGCGGCTGGAGACGGTTCAGGACTGAGGCACAGCAGAGTCGATAGACGGATGAGGCAAAACTCGGCGAGGGCAGAGAGAGGATCACTTGGATAGATATAAGAAAAAAACAAGGAAGTTGGTCTTATCTTTGGGCAAGTATGAGAAGCAGTCGGCGCAAGCCTGATGTCAGGGTTTTGTACAGAATCTTCCGTGCGGCCAGATCCTGGTCTCTAGATCGGAGGCGATCGAAAGTTTTTACAGCGTTGCATTAGACGCAAGAAAGCGCGGCCTAGCGGTAGTTGTGGCAGATGCAGGATACTCGCTGGGTTGCGGTGAGAAAGGGGGGGCTCATGAGATTCGTATTTGTTGATTTATTTACTAGCAATCGCTGGGTAGCATTTGGTGGAGGCATTTACGTTATGGCAACACGGAATTGTCTTTGACTTTGTCGCGGGCGTTCGAGCGGATGTGGAGAAGGCTGAGATCCGAGAGGGTATCGGGAAAGGACTTTTGACCACTTTGTTTGCTTTGTTTGCACTAGAATGGCATTTCGAGAAGCGCATGCCAGATGATTCCAGCATTGGCGTGGTTGCCCGCAAATCTTGGAACATTCCTCACTCAGACGGACGAGAATTTCCACATCAAAGGAAACCACGTCCCGCTGCACCGTGCCGCATATGCAGCTTCCAACGAAATCACTGGCCAAATGGAGAAGGAGCGACGCTCTTTGTCAAAAGATTTAGGCGACAAGATGGTCCGTGCCACCATGGAGGCAAGCGTACTTCACGCTTGCACGAGAAAGGACCGACGTAATGTGCCAAGGTCGCTCAGAATCTCAACAGCCACACGCTTTCCAGGTCCTTTCACCGCAAACTCGACGTGTGAGACCGCGACACCGTCAACTTTCTTCCTCTCTCCAACCACTCTCGGCGCAGAGCTTGTAAGTACTTATTCCGCCATCCACTCCTGGCCACAGTCCCTGCACGATTTCTGCCATATATCTACGTCCCCTGGCGCCGGTGCGACCGTCTTTCGGGCCCTTCCGCAGTGTGGGAAAAAGTGTCTGAACATTTTGACTGACAAGCCCCCCGCAGCCTTCAATCTAAGCCGGCTCGCACAACAACAGCCCCGCCAACATGAGTGAACAGCAGCAGGCGAACGAGGCCGAGAAGAACATCGAAATATGGAAGGTCAAGAAGCTCATCAAGCGCCTAGAGCAGGCCCGTGGTAACGGTACCTCCATGATTTCGCTCATCATCCGTACGTTCTGCCCGGAAAAACAACCACGATCTCTCCTCTCCCCGGTCACTAACATGCTCGTACAGCTCCTAAGGATCAAATCTCGCGAGTCGCAAAGATGTTGGCTGAAGAGTACGGAACTGCTAGCAACATCAAGTCTCGTGTCAACCGTCTGTCCGTTCTGTCGGCCATTACCTCGACTCAGCAGCGTCTGAAGCTTTACAACAAGGTCCCCCCGAACGGTCTTGTCGTCTACTGTGGTGAAATCATTACCTCGGAAGGAAAGGAGAGAAAGATCAACATCGACTTCGAGCCCTTCAAGCCCATCAACACCTCTCTGTACCTTTGCGACAACAAGTTCCACACAGAGGCTCTGAGTGAGCTGCTCGAGTCTGACCAGGCCTTTGGTTTCATCATCATGGATGGTAACGGCGCCCTCTTCGGTACTCTTTCTGGAAACACCCGTGAGATTCGCCAGAAGTTCTCGGTCGATCTTCCCAAGAAGCACGGTCGTGGTGGTCAGTCTGCCCTGCGTTTCGCCCGTCTGCGTGAGGAGAAGCGTCACAACTACGTCCGCAAGGTCGCCGAACACGCCGTACAGAACTTCATCACCGACAACAAGGTCAACGTTGCTGGTCTCATTCTTGCTGGTTCCGCCGATTTCAAGAACGACTTGAACCAGTCCGATCTCTTCGATCAACGTCTGTCCGCAAAGGTCGTCAAGGTTGTCGATGTTTCCTACGGTGGTGAGAACGGTTTCAACCAGGCCATTGAACTTTCTTCCGAGACTCTCGGCAACGTCAAGTTCATCCAGGAGAAGAAGCTCATCAACGCTTACTTCGACGAGATTTCCCTGGACTCTGGCAAGGTTTGCTACGGTGTTGAAGACACTCTCCGTGCTCTTGATGCCGGTGCCGCCGAGACTCTGATCGTTTTCGAGAACTTGGAAGTCACCCGCTGGACCCTCAAGTCTTCCTCTGGCGGTGAGATCATTCTTCACACCAACAAGGAGCAGGAGCAGGACCGCAGCCAGTTCATGGACAAGGAGACCGGCCAAGAGATGGAGATCATCGAGCAGATCTCTCTTCTTGAGTGGCTGGCTGAGAAGTACCGCGACTTCGGTGCCAACCTCGAGTTCGTCACAGACCGTTCCTCCGAGGGTAACCAGTTCGTCAAGGGCTTCGGTGGTATCGGTGCTATGATGCGCTACAAGCTCAACTTCGAGCAACTTGCAGAGGTTGACGAGTCTGATGATGAGTTCTACGATGATTGACAATTTGAAGCCCTCGCAAAGGGCGAGGAGGTCGCACCAGTTTCGAAACTGACGGCTCCTCGCGAACAGCGCTTTGATAGCGCTGGCCCGAGTCTGGCGGAGAAGAAAGACGTTGGAGTTGTCTCGAACCACTACGAGCTTCGTCCCGGTAACTCGCCAGCAAGCGTACAACATGAGGTACAGGTGTGTATTTGGATATTCACCTAGTAAGGTACAGCACTAACAACGATGTTCCAGTCATCCACCCCTCGGTCATTCGTCGCACAAAAGTCCATCTTCAAGGTTCGCGAGAGCCTGACGAGAAAGCCCGCTGCGCCGAGCCCACTGAGGGCACAGTTGCAAACCAACTGAGCAGCGACTTAACCTCTTCTCGTCCAGCTTGAAAGCGGAGGACCTGGAATCTCGTCAAGGTTCGGTCGACATCGACAAGACACTTGCTGGCTTCGCGTCCCACAGACTCAGGGTGACATGAATGGTTTTTTGAAAAAAATTGTTATTATTATGCATTTCTGTTTTTACGTTGTCAACTTGAAGCGGTGGGTCATGGCTAGATGTTTTTAGAAAGCAGAGCAGAACGAAAAAATACTATCTCCTGGCTTTGTCCCGCTGCTCATGTTAGTGTCTCTTTGCCAGATTGTCATGAGCTCTCATTTTGGTAACTACTTTGGTACAGATCTATCTTACTTTGAGATTGATTTCTACCGTTAGAATTCACAACACTTTTCAACTCGTCGGGTCAACAACTGAGAGCCCAAAACTTTGTCCGTATAAACAGGTTCATCCTCCCTACTCCTCCGCTCACAACACGCATGTACAGTCATGCATAGAAAGGCACATGTCTTCCACATGTGCCGAATGGTAGACTCAACTAATATGTTCAAGAATTCTGAGCGAGTTGATTATTCCTCAACTTCTGAGCACGCTAAGCGAGACAACGTGTCAACTTATTTGTGAGGGGATGATTGCTTCGATTATCATGATTTAGCTATATATGCTGAGGGTGAAGACAGAAATTTCGAGTAACTTTATACAAGTGATCGCGTTTTCATACGATCTTCCACTTTCCCTTTCTTTCTCCAGTAACTTTGTAAGCAACGCACTACAAAGTATCGTAATACATCCAGGCCCAATCGTGGACAGAGCCCGGCGAGTCGAAATTTCCCCTCAGGACAAGTAGTCGGAGTAAAATCCTTTTTCCCTTGTTGCAGATAGTCAAGCCTCTGATGACCAGGCCATCCTCAAAATCAAAACTTTCCCTCTGGTCCACGTCCAGTATGTTGTCCGCGCTCAATGCTTGGTATAGCTGGCGGATGGAAATTCCATTGATGTTTCTGACCTCAATGTATTTTGGAGAGCAGGGGAGGCCAACACGCACAAAGCTGACTGCTGGAGAAGTGGCTTGTTCGTTAGACACTTCTTGATCCAGAAGGCATCTCACACGATGATCGTTCTCGCGAACGTAGGCGGGCATGAGAAAGGCCATCTCGGGTCTCAAACCGGCCTGGTAGTATATGTACTGAAGGGCTGGATGGAAAGCAAAATCGGCTTTCTCAACACAATCGTCTATACCGAGGATCTTGGTGGAGCGGAAGAGGGTTTTGTCGAAATTAGAATGCTTGATGATGGCATTGAAAGCTTTGTTGACTCGTGTACATCCTTTCAAACCGAAATAGTCGAGGTATGAGAATATCTCGAAGAGCAATTCGATGGGAAGGCTGTTGATTGTGGCGGCCATTTGTAGGGAGAAAGGGACGACGATGGCGACCGAACTGAGGTGGTGTGGTAGTGTCGAGGCAGGTAGTGATTGCGTCTGGAGATGTGTGATGGCTCGCAGTGGGTGAAGCTGCTTTGGCGATGAAGATGAAGGTGTCCGATGGTGCGGATGTACAAAGTGAGCTGACGTGACTCGGGAAACAGAAAAAGACAGTAGTTGACAAAGGTACTCTGCAGAAGATGAGATCTGGCAGACTGCAAAAGGCGTCAAGAGATGTGCGAGGAGCAAAGTGGGAAGATGGGAGAGACGCTTTGGTTGATGACAGCAATGGTGTTTTGTTGTTGTAATGGCCGAGCGACTTGCAAAGTTTGATAGAAGGTAGAGTCCGAAGGCAGCGGCTTCCTTGTTGTGTCAGAACACAGATTTGGATAGCACGAAGGACGAAGGCGCGTCATACCATGAGTGAAGGACGCACCAATGTTCTTTCCTTGTCAAGACTCCGGTACAGCATCGATTGTTCGACCGATCGAGAACCTTTTAACACTCTTCTGTGGTCATGATTAGGTGACGAAAAGGAAGAGACGCAAGAGCTCTACCCTTTATAGACGATGTGCCTCCAAAACATCCAGCAAAACAAATCCCCTCCTACTAAGGCCTAGTTGTGAAAGGCCCGTTCAGAGGGGAGAAAGCAACCAACTTAATGGTTTCATTTCTTTGAATTGGTGGAGTGTCAAGACTCGTAGGCCGTCGAAGCTGTGAATCGAACCAAGGACCTTTGGTTGCTGCCAGGGGGTGCCAAACACGAGTTGGCGCCATTCCACTGGGCCACCACCGCCTGGCGATAAAGCGATGGTGATGAAGAAGTGGCCGTTGGGTGAGTATATAAAGGTAGTGAAGGACAGACGGTCGTAAGTTCAAATGCACCTTTGGAAAGCCTTGAGCGCAGTTCGCTATCATGACATTCATGCTTTTCCAACTCACACTTCCTACAACACGAGGGTGAAAGAAGTTTGGACTGACGAATGAGACAGATGATGAACTGCTGTCTCTTCGTTATGTCCACCACAACTCGTACACAGGCACTGGTTGGATAGGCCATCAAGGCGCACGTGAATATCAATAACAATGCAATCTCAGCCATACCTTGTCACCGGGCGGTCTGCCACAACTCGCACACTCCCAGGCAGACGTGGTGAAGTGCAATCTGCGCTTGCCTCTACTTGTTGACACATGGTAGTCTTGTGCAGGCTTGGATCGGTAGTTCTATCCTGCCAATCCGTCAGAAGACGTTGTGCTCTGCCGCCACTCGTGTGCCTAAAGACGTATTTTGGCCATCATAATCATTGATAATATACATCTCTACTCACGTCATATATTTTAGCTCCCTAGCAGCCCCTGCCTGACGACGGTCAAGATGCAAGGTGATTTTAGTGATTGACTTTCTTCCAGAGATATGGGTTGGAACCTCTGAGATGATAACTTAGACACAAGGCTTCTCCGCAAACACGGTCTCCGAGCTCTCGGTTTCAGCATCGACCTTGTACGTTCTGAATTCTCTGCTCGGAACTTTTCTTTCAAACAAGATGTCAAGTTCCTCAAAAGTCCTGCCGCGGGTCTCAGGCATGAAGAAGAAGCAGTAGATCGTGCACAATAATCCGAGTACAGCAAAGATAAATCCGACTTTGCCTCTCCAATTGCCTTGGTCCTCGTTCATGGCGTAGGGTATCGCCACGGCGAAGACGATCGATAGTACCTGAACCGAGACTGTAGCCAGAGCAATGGTGAGACCACGCAGCCTCGCTGATGGCACTTCAGCAAGCATCACGTAGCAGAACGGGCCGATAGTTGTGTCGTAGATCAAATTTGCCAGAAGCATCAGTGAACACTGTGCCCAGATCGGTGCCGAAGTCGAGCGTGGGGCAAAGTCAATGACACCAATGAGGAGCATGATGGTGGCTAGCCCAACTGTGCCGAACAGATATGCAGGACGCCGTCCGATATAAGACAAAAGTGGCCAGGCAGCACAGGTACCCACGAAGCCAAGAGCAGTCAGACCGAGATTCATGGAAAACGCATTCGAAGAATCCAACCCAGCCATCTCGAAGAAGTAGACTGCGTAGCTGATAAACAGCATGTTGCCTGTAAATGCTTGCATATCATATGCCATCACACAAATGACTAGACGGCGAAGATCTGTGCCGCGGAAACAGTCCAGGTAGTTGGGACTTTCTGGCTTGGACGATTCCTCCAACTCTAGAGTTTCTACAATATTGGCCAAAGTAAGTGATGTGTCCACTTCGGAAGTGGCGAAGCGTCTGAGTGATCGTGCCGCATCCTCATGCCTTCCCTTTCGACATAGCCAGTATGGTGGATCGGGACAGAAGTAGACGAGAGAAAGCATGAACACTGGAAGTGCCCATTGGGTAGCGATGGGTATTCTGAAGGCCATTGGAGTCTCAATCGAGTTTGTGCCCTTCATGATACCTGAAGATATGAGTTTGCCGCATACTGAACCTAGTTAGTAAGTGATTTGGAACATTTAGACAAAGTTGGACTTACTGAATGCAAGGTTGGTCAGCGAAGCCATGACGCCTCGTAAGGCCAGTGGACATACCTCTCCAGTATATGCTGATGCACAGATTGGAAAGAATGATATAATGGATCCATTGAGTAGCTGGCCGACGAATAACTGTGCAGGAGTCGTACTAAAGAATTGTAGAAAGATGATGCCGATGGATCCCACAGAGCACGCTGCGATCATCTTGCGAGGACCGAATTTTTCGTAGAGATAACCAGAAAACAGAGCACCGCAAACTCCACCGATGTTGTTAGCGTAACCAAAAGCGCTGACCCAAGCGGCTGGAACAACGTAAGTATCGTTATAAGGGTGTCCGAATGTCCTCTTGAAAGGATCGAGACCGATAAGAGAACCAGTGATACCTCCGTCCATACCCTTAAGTACAGTCGCGAGATTAACATAGAGAACCCATAATGCTGCTGGGTAGTACAGTTTAGCTGCCTGCCAGAAGCCAAGAGAATGCTCAATCTCTGTATAACGGACAGAAGCTTCAGACTTCATAATTGATCAATTGAGCTGCCGTGAGCTGTTCTCCTCAAATCCAGCAGTCGGCCTATCTCCAACAAATCTTCACCACAAACAGAACAACAGCAACGGAATGAGAAGTTGAGGAACGATGAGACGAATAAGAGTCAGTCTTTTTACCCACCTTGGCATTAACTTACTTCTCTTGGCCGGCATCCACTCTGTGACACGATGAGATCGAGTAAGCGAGAATATGTATAACCCACCTAAAACTGCAGTGTTCCTTCCATTCGAAGTAATTTGAGATGCCATGCTTTGCTAACTGTTGAGTGGGGCGCTGCTAGAACAAATCAGGCAGTGATAGCCATTGTTGGAATACCCTCGCGAGTGTTCATCATATGGCTGATACTTCGATGCTGCAGAATCGATGGTATGCAAAAAGTTGACGGAACAGTCTTGGTAGAGGCTGACTTTGAGGTCATTCGTCTCAATTTACGATGTTCAAAATTCAAATTCAATTCAAGAACATCACGTTGTCCCAAGAAGGGTGGATTAGCATACAACAAACTCGATTCTCACAGCCTACAAGCAGCGGTCGAAGCGCTCCACCTTGATGGTTTGGAAATCCTCGAGAATACGGTGGATGTGGCTCATATGGACAAATTAGACGAGCGTTTGGTCTTGGAAGCCAAGGTACTGTACGAGCAATCAGCAACTGTTCGCATTTTGGTGCGTCTACGGTTGACGTCTAGCAGCAAGTGTCGGTCGATGAAGACTGCGGTTTGAAAGATACGATTGCGGATCCTTAGGCCCTCGCGATGGTTGAATGCATGTTTGGTCCAATCCATTGCTAGACTTCTGGAACACTGCCTTCAAGGCCAAAGGTCGCCGAACGATCAAGAAGATCTTCAGAGATGCTGCGAAAAGACCTTGGGAGCGAGACCAAATGCAGAAGTCTGGTACCCTGTGTCAGGTGGATGGGACATTCCCAAATAAGAGGGTATTCGTGATAGAGGCGGAGAAGACGGCGCGTGGGAAGGAGTCGAGAGAGAGGGCGGGGCGGGAGGCGGGGAATCGAAGCCGACTCGGCCTCGCCATGTCTTTGCCGACGACGACGACGACGACGACATAAATCACCAGAATCATGGTTTCTGTCCAATGACAATTGAAGCCTGATACACTTTTCACAATGGCAGCCTTTTGCGCAAGAAGTGTACGGTTCAGCACAGCAAGGCTCGCCGGCAGACAACTGAGATGGCAGTCCTCATACTCTCATCTCGAGGCAGACATGACGGCCAGGAAGATTCGTCCAGTCTTTGATGATCTGACTCCCCAAAACTCCTTCAGACTCAATGTCTCGCTGGCCGACTTCTTGCCAAACACACGGTACGTAGATGGTATACAAGTTCGCATCTAAAGGAGCACGACTGACTGTTCGTGCAGTGCACCACTCACACCTCCAGCACCGAACGATCCCCTCCCTCTGCCAATCCCCCACCACTTACTATACTTCGAACCTACGAAGCCTCCGTCAGACCTGCTGCCCGATGGTACAAATCCCGATCATTCGCCTGGTGACCCCTTCGTCCGCCGTATGTGGGCTGGCGGCAGTGTTTTGTTCAACTCTGACAATCCTCTCCTGATGGACAACAGCCGTGCTGTGTGTGTTGAGGGCATTCGAGACGTCGCCGTCAAGGGCAAGCCTGGTGATGAGAAGGTCTTTGTCGGCATTGAACGTCGCCTGGCCGCCTTGAGTCCAGACGAGGAAAAGGCCATGGCAGACGCCAATGGTCAGGAAGACAAGATACTCGCTCTGGAGGACCAGATTCGACAGAGATTGTGGATGCCCTCGGACGTCGACTTTGGTCCTGCCAACATCATCGAACGTCGCAACATTGTCTTCATGCGTGAGCGAACTCCCGAAGAAGCGAGACAAGCGGTTGCCGCCGCCAAAAAGCCTGGAAAGATGTTGAAGCCTCAACACGAGCCAGACTTCCATCACACTCTCCGCCCAGACGCACAGCTCCTGTTCCGCTACAGTGCCTTGACCTTCAATGCCCACTCCATTCATTTGGACACTCAGTACTGTCAAAACGTCGAGGGCCATAAACATTTGCTAGTCCATGGGCCTCTTTCTTTCACCCTCATGTTGACCATCTTGCAACAGCAGTCGGCCAAAGAAGGGGGTCGCGAGAAGATCAAATCCGTCGAGTATAGAAACCTCGCTCCGTTGTACGCTTATGATCCTCTGAAGATCTGTGGGAGAAAATCAGATCATGACAAGTATGACGTTTGGGCTGAGACTCCAGAAGGTGGTATTGCCGTCAAGGGCTCCGTGAAGACCAAGCAGGTATAGTCACGTACCTCAATGCTACAACTATACGCAACATCTGGCCATTGCCCGTGCTTTGTACAAGACAGAGACCACGCTTTTGCGACAACCGACAGTTCTTCAACTTGTTAATTGACACCAGTAGTAATTCATGTTGAAGAATCCCGTGGAAGCGGCTTGCGACTGCACATGGACTAAAGACTGCTGGAATACGGAAACACAGACAAGAAGTCCAATATCCCGCTGTTGGTGTGCCAAGAGATCAAGTCTTCATCGTACCTGTCAATACCATCGAGGTTGAAAGAAATCGGAGACATCCGTTGTTGGAATAAACACTTATGTATGGGCATTCCTCGGCGATCACCGACGCATCTAAGCCTTCGTCCATCGCCTTCAGATCCTCAAGCAAAGACACTTGAGAGCAGAGAAGATAGTATAAAGATCAGAGGCATGTTTTCATGTTCTAACGAGATCAACACAAGAAGCGCGGCACTTACTCTACAATAAGACGGCGCGCTTTCGTGAGACAGGATCCATCTCCAAGCTGCTGGCCGTCCAATTCGGACCTGATTTGGGCAAGCTCTGGGGCCGGATCAAATTGGCTTTAGGCTTGCTCTGAATCCGTGCACTGCGCCGCAATGGCTGCTGCTTGGAGGTCTGCACATCTTGACAATAGTGGTTGGATTGCGCAGTAAATCGCGAAAAGAGTTCAAAGCGGTCATCAAGTCGCCAGTATGAACCAGTGATTTGCGAGACGACATCAATTTGCTCAACCTCAAGGTCACCCACATCTTTCTTGACTTTTGAAAGCAGAACGGAGTTTAGGAGGTTTGTGGCATCTTCCACACAGCGCTGAATTCGCCATCCGAATCGAGACCCCTGGCCAAGGCAAATCCAGTGAGCTTTTGCATATCAAAGCCTTCGTAGACGTTGACTTGCTTGCACCATTTGCTGAGCATGACGAGCAGCGTTTTGCGGTCTTCGACTGTGCCGGAATGGATGCCCTAGTGTTTGCACAGATACTGGAGGCCTTGCCAGCTTTTGATTCCAGCGAAAGAGAAGTCGGCATTGACTGTAAACAGATCTAGGATGTTAGCGCTGTCCAGGTGCGATATCTCAGTCGACTATGTTGTCATTGCCATGTTGGTAAGGAAATTGGGAAGGAGAAAGACGCGTCGTAAGGTTTCACTCCTCCGGGCGTTGATGAAAGTTCACAATGAGCTGCAGCTCTATAACACGCGGTGCCGGTGTGCAAGACCGCAGTTGACATTAGGTTGGCATGATAATAGTTATGGTTTCTATGAGCTATGCTTATCTATGCGGAACCCGCCGGAGACCTCTTGTCCTCCTCCAATTTCCTCCAAGGCCTGTTTCGTCAGAGCATGATGATGATCCTCATACTGCGGCGACACTCCAGAATTTGAACACTCAACCGTGTTCCACGACACATCCACCATAGCATCTGCTCTCCAACAAGCATCGAAGGTCTATTCCCAGAACTCAGTAGATCCGAAAGCATAACTCAGGGCTCTCAGACCAACTATCGAGAAACCTTCTGCTCGGTTCCATTCCTCCTTCAGTAAAATCCAATCTTTGACGGAGAGCCAGGGTGTGAGGAAGGCGTCGTGGCCCAGTGACTTGTGGTATTCCGAGCCGGCATGTGCAGCCATCTTGGACTCAAGAACAGAGGCTTCGCGCTCAACGATTTTCTGGATGAGAGCTTCTGTTTGATGGTCAAAACCGAGATAATCTTCTGTGTAACGAACCGGCTTGCCCAGTATCAAGTTACGCCCGTCGTTATCAAGATCTTTGATGGTCTCTTCGCAAGGACTTGGCCGCAAGCAACCTCCCATGCGATGGCCACCAGTCCGGCTGGACTGGCGCCATCGTTCGTCGAGGATGCTCTTACTCGGCAGCCCTCGCATTTTGACGTGATAGTGGATTTTTCCATGCGGCGTGAAGTCAATCTCGATGACTTTCTGGCGGAAAAGCTCCACGAACGCGAACGACCGGATGCGGGCAAGACATGGCGACTCGATGCATCTCATCCAGTGGTTGTAAGGGCTTCCGCGGTGTTGACTGACCGCCACAGCGAAGCGATTGTTACCATAGTAAACCGGCAATGCTTCTGTTCTCGTCTGACGGCATACTCTGGTAATGGCGGGTTGACGTTGAGGATGGAGAACGGTCAAAGATGCCCGACAAACATAATGGTATACCATCTGTCGCATATCTGCCGGAAGAGCGAGGAAGTCGAACTCACGCTCACGGTCGGCCACTTCGAGCACTCGAATCAAGTCATCGGTGTGCTGGCAAGGCTCAGGGGCGATTACTTGATCCACGGGCAGATGCTGTTGTCCATGGTAAGGTACGAAGTCGAATACGCTCCAGCCGTCATAGCTGCTAGGCAAGGTATCGACGGAGGCAATGTTGTGCGCAGTTCCTTCGGTCATCTGGACATTCTCAGCGTCGAATTCTGCACACAGCAGGCTGGGTGTAGAAGATGAGCTTTCTTGCTGAGGGTCGGCCTGGTGTCTGGCACTGGCTTCCAGCGACTTTTCTGCAGCTTCGACAGCATCTCTGATAGTTTGGTCGACGCCCAAACCTCTGGCCTTGATGAATGTGATGAGGTCTGGCAGACCAAAGCCCTCGTAAACGACGGGTTGTGTCAATGTCTTTTTCAGCATGACCAGAAGTAGCTTGCTGTGGTCAATCGAGCCAGAGTAGATGCCATGTACCTTGCACAGGCGAGTCAGGTCGTTTGAACTCCATGCTCCAGCAGAGGACAGAGCGGCTTGAGCGTGAGCTACTTGCAAGTCCAGAATAGTTGGGCCGGATATGATGGGTGGTGCGCCACTGCTCAGTGACATGTTGTGAGTTGTGTTGACGGGAAGAAAAAAAAAGACCAGCTTCCTGAAGGAAGATATATCTTCTCGCGCGCCAGACATTGCTCATCTGAGACAAAAGCGTCGTGACATTGCAACTGCAACACTTCAAGTGATAGTGCACGCGTGTATCACTCTACATTCACATGTACTGTCTCAGACGTTGCCATGGGTGTTATCGACAAGCCACCCGTCAGGAAGGAAGCAGTGTCTTGTAAGTAGAGCTCTGGTTATTGACGGCAATACAGGAGGTTGGAGAGAGAGTTGACCTCGACTCAACCACCAATCTCCGCGTTCCCAATACAGCTTTCCTTCTCATAATGTAAGTAGTGTCATCTCATGGTTGGAGCTCCACAAGGGTCCCATTTATGGTCACGGCCTGAGCCAGCACTGTCTCATAAAGCGGTCATTCACCATTGCTATCGGTAGCGTCTCTCATGATGGGACTGGTGCTGTCCGTCTCGACATTCGACTCGATCTTTCGCTCTTACCATTCTCGACGGTACGCACTGTACATTACAAGAAACTGTATAGGCTCGAGATCCAACCGAGTAGTATCCATGGTCACTGAGAAAGCGTCTGTATGCTCCATCTCTTTCAATACACCCCTGCACCCCTTGATCTTCTTTTCCTGGTGATACTTGGGGATCAGAAATACCCAATGTTATTTCCCCGTAGATATTCTTCTTCCCCACAATCGTAGACGACGGATGGAAGTGAGCTAGAGTGAAGAGCGGAACATTGGTAGTATCCGAAAGGGACTAGTGCGGTCGTTGTCGTGGCTCGCAGTCGGCCTGCGCTTTCACACCTGCCTACAACTCCACTCTGCGCACTTCTCTCCAACTCTCTCTTCTCCCCAACAACACCAACTCAAGAGAAAGCCTACCAACGATGATCCTAACGCGCCATATATGCCGTATAGGCCCCGACTATCACATCACCCACACCAACCCTTCGGGTCACATCGTCGGCGCAGACGAGGTCAAGAACCCCTGGAACAGGGTTATCGACAGCCCCTACCCGCTTGAACCCTGCCCGCTCTGCCATGATTCAAGCAACCGTGTAGATGTTGTGGTCATTCCCGGTGTCCACGCGTAAGCACCTCTCCTTTCCCATCCGCAACTGGTTACTGCTTCCGTGTCCTTGTGTACTGATTAAAGCTCTCGGCAATAGTCTCAAGCAGCCTGAAGAAAGAACACCCACTTTCAACCCCTCCGCCGCCCCCTTCAACCCCTCTACTGCCCCCTTCAACCCCTCTACTGCCCCCTTCACCCCCTCCCGCGCCCTCGTGCCCCGCGGCTTCTTTGACGGAATTGCTGGTGGAATCGCTGGTGGAATCGCTGGTGGAATCGCTGGTACTGTAGCTCCGCGTCCAGTCCCTACCGCACCACGGGCTCTAGTTGCAGTCCCTCACAAGGCCGGAAAGGCTTGCCCGGAAGCCCATTCTGAGTGCCATTGGCATCACTCACAGTGGTGCCATGAAAGGTTCTATACCTGTGCAAAAGCTCGTATGTAACCTCGTTCGCATGCCCCGTACCCGCACTAACTCCTTGAAACAGTTAGAGCAATCAAAGCAGCGGCAATGAACCACTCCGGTTATACTGGCGCTGTCGAGGGGTGGAATGCGATGCATGCCAAGTGCGTCCGATCGGAGGACCCAGAGCCTTGCGACCTGCACAGCAACATCCATGCTGATGTATACGGTCACGACATTGCTCGTTAAGTGGATGGGAGGAGGTAGTCAGAGGAGAAGAGAAGTCAATTGGGATTCTCTTCCAGAAAGTCGTTATTTTGAATTCCATGAGCCTTTTGCGATACTTTGCTTGACTGTTGACCCACTGTGAGGCTGTCCGTCATGCAGAGCTCCGTCTGCAACTCTTCAGGCTCCATCGACGACCGATAGCAGGTATCCCTCGATATTAGAGAGCCGTGCTGCTCGTTCATACCACTGATCAGGTCAGCACGCTACTGCTATGAGACACTACTGCTGTACGACATACTGATCTGTGCTAACAGCAGCGGCTTGACTGGAGACCACTGTAGACGGCTGCAGTTGCAGGTGCCTGATGAATCAAGAACAGGTCGGGGAGGTGATAACGAGCAGACTGTCGCCCGCACAGCGGACTAGACACACGACAAGCTCTCTGACTCAGGTCAAAGAAGTTGCTGGAAAGACCACTCGAGATATGAGAACATCGACAGTAAGAGCAAGACGAGTTGTTTGTGAGATGCAGAGAATATCGTTCCTTCCTCGAAAACAGTGTGATCAAAGGGAATGGAAAGTGACAAATCTCAAGGATCTTCAAGAATATCGAAGAGAATCTCAAGTCAAGCGGCAAAATTCATTGCTCTTGCAGTATGCTCTTGCTGTACCTGGTCCTGGATACCGATAGCTCCTTGCGTCAGACGTAGAAAGACAGCTTGTCCTAGTCACAGTCAACTGCAGAGATTCGGGTTGCGCTTTCCGTATGCGGACGCAATTTTGAACAAGAAAAGTCATTGAGACGGATCTTGGCAGTCAACTGACACAATGCATTGCTCTTTCCAAGTTCTTTCGGTGCTGCAAGCAAGAGCTTGATCGAGACCACGTTCAAAGAGAGGAGACGATGGGTCTGGATTGGGACAATTGATTGATAATCAAAGCAATAACGACTACTTACAACAAAGGATGGATCAACGAGTAACAATAAGAGGTATTCGAGCCGGAAAGCAAAAAGAGATGAACAAAAAGAAAAGACCCATGCGCCCCATATACCTTCCAACTACCTCAATGTGTGTGCTAAATCGCGCTCGCTGCAATCCAAAGGCGTGACTTGACAAAAACAAAACGAAAAGTGAAACAAGCGAAGTATCATGAAGCCAAAACAAAACGGAAGCAACGCGTAAAGGGGACCTGCAATGTATAATCTAGAGGACCATTAGGGGAGAATTTACAGTTCTTCCTCGCGTTCGGGAACGACATCCTCGAGCAAGCCAATCTTCCATGCAGTAAGGAGGCAGGCTGCAATAAAAATGAGCATGAAGCCCAGAATTCCAAACCACCAAGCGAGGTTGTTGCCATCCATACCAGGAACACGAACGTTCATACCGAAAAGGCCAGTAACCAGGTTGAGAGGGACCAAAATAGTGGCCAGGACAGTAACTCTGGAGAGCAACGAGTTGGCCTTGTTGCCTTGGGCAATGTTGTCGACAGAGATCTGAGCGAGGTAGTTGGAGTGACTACGTGAGAGGATCTTTTCGAAATGGGACAAGTTGCTCATCATAGTCACGACGTGGTCTTGAACGTCAGAGAGATACAGACCAACATCACCACGAGGTGCCATGCTGTACTGCTCGTTGCAACGTTTTGCAAAGCCCTTGATGACATCTGCCTTGCCACCAAGCAAGCGCAACAGAGACATGACCTTCTTTCGGCAGGTACCGATCTGTCGCAGAATGGCACGCGAGTCTTCGAATCGCGCAGTGAAGACGTTGTCCTCAATGGCATCAGCCTCGTGTTCAACATCACGCAGAACAGGTCCGAAAGCATCAACGATATCATCAATCAGAGCGTAGCAAATCCAGTCAGCACTGAGGTTAACGTAGTCTCGAAGACGGCCAATACGCTTGCGGACGTTAGCAGCATGCGGGTTGTTGCAGAAGGTGAAGGTCAGCAGGCCCTCGCGGAAGACGACGGTGTAAACATTGATAGGTTCCATGAAGTCCTCGCTTTCCTTGTCCTCCTGGTAGAAGGAACGGAAACAGACAAAGTAGTATGATCTGAACAGCTCAACCTTCTCGCGTGTCTCTTGGGTGGTAATATCCTCGCGAGTCAAAGGGTGGACGCCAAACGCTTTGCAGATGGCGGTGACTTCTTCCTCAGAGGGGTTGAGCATGTCAAGCCACCAGACACCACCGTCAGGACCAAGCTCGAACAAGTCTCTGAATGACTCGCCAGGCATGAGAAGACCGCCCAGCTCAGGGGCGTGGATAGTCTCATCGATCTCAGAGGAGAAGAAGGTGAATCTGTTGAAGTACTCTGTGTGAGATGCAACGCGCTCAAGTTCATGCTCGGGGAGATCCGGCTTCTTCTCATGGTCTACGACTTGTTTGTCATCCACGACATCGCTATCGCTTGCATTGGTCTTGCAAGTGCGAAGGTCGTGGAATACCTTGGGCTCGCTGGGCTTCTGTTTGCCGAAAGGTGGCTGGAAAGGGTGAGAGACGGGAGTCTTCTCGTGCGACTCCGCGACAAACTCCTCAAGCTCCTCAAAGTCAATGAGATAGGTCTTGCTCTGATCGCGCTCAGCAGGAAAGCAGACGTCGTCTTGAACAGAGCTGTGGCGCGATTGAGCGGTGTGAGTCGACTTGGCATCGTCAAAGGTTGGTCGGCGATGATGAGAGGCACCAGAGATGGTTCTTGTAAGGTTCAAGTTGGTAAAGGGAGGGACATCACTAGTGATGGTGTCGCCTCGGCGACGTCTCTGGGGGTTTGCAAAGGCGTCGACCGAGTTCGGAGGAGAGGTCGATCTCGAACTAGAAGACTCACGGCTCCTCGACTTGGTCTCTATGGCGGGTGGAGGAAGACGAACGGTGCCTCTTCTTCCTACGTTAGGGCTGATGGAGTTGCGTCGCCATTTGGGTGTCTCATGAACGGAACGAATGCTGTGATCGTCTTCGTCGTCGACAACGGCGTTCTCAAAGTCGCGAGCGATCATTCCGTGTCCGAGTTCGAGTTGAGCTGCAGCCAGAGCTGCGATATCTGGGCGATCTGCAATGCTTGCAAGAGTGCCTCTTCGTGATCCTTGTCCGTTGGCGCGTGGTAGCGATTCCTGTTGGTGGCGGTGGTCGTCAAGGTCAGACACAGGAGTGCTGAATCTGGTCTGCGACCTCTCGGATCGGGGAGTCTCTGCCATTTTTGATGTTTTTCTGGTTTATCCGGTGGGGTTCTCAAGTGTATTCTTCTGCGCTGTCCTTGCCAAACTTGTGCGCTTGTGGACAGTCGAATGAGCGGCGCGCGCGCGCTCACCCTTGGAAGATGTTCAACTTGAACAGCGGCCTCGCGCAGGGGTCAGCCCTACACTAAGCCGTGGATGGTAATTCGCGTTCCAGTCTCTACCCCTCTATATAAGGATAGCGATTGGGTGATTGGTTGTTTGTTAGTAGACGATGTGGTTGGTATGCCGTGGACCAGTTATGGCGGCTTCTTGTCGCCTCCGCAGACCCAGATCTTTGGGCCCTGAGAAGGGAGGCTGAGGGAGAGAAGGAGGCGAAAGCCCGCCAACTTGGTGGTAGCCAGAATGGAAACGCCGCAGCGAGGTGGTCCTAAAGGGTCGTAGTGGTACGCGAGAAGTAGTGGCTGAAGGTCGTTTGTTCGACGATCACCAGCCTCGGGTCAAAAGATGAAGTCGACAGCGAGATACGGGGGCGCAAGCGGTCGAGTGGTCTATCCAATGGGAGATGTTGACAATCCAGGCAGAATTAAATCAGGGAGAGGTAAAGATGACAAAATGTCACAAGGCCTCGAGGGTGGTAGGTAAGAAGAGAAAGTCGAGGACGTGGTTCAAGGACGACCGACGGCTTTTTCGGGCACAGACCAGATAGCAAAGCAGCGTGAAAGGTTGAGGGAGAAAGAGACGCGACCCCAGCAAGCCATTCCAGCCAATCACGACCCACGTGTGTCACTCGGCTGGCTCGTTTACACAGTGTTGCGCTTTTGTTTTTCCGTTCACATGCAGTTCTATTAACAAAACATGACTTTCGCTCGTGAAATCTCATATTCATGTCATGGCCTTCGCTTTGATCGAGTGTCTCCAAGCTACTGCGATGCATCATGCCGTGTGTCGTACGGCGTGCCTTCTTCATGGGCTCGAACGTACCAATCGTCTTGCGAGTGACGAAAGTAGCGTCCGCTAGTTCGGTCGCGCCTTCCCTGAAAGGAGCCGAAGCAAGAGCTCCCAAGCCCTCCGCCGTTTCCTTGAAGCTGCAACGCCAACCGGTTAAACCACACTTCTTCTTCGACTCCTCCTTTGACTCGAACAACCGACCTTCCGGAACGGTCTGTGTCTCTTTGTCTTCACGAGTCTACTTCCTTATCTTTCACGTTTTCTTCAGATGCTGAAGAATCAGGTTAGCAGCTGACTTTAGAAACTGGGCAGCCGCAATCTCCGCAACGCTCGTGCTGCGCCGGGCTTGGTGCTCTCCTGCATCTTGCGTTGCCAGGCATCCAGGCGAGATGACCAAGCCTTGGTGCCTATCACTGTGTTTGGCTTCCTCTGTACTCGCCTTCCTTCAAATATATAAACAGAGGTAAGATTGTGGCCACGTCTCGTCCTTCAACTTGTCAGGCAAAAGTTACACGGAAACTGATTAGACCTCTCGAGGCTCTTTGTTCTTGATATAAGGAGTCGGCTCCGTTTGAACGACATTAAAACTGTTAAATGGGAAAAGGACTGGTAGTAACGCAGTCTCGGGTCTTGCGACAGCGGAGCTGAGGTTGTACAGCTGCTGAGAACATCTTGTAACTGCTGAAGCACCCTCCGCTACCGGTCAAGCTAGATGCTACCAGGCTTGACTATCCGCTCTTGACTTTCCCTCCAATTGTTACCACTCTCACAATCTATGTCGTACGGCTCGATTTCGACCTCTTGTACGTGTTGGGTCTTAACTTCGATCGCGTGCGAGTTCATCCTGTCGTTACCCGGGCTGGTTCTGTTGGCCTCGATCTTAGTTGTGAGCTTGGACACCGCTCTTTCGTCCAGTTCCACATAATCGCCTTGTTTGCCTCCAGTCGCGCTGGTCAGTCCTCCTCGGCTCGAGTCAAGCGTGTTCTTGGGCTTTCTGGAACCAGTATTTGTAGTTTGATCTTGACGGTCGACCGCTGTCGCCCAATGCAAGACTATGACTGTGAACAAAACTGTTTAATCATTAGCAATTGAGTTGTATGGTGTTGCAGAGACAACTGCTTACTGTCGATGTTACATAGGCACAGGCAGATGTATCCTGGTTCTCCATCGAGAATGGTAAGAATGGATAAGTTGACTACACTCATGACGAGAGTAGCGCAGCTACCCACGAATGTCCGGAACACGAGTGTTCGCATTCTTGAGCTTGTTCCTGTCTTGAACGAGTAGCATTCTGTGTCACTAGGTAAGCTTATGTGTGGACGTCTAGAAGTGTTCGCACTTACGACGGAGCGGATGTAGGAAAAGTGAGGTCAGGTAGACATTCAAGAGGACATCGAAAGTGATTAGGGGGACCAATGCCTTGCGTTTCATGCCAATGACACAGACTCCTTTCTCGTTGATGTATGCGATACGGCTATCGGCAAATCAGCTCGCCGGTCTTCCATCTATACTGGCAGCAACTTACAACACAAAGTTCAGTATCACCAAGACCACGTAAGGACCTAGACATGACATTAGGTCTTCTCTATGGGCACCACATCGATTTGACTTACAGATCACACCAAAGAAGTTGAAAAGCCATAGCTTGCTCTTCATCCTCGGTGTATTGATGGTTCGAATGATATAAACTTTCTCGACCAAGAAGTAGTAGATCATCTACCACCAGGTCAGTAACATTTTGCAGGCTAACGGATGCTATAGAGACTCACAACTTTAGTTGACATGTAACACAGTAAACAGAGCAGGATCGCCCCATCGCAGATACCGCGGGACTGGTTTAATGAGTATGCTTTGGATAGTACAGCGGTACAGAAGATAAAGAGGAAGGAGTCGATGTATATCGCAATGATTACTAAGCACTATGTTAGAAAGACGTCCTAGAAGGATTCAGAGTTGACTTTATCTTACGTCCATTGGTCATAGAGATTCCCTTCCAATTCTTCACGAATTGGATTCGGCGAGCTATAGAAGTATTAGATTTGGACGTTCTTGAGATACCCGAAAAAAACTTACTGAGGCATATGGCAAGTACACTGATAGTTATCATAGACAAAGCCATAGTGACGACTCTGGCCGCCTCTGGTACTTCGGTGATCTCATGGGTGTGGTCCTCCATCGTGATGTTGCTGAGTGAGAAGTGGTAAAGACCAGCTGTGATAGATTGCAAGTATGCCTGCATGGACGAGGCTTCACATATCATATTGGGAGAACGCATTGGCAAGAGTACGAAACAGAAACTAGATGACCATTTCCACAAATCATTTGTCTCGGTACCGTAACTGCAGGTACCCGCGGCTCTACCACAACGGGATGAATGAGAGACGCAATAACAAGAACGGTTCTCGAGTCTTCAGTGGAAAGTCTCAGCTACCGCGGCACAACGCTCCAGTACGGTGAAGCCGATCCTACAGATGTGGCTTTTTATACTTTACAACTCGATTGCGCAGCCACGGCGCCAACGAGTTTCAGACATCGGGCTGCGAGGTACTGCGAATATTTGTGTAGCGATCTAGGGATCTGAAATCATCAACCAGAGAGGGATGAAGAGACTGTTTTCAAGTCCAGAGGCATCGAATAAAAGGCCATAGTTCTTCCAAGGAGACACAAAGTAATGGCATTCTGGAGGTGGACTGAATCGCAAGGTTAGGGTTAGATGCTCAACGGAGTATCGCCCGAGATACATAGAGGGCCCAGATCTTGGAGGTCGAGGACCCCGAATCACATTGGCCTGGAATAACGGTTTTCCTGACATCGAATGAACGAGTTCAACTATACCGTTCGGTCATCTATGGAATCGTGGAGTGGTCCAGAAAAGCGTATAGTTCTACGCTTCCATTCTGAGCAGGTGTGTGAGAGAGGAAGCCATGCAATGATGCAACTAATAAGATGTTGCAGGTGGACTACTGGATGGCGAGCCAGACTTCAGTGAAGATGAGTCAACAATTGGGAGACGAGGAGGATTCGATAGGAAACAAAAATGCCACACAACTAAGTATTGAGTCGGCCGTAAGAGCGTATTCACGGACAAGGGTTTGCCTATTGAGGTACGCAATCTGTAGCCCTGGAATAGATATAGTCGGCGGGAATCCAACCGGACGATAGCGTAGAGTCTGTTGTCGGACCGGAGAGGAAAGCGACAGAAGAGGTGAGTTGCATGAGTCGTGGTGAGGGTAAGATGAAGCGAATTCCGGAGGCCCAGGCATGGAGCAAGAGGGTGAGGAGGGATGTTGATGCACGGATGCAAACGGCAGCAGCTACCGAAAGCTCGGACACCAGATCGCGGGTAGGGCTCAGTTAGGGTTGAAGCGTTGATTGGACCGGCGCACGCCCATGCCCGCCCAACTACGACATGCAGCGCACACTCAGGTCGATGCATTCCTCTCTGCAACTCGAGTCGAGAATCGAGATAGCTACCGCACACAACCGCAGCACCCGGAGCCGGATATTGACTCGATAGTCCATTCGAAGAGGACCCTTAGTAGACGTCTGGACTGCGCCGCACAAACGTCTTCGCCTACACCGACGACTTGTCTCCTAGGCAGGCTTCACCAAGAGACCCCGCATCCGGAAGGCACGAGACACAAGGCACAAACATGGCAGAGCGAAGGTCGTGGGCATCATTTGCTGTATGAGCGCATGGCCTGTGTCGGATGCGAAATCGTATGGCTGACTGGGACTCGCAGCCCGCTGACTACGATTACCCTTCCGCCACGGCGAGCCCTGACGATGCTGCCGCTACTGCTGCTCCAACACGAGTAGACAGGCTTCGTCGCGTTGTTCAAAGGAACAGCGAACTGAGACGAGAATCCGAAGAGGCCGAACGTAACGCCAGATGGGCCCCTCCGCCCTCGCGCCTGAGACGTCGCCGCTATAGGAATCTCGACGACCAGTCTCCTCCGCGTTTCACCCGCAACACGTCAGCTCTCGATCAGCCATCCTCTGACCTCGACGAACCTAGGCAGCATAATGTTAAGAGAAGAAAGTTGGCCCATGAGCCAAACTACAAGTATGGTCATTACGGGCAAGTCGACCCTGGCAGGCTGAAGCTTGAACTGGAGAGTTGTGATGGCGAGGTACACAACGAAGAGCGCAGTGGCATTGATTTTGGCCCCGAGAACATCCTCAAGCACGATAAGAGCGTCTACTGTTCTCGTGCATCCAAGTGCAATATTGTCTTGCGTCATCACGATGATTCAACCTTCTGTTTGGAAAAACTGTACATCATCGCTCCTGAAAACGGCTTCACTGCCCCGTAAGATGGTCAAGTCCACGCCTCTCTAATTCTCTGCTAATACATGGCAGAGTAAAGGAGGGTCTGGTCTATGTTGGTATGAGCCGAGACGACCTTCAGCCATACATCAACAGCTCCACCCAGCATTATGACTACTTGAACCCACCTAGAAGTCCGCCATCACGTCGGATTCACGATCCTGTCCGTCTTAGTCTGCTGGAAAGTATGCATGATCCCGAGGTTGCGCGTGCCATGAGGACACGCAGAGGTGCTGGCTTCTTCTCGCCTGTTGAATCGACAGCAGACGACCAGTCTCAAGACAACGATGATCCTGAAGATGCATGGAACTCTATTCCGACAACCAGAGATGCATCTTGGCCACCAGTGGATCCGAGTAGACCTGTTCCGGGCACAAGCGACATTGACGGTCGTAATTGTGACGAGCCTGGAGATGCAAGAGACTCTCCAGAGGGACATATAGTAGTCTTGAGTGACGAGGAAATCACTTGGCCTGAAGACCCCACGAGACCGGACGTACTCGCCGACAGAAGGCGTAGAGAGCGAAACTTACGCGAGTACGACGACGAAGATATCTGGGATTCCAGATACCGTACAAACTTTGCCCGCCTGCGTAGCATGCGGCAGCCGCAAATGTCTGCGGAGCGAACAGAGGCGGCTCGGTTGAGCCCAGAGCCTGATCAGTACAAGAGCGACACGGTCGCAAGGGCGAGGTTCAAGATCAAGGACAATAGGCATCGAATAGCCATCAAATTCGACCCTCCGGTGTATGTGGCACAAGAAAGAGGTAGTCGCAATCTCACTGACATTTTGAACAGGTCTGGAACTCATATCTTGCTCAAACTACAGACGCCTTATGTCAACAAAAACATCGACATACAGACCGTCATGGCGACTGGCTTCGCAGGGCCGCGGTACTTTCCCGTGGTTCAATTCAAATGATGGCTGTCCGATCGAGGGTCGTAAGAATAGTAGTACATTTTCAGCAAACCCTTGAAGGGTATCATCTGCGGCTGGAAGAGCCAAAACCAGTGCTTTCGTACCTCGAAGAAGACGGTGCAGGGGAGCTCGAGCCTGTACTGCCACCCCAGCCTCCGCTGTTTGATCGATTAGAGGCACTGCGTGAGCCCCTGTTGCCTGCCATGTAACCTGCTGCTGCACCAGCGGCAGCTCCAGCGCCAGTGCCAGTCCAGAAACCGGGTCGCCATCCTTGACCATTCTGTGTGCCATAGTTGCGACCAGGCGCTGACTTTCCATAAGGTGTGTAGGGTGGTGGTGCATCGTCTATCTCGAATTAGCTTTTACCAAATACCTTGCTCGGGAGGTTTGTCTTACCATTGTTGTCATCGCCACCGCCCAAGCCACCTCCGTAGCCATTGTTTCCGTGCGGAGGACGTCTGTTGTTGCCCCTGACGCAAGAATCCCATACTCCATAGAGAATCATGCCCGCGACGACTAGAATATATGTCAATACATGCAGACTGCGAAGAAGAAATGATGAACTCACATGTGAAGAAAGCCCAGAAGATGAGCTTCTCGCCTGTCGAGGAAGGTCCACTCCTATCATCCTCGTCCTTCCTGTGGCCGTACTTGCTCTCACCCTCCTCAGTGAGCACAAGCCTGTAGCTTACGCCACAACTTCCCTTCAACACATACGGGTCCTCGGGCGAATCGTAGCCTTCGCACGAAACGTCCGTACTGCCCAACTTGAACTCCGGAGGCAGAGAAGCCTTACAGGTCCATTGAACATTTTCGTCATCGTAGTCGGAGCCGGCGTTGGTGCAGCGCATGACGTCCACTTCATACAAGCCCCGTGCATTGCCACCCATGCATTGTAATTGAGGAATAGGGTTGCCACGACGAGCGCTGGTCTTTTGGCCGGCGCGCAGAGTGAGACTGGAGATTTTGGAAAGTAGGACGCTGTCGGATGGTTTGCGGAGGGCTTGAGATAGGTTGATGCCTGAGAACAGGGCTAGAAGGAGAGCGGACAACCGCATGGTGGCTGATTTGACAAGAGCTTGCAGTCGATGGAATGTCGAGCAAGCGATGCAGTGCTTTTGTTGTATTTCTGATAAGTTTATGAGTTTGTTTTCGCTCTTGAAAAGTGGCGAGGACACGGTGGCAGTGCCGTTTGGAAAGAGTGGCTGAAAGAGTCAAAAGCTGAAGTGGTTGCCTGGCTGCGAGTACTTTCCAGAATGGATGACGATGTTCAGCACGCTTTGACGTTTCTGGTCGCTTATCGCTATCTGCCCAATCACGCGGTGCTGCAGCCAGACTACAAGTCGCAACACTGGCCTTTGTCGACTATACAATGAAGCAAAGAATTACATACTTGTTGCACGAAGCCGGTGGTGTCGACCCTGAGACTCTCGATGTTGGTAAAGACTCGATAAAATTGCCGGGACTCAAGGCCGCCAAAGAATGGAGAGTCACGCTCGGCACTCGCGAACTGCCAAAAGAGGTATGGAGATGCCTCCTTTCCGAGCTTGAAACTCAATTACGATCATCTCGAGACTATGGAAAACAGGCTAACATTCATTCTTGAAGGTTTCAAGTGTCCTAGAACAAAGTCATGAAATACACATACGCTGGTCTGCAGAGTGGAATTACGATGCCGTGACACCTTTCTCCTCGAGAGTCCCTTCTGGCTTTCACATTTTCTACACACCCGGAGAAAATGCGTCTTCGTACGTCTGATTGTTCTACCTCTGTCCGGGTTCCTTGCTGACTTTTTCAGGGATACTCTGTGTCCGCTTCTAGGTCAGATAATTGGTGATGCTGTTGAATGTGCATCCGTAAAGGTACTGCCGCACCCTACTCCGATGCATCGTCCTCGAACAAGGCCCAATGCTGATTCTGCTCTTCCCAGGAGTCATTCTCAACACCACCGATATTATCTGAGCGTTTTGCCATGTCCGCAAAGTACCAGTACTACAAGCCACTTGCTCGTCTAACGAGATTCATCGGCTACCTCTCGTCGACGATGTGCGACTCGTCAGACGTCAGCTGTCACTCTCAGGTTGCTTCTCTCGCCCAAGCTAGCTCTCTGGATCTCGACTACGACATGATATCACATGCTCTTCGCGTCACCGCTTACTGGGATTGGGCCGTTGCGGCTGATGGCAGTCAAGGCGTGTGGGACGAAACTTTGCATCTGCAACCTTCTTCAGATGCTCTCGAAGTCGGCATTCTGAATGTTGAGAAGGCTAACGAAGAAGGAGAAATTGCACTTAGTGGTTTGCTGACGGTGGTCGGTGAAGACACAAAGCCTAGTGCTACGATGTTCTCCTTCCCAGCAAGGCACCATGCTGTGTCGAAACAACCAGAAGAGTTGAGTTTCGAAACATCATTTCGCCAGCCCACCGGATTGCATCCTGCTCTGGAGCTCAAGTTCCCTGCCAATGCACTCATACAGCCGGATGAATCCTGCGCGCTCCATGCCTACCTAACTCTGCCGTCATCTGTATTCATCGACCGCTACCAACTATCAGACCCTCTGTTCCTCGCTTCGCAAAACCTAATCGCTCTTCGCAGTTTGAGTGGTGCCACAGATCTCGAAGCTCCTGTCTGGACAATACCACAATGGGGCTCTGCCGCTCTACTCGAGCTCGCACATCCAGAGACACCTTCTGTCAACAATGATACCTGGAGCGTGATGGTACCGCTACACACTCGCTATATGCTCCCTTCAACAGATGGCACACACACCGCACACATCCCCTGGCCAGCAGTCTTCTGGGCCTGTGAAGCAGAAGATGGATTAAAGATGTCTGTTAACCCATTCGATCGAACGAACATAGGCTACGATGGACTTTTTGGACCAAAGACATTGTTCCATCATATTGGTGCTTCAGCTGAGACGAAGACACTGATGGAGACACTCGAGGTCCCCGTGTTGGACAAGACGAAGACTGGTTTTGTAGAGATTGGCACGGGAGTGACAGTGCTGCTTGGATTCTTGTGGGTATTGTGGTCTATGATCAAAGGAAATACCAAGGCAACTAGCGAGGCTGGAAAGAAGGAGTGATGATTGGCATTTTCAATCAAGAGTAAAAGTGTTGTTACCTATCATGAACAAACCATACGAATAGCTCGCAACTACTTCTGGTATCGACATAGCTTGTCCCATATGGTGATGATTTGAATGACCATCAGGAGAGTGGCGGGCCTCTTTCTCCGACGTGATCACACTACTTTTGGAGGTATTATGTATTTCTACAGCTACAAACTCTTGAGGTCCTCGACTATTTTTCTATAGTCATAAGACTGCGTAGTCCTGTCCAAGCCAGAGTTGTGGAAGCTTGACCAATTCCCTGGATGCTGTGCCAATACACAACGCATCTGCACAGACTAAGTCAGGAACCGACGTTTGCATACGGATTTGCGAGATACGTGACAGGGGTATAATTGATCCTCGGCATCTTGTTTAACATAAGATCTAATATATAGAAGATTCTAGAATAGAGTCTCGAATGGTCAGGGGGGAAGAGAGGTATACTTGCCATTCCAGCATGAGAAGGAACAGCCGAAAGAGCTCGACAAGCTACCTCTACTTATCTGGGTGTTGATGAGAGGAGGGAAATCGATTGAGGTGGAAATGCGATTGGGAGGTCTCCGATATATATGGTGCTATTGATCGATCATGATTGATATCAAGCAATCGAGTCGAGTGGAACTGCAAATGGCTGACATTACGTGGACGACGAAAGGACACGTATTCATACTGGCATCAACGACTGCTGGTATGGCATGATACGACACACGCAAGATCTCGATAAACACAACGGATGTCTGTACAGAAAGACCGAGGGACGAGCTGAGGTTAACAAAAGATAGCAAGGGCCACTCGGGTATACTTTCCATGTGACAAAGAGCCGCGACTTCCGTGTTTGGGCAGCCTGACATGCCGTTTCGACCCATCTAATTGTTGTACACGCATCAAGTCATGGCCGAGTTTCGTTATGGGAACAGTCAAGTCACATTGTGTGTTACGGAAATCATTGCTAAAGGCCGAGGAATGGAGGTCAAGTGTTGGAGCGCACATGGCAAGTAGAAAGACACGTGATAACGACAGCGGAAGCATGTGAAAAAAGGGCCCTTGACGCGCCTTCCAAGTTCCAATAAAGAAGCTTCAATGGGCATGTGCGCGTCGGGTAGAGAAGGTGGAAACGAATACTCGAAGTAGGCGTTTTGGATCAAGGGCTCGACGATCGAAAGAAAGTGAGGCTTTGGTCGTGCTAATCGAAAGGAGGGACTCTTTTTGCGTGCCTGGGAATCGGTGAGCTTGGGCCTTTTGCGGAGCATCCTGGCATTTCAGTGACGTGGGTTGGATTTTCTGCATAGCATGACTGAAAGGAAAGAGCGACGACGAGAAAGAGTTTTTCGACCATTGCGCTGCTCCTTTCCGACGCGGATTGTACACTGTCCAGCCCATCTGCGTCTTACTTCAACAACCAGTCGCGCACCGAGACACACACGGATTCATCATCGCGCCCAGAGACACACGGAATTTACTAGACAAAAGACGCATCGCGCGCTTCGCACTCGGCCCTGGTCTGAGGCCTGACCTGATCTGACCCGACACCTATCACTCACACGACAATGCTTACTGGCTCGAATACACGATAGGCATTCCATTCGTGCTCTCTCACTCCTGCTTTCCAAGCTTATATCAACCAAATCGCTACCACCTTCCCTCGTCGACCATCGCGCCAGATACGCTGTCAGCATCTACCCGCTCCTAGTGACGACGAGTCTCAGCCATCGCAAACGACAAGATGCAAGCTCAGGCACGTTCCCGCAAGCGTGCGGCCGACGGCAGTGCCCCAGACGCTTCCTATTCATATCCCCAGCAGATGCAGGATGGAGCCTTCGGCGCGAATGATCCTCTGGCTTCATACCGTAATCCTCTCTCCAACGACGTGAACAACGCCTTTCCCGACTTCCCACCCTACGATAACTCCGTCAATAACGCGAACGCTGCTGCCGCCAACTTCTTCCCTCCGCAGGTGTCTACCAGCCAGGCTCCCACCTATCCTCCCGCTGTCGCACCTCCTTCGAACCAGCTCGTCCGCAGGAATACGAATCAGCAAGTCGCTCGTACACCGCAAAGGAACCAATGGAGTAACTTCGCCAACCAGCCTGACCGCGTATGGGAGGACATGGAGCATGAAGAAGAGCAGGACTTGGACCAGAAGGCCGCTATCGCGAAAAAAGACGCCCAAGCCAAGCGCAAACAGATTCCACCATTTGTACAAAAACTGAGCAGGTACGTTTGCCAAACATAGCGTCCGCTTGCAGGAATCTCTGCTGACTCATTCGCAGCTTTTTGGATTCGTCTAACAATACCGACTTGATTCGATGGTCCGATGACGGTAACTCATTCATCGTGCTCGATGAGGACGAGTTTGCACGCACCCTGATTCCGGAACTCTTCAAGCACAACAACTATGCCTCATTCGTGCGACAGCTCAACATGTACGGCTTTCACAAAAAAGTAGGCCTCAATGCCAATTCCATGAAGGCGGCCGAGAAGAAAGTCAAGGACCCTAGTGTGTATTGGCACGAATACTTCAAAAGAGGCCGCCCGGATCTGCTATGGCTGATTCAAAAACCCGCTGCCAAATCGTCAGGCTCTAAGAGGAAACGAGACCAAGATAAGCGCGAACCGGGCGATAGCGACGATGAGAACAAGAACTCGCCTGACACAGGAGATGGAGCTGCAGGCTTGATGACAACCATTCCACGACAGGACATGGGCACTTATCGCGCCGAATTGCAAAAAATACAGCGTCAACAGAGTGTTATTTCCAAAATGATCACGTCGTTAAAAGACCAGAATGAGCAGTTTTATAGGCAAGCGACTGCCTTCCAGGCTCTCCATGATAGGCACGAGAACTCTATCAACGCTATCCTCACCTTTCTGGCAACCTTCTACAATCGCAGCTTAGATGGTCATGCTGGTCCTCCAAATCTTGCGAGTTTCCTCAGCAGTGCATCCATGCCACAACAGCCTCAGCAGCAAGGAAGTGTCTTTGACATGAGCGATGACACCATGCATGAGAGTGGTGCGAACAACATGAACAACCAACAGCTGCAACGCTACCAAAAACGGCCATTGCTCCTGCCTGCTCCCGGTCCCCAAAACCTGTCTGCCTCGCCCTACTCCAACGCAAGTCCCTCTATCCGTTCTTCCACTAGTCCTGGTCCCACGCATCAAGGCCCGCATGCAGCACAGTTTGGGCCACAGCCTCCTCAACAACGGCCGCAACAGTCGCATCAACCGCAACAACCACAACGAGCCTCAGTGACTCCGGTGATCAAGGACGATGCGCCCACGCCCGACTTTGTCAACCAATATCCGGAAAATGACGATGTAATGAACCTCATCCACAACGTGAATGCCAGCAACTCGCCCAACAACGGCGGTGCTGCATCAAACTATGACATCAACTCCGCCTTGGATCATCTGCAGACCATTAACAACACCAGCCCGCTTACTCCACAACAGCGCGAAGACGTGCTCTCAATGATAGCAGCGTCAGGGGCCACAGGCGCGGGCGCCAGCGCCGCTCAGCCCGGCGCCAACAATGCACTTATGATGCCAAATCCACCCTCAATGCCATCACTCAACCAGATCCAGCAGAATACTGTGCATCTCGACATGCTTACCAAACTGCAAAAAGAGCAAGACTCAAAGGTTGCAGACTTGACAAGTCGCTTGCAACCGCTCTCTCCTAGCGGCTCTATCCCGGGCATTGCAGCTGGCTTCGATGATCTAGGCAACACTAGCGAGTTTGACATCAACAGCTACCTCAACGACCCCGAAGGTGAATACTTTGGCAATTTCGGCACTGATGGAGGTGTTACTTCTGCGGCTCAGCAATCCACCTACCCTACCGCGTCTGCACCAGCACAAGATGTCAGCAACGATCTCGGCTTCGACTGGGACTACGCACAAGCAAACGGACTACAAGATACAGACGATCTGTTCGGCGAAAGCGGAGGCGGAGGAACAGGAGATGCCAACAACGGCAATCTCGGCGTCGACGATCGCGGTGGCAGAGTAGTCGGCAGCGTCAGCTCTGCAGGCACAAGCCCACCAGATGCAACGAACAAGCAAGGCGAGGATGATGAAACACCCAGTAAGAAACGTAGAACGGGCAACTAAGAACGACCCTCTTCAATAGAAAAAGATGAAGCACAGAACCCTAGATTAAGGGCTGCATTTCTTGGCCAAATGGGAGGAGGAGGGTGCGAGAAAGTGGCTGGCTAGACAAATAGCTAATCAACTATTTTATGCAGGCTGAACAGGCGTTTTATGGCAAGATGGATGGAGTGAACCAAGGGGGAAGGTTTCATCGGAGATGAATCAATTTCTCTACTCGATTAGAAGCGTCCCATCATCAATGGCGTTTTCGACTTTTATTTCACATTCTTCTTTTTACTTATATCCTCATGTCTCTCTTTCGGGTTTCACTGATATGCTCTAGATGCTATCGTCGTTGTTGATACTTCCATTGTTGCTTTTGAGACACGATAAGAGGCCCCTGCACATAAATCACATTTCACACTTTCTCCTCGTTGACCCCTTTTTACGTGTTCTGTGCGACTCTGTGATTTGGAGAGAACATCGAGGTCACATCGGTCTCTTGTAGGTCGGGATGAACTACTTGGCCATAAGACATCAATATACTCTTGTTGATGGTGGTAGGATTCGTTCAGGAGAGCATGCCATAATGCCATGTTTCTATAGACATCGGTTTGATTCAAGTGTCAAATCATCTCTTCTTTTAATACTTTCTTGAGACTCTGGTCTTAAGAGTTGTGTGGATGAGATTCAGATTTGGTTTTATTGGTCTTCACATCGAAGTTTGCAAAATGGACACGAGTTGTCACGACGGTGGTGGGTCGTCTGGCTTCGACGCTCTCAGATGTTGGAAAATGATATAGCGCAACAACGCAATGATCTACTTGCTCAACATCGGTACACCAGGTGAATATCTACCCAGGGGCTTATCAGCTGAGATATTGGATCATCACATTGCATGGAAAGGCAGGGAGACAACATTGATGGTCGAAAACCATGGTCAAGGGTATCACCCTGTCACGACCCAGGCTTCGGATGACCTTGAGAAGAGTGCCACCATTCCTTATACGACAAAACCACGTTAATGGAGCTCAGAGAGTAAGCAATTCGTAATAAGAGAGTTTGATTCAGAGAATGGTATGATATCTAGAACGCCGAAGAAATGCAACGAATAACCCCCTTTGATCCTGGCCATTCTATCAGGCCAACCCTCGAAACTCCTCGTGATATACGCTTGGAAAGCAACAGTCATCTGCGAAGTATCATCCTCATCTTTCACGTCTACTTCCATATTTCCCTCTTCAAGCGAATAGCTCATTTCTTCTTTCTAAGAGTCTGACCTTCACCGGAGAAAAAGTGCTGCTTCTTTGGCTCCTCCTCGGCATCCTCCTTCTTTGCTGGCTTGGGCTTGATTTCGTAGCCGAAGAAGAGCTTTCCTGGTGGCAGGCGTAGGGGCTGAGGGCCGTTTCTACGGGCTTGCGTCTGGGCTACACCGGGAATGCCGACAGTTTCTGCAGGTGCTGGAGTTGATGTTCCGGTGGAGGATGGAGTTGCGGTTTTGCTACCCTTCTTTGGCACGAGACGGTGACCAGCAGAGATAAAATGTGAGGCAGCTGCTGCATGGCCTGTTGCTGCATCTGTGCTGTTGGGGGCGATGGCGGAGTAGTTGATGGCTTGGGCCATGGTCCCTTGAGTGTGAATGGAACCGCCCATTCCCTTGACTTGTGCAGGTGTTGAGGTACCGCTAGTACGCTCAGGCTCCTTGTAGCCGACAGGAGCGGCGAAATCGACACTCAAGTCAGTCTCTTGGACACTGATGGAATGTGAATCCTTGTCGGGTTTTACTTCCAGGACGGCGATCTCGTGAATCTGGTCGACGTAGCTGAAGGAGAAGACGTCGCCGACTGTAAGACATGAGTAACTGCGGAAGACGTTCTCGAGGACGGCCTTGGGGTCGGAGATATCGAGGAAGGCGGGGCTTTGAGGTTGCAGCTTGATGAAGGTGCCGGATGGGAGGTCGGTAGACTTTATCTGGAGGAGATCACCGGGGTCGAGGAGGAGCGAGCGCATGATCCAGTAGGGCAGATAGATCTTGCCTTCTTCAGCAGTGAATTCGAGCACACCGGCATGCGTCTTTGTTGATTTTGCGCCGTTGATGAGTTCGAAGAGCATGGGGTAGGTGATGTGTAGCTGGGTGAGCTTGTCCAGAGCAGAGGCAGGCAGATAGACCTTTCCGCCGTGGATGACATCTTCACGGTCTGTCTTCATGGCGACAGGGTAGCAGCGGTAGTACTCATCGAAGCGGCGAGGGCGGCCGCCTCGCGACAGCATGGCCTGGTTGTACATGGCGAGAGGATCGTTGCGATACTGATGTGATGTTAGCGCTGGTCTTGTTGTTACGAATGGTCAACTTACCATGACAGGCAGATGGATGTGATGATGTCGTCTTGGGACTGCTTTGTCAACCGGACAGTCAAGAGCGTCTGGCTGTCTTGTGAAAGTCTGGAGTCCGACGATGACGAAATCCAGGGTCGCGTTCTCTCTCGACTTGTCTCAATCGCTCTTTCCTCTTCGAACCATTACAATTCTTTCGAGGTCCACCGTCGCTGGGCAGGCCCTGCGTAGTAATTAGTTATAGAAATCGGTACGCATTAGCTTTAAGCCACCTTCGCTAGCGCTATTAGTCTCTCGAGCGGGGTAGAGCCATACCTAAGCTCTCGTGAAGCCTCTCTATCTCCTGTATATAGCAGCAACTATGTCGTCAATTCTAGAGCCGTCGTCGTTAAATATGTCGTCTATTCCCCCTTAGTCTTATCCATTAATCTTAAACGAGTTACTCCCCTCTATCGTAGAGCTCTTCGTAAGGCCGCCGGTGCGCGAGATAGTAGAGCTAGAGGTAGGGCCTTCTCGATCGAAGGGTAAGGGAAAGCGTAAGAGTAATAAGTTAAAGCTAAAGCAACCGAAGAGGCGTAAGGCGCTAGCGGAGCGTATAAATGATACGGATCCGACGGTCGTCGACTCGGAGGAGGAGGAGGAGGACTTAACTAATTTTAATGTCGATGTCGGATAGAAGTTCGTTATTTAAGGTCTTAAGGCTAGTAGTCGCATGCTGCTACCGTCGGCAACTAATCTTAGCGTAGAGAGCGTAGAGAAGTGCTATTAATGTCTAATAGATAGTTAGCTTAAATAGGCTCTTTAAAAGTTACCGCTAGAGAAGGGCGCACTTCTCGATATGTCTATTACTACGAACTGTCCCCTCCGAGGGATTAAGAAGTAGTCTATAGTAATAGATGCTACTAAGACCGAGAACTATTAGACTAAGGCATTTAAGCCTATCTTCGAATACTTAAAGTCCTACCGTCGTTAGATAACTAGCGACAGTCGGATAGTAATAGAAGTTATGCTAACCTAGGAAAAACTAACTAAGATTGCGAGTAAAGTTAATAAAGGCTCTACCTTATAGAAGGCATAGAACGCTCGGTTAGGGACCCTCGTCGACTAAGAAATATAGCACTTATTACAGTTAGCTGTCTAGTTACACCTAACCATAACCCCTAGCCGCTAGGGTGACCCTAACCTTAGCCGGCCGCTTACTAAGCGGCCGTACGGAGTTGCTAAGACTGCTTACTGCCTTCTACGACTCCTCCCTATTACCTCTTTATCTCCTTATCTACGTCTCGTTATATAGCTTAGACCCGTATCTACGTATTGTTACCTACTCCCGACTCCGCCCCTTAATAGCACTCTACCTTAGAGTATATGCTTACCGATAGCAATACCTGCTCGTATAAGGGTAACGGGAAATACTACTAGATTAATTAGTAACAGGTCTATTACGAACTAACTACTCGGATGTTTTACTACTAGGCCGCCGTATTAGACTAGTAAGAGCTAGGCGTAACGCTTTATAATCCTTCTTAGTTTGTTAAGGATTAGAGTATAAGACTTAAGGGGGGTAATACTTAGAAGAAGAATACTACGCCTCGAGCAAGTTAGGTCTCTATAGTAGAGTCTTTACTGCCGCTAGGGTCGGTGTTTAATGTCTATTACTAGTCGTCCCTATCGTCGCTAATTGCTGCTGCTCGAGCTAAGTCGCCTATATATTTATCTCCTATTAGTGTTAGTACTAAATATGCGTACCCGGATTAGGCGCTGTCTACTTACTTCGACTAGCTTAGAAGTAACGTATTAATAGAGAGGTAGAAGGCTAACTATCGAGACGCATATAATAAGGTCGACAATGCGCGGGTAACGATAAAATAACTCTTAGATCGAAGGAAGTTCGGGACTAAATAGCTAGTTTAAAAGGGAATACTAGAGGGCATTGCTACTAAGATTAAGGATAGAGTGCGCGAGTAGAAGAGGATAGTAGTACTAGTAGAGCTAGAGCTAGAGGTAGAGGAGGTGCTAGTAGTAGTTGTTAATGACGAAGAGACGTAGAGCTAGTATGCTTAGAGGGCTCCTAGTTTCCGTGTCTAGACGCTAAGCTAAGCCGGAGTTAGAGCGGCTACTCCTATTAGCTTAAACTTGTTATTTACATAGTTTAGCGAGGCGGAACTGTAGCCGGACCAATTAGAGAGCTTTAATACGCAGACTATAATAAATTACATAAATCTCCTAAACTCCTCCCCTATCCTAACTATCTTAACTTCTTATTACTACTACTTTGTTAACTCTAGCTATAACGACTTCCGAAAGTGCGCCCTTACCTTCTAAACGCTAGATCTACACTTATCTACGACAAACTTTAAGTATTTAAAGAAATCCTTGCTAATATCGCCTAAGAATAGGTCCTAATTCTTCTTTAGCGCCTTCTTAATATCGCCGAAAAGTTCCTCGATAGGGTTAAAATCTAGTAAATATAGCGGCAGCATCTCTAGTATTATACCGTACTCCGTAGCTATCTCTCGGAGCACATCGACTTAGTAGAAACTTACGTTATCTATAACTACGACAGAATTCGCTATTAGGAAAGGATAACATACTAGAAGCAGGCCATTAGCAAACTAGTCCTTAAAGAATTTAGCGTTAGTGGTACCTTAATAGATCCTTATATAAGGCAGCAAGCCATTATGCGTATAGGCCGGTAAGATGTTATATCGTTGTTCCCTTACTAATAATTCCTTAACTCGAGCCTACTTTCTAATAGGCGACTATCCGTACTTACGAGTAGTAGAGGCTCTATCTACTCCGCTCTTGTCGACAAAGATAAGTTAATCCTCTCGATAGCTAGACATACGAGCGATATATAGATTACGCTAATACTAGCTCCGCTAACATGCTATTTTAAGTAGGACTTTCCGGCTCTATCTAGCGGCGCGAATGGTCTTAGATATAGTCGACAAGGTAGGGTTTATACCGAACTCATTAAAGAGGAACTAAGCTATCTTAAAGAGGGTCATCGCTAGCTTTAAAAGTAAGTAATCTAGCAGCACTGTTATTACTAGTTCGTCTATAATAGGACGAGGGCTATTACGGAATCGAGGTGCTAACAAGGAGCCCTAGATGCGAAGGTTTAACATGTTCCTCTATATAGTCCTCCTTAACGTACGACTATGTTTCGTAGCCTCTATATTCTTACAACTATTAAACTTTACGAGTTTAACGAGGTTCCTCTAATGTTTAGTTATATGGCGGCCTATAGCGACGACGATGAAGAAGGTACGTAAATTCGAGCCTCTAATGGACGTTATATTACGGTCCCCGCTCAGCGTTTGCCGAGGTTACTAATTAACTAGCGAGCGCCACCAAAAGCAAGAAAATCAAGAGATTACGAGTGGGGGAGAGCATGCCCAGCGACGGTGGACCTCGAAAGGATTGTACAACACACGAACTATTAGGAAGTAGCTAGGAAGGTGCAGAAACCTCATTAGATAACCATGAGTATTTGTGAGATAGCTATTGATGGTCGGTATCAGGCAATGCTCGCCAAATATCATTCTTGAGCAAGCTTCGTGCAGCCCAGTAGTTAATGTGAATGTTATTGATCTGTTGCATGCACGAATGAGAACTACCATCTGTACACGGCCCCGTGAGCTTCATGTTGGTGTCTTTCTACTGCTATTCTCACACGATTCTTGCGTCTAAAGCAGATAGTCCATACAACGTTCGACATCGAAGTGGTATGCTCGGTATTCTCGGTCAGCACAGACCCATGACGCATGAATCTCGATAAACACTTCCATCGCGACGGACCTCAAGCATCAAAACCATCTCTCAAACACACCTCGTACCAACTCAACATGTCGGGCGGTCGTAACATGTCTGGAGGACGACAGACAATACCCGCTGGCGGTGTCCGCCCTAAACGCGCCGCCGAAGCTTCCGATCGCTACATCTCTCCGGAAAGCAAAAAGCCCAGATTCGATCACCGAAATCCTTCAACCCTCGCCCCTGATGCCCCGGAAGAAGATGCCATCCTGGAATTGGATGAGATTGGTAAGGGTGGTATGCAGACAAAACGTAATGCTGTCAAGCTCGATGGTTACGAGAGCGACAGCAGCGACGACAATTTCGAAGCCAGAGCAGACGAAAAGGCAGAGCTAGCGAAACAGGAAGGCAGATCTGCCGAGACAAAGGATGCAAAGAATGCTGGATGGAATCAACGCGGCCAAGACACCGGAAAATCAAAAGATGAAGATGAGATGGACATGTTCGCCGACGTCGACGAAGGCACTGGTGGTGTAGGAGGAACAGCAGACGGAGATGACGATGAAGATCTGCGAGGCGAAGGCAAAAAGACGAAGAAAGACGTACGCTTCATGGACATCGACGACATCGAAGGCCAAGTCCACAAGAGCAAGTCTGGAGGCCATGTCCGTGCCGACTTTACCCTCGATCCCAAGGGCAAGTCGCGTGCCGACGATGATGCTAGCGTTGAAAGTAGCAGTGAGAGCGGTAGTGATTCGGAACGCGATCGTCTGGACGGTGAAGACGAAGATGCAGAGGAACTGGGTGCCGGCAGTAAGAAAAGGCACGCCCCTAAACTCGACGCCTTCAACATGCAGCAAGAGGGCGAAGAGGGTCGTTTCGACGAAGCTGGCAACTTCATCCGTAAAGCTGCCGATCCGGATTCAGTTCACGACAGCTGGCTGGAAGGCTTGAACAAAAAGGACATGAAGAAGGCAAAGGCTGCTCAAGAAAAGCGTGACGAAGAGCGAAGGAAACAAACCGCTGCCGACGATGCTCTACTAACCTCTGATCTATACGGCACTCTGATCACTCATCTACACAAGGGCGAGTCTGTACTGGAAGCCCTACAACGCCTCAATGCAGCTGCTCCCAAGTCAAAGCAGAAGAAGGTGCCCAAGTGGAAGCAAAAGAAGCAAGCCGCCAAGTCAGATGCCATGGACCTAGATGCAGATGGAGGTGCCCAAGAGGACCCAGCCGAAAAGCGCCGTGTGGCTGCTGTTGAAGCAATCACTGCCGCTGCGGATTCTATTTTCAGCCGCAATAACCCAGACATCTACGACCACGAGCGTGAACTACTACAACGTCTATACAAGCGCGAGACTGGCGAAGACTGGGTTGACCCCGTGTCGGAAGCACCTGCGGATGAAAACGCCATGTTCGAATTCCGCTGGGCGGATGCAAGAGATGGTGGACAGACACATGGACCTTACGACAAGAACACTATGCGTTCCTGGCGTGAAGCTGGCTACTTTGGTCAAGAAGCCGAAGTCGAGTTCAGACAGGTCGGCATAGAAGGCTGGTCAAGAAGTGTCGACTTCGACTAGTTCAAAGAGTGTATTCTCACAGAATCACTGAAACATCAAATGTTCTCTGGAAGACTGCATCATTATGTACACCATCTTCCCGCATCAGCCCTTTCCATGCTCCCCGTTCGTCATCAGAGGTCGACCTCGGCTTGGACAATCACATATCTCTCCTCCAATCCTCAGCTCTCAGGAGAAGCACTTGTCTCACGATCGTGGTCTTGTAGGTGGCCTTGGTGAGCGTGGTGGAGGAACCGCAGGCAGAGGTGGAGGGGATCTGCGTCGATCGGGGAGAGGTGGAGGAGATCGTGGTGGTGGGCGAGGTCCACGGGGACGAGGTTTCGTAGGTCGAACCATCAGGACTCTTCTGGCTACAGCTTGCGATCGATTTTTCTGCTGGTTTCCGTTGAAAGAAATGGAAACTCGATACGAAGAGAACATAAAGAGATTCGCTTCCTCAAAGACAGGCATGACAACAAAACGATTTCTTGTTTGAGATTGTCCTATCGCCAATCATGAATCGAATCAAGCACATCTCCCTTCCGCAGAACGTTCTTCGGCCTGTCAAGTGAATCATCACACATATTATGAAACTCGTTGCAACAAGAAAGGGAGTAGCACCAAATCAACCAAACTAAACACCGACGTGGCAATCGCCAGTCCTTTCACAAGCCTTTACGCGCAAAAGCAGCAAACACGACCTGTACAACACATGCTTCTTTCCCGCTTGCTTCAAAAGCATCCCCGTGCCTCCCTTCCTCGTGCCGTCACAGTACAAAAAGCACACATCATGATAGCCTAACCCACCTGAGCACACCTATTCGGGGTGCTGGCAAGTTCAAAGCCACCACCTGATACACCACCTCACAGCCAACACGCAAAAAAGACGTGGATGATGATAAGATATCCTGCTTTTGATGGTAGTGAAATGATGCGGTGTAGGTGTGGGTGATGCGTTCAACAGCGTAATGCCCTATCATGGGTGTGAAAGTCCGTTGCTTGTTGAGTATATAATATCTCTGGGTGTCCAGGAAAGGAAGGAACTTATAACAACAGATCCAACGACTTCTGGAAGAAAACCCAAAGACAATCAATCAAAGCCACTCAGCACCTTGAAGTCGACAATTCAAGCCATTCACTCGATATAAAAAGACAGAAATCCCACCTTTGTACTCATCACTCATTACACATCATCTAAGATGTGTGGATCAAAAGTCAACAGCTACACAGGGTGCGGCCATACCTTCAAGGAGCTATGGAAGTGCAGACCCGTCCGCGACTTTGGACAGCCTATTTGCCGACACTGGGACGCCCTCAATCGAGAGCACCCTCAAGCTCTACCTCAGAACTGCCCGGACTGCGAACGTCGCCCATTCGATGCATCAAGATGGAGAGAAATCGGTATCCAGCCTCAAGATCCAGTGTTTACCAGAATTGGTAGTGTGGCAGACAGATATGTTCCTACGCCTCCACCACCTCCTCCTGCCTCAAGACGTCCTTCGGGGTACATCTATGGTGAAGATCAGACAAGAACAGGTGCTGGAGCAGACCCAACTCCTAGCGAGATCGATCGTCGTGTTTTGAACTGGGGCAGAGATGTACCTCATCCAACTGGTTATGACACTCGTTACACTCCTGCCAGCCCCGAACGCGGTGTATATAGGCGAACCAGCAGTCAGGACAACCTTCACTCCAGCTCCAGGGCTGGGGGTTCTGCATCTCACCATCACCACCATCACCATCGCCATCACCGCCGCCACCACAGTTCCGGAGCTGGGAACTCCACACACCACCAGCCGAGTTCCACCTCGAGAGTCGGCAGTTCTGCTCCATACCATCAGCCAAGTTATAGCTCGAGAATCGGTAGTTCTGCTCCACACCATCATGGCTCCGTATTCGAGCACACATCTCATCAGTCCACCAACGGAACACAACTATATAGCGCACCTCACCAGCCGAGTACCAGAGCTGGGAGTCACACAGCACGCCAATCCAGCGTCGGAGCTCAGCAAGCACTTGCACCACGCCGTCGTCTTGATGTTGGCCCGGTTCATCCCGGTTACGAGGATGCAGATGACTACAATCGTCGTCTTTCAGAGTATCACTACAACGGCCAACCGGCCAGAACTCTGCCCATGCGTCCTCTACCTGCTGTTCGTGCAGCCCCTCCTGCTCGTTCGGCGCATCCTTCAGTCAGTTCTGTGGCTGGCAGTTCCAGAGCACAGAGGTATGTTCTTGGAAGCACCAGAATCGTCGAGGTGACGAGAACCACACTTACAAGAACCAGTATATACAGACCAGCACCTCAGTTTCAGCAGCAGCCTGCACCCCCATCCGTTCAGCAGCCGGTTCAGCAGCCTGACTTCAGCAATACTGGCACAAGCACTGGCACTGGCACTGGCACCGGCACCGGCACAGGTACACTGACAAACGGAGGTTCAGTTAGTGGATATTCACCCACAGCAACCCGCAGAGGAGCAGGCTCTCACGGAGGAAGTGGCGGCATGTCATACTTCAGAGGCCCAGCACCTGGTCCCGGAACCAACAGACGCATCTATTAAAGGCTACTGGGAGAACAAAACAATGACACGGCATAACGCAGTGGTATGATGAAAAGGAAAGGCTGAAGTCGTTGAGAGTACCCTCCAAATGTGGAGTGGGACCAAGGTTTCTTGTCATGAGCTTATTTGAGAGAAAGATCTCATGTACTGTGTTTGGCTTTTTGGTGGGAAATGTCCTTGTTGATGAATAAATGGTTACTTTTGATATATGGATGAAGAATACAATGAATGATTGCTTACAGTTGAAGAGGTTACGATCGTGAATGTAATGGGGGTAATGTGTGATGCAAATGGAAGGAAGAAAGTGGTTGGCTCCTTCTAGCCCAGCTATGCTCGTTCGACCTTTCCTTCTCCACAACTTGCCTTGCTAACTTTCATTGATCGAAGTATGTCTTCCAAGCTCTTGTGTCTTTGGAAAGTGCCACCTCTTTGCTCATTCCATCGTTCGAGCCTCAATTGGAGCAGCGGGGTCATCATCAGAATATATACTCAACGGTCGTCTTTGGCAGCGAGCATCACACTGACGCCCCTCATCTCACCTTACTATCGAAAGCATACTCTACCTCTAAACAATAGCTTCGGAGCTTCCTTGCAGCTCTAATCTTGTGCTACAAAACACCATTGCCATTGCTTTTCTTCCCTCTTCTGTTTTCTCTCACCCCTACACACCTCAGCAGGAAGCAATCCACCACCATGCATCTCCCATCCCAGATAACAGCCCTCCTCACCCTCCTCACCCTCACCTCCGCCGCAGCCGTCTGCAAACGCCAAGAAGGCACCTCGATCTCCCTGATCGGCTCAGCCCGCCGCTCAGCCTTCTACGCCGCCTCCTCCGCCTTCGTCGCCGCAACACCCCAGCCAAACAGTATAATCTGCCCCGGGGTGATCGGCGCCGCACCCACTGCCTCCGAGCCTGCTGGTGACAATGTGAGACTCAGGACTGATCCCAGTGCCATCAGTGCTTTGGAGCAGAGACAAAGCATCAGACCCTATCAGAGTAGGAATGGGAACAGGAGGACTGAGAGGTCGACGAGTGGGCAGACTGCTACGCCTGTTGTTGAGGGTGGAGAACAGGGGGAGGTGGAGGAGCCTAAGATGACGGGGGTCGTGGGAGTGAGAGAGGCTCAGGCTCGTCCTATGGATCCGCCTTATGATGTCAAGGATCCTATGATGTCGGCCACCTCAACTATGCAGGAGATCCCCAGCGGAACTTCTTATTAGTCGCGACCTGGCGTCCACTGTCCTTCCGGGAGATCGGTCAGAATGCTACTCACGGTCGCTCTGATCTTGACCAAGAAGTACGCACGTCGTTGTTGATTCGGGAGTCTACTACGAAGACCAGACTGAATGAGGTGCTGGTACGAGAAGATATAATTTTGAAGGGAGGGCGACGAGGAGAATGAGATTCGAGGTCTTGTCTCGAAAAGCAATCCTTTGAGTTTGAGAGATAGGAAGATAATGTCTAGTGTGAATGGTCCTATGCTTTTCTCGTCCCTGTCCTTTATCAGTATGCAGTTGTCGATTCGACTAGTAGTTGATGTTCTGCCACTATTCTGTTAATTCAATGTTTCCAAAGCGCGCACGCGTTAGCCCCATTTAACATAGGGGTGAGATTCAGTCCCTATTCTCAATTGAAGCTGGAATGGTTAGAAACAAAGGCTTTTAAGCATCACACGATAGCAAAAAGAAAAGCAAAGTTCTTGGGCCAAGAGCTCAGACTGACCAGAAACGGCCAGAGTCATCAGAGAGCTCTCGACAAAAGTATGATTTTTTGGTTTTTTTTTCTGTTCAAAAAGCAACAAAGCAAAGCAAAGTAGAGACTCGATAGTTAAATCTCGAGAAGAAGGATAAAAACACCTCGGCAGGAAAGAAACCAGAAGAAACGCAACGCAAACCAAAGAGCAGCAAGGGGGTATCGTCGCGCACCTACCAAGAAGTTTGAAAAATCGATAGATCGCGCCTCCTGACTGGTCCCTGTTCTGTCCCATGGATTTCCCAGCAAACGCCCGTCCCCAAAATGCCACAACAATGCAACCCTTCTGTCGTGGGAAGATAGAGAACGCGATTGGAAAGAAACCATAGGAAAACAATAGCGGCATAATAGAGAAAAAAGCAAAGACCGAAATAGCAAAGAAACAACCGAAAACGCCAAAATAACCCTCAAGATTGGTAGAGAAGGACGCAGAACCATTGACCAAGAAAAGACGAGTGCGAAGCTTGCCAGCTTCTGAACTCCCAATGCCGTATGCTGATCATTGCCAAAAGACAATTCAGAGAACATGGTCCCAGACGAGTCGAAAGTGTTGCTCGCCAGTAACGCCAGAAAATTGGTTGGAGACAAGACTGAAATAATGTCGAAGACGTAGGACGTCTGAACCCAAAAACCGAGGCGCTATGAGAAATCATCCTGATCATCATCATGCAGCGTGTAGACAGAAAAAGCGAAAAGTAGCGAGAAACCGGCTGAAGCGACAGAGACAAGCTGTGTCACGCAAACGAAGATCCAAGGTGCGTAAATTAGGTAAGCTTCAGCATACCGCGAAGCTTGGCCTCCATACCCTTGACGTCGGGTGAATGATCAGGTTGTGATGGACGCTGAGGGGGAGGTGGCTGCGGTCGATGAGCGCCGATAAATTGTGCGGGGCTGTGATAAGGCTGCTGCTGATAATGCTGCTGGGGCGAAGCAGAAGCATTGTGGGGACGAGAAATGAATGGCGATTGAGACTCGAGGTAGGCACGAGGGTCGAAAGGCTGCTGTGCATGAGCAGAAGGATTACGCTTAGGAGTAAGATCAGCGGTGGGCTGAGGTGACGATGGGTTGCGAGCAGCATGGAAGAGCGGTGTCAAACTGCGGTTTCCGTAATGAAGGGAAGGATCAGCGTCAAGAGTACGCTGCTGCTGGGGAGTCTGGAAGACAGGGTTTGGCTGAGCGCGGGGCTGAGCAGGAGAAGTAGTAGAAGGCTGCAGATTCAGAAGGTTCTTGAGCGACTGCGTGTAAGCCTGTTTATCGGCTTCGGCCTGGTTTTGAGAGGCAGCTGGGCTGCTAGAGGGGTCAATATCCAGCTTGAACATGCCTTTTGCTTCCGGCGGGGTAGTACGTCTCTGAGCTAGAGGGGATGAGCTCTTGTGGGCACGCTCTTGCCTATCGGCATTGAAGAATATGTCGAGTGGAGATCTTTCTCTTGACAAGGGAGCCGGAACAGCAGCATCGAAAGACGGCGAAGGAGCATTGAGCTTCGTGGACTCGGCGTCGAATTTGGCTTGGAGCGAGTTGTTGGTCGTAGCTGGCGGTACAGACTTGGATGCGAACTTGGGCATGGGCAAGTTGGAAGCCGCAGGGGAAGCATGGAAGGTGGGACCGGCATAGGCGGCAGGTTTCGCAGGAGTAGCGGTCGGCGACTTGCGTGACGGCTTGGTGCGTTGGTTGGTCGAGTTCGGCACGTCGCTGTTGGAAGCAGCACGGTGGTCGTTCTGCCTAGGCCTGGTCTTCTTCGGCTTTGGAGTCGTCGCTTGCGAGGGAAGGCCGGAGTCTGATTGAGTGTTCTGGGCATAAGCGTCGTTGTTGATGTTGACGTTGCGAGCACGCGGCGGCCTCGTATTGCGCTGAGTGGTGGGTTGTGTAGGGCTGTTGGACATGTTGTGATATTGCGGGCCGAAGTTGGAGGATTGTTGAAAGGGAGCAGCTACTGCAGTAGACATGACAAGTGCTCGGGCGCGAGTCAAATAGGGAGATGTTCCTGGATCGGCGCGTAAGACCGAGGTAGACTGTGATGTAAGATGCCAACGATTGCCGGAGTGCGAGTGAAGGAAAAGAACAGGCACGGAGTAGGGTTAGAAGGCGTTGCGAAAGTGTCTTGTAAGGAAGTTGCTGAGACAAGGAGATTGAAAGAGAGGTCGGATGGTGGGTGTCACGCACGTGAATGTCGTCGTTGGGTCGATTGCGCCCGACATGGACAATCGCACCAATCAGAGCAGGCGAGCGGATCTTATCTGCATCAGATCTATGTCATAGCCAGCGGCTGTAACGCCCCGAGCTTCCGTGATTCAAGGTGCTCGGTGCTCACAGCTGCCTGGGTGCTTGTCATTGTCAAACATTCACTTTCACAACCCTCGTCGCAAATACACCTTTGCGACACCTGCGACCTCTAACCACCACCTCTCATATCATCCGTCCCGTTGTGCTCCCCACGCACACTTCTTCAGCAACCATGGCCGACGTCGAGATGACAGATGCCCCGACTAAGACCAAGACCTCCAAGGTTGATACCGCCGCCGACTCTGGAAAGAAGCGTTTTGAAGTCAAGAAGGTGCACATGCATGCTATCTAATGCCTCTGCCATCCGTTACTGATACTCTGTTCTCAGTGGAACGCCGTCGCTCTTTGGGCCTGGGACATCGTCGTCGACAACTGCGCTATTTGCCGCAACCACATCATGGACCTGTGTATGCTTCCTCCCTGTCTTAATCTGTCGCACCAAATACTGATCTGCGTACAAGGCATCGACTGCCAGGCCAACCAAGCCTCCGCCACCAGCGAGGAATGCACCGTAGCATGGGGTATTTGTAACGTGAGTTCAACCGCTTCCAAATCACCAATCTTCCAGACTGACTCTGTCCAAGCACGCTTTCCACTTCCACTGCATCTCGCGTTGGTTGAAGACGCGTCAAGTCTGCCCTCTTGACAACAGAGACTGGGAGTTCCAAAAGTACGGTCGATAAATCATCACCTTCGCCACCTCGATCAGCAGAGCACCCTTGCTCCACCACCCTCTACTTTGCATTCCAGCGTCGACCTCCCGCCATCCAGCCATCTGTCCGCATCTTATACTATACCCAAGGCACAGAAAGAGCAGCTTTACGGGCAGAGGGAAGATTACACTCGACCATATGTCGACAAGCCCGAAGAGGCATCACACGACCAAAAGAGATAGCATTACAACTTGGCGCTTTGTTTCAGCGCTCACGTTAATGAAAAGGCAGAGACATGCCATATTTATGATTCAATAACTCCTTTCCAGCCAGGCGACGGTAGTCTTACTGCCTTGGCTTGTCCCATGTACGCCTTGAACACCCTTAGTTTGTGACATTTATTGCACCTTTTTCCCATCGACTGTAATGTCAATGCCTGTGACTCCGCTTGACTTCTTTGCGGGCAACCACTTGACGGGGTCCTTGTTGTAAATGGGCCATGGTGGTACGCACACGACGAAGGTGAGGGCTGCACCGCCGAGCAGGATGTAGAGAGTGTATGTGATGTCTTGAGTTGCAAAGCCGACCATGAAAGCGAGGACCTAAGGTGGGGTCAGCTCAGTCCATTCCAGATAGATTGAGGCCGTGGAGTGGTGAAGGTAGGTAGAAGATCGGAAGGAGTGCTCAACTGATATGAGAATGGGAAGGGTGGTCATACTCCAGCAGTGCTCAACAGGACGCTACAGAACATCTCGACCAGGCGTTGACCTTCAAAGTCCTAGGAGCTGTCAGCTTGGGGCCCCCTTCATCTGCTCTCAAAATCCAAGCTCTTACGATTTCACCCTCCCAAATCTTGCGTCCAGACTCGATGATTGCGTCCATGATTATTATGCGTCTGTGCTGTTGTAAGAGCAGAGAAAGTATTCTGCAGAATAGCGACAACAGTTGGATACGGAGTAGGTGTTCGTCAGGGTCGCGATGCTCGGGGAAGACAAGACCGACTCTCATGCGGAAGACGTCCGTGCGTCTATGACCGACCGACCACGCGGTTTGGACTTTTGGATGCTTCTACTTTATTCGTACCCACTCGTACACTGCTCACTTCACTTACCAATAAACATCGCTTCGGCATCATCCCCCTATTCTTTTCTTCATTTGACCTAAGTCAGGAACTCTGTCATTCTGTCTCATTGCCGCTGGAACCTGGCCCCGACAGTCCGGATCCATCCATTACTTTCTTGAAACTATCAAATTATCTGGGCGCAACACGAACAACTTTCACTTGCTCTGCCGTCTTCCAAATCGCTTTCTGGCTGCTGCCTTCCTTATCAATTCGCTTCCACTCTGCCACCAATTTTCGATTTGAGGACGAACATCCCGACACTTATCGAACATGTCTACCAACGACATCAACATGCTCTCAAATGGCGATACCAGTACGACCATCTGCGACTTCTAGAAGATTTTCTTACGACTAGAGCTGACATCTAACAGTGGACCAATTGAACGGTGCTCTCGACACACACGACGCAGCCGCCGAGACAGTTGCTGCCATTGCGCAGGCGCAAGCTATGAGCGCTGGTATCGTTGTCAACGCTAATGCTAAAGATTGAGCACTGATAGTATTTAGATGAGATCGCGCTCTATGACCGCCAAATTCGCCTCTGGGGTGTGCAGGCTCAGGAGAGGTAGTTAATGCTCTACCTATCTTTTAGGGATCTGCTAACCTTTGTATCTAGAATGCGCTCTGCCAACATCCTACTCATCTCAGTCAAAGCATTGGGAACCGAGATCGCCAAGAACCTTATTCTCAATGGCATTGGCTCCCTGACTATCGTGGACAGCGAGCAAGTCACTGAGGACGATCTGGGTGCTCAGTACTTTGTCCGTGAAGAGGACGTTGGTCGCAATGTGAGCATAGTCTCGAAGGGCCCTATGTGATTCATGCTGACATTCATCCCAGCGAGCAGAAGCCGCTTCTGAGCGTCTCCAGGAGTTGAACCCCAGAGTCGCTGTCAGAACCGACAGCAGCAACATCTTGACCAAGGATCAGACTTACTACGCACCCTTCCAACTTGTCATCGCATGCGATCAGAATCTGGAAACTATGGCCACCATCAACGCTGCTTGCCGACTTGCCAACCGTCCTTTCTACGCTTCCGGAATTCACGGCTTCTATGGCTTCATTTTCGCTGATCTGATCGTGCACGACTACATCATTGAGCGCGAAACTTCCAACATGCCTGCTACCATCAAGCAAGAAACTGCAACCCGCAGTATCGTTGGTGTCACGACCAAGAAGCAGAACGGCAAGAACATCGAGACCGTCACCAAGCGTGAGATCTACTCTCCACTACTCTTAGCCAACACTTCTCCCTTGCCGGACGACATCATCCGTAACCGTCGCAAGATGCGCTCCGTTACACCGCTCCTACCGTGCATGCGCGCTCTCTGGGACTTTGAGCGTGACGTACACCGTCTGCCTGCTCAGAACTCCAAGGAAGATCTGACCGTCTTCACCGGCATGGCAACTAACAAGCTTAAGGAGCTCCAGATGCCGATTGAGTCGCTGACAGCCGAGTTCCTTCGCAGCTTCCTGCATAACATCGGCAGCGAGATCGTACCTACGGCTGCTTTCGTCGGTGGCAGACTTGCAGAAGACGTGATCAACGTGCTCGGCAAGCGCGAGCAACCTATCCAGAACTTTGTCATGTTCGATGGCGAGAACTTTGACGGCCCCATCTACCCTTTGCAGACGTTCTTGCAGCCCAACGGACTTGGTAGCGTTCCTCAGGTGCAGCTCACTGGCCTTGAGGAGGTACAGATGCAGAACGGACATGCCAATGGACTACCCATAAACAATGCCATTTCCTCTGCACCCGCCGATGGCCAAAATTCTATCCAGGGCGGTGATGTTGAGACCATCGCCATCGAGTAAAGCTCTCCAGCGTCACACGCCACGTACAGCAAGTAGCTGTCAAAAGGCACATTGCTCTTCAAAGTACGACCATGTCCACTGGAAGCACATCGATCCGCCGCTCTCACTGGACCTTTTCACCGACCTCAATCACACTCTGCATTTTTGCAGCAGCCAAAAGCAACCTCGCGATCACCAGGAGCCATTCGGGCCTAGAAGGGCCCGAAACAGCATATCAGGACATTGTCCCAGATGCAGGAAGGACGGGGACACTGCATAACAGATGGGGAAGATCAAAGGTCACGCTCAAGGAATCAATGTTACTAAAATGCTTTGCCTTTCTTTGCTCTATCCACATAATAATCCGTCCTCGCATAAAAAGGACTCGTGGGAGCCGATGGAATCTCAAGAAGAGATGATGAAAAGAACCAGTATTAGAAACAACGCCAAATGAGCTCCTCTTTCACGCCTTGATGCCCATGATGATTAACCTCTTTCTTTCTGTGAAACTCTGCCTTTTTCTCTGTCTCTGGCCCCTCACTGGGCTCTCCTTCAGAACATGCTGCATTTCATCCGCTCCCAGAAACAAGTGAGGCCGTCAAACCAAGTGACGACCTGTACAAAATTGAAGCCTCATCAAACAGTACCAGCAATACTGAGCTCACGAATCTCCTGCAAGATTTGCTCAACTCTAGTGTCCAGATTGCCATTGGCATACTGATCTCTAGTGTCAGGATCCAGATACTGCTGCACCTGAGCCATTCTCGAGTAAGCTTCTGCGCAGAATCTCAACTGGATCTTGACGAGAGCCTCAAAGGAAGGGTCGAGGTAAGGGACGCGCAATTCGATGAGTTGGGGCAGTTCGTTGAAGAGTTGTTCGTTGAGTTGTTCGTAGGCGGCGCGGGTCATTTCTGCTTCCTTTTCGGTGCGGGGCAGTTTTGTGACGTCCTTGTCGGGCTTTTCGGTTAGGCGTTTTACTTGGGCGCGGACGCGGTCATAATCTAGGAGTTTGTGGTTGCGTTTCTTTATGCCTGTAGGGAGAAGATGTGTGGTCAGCTTTGAGGCTTTGAATGAGGACGAAGAAGAGGATGAGAAGGAAGAAGATTGGGGAGAGGAAACAACTTACACTCGTTGATGTCGGGGAAGTATGCGCAGAAGCGATTAATGGGGTCGAGGACAGTCGAGCGGAAAGGACCATCCAAGGCCTTGATAGTCTCTGCGTCCAAGTCCTCGACAGCCTGCTTGTAGCTGCGAGAGACACCATCATTGGCGCCGGCGTCACCGTAGAAGGCGTCGATCGTCTCTGCAATGCGCATCTGCGAGGCAGTCATTGCGCGCAAGCTGTCCAGATAGCCCTTTGATTCCTTCTGCAGGCGAGTGGCGGCGTTCTCCATGACACGGTAGCGGCGTTCTTCGACTTCATAGCTGCGATCGTGGGTTTGCTCGACGTGGCCAGTCTTGACCATAACCTGCGTGGCTGCGCGGTTGACGTTCTTCTTGAAGCCGGCCCACGACATGATGGAGGCTTTCTTTGCTTGTGGGGTCTTGTGTGTGTTGTCGGTGGTGGATTCGTGAGTCTTGGCCGAGGGAGTAGTGGGTGCGCGGATTGTTGCGTCGCTATCGGACTCAGAGGATGTGTTCAGTGATTGTGGTATACAACCTTCAGGCACATCACCAGGGCGGTGTTCAGAAGCGCCCAGCCACTGACGACGCTCGCGCATGGTCCGTGCCCACGGTCCTTCTTGCCGATCATCCCGTTCCGATGTATCGCCGGCGCGTTGGACTTTTGAGTAGTGCGGTCTTGGAGTCGAAGCGTTCATGTTTGATACTTGCCTTCTTCGTTGCAATGTCGCAAAAGCTGTGTAGCGTGATATGCGCTCGCTTTGCGCCCCGGAGTTTGGCTTCGCGAGTATTGACACGCCTTCACAGCAACACGCCAAGCAGCGACGCTCTAGCAGCGCCGAGAGTCATCTTCTCCGGTATCCAGCCAACCGGGGTACCGCATCTAGGGAACTATCTTGGTGCTATGCAGCAATGGGTGAAGTTACAGAATGACGCTTCATCTAACACTTCACTGATCTACTCGGTCGTGGATCTTCATGCTATCACTGTACATCAAAATCCGGATGCTTTAAGGACTTCCAAGAAAGAAATGCTGGCTGCTCTTCTTGCTGTTGGACTTGACCCTCAAAAGTGCACCATCTTCTTTCAAAGCGATGTAGGACCACCTCCAGTGAGGCCATGTAGAAGAGCCTTGGGCTGATGGAAATGTAGGTACCTGCTCATTCTGAACTCATGTGGATTCTGAGCTGTTCAGCATCTATGGGTTATCTTTCTCGAATGACACAATGGAAGGTTTGTTTCTTCTCTCTCCCCCCTCCACCTCTTTTCTTCTCTTTACCTTCATCTATGACTTAGTTACTCGGTCCTGACAATGATGAAAGAGCAAACTCGACCTCGACGAGAACGCCAATCCCTTAGACCCCTCCAGCAAGACAAAGTTGAAACTCGGTCTCTTCTCATATCCTGTCCTGCAGGCAGCAGATATCCTCATACACAAAGCCACACATGTGCCTGTCGGCCATGATCAATCTCAGCATCTCGAGTTTGCACGCGAGTGTGCCGCTGGCTTCAACCATCTGGCCGGTAGCAAGGTTCTGGTCCAGCCAGAGACGTTACTATGTAAGTATCTGTGAAACGTTTGTCTCTTGATATGCAAGAGCCATGGAAAGAACAAAATTGAAGAGCTTGACTGACACTCCCCTGTGCAGCTCTTGCAAAGCGTGTAATGGCTCTCGACCGCCCAACCCACAAGATGTCAAAATCAGCACCGAATCCCAAGTCACGGATTCTCCTGACCGACTCGTCCTCTGCCATCTCAAAGAAACTTCGTGTGGCTCTCACAGACAGTATCGAGGGTGTAACATACGACCCATCAGCCCGCCCTGGTGTCTCCAACTTGATCGAGATTGCTTTCAACCTCGACAGCTCGAACCACGGCGCAGCAGATCCTGCAGAGTATGCCAAGGAGTTCGAGGGCCTTAGTCTTAAGGCGTTGAAAGACAAAGTCGCGGAGGTAGTGGACGGACATCTTGCCCCTATCCGTGCGAGGTTCGAGGAAATTGTCGGTGGTGATGGAAAAATTCTTGAAGAGGCAGCACAGATTGGTGCTGAGAAGGCGAGGAAGTCGGCCGAGTCGACTATGAAGGAGGTCAGACATGCTGTCGGCTTTTAGACAATGAACTTTGTACATATAGGCACTCCTCCTCAGGATTCAGATGGAAAGAAGTACAGCGTATATTCACGCTCGGGTATCGAACAATATAAACACATGATCATATCCACACCACTCAGTCCTCATCACTGTCTTCATCATCACTCTCATCCGCCTTTTTCCTCTTGTTGTTCTTAGCTTGTTGCTTCTGCACCAGCTCGCCTGCTCCCTTGTGTTGGAAGACATAGCTTCTTGACGGTCTCTCCTCGCCCTTCCAACCTCCTCCTCCCTCGATGTTACCTAATGTGCGTGCGTGCGAGTATCCTGGGTACACCTCTGTTTGGAAGCGGAAACTGCGTTGGACTTCCAGACCAGAATGACGAGCCAGATCGCGGATGTTCCAGAGCATGTAAGGTTCGCCTTCGAACAGGGTAACAATTACAGTGCCATGAGGAGCCAACAATGGCGTCACTGCCTTGAAAAAGGAAACCAGCATTTCTGCACCCATAATCAGTATTTGCGACAATCAAAATGCCACAGGAGCCGTAGAGCAGAGCAGAACATACCTTGGTTATACCTGACCTGCCTATTGACATCCGTACTCTTACCTCCCACATGCGGGAAATTGAACACCACTCTCTCCCACCCACCAGCTTGTTTCTTGACCTCTTTCTGCCCCAATTTTGTCGCGTCTACCCCGTGTAATACTCTTTGCTCTTCCGCCTCAATCGCATCTTTGTTCTCCTGCGCTTGTGGGTATTTCTCCAGCAACTCGGCTTCCGTGTCGTAGGTGGTTGCCAGCAGTGCAGCGCATCCATGCGTATCCACCAGACTTCTGCTGAAACTCAGATCGCCGTCGCCGATGATGAGGATGCGGTCGAGGGCGTCGAAGGGGATGATAGGGTCTTGATTTTGTTGTTGCTGTTGCCGTGTACCTGCCGATGCTTTTGCTTTCTTTTCCGACGAGGCTTTGGCATGTTGTTGCGATTTCGCCTGTTGGCTTTTTGGTCGTGAGGGTCCTTCGCGAACGTTTGTTCTCGAGCGACCTTTGTTAGATTTCTCGTTGTGGTCTTTGCGTTCTTGCAACTTGCGACGCTTGGATTTGCCCATGGTTGCGGAGTATGAATGTGCTTGTTTTGGTGGTTGGAAGATTTGGATAACTTGTTGTTGGTAACTTTCTTTGCAAGATCGAAGATTGACGTTTGTGCATTGACGGTGATCGACAGGAAGGAACGGGCCGTTTCCGCCGTGCATCATCGGACTTGACATCTGAAACCTCTCGTCCTCTTACTTCCTCAGCCTATCACCTGTTTCATATTCTCCCGACCCTACGACTACGCCTACAGTCACGCCTACAATCTGTCGAGGGATTGGTTGTATTTGGTGCTTGGAATACAATGTATGGGATGGTTTGTAATAGTTTGATTTCGCTGTTTTACTTTTAGGTATCAGAGCCAGAGCGTCCGCTACCGCTCGAATTACAACGATCCAAGGCCTTTCCGATCATCATTAGTATTGCTGGTCGTGGTTGTACAATTCGTGCTTGCACCGCGGCAGTCATCGCCAAATGTCGTAGTCCTTTGTCGTATTGACCGGAAAGAGAAGACTGTAAAAGCGGAACGTTACCGACTGGTTCTGTAGGTCGACTTGAATCTCGAATATGTATCAATGAGTCTATCTCAGAAGCAGGGAATGAGAAAAGTATGGCCGAGAAGTACTGGGTGAACCTCCATCGTCGGCGTTGCCGGCATTCTTGCCGAGTTCGCAATGCGTGTCGACGTAAGTGGCCAAAACGTACTCGTTGACGGGGCGATAGACCTCGCGCTGTGAAAGTCGGACACTCTCGAACCCTGTCTTGTACTTCTCGTGCTCACACTCGGCGAGCTTTGACACGACTGAAAAAGAACCGGGGTATCGTAGAAGAGAATATGAACTCGGCAAGCCATTAAGTGATAATTTGAGGTGATGCGACGGGACAGCTCATGCCAATACTATAGGCATGTGATCTGCATGTCCGAATGCTTTACCGCACGAAGGACATTTCCTGGATCGGTTGGCGATGAGATTCTGCACGCATCCCTGGCAAAAAGTGTGACTGCAGAGCTTGAGGACGGTGTTGCGTAGGTTTGAGTTGCAAACGGGGCAAATGGCAATTTTCTGTCAATGGTCAGCTCAAGCCCGGTCAAATAATACCGTGTGCTTGTACTTACACGCCAGTCGTCCGATTCAGATTCCCGTCCAGAGCCCTTTCTCTTCATGCTATCAAGAGATTTCTTGGTGTCTTCCAAGCGGACCTTGACTTCTTCAAGCTCAACCTCGGCCTGTCGTTTTGCGGCCGCAGCTGCTGAAGATGCGGTATCCTTGGAAACAACTATTTTCTTCATGTCGGTAATTTGTGTGCGAAGTTTCTCCAGAGTTAGGTTTCCTTCGCTGAGTTTTTGCTGCATCGTTCGATTTTGTTGTGAAAGCGAGGTCAATGATTCTTTCGACTCGGAAATTTGCTTCTCCAGATTGATAATCAAAGATCTGCTGTTGTTCTCGGCGTCCTTGAGCTGCGTCACAATCTCGGAACTCTTTGCATTCTGCGCTTTGAGGGTTCGCAGTTCATTCTCGCGCGCCTCCTTTGCCTTCATTGCAGCGAAGTACTTCTGGTCAGCCTTTGCCTTTTCAGCATGGATCCGCGTGCGCTGTTCTTCCCACTCCAGGATCTCGGACACCTTTCTCTCTGCCAGACCCTTAGCCTTCTTCCATGCCGCTTCCATAGAGGGCAGTTCGTTGTTTAGCAACAGGTGTCTATTTTCGAGCGTCTTCAGCTGTGATTTCAATTCATCGATCGTCATATTTTCGATGGCCTCGTTAGATGAGGATGCGGTGCTTTCTCCGATTTGTAACTTGAGACGCTCCACTTCTGATTCCAGAGCAGCAATACGAGTCTCACGAGCGGCTGCGAGTTCTTTTACGGAGTCTGAGGCCAATTGACTCTGGTCTTGCGAGCCCTTGCGCACAGAAAGTTCGGCCGATAGCTCGTCTCTTGCATTCCGAATACGAGCCAGGTCGGACTCGGCACGTGCTAGCTGGGTTTCGAGATCAGTCGTGTTTGTCTGCGACTCCTCTTCCATGTTGTTGCGGTATGAAGTTCTTTCGGCTTGGAGTCGTTGAGCCTCCTCGCGCAGCTGCAAATTAGTAGCTTCCAGATCATTGACGCGCTTGATGATCTCCTCGTGTTGAGACTTCAGCAGTTTGTAGAGATCAGTTTTGGCATAGTCGTCGTCGGACAGAGAAGTTAGTCGAACTTTTGCGGAAGTCAATTCTTCGGTAAGGCGCTTGTTCTCTGCCTCAAGCTGTTCCATTTGGAGTTTGCGTTTCTCCGAAGCAGCCAGAGCCTCTCTGCGAGCGGTCTCTGCCGCGGCATGAACAGCACCGTCAACTTCGCCATTTGTTTCAGCGGCCTCGCTCTTGACAGACTTCTTTTCCGAAGAAGAGCTTGACTCTGAGTGTCCGCCCATTGTTGCTTGACGCTCGAGTTTCTGTACTTGAGCGCTCTTTGCGCGATCGAGTTTCTTTTCGGCGAGAAGATAACGGTAGGACGCCTGTTCCAAGCGTTCAGATAGCTGATCGCACTCACCACTGATTCTTTGACGTTCAATCAGATGAGCCTTTTCAGCTGCCAGCAGAGCAGCCAGTCTCTCTTGCAGACTTCTGACTTCCGGCTCAGCGGCAGGCAGTCTGCCGAAAACATCCTTGATGGCAGCCTTGATTTTGGATGAGCGGTTCTTGAGGTGGGTGTCAAAGAGGGAGTTGTCTTCAAAAAGCAAAGAGGAGTTGAAGAGTTCACCAGCCTCGGGTTCTTGGTCCGAGACGAGGTCGCCAACCAGAATTCTAATCTCGTCGAGTAACTACACGATCGGCGGCGTCAGCGTCGGGGCATCGGGAGCGGGGGCATGTCGGGGAGTATTAACCTGAGTGAACCAGGCATCGACGATGCGCAGGTGGTCGTCGTGGTGTTGGGAGCGCTTGGAGAGGTCTTGGACTTGAGACTCGTATAGGGCCTTTTCACGCTTGTACTCTTTCATCTGACGGAGAATGGCATCCTTTTGGAACGACTGTTGATGTGTGTGTTAGCAGGAAGGAGGCACGTGAAAGCGCAGAGATGGGAGAGCGGAATTACCTCGACATCCTTTTCCTTTTCAGAGTCCATTCTCATCTGAGGGGCATTCTGGCTGGTCTGGTGGCGCTTGCTGGGATAGATGTCGTCCGAGTCGGGCTGGATGGATCTCTTGCGCTCATCCATGGTGGATCTGGAGGAAGGGACAGACAGGTTGGTCGTGTCGGAGAGCGTCATGTCACGATCAGCTGGGTAGAGGCGAAGAAGGCGCCGCTGTAGCTGACGTGGTGGCGAGGCAGGAGCGGACGACGAGGCGAGTGAAGGCGCTGAAGTCGGAGAGAGGGAGTAACTTCTCTAAGTTGCGACATCTCGAAGGCCTTGGCATTCTCCTCGCTCGGCGCTTTGAACTTCGAGCCGCAAAGGCCCAAGGCTCACTCGGCTCCTTCCTCGAATCAAGACATTTCTTTGCGACCAGATCATTATCGTCCATCGGCCCAGACACTCTCCGACTTGGACAAAACACCTTCGCAGGAAATGCGGACTTGACAAACATGGCGCCCTTGACCAGTTCGGCCATCAGTGCGACTTTCCATTTGAACAAAAAACGCGACGCCTCTCACTAACGCGTCAAACAGACAAGGGCAAGAAGTTCGCTCCCAAAGCTGCTGTCGCCCGCCGTCGCCCTGCCGCTCAACCTGCTCCCAAGCCTGCAACCCCTGCAGAGCCAACACTGTCAAGCACTTCCGATACCGTTACTGGTACCCCACAAGCAGACACGACCTCGACACAACCTGACCGACAACAAGCTCCGACTGCCCCTCTGCCTACCCCGCCTGCAACTCAGCAATCTCCAGCGACTCAACCTCCGACCGCCGCCGCTGCTGCTGCTCAGCAACCTTCTAGACAACCTACTCCTCCACCGCCGGCTGCTCTCCCACACCACTTGGAGCCGTCGCCGCTTTCTCTTGCTCGGTCCGATAATCCGCTCCGACAATCAGCTCCATCTGCGGCATCTGTCGCACAAACACCTCCCTCTTCGCAAGTCCCGATCGCTTCCACTCCGCCACCCACTCAATCTGTCGTCCAACTACCTGAGTCGATCACCAACGATGCCTCTTCCTACCCCGAGCAGTCGGCAAACACTGCGCCGTCTTCGCCAAACCAGCTGGCTGGTCAGAAAAGAAAACGCCCGACACCTTCACCTTCCGCGCCATCTCAAGAAGTCGCAGCACCGCAACCCTCTCAATCTACCGTTCTTCAACCTGCACCCACCTTGGAGTCTAACACCGAAGCTGCCCTGATCAATACGCTCATTGAACATCAAGAACAGCCAAGAGCCCCGGTAGCCCAAATGCTACCACCCGTCAATTCACCAGCCACAGCTTCCAAACCTCGCGCAAAGCGACAGAGGAAAATCGCCGCTACTCAGCTCTCCGACGCTACCGGTGATGATTCGCAAGCCGCTGGAGGTGCTCAAGAGAACGATGCCGGTCCAACACCTGTTGCGAAACCCAAGAAACCTAGAGCCCCAAGAGCGAAGCGTGCGCCCAAATCTGCTGCGACAGTTGTCGAAGACGAAAATGGAAACATAGTCGAGACAGAAGAGTCTGCTCCCCGTCCCGTACCCAAGCCAAGGAAGCCTCGTCAAAAGAAGAAACAATCGCAAGTCGAAGGAGAAGGTGGAGATACTGGCCAGGATGACCCCGTCGATGACCCAGAGAATCACGAAGTTGATGTTGCAGAAACCACAATGTTCGAACTCACCAAGGATAGAGGGCTGGGCAAGGTCTCGGAACGAGAGACTAAGATGGCCGCCATAGATTGGGACGAGGTACACAGAAAGAGAGTGGCAGAAGCAGAAGCCATCAGATCCGGTATAGATCCAGCCACGCTCAACGCACAGCCGACCGAGAACAACGAAGGCGGTGAAGGCGGAGAAGGAGAGAACACCAATGATACGCCACGACCAGCACCGGTAGTTACAGGACCTCGTCTACGTCTGGACGCTGAAGGAAACCTGGTCGTGGAAGAAGACTCTCTGCGCATCGATCGTCAAGCTCAGGCAGCCCGCAACGCGGAGAACCTGGTCGTAACCGAGAACGATGATTTGACGAAACGCGTGAACCAAATGAGCTGGATCAACGAGCGCCGACGCGATCCCACCGACCGTGTACCATTCTTCAAGATGAAGTCTGACCCTTGGAGCGATGAGGAAACAGACCGTTTTTACGATGCCCTTCGCATGTTTGGCACCGACTTCTTTATCATCTCGAAGATGTTCCAGCCCAAGACTCGCCGCCAGATCAAGTTGAAGTTCATTCGCGAAGAAAAACTCGATCCCGACCGTATCAACCGTGTGCTGGCAGGAGAATCATCAGTCCCAATGAACCTCGAATCCTTCGCGGAAGCCACCGGCCAGGAACTAGGCGGTTTCAAGGACCCACGAGAGCTAGAAGAGGAGTTGAGAGTTGAAGGAGAAGAGCAACGCGTGGAGATTGCCCGCAAGAAGAAGGAGATGGAAGAGGCAAAGGAGCAAAGAGATATCCAGATGGCAGCCAGAGAGAAGGACCAGGAAGAGCGCGCAGCGCAGAAACGGGAGAAGGCTGCTATGCGCCAGAACAAACGCAGAGGCATCTTCGGTACCGGAACCTTCTGAGCACATCTTTTCTGCTTGCAAAGTACATAGTCATTACACAGGCTTGCTAATAACCACGACGATACGCTAATAACGAATAAACAAGAATTGCTCAATGCAATAGTTTCTCCGACTCTAACTGCTCTTGATCAGCCCAACAGATACGCGTTTACGCTCTGCAGTGTCGTCCGACTGGGATTGGCATCCGGTTTGGCCACGGATATCCAACTGAGCTTTTGCTTGATCGTTTGTTTGTTCAGTCCATTGGGCGGATCTTTCACCTCCTCGCTTGACCGTATGTTTCCATCATCTGTGACGAAAAGACACAGAATCGCTAGCGCAATACCCACACCTTGATCTTTGCCATTTGTATCTGCCACTACGATGCGAGATGCGGAAGTTGCAGAGAGCTGTGCTTTGACCCAAGCAATGAGATTAGGGAGACTGTGTCGTAGTTGTCTGCTCCCTACTTTGCCATCCACAAGGGTGAGGTGTAGATATTCAGTCTCCATCTTCGATCGCAGAACTTCGTTCTCTTTAGACGCCACTGTGATGACTATGTCCTTCGCTCCTGCATCCGTCTCGGCGGCATCTATCGTACCAATTGCGACCCGCTTTCCTGGCCCGATAGGTGTAAGCTGAGAGCCTTGATTGCCATCACCTTTCTTCACAAGCTCTGCGATGACTTCTTCGATCATGTCTTCAGGGGTATTGGATAACGTTTCGCTGTGTTTCCAGAACAGAGGAGCGGTCAGACCTTGGGCCCAGGCTTCCGCATCGTCGGCAGCTCCTTGTACGTATCCAGTCTCTGATGTCGACTCAGAGCCAGATATGCGGGACGATGCTGTAAGGAGGACTACCGGATGGAAAGAAGGGAAGTTTGGAGGTGATTCTGGCAGAGAAGATGTTGGCGTTACCCAGATTGGCCGGAGTGGTTTTGTGATCTTTTGACGGATGGATGGAATGTCAAGTTCTAGTGTCTGGATTTGCTGGTCAGTCGTTGTATACCACAGTAGAATTGATCGGCTCACCTTGAGAGACTCGACGAAGCCTGCTATCCGTGCAGCAATCTGGGTGTGCTCGGATGCCCCTACTACTGTGGGAGGTGTAGTGACTTCGTGGCTATCTGGGTGATCTGGAAATAGAATGCGATTCATAACAGTTGTCCAGATGGGTATAGTTTTTGACAAAGCATCAGGCATGCTTTTGCCACGCCTTGTAGAGTCGACTATGATACATCTGGATTGATAGTTAGAAGAGTTTTCTCAGTGCTTTCATCGCACTTCCCGGTGCCGTATCCACTGAGATGCTCCTCTGAGAGACGTTGAACTCACCCATCAGATCGTCCAATGGTCTCCAGTACCTGAAGGTTCAATCTTCTCAAGCTGAAACTCCACTGTGCCATGTGTCCATCCGTGCTCTTGAAGTAAGCGCTCTGTTTCTTCTGCTCTGGGTGTATATACCAGCTTCCGCACCTCTCATTGGCGACCAGTGGCAGTCCATACGCAGAGGCAACCTCAGAAACAAAGTTTGCATCCTGTTTGATCGAGCGAAGTCTGTTTGGTATCGATAATGTGCTTCGTTTGAGTTCGCCCAGGACTTTGTTGAAAGAGTTGTTGCTTGTGTTATTGAAGATGAGATCCGAGAGCTGAGGATAATTCGCAATACCTGGACCAGCCTTATCTTCGTTGTTAGATTCTGTCATTTTATGTCCTGGCAATTGATCTTTTCGTTTAGATGTGATGGTCCAGACTGCCGTTGATTCCAGTATGATCGCGTGCCTCCGGATACTATTCGACAGCTTTCAATTAAGATGAGACAACAAGGCAACGTTATTAGCTGATCTTCAATTATCGTTTCCAAAAATCATCTCCAATGCAACCCAGTTGTATGAATACGCAAGGAAGCAGCGATTGAGTTTGAGAACATGGAAAGTTTTGCCGAAGTTCAACCAGCCCTTTTGTAAGACCTCATGTCGCAACTGTTCTTCAACTCCACTGTTGTATAAACACCAATATATCAACAATTCAATTGTTGAGTTTTCAGATGCTTGCCTGGATGTTGTATCTTTTTTCTCAGTGCTGCCATGTTTCGATCCTGTGATAGACGGCCTCTATACCAACGACACTGATAGAAACAGCAGACTCGAACAGACGGGTGTGCATACCTGATTTTCAAGGTATCATCGTATCCTCGAATCAGGCTTCGGTGATGTCCAAAACTGCTCTTGGGCCAACGGGCTGATTTCCAAACGCCTTTACAACACGATCCTGCTAGATCGGCTCAGCTAATGGAGGGATTCGAGACTACGACAAGGACAATATCGAGGCAGCAAAGAGAAGAACTCCCTGGTAGCACCAGACTAGAAGATCAAAATCAGATGAGTCACTGCATCTCGGCGATGGCGACATCATCGTCGCATCGTCAGCGTGCCATCCTTCATTCTCCGGATTGTCTTTCACAACACTCCTAACGACCAAGTCGCGTTTCATAAGAAGATCTCTTCTTGTTTTCTCCATCCACTTTCTCTTCTCTTATCTTCCACTATCACAAAAACATCAACGCAAAGATGGCTCCCTGGAATGACTCTGAGGATCGTCAGCTTCTTCTTTCTGTTATCACTCTGGCCCAAGTCAACCCCAACTGGGACGACGTTGCTACTCAGATGGGCAAGACCAAGGAGGCTGTTCGGTACGATCTCGTTAATCTCAATCAGGTTCACCAACTAACGCGCGTTTTTAGTCAGCGCTTCGCCAAGCTGAAGAAGGAAGCCGGCGACCCTCCCGCCGCTGCTGCCAGTGCTTCTACCGCTGCTCCCGCCGCTGCTCCTACTCCCCGCAAGCGCAAGCCTAAGCTCAAGGCTAAGAAGGCTGCTTCAGCCGACGACGATGAAGATGAGGACGAAGGCACTCCCATCACCAAGAGACCCAAGGTCAAGCGCGAGGCCCAGGACGATGAGGAAGAGGAGACTTAAGGTAAGGATGTTTTAGCAATATGTCAACCCTATCTATACTAACCAGTCTTGCAGCATCCAATTCTCACAACAGATCACTGGCTCACTTGAGCAGATCGCTCTCATGATTCACTCGTGCTCCTACTGGAGTTGGCGAACGCAGCTTGCAATGCTATCCGAGGGATATCATCATGGAGGAACCAAATCATAACTTGCGTTCACATGCAATCGTGCTTCTCATCCCCTTTCTGTGACTTCGTGACCAGTAGACCATATCCGATAGAGTCCCAACGTGTCGTTAGACACATTCGAGGGTTTTAACACATTTGACATTCGACGCGTACGACGTCTTTGACATGTTCGACCCATTCGACCCATTCGACACGTCCGACACGTCTGACACGTCCAACACGTTTCGAAAGAATCGATCGTTCACTGGGTCTACCTGCCGCTCGAAAGATCACACCTTTTGTTCTTGCTTCTCTTCCTCCTCTCTTTTTCCCACGCAACAACACACGACGTTCAGCTTTGCTTTTCGAACTTCCCTTGTCCAACTACATCTTTCCTTTCAACAACCAACAATCACTCAAAATGCCCGCTGACTGGAAGTCTGTTGAGACTCTGGAGCGTCTTATCGCTGCCCTCATCGCTTCCAACGGAGGAAAGGTGAGTGTCCACAACGCTCCAATCTTCATCACTTCTAACCAACCTGACGCATAGGTCGACAACATGGCTGTCGCCAGATACTTCAACGACAGCTTTGACACCATCGAGAATCGCTGCCGCATCTACAAGAAGGCCGCCCTGACTCTCGTCAAGGATGCCGAAGACACTGGTCGCATCAATCAGGATATGAAGAAGAGAACTGGCGCTCCCAAGAAGACCGCTGCCACCAAGAAGGGCGACCCCTCCACCCCCGACGACTGTAAGCATCTCATCACTTTGCTTCTTCACTGGCTTATACTAATGTCTATATAGCCGTCAAGTCCGGTCGCGTCACCAAGCGCGCTTCCAAGACCCCCTCGAAGATCAAGAGGGCCGTTTCGGACGAGGACGAGGACGAGGCATGAAGATATGCCTGTCTTCACTCCCTTCAAGTTCGAGATCGGAGATGAGGCCTAGATGGTTGGAGCATGCTTCAAGGGCATCTCAGGTTCAAGTGGTTACCGATTTGTATCATAGCAAGTAAAGTCACCGAGGACTGATAGGAGGATACAGTTCAATCAAGTCTGGAATTGAAGTCAAAATTGTGTCAATTCTTTGCGCTCAGTGACCGTGTTTCGTAGAATGGCGCTCGACAAAGCAGGCACCAATCGCAAAGTTCTTTGCCCTTGCCTGTTTGCAATCCAAATTTTGCGAGTCAACATCCGTCGTCGCTTCTGGTCATGTAAGAAATGACCCGTGCACGGAAACAAGTCAACTCATTGCTGGATTCTCGTTGGCCTTGCGTTTTTGTCGAGAACTAGGGGTCACTATATATGATGGCCTTCGCAGGAATATACTTGAGACGATTGGGTGGCCTTATGATCACGTAACTCATGCATTCGTCATACTGATAGCTACCAAGCAAGGGCTCTAGCAGGGAGCTGCCCACCGTGAAGCTAAAGTATAGTCACTTGCTTGGATGACAACTCGTTCTCCCTGACCAGATATCTGTATGCTCCTAAAAGCCCGTGAAAGACACTCATGAGAGGTTCATCTTGTTCTCGAAGTAGCTCGTGACTTCATCAACCACGTCGCCTTTCTTTGCTGTAGCCGCTAATTTGACCCCCTTTTCTTTGCACCAAGCTTTGAGGACCGCGACTGTGAGCTTGTTGATCTTGTTCGTCTCAAAGGCTTTTCGCATATCCTCGTCGCTGATACTATCACTCGACTTTGAAGCTGCACCATTAGCAGCAGGTTTGGCTCTCTTACCACCTTCACCTGCCGTTGTCGAGCCACGCTTAGTCGCACCTGTAGCAGTGTGACGACCAGCATTTGCTTTCTTCCAGGCCTCGTACTGTGTCTCAAGCTCAGAGCCCCATTCGATGACATACTCTCCTGCCCGTTTGTCAATTTGACGGTAGCGTGGTAGCGTCTTGTCTTCGGGCTTCTCTGGTAAGTCTTCGTCGAGCGCAAGAGCTTGCAAGATACGGTAGAACCATTGCAAAGAGGGGTTCGGATACTTCTTGGGGTCGTAGACGGCCTTTGGTAATTGTAGTTGTTGAACGATCGTGCGCATTTTGTCAACCAGTTCATCAGGTGCTTGGACGACCGTTGTGTCAGGCACCTGGCGAACGTCGTCCGCGAAGGGAAGAACATGGATCCACAAGCCTGGCGGCATGACCTGTACTCCGTCTTCGTCAAGGCTCTCTGCACCTGGGATAACAGCAGCAAGAGTGGGGGTTGCGTTACGTCGAGGTATGTACCAAGCGAGACCCATCTTCTGATCTTTGAGAAGCTTCTGTTGTAGCGCAGAGAACACTCTCGTACTACCAATGACATCCTCTTCGGAGGGATATATGAATGTGGACGGGCGATGATTGGCCCAGATAGGCAGCATGCTCAGGGGCTTGAAGCCGATGATGCGAAGCACAGGATCGCCGAAGTGTTTGACCTCTGCAATCTCTTCTGGCGTAAAGGAAACAGTCTCGCCTCCGAATTTGTATGCTTTCCGGATCTCGACTTTCTCCACTGATCTTGCTGTGTCTTCTGCCTGGAGGGTGGATGAGCCGACAGCAAGCTGAGGCCTTTCTCCGCCCATATAGACGTAACTGCTTCTGGCGGGCTCTTGTCGTTTGATGATGATGTACCCTTTGATGGAGATTTTGAGGCCCGGACCAATCTCAAAAGGCATGTTAGAGAACAAGGCACGTCTTGGGGCGGATCTTGAATTGATGTTTGACAAAAGTGACTGTAACAGGGTAAGACCGTCACCACTGGCAGAGGCCCTAGAGGCCTTGGTGACAGGGGCAGGAGCATCTGGATCTGATGGAATGGCGCTGTAGATAATATCCTGTCATGTGTGAGTGAGGGAAGAGCGGTAGAGCAAACGGTAGACGTACATTGTAAAAGATGGAACGGTCGAATGTATGCTCCGGACTTGAGATGGGGAAGAGCTCAATAGTCACGCCCAAGTCATACAGATCCTTTGCTCTGACCGCCGCGGCAGACCTCAGGGCTTTGTCATCATTGTGTGGAGCATCGTTATCGGTGACAAGGAACAAGCGTCGTGACGAGAAGTTGGGAGCCTTTGTGGTGAAGATCTGGTTTGCACAAAACAAGACATTCGACATCGACACGGACTCAGTCGAAGGTTGCAGGAGTTCCTTGGCTTCGTCTTCATCGTTGACCAGATCACGTAGACGCTTGATATCTCTGGCTCCCGGAACATCCAAGTTGGTCAAGAGGTAGCAGTGAGGATATGACAGTCCTTTTGAGGTCCCTTCCTCATCCTGAAATCGAGATTTTTCAGTTCCGAAGAGGAGAATGCCCATCATATCGTTTGGGTTAGAGATGATGCGTTGCTGCATCAGAGAATAGGCACATTTCAGAGCTGCAATTGTGGGAGTATCGCGATCAGCCTTTTTTGAATCTCCTTGTGGGGGCTTCATAAGCATGGTCGAGCTGACATCAATGGCGAAAAGAACAGCATCTTTGATGGTTTTGTAGCCCTGCCAAGGTCAATATATGTCTGTTTATGTGGGAGAAATAATGTGATTACAGTCTCATCGATGTCTTCTTCGTCTTCGTCGTCTTCCTGACCACGATTTTGATTTGAGTAATCGGCCATTGCAGCATGAATTGACGGAGAAAGAAAGAGGTGCAATACACGAGAAAGTATGGCAGTCAATGAGCAGCGGTGGAAGCGCAAAGGTAGGCAACCAACAAGGCCCGGGCTTAGCGGAATTAAGCGCAACGCGTTGGTGTCCACGCGACGCCCACAGCGTGTGACATAGCCCTTTCCAACCTTTGCTCTTCCAGCAACATCGCCGACTTTGTTTAGTCCGATCGATGCCGTGATGGACACTTTCACCTTCGCGAGTGCGTCCGAGGTCAAGACGAGTGTCAGCGTCAAGGTGTGGTATCGCTTTACAGCCGCTCTGCATGTACACCAAGCCGACGACTAACACCTGTGTAGAGGCCGTCTCGAGGGCTATGAGAAAGCCTTGGCCTATTCTACTCTACTACGCCAGCCGGAATTGCGCCATCGAGGTTCCAATTTGAGGTACGCCGCATGTCAAAGAAAGCAGCACCGCGGCCTCCCGAACTGACTGCTAGCCAGCCCAACCTCGGAGCTCTATGTCACGGCCCAGGTCTTTGCCGACAGCAAACCCTTGACCGTACACGCCCAGACACCATACAAGACGTTCAAGACTGCCCGTGCCTGGAACGAATGGCTGCGTCTACCCATTGACTACGCCCTCCTTCCCCTCAATGCCCAGCTCGCAATCACTGTCTGGGACCTGTCACCTGCCGGAAACCAAGGCGCAAGAGGTCACCACATCCCTTTTGGCGGCACCACAATCTCGCTGTTCGATGATGACGGCACACTGAGGAAAGGCAGGCAAAAGTGCCGTCTCTGGAGGCACAAGCAGGCTGATGCCTTTTCTGACTCGACTACTCCATGGGCTCCCTCTACGAAGCGTCGCCGTCGTAGCCAGGAGGACAAGCAGCTGTTCGCCGATGACAAGCACAGTCAGAGGGCTGCCGAGCTCGAAAGACTGCAAGGTCTGCTGAAGAAGCACGAGATGGGGGAATTATCTGAGCACAAATGGCTGGATCAGATGGTCTTCCGCCAGATTGAGCGCATGGAGAGGGCCAACATCCGTGACGACTCGAAGATACATGCTCAACCACCTCGCCATACTGATATCGACGGTCATTCGCAAGACGATTCGGCTATTTTCTACCTGTACATAGAGTTTCCCCGCTTCGACCACCCCGTTGTCTTCACCGATCACGAGTACCCTCCACCCCCAGTGTCTAGTGCTCGCCTGCGCACCGCTCCAGGCTCAGATGTCCGCTTAAAACCCCCGCCAGAGATACACGTTGGTCCGGGCATCGATCAGAAGAAGCCCGCTTACGGAGATGCCAACGCTCCCCACCTGATACGCATATATGACCCTGAAGTGGGCTTCTATGACAACCCTGCAGAGATCAAGCATCGCAGCTTGGTTCGAAATCAACGCATCGGCATGCTTGACAGGCATCTCAAGCCAAACCCAAAGACGCGAGACCAGCTCAACCACATCTTGTCATATGGCCCGACCACCGACTTGAGCGCCGAGGAAAGAGACAAAGTCTTCAAGTTCAGACACTACCTCACTCGCGACAAACGAGCTCTGACCAAGCTGATCAAATCGACCTCTTGGAATGACTCGAACGAGGTGCGCCAAGTCATTCAACTGCTCCCTAAGTGGGAAGAGATTGATATTGACGACGCTCTCGAATTGCTTGGTCCTTCTTTTGACAACAAAGAAGTCCGAACGTATGCTGTTGATCGCTTGCGCAAGGCAGGTGACCAAGAGCTATTGCTATACCTCCTTCAACTCGTCCAGGCTTTGAAATTCGAGCCTGAGGTCAAGTCCAACGCGAACTTCGACCAATACGACTCATCTCTCGCCAGCTTTCTTATTGCCCGCTCTGCTGCCAACATTCTTCTTGGTAACTATCTACATTGGTATCTCATGGTCGAATTGGATGAGAGTTCGAATGATGCACAGGGCGCCACCTTCAAGAAACTATATGCTCGTGTATCCTATGATTTCATGCAGGAGCTTGAGAAGACATCCGAAGGTCAAGACCGTCGCAAGATTCTACTTCGCCAGGGTGAATTTATCACCGTCTTGTCGCAGCTCTCTGACGACGCGCGAAACAAAAGTCTCGATCGCACACGCAAAGTCGAGAAGCTCAAGAAAGCTCTTATGGATCCCAAAAACGATCTTGTCAAGATCGATCCTCCACTTCCTCTACCTCTTGATCCTGACGTCCAAATTGTTGGTGCCGTACCTGACAATGTCAACATCTTCAAGTCAACGTTATCACCGCTGTTGCTCCACTTCAGAACAACCACTGGCGACATCTATCCTTTCATCTTTAAGGTTGGCGACAACTTACGCCAGGATCAACTTGTCATTCAGATCATCACATTGATGGACCAACTCTTATTGAAAGAGAACCTCAACCTCCAGCTATCGCCATATCGTATTCTGGCAACTGGCGCACTGGCTGGCGCGGTTCAGTTTGTTTCCTCCAGTCCTCTCTCCGCAATCCTGGGAAGCGCCAAGTACAACAATTCAATTCTTGGCTACCTCCGCGAGCAAAATCCAGATGGCTCCGCGCCTATGGGTGTTCGTAAAGAGGTGATGGATACATACGTGAAGTCGCTGGCTGGTTACTGCGTCATTACGTACCTGTTGGGTGTCGGTGATCGACACATGGATAACTTGCTCCTCGCTCCAGATGGTCACTTCTTCCACGCCGACTTCGGCTATATCCTGGGTCGCGATCCTAAACCCCTAGCACCAAGTATGAGACTCAGCGCTGAGATGATTGATGGACTGGGTGGTAGTCCCGACCGGAATCCAAGCAATCCCGACAGCAGATTCAATGAGTTCAAGCAGTACTGTTTCACTGCCTTCACCACACTACGTCGCTCGTCGAATCTCATTCTTAACCTCTTTGCACTCATGCAAGACGCTAACATTCCTGACATCAAACTCGCTGGCGACCAAGCTGTCAAGAAGGTTGAAGAGAGATTTTGTCTGCAGCTGAGTGAGGAGGAGGCAATCACCTTCTTCGACAACCTTATTAGCAGGTCATTCGAGGCATGGGGTCCTGTGCTCATTGATGGTATTCACGACTTCATGCAGCGTATCAAGGCATAGTGTTGTCGACCGAGCATTCTTACCGGGGAGAACTATGGACTGGCCTGAAATAGCGAATCAAGTAGAGCAGCGTCGAATGAATCATGATTGTACGATGCATGAACTACCGACAAATACTTCTTGATGTTACATGTTGATCTCGATCACTGTGCTATGTCCAAACGCCGACCTTCTGCTCAACTGGTGTGCTTGGCTGTTCCTCGGCCATCTAGCCATGTCTCGTCTTGCGCCAGGAGTTAATCATTGCGTCCTTGGAATCTGTCCTTTTATGAACCACTGATGGGGCTTCAGGGCTGGCGATTATCGGATGGTCAAGTCTATCAGCTTGGTCTGCGGGCTCAAAGCGTTATACTTGATGACACATGCGTTCTGCAGACCGAGCTATAGAGACGACATTTATGTTAGCTTAGAGCAAGCGCAGGTAGTTGTTCCAGCTGCACTTTTTGCCTGCTTGGGTGTATCGCTTTTGAAGATGACTCTGTTGTAGACGGTGAGGTCATGCTCGCCGTATATCTTGGAGAGGTAGGTAGCGAGCTTGTCGAAGGTTGTGTCTGGAAACATCTTGAGCCAGATCGTAGTCGACTTGTCATTTCCTTCCTCGATGACGAGTAAGAAGTAACACTGAGTGGGAGGCGCGAGATCATCGAGGGTAGCCTGTAAGGTGGAACGGGACTTTAGTACGCTGACCGAGAGGTAGAAGAGAAAGGTACAGTGCTAGGTGCCGGGAAACGGTTCGCGGTACTCAAACAGGCGCCCATACCTGCGGTGATGACGACAATTGGCTGTGGGGGACGGGAGGAGACAGGAAAGTCAAGAAGAGATGGTTGATTGGTTGTTCTGGCATCTTCTGAGTCTACATCATGGAGCGTTCATCCGCTACCCACAAGAAAGTAGCGAGCGGCTTTTCACATCCCCAAGAGCCAACTTCGATATTCAACATGGCATCTAGAAAGAGCGGTCTACATTGTTGCTACGACACGGGTTCCTGCATTTGATGGTGGTATGTTTGCAGAACCATTCCGAAGCTTTGACATCAAGTGCTCTTTCCCAAACCAGTATGTCAGATGCACAAACTATTCAGAGCAGGGAGTATGCACGGGTACATATTGCGTGTACTTTGTCTAGTTTCAGCGTCATGATTTTTAGATGACTTTAATTGCAGACTCATGTGAATTGGTCGTATAGATTATCAATTGTCTGGTATGTCTGTTTGAAAGTCTAAGAATCACCATGGCAGTCGTATGTATGAATGGAGCTGTGTTGTCATTTCTGGACTATCTCTGAGTTTGTTTCTTGTGGGAGAAATGGTTACTCCTTGCTCCCGTGTCAATCTCTTTCGCTACGAGCAACCAGCTCGATGCATATGATGTGCCATTTGAGCCCTTGGCTGGAGCACATGAATGGAAACTGAGTGAAGGTGTCCGAGTCCTCTGATGATTGTCTCAAGTTACTCTTCCTTGACGGCAATGCTCTTTCTGGGGCGCACGAGGTTGATGGGTTCGTCAGCAAGTGCACTGACGTAGACTTTGTCATCGGGTTGGAGGTCAAGCTGTCCGTCCGTCAGTATCACAGGCCATCAGTAGGGTTCCGAAGCTCAACTTACGTCACCGAAGGTCTCATCCTCAGTGTAGAATGGAAGTCCAGGTCCTTCCTTGGTTCCGGTGAAACGGAAGACAACGCTGTCAACAGAGCATCCAGCACGCTTAGCCCAAGCATCCTTGAAGTCCTTGACCTTGACGTCGGGTCCAACAACGAACTCCATTTCCTTGACCCATTTGCCGTCGACTTCAACCTCGTTGACCACGAAAGCCACCTCCTCGAGAGACTCGTCAGAGAAGTACTTTGCAACATACTTGTCAAGCTTGAGAGGAGCAGGGTCGGAGCCACCACCGCCGCCAATCTGCTCAGTCATGACCTCGATGATGTCTTCGTTCTCCATTTCAAGCTGCTCAGGTCAGTCTTTAGTTCTACATCGATGTGGTGGACAACCTACCGTGGTGACATTGTCATCGGCCGTCACGCGGTTTCCCTCGAAGTAGAAGCGCAGAGAAGCAACAGGGCGACCCGTCTTCTCGGCATAGGCATTCTGAACTTTCTCCATGCGAGTGTTTGACTTGACGCCAAAGGCAATCTGGTTGCCGCTCTGGTCTTTCAAGACAATCTGCACGCGATCGACAGGTTCGGCAGGAGCGGCAGAAGGAGCTCCATTGTCGGGGGTTCTGGGCTCGTCGGGGTTGGCGGTAGGAGCTGCGGCGCCGTCGTTGAGAGGAGTGCCTGGGTTGTTGCCATCACGTGCGTCGGCGCCGTCAGAAGTTGTAGGTGGATCTCTAGGGGCGTTTGTGGTGTCCTGGTCTGCGGCAGGGGCTTTGTGGGCATTGCCTCCGCCGAAGATTGAGGTGGGCTCGTCTTCGACAGTAGGAGCAGGCGGGTAAGTGGGAGGCTGGTTGGATCCGTCCATTGCGACGTCGTATACTTCTGATGTGGGATGTGATATGAACTTGTATCAGAGAGATGTTGAGGTAGAGAAGAGAGATCGAGTTGAAACGGTTGGAGGAGTGGGCTGGGAGTTGAAGGTGAAAGTTGAGCTGCTGTCGGAGACAAGTGACAGCGAGTAATTGAAGTGTCGCCTAGTAAGTTTCCGAGGTATGCAATAAAGGTGTCAGTGAAGTCATGTCCAAGATCAAGTGAATGAAACAACTAGATGTCGTTTGCTTTCACGTTTGTCATCTGAGTCCAAGACAGCTGGGTAATCACAATACCCACTCAAGTTATTAAAGATCACAGACAAGCACCACTCTGCGCTGCAATAAGGGAAAGAGCCACTATACTATGACTACTTTCAGTGAAGAGTCTCGACCGGAGCCCTTTCGGTTGCATGCTTATTTGCTACAGGGACTCATGCTTTGCTGTGGCCTTTCGAAGAACTCAAGGAGGGTAACCCTCGAGAGGATTCTCCCCGCCAGTAAAGACAGGATGGCTTGATTGGCCTTATTTCACTTTCATGATGTGACAGCACAGAAGTCAAGCTGGACAGAGGTTGAAGAAAGTGTTTTGTCTAGATAGCAATGACGTAGGTCAGGGTCCGAAAAAGGGCAGTGCGGAAAGAGCCGCAGTTGTTAGCGACGACAACAAAGACAGACGGAGTTCCTTTCTGTCCAAACATCCCAGACAGCGCGTTCTCGACAGTCAGAAAGACAGTACAGCGAGATGGCAGAACTACCATCGCTAGTGCGTGTCAAGCGCAAGCGCGGTGAAGAGCCAACAGCCGACTTATTTCTCGAAGAGCGGACCCTGAAGAGGCAGCAGGTGTGGCAGTTCCGTCTGCAGCAGGCACACCCCTCGCAGCTGCCATCTGACGCGGCAAACGGCGGTGTGGCCGGACCTTCCGCTCCGTCTCAGACAGTAGACCATATTCAGCAACAGCAGCAGCAACAACAACAACAACAACAACAGCAGCAAGACGCTCTGGTCCGCCGCGAGTTCCGCCTTGCCCGCCCGACACGCCCCCTCCACAGGCGCATTGAGTCCGTCAGAAAGCGCAAGGCCCAATTGGATGCTCAGGATATTCCCACCTTCGTCGAGGCCACTCCCAAGCGACGTCGTGTCGGCCAAGAAGATGCTCCCCAATCAATCCAAGACACCCCCGTGTCCACACCCTCTACGCTCAAGAGGCCCGGCGCAAGCTCCAGGCTGAAGAAACCCACTGCCGAAGCCCTTTTCCAGAGTCCCGCCAATCCTCCCCCGGACCGTCTGGCCGACGCTCTACATCGCTTCGCTCTCGAAGAAGAGGCTCGGGAAGAGGCCCGTACAAAGCCGAAGGTCACCTCGCTCCCGAAGAAGCCCGTTCAAAGATACCGCGACCGCCATCCAGACCAGTTTGTCGCTCAGCCGCAACCCAGTCAGCACAAGCCCGACGAAGATGTTGATATGATGAGCGATGATGATGATTATGTCTACGATACATATGTCCGCACAAAAGACCCTGTAGTCCCTGCCAGTCTCGAGTCCGACGACCCCTCCAACATCCAAATCGGCTACATTGTCATCTCCGAAGAAGATCAACCTCTGTGGGAGACGTATTTCGAAGAAGAGGCTGAAAGCGACAAAGAGTTCGAGACTGATGACGAGGACGAAAATGGTAAGCATCTGACCCCTTCCAACCACTTCAATAAGTTCTTCGTACTGACACACGACTCCAGCCGAAGGGTACTATGCCGCCGACTATCCTGAGGACGAGGTCGCATCCGACGACGAGTATGGTCGAGGCGCCTATGGCTACCGTCGTGGAGGCTCAGACGACGAGCAGTGGGATTCTGACCCTGATGAGTGGAGCGATGGCGATGAAGTCATGCAGAACCCCTGGAAGAAATTCCCTTGGATGCGCTCTGCTCAGGGCCCTGCCGATGCCGATCAAGATGAAGAGGAGCTATGAGTATATTTCTCATCTGGGCGCGGCTGATGATTGATACGACTGGCACCACTCAAAATACCCAACCTTCTTCAAAAACCCCTGATCAAATCCTCGCGCTCGTTGTCGAATCATGTCTTTTCCTTCTTCGGATATTTCCTGCGAGGATTTGTTGACTGGCGGAAGCCCCCATTTGCTTCTGATCCGGTAGTAAACAGCTGTCAACCCGTCTTTCGCGCGATGCTGGCCAAACACGTCTTCGAAGGAGCGTTCAATTTGGTTCCAGTCCTTTTCTTTGCCGACTCGAACATACATAATGTAGAATTGCGCTTGGTCCGAGTATGGCTCGCGCTTTTCCCGGGGTGTTCTTTCGAATGCGCTGTCGGCTGCCGACGGGCTCATCATCTGAGAAGAAGCAGGTTGTAGGTTGTGTGTTTGCACTGAAAGCTGGTTTCTTTGTGGTGTCAGAAGATTGTCTATTGACATAATCTCTCTACAGCGATCGTTTGGACTCGACTGTTGGTGATGATAATGGTGACCGCTAGCCGAAGTCATCTTGGAAGAGTGATACATAGCGCAGAGAGATGCAGACACGCTCGACAGAAGGCGCAAAGACGAAGGCACAGATCTCAAAAGTGTCAGACTGTGGGATGTGTTCAAGTGCTGGGTGGTAGGCACCTTTTTTAATATCTCTGCTGGGCATCCACAGTGGTGCAAGGCATGATGAGTACACCAAGCCGAGTCCTGACGTGTCACATTTCTACGGCTCTCGACTCTTGGGTTTGTTGCTTGTCACAAGTCTGCATGCGTGATTGTGTTGCTTCCCTCGAGGGTGAAGCGGAAAAAAGATTGTTTGACAGCCGCCCCCACCCGCTTCAAACACTTCTCGGACACACCGCCAATTTCAAATGCATGCTTCAAGTTTGGCAATCGATTGTCATGGGCGTACACAGCGAGGCGGTCACTGGAAGACAGGAGCAAAACAGGACGGCTGCCGCTGCTTGCTACTCCTGCTGCCAATGCTGCTTTCTGTTTGTCGTCGGCGTTCGGCGTCGTCATTGTCAGCAATCGCCAGCCAGACGCCTTGTTTTCCTACGCCTGTCGACTCATGGTAATGCACGCTGCCGATAGCAAGGTCAAATCTCAGATTACCATGCCGCCCAATGGGATGTCGCGCGTCTTGGTCTGGTTCGATATTGCGTCGTGTCGCCCCACAACAGGGAGCAAAGGGCTTGATCCATTCCGTAGAGACAAGAATCAAAGAAGACCAACAACACCTGTTGTGCAACGCTGTGTGGCTGCGGCCAGGTCCACATACAACGCCTCCCTTTTTTCCCCAATGGCGCCTAAACAATCGTCACCGGCTCACAGCATATTGACTTGCAACCCGACAGCGTGGCACACAGGTTCAAGGCTAAGAACTGCCGGCAGCAGAAGGGGACCCGGCTGAGCGGCAGTACCAGATTCGTGGCATTTCCTTGTTTTCCTCTTCAAAAGACAAACATGGTCGATTATCAATGTTTCCAGCCCATGGACCCAGGCTTGTCCTCGATAGGTCAAACGGCACCTTCTGACCTTTTTCTGCTGTCTGCATGTCTGTCAAGGCCAGTGGTATGGCAGGTACGAACATGAATGTTACTGCAATCCGGCCGCAAGCCTCCGTCGATCCCAGCGATCTGGATCAAACAACGAGTTGACGTGCTTTGTCGAGCATGGCTGTTACAGTGCAGAGTGGTGTGCGTCTCTTCGGACCCATTCCCGTCCGGAAGCGAGCTCCGCGTTTGCATGTCCAAGACAGTCTGACAGTTGCAGGCATCGCCTGTCGCAGTACTTCTCAAGCTCGGCCGGCCTCGGATTCTCCAGATGAGCGGATTCATCTGAACAAAGAAGAAAGACAAATCTCACATGCACCATACCCTGTGTCTTATCATTCCACTTGCCTTTTGTTGTACTGTAGCTCGGGGGCTGCACAGACATATCTGGTGAGCAGGTCGTTTCCTCCACCTATCTACATGACATGGTGCGCATTGCATTGCTTCTCATCATCCCCAATCTAATAGGTTTTAAGCATAAATTGACAAGCGTTTGCGGGAAACGCTCCGTTGCTTGTTGCTTGAAGAAGATGCTGAAGATGCATGGTTCTTCGGGATGCTGCTTGTCATGGTGAAGATGACCCAGGGCTCGCAGGGCAGAGTCGTACCCTGCCGAGAATGGCTGCTTCACGCAGGAGATCTGGTCCAAATTCCACGTACCGTAAGATGCATGGAATACCCAAGCTTTTCCCCTCAACTGCCACCTTCAAGGGCTTATTGGTGTCACTCTGTCTCATCAATCCTTCGGATTTACTGCTCGAGTATACAGATGCGTTAGCTGCTACGAACCAAATCGGTTGGTATCAAGCCGTACAATCCGAGTGCGACGAGCAGTGCCACAAGGTGATGTCCTCAACAGTCCAATCAAGGCTGAGGTGACTGTATCCTCGATTTGGATTCGATACCTCGCCGGACACCTCACCGAGTCCGCGATAAATGGGACATAAGAGCACTCGAAGACCCCGTTTCACTGCCGAGAAACATCACATGTCTTTGCCCTTGCGCTTCCAATCCACCGTAGATGATGTCGTAACCAGTAAGCTGTAACCCACTCTTCTCTTTCCTCGCACAGCTCGATGGTCTTCTCTTTAACAAGAACCAACAGTTTGAAAGTTTTGTGAATTACGAGGACAAGAGTCGTCTAGGATCCGTCCCAAAAGTGGTGCAGATGCCAGGGTTGTTCATGAGCGGAACTAGGATAGAGCAACTATCATGACCAGCATCTCGAAACGGGCTCGCATCATCGCAGCTTCTGCTTGCGCACAGCTAAAGGCACCCTCGATCGAATAGATTCTCGCCTTCCTTTCGGCCGGTTGGAAGTGGAACGAAGAACAGAAGATCCACTTTCAAGACTGTTTCCTTGAGTTTGTGAGCAGACTTCCAAGTTTCATCGTCAGGGGAAGCGGTCTTGGTCTACACAAGACATGTCCTTACGACCCAACACCTTACGGCCATAGCTTCGATCCGCAACCTGCTCAAACTGCGAGACAGAGACGCATCCGTGGGTGTGGTTTCCAAAAGCAATTCTGCCATGACATGTGGTCGAGGCACTTGCTGTTCTGATTGTCCGGTTATTTCCGAGTACCAAAGGAGGCGCAAATAGAGTGGCAACAGGGAGCTTGAGTATGGTAGCCGTTTTTGAAACTGACTCGATTCAAGCAAACATCGGTCATATTCCCAAATTTGTTCGAACTCTTCGCCGTGACATTGATATTCCTGCAAAGCGGCATTGGAGTTGAAGATAAGCGTTTAGCCATTGATGCGATCAAACACTGTACGCAGAATAGCCTTGTTTCTAAACCATTTCAGGCAGACGATTGGTACTGAGACGTGATGTTTGCACCTTGTAAAGATGGAAGGCATGTTCAGAAGATGTCGGTATGCGAGTACTGATAGGCGAAGGTTGGGGTTTCAAAGTCCAAAAGAGGAAGCTCAACCTGCCGTGCCCCGCTCCCTGCCCCTCGGCCACCTGCAAAGTACCACCTCCGGGGATGTTTGTCTTGGGGTACCGTGGCGATAACAGAAAGATAAGCATTTTGATTTAACACCTCAATGGAAGACGTGTAAACACTTTATTCTGTAGAAAAGGTACAGCACTAATCATTTCTCTCCAAGCACATACACATACTCGACATCTGTAATCATGGGCAAAGAACGTCAAGCAGTCATCGGCAATGCCAAAAACTTCTGGCTACATTCGTCAAAGCATAACAGATTCGATCTTACACATCCAGAATCTCCGTCCAGCGAACCAATTTCACCGCGACTGGACCTGACTACATCAAACACGCCCATTACTCTGGATCCGAAAAAGACAGCCCTTGTGATCATAGACATGCAGAACTTTTTCCTATCCGAAGGTTTCGGAAGGAAGAAGGGTGCGGGACACACAGCAACCAAGAACTTGGAGCAATTCGCCATTCCTGCAGCGAGGAAAGCGGGTATACAAGTTATCTGGTTGAATTGGGGATTGACGGACGAAGACCTCGACGTCATGCCACCAGCTATCAAGCGCGCCTTCGGCTTTGAAGCCATTGTCGATGACGAGGATGAAGAAGTTGAAGCCGAGACAGCAGAGGGAGATGTCTTCAGAGAGCAAGACGGTGAAGCAGGTACGCCCAAGGCTCAACCTCAGGACACAGTTGTACTGGAGAATGGCAAGGACAAACGTATCTACAAGGGTCTCGGATCTTGGTGTGGAGAGGTGAAACTCGCAGATGGCTCGACAGTTGACGCAGGAAATCTACTCATGCGCGACGCCTGGAACTCGGCTCTGTACCCTCCTCTCGACACCATGTATACCGAAGGACTGAACCTCCCTTCCAACCCAGACATATGGATCCACAAAGATCGTATGAGCGGTATGTGGGGGGCGCGCACCGATTGCGAAGATTTCCTGCAGAAGCAGGGGATCAAAAGTCTGCTCTTTGCCGGTGTCAATACGGATCAGTGCGTCAGTGGTACCTTCACAGATGCGTTCAGCAAAGGTTATGACTGCGTGATGCTCAGAGATGCATGCGGTACTACAAGTCCGGAGTTCTCTCAACAATGCATCGAGTTCAACGCGGCGAAGAGTTGGGGGTTTGTGGCCACGTGCGAAGACCTCGCAAAGGGGGTAGATGATATGGTTGGTCAATAGGCAACTGGATAGCTCGTGTATAACTTATATTTCAGGCAAGCTCGGTCTTCGCAGTAGCCAACGGATATCCGAGAGCTTCGCAAGAGTGTTGTAGATCATGTTGCTGTGTATTGTCAGATTGCGGATGTCATCTAGCTGTTCCGGCTTTTTCCATGTCAGCAGTCTGACATGAAGACCGAGTTGATTCTTACTCTACCTCAGCTTTCGAGTTTCTTGACGTGTTACTGCAGGTACGCGTTCTTCCAGGGCTTTTGTGCTACGAAGGATCAAGCATTGTCTACTCCATCCAAACGTCCTCCTTTCAACACAAACTTGTCGCTGACCAGATATGAAAGGTCTCTAGCTGAAGTGTCTGGATTGAACGTCCCAGACCTGATGAGAAAGTCTCGATGACGCTTTCTTCGTCTCTAGCCATCGAGTCACCACCATACTGTGGTCGACCAGTATCGTCGGTCTGGATCTCCACGCAAATGCTTGATTAAAGGGTGCGACCAACACTACTTCATTGTGGTGGCCGCTGACACGTTCCTTCCGTCCGAGAGCTCTATCGCCAATTTCGCAGTGCACTCCGGACACTGTTCGTTGGTTCAGTGTGAAGAAAACCTCAGGTGCTCCGAGTGTCATCAAGTGGAACGAGAAGTGCCGTGGATGGTGTGTGGTGCATTGAGATGAGTGGACCATCCTTGTGTTTGACTCCGGGATGGACTCCGTATGCAGAACGGATTTGTTCTGATACTAGTGAGGTACGTGTGTCGGTCGGTGTCAATGATTGTGTGCTTTGACTGGCCGATAGATGTTTCTTCTCGGGACCGCTGAAGATTCCAAGAGCACGGCGTAGAGTAGAGCAAAGATACGTCCGTTAGGTGGTGTTTGACACCAAGGTAACGTTTCGTCTGCTGAGCATCGACAAGCGAAATATTTGAGGTGTGGGCACGTGTCTGAACCCTTCATCCTCGCAAGGAGCCATTTTCGGCAGGGTGCATGGGAACTGACAACGCATAGGCCCTTGCATGTTTCGGTCTTCACAACCAGGTGTGTAGTCACGGTCAATGCAGTTGATTGCTTTTTTGAATGTAGCTACCTATGCTTTTGCGGCAAAGAAGCTGATCAAACTGCCGAATGCAAGACCGGCTACGAGACACAAGCCCATAAACCCACCCGATGCCTCTCTTTCCTCCGGGTCGACCCATTCGGCAGCGCCCATCATACACATGCTGCCAAGATAGCCGTTGGTTAGGCCGAACAGCAATTGTACAACGACTAGGTAAAACAAATCGCTGTTGACAACAGCACCTTGACCACGAATGTTGCAGAGGTGGTATAGGGGGATGAAGCCAACACGAGCGATAGAAAGTACGAAGATGAGCTTTGGACGATGTATGAGTGAAAGGCTAGGAACAGCAGGTAGCAAGCGACCGAGTAGGTCACCAGCGTTCCAGAAGAGGAACGCCAGAGGGATGAAGGAAGGCGCTTGGAAAAGACGGGATGAGGTGTCTGACTGTCTGACACTCAAGATACGTTGGGTGTAAATGGGAAACATCATAGTAACGGTGAATGTCAAGAAGACAGCAGCCGCGAGCCAGCGCAGCTTACGGAAAAGGACAGCAAGTGGCACAGACTTCCTGCTGCGCTGCTCGATGCTGTCAACAGAGGATGCCAGATCTTCGTGAGCCGTGACGGCTTTCTTCGTGTTATGTTGTCTGACAAGAAAGAAGAAAGCGAGGAGTGTAGAGGCGCAGATGACAGTCGCGGTCAGGAAGTATGCGAAAGCAGCGGTTCCAGGCACCGCTGGAGAAGTATCTGATCCATCTGGAGACTTCTCATCTGACGGCGACTTGGCCACAGAAAGCACCGAAAGGATTTGAGCGATGCAGGGGAGGACGCCGGCAACGCCCTGGCCTGTCATGATGGCCTGGGTATAACGCGGCTGACCAAAGCCGGACACGAAAGCGAAGACGCCGTTCTGGCACAGGCCGGCGGCGAGACTGGTGACGAAGACGATGAAGATGAGAAAGGCAAAGTAGGCGTTGGCGCTAACACCAAGAGCAAACCATGTCGAGAGGGCGAGCAGTGCGAAGGCGACGAGGTTGATCAACAGAGACATGACGATACGACGAGGATACGAAGCGCGAGCCTGCATATTGGTGAGAACTAACATGCTGCCCAGGTTGGTGATGCTGGAGACAGCGAGCTCTGAGGCCTGGAAATTGTCCAGGAGACGGTCACTCGATGCGAAGCGGCTCTGGAAGTACGGCCCGGCGGCGAGCAGCATGTTCCACGCCCATAGCATTGCCACACCGAGCAGCAGGAAGATTGAGTATTCCGCCCATGAAAAGGACGAAGACTCCCGTAGCTCTTGTCTTTGTTGTTCCTCCTCGACTGATCCTCCCTCGATCGGCTCGTAGTCCTGCTCTTGCTGCCATAGCTGCCGTACGCGCTCCATGTTCGAATCGGTGTTTGTGTTGTATGGCTCGACTTCTGAGGTATATGTGTAGATGGGATCAGTCTCGGTGCTGGTGTAAATGTTTTCGTTGATTCATGGTCAGTCTAGTCAACAGGTCATGATCCAACCTTGATGTACGCGTGATGAGGGAGACGGGCATTCGACCCGTACGTCGGCAATGCCAAGCTTGCACAAATGACACCACAAATTGCATAAATGTAGAACACCCACCTTTTTGATGTTGGGTCTGTCTATAGGAAGAATTCGCACGGTGTCAATAGCACAATGTGTTCGTTGGGCAGTTCGAGTCTTGATCTTTTGGAAGAGTGAGATCGTTTCCTTTTGCTTTTTGCTATTCTACAGTAGATGAGTGTTCCTCCGATCTCCCCTCTTCATAGCTCAATGCAACATTCTGCAAAGCTTCAGTGCTTTTGTCGAATCATTATCAATTCGGAAAATTCAGAACGCAGCAGAATAAATCAATTTCAAGCATCGCTGTCCTCCGAGCTTCTTCCTTCGTGTTCGTGTTTTACACTCTCGATCCTCTCGTTTCCCTCATCGCTTCGATTAGCAAGGCTCGAACAGAACCTCGTGGGCGGTGTATGTGCCAGGGTGCTTAGGGGGAGCCATGGTGCTACCACAACCGTTGAGGGACCATGGATCTTCGCTCAGCATGTCGATGTCGCCAGATTTTCCGTCAATCGAGCTGGTTGGGGTTTGGAGACCGTAACCTTCGACAGAATGCATGGGAGTGTCAGGGTCAATCACCTGGGTGAGACCTGCTAAGGTCTTGAAGGTAGACTTTGAGGTGATAGGAGACGACACTCTGGAGCTGAACTCTCCCATGACACTGTCAGCGCGTTCGGACGAGGACTGGCCACTCTCATCTGCAGATGGGCCTCCAGCCTGTGACTTCCCCTGGAAGACGGGTTGACTTCTGATTGGTGTCAAACGACGGATGGGACCGTCATCTTCATCGTCCTCGATCAAGAAGCTGACGCGCTTGTGAACCTTTGCCTTCTTACCGACCTTGGTCTTGGTAACCTTAACCTTAGGCTTAGCTGCAATCTTCGTCTTGGCCTTGCCCTTGTCGCCGACATCTTCCTCGAAGCCGTCGATTAGAGGGACTTCGAGACCACGACTGCGGAATGCTGTAGCAACATCTAGAACAAAGTCAACGTACTGTCCCTGCAGATAGTGCCTGGCTGAAGTGATGTCGGCAGCAGGAATCTTTCCATCGAAGATCACGACGTTAGGCGTAGCTACACGAGTATGCTTTACGGCGTAGTCCTCCATGGCAGAGACTACGTTGAAGATGGGGCGCTTTCTGACGTGGAACTTGATGATGTGATGAATGCTGGACATCTTCTCGGGGTCGTTCGTGCCATAGCCGACGACAATTGCTGGGCGGAGGTTTTGATCGAGGATCCAAGATAGACCCTCAACTTTGAGCAGAGGGATCTTACGTGCACGTAGAGATCCGAGGGCGATGTCCATGACATTGCCTGTATAGTGTCAGCAAAGATCGTCAAGCGGAAGACATAGATTGAACAAACCCTCATTGTCGTCAGTGACTTTGTTAGAGACACCCATGGTGTAGTTGGAGTAGGTTGGTTTTGGAGGTAATCTTGTTGAGACAGATATTTATGTCGGGTAGCATAGAGAGTCTGCTTGTGTGAGAGCAGGGTAGAGTAAGAGCTGCGATTCCAATTAGTTAGGAAGGCGCGGTTGAGAAGATTGTCGCGAAGTAAGTCGCAGCGTGCAAAAGAGTGCAAACGCTCAGTAGAGAACGGAACAAGAGCTGACTTGCGGCCAAGGAAGGTGCAGATGACAAACTCGAAGTAAGTCGCAGCGTGCAAAAGATGTGCAGGCTCTCAGAGGGGAGCGGAGTGAGATTGAAACTGCGGTCAAGAAAGGTGCAGGTTCCAAACGTGAAGTGAGTCGCAGCGTGCAAAGGAAGGGCAGACTCTCAGAGGAAAGCGGAGTGAGATTTGAACTGCAGCCAAGGAAGCTGCGGAAGGAGGTGACGTAAAGTAAGGCGAAGTGCGCAAAGCAAGCATACACTCCAAGAGTAGAGATCGGGGTGAATGCTGCACTTTCTACTCCCAAGAGAAGTCAAGGCAGACGAATCGCGCGAAGCAAAGCGCGGCGTGCAAAGGAATCGCCCCACTCTAAGAGCAGAGATTGATGTGAAGGCTGTGCTTCCCACTCGCAATGGAGGGTAGATGCGCGAGGCAAACCACAGCGTGCGAAGAGAACGCCTACTCGAAGAGCAGAGAGCGAGGTGATTTTGACTTACGAAGTCTGTGCGCGTGAGACGTGGCGGGGTTGTGTTGATAAGTGGTGATGGATGAGAGAGATAGATGAGCAAGGGGAAGGACTGGGGAGGAGTGGTAGGTAGAAGAAGAGGTTGAGGGTGGAAGAAGGTCGTACTTATAGCAACTGGTTCAAGGCTCCTTCCTGATTAAGTTGAGGAATTGATGGCTTCCAACACGCTCTCAGTCGGGGGGTTGCTCTTTGCTTTCTGGATGGAGATGGCTGATTACACGGCAGAGGCCTCCGAATGAGGAAGGAACGATAGCAGAGGTGGTAACTATGAAAGGATGTCATATGAGCTGAGTGGTTGACTCTACGCAGTACTGTGCCAAAGCTGAGGCTTGCTGGCACTACCATACTTGGCCTGCCAGGCAAAAAAGTACATAAGTGCAGCGAGTGGTTGACCAACAAGGCAGAACGAAACCCAAAAGATAAGATTGCCCAAAAGCTTTCCATTGCCTCCCTTCATTCTGGCCAATGGGTCTGTCAAGAAGATCAAAGGTAACTGGACCATCATACCAGCGAAGGCGACACCTGGATTTTGTTAGCATTGGAAAATCCAGATACAAACCATGTAATCTTACCGAGAATGTTATGAGTTGGAACGCCGACCAGCAACTCATGCAGCACACCGGAAAAGAGAAAGGTCATGATCTGAGCGACGAGTGGCGGCACTCCTCTTCCAATCATAGGTGAGTAGATGTGTCGCTTCATGAATTGAAAGACTGGCTTGTTCCAGCTGGACCAGTAGCCTCTAACTCCACTACTGTTCCACCAGTCTCCGTAGAACTCTCTATCACCGAAACGCATGACCTCTGCGAGAGCATTCAGGAATGATTGAAAGAGAGCGTAGAATCCGGCAAGCCAGCAAAAGAGGGAGATAGTCGAGAGTTTCATGAGACGCTCCGCAAAAGAGGGCAGATCAAGCGAAGAAATTGTTCCCAAAGAGTTTCGCAACAATGGAGCTGCATACTGAGCGCTCGCGATCCAGATGACAATGCTGAGGCCGATAACTTCGACACAACGCTTGAAGACAAAAGGCCATCGGATCTTTTCTGATCTGGGATAGACAGGCTGATAGATCAACGTTGGAGCCCACCAGAAGTAGGTTAGGTTGTGGAGCGTGATATTTTGAGGGTATGGGCACGAGCTGTAGAGCTCTGGAACTTCACTGGCGTAAGGATATAGCAAGGCGTGGCGCAAATCGCGATTGGTGAACGCGTACGAGCATGTTTTGAGCCAGACGATGACGGCGTGTAGTTCGCACAATGTACCAATGCCAGGGTGATGGATATGGTAGTAGACGACGTAGGTCGCAAGGGCCAGGTTCAGAGTTGCGTTGACACCATGGGCTAAAGCGATCAGGTGCCACGCGGTGCGGAAGGCTCGTAGCTCCTGCCTTCGCTGGCTCGAGTTGGCCGCGGCATCGACACCCGTCTTTTTTGCTCTAGCTAGGGCACCCTTGGCTTGCTGGGCAGCAACAAGTTCGATGATATAGGCAACGAATAGGTGACAAGGAACAAGGAAATAGAGAATACTACCATAGACGACATCCTGGCGGCGGTAATCATGGCAGCGAACACAGATCAAGACACCATACTGGAATAATCAGCCAAGATCAATACATGGAACTTTCCTAAACAGGTCACAATACCTTTTTGAAGTTCTCAATCATCAAGCGCAGATTAGAAACGACTGCGGCAGTTAGTGTTGATCTGACATGTTGTATCTGCGGTCAGATACTGACTGATTACCAGGGCACCCAAATTCCTGAATCCAGTAAAACTGGTAGGCGCTACCGAGTCCTGGCTGAGGCATGAAGCTCTGGTGGTAGAATGCACTGCAAAGGTGTGTCTATATTTCTTGGGTGGTTGGGCTCCGGATTTCTCGGTTCTCTTCGTCTCGACTGTGCCAAGCCGCTGCAAGACCAACTTCTCCGGACGATCTGTTGGAACTTCATGGCTGGTCGTGATGGCTGTATCAATGAGGGACGCCATGTTTCAGGAGCTTTGGAGCTGTTTGCGCAAGTGGGGGAGGAAGCGGATCGGCTCTGATATGAAGTCTTAAGTACAGTATCAGGTCAATCAACTACCTATCTATTTTGTTGACAGCCAAGCGACAGAGAGGGGTTTCTGCGGCAAAGCATTCAACATGGTGGTTTGAAAGAACAATTGGAGCAAACAAACCACATCTTGGACGCGTCAAGAAGGAGCTACCATGCAGTTGGGGATCACGTACCAGGCGTATGCGGTTTGCTTATGCAGCACATCATCCTCTCACTATTCCCAACAATAACTCTGGCTATTGTACGGAGTAGAGTGGTGCACAATGGCCTTCGCTATTCAACTGTTCAGCAAGAGGGCATCATGATTTAGGTCCAGCAGTAATCATCTCCCAGACATTCCATATATCCGTGCATTTCCACAGCCAATTGTTACCATCTTGCCTATTGCTGGAACAAGGCACGTTGAATAAGCAAAGCCATTGCGCTGGATATCATGTTCCTGCAGTTGACGCTGCCGACTTCCCCACCAGATTCAGCCAAGCGCGCTAGTGATGCAGGAATATGTCCAGGCGTTATTGTTGGCCAACGTGTCATTCCGACTTTCCCGATCTCCATGTTCACATCTCCTGCGTCGCTAGTAATTGTGGCCCCGAGGAATGATCTAACTATTGATGGACATTTCTATTCACTTTTAACCATTTGTTCCTAGCTTGGATTTGCTGAGCGTTGTTGCCGCAAATTCATCCAGGTCAAAAAGCACCTCGTCTTATCTGGCGCGTAGAGCTGGGTATTGTCGAGCTCAAGCCTTTGCGCAACGCGTGTCCGAACCAGAGCTGCTTATACAAGACATCATTGCTGAAGTGTTGTCCTTCCTAGCTTTCCAAGCATCATGGATCAAGGAGATCAAGGCGGAGGCCATGATGGCTTCATCAAAAGAACCCGATTGTCTCGACGTACGTATTCCTGGACTTCCTGCATCGTCCTCCCTGTCTGGGGCTATCGAGTTGCATGCCATACTGACACTACACAGGCCCTGCTACTGACTACAGCGCGAACATGGCACAGTACGTGCACAATCGCCGACCACAGTACAAAGGAACCATGGGATTTGAGATGGAGAGACCCAGTGCTAGTTACGTGATAGACGTGAGTTTTTGCTCGGGGTCCGCTCAGATAGACGGTATAATGAAAGATTATATGTTGACACCGATCATAGATGCTCCTGCCGCCTGCCCGCAGAGGGAATGCAGTAGATTCAGTACCAGCTAGACATTTACATTCGTCTCTCAACAAGATGCGCCATCCTGTCAATGTAGTCAAATGGACACCAGAAGGCAGGCGTCTTCTCACCGGTTCGACAAGTGGTGAATTTACGCTTTGGAACGGAACGGCATTCAACTTCGAGACGATTATGCAGGTCAGCAGACTCGCGGCAGTTTTACAAGACATCTCACTAATGTATGAGGCTAGGCTCATGACAGTGCTGTACGAGCCGTGGCCTACTCACACAGCAACGACTGGCTCATTTCAGCCGAACAAGCTGGTATTGTCAAATACTGGCAGCCCAACTTCAACAACGTCAAGTCAATACAGGCGCACAACGACCCCGTCCGAGATTTGGCCTTTGCGCCTACCGATACCAAGTTCGTGACAGCAGCGGATGACGCTCACCTCAAAATCTTCGACTTCGCCGGTGGTGTAGAGGAACTCGTGCTGGAAGGTCACCAGTGGGACGCTAAATGCGTAGACTGGCATCCGACCAAAGGATTGTTGGTGTCTGGTTCGAAAGACCATCAAATCAAGCTCTGGGACCCTCGAAACGGACGATGCCTTACCACTCTCCATGGGCACAAAAACACAGTGAGTAAGACGCTCTTCGAGCCGACAAACGGCGTTCTGCTGGCATCTTGTGCTCGCGATTCTACCGCAAGAGTTTTCGACATACGTATGATGCGAGACGTCTTCCTACTGCGTGGCCACGAAAAGGACATCAGCACGCTTGCGTGGCACCCTATCCATTCGAACTTTTTAACTACTGGAGGCGCTGACGGTGCCATGCATCACTACCTGCTGGACGAGCAGAATCTCCCCGCTGGATCAGCACCTACACTATCTCCATACGACGCGCCTGAAAACTCGGATGCGCCTGCCCAAACCATCAATCCCGCACATCGGGTGACATACGCCCACGATTTTGCCATCTGGAGTCTGGACTGGCATCCTCTCGGACATATACTGGCGTCCGGATCAAACGACCGAGCAACCAGATTCTGGTCAAGACCAAGGCCTGGAGACAATACATACAAAGATGATCGATGGCATATTGGTCAAACAGCAGCAGAAGCTCAAGGGACATGGAAGCGCACAACAGATCGCACAGCTAGAGATGAAGAGGAGGAACTTGAGGACGAGGCAGATGGCCTTGTCGATCAACAGATGCCTACTCGACAGAACATGCTGCCAGGTCTCGCTGGTCTCCCAGGCATCTCAGCGCCGAGGGCTGCATTCCCAGACGGAACCAGTACTGGCGGAGCTCAACCACTGCCCATGCCAGGTATGGGCGGAAACGGCCTGCCATTCCCAGCCGGCCCCTCAATGCTTGGTGGTCAGAGCCTTCCATTTGCCCTGCCTCAGGGAGGTGTACCACCCCTACCCGCCAACATGGATATGGAGAAACTAAAACAGATGTTCGGTGGGCAACTTCCGCCTATGCCTCCTCCAGGTGGGCAGCAAGGGTTCCCACCTCCACCACCGCTTGGTTTCCCAGGTGGCCCGCCGCCCCCGATGCCTTTCCCGGGTTTTGCCGGTGCGCCTCCAATGCCTCCTCCTGGCTTTCCAGGATTTCCAGGCAATGCACCTCTAGATTTACAAGGGCAAAACAGAAGGAGAGCGCCGTTACCTAGTCAGAGCGAGAGCTTGCAAGAGGAAATCAGAAGAGGGAAATATTCACGAACAAGGTAATATCATTCGGAACTAGCCGTAGGATAAGCAGAACAGCATCAGCTTTATTTACGGGGCACAAAATCAAAGCCCATTCTATCCGTTAGATGTGAGCCAAGCCTGATGCTTCGAACTCGAAACAATGCTGTGGTTTGTGCTCATGCTGAGAAGAGATTGTACGACTTGTGCAATAAGCCTCAGCGAATCAACAAGAAGTTGTGCAACACACTGGTGAGGAAAGAGCGAGCACAAACGGCTTATGTAGCAAGCAAGGGAGTCTCGGAGATAAATGCATCCGACCGGCATCATGGGCCTGGGGAACGGCACGACATCTTCAAGACCTCGACTCGAGCTACTCGTACACTTTGCAATTCCATCTTCTGTTTCCAAAAGAGTTTTCTCTTGACGTCCCGAAGCTTCAAATCGAGAAAACATAAATACAAGATGATTGCTCTCACCATCGCACCCGAATACGGGTAAGTCAAAACGTCAAGCGAGCCAATCGCCCAGTTGGCGGGCGCAATTGCGTGCTTGGAGACTTGGAGACTTGGAGTCTTGGATGAGCTTGTTGACTAACCAATGCATGTAGCTATGTCGTCCTTACCGCCGTCGGTACCTGCTTCCTCGGAACCTGGCATGGCATAAGATGCTCGTCCTTCCGCAAGGCCGCCGGCCTGGGCTACCCTACCCCCTACGCCGACTCTGCACAACTCTCGGCCGCCTCTGCTGAAGACAAGCACAAGCTGTACTTGTTCAACTGTGCCCAAAGGGCCCATGGTACGTCATCATAGCAGTCCTTCTACAAAGACCTGCAGCCCCACAGGGTGTTTCTCGCCGGCAGTAGACCTTGTACCGTGGAACATGAGCTCGATCTCGAAGCATCATGTGCTGTCTGATACGCCTTCGTGGTGGTGCATCATCTCTATCACGAGAACCATGCTGACTGTACCCCCTACTTTAGGCAACTTCCTCGAGAACCACTACATGGCCCTCACCACATTGCTCATCGGTGGTCTTCATTACCCTCTCCTCAGCTCGGCTTTCGGTCTCATCTGGTCGCTCGGCAGAATCGTTTACGCTGTTGGATACACTTCCCAGACCAAGGAGAACGGCAAGGGCAGACTGGCCGGTGCCTTCTTCTGGCTCGCCCAGCTCGGTCTGTTCGTCAACGCTGGCCTGACTGGATACAGCATGGCATTTTAAAGAGCTTGTAGCATGATACCCACAATTCATCATACCGTCCACTTGTCGCTCGCACACTTCAATGTGTATACTAGGCTTCAGGTGCAAAATCCGATAACAAGCACCACACATGTCCTATAAAAGGAAAAAGAACGGAAGAAATGCAGAACGATGTAAGATGTGGAGCAGATTGTACAGGACTGCTACAGAATTCATCTATGTTGCTTGTTGCTGCTGGCCGTCATTCATCATATTCCATCAACACCGGGTGCACTTTCCATGAGATGGCACAAGATGACCCGAGAAGAAAATCAAACGCCTCGTCAAATGTCGTGATTGTCTGATTATGAAATTCGAAAAGAAGAAACGGTGAAGAAGGCCTTCTCGTCGGGGCGCCGGCAGCAAGACCTTTCCCGAACGCTTTTGTTATCCGCCTCCTTCCTCGTTGCTCGTCTTTCCTGACAGAGACAGCGAGATGGGTCCAATGCTTATTCCTTTTTCGTCCTTGCTGCGTAAACTCCCTTTCCTCCTAAGCGTAGGCATGCTTGCTCCGTTCTGTTGTTGAGAGCTGGTGGGTGAATCCAAGTTGGCAGCCGACATGTCGCTGCGCACACTGCTTATGCTACTAACAGAGCTGCGTCGTTTGGCTGGAACCGCACCCGCCAACTTTTCCAGGTCATCATCGTCGTCATCTTCACGTCTTCTCTTCTCAGGCACGATCGACGGCGGGGATCCCGGTTTTTCCGGTGTTGATGATTCGATGACTGGCTCTTTCTTTTCGGCAGGCGTGCTTGGTGATGCTGCAAGCATCTCCATCGTGTCCTCATCCTCATCCTCTGGATAAGATACGAGAGGCCGCATAGGGGGGCCGCCCTCGGGCGTCTTCGCAACTACGGTCTCGGGTAGTGAGGCTGCATTCTCGTCTTCGGTCTCTTCGTCTGATGCGGCGTTGAAATAAGCTTCTTCTTCCGCGTCTGTGTCTTTGAGTCCTTGCCAACGCTGGCCACCTGCAACATGACTTCGGTTTGGTGTTTCGCCCCCTTGAGTAGAAAAACTTGTGTCTTCAGGATTGTAACCGCTCTGTATTTGCTCATACTTGAGGACTAGGGCTCCAAAAGTGTTGACGTAGGTAATGCCGAGCAGCTTTTCCCTGTAGCCCTCGACCAGCGGTACGATGAGTTGTTTGAGGTTTTCACGCTTGATGAACTCAAATAATTCGAGGCAGGCCGAGTTGAGAAGGTTGTCCCGGGGCATCGTCTGGTAAACAATGTCGAGAATTGGGTCGAGTATCCTGTTTTCGATCATGTTCCGATTGTGGCTTTCGTCGTTGAGACCAATACATGTTCGGAACCACTTCAGTGCCGCTAAAAACTGTCAGCGTCGAGTGTTCGAGACCTTGCGGATTGCGAAACACATACTTAGCTTCAAATGCTTCTGGGGGCAAGAGAGCAATTGTGCCACACGACAATGTAAGCTTTCAGCAATGATGTAGTATCTACTTCGGAAATTATGTTGACGAATGAAGAAGCATAGAATTTCGACCAAATGGACGAAGAGAGAGGCTTCCTGTACAGATATAGTTTGTACTACAAAAAAGTGGTTAATAAATTGATCGCCCCTGAGACGCCTTGAGAACTTACGATTTTGGTTGTGCTCCAGGTCTTTCAAAGGTTGGAATAGGCGCTTGGCACCATCGTTGTAGAAGTTATCGACAAAACTCTCCATTTGAGCACTGGAATTGGGATTTGCGCCCCTCATCTTTGCCATGAAATCTCCGTTGGTTCTACCTAACATGTCCATGGAAGTTGAGCTGGCATGAGGATCCAAGAGGACTTTGATCGCATCAGCCATCTGGGCTTTCACGCCTAGATCGACTTCAACCAGCAACAACTCGATCAGTGTGTCCGTGAGTGGTTTGGTTTTTTGATTGATCGAGCGGAAAATGTGAGAGCGCATCATGACAGGATCATGGTCGATTAGCGCAACGAGGATATCGGTGCCAGCAACGCGTACAGAGGCCTGGTGATGGCGCAAAGCGTATGTGACAACTTCAAGAAGGCCGCCATGAATGAAGTTCTGGAAGAGATGGGCCCGTGATTGTGCCTGAATGCTTTTGGCGACAGAGCAGCACGTTTGAATGAAGTGCACGGCATCCTTCTTGCGTTGATCATCCGAGTCGGTGGTGGTGAAGATGGTGAAAAGCTCCTGAATGAAGTCTTTGCTGGACTGGATGTGGTTAACAATGTCGACCTGGTTGTAGAAAATGAGTGAATTGAGGACTGTAAAAGTAGGGTCGTCGAGAATACGGGCCAAGACAACGTCCTTGAGGTATTGCAAGCGATAAGTGGCGTGGATCTTGTTCTTGATGACAGGGTTGTCAATAGCAACAACCTCCTTGAAGCGTGACTCGTCGGCCAGGTAATGGCGATGGTTAGCCTTGTGACTGGGAAAGTCAGGATCGTACTCGAGGGCGCCGACGACACCGAGAATTGCATGGTCCGAGACGGTCAGTTCGATAATTGAAGTGTCGTTGAGCAGGATGAGCGTCTTCATAATTGTGCACAGGCGGTGAAGGGCCTGGATGTCCTCAACGTGCTCAGCGAGCTCGACCAACGGTAACAGCTTGGCCAGGTACTGTGTCTCGGGCGCCATGACGAACTTCACGAGGGCGTCCCTGCCATGAGTTGTCTGACTAGCTGCGCGCATTGTCTCTTGTACCTGGTGCAGGTTTGCAAGCTCAGGCATTGGCAACAGCAGACCCTGTCCATCTACCAGCTCGTCTGACAGGCCGTCGTATTCGTTGGGGTTCATTGCGAGCATACGCTGCTGTATGTCTGTGATAAACTCCCTGCCACGCCATTCATGTCAGCTCCGTCCTGTTTTCTGCGCGACAGAGGGCGACTCACCATATCTGGGCGCATCCATCCGCCTCCTGGAAGCTCAGCGCCATGTCGATGCCGCTTGGTTCGGTCCATACTATCAGTGTGTCTACGCAGTGCTCGTATCAGCCTTGGTCCCCCTGCTTTGGTCTTCGGTGTGTGTGTACCCTGTTGCCTCTGGTATCCGTCGTCGCGCGAGATCCTCGTTTCGAGCAGAATGCGCTGCGCATCGTCTTCGGACTGTACATATATGCGCGCTTCGTCATTCTGAAGCGGCCATGTCAGCGCATTGCCAGTGCAAAGGTTGTGCCTTGACGGCGGCGCGACTTACGGCCAAGACCTGCCCGGCGCAAAAACCAGTGCCGCGATCATACCAGTCGTTGTTCTTAAGCTCATAGACCTTGACGCGCTTGCGATCATTGAGCGGAGGAGCGGCAAGTGCCATCATCAATTAGATGTTGCGCACTGCCTGACTCCGTAGCCCAGGGGCCTTGCGATGTGTGTCTCGTGATTCTTGTGCCTTGTCGTGTCGTGATGACGCGACGCGTGCTGTCTTGTATCGGGACAAGTTGTACGCCTCGCGTGCAGTGATGATGAGGCTGATGATGGGCGCGATGGAGATGCGCAGCGGTGGGCGGCGATAGCAGGCGCGTGTTGTTCCGAGAGGCCCGTTGGACGCGCCGATGGCTTTTCTCAATCAAGGGTTTGCGACCGGCTGTTGGTGAGATGCCCGTGTCGCGCTCACGAGCCGTAACCTTTCGCTGTCGTGTGCAGCAGCGTCTCCGGGATGCTTGTCGAGCCAGTTCCAGAGTTCCGACCGCACGGACTCTCTATCTGCTTGCGCAATTGGGACTGTTCTTTGCTTCCGACTGTCACTCCAGGACTTCGGTCCGCAGGGTCGCTCTTCCAGTGAATCCAGTCTCTTTGCACTATCACGTCCAGTTCCTTGGTCCCTGCCGTCTACAAGGCCAGACATTCGTGCAATGCCGTCCTCATCCCGTCCTTGGGCGCCGAAACCCTGTCAGGATCGTGCTCGAGTACTTACGTCACCGTGATATCTATTTCTAGCGACCCTTGCACGTGATTTTGTGCCTCCACTGCTTTCTCGCGATCCTCACAGTTCGCATGCAAAGAGCCTTCTACAAGTCGTGTTGCACATCGCCCGCTTCTCTCCAGATTGATCTTCACGTAGAGTTCTATATCCCCATGGGCTGCTTGCAGAAGATTTACGATCCACGATCCATGCCGCTCCGTCCTGCAGATGCAGAGTTTGTTTCGAGTCATTGAAGTCACATACCATGCACAGACTAACAGACCGACCGTCCTCCATCAACCTTCCGTCGCTGAGACACTTGAACTGTGCCCGTCGTCATGCACTTTCTGCTCTTGTTCATATCCTCGCCCGTTTGCTTTTGTTCATACCCCGCAGACTCTGCCTGTGTTGTCACTCCGTCCAGCCGAGCTCATCCATGTCTCAGCATTGCATGGTGTGGCTGCGGTCTCGCTCTAGAGTACGTTGAGCAGCCATGTGTGATGTTCCTACACGACGACCACGACGAAACGCCAACGTCGAGCCTTCTCCACGTCCACGCTGCTGGAATTCTTCGTTCTTGTCTCATCTCCAAGGTCTCGACCTACATCAGCACTTTGCCATTGAAAGCCGTTGTGCAGGGCCAGGCCAGGCTTCCACTTCGTAACGCCTGCCGCGTGCCATACCATACTTTAAGTACCTGCGACCGCCATGACCCCACGAATATCGATTTGTCCAAAGTGCCACTGAATGCGCCCTCAAAAGCATCTGACTCTTGCGGCCAACTGACCCCTCCACCGAGGGTCACTGAACATCTGGCTTGTTTGTATTTGGATTTGTGCCAATAACCAACAGCCAAATCCCGGTGTGGTGCGTTGCTAGCCGCTGAATAACGGCAGCATCGTTGTTCATGCGTCGCCATAATGTCACTAATTGTGATTTCCCTGCTTGCCAAGTGCTTCTGCAAGGATAGGAGCAATAATGTTAGTAACCAGACGTCTGCATAATGACGGAGTTCATGCAAGTTACCGAGTGTATCTTAAGGTACGAACTATTGATAGATGGCTTCATACAACACTTTCGGTCGCTGCTTCTAGAGAGGCACGGCGAGCGTCAGTCTCGTCCGTCGCGAGTTCTCGTCCGCCCCTCTTCAGCTTCTTCAGCTCTAACTTCTGCGCCTGTGGATACGATGCGTACGACCACCAGCTTTCTTCTCAAATCTAGCATGCGCCAGTTTCAGAGGCGCCACTGTATCTGTCAAACTCTGATCGTGCCCTCTGTTCCTGGATCAAGCTACTGTCTGTGCACGGTTCCTCTCGTGCTTCCTAATGTGGACAAGTCGTGGACGGCACGCCCGGGAGTTCGACAGCACTCAAGCCCCAAGGCTCGGTTCCCTCTCGTCTCCTGCCGAACCAGGCGATAAGGATTACAGTTTTTCAGCCATTTTCATCACGCCGAGACTGCTTCAGTGGGAGCTGTTCTATGTCTCGGATGCCACTGCCTCTCAACAGCACGATCGTCATGGATTCGAGCTCGACTACCACGCAGGTGGTAATGACGGCCGAAACGCCGCGGAATAATCGACCCGACGATGCACCTGTATCGTGTGAATCCTGTACCATGCAGGACTATTCTGCGTACTAAAAACCAGACGCTCCATTCCATGTGCATGTAATCATGCTATCCCAATTGAGCGAGTCCAAGAGCGCCTCTGCATGAGCCAACCTTAACAGGACCTGATTCCTACCAACTTGAGGCCTGCTCTAGCATGTGTTCCGGCCTCTGCCACCCCTGGCTATAAAGCTAGCCACTGGAGGCATGCTCTTGGCCGTTGCCTGCGCAGTGGATCATAAACCTTCCGCACGTTTTGACCTTGCCCGTCAAATACTTTAATTTTGGCGCCACGCTAGATTCAAAGCCGTGCAATCAAGCTCCCTGGCTGAACTCGGGAATCTCTCAGGGAATCCTTTCTGCGAAGTAATCAAAAGGCCGCCGTTTCCACTGCTTCTTGAGTCTCGCCTTCTGGCAAGTTATTCTTTCTGTCTCATCCAGATACTCAACGCTCAAACCAGGACTTGAATCCCTCAATATACATTACAATCTCTCAGCAAACACACACGATCACATCCGCGATCATCGTACTCTCTTGACATGTCCATCATCTCGAAGCTCAAGGGAGCCAAGAAGGCAGCGGATGACCACAAGGCAAAGGCGGAAACCCAAGAGACCAAACCTGCTGCCACAGCTCCTTACAGACATGTTCCAACTCATGCCGCCACGGATGCTATGACCAGCTCACCGGGAGGCTGGAAGGCCGAAGAAATCGCATACCAAAACAAGGCCCGTTTGAGCAGAATAGGCAGCGACTATTCTACTCGCCCATCTACTTCTCACACAACAACCTCTCGTTCCAGCAGACCGGCTTTCAACAGAGCCAACAGCGATTCATCCTTGGACTTTACGCCCTCTACGCAAGCCTTTACATTGCCCGTCAGATCAACAGGTTCATCCATGAAGTCGGCCTCCGTTTCTCGAAACACAAGCTTCCAGGGTCTGGAAAAGGTTATGGAGTCCAATGATCGCGATCAGGAGCCCGTTTTTGCTGCAGCTCTGCTGGCCAACAGAACCAAGGCTTCCCGCTCCCCTCGTGGCTCTACCCGTAGCTCGGTAGGCAAGAGTCCCTTGTCCAGTGTTGGTAAGTTATGATCCGAAAGCAGCTCCTAGTGCCTAGCTAACAGAAATGTAGAATCTTCCGCCGAGTCATCACCAGCAGAGAGTGAGAATAGTTCGCCATCAGGCTCAAGCAGTAAGTCTCTCACCATGAACAGACATGAGTCGCTTTGACTGACATTTACATAGGTGGTCAAATTGAGCTCAGATCCGAGGCAGTCGCTTATGCACCCTCTCATGAGATTCATCCAGGTCGTAGAGTTAACCAGATGCTCGTAGAGCAACCACAAACTCAGCGCAAATATTTCGGACACAACAAGGCACCCAGCTCCGAGGCCAATGAGGTCCCCGTTCCGGCTCCTGTCGTCAAGAAGGAGCGATTCTCTTTCTTGAAGAAAGGCAGTGGTGCCGTCGCCGCTCATTGAGACACCACCTTCCTGACCATCAATCCTCTTCGCCTGTCCTGTGTTACAAAAGAACACAGGCATATTTTCTAGATTGCAACTCGTACATGTCCTTGCGCTTACGGTTAGCAAAATTACCTCTTCAAACAGAGGTAAACGCTTTTTACGAATCTCATTTGTTTTCGGCTTCATTTTTGGTTGAGTCTTTGTTGAACAGATTGGCTTCGGTTCAGGAGTTGGGATTATTGTCGCAGCGACAGTTGTTTACGGGTCAGGCTCGAAATTTTGTTAGAATGCAGGGGGGGACTGCGGGTCCCCGAGCGACACGATGATGAATGCACTTATGAATCTCCTATTGTTTCGAGTCTCCTTTTTCCAGAGGAATGCATTGAGCCTTGCGTAAAAACAAAGCGTTGTTTCTGATTGCAGCTGTTGTGTGGTTATGCGCATCGATTATACCATAGATAGTAAAGACACTATCGAAGTATTCGTGTTTTAGGTTTCAGGAAGCGAGCGGAGGATTCATAGCCATCGTTATCGCAAGTGCAGCAAGCATGGAGAATTTGCAGGACCTGGCATGTTGTCAAGTTTTTTTCTTGGAAACACGTGCCAGATGCATAAGTTCCCGTGTTCCTTGCGTGAAAAGCAAGAACGTTTCGTTCACGGGCTCGGCTCGCTATACCACTGGCTTGATGCAGGTCCATAATTCTCAGCTGAAGCCTCCTCCGTCAACAACGCCGCAATCCAAACTACGTGAACGGCTATCTCATAAGATTCACTCAACAGGGGCCAGTCCTAACGCATTGCACCTTCTGTGAGTGATGACCATTGTTGACCAACTTCTTAAACAAGAAAGGCCGAACAGGGAGCTCGGAGGTGCCGTCTACTGCGCCGCATGCCTAGAGTAGACGAGTGGAATATCGGATCGCGAATGGAGCCGCTGTGGATAAGGCGCGAAGGCATTAGTCTGTCACCATCCGCACTCGAAGAATCAGAAAGGCTATCGCCGAGCGGCATGGTAACAACAATGCTCTCCGGAGTTGACGACTCAGCACTCCGGGACGCATCTCGCTCAAGCCTCAGTGGGTGGGAACGAGTCTTCAACGAGATGTGGAGCAGGCCGAGCAGCGGAGAATTGAGGCTCAAAAATAAACACGGCACATCATGATCTCTGCGCTGGCAGCGGCGAGCGGCGAGCGCGTCCTTCGCGTGTTTCTTGGACGATCAATTCTGCACAAGTCTGGACCTCGCTTGGCGATAGCAGCACCGACCTGGACCAATCAGAGCACTTGATGGCACTTTTCCATCAACAGGTCGGGCCTTTGCTTTTGACCCAAGAGAAAAAATCCACCAGAGTCGTCTGTCCACCAGATTGGCTGTCCTGTGTGACGATAGCGACTAGCTGCTGCGAAACCGGTCAGCTCTGCATCTATCTATATCGTCCGCGACATATCGACCGTCCTTCGAACCGAGTCAGGAAGCTGCTCCGAGCACGAGCTTAGTCAAGATGAGCCATCGCGACCAGCAGCAAGAGCGCCAAGTTGACCATGCCAACGACATAACCGAGATCGAGGCCCCCGTCGAGCGCATAGTCGTAAAGCCCAAGGGGACCAGCACAACCCCCGAACCATCAACTCCCGGCTCAAGCATTCATGGCAGACTCCACGGCACTCCCGAGGTCATCGACGATGGAGGGGTCGTACACCAGTATGAAGAAAGAGAAGGGTCGAGAAAGGGCAGGTTCGCATACTTGAGAACAAGAGATTTCTGGATTGTGCTCTTGCTCACCCAGATCATTGCCCTGGCACAGACGGGAACAAATACCTTGACCTCCTTGATCAATGCTCGAGGCACGAGTATCCCGGCTTTCCAGACCTTCTTCAACTACGTCCTGCTGAATGTGGTATACACCTCCTTCACCCTGTACAGATACGGTTTTGCCAAATGGACCAAGATGCTTGTCAAGGACTCGTGGCGATATTTCATACTCGCTTTCTTGGATGTCGAAGGCAACTACTTCATTGTCCTGGCCTACAAGTACACCAACCTCTTATCTGCACAGCTTTTCAGCTTCTGGACCGTCGTCGTAGTCGTAGTGATTTCACTTGTTCTTCTGAAAGTGCGCTATCACCTCGCACAGTACGGAGGCATCGTACTCGCATGCGGAGGCTTCGCACTGCTCATCGCCAGTGACTATCTGACTGGCTCCAATTCGTACGCTCCCACAAACGCTCTGAAGGGCGATCTCTTTTGTCTGTTGGCTCAAACTTTGTACGGCTTCAGCAACACGTTTGAGGAATTCTTGGTTTCGAAAAAGCCAATGTACGAGGTCATAGGGCAACTGGCCTTCTGGGGCATGTTCATCAACGGCGTACAGGCTGCCATCTTTGATCGTGAATCTATCAGAGACGCGCACTGGGATGGACAAATCATCGGATATATTGTTGGTTACACTCTTCTTCTCTTCATCTTCTACTCTCTGGCACCTATCGTGTTCCGCATGAGCAGCGCTGCTTTCTTCAACATCGGCTTGTTGACTGGCACTTTCTGGGGCATTGTCGTTGGTACTCAAGTTCTGGGCTACCACATCCACTACCTTTACCCCATCGCCTTCGTCCTTATCATCCTCGGTCACTTCGTCTACTACGGCACTGAAGGTGTGTTGGGAGAAGCCAAGAAGCCGTGGCTTGGTGAGAACCAGGAACTGGGTGAAAGTGGCATCGGTACGGCCAGACGCAGGGCTGAGCACCCCAACGCCATTGTCTGATCGTTCGGCGTACCTAAAATTGGAAACAACCGCACGCCTTGATGCTGTCCAAATACATTGTATGTAATGTTTTGCTTATCTGTTAGTGCCGTATATATGATTTACGATCTCGCAACCCATCTTTTCTTTCTTCGCAAATTGTGTTAGAATGTGAGATAGAGGCACAAAATTACACCGTGAACGAGCTTTTGGCCTACGGGAATGCCTTCCCAACTAGCCATCAAGAGAAGCGGTGGTTTTGATGTCGATGCAGCTGGTCAAGAGAAGCATGAAGGTATGTACCTTTCGTGGAAACGTACCATATCATATTCCCTTCTTACAGTCGCGTCATAAGGCTCAGGCATGAGATGAAGTTTGAGTCTATCTCTCTGCAGTCACTCTTAAGCCACTGCGGATATCTGCTATGCCCTTGGTGATTCTAGGTAGTATACTACTGACAGGGTCACCCCACCTATGCTGTATCTGTGTTGGAAAATATTACTTTTATCCATACCAATCTCCTTTCATGCTGCTCTATCGCCTTTGAGCCTATGCTTGACGCTCTCTCGTCTGGATGATTTGATTCTCATTCTTATCCTGATCCCTTCCTCCTCGGTAGAAGCATGAGCGTTTAGGTGGGTGTTTGCTTGACTTTCAGAAAACTTGAGAACCACGTAATTCACCTGGCTTCTTGCCACAGATCGCGGGAATCAACATCAGCCAGGCTTAGACGGACTAAGAATACCCCCACATGTCTTGACTCTACAAAATCATCAATCATGATGGTGCTGACAGATGTTGTATTTCGGGACAGGGTTGCGGCTTCATCATGACACTCGGTCAGGGTCGCCCCAGGTATCCGGAGTCTGGTGTGATGATAAATTTATGTTAGGATCAGGTTGAGCTGTATATCCGCCTTCATCCAACAATCTGCATGCTCAGATGCTCGCAGCAAGAAAAACAAAGGGTTTTGAGCACTTGTGCTAGTGCATCAGACAGAAATGTGCCTGAATAATGGTAGTCAAAGCAGACTTGGGAGTACGTGCAAATTGATCGGCCCATTCTTGCTATTTGTGCATCTGTACCTTGTCAGGTGTTGGTGTGGTCGTAAAGGCATTGCTCTAAGTCCAACGTTCCTTTCTCGAACAAGATGTGATGAGTAGGCATTAGAGGTAGACTCTAGGGAAAACTAAACGGTCGCTTGGAGGATCACTTTAAGATGTTGCTCTAAGTGACAGCGTATTCGATCGTGGCTGACATGGTGCATTGCATCCGATATTGGAGCAGTAAACAGAAAGCAGTCGTGTCAATCTCTGCCATCATCCTGTTTGGCAAAAAACTCTCGGGTGAAGGGTGCACAGCCGACATCAACATCGCAATTCACAGTCAACCAAGAATGTGCCCACACAGCCGTGTGAATCGAGATGCCGCATTGACTGACGGCTGAGATCAGGAGGTGAAACGTCAACATACCGGGTTAGTAGAACAATGTTTGCCCAGGACATCAACACGCTTGCAGACTGCCTTGAACCCGCAACTCAACATGCCTACTCGTCTAGTTGATATCGAAACTTGCCCCATGGGCGATCTATAGCCACGAGATACTCGTAGACAGCCTAGCATGACCTACCTGACTTGGCAAGTCCTGCGAGCGTACTCAAGTACACTCTTGGCAGGTACGAAAGCCGTTCGACGGTACAAAGGCTGAGATTCTGGAGCCTGTAGATATGACGTTGATCTGGCCGGCCGGGCCGACCTGGAGCCATGTGGGGTAGGTATCTTATCGATCGCTGGTGGCTTGGTTGTGGGTTGATTGTTTTGTGACGGGTCGTGGTCTTGGACATCGTTGATCTCGGAGAACCGACAGAGAGGGTTGACGCGTAGCGAAGTCAACCTTGAGTCTGTACACATCTCTCGGTCATAGTCTATTCTTGGACGATAGACAAATCCAGAAATTGCTGAAACTTCGCAGCCATAAAAGGGATATTGATGGTGCGAAGCAGTGTGGCTTTGCAAGCAAAGCAGGCCTGCTACAATTCTGGAGAGAAGTCCGCCCCTGCAATCTTTGGCGCTCAGGACAAGACCTGCCACCACCAAACTGTTCGTGCATTTCTCAATCTGGCTGTGAAGCGTTGATCGATGCGATCGGAAGCGGTAATGCATCACGCGCTAGACAATCTTGATCGTGCAATGATGTGCACATACCTACTCACACAATGCAGATGAGCAATGTCAATTGAATGGTGAGGAGAAGACATGTATGTCAAGCTGCAGTCTTCGAGGCAATAGCAAATCGTCGCAATCCACGCGCGTTTTCGGGACAAGGCTTAGATGTTTCCCACGTGAAAAAGTGGTCATTGGAGTGTGCACCCCCGGGCAGACCGGGACTCGTTTGACGTGGAGCTGACGAGTACGGGAGAATTGTGGACCGTGGAGTAATGTTGCGGCAGCGCCCTGCCTCCATGTGGAGAGACGAGCTTGAGCCTTAGCCAGCGTTACAGGAAAACAGAGGAACGAACAAGCAGGTTAAGAAAACGACAAACAAAGAAGCGGAAGACTCACGGAGCGCAGAGAGGAGAGCCCATTCTTCCGGCCGGCGGCCATGGCTGATATGGTCGTGACTCAAGCGGGGCAGAAGTCTGAAGACCGCTGCTCACGGGCCCGGGTAGAACGATATCTAGCTAGGTAGGGATATCCCGATGACTCATGAGCAAAGCATCGCGCAATACGGTCTTTGTTTGCGCATAGATAAAGCGCCAACATGAACTTTGGTGGTGCCATTCGTGGTGTAACGAACGTGATATGGCACACAAGAACATCAGAAGGAGATAGTCGTCCGCCTTGGGGCTTTGCAGAACACGTAGGTAACGCGTACCGCTTAGTCTCGGCTCTTTCGTGCGTAATAACACTCGTACTGCGAGAAGATGGACGATCTTTTGGATAAAATCTCTGTCGGATCAACTGAGCGGATACACGAAACAGTCTGGACTGTGCATTGATATTCATGGAAGAAGCTGTGCGAATCAGGGGAGCGGAACAGACATGAGTTTTGCCGAGGCGGTAATCGTCAGGGTCTCTTGAAGCGCTAACTCTATCCCACTGCGTCGTGGCCGCTCCGAGAGATGTCATGCGTCGACAAAATTGCGAATTGCTCCACTTGAAAGCAGTGACTGAGCCCGACAAGGGGGGTCACAAGTAGCCCGTTATATTTTGGCTTGACTACCGTTGTGCTGTGGGCAAGGCACCTGGTCTTTGCGAGTTCACCTCTACCTACAAAACCACCTTGCTTTCTTCCTCCTAGATTCCGTGGAGCCCCAGGGGGATACACAACAACAGACCTGCGCTATCAGTCCTCGTCTCCTCTCTGACACCGTTTGCCGTACCTGCAGCAAAGTACCTGTATTTGTTCCGGATCGACGCCCTATTGGCAGCCCTTATCAGCAACGACCTCAGTTTCTTTGCTAGAGAAGTCTCACCGCTGCTGCTGCATCCATCGACGGGTACGCATCACTTTCCTTTGCTATTTCTTGTTTCTGCGCGGCCGAGGAATGAGATTTGATTGTCGTCGAGAATCGAGAAGATGGACTGTGATCTGCCTATCCGTGTTTCCGATGTTCTGCAAAGCCGATTCAGGTAGCCTGTTCTGACACATTCAAAGACAGACAGATTTTGGGCGACGTCTATCTTCAGGCTTTCATAGATAAGGAAGCGCGCTTCTCAGCAAGCAGCGCCCTGTCTGTGTTCAGTGCTGTTACCGCTTTTGCTCCACGATACACACTGCATCGGCCACCGTCGGCTTAAGTTGCATGTCAACCACATTCGTTTTATTTCAAATCACACCCCTGCCCTCGTCTGCTGAAGATGAGCCCTCCACAACAACATGCACGCAACACGACGTGCAACACTCGTCGAGCCGCACCTACCCATGCACGTCCGCTAAGACCTCCCCCACTGGGTCCTCGAAAGAACAGCCACTCGGGTCAATCAAAGAAGAGCCCTGTGTGCAACAAGACCAGTACTAGTACCACTTCTGGCAAGACTCAAAAGAGAGACGCAGACACCAACGCAGAGGACGAAGACATGGCTGGCCTTCCTCAATTTTGGTGAGCAAACCGCGTCGTCTTTCTCAGCCTTGCAACTAACACACCGCAGTGCTACTTGCGAGAAGCAGATCCTCACACCTGCCTGCAACTCAATCTTGTACTGCTCCGAGAGCTGTCGCAGAAAGGACCACAACAAGCCTCTGAGTCATTCCATCTTACCGTCGGAACCCTCGCCGCAACCTACAACACCCCGGAGTTCGTACTTCTTCGACGACCACAACCAGCACGAGATCCTTCCCATGCGATCGCCAACCGTCGTTCGACCACCGTCCCTGGCTTTCTCTGACGATAGCTCCGACCTGTCCGGCAACGAAGAGCATCCCATGTATCGTCGTAGCGAGAGTGATGGATCTCGCTATCTCTCCCACTACCGCCACAGCTCAGGCGAGCATAGCCCTCGTCGCGCGAGCTATGAGCCCTACACGCCGTCGCTGTCACACACCCCGGGCTCACTTTTGAGTACCGTTGGATCATACCTCTCCACTCGCCCGCTCCCGGGTCGCAAAAACCCTTACAGTGCTTCTTTCAGCTCTCTTTCGGTTGACCTCGTAACGCCTGTCGTCAACACAGAGCCACTCACCGCATCGACGGATCTCGCTCACCAGAATGCTTCCCTTCGTAGCAGTGCAAGTACTAGCACTGCGTTTCGTGTTGTCGAGGGAGAGATGAGCTACGACAAGAAGGACTATGCGTCCGGCACTTCGCCCAGCAAGGGTAGCCTTCGACAACTTTTCTTCCACGAAGCGATGCAGGCTCCTCCTAGACATGAGTAGCATGCTCGCTACTCTTAGACTTGATCCACAAGGTCATTTTTTCTTATTGCATATCGGTTTTAATTTCACGAGGTCATGATGGATAAGATTAGGGCGAGCAACAGCATTTGCATATGGTACAGCATGGGTCAAAGGCTCTGGATTGAATAATGGGGAGTTTATCATCGGACAAAAAGTGATTTCAGCAATTTACGAATACAATGTGTTAACTGAAACTGACGATACTCACATCTTGATGTTGGATAGACGAATTTTATGCCAGTTGTGCAAAATATATGAGCAAAGGGCCCGTGCAGGCGTGTTCTATCTCATCTTTCCCGAAGCATTCTTGCTTTTATTATTAGAAATACATGTTCAGGTCAACTTCAACAAATGCAAAATGCAATGCGAAGGGTAGTCGTAACAGGTCTTGGAGCCGTGACTCCACTTGGAGTCGGTGAGTCTTAAACATATTTCCTTGTTTTCTAACGTGTATACTTATCAAATGTACAGGCGTTCGGCCGACTTGGAAGCGTCTGATCGATGGTCAATGTGGAATAGTGAACATCAAAGAAAGAAACCCAAAGTTTGCCACTTTGCCGTCACAGGTTGCGGGCGTGATCCCTGTCGGTCTTCGAGCGGACGGAGGATGGACTTCCAAAGAATGGTTGCAGCCGGGCGTGAGTAACGCAAACTTCCCACTGTCGACGACAGATTGAACATGAGACCAGGATGACAGAAAAATGGCGCTGTTTGCGCAATATGCTATGGCTTCAGCGGAAGAAGCCCTACAAGACGCAAATTGGAGACCCAAGTCAGAGGAAGATCTTCAAGCAACCGTAAGTTCGCAGTACCAGTGTCACACATGACTCTGTTAACATGATCATAGGGAGTCTATATCGGCTCTGGTATCGGCAGTCTAGATGATGCCTATAACACGGCTGTAGAATTCGAAAAAGGGGTTCGTCAGAAGGCCTGTCTTGCCTGAAGTCACAATACTGACACTATTTTAGGGCTACAAGAAAGTCTCTCCGCTGTTCGTACCTAGGCTGCTGATAAACTTGGCTGCTGGTCACATCTCAATGAGATACGGATTCAAGGTGTGTTTGGTGCAACCAATGATGGCATGCCGTGTTGGCTGATGATAACAGGGTCCCAACCATGCAGCGACTACAGCTTGTACAACCGGAGTTCACGCCATCGGCGATGCTGCCCGTATGATCATGTTTGGCGATGCGGACGTCATGGTTGCTGGAGGTGCGGAATCCTGCATACATCCACTCGCCATTGCTGGATTCGCTCGAGCCAGAAGTCTAGCTACGGACTGGAACGACAGTCCTGAAAAGGCTTCGAGACCATTCGACAGATCGAGAGCAGGCTTCGTGATCGGTGAAGGTGCAGGTGTTGTGGTACTCGAAGTAAGTGATGTCTACGCCGTGCGATGAGGCGCACGATATTCTAATAATGCTTGTCATCCAGGAGTTAGAGCACGCAAAAGCACGTGGAGCTCCCATCTATGCCGAGATCAAAGGCTACGGCCTCTCATCTGATGCGCATCATATGACAGCTCCTCGCGAAGACGGCCAGGGACCGTATCTTGCCATGAAGCGTGCGCTCAAGCAAGCTGGCATCAAACCTGCAAATGTCGACTATGTGAACGCCCATGCTACTTCCACCGTCCTCGGTGATGCAGCCGAAAACCGTGCTATCAAGACCATATTGCTCGGCGAAGAAGGACACACAAGCGCTCAGGATGTCAATATTAGCAGCACCAAAGGCGCAGTAGGACATCTTTTGGGGGCTGCAGGGGCAGCGGAGACCATATTTACTGTCCTCGCGTTGCAAAACGTATGTATGGTGTCCTGAAACGACTGAGCGCGACTGACAAGACACAGAACGTACTGCCACCAACACTTAACCTCGAGCAAGCCGGTGATCCTGCATCCGACTTTGATTGCAATTATGTCCCAAACACAGCACAAGATCATAACGTGCAAGTCGCTCTATCCAACAGCTTCGGCTTTGGAGGAACGAATGCGAGCATCTGTCTCAGCAGATACGGCTAGAATTGGGTTGCCAGGACATCCACGCAATCCGATTTTTGTTATTTCTCGATGGATCAATTCTCTCGCCGAACCTTTTTTTTTTTTATCTCGTTATCGATTGCTCGATATAAAGTAGTAAAAAGTAGAGAGCGGTCGCGCCCGCGCCTCGCGATTCGCCAGCCGGCCCCGCCGTGCCCCACCCTCGGGGTTGATAACGGGGGAGTCCAGCTAGATGTGTATATTGTGATTTTTTTCTTCCTCTGTCGCTCCTCCTCTTCTGAGAAATACTGTGCTATCGACACGAGGCGTTATCGTGCCACGATCAAGTGGAACAATGTCTTCTCAGGCCGAGCCGTTGATGGTCGGCGAAAATGATGCTACCAGCAAAAATGCCATTTATCTCCGCTTCAGAGCCAAAGGCAAGCATTATCATGCACAGATTCCAGTGCTAAAGCGACTGCCTTTCCCTTCGATTGCCATCATCTCATTGCTGGTGATTATAAACATTCTTGTGTGGATCGCTGTGGGAATTGTTCTGGTAAGTCTGGACGAACGAATATTGTATGTGATATGTCCTAATCGTGAACAGAGCTATCATACGTGAGACTATGTAATATGGCGAGAGACAGATATGATGCTGATATGTCTTCAGATCCCTGGTGTCTACAGCTGTGCTTGCCTATTCTCTAGGCCTCAGACATGCTCTCGATGCTGACCACATCTCGGTATCTAAACTCAGCCTTTGAACTCGACACATGAAACTGATAGGGACAGGCCATTGACCTTATGACTCGGCGTCTGATTGCGACTGGGCAACGTCCAGTTACAGTCGGTACTTTCTTCTCCTTGGGACATTCGACGTAATCCGAACCCCATCGACACTGCTATACAAACATACTGATAGATGACCAGCATCGTCGTCATAACCTCAATCGTCGTGGCATCAACCGCTGCTGCCGTCTCATCGCGATTCGGCGCATTCTCGCGAGTCGGCGGGATAATTGGAAGTAGCGTCTCAGCCACTTTCCTGATCGTGCTTGGGATTATGAACGTTTTCATTCTGTATAAGCTCATTACACAGCTTCGGAAGATCATCAACTCACCCGCCAACTCACCTGAGCCCGAGTTTCAAATCGAAGGTGGAGGATGCTTATTCCATGTCTTGAAGAGGATGTTCAAGCTCATCGACCGGCCATGGAAGATGTATCCTCTTGGGGTACTATTTGGTCTAGGATTCGACACATCATCCGAAATTGCTCTATTGGGTATCAGTGCAATCTCCGCTAGTCAGGGAACTTCTTTTTGGCTCATCCTATTGTTCCCGGTTCTTTTCACGGCTGGCATGTGCTTACTCGACACTACGGACGGCGCCCTCATGATGGCTTTATATACGTCAACACGCTTGGCCAAGGACAACATCGCCGTGTTGTATTATCAGTCCGTCCTCACTGGCGTCACTGTGCTGGTTGCTGTGGTCATTGGCGTGATTCAATTCCTCGGTATGCTACAGGGAGCTGCCGATCTCACTGGTGGGTTCTGGGATGGCGTTGAAGTTGCCAGCGATAACTACGACATCATTGGTAGGTGGATGCTCTTTCTATCGAATCAAATAAGCTGACATGATTACAGGTGGCGCAATCTGTGGCAGCTTTGTCGTTTTTGGTGTCATCAGCGCGATTCTCTATCGCCCATGGCGAAGACGCGTGGATGCGAAGAGGAATGCACTTGTCGGACCATCTGACGAGAGTGACCTGGAAACGAGAGACAACAACACTGAGGGAATTCATGGAGAGCCTGAGCTTGTCCAAGAGGGTCCTTCAACTCAGCATGTGCATGCTGATAGAAAAGGTGATTGTGTCGTGTAAACCACGGAACGATCAGGATGTGGCTCTCATGCTCAGCAGTACGAGGTTTATGACTCTACACGATTTCGAATAATCTACAAACAACTATGTAGCAATAGTGTTGGAGTGGCCATCAGAATCACCTTATAACAAATACGTTCATTGAGCACGTACTCCACTCAATTGAGGACATCCGGGACCGCTTCGATACCACCCGCGATATAGCGTTGTACAGAGTCCGCTTGCTCTGCATAAAACTTTTGCATGGTTTCGTCGTTGACGTAGCCCATGTGCGGTGATAGAACGACAAGCGAGCGACCGTCTTGTCCCCAAGAAGTGGTGCGCCAGGCGCTATCCAAAGGAAGTGGTTCCACGTCGAAAACATCCAAAGCTGCACCCCTGATTGCACCGCGGTTGAGTGCGTCTAATAAAGCTTTCTCATCGATCAAGGGGCCTCGGGAAGTGTTGACTAGGATCGCGTTCTTCTTCATCATGCCGATTTCTTTGGCACCGATAGTTCCTTTGCTGCGATCCGAGAGCACGTAGTGCATACTGATGACGTCTGCCGTCTTCAGCAACTCTTCTTTGGTCACAGCTTTGATAGAGCCTTTGGGTAGACCTGCTTTCTCGGCTGCCTCATCGGCCTTCTCTTGTGTTAGATTTGCACTCCAAGAAACGACCTTCATTCCAAAACCGAGAACGGCAGTACGCGCGGCGTTCGTTCCAAGTCTACCGAGACCAACGGCTCCATAGATTTTGTTGGACAGGGTGAAACCGAGCCCAGTCTGGAAAGGACCACCTGATCGCAATGCAGCATCCTCGATGGGTATGCGTGAAGCAAGTGCAAGGATGAGAGCAAAGCAATGCTGAGTAGTCGCATCATATTCAGGTGATGGTGCAATAAGTGGGGGAAGTTCTGGGTGCGAGATATTACGATTGCCTGGAGCGGTGGCAACAACAATTCCAAGCTCTCTCGCAGCAACCATGTCGATAGCCCTATTGCGTTTTGCGGTGGTAATCAGGAGTTTGAGGTTGGGCAATGCGGAGAGTAACTCCTTGGGAAAGGGGGTGCGTTCTCGCATGGAGCTGATGATGGTGTAACTACCCAAGCGAGCAGTCAAGGCTTTTATGTTGTCGGCATTGTTGGGAGGTATAGTGTCGGGAAAGCTGTCGAGTTTGAGATGATGGATATGCTTGAAGTATTTGGGAGCTATGCCTGCGTAATCGTCCAGAATAGCAAGAGTGTGCGAAGCCATCTTGGTCGTGTATGGCAAAGGTTTGGAGGAGGAGAGAGTGGACAGGATTTTCTTGCTTCTGCGACTAGGTAGATTGGGAGAGAATCGAAGAAAGACCCATGTCATGAACCTCCTACGACATTTGAGTGGAGGCAGATGATGTGCTGAGGGGGACGGCAGCTTCCAAGTTCCCCGGATACTGGGACCGGTATATCTAGCATGTGTTTTATCATGCAGAGGCCAAGATGTCACTCAATGCCGACTGACAAGCATGTCTTGATCAGACAAGTACACTCTGCAAGATGCGACGACGCATCATGTGAATAGAGAGAGAGAGAGAGAGAGAGAGAGAGAGAGAGGGTTAGCAAGTGAAGAGGAAGGAACACGTCAAGCACGTGTTGGATGCATGTTTCAGATGCTTGACAGGCTTGGCAGCAGCTGGCTGTAGGCTGTAGGCTCTCTCTGAATGCGGTCACATGGCGCATTCGTCTTAGTCCAGCACACATCAGCTTCACACAGCAGTATCGCCCACAGAGAGCTCTCAGCGGCCATGAGCTCTCTTCTCCAGCTCTCCGATGTGGCCGATTTGATCCCGCGACAAGACGCCAATTTCTTCAAGCAGAGAGTGGCCGAACTGCTTGAGCGCAACTCGCCGCATTTCCCAGGCGCCCAGCCAGTGAGCTTTTCGCGCCGCCATTTCCGCGAGCTGCAAGACACCGAGTAGGCTTGTAAGAGCCCTTCAGACCCTTCTCCCGCTGATGCCCGACAGCTACTGGCTTTGCGAAAAGACCGACGGCATACGATGTCTCCTCTACCTTACAACCTTTGGAGAAGGCCCCCAGCTCCAGGAAGCCCACATGCTCATCGACCGAAAGAACGACTACTACAACATCGACAACCCGCACTTCCACTTCCCTCTACCCGACGGCCCTGATGAAAGTTACCATACCGAAACTCTTCTGGACGGCGAGCTTGTCCTCGACAAACTACCTACTGGCGGAGAACAGAAAACCTTCCTGGTCTTTGACTGCCTCGCTGTTGACGGCAAGTCAATGTTACAACGCACTCTCGACAAGCGCTTGGGATACTTTGTCGAGTCGGTCCTGAAGCCTTACAACAGGCTCCTGAGTCGCTACCCCGAAGAGAAGGAGCTACAACCCTTTGTCATCAATGCGAAGAAGATGGAAAAGGCTTACGGTGTCATGATGATGATCAAAGACGTCTTGCCTAAACTGCCACACGGTAGCGACGGTCTGATCTTCACATGTCGTACCTCTCCCTACACGAGCGGCACGGATCCAAAGATAATCAAATGGAAGCCGCCTCACGAAAACACCATCGACTTTAGGCTACAGTTGGGTGACTTCCCTTCGATTACAGACGACGGTCAGACCTATGTGGATTACGATGCTTGTCCGCCCATGGAGCTGCTCGTCTTCCACGGCAACAAGAAGAACGAGGTATTCGCAAAACTCCACGTGACTGAAAATGAGTGGGAAAGCATGAAAGGCATGCAGCAGATCCTGGATGGGCGCATTATCGAATGTCACAAGGATGAACAGGGCCGATGGCGCTACAAGAAGGAGCCCAACGGTGAACCACGCTTCAGAGATGACAAGACAGAGGCCAACCACATCACCACAGTCGAGAGCGTCCTGGAGAGCATAGAAGATGCAGTGAGCGAGCAGGATCTCCTGGATAACGCCAAAATAATCAATGCCCAATGGAAAAGACGTGAAGCCGAAGCGTCACGATCGATAGCGCCACAGGCAAACGGCGGGCCACGGTAGTGAAATGGCAGAAATCGTGGATAATCATAACGACGATGACGACTGGAGAAGGATTGGCAGGAAGGTTGGACAGGCGTTTCATTGCTTGAACACAGACATTCACAAGATACCCACTTAAGGTGCAGCATTAGGCAGTACTCCCAGCAGAGAATACCATTATTACACAACATTACAGGTTTACGACTGTCAAAACCATCGAATGTCCTGGCCTTGAGTTGGGAAGACATTGATTGCCTATTAATACCGCGCTCCTGTCTAATTTTGAATAACCGCTAGTCATAAAGTCAAATGCATATTGGCGAAGTCCCATCATGTCCAACTGCCAATCGAAATGTATTCGTGCCTTACCTCAGGGCTTGCTGCCTGAGTGTAGCCATGAAAATGCTGAAGCTCCACCTGCCGGATTGCTCCTCGTCTTGCTCGTTGTCATCTCCACCTCACCATCTCCTGTTGGTCTGCGGCTCAATGGCTTCTCATCGCCAGCAACAGTGTCTTGTCCTCGCTTTTTGCCTTCGTCAAAATAACGCGACTTGCCGTCAGCAGCAGGGGTAGATGCTACCGAACCACTCGAGAAGGTACGACTAATGGTTCTCGTTGGTCTCAGAACCTTGATACCAGCATCTCGCCGTTGATAACCGCTGTCCTTGGGCTTGGTTGTGGCACTTCCTGTGCCGGTACCGGTGTTCTGGCTCGATGTTTCACGACGCCAGTTGCTCCATATCGACGGCGATGAGATAGGCGGCGCAGAGGGTGAGGCTTGTGTTGAGGCTGCAGAGTCTTTATTTTCCAACCGAACAACCCTTGGAGCAGGTGTGTGTTGCCTACTACGGCTAGGTATTTCATCATCGGCCGTTATCTCCATTGGTTGTTGGAGGACTTCGTTAGCTGGTCTTGAAGAAAGTTCATCCTCGTAGACCATGTCGTTGACTGTGGTGCTCATGTCATTCTGGCCTAAACCGTTGAGCTGTGTCTGCTCTTCTCGTACCATCTCTTGGAGCTTTGGAGGCTGCATGGAGGAGATGAATAGAGAGTTGAAGGTTGATTCACTCTCAGGGCGAACCAGAGGAATGGACAACTTGCACTGATCGTCGTCGAAGAGGGTCATGCTGTTGGACGAGAATAGAATGTCGGCACCACGAGATCGAAGCACGTCACTGCCAATGACGATCTGGATAGCTTTCGAGTAAACATCTGTTTGTGTATTGGTAAGAACGTTGAACTCGACCGTGGCCGACGGAACCTGCGGCGCCGGGCTACTTGGCCTCGCCGAAGTAGGAAGAGGGACTGCCTCGGCAAAGTAGACAGGTAGAGCAAGTAAGCGGCTACCGGACGCGCTCTCCACAACGCAATCCTCAAGGTCAAGATATTGAACAAGGCGTTCGTCTATCTGGGACTTGTAAGAGGCGCTAGATACGGCAGCGTAGAGAAGAGCGTCGTGCTTGAAGTTTGTGTTTAACCAACAGCGAACGATTGCCGGAACGGGGCCAAGTATCAGTAGACCAGGAGCGATGACCGGGGTGTCAACCGGAGAAGCATAGCCGGTGTCTAGATTGATGCTGCTGGCACGACCTGAAGCAGCAGACCTGACAGAATGTACAGAGCTAGCACGGCCGTCAGATTTGTGGGACGAAGTACGCTCAGTCATGCCTAGTCCAGCCAAGCTGCTTGTGCTGCGAGGAAGAAAGTCGATAGATGAGCGCGAAGCGTGAGCCCAGTGGCCCTGGTTAGCAGACTCGTCGAAGCGGACGCTATTGGCACGTGAAGTTGCACCCATACGACGGGGCTCTTCGTCCGGGTCAAGATGTAGGCTACCGATCAGATTGGCGGGTTCATCGTCAAAGTCCTTGAGATGGTGGATGGGAGGTTGTTGAGGGGTGCCACTCAAGACGCTGGGGAAGGGAGAGGTGGCGCCCCAAACCGACTTCATTCTGGCGTCGTCGTCCTGGCGGCGTTCGAGACGTAGAAGGCGATCGGTGTGGTCGGCCTGGACCTGCTGCAGGCGCAGCAAGTCGTTGCACAGGCGCCAGGAATCGCTGTGCGGAACAAAGGCCACGCTCTGCGGATCCATCTACTCTCTGCCCCTCCACTCGCCGCTGGACCAGAGTGCTTGCCTACCTCTCTCTCTATCCAGTGTTTGCTCTTTATACACAGCTCTTGACTTTACTTTGCCGACTTTGGCTTTCTCTCTGGACAGTCGCGGATAGGCCTCTGGTCGCGGTGCGGGCGGGAAGGTGACGTGTGGTTTTGCAAAAGTCGGTTACTGCCAAAGGCTCTTCAAAGATCAAGGTGATGATCTGTACCGAGGGCGAAACTGTTGTTGATAGTGGGGCCAGAAAAGGTAGACACTGTTGGCAGCAGAGTGGCTTTGGGCGCAGGGATTGGAGATTGAGAACAGCTTCTTCGGGTATATGCTTCGCGGATGCCTGAGAGAGGACGAGGGACTTTGAACAAGAGTTGGTGCTTCACTTGGGATTTCATGCATGCATTGGTCATTGTCGTTTCGATGCTTCGACTTCTCCGCAATTCCGTCCGGAGGTCAAAGGCAAGAGCGCTACAGCCTGTGCCAAGTCCACTGCATTCTGCCCCTTCTATCTATCGCCCAACATCTCGAAAGTTTTACGCAGTGTTGCACATGCTACGCTGAAAGAGATCATGTTTGCGATCGACATACGTGTAAAACGACAATTGGTCTTGACGCGAAGCCATGTATTGTCGGCTGGGTCGAATGAGCTGCAGCAGATTGCTTGGTATACAGACGTGCACAAGTGACGTGAAGGGCAGCGGGGAGTGGCTCGTTGTCGCCATGGAGCCATTGAGAGGTCCCTTTTAGGTATCTACCCTTCACTTTAGACCAAATAGAATGAGTACGGAGTCGTCGCGATATTGTACAAATCGGGTGCAGATCACGTCTCGTTCCAGCCACACCCCAGGTACCGGAAGCAGATCAGAATTTCTACGTCAGGACAAAACCGCCAGGCGCGTTGTTGCATCAGAATTTATACCGTACCTCATTCCCGCCAGACAACGCGCACAGGCACTGCCCGCCGTCTTGTCGTCGCATCCTCTACATCCGCCCCTTTCATTCAACCGAGCTGCCCTTCAGCGGTGGCTCACCCAGCGTCAAGACGGCGTCCTCAAAGAAGCAGAAAGTCGCCCATCCTGTCGCAGACGATCCAAGACACGCATACCACCAAGCCGTGCATGATCCTGACCGCCAGCCTTCGTCGCCACAGTCCTCTTCCTCGCCTTCCAGCAACCAAGCTGCCCATACTCCTTCGTCACCACCCCGCTACATTCCTCCGCATCTACACGCCGATTCGCGAGCCAGCTCGCCCAGCGACGCCTACGCCCAGCTGAACTTGGCCGAAGACATGTCCCACTCCAGTGCCCAAGGGGACACTGATGCTCCGAATCCGACGCAGCGTCCTGCCTCGCCGGCAAAGCGTTCGGCTGCTACAATGGAAGGCATTGAATCTGCTGCAGACCCCGTCACGTCAAACGAGTCGCAACAGGCCCCTCCGTCGTACGATGCCCACCAACAGGACGCCAGTCCTTCATTCACTCCGAGCTTCGAAGAACAGGTTACACGTATCCAAGCTATGCTGAATGTACCAGTGGAGGACGGCTCCAAAGTCTTCATCGTGGCTGCCAAATGGTTCCATCGCGTCATGGCTAGAACGGCAGACGCCGACCAGAAGGTTTTTGATCCGGAAATGCTGGAAGGAGAGGTTGGGAATATCGACAACTCCTCCCTCGTCGCCCCCGGTAAGTGCTCTGTTGCGTGCTGTCACCCAAGGCAATGGCTGAAATTCGAGCTACAGGTGCATTTGACGACCCTCTCGCTTTCCCAGGAAAGCCCGACCTACCCTATGTCCCTCTGCGCGCTGACGTGGAAAGAGAAACCCATTTCGAGGTGTTTACTGAAGAGGCATGGCGTCAGATTGTTGAGTGGTACGGTGTGTCGGACTGCCAACTACCAATCCTTCGTTTTGCACACAATGTCGCACCTGAAGGATCCCCGTCTTCCAACATCATCTACGAATTGAGCCCGCCAGTTTTCACGATACGCAAGGTACCAAGCGCTCCTCAGTCCGCCCAGGCTGATGCTGCCGCTGTTAAAGTGGTTGCATCGCGTAGCGAGCGCTTCCAAAGTTTCCTCGCCCGCGCCAAAGAAGCTGCCAGTATACCTATGCAGCACAAGGTCAAGATTTTCAAACAGCTGAATCCTACTCTGATTTCTGGCGACATGCCGAACACTGCTCAACCAGGTATCCCGAGCCCTCCAACTTCGAGAAACCCCTCGCCATCTCCTTCCACTTCGTCGAAGCTTGTTATCGACAGGTCGACGTTCACCAGATGGACAGTAGGAACCAATTTTGAGCCTGTCGACGGACAAGACCATACCACAAACGAGAAATACAATGGCAAATCGACACTGGAAATTCTCGGTCTGATCGCAGACCAAACATTGATTCTTGAGGAGCAGCAGCGTGGAGAGTATGCTTCGGATGCGAGCAAGAAACAGAAGAACAGCAACCCACAAACCCAAGACACCAACAGACGTACCAGCCCTGCCCCGACAGCTCCGACCACTCGCGGACGCACTCGTAAGGATGGCAGAACTCGTGGTTCAATAGGTCTGACCAATCTTGGTAACACCTGCTATATGAACTCCGCCCTGCAATGCATCAGTAGAGTTGAAGAGCTGGCAGTCTATTTCCTCCATCACAAGCACAAACCTGAGATCAACGCCGACAATCCACTTGGTTACAATGGTAAGATCGCAAATGCATACGCAAACTTCTTGGCCGGACTCTACAGCGACAATGCTACGTCTGCCTATCGACCTGGCGGCTTCAAGGGCGCACTCTCTATGGCACAACCCATGTTCTCAGGTTACGGCCAGCAGGACTCGCAAGAATTTCTAAGTTTTCTGGTCGATGCTCTACATGAAGACCTCAACCGTATTCAGAAGAAGCCTTACATCGAAAATCCCGATTCAGATGACAAAACTGTTCACGATCCGGAGGCCATCAGGCAGCTTGGTGACAAATACAGAGAGAACCACCACGCTCGTAACGACTCCATCGCTATGGATCTGTTCAATGGTTTCTACAAAAACACTATGGTCTGTCCTGATTGTGAGAAAGTCAGTGTGACTTTTGATCCCTACTCACTCCTTACTTTGCAACTACCCATTGAGAACACTTGGCAGGGAAAGATTATGTTTATGCCCGTCACTGGATATCCTTCTGCCTTCGAGATGGATGTCGAAAAGAACATCTCCGTCAAGGCGCTCAAGGATATCTTTGTCAGCAAGATTGGCCGTGGTCTGACTCGCGAAAGGCTCATTTTTGCCGAAATGTTCAGCCATCGCTTTTACAAGATCGCATACGACAGCCAGACTCTTTCAGAGCTTGAATTTTCGTCCAGCGACATTCTCTGCATGTACGAGCTCTCCGAGGTGCCGACGAACGCGGCTTTCATGCCGAGGAAGCAGATGGGCTATCGATCCATATACCACGATCCTCCAGAGGACTTGCCAGGGATGGACTCACCTCTGGCAGAGACTATGGCCATACCGGTGTTCCACTCAAAGGTCGAAAGACGTGTTTCAAGTCCTGCCCTCAACCCAACCTTGATTACCGTTACCAAGGAGGAAGCCAAGAACTATGATGCTATCTTGAAAAGAGTGCTTGCTGCTGTCACCACCATGACAACCAAGCGCCTTCTCGAAGAAATTCCTAAGGAAGAAGCTCCAGACAGTGCGACAGACCACGATAACGATGCTGACATTTCAATGCGTGATGGTAGTCAGACACCCTCCAAGCAACTGCTCGATGCTCTGCAGCCTGGACGCTTCATTTGCCCGGAACTCAGGAACATGTTTGAACTGAAATACGTTCAAGCCTCTGGCGACATGTTCTTGACCGGAACGGGCACGATCAACAATGCCAGTCCCATGCAGGCCCGAGTGCGTGCTGTCGAGCGCCGTAGAGGCAGTATTAGTTCAGTAGCTTCCAATACCTCTGTCAGGAGCCAGGATTCTGGATACGACGGCCAGGGCAGAGAATCATGCGACAGCGACCAAGCCGATCCAATGGTGGAGTCATTCAGGGCCTCTGGTCAGGATACATTCACCGGTGATGTACAGAGCGATGACGAATCGGGCATGGGCTCGCTTGAACAATTGTCAGCAAAGGACAACCGCAGACGTAAGTTCAACAAGAACAAGGCGAGGAAGACGTACTCTCGGAAAGGTCGTCGCCCAAACAATAAAAACCCAGTCCGTTCTAACTTACCTCGCGCTACAGCAGCAGATGAGCCGAAAGATGGCAACGAATTCTACGTCAAACTTGGCGAGGGAATTGTGATAGAATGGCAGGAAGATGCTTTCGAGTCATTGTTCGGTGGAGGTGACGGCAACGGCCAGTACACATTCAACCATAAGGAGGTACCTCTGGTAGACGACGCCGAGCTCCAGCTGAGGAGAAACAAGCGTATGCAACGTAAGAAGAACGGCATCACTTTGGACGACTGCTTCAGCGAGACTGGCAAGACCGAAGTGCTCTCAGAGGACAACGCATGGTACTGCGGCAGATGCAAAGAACTCCGCCGTGCCAGCAAAACTCTGGAGCTGTGGACTGTACCTGACATTCTTGTCGTGCATCTCAAGCGCTTCAGCGGCGAGCGTTTCCGACGCGACAAGGTCGATGTGCTTGTCGACTTCCCCATCGAAGGTCTCGATTTGACCAAGAGGGTCGGGTGCAAGGAGGAGGGCAAAGAGTACATCTATGACCTGTTCGCCGTTGACAACCATTACGGTGGTCTTGGCGGTGGGCATTACACTGCTTACGCGAAGAACTTCTACGATGGCAATTGGTACGACTATAATGGTAAGAGAAGGAAGTTCTTTTGCAATTAGATGACTCGATCGCTAACTTGTGAGAAGATTCGTCCGTCAGCCGCCAGAACCCCGAAGGTGTCGTTTCGACGGCCGCGTACTTGCTTTTCTACCGCCGCCGTTCGCAGACACCTCTTGGCCCGGCATACTTGCAGGAGCTAGTGTTGAAGGCACGTAACCCCGAAGAAGCCTCAGACGGTGAGGACGAGTCGGGGGAAGGCGAGCGTCTCGGCGACCACTCCTCAGCTTCCTCTCGCCTGCCTGGGTCGTCGAACGCTGGAGCAGTCGGAGCAGGAGCCGCCATCACCGGGACGCCTCAGCAGGGAGCCAACGCAGGTGGCCCTGGCAGAGGAGTGAGCCAGGCAGTGATGCCGACGAGTGAATTTAACGACGACGAAGGCATTTCGTTGAACGATGAGCTGTATGACAGCAACACGACTGCCGCTACGCTTGCTAACCAGGAAGCATCCTGGGGATTTGAAGTTTTGGGTGAAGATGACAACACCACTTCTGTCAACACGCCTGCCGACACGGCTTCAGATCGTCCAGACGCAGGCTCAGACGCAGGAGATCGACTCATGGAGCTCGTGAACGACGAGCACGAGAAGGACCGCTACGGTGACAACGATTCCCCCCCGCCATTGATGGATGATGAGACCATGATTGAAGAGGGTCAAGAGCAGTTTGACGGGCCAAATGCAAGCACACATGATTACGAGTAGGACTCGATTTTCAGATGTCTTCGCACGCTCGATTGATTGATATTTACTTGGAGGTGGGGATGACTTTTTTGCTAGAGTCTGTCTTTCGAGCAAAAAGACAGACCAACACGAACAAGGAAGAAGCGAAACATAGAGTAGACAAGCAAGTGAGAATAACAAGACACGCTGTTGATGCACGCCCAAGAAGCTGCGCTTGAGCCAGGACTGTCTTTGAAGTTTGTGCAATTCCTTGAGGAAAGACGCTTGATGCTCCAAGGCTTGGAGTCAGGAATCTTTCAATCTGCCCCATTCAGGCTTTAGTTCGACGACGCCATGCTCGTCAACAACCTTGCCTCGGTCCCATTCCCGACCCTCGCCTTTCTTTGCCCATACGACGTCCTCCTCTGACTTCTCACCGCCCTTTTCCCATTTGGTGACATCTTTTTCGCTGAAACCTGCAGCACGAAGCCTGTCTGCACCTTGCTGTTTCCATTTTTGACGATCCCGTAAAGCTTCGAGAGCCTGGTCCCAGTCCAGACCATCGTCTTCCTGTACATGTGGCTGCGTATCTGTTGAAGGGTCGTAGTTGGAGGAGAAATGATTGTCGATGGTCGAAGCATTGTTTTGGGTGCCACGACCCCGGGAACGAACAGGTGGATTGGAAGGAGGAGCAGGACCAATGATAGCATCTAGGGGGTCGGAGTCAGATGCATCAAATGATGGAGAGCGACGCCTTTTTGAGCGATGCGATGAGTCTCCCGATGGCTTGTTAGGTTTGACTAAGGGTCGACGGGTGTCGGGTGAAGAGGAGCGACGCCTTGAGTGGCGGCGATGTCTAACCGATTCATGATTGTTTGAGCTTGGAGAGCGACGTCTACTTCTGTGACGGTCTGAGGAGTGACGGTCTGGTGACGTCGAGCGACGAGAGGACTGGCTGTGCGAGGATGTGGGCTCAGGGAGGTGTCGACGATGTGAGGTCTTCTTGGATGTGGGCTCAGGAGAGTGTCGACGATGTGAGGTCTTTTCAGATGTGGAAGGTCGATGGCGAGCAGGATCAAGGCGTCGTCTCTTGGGATCGTGCCTGTCGCGAGCAGAGTACAGTTGCTGTTCAGGGCGGTGGGGGTGGGGATGGCGCAACTGGTCTAGACGCAGTTTTGACTCTTGAGCCTCTTTGGCAAGCAGGGCGGCGTTGTGGTTGTCCGTGTCGCGGAGGATGTTTCTCAGAAACCTGGTATTCGGCTTGGGGGCGTTGGTCGAGCGCGAGCTGGTAGCGGAGGCATAAGCGAAGCGATACAGAGATGTACGGGCGCTCAAGGGTGGCACCTTTTGTTCATCAGAGAGGCCAGACTCGACGACGATGACACGGCTTTGGCATCTCGTTTCAGCAGTTCGGTAGCATAGTCGTCGGTGATTTCAGCGTCGCGTCCTGGTTCCGGCATGGTGTGATCTGTGAGGTGGTCGAGTTGATGGACTTTGACGCATCAAGCATCAAGCATCAAGCATCAAGCACTCTCGGACATAAAGTGGAAACTTGAAAGAGCGTGACGTCGATCTCCCGCGTTGCCAAAGTTGCCCGAGTTGCCGCAAACCTGGGGAACTGGTCTGTGCCCTCGGCATGTAAACAAGCTGGAAACTGGAAAGCGTGCGGTCAACATGTTGCAATCATACACTCCGACCACCATGGCACCAACAGATACAACAGAAGATATGTCGCTGACCATCCTGAGTCTCGCCGAGCCATTGCTCGCTGCCGACAGTAGCGCCGACCGCCTCACCAAGTCATCACTCGGTGCAGAACTCGACCACTACAAGGATCTTTTCTCCAAACTCCGCTTCTCATATGTCGAACAAGTCACGAAAGAGCGCTTCCTGAAGGCCATTGTCGCAGACCCCCCGCACTTGGTCGACGCTGCCGAGAATGCTCGTTTGGAGCAGCACCTGGCACAAGCAAAGGCTGCTCTCAAGGCCAAGAAGGAGCATACCAACCAGAAGGTGCAAGAACTGCAAGACCTGGGCACCCGCCTGGCACAATGTACACACTCCTCTTACACTGCAAGCCACTCAACACTAACCCTCATCAAAGCACACGAGTTGATCCACCTGCAAACCACCCAGCTCCATGCCCTCCCCGCCGACATTCAGAACCTCGACATCACCATCGCGAACCTCAAAGCTGCGCAGGAAACGCCATCTTCCCACCCCATGCTCAACCTACCTCTCCGGCCCACAAACTCTCTCCTGGCCGAAAAGCTTTCCGACCTCGCCCGTCTCGATCGCGAAATTGCCGAGCTGCAATCCACTCTGCCCGACAAGAAACGTCGTGTCGCATCTCTACAAGCCGACTTGGAGCCCATCGAATCTCGCAAACGTTCTGCCATCACCCAAGCCAAAGACGCTCAGAAGAAGAGAGGCCAACACGTTCTCGCACAAGATCTTGATGAAAGAGGGAAATGGCTCAAGTCTGTCGACACCGGACTTCGTCTGATGCTTCAGGTCTGATGGTCATGTCGTTCACGAATCTTCACGCCCTTGTTTCTCCTTTCTCTAGTTCAATAGATACCCCTACTTGCATGTCTCGTTCTACTTCTATTATCCTCCCAATTTGCCCTCATTACATTACAACCAGTCACTCTTTAGCCAGCCTGTATGCATTTGATGAAAGCCGAAAATGCAATGTCATTGGATTATGAAACGAGTACGCAGCCATTCTACATATCTTGCACCGTGACTTCATGCAAGACCATCTTCTGGAGAACATGAGACATGCGCATAGAGGAGGGCAAATCACAAAAACCAAAACTAAGGTATATCGCAAACAAGGCAACAATCAATCGACAGGAAAAAACAAAAAACATCCAAGTCCGTAAATCATCACGGACAGGCCTCTTTTCACCCCGATCCATCAGACATCTCCTTCATAGCCTACGCCCGTTCTTTGGCGGATGCGTGCGCTGCTGAGCTCGACGAGTTCATGGGCTGAGCAGCTGAGCTTGAGGTGCTTGGCCTCTCATCATCGTCGTCATTGACATTCAATCCACGTCTCCAGTTGTCCAGGCCAAACTCGGCAGGCGCAGTACCAGTAGTTGGGGTCTTCTCGAACTCGAGATCGCTGATGCGGTAGGATTTGTTGGTCGTCTCCCACTGGGTGCGCAAAGCATCCAGCTCCGTGGCCAGATTGTCGAGCGCGAGACTATCACGTCCGTCAGGGGCTTCCATGTCGCCGGTCTCTGAAGCTGCAATGCTCTGAGAGTAAATGCTGTCGCCGCCCATGGACTCGCCGCGGGAGTGACCTCGCGAGTGTGTGGGTATGAAGTTGGCGGTGCTAGCACTGACATTGCTCAGCGCTCTATGGTGACCAAATCCATTGGTGATGTTATTAGGCATCGCAGATTGACGGCGATAGTTGTCAACAGACGACTCAACCTGGTCAAGCAGTAGCTGGACCTTGTTTTCTGCATCACGAGCACGCTCCTCCAGTTGTGCATTCTCTCTTTGCAGACGATCGAGGTCCGCTCTTGAGGCCTCGTGGGTAGTACGGAGCGTTGCAAAGCTGGAAAGTGTCGCTTCGTGGGAGTTGCGCAGAGTGGTGATGTCGGTATCTCTCTCGCTCACTTGACGGTTCAAGCTCGAGACTTTAGCCTCGAGGTCGGCCTTCATGGTCTCAAGATCCTTGCGGAGGGTGTCTCTTTCTTCGTTCCAGTTGGCATTGTGCTCGGAATCCAGACCACGGGTTTCGTGATCTTTGCTACGCGCGGTATCGAGCTCCTTGGCGTAATCGGCAGCCTGGTTCTTTACTCGCTGCAACTCTTGCTTCATCTTACTCAGCATTTTCTCAGTGCCGCGGAGATACTTCACGGCAGCTTGATGGTCGTTGTGCAATGTCGCAAGTTTTTCCTCGTACTCCTTTCTTGTAAGTCCTTCACGGTCCTGCATCTCCTCAAGGCTTGTTTTCATCTCTTCTTGCGCTCTGAGGTTGACTTCCAGCTGCTGCTCTAGCTCCTTGACACGCTGTATATCCGGAGTACCGAATCGTATTTGGGACGACGGAGAGTCAAAGCCACGAGACTTGCGCACATCGACAGGGTTGACACCTCGCTCAGATAGTATATCCTTGAGCGCACCATGTTGCACAGCAATGGCATTTGTCTCCAGCTGTTGACTCTGCAGTTGTTGCTGGAGTTCGGCGCGTTCTTCTGCCAGCGCTCTGGATTCCTTAAGTGCCGCCTGAAGTTGCTTGCGGATCGTCAAGCCCTCGCGGCTGGCCTGCTCCTGGTAAGATTCGAGCCCAGCAATGCGCTCCTCAGCACGTCGTAGTTTCTCTGAAGCGAGATCGGCAGCCGCTTGGTTCTGTCTGGCCATTGCGTTGGCGGTTTCGACCTGCCCTTGGAGAATAGAGACACGCTCATCTGTGACACCACGAGTGTCTGAGCCGCGAGTAGAAAGTTTACCGAGACCGTCGAGCACAGCTTGACGATGCGTACGTGCTTCAGCTGCATGTTTCTCTGCAAGACCCTCAGCATCTTTGAGGCGCCGACTGGTTGTCTCGAGCTCCAAGGAACGCTCTTCGTGGTGTGAACGGAGCTGTGAGACTTGCTGTTCAAGCTCGTTTCGCTCTCTTTTTTCTTCTTCGAGGCGTTCTTCCAGAAGATTGGACTTGTCGGTAGAAGCTGTAAGTGCTTCTCGCAGAGATCCAAGGACTGCTCCATGCTCTGCTGTTTCTGCGAGAGCGTTCTCCAGTCTAGTGGTGAGCTCGGACTTGTCAACAGAAAGAAGGTTGTGCGAGGCCAAAGCGTCAGCATGATTGGCGGATGCTTCTCTGGCAGTCTTTTGAGCTTCGTGCAACTCGTCACGCAGCGACTCAATTTCGGAAGCAATGCGTTGCCTGTCTGTATCGAGTTCAGTGACACGCTGTTGAGCAGCCTCTGCTGTCTCTTCTGCTAAAAGACGAGCCTGCTTCTCGGCTTCCTTCTCATGAATCAAGCTGTCAATCTTGCGAGACAGTTCAGTCTGAGCGGCCAGTGAAGACGCAAGACGTCTGTTCATATCACCAGCACGGTCCGCATCAGGAGTACCATGTCTGCTCGAGCCCAGCATGGGAGAAGCGCCGCCTTGACCTGCAAGCTTTGCTTTGGCAAATACAGCTTCGCTAATGGCAGTATCTCTTTGTTTTTCGATTTCGGCGATGCGCGCGGCTGCAGATTCTGCTTGAGCTTCGATAGATCCTTGTACCTTGGCTAGCTCTGCTCGCATGCGGAGCAAGGCTTCTACCAGCGGTCTGTCATCATCCCCAAACGCGTCGGTTGACCGCTCATCGAAGGCCGGTGTGTTAGTAGTGCTTCTTGAATAACCTGCCTTTCGTGCCAGTGCAAGCTCAGATGCGAACCAAGCGTTTTTAGTCTTCTCGGATTCCAACTTCTTGGTCAAGTCGCTCGCCGCGTGGTTCGAAGCAGGCGCCTGGTCCATTACGCCATTCAGAAGTGCTTCTTTTGAGGTCTCCTGGCGTACCTTCTCAAGCGGAGGCTCTTGTTGAATAGGTTGGCGCGATGCTTCCATTGGCATCGCTCTTTCGGTTTCCTCTCGTGAATCTGAGTCTTGGAGTGATGGATGGGCACGATGCCCAGGTTGACCAGATGCTTGTTCAACGTGTTCAGGAGCTGTTTGTGGCCCGGCCGTCCTGGAGCTCGTTCTGGAGGGAGGGGAGAATGATTGATTGACAGAGTTGTCGATTGAGGAGATGGGTTGGTGAGTTGGTTTGTATGTTTGGGGTGTTCTGTCCTGCTCCTCGTCCAAAGCCCTCGAGATGTTATTGTTGTTGTTACCGTTTGTTGTGGGGACAGCCATCGTGGGCGTAGCTGTTGTTGGTGACATTGTTTTGGCGCCAAAAGCGTCGTTGGGGAAAGGCCCAGGAGCCATGCGAGTGACAACGGTGGGTGGTGAACCAGCTTGGTTGGGGCTCAGTGCACGGTCTGGCCTGGTGGGTTGGCGACTTGGAGGTGTTGTAGGCTTGGAAGGTTGCTGAAGTGTTGGCCCCTGTGACCCCGGCGGCCCCGGCGGTCCTGCAGCACGAGGCAATCTGGAGCCTATGGCCATGGGCTCGGGGCCACGATTGACTGGAATGGCGCTGTCTCTACCAGGACGTCGGGAACCGTCGAAATCAACCTGCTCCCTAGAAGCACCCCGGCTTTGTGGAATACCTGTCCTGTCGCCGCTTGGACGCCTATGGCCTTGAATGCGTTGGTCGGCGGGCATCTGAGATTGTGAATCGTTGGGGTATCTTATTTTGCTCGTGTCCAGATAGTAGGCAAGACTGAGTTCGGCAGCATCGCGAGGGGCCGAGCTTGGCTCACCACCAGTAACAACAATGTGCTTTCCGAAAGCAGTCATACTATGACCAGAACGAGGTGATGGTGATGGGCCCATGTTCTGGAAAGTGTACCAACGCCGTGTTGTAATGCGGAAAGCCGCGAGGTCGCCGAGATCGTTGCCCTCTTCGGTGCGGCCTCCAAACACATACATGACATCGCCAACCAATGCAGCTGCATGTCCCTCGCGAGCTACGGGGATGTAGCCAATACATTCAAGCTGCGACCAGGAATTGGTTCGTGGGTCGTAGGCCCAGACATCGCTGAACCAGGTCACTCCATCTGTGCCTCCAAAAAGGTACAGCTTCTCATTCCACGTTACAACAGAGTGGTTCGTGCGTGCTGGCGGAATCTGGCCGTGGGGAGGACCTCCATCGATGGTATTCTGAATCAGCGTCTCCCACCGATTGCTGGCTTGTTGCAAGGCATTCAGATCGAACGTGACAAGATCGTTGAAGAAGAAGCCCTCGACTTGACCTCCAAAGATGTAAATCTTGGACCCAATGATGTTCAAGGAGTGGCCGTAACGACCTGGAGGACGAGGCCCTGCCGGAGCAGCTCTCGACCACTGTTTAGTAGCTGTCAACAGTTAGCAGCCACTCGGACGCAGACAGAAGCACAACGACATACAGGTATTGAGCAGATAAAGAGTATCATCCAGCATGTCTGTTTCGTCTGTTTTTGTATCTCCTCCGAAGACGATAAAGGCGTTTCCAACAAGCAAAGCGGCATGACCAACTCTTGGACCAGGGCCCTCGGAAGTGGTCGCAACGGGATAACAGCTAAGGTTGTTGGGGGCGGACTCGATCATCCAAAGATCGCCTTTCACAGTCGAGCCGTGGATCAGACCTCCCATGATGTAGATGGATCCATCCTTGGAGGAAAGCGAGTTGGCGGCAGCGCCGTAGCGAGGAAACGGATGATTCGTGGGGACGGTGAAATTAAGGTGTCGCTGAGACCAGGGGTATGGAGAGGAGTCTTGATGAGGGCGCATACGCGAGTGCTAGGGAGACAAGTTAGTGGGTGGTTGAACGGCAGCGGACAAGACGGTATGACTGCTCACCTGCAAGTCGCTGTCGCCGCGCTCGCGCAAGGCCTTTTGCTCGGGACTAGGAGTATTCGAGGGCTTTTCAGACGACCATTGAGGACTGTCTTGCAGCTTCTCGCCCAGGGAATTGAGCGAATTGACACTGGTTCCGGGTGTAGGCGTCTGCTGAGACTTCTCCCTCGGGCTGCCACCAGAGCCGTCTCGCGCGTGTCCAGGAGCCGACGGAATATTTGATTGAGGGCTTGTGCCGTCCGAGGACTTGATATTGCGTGTCGCAGCAGGCAGAGCGGAGCCCTGTTGCTTCTTGGACGACTTGAACAGGAACGACATGTTTACGGGGGCGCTCTAGGAGCGCGACGACGACGTGAGAGAGGCAGAGAACGAGGCAGGCATTAGACGGCAAGGAGACTCCGGGAACAGATGGTGAATGTCATGGGTAGGTTAGCGAACGGACGGCTACGTTGAAGGAGAGAAAAAAGGCAGGGAACGTTGTTGGAATGGCGACGAGCACGCGTAGATTGGGAGGCTGGCATTGTCTGTCCTTGGGTCTTGGTTCATTTTGGGCCTCTCTCCACACCAGCCCGAGACATCAATCAAATATTATTCGAGTAATTCGGCCACCTGAAACACTACATCTCTACATCTATCGCCACGAGCATACTCCGTACATAACATATGGTTCTCGTCATGAGAATCGTCCTATCAAGGCGCGCACGAAAGACACTTGATCTTGGTCGACGCTGCAAACAGTTGGACGATTGGAAAGGCTAGCCACCCCGAAGCCTCGACCAAGAAACTGAGACTCCCGCTGGCTGCCATCCGCTTGACGCTATCATAGGTGCTCATTCCCGTCACACGACATTCAAGTACTACCTTCTGAGAAGCCAGTAGCCGGTGCCAACACCTTCATCTCTCAACTCTCCCGGAGGTACAACAATACATGTTTGTGCATCACGTCCATGCAGCCAGTACTCGGACGAGGCACGCTGGCACAGCAATCAAAAGCCAGAGACCCTCGGACCTCGAGAGCTGGACCCGTTGAGGCCGTGCGTCCTGTGTAGGGTCCGACTCCCGGGTCAATGCTTATGGAGATGCAGCCTCTTATCTTATCAGATGGCTCCCCGGAGCAGTGAATCGTGACTTCCTCATAGTGACAGAACAGCGGCGTGCTGATTCGACTGCTGTCGTATCCTGCTCCAAGGCCGATCCCTTTCTTCACCGACTTCACGCGTTTTGTTATCGTACATCCATCGTCTCAGCTGTCTATCCATCCGCAAAGCTCGGAATGCGCTCGTGAACTTCTAGCACGAACTTGATGTCAATGCAGTCTGCCCTCGCCGCGCAACATGAGGGTGGGCGTGCTGCAAGACGATGCTGCCGGTCAATACCGTGCAGCGAAGCATCCACAACCCGTTCTCGATCCTCTACCGTCCAATCTCTATGAGGGCAGTATTCAACACGCCGCCCATCCCAACTCCGACCCTCCGCCGGATCCCCAGACCCAGGCAATCAATGGCGACACAGTTGCCCATCTTCCTCCTCCTCATCAATTCCTCAACCAGTCCGCAAACCATTCGCCAGCAAGCTCTGCCGTAGGCGCTTCTCCCCCAGAAGATGGTCCGCTCAGTTCGCGATCCGAGAGGCCCCTGATGCTGCGCGCGAAGAGCGACTACGGTCCTAGGAAACAAAGACAGTCTACTGCCTCTTCCTTTGAGCACAGAGACGGGGACGAGGCTTCGAAGTTCAAGATGCGTCATGGCTGGGAAGACCAGCTCATGTCACCAGAGCAAGCAAACCTGCTATCTCAGACCTTCTACATGTATTACACCGATAAGCGACACGAGACCGCAGGTAATCCAAAAGATGCCAAGGACGATTACCACGTCCAGGAATGGCGCATGAAGGACCGACTTAAGACCATCTCCGCTCTTCTGACCGTCTGCCTGAATATTGGTGTCGACCCGCCCGATGTCATCAAGACAAACCCCTGTGCGCGCATGGAGTGCTGGGTGGATCCTATGGGTACCGAGGGTCCACAGGGTTCCGGCGGTGCTAATCCTCAGATTGGCAAGAATCTTCAAACACAGTATGAGACGCTCAGTATGCGTACTCGCTACAAGCTCGTCATGGATCCCAGTATCGAGGAGATGAAGAAATACTGTACTACCCTGCGCCGCAATGCAAAAGACGAACGGATACTTTTCCATTACAACGGCCATGGTGTACCAAAGCCCACTGCCGCTGGCGAAATATGGGTCTTCAATCGCTCCTTTACTCAGTACATTCCTATCTCGCTGTACGATTTGCAAAGCTGGCTCGGCGCTCCTGGCCTCTTTGTTTACGACTGTTCTGCCGCTGGACTAATCATCAAAAACTTCCATCCTTGCATTAAGAAGCACGAGACCGATCAGGTAGAGGCCCGACGACGAGATCCGACGACACCACTGATGAACTGGAGTGATTGCATACATCTGGCTGCTTGTCGCGAGGACGAATCTTTGCCCACCAACCCTGATCTTCCTGCTGACCTGTTTACGTCCTGTTTGACTACTCCGATCGAAATGGCAGTCCGCTTCTTCATCCTTCAAAATCCTCTTCCTGGAGGTCCCACTCTTTCTGAGGGCCGCAACATTCCTGGAAAGATTTCTGAACGTAGAACTCCTCTCGGTGAGCTTAATTGGATTTTTACCGCCATTACCGACACGATCGCCTGGAACTGTCTTCCCAAGCCCCTTTTCAAGAAGCTTTTCCGACAAGACTTGATGGTTGCTGCCCTGTTTCGTAACTTCCTCTTGGCCCAAAGAATCATGAGAAAATACCACTGCCACCCTCAATGCTACCCCGAGATCCCAGAGACACATAACCATCCTCTGTGGCAAAGCTGGGATTACGCGGTCGAGATGATCCTGGCTCAATTGCCTAGTCTGATTCAACAGGCAAAAGAGAATAAGGAACTCGAATACCAGCACTCTGAATTCTTTGCACACCAACTCAGTGCTTTCGAGGTGTATCTCAGTCAAGGCGCACTGGAGCAAAAGGTCCCAGAACAGCTGCCAATCGTTCTTCAAGTGCTTCTCAGTCAAGTACATCGCTTGCGTGCCCTGATCCTTCTGGGTAAATTCCTTGATCTAGGGCCATGGGCTGTCAATCTTGCCCTCAGCATCGGTATCTTTCCGTACGTCTTGAAACTTCTACAATCACAGGCAATTGAGCTCAAACCGGTTATGGTATTCATCTGGACTCGGATATTGGCTATCGACCAGTCGTGTCAGTCGGATCTGCTCAAAGACAACGGATACGCTTACTTTATCAACATCATAAGTCCGCAGACCGGCATCCCTGTCGGAAACATGGCAGAGCATCGGGCCATGTGCGCTTTTATCATTGCCATGTTTTGCAAAGACTTCCGACCAGGACAGAACGTATGTCTGAGTACTAATCCGGAGCTTATAGAAAGTCTCCTGAGTCACCTGGTTGATATGGAAAATCCTTTGCTCAGGCAACATTCTTGCTTGTGTATCAGCATGCTCTGGTATGACTTTCCTGAAGCTAAATGGCAGGGTATACGCTCTCAGGCTCATATGCGCTTATGTGACCTTGCCCTCGACCCTGTACCTGAGGTGCGAACGGCAATGCTGCACGCGCTCACGAGTTTCCTTGGAATTCCCGATGTGACCGACCAGGTCGCCTATATCGAAGAGACCATTGCTTCGATCATTCTTGCCATGGCGAACGACAGTAGTGTCATGGTTCGCAAAGAGTTGCTTGTGTTCCACTCTACGTTCATCGCGAGATACAAGAACAAGTTCATTGTAGCAGCGTACGAGCAGTTCACGGAAGAGCACGCAGCTCATCTAGCACAAGATGCCAGCATTTATCGTCCAGCGACACCTTCAGAGGCAAACGGATCTTACGAAAGCAAGCGTGACCTATCATTTGACAACCACGACTCCTTCTCAAGAGGGTCGTCTGTTGAGTCTAACACGTCTAGAAACACTGTCTTTTCAGCAATGTGGAAGCAAGTCCTCATCATATCTGCCGATCCTCATCCCGAGATCGCGAGAAACGCAGGCATTATCCTGGACAATGTCTTGGGTGCACTGTTCGATTCTCCGCTCGCTGTATATGTCCACCAAATGCTAGATGACATGGCAGCGCGCCCCATTCCTTACGCTCAAGTGCCAACCACTTCTCTGGATGGACCAACAAGATTGCAACATCCAGATGTCCCTAGAGCTCCCCCATCTCCAACACCATCTACGAGTTCAAAGCATGATGGATACTTCTCCGTGTCCGCAGGTCTGAGACGTACAGCCAGCATGGCCGCCTCCATCAAGAACCTCGCTTCTTTTGGCGCAACCAAGGCTTCTCAAGACCCGTCGCAAAGTCAATCTCTAAGAGGATCGGGAGCTGGTCGGAGGTCTCAAGTGCCGTCTGATTGGAACAGGCCGCCGGATGCAACAGATCCTCAGCCAACCCGTGTCCGTGGTCATCAAATCGCAAAATCGCCATCAGTGCCCAATTTCGAGCCCAGGAACTTCTCTCAGCCTCCTACAATTCCCTTGACTTCTAACTTCTTTCAATGGTCAGCCTCGTACTTTAGGGAGCCTCAGATGCGGCCATCAGAAGCCGACGAGCCAGGCTCATTGGACTACAATGAGCGCCTATGGCGACGCAATCGTAACGATAAGATAATCGCATCGACACAGCCACTGAAGGAAGTCGCAGGCACCGGCCGTTGGGATGTTCCAGCAGGAGTGCTTGCAACGAACAGTCCACCAATGAAGATGGTTTTTCATCAATTTGAAGACCATCTGGTCATTAGTGACGATCAGGATGGCATCAGCGTGTGGGATTGGCACCGAGAAAGAAGGTTGGCTCGATTCAGTGCCGGCAATCCTCGTGGCAGCAAGATCAGCGACCTTCGATTCATCAACGAAGACGACCAAGCGCTGCTCATGACTGGTAGCTCTGATGGAGTAATCAAAGTGTTCAGAAACTACGAGAATGAGAAACAGGTTGAGTTGGTTGCCTCGTTCCGTGCTCTGACGGATCTCGTGCCGAGTACACATAACGCAGGCTTGGTGTTTGATTGGCAACAAGGCCAGGGTCGTGTTTTGGTGGCAGGTGATCTTCGCGTCATTCGTGTGTGGCAAGCCGGCACAGAGCTCTGTACAGCAGACATCCCTGCCAGATCTGGATCATGTGTAACGAGCTTAACATCGGACCAAGTAGAAGGCAATGTCTTTGTGGCGGGCTTTGGTGATGGCGCGATCCGCGTTTACGATCAGCGTAATCGACCGGCCGAGAGTATGGTGCGGGTATGGAAGGAACACAAAGGATGGGTTGTTGGATGCCACCTGCAGCGTGGTGGCATGCGGGAGCTTATTTCAGCAGAGCGTGGTGGCGCTGTCAGGCTCTGGGACATTCGTATGGACCGCAGTGTGGGTGTGGTCAAAGGTAAGGGTGAGGGTGGCATTGGCACGTGCCGAACACTGAGCGTGCATGAGCATGCACCTGTCTTTGCAACGTAAGTCTACCCTGCCACTGTTTGTTGACGAAGATCAGTACTAACATCTGTACGTAGTGGATCATCTCACAATGCGGTTCGCGTCTTCTCGACCAACAACGTGACGGCCACCGCAGCGAACTCAACGCCACTGTCGACAATCGAGCCGTTCAGCAACTTCCTGCACACCAATGTGCTTTCTTCACATAGACCTACGCCGATTGCCTCTACAGCATTCCACCCGCACAGGATGATGTTGGCATGCTCTACGGTCAACGACGGGCATGTCAGCTTGTTTAAATGTGCATCTCGAGATGGGACCTCATTGAGCGGACAGAATAACATTGTCAAGGAATGGGAGGGTTGAGAGACAGAATGCTACTACGCAGTGTTAGCTAGGTTATATGAGAGGGAAAGAGAGTTTCGGAGCATTCTTTACATATCAAGGCTTTTGCAGAAGGAGAGAAAAGAACAATGGCTTGTTCTTGCCAGGGAAACAACGAGGGGAGTCTACGCATATTAGCAGAAAGGGAAAGCGGGATTGGCGTTCATCCATGCATCGCTTCATGGTCTTCTACAGCTGTATTATTGCTAGTGTAATGAGAGCGCCTCTATTCTTATCGACAATCATTATCCACAAGCGCACATGACAGAGCTACATGCCCGTGTTCATGCTCAAGCTTTGATATAATCACAAAATGTGAACTCACGTCGTCATCTCGTGGAATTTCGAGCTCAAAATGAAAAGGGGCCGGGAGTTGTTTAGTCATGACACGTCCCCATCAATTGGGATGCAACAAGTGCAGAGTGAGGGTATTAGGTGACATACATATATTGCAGCCACTGTAAATGGGGTGACCCTGCTCAGGAAGTCAATCAGAAAGCGAACTCGGATTATTTCCCTTGTGGCACCCGAGATCCAAAATAGTATTAGAAGTAGCAGACGTAATATTTGCGTAACAATCGTGAGATTCAGGGTATACATATGGATGCTTCAAGCAAGGTTGACAGAAGGTTGACCTCTAGTAGTATACATAGAATGTACACAAGTATGGTATTATATCGTCTACATATGGTATGCGTTGGCATCATCACGATCAACAGGAACTTGGTCAAGCATCTCGCGTTGGATCATGTTGACCTTACCCTCGACCAGCTGCATCATCATGTAATTGCAAACACATCGCATGCCCATCTCTTCACCCCTGCGCACAATGTATCCATTGATGAAGCGGACTTCCGTCTTTCTACCAGAACGGACGTCCGCGAGCATGCTGCTGATATTCGAACGTGTCTTGTCCGCAATGCTGACGACCAAGGTCTCTAGACGCTCCGGTGAGAAGCGATCTTGAATGTTTGGCAGCGCGCGCAATTCAGGAAGTGAGCGAATGACCAGAGAGATCTCAGCCAGCAATAAGCGCATGGTACGTGTTACGGCAAAGTTGTAGAGGATAGATCCGTTAGGTGCGTCCAGCATGACGGTCAGAGGATTGATGACGGCATTGATGGCCAGTTTCTCGAGTTGTTGCTGCATAAACTCGATAGGAGGGAGACCGACGGCAGCGAGGACCGGGAGACCGGTAAGAGTGCGCAGCAAATAGCGTGAGGTGGATGCAAAGGGAACAGCGGCCGGGGGATTATCTTTGAGTTGACCTCTCGGCAAGGCTGCCAGAGCTATGGTGCCGTGGGCGGCATGGACAGCGAAGAAGGGGTCGTCACGGTCAGGGCTATTCAGACCGTGGGTGACAACACCCTGGATATAGTTTGGCCTCGTTGCCGGGTCCGGGAAAATTTCCTGGTTGAGTTGGTCTATGATGCCCATTCCATTTTGCAGCAGACACACGGTCGACTCTGGTCGTAGGCGATGCTTGACGGCGTCGAGAGCAGCAAGAGTGACAGGAGCCTTTGATGTGACAATCAGGCTGTCGATGGGATCGCTATTGGATGGGTCATAAGCGACGTCGTCGGCGTCTTGGTTTATGCGGGCGCCGTGACTGCGTTGAGGTGGAATGGCGAGCTCGACGTCGAAGCCGTCGCGGGCGACGCGGTGGCCGTCCGTCTCCAGGACGATCGACCGGCGGCTCCTGTTCCATTCGTTCAACAGTCGCGGGCGGTGGAAGAGTAGAGTGACTGGCGGGGGGCTGTTGTTGTCGCCGCGCAACGAGTGGGCAATCAGCTTGCCCACGCTGCCGACGCCGTAGACATGGATGCGGCGCGGGACACCGCTCTCACGCGCATACTGTTCGCTGGCTGCTGTATATGTGCGCCGAGAGAGGCGGCTGAACGACGGTCGGAGAAGGAAGGTGCTTTGCTGGAGTGGCATGATTGAGAAAGGTCCACCATGGAAGCTGCTCCTGCGCCTGCGCCTGCGCCTGCTCCAAACGCGACATGACGCACGCTTTCCTCGACTTTCCAATCTCCAACCCTCCAAGTTCCAACCTCTTCCCTCGGACAACGGACAATGCCGTTACGCTTCCAGACGAGGTCCTTTTCTGTCCTCAACAGGCCCAAGCCCAACTACCCTGGCCATGTACCACTGACCTTTGTCGAGCGATGTGGTCTCGCTGTCGGCTCTGCCTTTGGCTCCATGCTCGACCACCACCGCCACGGTACCGATGCTCCCTTCTCCTGCCCACCTCTGCCCACCTCCCGACTGACGCCCTAAGATCTGATTGCCGCGCTGGGTGAGGCAACATGCAAGCCCTACTTCATCACACGCCTACGACAGAGCATGCTGTCGCATCCCACTGGCCGCCGCATCCTCCGTGACCGTCCCCGCATCTCCAGCAAGACAATGTCGCTCGAATACTTGCGCTCCCTCCCCGACAACTCGGTCGGCCGTGTCTATGCCCAATGGCTGGACCGCGAAGGCGTCACCCCTGATACCCGGGACCAGGTTCGATACATTGACGACCCCGAAGAAGCCTATGTCATGCAGCGCTACCGCGAGTCGCATGACTTCTACCACGCTCTCACTGGATTACCCGTCTTCGCCGAGGGTGAGATTGCTCTGAAAGCCTTTGAGTTTGCCAACACCCTTCTGCCAATGACCGCTCTCTCCATGGCTGCCGTCGTCAAGCTGAAACCTGCTGCGAGACGCCGTTTCTGGTCCACCTACTTACCTTGGGCTGTGTCCAACGGCCTGCGTGCACAAGATGTCATCAACATATACTGGGAGGAGGTGCTCGAAAAAGACTGTGATCAGCTGAGACAAGAGTTGGGCATCGAGAAGCCTCCAGATCTCCGTGAGCAGAGAAAGATAATGAGAGACCAGAAAAAGGCCGAAAAGGCCGCCATTGAAGCACGACAAACGGTGGGTCAAGCTCTCAAGTCGAATTGATCCTTTCATGTGTATACAGCCTCTGTGTCTATATCACTAATACATGGGGGTATTTATCCCATACCATAAAATACACTCGATGTGGCCTCTCCCTAAATCATAATATCCAGAATTTTGTTCAATCTCCTTCTTCGCTTAAAGCTGATCCAAGAGACCCTCGGCCTCGAGCAGCAGCACAATCTGGTGGACAGCTGTGCGAACGCTGATCTTGGTCAGGTCAACGGTCAGGTTGGCCTCACCCTCAGCAGGGGTCTCGTAGGGGTCGTCAACACCGGTGAAGTTCTTGATTTCACCACGGCGTGCGGCAGCATAGATGCCTCTGCGGTCTGTCTTCTCGCACTCCTCGAGAGGGGTGGCAACGTGGATCAGGTAGAAAGATCCGTTCTTCTCAACAAGCTCACGGGCGTGCTTTCTGCTTGATTGGAAGGGAGCGATGGGAGCAGCAATGACGGCGGCGCCGGCCTTGGTCAGCTCACTGGCAACGAAGCCAATGCGGCCAACGTTGGTGTTGCGGTCCTCCTTGTTGAAGCCGAGCTCCGAGCTGAGCTCTGAGCGGACTGTCTCGCCAAGAAGAAGCGAAACAGTGCGACCACCCTGCTGGTTGAAGGTGACGTTCAAGGCACGGGCAATGGCGTCTTTGCCGCTGTTGGCGTAACCAGTCAGGAAGATTGTGAAACCCTGCTTGTTGCGAGGGGGGTGCGACTCGCGCAGCACGCGGACAACCTCAGGGTACGAGAACCACTCGGGAATGTCACCACCGGTACGCAGACGACGGCGGAGCTCGGTACCCGAGATGTCGAGAGTTCTGACGTCCTTGGGGACCTGGTCTCTGGGGCGGTATTCGTCCGAGTCGGGAAGGTACGACATCTGGAGGAAAGGAACAACCTCAATGCCGAGCTCATCTCTGTACTTCTCGACGAGGTCCTGGGCGTCATAAGGCCCGTAGAAGTCCTGGCCCTGGCTGTTCTTGCCGGGACCGGCGTGGTCACGACCAACAATGAAGTGGGTGGCACCGTGGTTCTTGCGGATAATGGCGTGCCAGAGGGCCTCACGAGGACCGGCCATACGCATGGCCAGAGGAAGGAGGGCGAGGACGGCCATGCCGTTAGGGTAACGGGGAAGGAGGGCCTGGTAGACACGGACACGGGTGAAGTGGTCAATGTCACCGGGCTTGGTGAGACCAACGACGGGGTGGATGAGCACGTTGGCCTGGCGAGAGCGGGCGGCGCGGACAGTCAGCTCACGGTGAGCGCGGTGCATGGGGTTTCTGGTCTGGAAAGCAACGACTCTGGACCAGCCGAGCTTGTCGAAGTGCAGGCGAATCTCTGCGGGAGAGTCTGTTCAGCTGGTCAGCTTGTCATCCTTGACAGTCGAACTTCTGAATCTCCTTACATCTGAGAGCGACGTAGTCGTAGTGCATCAAACGGTCGATGGCATCGATCTTGCCACCAATGTAGAAGTCACCGGCAGTTCTATACAGGTACTTGACGGCAGGGTGGGCCTCGTCGTCGGCACCGAAAACCTCGACGGCCTCCTTCTTCTTGTCAGGGCGGTAGATGTCGTCGATGGTGATGATGGCCAGGTTGCGGTCATCTCTGAAGTCACGGAGGGTGATACGGGCACCGGCCTTGGCCTTGACCTCGTCAATCGTCTCCTGCGAGACATCGAGGCAGATGGGCATGGAGAAAAGGTTGCCATCAACGAGACGGTTGTTGTCGACAACGCTGCAATTGAGTCAGTGTCTCCAGCTCATCTGGTCTTGCATTTTTCGGTGCGTACCCGTTGTAGTCCTTCTCGTTCATGAAGCCTGTTGTTGACCAGTCAGAAAACGGCTTCCCGGATAGCCATATCTTTTCTTCGACTTACCCTCGAGAGGGGAGAAACCTCCGTTGAGAATGAGCTCGAGATCACAAAGCTGACGCTCATTGAGAACAATGGCGGGCAAGGTCTCAGCTTCATCAATGAGCTGCTGACGACGAGGGGCATCGCGAGCGATGAGGTCCTTGAGGATACCACCTAGGCTTCAATCAGTTTCCGCAAACCCTATGTTTGTGCATTTGCGCCTTCGTACCGTGAGGAGGGTTGGCCATGACTGCGTATTTCGATGTATACGACTAAAAGGTTACAATGAAGGAAAGAGGTTAAAGGAATGGAAAGGTCCAAATATCAAGGTGGGTTCGGGGAAAAGGTGCGAGACCGGAGAGGCTACACGACGACTTTATATTTACACATCAACTACGCATACGCAACAAGGCTTTTGGTTGAGCAGCAACGATCCGAATCTCAATACTCGATTATCCCACAAAAATTCGTCTCCACCCCTCTCTAGCATCGCCCTCAGAAACCGCTAGTATCCTTGGCGGCGTGTCGATGTACGTCAGTCGTTCTTTCCCCGTTCTCTCCAAACGTCGTTCCTGCCCCTTGTTCGCTGTCGCCTTTCATGTCGCTCTCTAACATTGTCATAATCAATTTTCAGTTCCAACGCAAGTTTTCGTTGTCATGTTATTAAAATTTGGGACTTTTCTGTGAATGCTACCTAGTGCCTTTGCACGTTTTGTAGTTTCGTTACTATGAAAGACGTGGGTCATCGTGTATCCACCTTCCAATGCTGAGGTATTGAGTATCCCACCAGATGCCGCTTAACTATAAAACTCCGATATGCCCCATCATGATCCGACCAACGCCTATGCTAAATTCGCAAAAGATAAAAAAGAACGAGAACAAGGAGGAACCTCTAGACCACTTGCTCAATGTTGAGGCCTGACTGAATGGCCTGGCTGAGCTCTTCCTGACGCTTCTGTTCCTGCTCTTGCAAGAACATGGCGTAGCGGCTCTTCTTGTTGTGAATGCCACACTCAGTCTTGCTGCGACCCTTCCAGCGACCAGCTCTCTCGTCCTCGCCTTCCTTGACAGGCTGAGTAGAGTGCCAGTCACCGATCGAACGGTAACCCTTAGACATCAAGGCGTTGACGGGAACGTTGTTCTCCTTGATGTAGTCGTTGACTTGCTGGAAGGACCAGTTCGCAAGAGGGTTGATCTTGATCATGCCCGCATCATCAAGCTCAACGATGTCGAGATCTCCTCGTTTGCCGCCTTGACTACGGCGACGCCCAGTGATGACAGCAGCAACACCCAGCTCAGCGTACGAGCGCTGAGCAGGCTCGACCTTAGCAACATAATCATAAAGTTCTTCGTTGGTCTCCCATAGCTTCTCGCCGTGCTTGCGGTTGAAATCCTCGACGTTCTCGCAACCTTCGGGCTTGTAGGTGTGAATAGTGAGGCTAGGATATCTGTCCTTGACTGCCTGGACGAGTTCATAGGTCTCCTGGAATGCGTGAAGGGTGTCCAAATAGATCAGATCGATGTTGGGCTTGATAGGGCTGTCAAGTTTCGATACCATGTCGTTGATGGCAAGTCCAGTGAGTCCAAAGGCAGTAGTCTGGAACAGACGGGGCAGAGTCATGATGCACCACTTAAGGATATCTAAAATTCGCATCAGAAAAATGTCCTTGGGATCGCAGACGAATTTTAATCTTACCTTGAGGTTCAAGGTTTTGGAGTTGCTGGTTGATGAACTTGAGGTGTGGGCGAGAGAAGTAGACCTCAGGAAGGCTGGCACTCGAGCTTCCACTGGCATAACCCGACTCCGCGTCGTGGTCAGATGAGTATGAGCGGGGCATTGTGGCGTGAATTTGTTGTTCTGGTGTTTCCTTTGTTCGGTTTCTCGATAGTGATGGAGGCAAGATTCCGTATGAAGAACTGCGGAGACACGACTTGTTCGAATTTGTATGACAGATGGATTGAGAGAAGAGAGAAAAGAGAAGACAGAATTGATATTACTTGCGAGAGCCGGTCACGGCATCCGGATTCATCGCTTTGAAATCACCACAGAAAATCTCACTGACGTGCTGAGGATTCAAAATCACACCATTTTGACTATACCTGTTACGGATTAGGGCAACACAACGAAGTACCGATCCAGGTTCCAGGCTCAAGATCTTGGGCTCGTTCCTGGACCTTGTGCCGGGCGTTTGTGCAAGATCAGCAATCGCCATGATCATTGTGAAAGGCGCGTGTCGGCTTTGCCATCTGTGGTATATATTTCGTCATGGCGCGAGCATCCGGAAATGCGAAGTTTTCGGTGGTCTCGTGCGGCTCTGCTGTGGTCCCCGCAAGTGTGTAACTTTGTTTCCTCCGATCATCACTTCTAGAAGCATATTGAATACCTTTGTGGTTGCAGACCAGTGGATAGCATTGGGATGCATCAGTGCTGAATGTAGTCTCTGGTGCACAAGCAGATTGTGCCGTTGCGCTGCGAAATGATTGCGATCTTGGGTGGATAGGTTTCCATCGCGTCAGCTTTCCGCCGTGTCAGACTCAACTCCGCGGGAGGTCAGACATATACCGGTGCATATCAATGATGTGACCATCATCATCTAGTAGTACACACAAACAGTACTGTGGAAGCACGCAATACATACTCGTGACCGTAAAATGCCAAATTGCCTTGCCCTCTATTTTGCTTTTCAAAGTCGCAAGATGGCGCCATGCTGGGGGTGGAAGGCACCATGGAATGCGGAGAAAGACATCATGGCACAATAACACGTGCCTTGCTTCATTTCACAGCGCCAGGATTCTCTCAAGACTCCAGGCATCTTCCCAAAGTTGCATCGAGCAAAAGGTCATTGCCTTGGTCTGAGTTCTCATGGTTGAAGACGAATAAGTGATTAGCATCTAATTTCAAAAAAAAAGACATTGATAAATTCGAGTTTCGTAAAATACAGGCTAAAAACAGCAGAAAAAGGTATTACTCGTAGATAAATCGAAGGTTTCGAAGGTGTCGAAGGTATGGAAGAGGATAGAATAGAATTAAGAAGTCGTGGAAACTCTAGCCACCAATGTTGGTGCCGTTGGATAATGTGAGGGAGTGCTTCTCGAGATTTGCACTGATACTAGCGCCGAGGTCAATACTCGAGGCATTAATCTGCTGCCCAGTGCTAGTGGTGCCTGAGGTAAAGTAGCTCTGGAGGTTCTCCTGAGCGGCGATCGCATTGCTGAGTTGACCGGACTCCTGGAACACGAATAGCACTGCGATTCGAGCAAAATCGAGTGTCGATGAGTCAGACAAAAGAGATGTTGACGACGACGAGGGCGATGCGATACCACTTAGTCCGGAAGAGGCTGATGAGGGAGGCGCGTCGCTTGCTGACCCGCTTGCAAAGACAATACCGTTACTTGTGACAGCAGCTCCAGCGACAGTCGTCGAGTCCGCACGTTCTTCCAAGATTCTTGTCGGTGAAGGATCAACCTTGACCTTTTCTTCTCTAAGCGAGCGAGCAGAGAGACCATTGAAGGTAACCAATGCATTCTCCGATGTGCACGTTAGCTTGGATGAAGCGAAAAGCCCCAAGATGTTTGAAGCATTCAGAGATATACTGAAGTTCGTTTCGGATTCAGTAAAGAGACGAGGGATAGATTCTCCAAGAGTCACGTTGTTGACACTGCCAACGTTGGTGGTTGTGCAGGACGCACTCGAAGCCTGCGTGCATTCAGAGCCCGCAAACCCATTGACGCACAGACAACTGCAACTGCCGTCACTACCTAGGATGTTGATGCCACCATTCTTGCATTCTAAAGACTTCTGGCAAGTAGCAAGTGCAGAGGCTGACGCACCGTTGTGAGCATTGTTCTGTTGAGGAATGACAACGAGAACAACAGGGATTATAACAGCAGCGGCAACAAGGACGACCACAAGCAGAAGTAACGTGAAGAACAGCCATAAAGGCATGCCACAGCACCTCCTTCGTCGTCCGGGTTCCTCACCAAGATCACTCTCAGAAGGAAGGGAGCTATGCTGCAGATTGGATGACCACGGCATAGCTCGCGAATTTCTAGAACCTCCTCTAGATCCTCTAGATCCAGTGGGAGTTGCAAGCCCCGGAGGAGGGAATGAAGCAAGAATGTCTGACAGTGAGCCCGACCGCCTATTATCTGGACCGTGCGCCCTTTGCGCATCATCATCAAAGAAATTAAGCCCAAGTCTGCTCGCAGTCCTGCCACGATCGAGGTTGGATGCGACTTTAGTAGCTCTGCGAATGAGGTCTGGAAGACTGGTAAGACTACCCCGTGCTTCGGCCTCGCGGACAGCATCTACGTCGAGCCTTGGTGGGCGTCTAGAACCAACTCTCTCGCCGAGTGTCATTTGTTTCTCTAGATTCGGAGCAGCGCCCTTTTCAGAGGTTTCAAAAGCCGAAAAAGAAGAATTCTCCTTCTGAGTTGATAGTAACTCAGGTGACAACTGATGGCGCATAGGCTTCTCGGATCCAGATACGATGGCATCCTTGCCGAGAATATCACTGCTGTTTGTCCGGGTAGACAACGGAGGGAATGACCTTTCTGAACGTTCCTCTGGAGACATGTCAACCATCGGGAAACTCATGTCCATGATCTCAGATTCGACATTTTCGGAAGTGCCAGGTCTTCGGAGTGGTTGCCGGCCAGGTTGTGTGTTACTGCGACCTTCTTGTGGGTTCACGTGAGCCATGGGCCGAGTCTGGCTATCTGGCCGTAGGTCCCCATTCTTTATCGTAGTCAAGACCGGGATTGACTTGCGACCGATACTGGCCTGACGAACGGGAACGGGGCGCATCTGTTCAGGCTCGCTGGAATCCGAATCCTCGTACTGGTCCTGGAAGGGAGAGCCGTCGTGCTCATTCATATCGTGTTGATCGGCAAGATGTCTCGATATACCGATAGGAATTGCATTGCTGGAAGCGAACGAACTCTTGGAATCGTGCGTTCCCCGTTGACTGTCTGTTTCCTCTACAATGGGCGCAACATGACTCGTTTGTGGATAATACGATGAGGGTCCTCTGCGCGCCGAAGGAGGTGGACCCAGTGGTGGCCGACGATTAGGCTGGTAAAATGGTCGAGCGACTTGATGAGGGATCTGTGGCATAGCAGGAGCCTGAGGAACAGGAAAGTCGGGAACTGAATATACAGATGATCCAGTAGAATCACGCTGGTTCTCAGCAAAGGGACGAGGTACATCCGGCGATGGGTAGCTGGGCGAGACCGCCTCAACCCAGGAGCTTACAGGCTCTTGGTGGGCATACTGTATAATCGGAGGGCCAGAGTCTTGGCGGTATTGAGGAATTGTTCGTGTTGGCGGCGGTTCTCTGTTTGCCGCCGGTCGGGGATGACCGAATGCTATCGGCGTTTGGTCTGGCCGAGGTGGTCTGCTGGGCTGAGAACGCTGAGATGGATGCATTGAAAGCTTTGGCGCGCCGGGCTGCGCGTCTCCACTGCTTTGAGAAGGTCGTTGAGAGGATGGCTGTGGGCGATGTGAGCGCTGCGCTTGACGACCATCTCGTTGGTAGGACATCGTGTATCTTCACCAACGATGGTTCTTTGCGAGGGATAGCGATGATCTGGCTGGTGTGAAGTATGTCTGGGTAGTTAACAAAGGAGTAGACCGGCTCTCCGAGGTTGTTGTGCTGTCAGTGTATGTGATGACCGGGTTGATGAATGAATGTGGCGATGAGTAGAATCAATCTCAGTAGCGAGCGTGGTTGTTGTAGATTGGTTATGCGGTATTGCTGATTCCAGGCATCTGAAAAATGAAAGACGAAGGCCCGGCAAGAAGACAGTCAGGATCTCTCCGAAGGCGTAGCGCGAATATCTGGGTTGGAGTTGAGTTGAGGGCCTGAGGCTCCGAAGACAGAGAAAAGAGTGAATGGCAAGTTGCGACCAGCGTCTGATTGTCAAAGCAGCGATCCACGCGACCTTGGACGTAGCAACACCAAGAGAAAACAAGAAAGACAGAAGGTCGACAGACAAAACTCCATGCAGGACGCCTGCTGCAGGGGACGCTTAGCGAGGCATGGGATAATCGTTGGTTCCGCGCCGTTGCTGGTGCCGACTTGAAACACTTTCGATTGACTCGTGATTCGTCCATTTCGTTTGACACTTTATTTAGCATCTGGCGCGGAGACGATCTGACATCTCTCGCCAACGCCCCCCAGATCTTCTTCAACAATCCGTTCGCATCTCCTGCAAACCCAACTATCGGCCAAACAATGGTTAACAGTGTGATGGATCCTCTTCAGTTGCACATTTAGAATTGGAGCGCGGTGTTTGCTTGGGTGCCAAAGTGACGCATACCGCGACTGAGACTTGAAACGAGCTTGGCACTTTCCTGGGGATGGTCAATTTCCGCTCCTTCGGATTGACCAACCCTGCCTGGCCCTGCTATTTATGCAAGGTGATGCCATTCGATTATATCATCTGAATGTCTAGTAGGTGAATACTCATTCATCATCTCGTGGCAGAATCGTTATAGATTCGATGAACAAGACGCTTGCAATACATATGCCCAACTTGTTGTTCGCGGATTGCAAGACAGGCATTTCTGTATTTGGTGTTACTTCCAGTTACAGCTTGAGCCTTTGCGACCATAAAAAAGAATTCGTCGCATGCTCTACACCAACCTGACGCAGCCAGAGCACCCTTCGTTATTTTGTGGCCGAGTCTGTTGCGCCACAGCCATACCATGGAAATGATGAAAATCCACCATTGTGGAGTGTTTCGAAAGCTACCATACAAGACTGCTTTGACTGTAGCGTTTCGTGAGTTTAGGTAAGCTTCTTCAACACGTACTGACCACCTTCCAACACCATCTCCTGGCGTAGAATCTCTGTCACCTCCTCGACAGAATAACCAAGAACGTAGGCAACATCCAACAGACCATCCGCATTGATCTTGGTCGGAGCTTGCATCTGAACCTTTGGCTTTGCATTGAAAGCGATTCCAAGACCAGCCTGGTGCATCATCAGAAGGTCGTTGCTTCCATCGCCGACAGCAATGACATTTTCAAGAGGAATACCCTCTTTCTCAGCAATAGATTCAAGCAAAGTGCGCTTCTTCTCAGCGTGAATGATAGGCATGCCTTCTACCAGTTCGCCCGTCAGATGCCCATCCGACTCGACCAAGTGGTTGGCATAGCAGTAATCCAGACCCAATTCTTGTCGAACCCATTCGGCTAGAGGTGTGAAGCCACCGCTGAGCACAGCAGTCTTCCAACCAAGCCTACGAAGAACGCGTAACAACTCACGAGCTCCCGGGGTGAATGAGATGATGCCGGCGCGGAGATGTTGCCAGATCGAGACAGGCACACCCGCGAGAAGACCAACACGAGCGCGCAAAGATGCCTCGAAGTCAGTATAAGGCGCCTCCCCGCGCATAGCAGCCTCAGTAATGGCAGACACCTGAGAATAACGACCAACTGCGCGTGCGAGTTCGTCAATGACCTCCTGCTGGATCAGCGTGCTGTCCATGTCGAAAACAGCCAAGCCTGGGGTTCGGTGGGCCACGTAGAGGGCCTGCGGTTGCAACACAACCTCGATGTTATGACGCTGGCATAGACTGACAATGGCAGCGGTCCGTGTGATTGCAGAGCATTCCAACAGATTGGGCGAAGGGCCCTTTTGAGGTAGTGGGATAGCGATTTCCAAGACTCTGGAACCTTCACCATCCTCAGAGCCATCCAGGAAACGACGGGGAGTTGACAAAGAACGTCTGATCGAAAGCTCTTCCTGTAGTGTGTAGGTGACAAAGGCTGCGACGTTCTTCCATTGCTCGGTGTCCAAAGAGCCTTGTCTCAAGAATACCAGTGCGACAACCTGGTTTTTACGTGCATCTGAACGTTCACGTTTGACCTTAGGTTTCAGCTGCTCGGCGGATTGCTGAGGATCCGCAGCGAAGGAAAAGGTCTCGTAGTTGACCGACGACATGACTGCTTGATCACCCAATACTGTAAGGTGGGAAAAGTGTTGCACTCAATCGATGATAGAATTGCATGGAGAGTGCCAAGCTCAGATCGATGGTGGACCTGGCCGAGCTCGGCGTCAAGCAGTCCGATCCGTTCTCAACGATTTATGGCTCTCATCAAAATCTGCACAACTGCACGGTCACGAGACCGACTCTTCAGTGCTAGCTTTCCTGGGTTAGCTCGTGCTGCATGTCCTCGATGTCATGCATGACCTGGAGCTCTTGTTGGGCTGAAATGGAGATCGTACATCCCGAATGTCAAGGCATGACCGACTCACATCAGTTTCTGATTCGGTTAATGTCACCGCACGGATAAGGATTGGACTCGAGATACATCTGAGCTTGGTTAAGGTAAGGATCGCAGATACAGATCACAGATTCCGAACTCCAGTAAATCATGGTCTGTCGAGTCCCCAAGCAATGTAAAGACTACTCGAGTGATTGGATATGGCAAGACAGGTCAAACTGTGCGTAAGGCGCGATCGACAAAAGTGAAAGATTTCCAAGCGTTGTTGAGCTTATGAAGTGCTACATGAGGTACTGCAGATGCGACGTCTGGACCTGCGACGTCTGGACCAGCGACGAGCCTCTCCGTAATGGCTATACACTACTCTGTTTGATGTAGCTCTCTATCCAGCTCATTATGCCGCACCGCTTCATCTGAGATGCGCGTGGGGCAACAAGAACCTTGGCCCACGAACTCCATTCGCTGAAGGTGTCGGCCTGAAGCTCTGTTGGCCCGAGTCGCTGGTGGGCAGAAGACTCGCCATCAAGGTAGCTTTGCCATCAAGGTGACTTTGTCACCAAGGTGACTTTGCCATCAAGGTGTTTATTCTCATGGAAAATAAAGCAGCAGTCAACTCGATAGGCATGGCTGATCCACTCTTGAATACTACTCAGAGATGAACGATTGCTATACAATACACGACGTGCTCATCGTCGGTGCCGGGCCATGTTCACTGGCTGTGACGGCGCGCCTCTGTGAGGAGACACCTTCTGCAATCTTTACTGATGAAGAACACCGCCGGTACCACTGGATCAAGAGACATGGAGATCGAGCTTCCATCAAGAACAAGCGGACTGGCCAGACCAAGCAGCCCAAGAAGTCACAGACCTGCCGCAACTACTCAACCCTGGTCTTGGATGGAACAGGAAATCATTGGATGGAGAGGTGGAACCAACTCTTCAAGACCTTTGAGATATCTCACCTGAGAAGTCCCATGTTTTTCCACCCTGATCCACTGGATCGTGATGGCCTACTATCCTACACGTACGAGCAAGGAAGAGACAGAGAGCTCGTTGAAATCCCAGAGTGCGTGGGGAAAGAGATCAGCAAGCACAAAAAGAAGAAGAGGCTCAGCTGCAGGACTCACAGGTGTGTATTCGGAGAACGCCATCGATCGATGACATCGCTGACCATCCTTGTCAGAGCAAGACCATCTGTCACAATCGACGAGCGGGATCGCAAGGACTACTTCACACCCTCCAGATCACTCTTCCAAGACTATTGTCGGTGTCTCGTCGATCGATACGGGCTCAGGAAAGATCTCATACAGCAAGAGAAAGTGCAAGATATCGATTTTGGTTTTGTCCCAGGTGTATCTGAAACGGAGCAGATATTCACCACACGATCCGACAAAGGTGTACATTATGCTCGCAGCGTAGTACTTGCAGTCGGACCAGGAAACGCACCAGCTATTCCAGCTGGGCTAGGTACAGCAGACCAAGCATGCTGCCATGCAATGCAAATCGAAATGTTTCCGGATCCATCGGTGAAGGCCAAACTGCGAGAGAAAAAAGATGTAAACATCGTGGTAGTGGGAGGCGGACTTACCTCTGCTCAATTGACCATGATGGCAATTAAGCATGGAGCAAAGAAGGTGTTTCATCTTGTCAGGGGTCGACTGAGGGTCAAACCGTTTGATGTTGACCTTAACTGGATGGGAAAGTTCCGCAACTTCGAGGAAGCCTCTTTCTGGTCGGCGGACACCGACGAAGGTAAGATGGCCAATGCAAGTGAGCGTAAACTGGAATTCGCTAATCAGCCATTCCCAGAGCGTCTTGAACAGATCAAGCAAGCTCGAGGAGGGGGCTCCATCACTCCTCGCTACCACAAGCTTCTCAAGCAACACATTTCTGCTGGGAAAGTTTGTCTGCACACACAAACGACAATCAGATCGTCGAGTTTTACTGATGGATTCTGGACGCTCGAAACGAACCCTCCCGTTGACTTACCAACCATCGACTACATCTACTTTGCGACTGGTATTGCCAGCGACTTCAAAAGTTTGCCATTCCTGCAGACAATCAACCAAAAGTTTCCTATCGAGTCACATGGCGGACTTCCGAGCCTGACGGATGACTTGATGTGGAGAGACGATGTACCTCTTTTTGTTACAGGACGGTTGGCCGCTTTGCGTCTAGGTCCAGGTGCTGGAAATCTTGCTGGAGCTCGTAGTGGCGCGGAGAGAATAGCATGGGCTATCGCGGACGTCATACCGAAGGAAAGACACTGGGGGAACGAAGACGACTTGACGTATAACTTCAAAACTGGCACAGGAGGACAATATTGTAGTCTAGACTGTGAAGCGTGTATTTAGATATATGTACTTGAGACACCTATCAGTTCAGAGGTGAAAGCTGAAAATGGACGCTATGAGGCGGACCGTCGCCGTCTTCTTTGTTTTAACATGTATGACAGGGTCGATAAACATCTCCCGAGAGGACTCCAACACCGATTTGTTCTGACTGATCCAAATTGTATCATGGTTATAGACATCGGTAAATCAGCATTGATAAAGCGAGGACATGTCTAGCTTGCGTAATGCAGGTATACAAGAATCCATCAGCACTGGTCTCGTTCAGAGAGGTCCTCTGCAACTACATACGAGTTATATGCACTTTATTGGCACTCATGTACCTTTGAGTCTAGACCGTGGCCGGCACCGCTTGTCCGTGAGGACCAGGGTTACCACCAGCTCGACCCACAGGTTCTGCCACTGACCCATGCTTTCTTTCTTCTGCATCTTCGTCGTCATATGCAGATTCTGGTAGCAAGTAGTAAGTATAAGGCTCGGATTGCATATGGGGGATATATCATACCACTCATGAAGGGACTCTTGGCTCGGATCTGTTTTCCTTTGATGAGAAGGAATACTGGAGCGAGACTCAAAACCAACGCGACTAGACCGAGTAGAGTAGAAGCCCACTGGTAACCAAGATTGGAGTATAGCTGTGGCGAAGCCAATGGAAGGAAAGCGCCAAACAAGTTGCGTCCAAAAGATGCTGCAGACAATGCCGAGGCTGAGTATTTGCTGTAAGCATCCGTGAAGTAGTTCTGTGAGCCTGGTTAACAGATTCGGTCACCCAAAACATTTCACCCTGTACTTACGACAACGGCTTGGTAGATAGAGTAGATGCCGAAGCCAACCATAGCGATACCAACTGCAGGTGCTATCCATGGGACGAAAGTGTAAGAAGTCCATCCATATACGAACAAGCCTGCGGTGAATATCAGGGAGCCTGGTATGGAAAAGTAGAGTCTAGCTTCGGGGATAGGCTTTCCAGGCGTCTCCTTATTCCGACCGGCGGATCTGAGGTAAAGCTGGTCTTGCAAAGGGTTGACGGCAGTAGCTATGGTAGCCCCAGCACTGAGAGAAAGCTGGATGAGTGATGTTTGGAAGACGCTGAAACCATAGTTTGTGCTGAAGGTCTGTGTGATCGATGATTGGAACAAGAAGAGCAGTCCCCACTTCTCGAATGTCAGTGCTGGATTGTAGTTGGCATGGAAGAACTGGACTCACAGCAAATGACACCCATAGCTAGAACACATGTTAGTACACATACATATGTTCAGAATGCTGGGATGATTGACTAACAGTGAACGAAGCGACAGTGTACTCTGTCAGTAACATCTTGGTGGGCCTTTTGAAAGACACTTTCAGCATCTCAAAGACGTTATCCTTATTGAGTTCACTTTTTGCATATGCGTTTCTGCCTTCCTTGCGAAACTTCTTGGCTCTCTTTGCGAGAATCACATCGCCTCGTGTTTCTTTGAGGACGAACCAGAAAATCGGGAGACAGCCAGCCTGTGAGAACTGGTAAGACTTGGATGGGATGCATTTGGGCACAACTTACGTTGAATATAATCTGGATCCAATATATCCAACGCCAGTTGAGATTACGTTGAATCGCTCCACCAATGAAAGGGCCGAGTGCGATGCCTGATACATTGCATTATCAGCAATCATTTGTGCGACCAAGATAGATATGAGTGCATACCAACTACTGATGTCCACCCGAAAATCGACATCGGTATGGAACTTACAGTTTTGTCGATTAGCTAGTTGTCAATATCCTAGTTTAGACGTGCTTACCGTTCTTTCTCTGTCCGGTATAGATCTGATATTGAACCGCCGACCAAGTTGATACTGACAGAGGACGCGCCTCCTCCAATGAAACGAGTGACAACCATAGTAGCGAAGTTATGCGCCCAAGCGGATGGAAAGAGGAAGATAATGAAGATAATGTAAGACGCACTGTGAAGTCAAGGTCAGTATGTCACTCAAGGAGCCACTATGCTCTCCGAGACACCTACAAGTAACCGGGCATCCTTCCCCTATAATGCTCGTTAGCTTCTGATCGAAAGACAAGATAATTTGGAGACATACAGATTCTCAGTCAGCGGGACGAAGAGTAAGGGGAATAACGCCGCACCCATATTCCAACTGACGGTAGCCCACGTAAGATTTGGAAAAGGATTGTTCTGGACATTCCACAACGAGCTCATTTGATCGTTGGCAGCACTATAACTGCCAGCTGGTAGTCCTGTCAAGATTGAACTACAGGGTTTCAGCAAACGAACAACTAACAGGCAGAACGCATCCATACATGAAACAGGTCGTCAACGTCATGACCCATTTGCGCGATGTGCTCCAGTTGAATGGGTTCGCTGGATCATCTCGGCCTTCCCAGTCGACAACTTCGATTTCGCCATGTTCGTTCGAGGGATGATCTTTAGTGGCCTCCTTCTTTTCTCCAGATTCGGAAACTTGGTTGAATGGACTACCACGACTAGAGTCCTTATCTTTCTCGCTCGATAACGATGCAGAAGCTCTGGTAGTGGGCATTGTGGTTCGGGTCATGCACGTCAAAGAAAGGGCTGGAGGCTGGAACTTAAGAAGCAGAACCATCGGCTGTGCTGTTATGATGCAAAACTACAACGGTCTTCAGTAGCAGTGTGACATCAGCCGCAACTCAATTTTCATGTGTGCCGATTACAAAGATGTTGCTTCGGATAGCAGAAGGGCCGAGTTAACACCAAAAAACGGGTCTTACAGGCAATGTCGCGGACTCGCGGCGGAGGACCACTGAAGCGTCCAGAACGTCAAGTCACTAAACATGGTTATCATCTCGTCTGAGAGCAGCAATCCTCGGGAGGAGAAGTGGCTCAGCAAACGTCTAACAAGTGACTTGTGACGTGGTTGTGCCATGTGGTATACTTTGATTTTAAGGTTGCGGAGAGAATTAAACGTGGGCTTGGTACAGTAGGGCTTTCCGGTTAGAGTTTCCGAATCGACTGTGATCGGTTTTAAATGGACATAAGAAATCGATATGACGTTTCCCAAAGATCTGTTAAAAGTGCTGTAGGGGACTGGATCAAGCATTCAAATCAGTTAACTGCCAATTCGTTGCGAAAGACTCGACGTAGAAACCATCAGATTCCGATTCATTCCTTGATGATGCCCCGGCCGATTACCGATGCCTGCACAAGACCTTCTGAAGGCGTCCGACGGACTTTGTAGACTTGACTTCGGGTAAGTACACGGAGTGCCCTGTGTTCTTACTCTAGGCTGACGCACTGAATGTACGGAGCGCAAGAGGGCATCGGGAAGCTGATTATGGAACCAGAAGAGACCTGGTAAGCTCGGTTATAGGTCTGTGATGATAGACCATAACCTCAGACTCTCACGTATGCTAGGATGACAAACATCAGTAACTTGAACAACGAACCAGAGTTTAGTTACTCACTGGCATCGATTTTTGAGACTTGAGGCAAAGCCAAGCGAACCTTGTTGCGATATAGCACAGGGTTCGATTTTTGTAGAGGGTTCCCCTCGAAGTAAACCTCGGAGAGTTCCTTCTTGTCACCGAGCTCCTTTTCCAATTCATCAAAACGCTCTAGCCTGCAGCTTGTTGCCCAAAGATTTTCGATATGGACCAGTGACGAGACACCACGCAGGGATGTAAGAGGATTGTTTTGGACATCCAGAATCCGGATTTCGGGTGCATGAGAGAGAGGTTCGAGCGAGGTTAATAGATTGTCCGAGATGTACAGCTCCTCGAGCTGAGGCAGCTCCTTGAGTCCTTCCAGTGATGTAATCCTGTTTGCTTGAATGGAAAGCGTCTTGAGATTCGTGAGCGTAGACAGTCCCTGAGAAATGTCAGTACGAAGGCTCATAGAACCAACAGAGTCGTTGTACCTTGAGCTCCGTAATCTTGTTCTGACCCAGCCACAGGGAGTCAAGAGCGGTCAGGGTTTCTAAGCCGGATATTTCCTGGACTTTGATCAGCGTATGTTTGAGAGGTCAGTGGAGGAGTTGTATACCCTAATTCTATTGGCACCCAACTCCAAGTAGGTGAGATTTGAGAGACCATCCAAGCCCTCGATGCGCGAAATCTTGTTCTGAACAAAGTAGAGATGATCAAGCTTTTTCAAGTGGTCAAGGCGCTTGATGTGCTTGATCTTGTTGTAGCTCAGATCCAGACTGCGCAATTCTGTGAAAGAGTCGAGGCCCTTGATGTGCGAGATGAGGTTGTCGTACAGTTCGAGGTCTTGGAGGGTCGCGGCGAGCGAGTCAGGAAGTTCGATGGAATGAATCGAGTTCTGGCGTAGACACAGTTTCTTAAGAGGAGAGAGTCAGTCGCCGCGTCTTGTTGTTCCAGTAGACCTTGCTCTGACTGACCGTGACTTTCTTGAAGCGCTCTAGATGAAGTGCCGGGATGGACGAAACCCGACTGTGTTGTACATCTATCTCCTGCTGGCAGTCAGTAAGGAAGCGGGCGCAGAGGGTGCGAGAGGGATGACCTCAGTCTCGGGATCCTCGTCTTCGAGCAGGTCTGGCCAAAGACGTTAGCGCCTGTGTATGGTATGGTTGAGCAGAGGCGAGTACCCTCATCCGCTTCAATTTGGTCGACCGGAGGCGCATCCTCGTCTGAGTATTCGGGATCCGACAGGGCCTCTGGGTTTGCCAGTACCGCCTTTTTGTTCTTGTCCAGGCGTAGCTTGCCGTCCCATCCTGATTTGTTGCTCTGTATACCGTTGCTCTTAGCTGGCGATGCGCTGGGCTCGGCTGCGGTAGCCTGCTCGGCGCCAGGTGTGTCGGAAGGTGTCGACATTGTTAGCAAATAATGTCTGGTCACCAAGGTGAGAGAGTTGAGCCTGCTGCACAGGGCGCTTCGTCATGTGGGGTTACAGTACTGGAGCTGTCCCTTCAGAAATCCCCCATCACATTCTTGGCCCGTCAGTCACCAAACATGCAAGTTGAACCTCAATCCGATCTGGTACAGAGAATGTTGATTAGATTAATATATTTAGACAAGAAATCAGACACCTCGAATGCCTCATGAGAACGCCTCGCTTGTTCGATTATACCATCCATGCGTAAACCATAACAAATCATCCATCGCTTGTGATACTTATCAACTCCTCAGTTCGCTGAAGATGTATGGGAACAGCACGACACAAGCTTTGTACAGAACCCCGATACTGCCAACCGCCCGGAAGGGCATTAGTAAGGCATTGCCTGAGGTGACGTAGAGCCAGATGGACAGGAAGGCGACTGCGAAGAAGTGGTAGAAGAGTACTAGGGGCTGACGAATGATGCCGGCCAACAATCCAACAGGTCCATCGATACACTGCCCGCCGCGCTGGAAATAACGGAAGCATCCTTGCTGAAGCGCTCTGAGTTGAGGATCTAGAATCTGTCAGTCATGTTGCTGTCCGTCATCTTCAAGAAAAGTTAACATACCATTGGCAGCAAAGAGGGAGTATAGCGCCTGCGCAAGAATGTTGATGACACTGGTCAAGTTCTTTCTCCTCCAGTGGAATGTATCCAGCTGAGCCAACACAGCCTTGGTGTCTTCGAAACGGGGTACCTGTTCAGGAGAGAGAAGCTTCGACAGCAAGAGGGCATCGTTGAAGGCCACAGTCATGCCACCTCCCGTCAGAGGATGACGCATGTTCATTGCATCTCCGAGCAATACAACGCCTGCATGCCTGTTTTTGGATGCGGGCAAGAATGAGTTCGGCATGGAGCGAAGAGCGCCACGGTCCAGAGCAGCCTCGAACGATGGCCGCACTTGTGCAGGCAATGAGGGTAGCACAACGTTACGTAGATGGTTCTTGACACCCCCGTTCCTGACAGAGGCAGATGGGAGGTTCTCGGGTATATCTACGAGAGCACGCGTCTCGTGTGTGCCAATCTGATACAGGAGAACAGGAGGACTGTCGCTGATCAAGACATGGCCATGGTTCGGCATCGGCAGGTCGGCGTCGATCAGTTCGAGACCCCAAAACTTGGACTTGACAACGGGAGCATGTGTGTTGACTTCTTTACGGAACTTGCTGGCGTATCCATCGGCGCAAACGGTAAGCTGGGCAAAGTAGTAGTCCTTGCGCTCTCTGGTAGAGCACTCGACTCCCAACACCTGGCCGGTGTATCCGCTGCGAACCAGATCGGTAGCAGTCGTCTCGACAACCGTGACATTGGCGCATCTGAGGGCGCGCTCCCGAAGCTTTTGAATGAATCGACCATGGTGGAACGAACGGCCTTCTGGTCTTGATTTCTTCTCTTTCTCATTCTGGGTGTTGGTGGTAGAGCCCGCGTTCTCGGGATACGGAATGGTGACTTCGTCGCCGTGGTATATGACGTCGTAACCGAATACTTTGATAGAGTCAATGTCCTCCAAACAGTCGGCCAGACCCAGCTCTTCCAACGCAGCGACTCCGCCGGGCTGCAGGAGTTCTCCGACAATGCGATCAGGTTGTTTGAGAGATCGCTCGAGTAGTATGACACTGCGACCCTGATCGGAGAAAGCAACGGCAAGAGCGCATCCTAGGATTCCGGCTCCAATAATGACAACATCTGCTTCATGGTGAACCCGGCGGCGCGACTCCAAGGCGTCGGGGAGAGAGGGTGAGGGCGGAGGCGAATCGAGCATGAGCGGCATGGCGTAGGATGATGGAAGTTCTCAATAGGAAGGCAAGGACAAACGCATACCAAGGCAGAATTATCGATGCGACAAAAATCAACCGTGTCAGAGAAAGGAGCCAGCGAGGTTTGATTGTTTAATTGACAGGGTCTTACGATCTCGACTCCATACTTTTTGGAAACCTAATCACCCCACATCAGACCATTTTGTACCCAACTGCTCATAGACTCCACTGCTCTCTCATCAAACAACATCTGACAACAAGCGGCTATTATTAAGTCTCTGCGTTGACTCAGCATCTCCAGCGCATCGAAGTCGAGTCACGCGGATTTTTGCTTGTGCAAAATTAGGATAGCCTTTTCCAGATCTTGATGCTTCAAGACGGCATTAAGCAAGTGCCGGAAACGCCCCTATTGTTTATTGAATGACACAGACAGAGGCAAATGAGAATCAAGCAGATCTTAAGACCTGTGCTGACGATGTCCAACCTGAGTCCAACCCAAACAAACATGTGTCTACTATAGAGACGGATGCCTGTAGGCAAGCGAGAAGAACAAAATCATATGTAGCTTCCGTTAGCAGACGACAGAAGGGAAGACAAAGAGCAAGCCACCACTTCCAATATCCAGTCACCCAGGTCTCGCCTGTGTAACCGAGCTGTCAGAGCCGGCGTCATGCATGTCTTTTCGAATTCGAAATCGCCTGCATATTCGAGGTCCAGGATGGCCAATAGGTCGAGTATTGGACGTCGAGATAGGGGACATTTTGGTTCTTGTTAGTAACATGCGAACTCAGCACCATGCGTTGTTGCCATCGGAATTGATGACGTCGACATCCATTCGTGTTTGAGGATGGTTCCATTCTTCTATTGTCATACTCAATGCCTATCGAACGCGATACACAGTTGTACAACATGGCACCCCTCTTGTCAAATTGCAAGGTCATCAAAGAAGAGCCGCTTTCTCCATCAGATGCCAAATGGACTACATTGAAAAAGTGAGTTGAGAAACATGGGACTGCTTGGGCTTGAATAACCCACATCTTAGGATCACCTACAACAATGCCGAGAATGTTACCAAATTCTGGTAGGGCACCCCAACTCTATAGTCTAACAAAAGTCTCTGAATCAATAGGGAATCCGCTGTGAGACCTACACGCCCTTCCAATAGCTTGATCGATGCGGTAGGCATTGTTGCTATCTTGCAAAAGCCTGGCGGTTCGGAATTGCTCCTCCAAAAACAGTTCCGCCCACCTATCGACAAGATTTGTGTCGAAGTTCCTGCTGGTCTTGTGGATGAAGGTGAAGACGCCGAGACTTGCGCCGTACGAGAGCTCAAGGAAGAAACTGGCTACGTGGGAAAAGTCATCAAGGGTGATCTAGGAGTGACACCTGTGATGTACAATGGTAAGCTCGACCCTGACAAAGATGTTACTGCCATCGCTCAAATTTGTTGTTCGACAGATCCAGGCTTTTGCAACACAAATTTACAGATGGTTCACGTACATGTGGACATGTCGAACCCCGACAACCAGAATCCTAAACCTGAGCTTGAAGAGAATGAGTTTATCGAATGCTTCTCGATCCCATTGAAAACGCTCTATGCAGAGTGCAAGAAGCTCGAGAGCGAGGGATATGCCATAGTACGTAGACGTTCTTGTTTCCAACGAGCTTTGCTAACTGTACCTTCCTTCAGGACGCGAGAGTACTTACGCTGGCTGAAGGCATAGAGGTTGCCCGACAGTTCAAAATCACCTAGTCGGGTACGAGTAGACTATCCAACACCCAATTCAGAACGTGTGTCCGCGTCGCTGCTTGGTCTCGTACCCTCAATTCATCACAACCAGTGTCAAGTCGGTCATCGCAACAGTGGAGCGCGGCGCGCGGAAGCAAGTGTTAGCTCCCTGTACCCAGATTCATCGACGTGTCCAATATGTATGCAAGTGAAGATCCTCAACAATATGTCCTTGTTGCTTGTCATCGCTTGGAATCCTAAACATGGAGATGGTAAACCAACCGGATTCAGATAGGTATCCACAGCTGGGGTTGCTGTCAAGAAGAAGAATGAGGGTCCAGGCACGTTTTTACGGGTAGGCCCGCGCTGTCGCCAACGGCCAGCGGCCGAGCGACTTGCAACTTGCAAGCACGTTTCGCCGAAAAAAAAACTTGATAAGAACAAGCTAGGATCACCTTTATGCACCCTCTGCACGAATCACGAAAAGCTGTGGTCGGGGATGCAGGAGTTCTCTGCGGTGTGATTGGGCGGCTTGGCTCCATTCTTGTTATCACACACTTACCGATCGCTTGGGGGGGATGACTCGACTATGCAGCACAAGTATATTGGAGACATGGTACAACACGACTAGGATCGATGGTGACATCTTCCAAACATTTGTTCCGGTCACAGCTTATCGAGGAGAATGATACCTTCCAGGAATAACCAGGCATTCGTCGTTCATTTCTGAAGATGGTTACATACATCAAGTGCTCGGTATAGCTAGTTGTCAAGCACGGACGGGGGGCTGAACCACCTCGGCTCGACCAAAGGAGCTGCATACCTCTTCATTTGTTCCGGTACCTTGGTCAACTAGTATGCATCCCCACTTCCAGTTCGACGCCAAGGCTATGAAAACCTGGTCCGCTGGCCTCGAGCTCATCAGCATGAAAAAGGGATTTGGGTGGGTTTGACACCCATGTCCGGGTACGCATTCATGCACGGGCAGACAGGGCTCGTATCACAGAGTACCAACAAAATGGGAGACGGACGAGGCGAGACTAGCAGCCGAACGGTCAAATGAGACGCACCTCCCAGATGTAAAGATTTACTCAAGCGGCGCAGGAGCCAGCAGAAAAAAGCGGCGTGTCGCTTTTCATAAAATACCCTCGCCAGAAGGACCTACAGTACAGGCGCCGGGCGCTACCCGAATCCACACAACGGGTCAATGCACTAAACCAAAGCAGCATGTACGTGCAGATGCTCTCTCGCGTTAGTTGAGTTGTGTGTTCCCACCGTCAGACATTAAAGATAATGGGTCTGGCACGATTTCGTCCACCGCTCTCCCCTCTCCCCACCCTCTTCTTGGGATGCAAGGACTGCTTGCCTTTTTGCATGTATCTTCCACAATCCACGCATTCGTTTACATCTTTGCTTCACACTTGTAAGGCAGGCTCTTCTGGTTCGGAACCGGAATCTGGCTTTGGGATCGCCTCGCAGCTGCTGTGCTCGATCGCCTCGCGCCCAGTCACCCACGCCGATTGGGTACATAGTTGGATGTGACAGGAGCATGCACAGTATATCAAATTCGTTCCGTTGCACTTGTCCAGGAATCTGTCTGTATTACGCCCTGGCGGACGTTTTCAACATCTTCCTGCTACCTCAGCATACCCCTTCGCATCAAATTTACCGTTAAAACTCGAGTGGAACACCCCAAATGCAGCTGTAGGATACATTCACTGGGCCGACACACTCTTCAACCACACGTATGTCCGGGTCGCGACCTCCTTCGCCTGTCCATCCGCGCATTGTCAGCACCTCTTACAGAGAGATGGCGGCGGAGGCTCAGAGGCCTCAGCATTTCCTTGTTCCGCAGTTCCTGGGACATCCCGAACGACACAATTCTATTGGATATCAGTTTTCGTCTGGACAGAGTCGTTCGAGCATATCAATCCAACCTCCATTCACAACTCTACCGCCGCCTTCGTCACGTCCAGGGCCTTCAACAAACCCCCAAAATTATGTGCAGCGATCAGTTCCGATAGCCAAGCTGTTGTCCGATGCCCCTGAAGAATCAACTTTTCGGTCTCGACAAGTGTCTGTTCATGGTCCTTATTCTCCGGGACTACCTTCTCCACCATTGCCTGGGCCGTACCGGCATCCAACAGCCAACACGCCACAACATCTGCCCTTACCAAATGTCCGAACAGCACCAGTCTTCCAGATGCCTCGATACCCGCCCCAAGTCTCGCCTCAATACGTTCCACAGTATCCGCCACATAGCCCGCCTGTTGCTTCAAACAGCCCCTCTTCGGCCTCCCTGGACTCTGGACCATCGCCAAGGGAACCTCCGTCTGCCCTGTCGGAGAAGTTCAGTCGGTTGCCGTCCTTCTCTACTCCGTCTCCTAATCTGAGGTACGAACTCAATATGCGACAACAACCTGTAGCCGCCAGAGCATGCGGCTTCGGAGAGCGTGATCGCCGAGTCGTTGACCCGCCACCAATTCTTGAACTGAAAGTCATCGATGCCGAAACCGGAAAAGTTGACAGCGAAAATACCCCTTACGTATACACAACATTGCATTGTACTCTAATCAACGCCATGACCTACAAAGACGAGTCGCAAATCGAGCCAGCGCATCCAAACGCACCAGCCACCCAACGCCTTATGGGAACTGCTGTGGCATCTCCATTCTCTGGCACAGACGAAAGTGGAAGGAGAGGCACTTTCTTTGTTTTTCCCGATCTCTCTTGTCGCAACCCAGGAAGATATCGGTTCCAATTTAGACTGTTGATCGTTGATCCGCTGAATCTTTCGGTTGGAACCACTTCCCGCATACAGAGCTCGATCATCTCAGAACCTTTTGAGGTATATACTGCAAAAGAATTTCCAGGAATGCGGGCCAGCAGTGCTTTGCTCAAAGCTCTGAGGAAGCAAGGTTTGAACGTGGCTGTCAAAAAAGGCCGTGAGGCTACGAAGAAGGCAACCAGAAGATCTGGCCATGTCGATGAAGACGAGAGCAGCGCTGAGGAAGGAGAAAACGTCGCGGATGAGGATGATCAGGACAGCGACGACGCACGCTCGCAAGCGGCCACCGGTAGCAGAGACCGAAGAAAAAGAAAAAGGAGAGAGTGAACGAGACCACGACCCAGCGCAATTCCCAATAGATGTATTTCCTTTTACCAGTACCCTACTTCCGGTTGTTTGTTTTTTGTTTGTTCATACGGGCATTTTGGCGGCACATCCAAGTTTGTATCTCGCACTTCTCGTCTCGAAACTGAAGTGCTTCACACATGAGCGAACCCGGTAAATGGTTGCATGTAGGCACTCTGAATACTTTGCAATTTTCATATCAGTTCAGCATCTCGGTTGGCTCTTTGGTTTTTCTAGTCAATACAGAGTTTATCTTCCGCAATGACAACGGTCCCTGATGAAATGTCCTGGGCCCGGAAAGGCGACGAACAGAGGCACTTATGAATTAATGTGACAAGTCAGGTAACGCTTTTGCTCCACGTCCACGTTCAGCTGTCACTCATCTCCTTGCAATGCTCCACAAATGGTCTTCACACGCCCTCAAGGCCTTCGTATAACTTGACTCTCCAGCTTTTGCTAGGGTCGTTGTATCTGAAGGTAAAGTCACGACCCAGTTGATCAATAGTCTCCAAATCATCGGCGTCAAGTTCGACGTGCTTACTGGCAAGATTCTCATCCATTCTTGCTGCATGTGCACTCTTGGGTATGACGCTGGTTCCTCGGCTCATACCCCAGGCCAGTGAGATTTGTGCAGCGGTGGCATTGTGCTTGTTTGCTATTTTGATGAGCACCTCGGTCTCCAGCAACGGAGTCGGCATGTGTTTTGACTTTTGATGATAGGTGGGATTTGTTCCTCCAAGAGGCGAGTAGGCGGTTACGCGGATGTTACGAACTTTGTGGTACTGGATCCAGTCGTTCTGAGGAAGGTAAGGATGGAGCTCCATTTGGTGGGCAAACGGAACGTGGGTTGTATGGTTCAACAAAGTGTCGAGTTGGTTGGGCGAGAAATTGGAGACACCAATTCGTCTAGTCTTTCCTGACTGAACCAACTGCACCATTGCCTTCCAGGTGTCAAGGAAGGATATTTCGTTTCCCTTCTTGGTAGAAGCAACAGGCCAGTGCATATGGTACAGATCAAGATATTCGAGGTTGAGGTCAGACAGGGTCTTGTCGATGGCCGCTTCTACCTTGCCAGGAGCATGATGGTCATTCCAGAGCTTGGAGGTCACCCATAGATCATCACGAGTCAACCCGGCTTTCTCCAAGCCCTCGGTGATGCCTTTGCCGACAGCTTTCTGTGTGTTGTTATGAAGTGTTCGCTAAAGGCACGCGGATCATATTTACCTCGTTTCCATATATCGCTGCAGCATCTATGTGTCTATATCCAGTACTGATGGCGTAAGAGACGGCCTCGGTAGCATTCTCCTTCAGATTCCAGGTGCCAAAGCCTAGAGTCGGGATCTGGAAAAGGGTTGAAGGTCCAAGAGGGACTTGGTCATGGGTTGGTTCTTGGACAGCAACTGCAGCCAAAGCACTTGCTGCCAATGACAAGGACGAGAACAAATGCATCATGCCGGACTTCAGCAACAGTGTTATACTCCAGGTGGAGGGAACACGGACTTGAGTCGATTCTTATATCTGTTGTCCAACCCCTGCCATTGCTGATGTCATGAATTGCTCACGATAGCTTTCCCCGCAGCTCGTGTGCATTGCACAAGAGTGCGAAACATGGCCCACGCAGGTAGGATCCAGGCTTCGATGCTCCGACGTCTCGCATCACAATCCCGAGTCTGCTCACTGATGCGTACTAGCAAGTCGAGTTGACAGCAAGCTCAGTAGACAAGGGCACTCAAGATGTTGTTTCGAAGTGTATACCCCTCATTAATTGTTTGCTATGTTTGCTTACGAACGAGGACCTATGATGTATGTGATCCGCCAACATGGCCACCCAATTCATCGGAGAAGGATCCTGCTGGAGCTCGGATGTCAGCAAAGCTCAAGGTCAGAATCGATCAGTCTTCTTCAGACAGCAAGTGCTGAAGGAAACAAGTGCTGAAGGAAACAAGTGCTGAAGGAAAGTAATGTGAGCTTGGACCAACAGCAAGCGGAGTCATAGCACTTCACTGCTTCCCCGGAAAGTTGTGTCTGAACGCGTTTTTCTGGCGTTGTCGCGAAAAAAATTCCACCTTCTTTCCTTCCCGCTGGCATATGCTAGTGAGGCGACCCTAAGGTGCATATCCAAAGCAAACATGAAATACGTATTGGTATCCGGAGGTAAGAAACAATCGTGAGCAATCATGGCACGTTCCTGGACTAATGCCTTGTCCAGGTGTGATAAGCGGTGTCGGCAAAGGCATTATCGGTACGAGTAGCCCTTCTCGAGGATGCGCGCCAACACTGACATGATTGCGATGTTAAGCCTCGTCGACGGGCCTGCTGCTGAAGACCATGGGTTTGAAGATATGTTTGACCCGCGCTGCTTGTTTCTCCTTGTGCTGACAACATTTACGTCTCTTCGATCAAGATTGACCCCTATCTCAACGTCGACGCCGGTACCATGAACCCCAAGGAGTATGTCAAGTCCTTCAAGACAGTAGTCGCTCAGTTCTGATGTGTTCAAGGCATGGAGAAGTCTTCGTTCTCGACGATGGCGGTGAAGTCGACCTCGATCTCGGCAACTACGAGCGTTACCTCAACATCACCCTAACTCGTGAGAACAACATCACCACGGGCAAGATCTACCAGCACGTTATCGAGAAGGAGCGCAGAGGAGACTATCTGGGCCACACCGTCCAAGTGGTACCTCACATCGTCGATGCCATCCAAGACTGGATTGAGAGAGTTGCCAAGATTCCTGTCGACGACACAAACGAAGAGCCTGATGTCTGTATCATCGAGTTGGGTGGCACCGTCGGCGACATTGAGAGCATGCCTTTCGTCGAGGCCATGACTCAACTCCGCGCACGCGCCGGAAGGGACAACTTCATGCAGATCCACGTCAGCTACGTGCCTCTGGTCCACGGCGAGCAGAAGACCAAGCCCACCCAGATGGCCATCAAGGCTGTGCGTAGTGCTGGTCTGATCCCCGACCTGGTAAGCCACTTTGTCTTCATCTATCTCGCCCTGCTCTCAGACTAACCTGCCATGATCAGATTGCATGCCGCTGCGAAAACCCCCTCGATTCCGGCGCCCACCAGAAGATCGCTCGCTTCTGTCAGGTCCCCCTTCCCCAGGTCCTCGTTGTCCGCGATATGCCCAGTACATACCAAGTTCCCATCCTCCTCCAGGAGCAGGGTCTCCTGCAGAGCTTGACCGACATCCTCCGTATCGATGCTATGACCATCTCACCAGCCCTTGCCGCCAAGGGTGCCGAAATCTGGACCACCTGGAACAACCTGGCATCAGGTTTAGCAACTGTCACCGACATCGTCGAGATTGCCCTGGTTGGAAAATACCTCGAATGTCCCGACAGTTATCTCAGTGTTGTCAAGAGTGTCGAGCACGCCGCCATGAGATGCAAGAAGAAGCTGAAGATTGTCTGGGTTGACGCTGAACACCTCGAGCCCCAGACCGAGCGCGCCAACCCTGCCTCCTACCACAAAGCCTGGCACGACGTCTGCACCGCTTCCGGTATTCTAGTTCCCGGTGGTTTCGGTCAGAGAGGTACCGAGGGTATGATGAAGGCCGCCAAATGGGCCCGTGAAAACGGGACTCCCTACCTTGGAATCTGTCTCGGTATGCAAATCGCCGTCATCGAGTTTGCCAGAAACGTCTGCGAGATCCCCATCCCCATTTCGACAAGTCAGGAGTTTGACGCCCGCGACGAAGACCGCATCATTGTTTCCATGCCCGAGCATCACCCTGGCCAGCTTGGTGGAACCATGAGACTCGGTCTGAGACCTACTCTGTGGCAGCCTGGCTCAGAATGGAGTCGTCTGCGCGCCCTCTACGCATCTGGCACTTCGGCCGACGGCCAATCCCAGATTCTGGAGCGCCACCGTCACAGATATGAAGTCAATCCCAACTACGTCTCTACTCTGGAGTCCAAGGGTCTGAACTTCATTGGCAAGGACGAGACTGGCGTCCGTCAGGAGATCATCGAACTCAAAGACCACCCCTGGTTCGTCGGTGTCCAATACCACCCCGAGTACCTCTCCCGTGTCCTCCATCCTAGCAAGCCCTACCTCGGATTCATTGCTGCAAGCGCAGGCATGCTCGCCACAATCACCGCCGAGACGGTCGCTGGAAGTGCAGCAAACGCATCTTTCTAGAGGGAGAAACAAAATCATCACGACTATGAATGGCTGGATGCATCGTAAAGAAAATCAGATGGGGCGGAAGCTAATGCATTTTCAAGGGCGTTTAGAGGCGTCCATGCACGTTTAAAAGGATGGGGACAGATAGAGCCCTCTTGCAGCAAATCGTGAGCCAGATTGAGGTTGGATCTGTTGACAATGAATAACAACCAAAATCCTTCTCAGCTTGTCTTCTTCAGAGAGTGTGTGTGTCTTGTGTATCGCTAAATCATTTGATGAGCTCCACGGCAATTTTGAGCGCTGGATTCCCGGTCTGTTTCTCGGCAATACCACAACAATCACATTAATGTTTCTGGAAAGCTTCAATCACACAGGTGTTGCTGGCTGTTTGATTCAAAGGTGCTCATTACATGCAATATCCTACAGGTGATGGATGTCATCACTCGCCCAAACGGCTCTTGAGGCCTGCTACCTCTTTCGTCAAGCTTTCAATACGCTCCGCCTGTGCTGCCATATCCTGGGCCTGTTGCAACAAGAGACCTCTGATCTCTGACAAGGCACCCTTGATGCCTTCAGCTGCGCCCTTTGCGGCACCCGAGGCCGTAGTAGGCTGCTCTGTGCTGCTGGGAGCAGCCTTGGGGGCCTCTGCCACCGTTGACTTGGAATCATTAGACCTGGGCTCGGCAACCGGCTCGGGAGCAGGAGCAGAGGAAGTTCTGGTAGGTGACAAGGTCTGGACTTGTGGGGGAGTGCGGAGGCCAGTCTTCTCTTCTTGCTTGGTAGCAACAGTAGCATTTGGTCGTTGAACGGGCTTGGGTACTTCGTCAAACTCATCGTTGGTGTTGACCTTCGATGCGGCTACCTCTTCCTTGTCGGCGAATCTATCGGCCATAGCAGCCATGCTGACTTGATTGTCCTTCATGGATCCTCTGTTGATTGGGGCGGGCGTAGGCTCGGGCTTTGCGGGCGAGGCAGGAGTAGGTGTAGAGGCGGCTGCAGGAGTAGGAGCTGAAGAGGACGATACGGAACCAGGGGCTGGGGTGCTCTTCACCTGGTTGGCAGAGGGCGCCTTCTCAGCAGGGATCTCGACCGGAGTCTCGCCCTCGTACACACTCTCAAGAGAAATCTTGGGAGGGAGAGCGGCTTCTTTGCCCGAGAACCAATCCTCGCTGGACATGGAAGGCTTACTGCCAGTAGCAGGAGGATAGATGTCGTTTTGGAAGACCTCTGCGCGGCGAGGGACAATGAAAGAGATGGGCTCAATCAGATTCTCGTTGACTGTCTTGTAGGCGCGCATGACCTCGTTCTGGTGCAGGTTTACTCCTCGCTTGGGCACAAAGGCAATACCGCGTTGCGGGTCGCCCGATTTGTATTCTGACAGGTACTCGAACTTGTCGTTCTCGTACTCGTAGTAGCGGATGTTGCCATCACCCTTGCCAGCAAGGTACAGCATCTGGGTACCATCGTCCCAGAAAGGCATGCAGACACCGCTGATAGAGTCGAGAATGGAGAAGCCACCGATAGGCTCCTTGGGGTTGCGCACATCCCACAAACCAAGCTGACGATCACTCATGCGCGAGAAGCCGGTTGTGGCCACACGATCGTGTTCGCCCATCCATACGGCTCTGCTGTTCTTTGCGCCAGGGTGTCCTTGGACCTCATGGGCCGGTCTTTCCTGTCGGACATCCCAGAAGCGGATCTTCTTGTCGCGGCAAGTGGTCACAAGCATGCCACCGTCGGCTGACCATGACAAGGACTGGACAATATCGTTGTGCTTAAGGGTGAGGCGAGGGTTGTTGGAAGCGAGATCCCACAGCTTGATGGTGCAGTCGCCCGAGGAACTGGCAAGAACGTTGGCGGCCGAGGGGTTGAACAAGACGTGGCCGACCTTGCTATTGAGAATTAGTAAGCAACAGCTACAGCATTGATGGTTGCGTACCGAGTATGGCCAGACAGCTTGGCGACAGGGCTGACATCGGTGGGCTCGTCGGCATCGGTGTGTAGAGAGAAGTCTTCGGGGACCTGCCAAATGAAGACCTGCAAGCAAGAGCGTGTCAATGGAGCGTTTACATGAGAGAAGTGGGCGTGCAGGACGTACCTTGCCGTCGTCGGAACCGGAGGCAATGATCGAGTCGTCGAAGGGGTTCCTGTCAATGGGTGTCAGGGTGAAAGGGTACCGGACGCGGGGATTGTGAGGCACACCAGTCGGTATCGAGGACAGCAGCCGTGTGGCCGCGGAACAGGGGCAGAACATCGGGCAGCTTGCCGCGCTCGTCGACGGGAATGACAGCGAAGGCACCGCCGCCGCTAGCCTCCCAATTGACCGAGAGGTACTTGGGGTTGGCCTTGATCAGGTTGGTGTCCCAGGCATTCTTGGAGATGCGGAGGTTGTCGTAACATTGTTCCTGCAGAGAAAAACGGCGTCAGAGAGGGCGTACGGGCATAGACGAGGCGTATGATGATGAGGCAGGCATACCTTCTTGGTCGACTGCCCGAAGACGTGTCCTGGTTAGATGTTAGCCGTGTCGCGTGCTTGGAGGGGGCGGCGCGTGCGTGGGCTTACGGTACTTTGAGGCTCGAACGAAGCGGCCAGACATGGTGAATCAGAGAGGCCTCTTCACCAGTACAAATCAATATACAATGCTTGCGACCGAGGGAGTCTGGAAAGATGGGAAGAGTGTCCGCTGGTTGGACGCGCACGGTTGTTGGCCGAGGCGCCGCGCTTGCGATTGACCCGACCCCGTATTTTACCCTCGTCATTTCGCTTGAGCCTTGAGCCTTGAGCCTTGAGCAAAGGCTATGCAACAGGAAACCCGCTTTCCATGAGGATCCGAATCCCATGCGACACTCCGATTTTGGCATAGTTGTTACATGACATACGTGTAGTCAATTGACTACGCACAAGCCCGGCTCCATCCAATGGTTCTCACCTTGTCGTCACTGCATTCGCAATGTGCCCTGCTTCATATCAGCTACAGTGCACAGACTCACAGCCTCGAGGTAGACCACCTTTGAATTGACTGTTTGAGACGAGCAGCTCGATGATACTCTCTTTGCTGGGCATTTTCTCTCATTCGCACTAAGCTGGTCATGTTCATTGACTCGTGACTCTATATTCACAGTTGAGATATCCAACCTGATCACCATTTAGTCTCTTTGGCCTAGAAGCAGAGAGACAGGGTCACCCATGTGGCAACAACACCGAACCTCGAGGGTTGTCTGAACTATCGCGATTTTGCATCTGATTCCTGTCGTGTCATACTCAAGAAGGTCTCATGTACATGGACAGACCTCATACTAGGTGCACCGGTTGACACCCAAATCGATAAGAGCAGCAGGACGTGTTTCTCAAATTCATGCTATAGCACATTAGGACTCACGATCAGAGCCATCTTCGGAGAGTACCTGCTTGTCACACCTTTCACAATGCAGCTCATTACCAATTCAGTGCCTCGCAGGGGGCATCCCATATTTGGTGCAGTGTAGTTTTCTGGAATATCTTTGTTGCGACAGCGAACCCCGTGACATCCTCGAGATGCGCAGACTAGCCGTTTCTGTCTTGTTTCCGCGGTGTTGACGCATTGCTGGATCGCATTTTCTTGATCTTAGAGACATCCAAACCGAGGGGGAAACCACTTCAATGATGAAGACCACCATCTGTTGGGCGCGTAACGGCAGACGATTGCGACTAGGTCCAACAACTTCTTCCTTCCTTGTCACAACAGTTCGTCTTCGATGGTCGTTGAGCCCCTTTGCCTTTGCAGCTCTTGCACGTGATAGCCACTTCTATCACATCTTCACCACATCTCATGATTTTACTTCTTGAGAAAGATGCATCATGATCACTGATAACAAAAAATGGCTGATATGCTTGGTGTTGAGTCGTGATTTGCTGCTATTTGAGGGGTATCATAATTTAATCAAAACGTGGTAAATACTCGATGAGAGGGGATTTATCCATTCCCGAAGACACACAGCACTGACAAAGAGATGTTTACGGACAGACTAGATAAGTGCTTGGCCTTTGAACATTCCATCTCTTACTTCCTTGACAATATCTCTGCGATCGCCTTTGCCAACAAGAACGATTCCACGTCCTCGTCGTCCCATGCGGCCGACGCGTCCAAGACGATGAATGAAATCGATGCTGGTGTGGGGTACATCGTACAGGATGACGTTGCGAACCATCAAGGTGTCGATACCACGCGAACCAAGGTCGGTCATAACAAGGACCTTGGTGTTGTTCAGTTGCCTTTTGCCAGGCGAAGCACGTTGTGCTAGTGCACTGATCGTGCTAGACTTGGAGTCGACAGTGGCACCAGTGAACTCGGCGAGCACTTGTGCCTGCTTGCGCTCGTCGGAGTCACGGCTGAGAGCCATGGCATCGACACCTTTGCTCTGGAGGTACAACGACAACTCGGAGCACTTTTCGCGCTCGTTGACGAAAACGATAACTCTCTTCACCGAGTCCTCGCCCGCTTCACGGCCGAGGTTCCAGACGGTGTCTGCACATGCAAGGTCTCTGTTGCCCTTGTAAGGATCTTTCTCGACGTCTACAACGCTGAGCTGAACACGACGAGGAACAGCATGCAGGTTGGGAGTAGCGAGACGTCGGATGTCCGGGAAGCGCTTGCGGAGATATGAATCAAGACTACGGGGAATAGTAGCGGAACACAGGACCAACTGCTTCAAGCTGGGGGTGGCGCGATCGAGGATGCTGCCGGTTATAGGAGCGAAGGAGCGGTCAAGAAGGGAATCGGCTTCGTCAATGACAAGATGCGTGACTCGCGACAAGACGTTTGGGTCGTTTTCACTGATGCTCGCAAGCAGATGTGGGGTAGAAATCAGAAGGTCGACGCCTGAGGGCGAAAACAGGCGATTGCGAATAACGGTACCGGTGAAGTTGGCTGAGATAAGAGCAGCACGGAACTTGGTCGTGTGGGATAAGGACTTGGCCAGGGCGCCGACTTGCTGCACTAGCTCTGCGGTAGGAACCAAGACAATGGCACGTGGACGGCCGGTAGTGGGATGAGGCTCGTTGGAGAGCGGTGGAGATTCAAGCTCAAATGTGTTTTTGCGAGCAGCTGCCTCTTTCTCAACTTGAGCATCCTGATCAGCCTGCGCGTTCTCTGCGCGCTTCAAGGCATCAATGACTGGTAACAGGTACGCCAAAGTCTTGCCAGATCCTGTTTCGGCGGCCAGAAGGAATTGTTGCATGGACTGAGCGTCTGTGAGCTTCTTGGAGCTGGTCCCAAGCAGAGCGGGAATAGCAAGTCGCTGAATTGGTGTGGGAGAAGTGTCATTTAGGCCGTTCAATGCTTGAGCGGAGATTGACTGATGTATGGTGGGTAGCAAGCCAAAGCGGTCGAAGGTGTCGGTGTCGGCTATGCTTTGCTTGACAGCAGAGCGATGGCTGTAAGACAGCGGACTCAAAGCACGCTGCATCTTCAAGGCCTTGAAAGGGTCTTTGTCCTTGTCATCCTTGGGCTTATATTTGTCGGGGGCATTCCGCGTAGCTCTCTTTTGCTCGGCCGATGATGGGCGTTGACGGGGCGCATGGCGGAAATCGGCGTGCGTCACATTCATACCACCAAAAGGGCTGTTTGTACGGCGTCTCGGAGGTTTGGCATCGGGCAGGGCGACTTTTGGCGACAGATCCATTCGTGTAGGCCGCGGCTTGTGCGAGGTAGCCATGTGGCGCGTGGAGCGCATCGGGATAGTGGTGCGTGCCATGGAGGCAGCTGCCTCACAGAAGGGGCACAACGCCGACGGTCGCATTGTGGATGGGGACGTGTGTGTATAGACGGCGACGGCGAGGGTGACAGATGACGGACCGAGCATGCGCGTATGGGCTCTGGGCTGAGCAGACAGAAATAAATTCCGTCTCAGCTTGATGCAGCTTGCAAGCTCGGGACGGCACCAAACGCCCGGGTTTTAGCGCCATCTTAGCGCCAGAAAACGGTTGTCATAACAAAGAGTCTCCACCTTTTGTCCACGTTGTTGTGTATATACAAGTTCGTTCTCTTCGATCTGTCCTCGCATCCACCATTGCTTTCTTGTGTCGACCTTCGAGTGTCTGCTGTTCTTGTCTTCTAACCCTAGCAGCGCCGCGACAATCGCATCTGCCTCGACGCTTTTGTTCTTGCAATCGTCTGCCGCCATCCCTGGACGGGAAAGCGTGCATTCCTCGTCAACAATGGCCACCGAAGAGGTAAGGCTCTCCTTCTGCATGTCCTCTCGCATGCGCTGACGTTTCCATCAGGTGCAGCCACTCAAGATTGTCAAGTCTAACTCGACTGCTTCGTCGATTGGCTCCCCCACCAAGATGTCGCGCCCTCTATCAGAGATTGGCTCGACTGAGCGCAGAAGAAACTCACCCAGCTATAACCAGGCCACAAAGGTAAGCCGAGACGGCACAGCTCGCCGATCACCCTTTGCTGACACCCCGCGCCAGAAAATGGTCGCTAGCAAGGACTCGTCGCCATTCGACTCGTCGCCGCTGCAACAGCAGCGCTCTCCGCGCATGTTCTGGGAAGACCGCGCTTCTTCCTCTCGCTTTGGCTCGGAAAACAGTCCCGAGCGCCCTGAACGATCTGCCTCTCCCACTGGAACATCTTCGCACCGTCGCTCATCGATTGAGAACCTCAAAAAGGCGTCCCGGGTCAAGAACAGCACTATGTATGCTCGCGAGACCAAGCACAACTACGATCCCTCGAGCTCTCCGGTAATCGAGCGCCCTCTTAGCAACCGTGGCTGGGGAGGCAACTTCCAGAACAACGTGTTCACTCGCTTCGACAGTCTGCGCAAGGAGAACAACCCGCTCAGATCTCCCACCGACGCAGATCTGAGCCCTTCCAGGATTCCCGGTCCATCGCCAGGTCCTTCTGCCATAAACACATCAGCCCCTAGCTCTCCTCGCAGGGACATTCCTTCACCGACCAAATCTTCCCTCACATCCAACAGTCGCTTTGCTGGCTCCTTCGAATCAGACCAAAGTCATTGGCCCGAGGATGAGGATGATGCGAGAGTCGCCACACCTCGCGCGCAACCTCGCCATGCGAAAAGCGTGACATTCCAGACATCACCTCCTGAGATCAACGAATACGAACAGCAGACTCCAGAGCCATCTTCCATCGCATCGGGATCACGAGAGGGCAGCTACGACTCCGAGGACTACGAAGACAACAGCTTCGAGCGCACTTCTTCTGTTGATGAAGACAGCTTCGACGCTTCACTCGAGGATACCGACAAGACCCCAGTTGTCCTTCCCGAGGACTGGAGGCATATGAGTCCCGAGGTTGCTCGCAGCCATCTCGCCAACGACTATGATGATGTTTTCGAGGATGATGACGAGGTCACTGAGAGACACGAAACCATTTCCCCCAACGAACAGAGACCTTCTTCCAGTCGGTCCGAGTCTGCCAATTCAGATGCTGAAGCAAGACCTCTGCCCCCGCTTCCTGGTGTGCCATCCTTCAGGAGAGAGCGCGTCGATTCAGGTGGTCTGGCCGCTGCAGCAGAGCGTGCAAGCAGCATTCAACGTTCTCTCCCTTCTCCGCCCCGTCCCGCTTCGGTGTCCAAGGATGAGATTCTCCGCATGAGGGAGACCAACATGTCGTTGGAAGACAGAATGAATCTCCTCGCTCTGCAGGAATCACTGGCCGATGTTCACAAATCACAAAACGGAGACGAGCCTGCCCAGAACACCTCAGATTCGACCGAACAGAATGCGACTGCCGGCTCAGAGCACTCTGATGTCGAGGATGATGACCTTGCTGGCTTTGACTTTGCACCAAGCATATCTCGAGAGTCTATCTTGCGCAATGTCAAGTCTCAGAAATACGACCACTTCGATGCTGACCTTCAAGAGGAGTCAATGGTCTCATACGCTGATAGAGATTACCGCGAACTTGCAAACCTCGACCCTGATGTTCCCATTCCTTCTCGCGAGACATCGATCCAATTCGACGCTGGAATCGGGGCCACCATCAAAGACGAGGATGACAACAGCTACATCGATCTCAGTGCTGTTCCATCTTTCCATCAAGACATTGATGAGCCCAGAATGGATGACTATGAGAGACAATCTTCTGTTATTCATCATGCTGAATACGATGATGATTCACATGCCGAGGATGATGAGAGTCGTTACTCGTCTCCCATGTCAGTCTTGATCAATGAGCAACCGGAGGAACCCGACCAAATCATCCCTGCCGAGCATCAAGAGTCTCCGGTCGACGAAGAGGTGTTCGCTACTCCGCTAGGCAATACGCAAAGTACAGACGATACCAGCATGGGTCTTCCTTTGAGCTTCCTGGGCAACGACGACTTCGACTTTGGCTTGAAGGATTACATCACCCCTACACCACCCTCTTCATCAGGCGAACAGGATCAAAGCAAGCACTCCGTTCTCGAGCCTCCCGAATTGCTACAGCCCAGCTTCACCGTTGAAGCTGAATACGGAAGAAGAGAGTCGTTTGACTCCGACCACACAATTGGTCGCGAGTCTTTCGGTTCTGTTATCCATGGCTCGATGATTGATATGTCTCCTCCCCCTGAGGATGCACCGATCATCCCTGAGCGCAAAGCCACTATCAGGACGCAAGGTAAGCTCAAGGCACGACCATCTGGAACTCCCGCCGACTTGGAAGCTATGAGAGCTCAACGTCGTCATGTGAGCCACGAGGTGCCAGCAATCCCTGACCAGTATCGCGACGAGTATTCGGCCCAAACGGACGATCAAGGCTCATCCGAAGACGAAGAAGAAAATGATCAGGAGTCTCGCGGCTCGGACTCGCACTCAGAGCAAGAAGTCAGTAGTCAAGGGCTCTTGAATGTTGCAGACGGCGAGCAGATGGCCGAGTCTTCTCTCCAAGAAACTGCCAGCCTCGATAGGCATTCTGACGCCGAAACCCATGCATCTCCAGAGGCTCTTTCCGAACAAAGCCACGAGATGAAGCTTGACCTTGACTTCCCGCTTAGCTCCTTCGACAATGATATGGGCCTTGGGATGGATGCTGAATTTGACCGCGTGATCGAATCTCAAAAGGTACGTTTTGATTCAACTCTCATCATTCACCTGTACACGTGCTGACTACTTTCCAGAAGGGTTACCTGATGCGTCAGAACACCAAGGTCATCATCGCCAGTAATAGAAACTTCAGTGATGAAAGCCAACGACCGCTCTCTCCCAACTCTCAAGCCAATCCTCCTGCCGCGGGTAAGGGTATGCGCAGCCCTCGTAAATCGAGTGCGGGCGAGAAATTCTTGACGACCGAGCCATGGAACGGTAAGACTAGACGAAAGAGCTCCAGGAGATCTTCTGGCAGAAAATCCAATGTTGGTGGCCCGGCTCCTCCCTTACCTGGTCATGAGAGCTCGCTAGGAAAGGTTGATGAATACATGACCACTGATGAGTCCGGTGATGGTGAGGAGAGAGGAAGATTGTTCGTCAAAGTAGTCGGCGTGAAGGAACTTGATCTACCACTGCCACGCAGTAAGTACTTGGACAACAGCTATCTCTAACCACAACTAACATTCTTTCAGACGATCGTCTGTTCTTCCAACTCACCTTGGACAATGGGTTGCACTGCGTCACGACTGCTGATCTCCAGCTCGGCAAGGCTGCCGCAATTGGCCAGGAGTTTGAGCTCGTTGTCCTCCAGGATCTCGAATTCCAGCTGACTTTGACTACCAAGCTTCCCGCTCCTGCACCGAAGCCTCAAATGTCTATCCCTGTTCCTGTCTCTCCTACAAAGCCTATCAAATCGTCAACCTCTAGATTTTCTCGTCTGCTGTCTTCGCCGAAGAAGAGAGCGGAACGTGAAAGGAAAGAGCGAGAGGAGGCTGCCGAGGTCGAGCGTCGTCAGCAAGAAGAGATGCAACGCAAGCGTGCCTCATCCAAACCGACGACCTGGGACATGCTGCGCGAAGTAGTCGATGCCAAGTCTGGCTCATTTGCTCGTGCATACGTCTCTCTGAAGTCTCACGAGTCTCAGTGCTTCGGACGCCAGTTGACTGTTGACGTACCTTGCTTCAACGAATGGGCCATTGAAAAGGATGCCGATGTCGTCAGCAGTGTGCGAAGCAAGCGTAACAACGGTAATCCCGGCTTTGGTGGCCGTGATGGTACCATCAGACGCCCGCCCTATGCAGTAGGCAAGCTCGAGCTGCAACTCATGTATATCCCCAAGCCCAAGGGCGCTGGTGACGAACACATGCCAAAGAGTATGAGTTCGGCGGTCCGAGAGATGAAGGCCGCAGAGCAAGTCAAGGAGTCGTCGTGGGAGGGATGCTTGAGTCAGCAGGGAGGTGATTGCCCATACTGGCGCCGCCGCTTCTTCCGTCTCCAGGGCACCAAGCTCACAGCGTACCACGAGCATACCCGTCAGCCCAGAGCGACTATTAATCTCTCAAAGGCTACAAGATTGATCGATGATCAGAAATCTCTGGTAGCCGATCCGACATCAGGCCATCCCACCAAAGGCAGACGTAAGTCTGCTTTTGCTGAAGAGGACGATGGCTATCATTATGTCGAGGAAGGTTTCAGAATGAGATTTGCCAATGGCGAAACCATTGACTTCTACGCCGACAGCGCCGCCGAGAAGGACGCATGGATGAAGGCACTTGGTTCGTCCATTGGCAAACCTTCGACAGGCAGCACGGCCAAATGGACAGACGTCGTCCTGACCAAGGAACGATCGGATGCCAAATCAGCAGCCAAGGCACAACAGAACTCGCCCGACCCCAGTCGAGATGCTCAGGACAGCAGAATTGCCGCGCCCAGGCTCAAACGTACACTGTCCCACCAAGACACGATGAGAGATGAGACGCCGCCTACGAGTCCGCGCACAGTGCAACGTGAGAGACATCAGGTCAAGAGCATGATCTTCTAGAGGGGGTCAGACAGAACCGTCCTCATTCCCTCCTCTCTCTCTCTCTCTTATTTCCTTCCGTCATCTCCTTTTCTTCTTCTCTTGTCTTCGGCTTCTTTCTGCAACCAAAAGCATGGCTCATGGCTCATGGGGCGCGGCGGTTCCCACAGCATGCTTTCTTTGGACTGTCTTGACCCCCTCTGCAGGGCTCTTCTTGTTTCTCCTTTTGTCTTCCTTTCCATCGCGACTCGGGAATACATAGATGTCGCTTTTCACCCTTTCTTGTTGTTTCTCTTGTGTCTTTTTTCTTTTTCTTGGAGATTGGGAGGGCTACGGAGTTTACGATGATTGTAATGACAATGCATGTGCTACTACAGACTTTATTGAATGGAATACTACTTCTCTTCATTTCTGCTCTCTCGAAATTCGCGTGCCTCTGTCTTCAAGAAGTGCAACCGACGACACTTCAAGGACCGGCTGATTTGATCGTAGATCACTGGATGAGATTCATGCTAACCGATTATTAGATGGATGTTATGTGATTCAGGGCATCAGACTGTCAGCTCACGATGATCGACACAACTGTTTTACAATCCAATCTTGATACATGAAAGAAAAGGCTGATGCGTGACCCAGCTCAAAAGGACCAAAATAGAAGAGCAATAAATGGCCTCTGGTCACGCGGGTATCTCAGAAGACGTTTGATAAACGAGAAACAAGAATAAGAAACAAACGCCGTTGAACCCCTGCCTGGCAAAATGCTTTTTTGCTTACGGGAAAAGACGCCATGCTGTAGACCAAGGAATTGCAAATGTGCAACGATCAGAAACTAAAGAACTGTTAGCACATGGTTCATACTGGGAAGATGCAAAAGGCTTACCGTATCTCATAACTACCCGCCCTCGTCATGTACCGCACCCACTTGACACTGCTGTACTGACTCTTCTCAAACACCTTGAGGTATCTGACCAACAAACCAGAACTCGTGAACATGAGCAGGGAGAAGTTCAAGCTCAACGGCGGTCTACTCCAAGCCTTTTGGTTGGTCATGGAAGTAAGCTGAGCTTCGGCGCTGAGCACATACTCGGAACCACCAGTAAAGCGAGCAATCTTCCAAACGATGTTGTTGTGTTCAGGTTCGTACTTTGCCTTGCCTTGAGACGTGCGCTCGGTTATGGAAGCAGTATTGAGAGGAGTCGGTATGCGAATGACAACGTTCGTCGCAAAGAGCTTAGAACCATAGTTTGCCTTGATTGCAATGCTGTATTCAACCTTGGTCTTGCCAATCTCGTTGACTATGGCGTGGACCTTGAAGGGCAGGTTGATGTTTTCGGTGGCACGATAGCGCATGAGCTCGAAGCTGCCGTCCGGAGGAATGAAGGAGATTGTCCTGTCCGTGTCGAACTTGCCCAGACGCACACACTGATGGAACTGACAGTCCTCGAGAGTAACACTGCCAGCAGCAGCTTTGGTAGCTTTGGTGCCAGCCATGTTTCCAGAGGGCGAGGCTAGGGCTTCTTCGCCCAGGGTCAGACGGTCGTTGAGGCCAAACTTGCACTCGGGAGTGCCGGAGAGGTAGGCGCGCATTTCGATTTGGCCGTTGACATCAGCACGCAGGACGGTACCGTTCGCGGACATGAGGAGGTTGACGTCTTCGATAACGTCGACAAAGGCTTCGTTCTTGCGGTACTTGATATTGTCACGCCTCCAAGACATGGCACCGGTGGCCTGCATGGTAATCTTGGACGAGTCCTCCTGTTGGTAGCATGTGAGCGATGGTATAGATGGGGGAGGATCAGAGGTAGGCGTACGACGAGGTTCCTCTCTGATTTGACACCTTCGGTGGTGATGTACATCTTGAGCGTGTCGGTGTCGGTGTTTTGAGGGTAGCCAAAGTCGAGAATTTCTGGGCAGGTAGTGAGCAAAGGGCGGTACGGGCAGTACGGGCAGTACAGCAGTATGGTTATCGTGTGGATTGACTAACCATCGAGCAGTTCGTAAATCAGGACAAAGTTGTTCTTGACGGCCTCCTCGTCGAACTTGGCGAAATAGGAGCGCCCCAGCTGGATCAAGCGGTATAGAAACTCGAAGACCAGGGCAGCATTGGCGTTGCCCTTTGTGACGGCAACGATGAAGATGTTCTCATGCTTGACATGGCTGAACGTGGTGGAGCCCAGAGTCAAGATGGGCGAGCGAACCAGCGGGTTGGAGATGACCTGGATGCGGAAGACGTCGGCGAGACGAGGGCGGCAGTCGTTGCGGAAGGCGCGAAAGATGAGGTTCTCGCCCTTTTGGTTGAAGATGAGGATTCCCGAAATCATGTCGACTCCTGTTGACTCCGGTCTGTTTGCACAAGGTCCCGAGTCGCAAACTCTCAATCGACGAGGGGTCACTCGAGACAGCTACTCGTACTCGTGTCGACTGCGGAGATGGCCAGCGGGCATGCCAAGACGAAGCACGTCAAGCGTCAAGCGTCAAGCGTCAAGCGTCGACCTCTCACCCGCGACATTCGACATTCGACATTCGTCACGGCCAACAGCTTCATCTTTTGGACTTGTCGAATAACTCCATCCTTGCTCGATTGCTCCCGCCCAGTCGCTCGACCCATTCCATCACCCACCGAACCACACTTCAGACAGCGCATTGCCGCCTACAACCGCTGCACGCCTCAATCCACCATGAAGCCCGTCGTTTCCGCCTTCAATGCCTGGACATGGTACGCCCCTCGGCATCGACATCGACCTCGACCTCGACCTCTGCTCCCACCTTCGTGCTGACCATCTACTAGCGTCGTCATCTCCGTCTTTGCCATTGTCATCCTCTCCATCATCGGTGCTCTCTTCAAGACAAACAACCACTCTCTCATGGGCTCCGAGGAAGATCCAGAGGACGGCGCTGCTGTCGCCGCCTCCGTCTTTGGTGCTGTCGCTATCTACGGTGTATGTCAACCCCTTCCTCCTGTTCCTTCCATTCCAAGTACTGACTTGATTCCAGGCTTTCCTCGTCTTTTGCGCCGGCCAAGCTTATCTGCACCAACGAGACAGATCAAGAGGCGCCATCGCACTGTCATGATCCCTCTCCTACCGCTCACAACCTCACTTCATCTTCTAGAATCCTCGATACCAAGTCTTGAAATGACCTCGATAATCTGTCCCTCTGTTCTTCGCCAACACCACGACCACCTCCACCACTTTTTGCTTCTTCGGCGCGGCGTTACTGTTTCTGCCTCACACACTAGGCGTCATGTAGACTCTCTAACTGAGCGGCAATTGGGCGTCTTACCCTTGTTTATACCTATCATTGATCTGTTGCACCTTGGATCCTTCCATTCATTCATCTTTGTTCTCCTTTCAACGCCACCACCCATGCTTATTTCTCTACCAAATGCACCATAATCCCAGCAACCAGAAATATCAACATCAGAAGCCATCGTCACTCTCCTCGTCATCCTTGGCCTTGAGCCACTTGCTCATATAAGGTCCATCAAGCCAGTATCCAAGCTTGGCGTAGTAGCTGCGTACACCAACGCCAGAAATGATGCTGAGCTTCTCACTGCCGTGCTCGTCACGCGCAATTCTCTCGGCCTCTTCCATCAATAGTGTACCGTAGCCTTGGTGTTGGAACTTTCTCGGGTCACGACCGTGCACCGGAACTGCCGAGCCATAAACGTGAAGCTCTCGAACCAAACTCGTGGGCTGACCAGTGAGTTCCGCGCGGAAAGTATGCGTCGAGCTGCACTTGCGTAGACGCAGCAATCCAATCAAGATATCTTGCTTGGGATCTTCATAGGCCAGGAATGTCTCCCACCCGCCGTTTGCCGTGTAATCACGGCGGACCAACTCTACTTGTGATGGCCGGATCTTGTTCTTGACTTCGTTGATACCGACCTCGCGCGTTCGGACGTCACGACAAGTTGTGCCAAAGTCTTTCATACGTGACAAGGCCAGCTCGCGCAGATTGCCGTTCTCGACACCAGAAGTTACCAGAGGCATCGGAATGTCACGCTGCACACGGTAGATGCGCGTCCATGGCGGCACCAATGCCAGAATGCGAGCAACGAGATCGATCAGCGCGTTGGGTGTGTAGTTCTTGTAGCGACCCGTTCTCCATAGCTCGTACAGACCAGTACCTCGGATGACGAGTGTAGGGTAGATCTTCAAACCATCTGTTCTGAAGGCTGGGTTCTCAAAGTACTCTCTGAACTGATCCAGATCTCTTTCCATACCGACGTTGGGCAAATCAGGCATCATGTGACTCACTACCTTGAAGCCTGCATCTTTGGCCAATTTGAAAGTCTCTGCAACTGCGGCGACAGTGTGACCTCTGTTGGTGTCGCGAGCGACATCCTCGTATAGTGACTGGACGCCAATCTCCAAGCGGGTACATCCATAACGTAGCATATCGCTCAAATGCTGATCCAAGCAGTAATCGGGTCTTGTCTCGATGGTGATACCGACACACTTTGTGCTACTCATCTCACCAGCCAAAACAGCTTCATCAACATTGGTCGCTTGGAAGCCGCTCAGAGCGTTGTGTAGCTGAGAAATAAACTCTTCTCTGTAGCTGACGGGAAGCGACATGAACGTGCCGCCCATGATGATATATTCCACCTTGTCGACCGAATGACCCAAAGACTTGATCTGATCCACTCTTCCTCTTGCTTGCTCAAAGGGATCATATCTCGCGCGAATGGCACGCATCGAAGTCGGCTCGTATCCGGTGTATGACTGAGTCGAATATTCAAAGTCCGAATCGGGGCCTCCGGGACAGTAGACGCAGATGTTTCCAGTGTATGAAATGTGAGGACATCTGTGCGGCTTACACATGACGGCGACAACGGCTATACCAGAGGCACTTCGAATAGGCTTTGCGATCAAGCGAGGCAAAATGTACTTTTTGTAATGTTCGGGGACGGCATTGATGATGGCGGTAAGAGGCGGGGTGTTGCTGAGGAAATGCTTTTTTGCAATATTGTTGCGCAGGGTGTTGAGGTTCAGGTCCTTCTTGGGTTTCTTGCCATCCAGCTGGCTTTCATAGTCCTCGACCAGGGCGCTAGCAACGTCGGCGCAAGCGCGCATGTATCGTTCGTTCTCTGGGGGCAGTTTGACGCCTTTGGGGACTCGCGAGTGCTTGGCCTTGGGCTCGGTGGCCGTCATGGTCATGGTCGCCATTGTGGGTTATAGCTTGGGCCTGCAGCGGCGCGGGCTGGGGCTGGGGCTGGGGCTAGGGCGTGGGCGTGGGCAAGGGCGAAGGGTGGTGGGTTTGAGGTTCGATGGAGTTTGACAGCCTGAGAGCCTTCCCGAGTGTTATTGGTGAAAGAGTCAGCTGTCCAACAGAGGTTGGTGAGCAGTGGAAATGTCAAAGTCGAGGGTCGGCGACAAAAAGTTCAAAGCTCAAAAGTCGATTCGTGCCCCAGACTTCTGGCTGAGAAGTTGAGATGCCGCGGGACTCGTAGGGCTGAGGGTCTGGGCGAGCGGTAGAACATCGGCTCGCGGGCGTCGGAGGGTTGCTGCGGCTTTGCTCGCTCCTGCGCAAAAGAGGGAAACAGCTAATCGAAGAAGTTCGTGTGTCTCCAAACAACCTCCTTCCCGCCTACCCACCACTCCTCTCTTTCCCGTCGACAATGCAGAGCTTCAGAAAGCCCCTGGGCTCCGCCCTGCGCCTGGCCTCGCGCCCCTACAGCAGCGCCTCGTCCCCCTACCTGACCACAAACACAAACCTCCGCATCAACGACCAGACCAAGGTCCTCTTCCAGGGTTTCACCGGCAAGCAGGGAACTTTCCACGCCCAGCAGGCCATCGAGTACGGCACCAACGTTGTTGGTGGTACCAACCCCAAGAAGGCCGGAGAGACACACTTGGGCAAGCCCGTCTTCGCGACCGTCGCCGACGCCGTCAAGGAGACTGGCGCTACCGCCTCGGCCATCTTCGTCCCTCCCCCCGTTGCCGCAAAGGGTATCGAGGAGGCCATCGAGGCCGAGATTCCTCTCGTTGTCTGTATCACCGAGGGTATCCCCCAGCACGACATGGTCCGCATCACCGACATCCTCAAGACCCAGGGCAAGACCAGACTTGTTGGCCCCAACTGCCCTGGTATCATCGCTCCGGTATGATTCAAAAACGATCCATGCTCGCCCATGAACATCTCTGACCATCTCACAGGGACAATGCAAGATCGGTATTATGCCTGGCTTCATCCACAAGCGTGGTCGCATCGGTATCGTCTCCCGTTCCGGTACTCTCACCTACGAGGCCGTCAACCAGACCACCCAGACCGGTCTTGGTCAGTCGCTCGTCGTTGGTATTGGTGGTGACCCCTTCTCTGGTACCAACTTCATCGACTGCCTCAAGGTCTTCCTCGAGGACAGCGAGACTGACGGTATCATCATGATTGGCGAGATCGGTGGTTCCGCCGAGGAGGACGCCGCCGACTTCCTGAAGGAGTACAACACTGCCAACAAGCCCGTTGTCTCCTTCATCGCCGGTATCTCTGCTCCTCCTGGCAGACGTATGGGTCACGCTGGTGAGTAGACTCCAACATCGTGTTTCTCTTCGCTTTAGCATTCTAACGTTGTCAACAGGTGCCATCGTCAGCGGTGGTAAGGGTGGTGCCGACTCCAAGATTTCCGCTCTCGAGGCTGCTGGTGTCATTGTCGAGCGCAGCCCTGCCTCGCTTGGTAAGACCATGCACGCAGAGTTCATCAAGCGCGATTTGATGTAAATCCGAGCACCCACTCTGTAATACCCACTTGATGTTTTAGTAGGCCACAGGGGGCTATGGTCCAAGGTTTTTGAGGGAAAGAGAGAGAGAGAGAAAGAAGACCCATTGTGTATAAGCCGGCGCAACTCCAGTACCCCCTCTTAGAAACCGTTTTGTTCTAGTTTTCTTATTTTCTTCCGATTTCATTGTCATGCGCGCATGGGTTTCGGCAAGCTCTTTCTCTATTGGGGTGGTTCTTCTTGTTGTTTCGAGATCAAATCTACTTGCGACAGTTTCGGATTCGGCTGACTTGCCTTTGGCATTGTTGAATATCTATACGTGAAGATGGTTCATCTATATCTAAACTGTCGTGAAATGCTGAGAACTTGGTCACCACTGATAAGCCTCACAGAGCAAGCCCAGTGTTCCACCATCGGTCTCCCTTGTGCCACCATAAAATACCTCCCCACCAGCACCAGAATCCATCGCCAGGTCCGCCTAGACCCAGACCCCTAAGTGGGCTGAAAGGCAAGGGTTCAAACAGCCAAATACCGCCACGTGCAAAATCATCGCAAAGCAGAGGTGCAGTATAGTAGAACCATACATGTACGTAGATGAAGTTCGCTGTACGTTGCAGCCATCGTGGGCATCGTTGCACCACACCAATCTGTTGCAAAAGCGAGTTGATCGCAAGCTGAGCACTTATACCTCCGATCTGCGAAATGAAGAACAGAAAAGGGCCAGAAAGCGGATACGTGTGACCCATCTGCGTGTAGCTGCCACAAGCGTGCAGTGCTCCCGACAGCACAAAAGCTATTGTCAACGAGATGAACTTTCCAGTCGGTGACTTTGGCTTCACTTGCGCTAGCTCCATTAACTTTGTGGCTGGTGCTTCGAATGCGTAGCGGAAGGATTGATGCCACCAACCGCCCCACCAGCCAGCAAGACCTTTGTCGAGAACGTTGTCGAAGGAGCCGAAGCTATCAGGGTACATCCAGGCCTCACCGCGTGCGCCTATGTAGCGGGGACCAATCATTCCGACGAAGAACAGAGGACCCAGAGCGAAGATAGCCTGTAATGCTATGTAAACAGCACTCAAGCTGATGAGTAGGCGAGCACTGCGGACGATGACCGGAAATGCGTGAAGGTAGGCTGGCAAGTAATTAGGCCAAGCCGAGACATTGCCGTCCCAGAAGTAAGCGTCATGTGAGATAAGGGTTTTGAGGACGTCAAGGATTATTACATCGCGGCAGACAAGCCACAGGTTGGCTTTGAGCAAAGATGAATTGTCGTGATAGCGACGTACACCAGTACGACTAATCTGAGTCTTCTTTTCGTCTTCTTCTGGGGGCGGTGTGCCTGAGTTGCCAGATATCTGAGCTTGTACCCACAGTGGTGGGGAGGGTAGTCCAGAAATTCGCCAGTTCCAGCCCATGCCCCTGAAGTTAGAGAAGATATCGGCAACCCAGTCGAGGCGTTCGACAAATGGACCTGCAGGATAAGCTTGCCAGGCGAGTGTGCCGGTCCTTTGAGCGGGTGCTTGTGTCGTGCCCACTTTGCTGCTACGAGCATGCAGAGTCGAGCCATCCTGATGAGCGTTACCACTTGCATGGCCGTTGGACTCGGCGGTCTGTGACGACGTTGATGCAGACACCAAATCCAAACGCGATTCTTTCCTTTCAACTCTGGAGAAGTCAAGCTGGACGTCTTTGATTACCAGCATCATACTACACCACAGTATCGACCAAGCTGATATCAGACCCACACCAAAGGCCGCCGCCGGATTTCGCGCACGGAAACTTTTGATGCTCCACAAGGCGAAGACCGTGATGAATGACCATGCTGCATAACGAGCCTTTCGTAGCCATGGCCGTGATCGGTGGTCCAAGAGAAGATAGATGATCACCACTGTGGCGCCCAGAGTTCCGAAAGGGTAGGTGAAAGGATAGTATTGTCCAGAGGCCAGTAGACTGTCATACTGTCCATTCAGGCGAGCAGTCACGTCGTAGTGTGAGACTGGCAAAGCTTCTTTGGCGAACATGCCTCGCCTCCTCGAAATTTACTTGCAGCCTCAAGATGGTAAGTCGAATGAGTCCTGGCTCCGGAGAACTGACGAGTTCCTCGGGAAACACTAGTTCTATTGTCAGTGGCGTGGAAGGAAAAGATGCTACGAGAAACAAATCGTCCACGACATCACGTCTCCGTCCACGATCGAGTCTAACCTGTTACAGTATTCGAGGAAACCAGGTCGCGATTCACGCGTAGCTGTTTTTGGGAAGGGCCTCTATGACGTTCGAGGTCCTCTAGATGTGGTCTGTGCTCAGAAGCAGTCCCGAGCGTTTTGCGGGCGAAGGAGCCTCTTGGTGTGGCCGGGCTTTGAGAACGTCTGCCAAAGAAATCGTGAGCTTGTGTGCAGGGTGTATTGAACCGCGACCAACCATCTGTTTTCGTTACAAGCACCTTTTACCGTTTCGTTAGGAGAGCAGAGACTCCCCTCTCACCGCAAAGATGGTAAACATTACGGAGAAGATCAAGGAGTGCGTCCACGAAGAACAAAGAAAACAATTTGGAGGGTGGAACTAATGGTCTGCAGGATTGAGGCCGAGATGGCTAGAACGCAGAGTATGTAGATCTGTCTGGTGAACATATTGACAGATAGCTAACAGGTCGCAGAGAACAAGGCAACAGGTGCGATTCGAATTCATACTTCCACAACATCGAAATTTGGCGCTGACACCATCCTCAGAATATCATTTGGGTCTTCTCAAAGGGTCAGTACTTGCGGATTGTAGAAGCCATCAGCTGCTGATTGTCTTCTAGAAAGCTCGCTCGTCTGAGAGCGCAACTATTAGAGCCCGGCCCAGGTGCAGGCGGTCCTGGTGGAGAAGGTTTCGATGTCAGCAAGAGTGGTGACGCTCGTATTGCGCTCGTTGGTTTCCCTTCGTAAGTCTATCCTTTCCGATGTGCTTTTCGTCGCTTACTTGGCTCTCAGAGTCGGAAAATCAACATTCATGGGCAAGATCACAAAAACAAAATCCGAGGTTGCGGCATATGCTTTCACCACACTCACTGCCATTCCTGGTGTACTTGAGTACGGAGGTGCTGAGATCCAAATTCTCGATTTACCGGGTATCATCGAGGGTGCTGCAGAAGGCAAGGGTCGTGGAAGACAGGTCATTAGTGCTGCAAAGGTACATTACTCGACTACTGTCTTGTTTCGTGCTACTGCTGACAGTTTCAGACCAGTGATATGATCTTGATGGTGCTGGATGCTACGAAAAGAGCCGAGCAAAGAGCTCTACTGGAAGCTGAGTTGGAGGCCGTTGGCATCAGACTGAACAAGGAACCCCCGTAAGTATCCACGAATATATGCACCTCCAACTGCTGATAATAAGGAAGGAACATCTACTTGAAGCCCAAGAAGGCTGGAGGCATGAAGATCACCTTCCAAACTCCTCCGAAGAACGGTCTGGACGAGAAGATGCTGTACAATATTCTTCGTGACTACAAGATTCTGAATTGTGAAGTCCTTGTCCGTGATGAGAATGGTAAGTGCTGGCGGGCTTGTTTGCGAAGCTCAAACTAACATTGGTCAGTCACTGTCGACGATTTTATCGATGTTATCATGAAGGATCACCGCACATATATCAGATGGTAAGTCTGTCATAATTCGTAAGCATGAGCCAAAGTTAACTCCTTCAAGTCTTTATGTCTACAACAAAGTCGACGTCATCGGCCTCGATCACATGGATATGCTAGCAAGAGAACCAAACACCGTTATCATGAGTTGCGAGCTCGACCTTGGAGTCAGAGACGTCGTAGATCGTTGCTGGGAAGAACTTCGCTTGATCCGCGTTTACACCAAGAGGCAGGTTCATCTAAGCTCTTCTTGTTTGCTGCACAGACTGACAATCATACAGAAAGGGCATTGATCCGGATTTCAGCGAGGCTCTCATCGTCCGCGGAAACTCGACTATCGAAGACGTGTGTGATGCTATCCATCGCAACCTGAAGGAGAGCTTCAAGTATGCATTGGTATGGGGTGCTTCCGCCAAACACATCCCTCAAAGGGTCGGTCTGGGTCATGTTGTATGTGACGAGGATGTGGTATCAATCGTCGGTACGAAGTCTGGTCTTGCAGCAAAGTGATCAAGCATTATTGTGGACAGACTCACATACATATTTGCAAGTGCGGGTTTCTCTCATCGAAGATACTACTGCAAAGATGGTATTCTAGTGAAGAGACTTGCAGGGAGTGATCTGTCTTTGTCAATGGCCCTCGGATCATCCTAATTCAAGGAAGCTAGGTTAATAACATGGCCGTCTCTAACCAGAACTAGCTTGTACACAGTGAGCGCATCATGAACATGTGTATTAATCTTGTGTTGTGCAGTTTAGACTTTGCCCAGAAGCTTGTTGACAATATCACCCTGTCTTTGGATTCAATTCCTCGAGACAGCACGATATAGTGCTTTCCGGTCCAGCAGACCGAGGACACAATGGCTTGACGGCAGGCTGTTACCTGGTCATATCATTCGGTACCAGTGGTGTCCGTCGTCGAGACCCACTGCCAGTTCTCATGGCATAAGAGACGACTCGCTCGCTGCGGCTGGCCGAGTCGCAGAGGAACAATTGCATCCATCTGACCAGAAGGTGAAAGTCACCAGATGTTCGGGTTACATTGTGTTTGTGTTGGTTCTGATCTCAGCCTGAGTAAATGGGCATCAGACCATTGTCTGAGGTGGAGCAGGAAACGTCGAAGGCTCATGTGGACTTCCTGCTCTACTGTTGTTGCCAACTGTCCACATCAAGTCGCCATCTGAGCTCAAGCCTTCCAAACAAATCACTGCGACAAGGCTTGGCATTGCGAAGAAAGCCTAACCTTGCCTCCTGTTCTTATCAAACTCTAACTACTCACTGCTCATTGTTGGAGTGCACAATCCATGCTTCTTTCCTTTGTGGTATATCAACAGTCTTGATGAGTGTATGCTACGCAGCGCCGCCCCGATCATCAGAAGATCTGGCAACAGATGTTTGAAGCATCGACTGCCCTCAGGGCGACACCACACCTGAACGCGAGATCAATGTTGACATCTCGACCACTTGAACGTTGCTCTCACCCAAGCTCATGTCTCTAGGAAATGCACTTCTATATCTCAACCGCCGTCGGTAGTGGGCTCGGACGTGTCTGGAGTGCGTGCTATCAACCGTTACAGAAACGTTTCGCTGGCATGTATTGGAAGCCTAAAAGATCCTCTTCTTATTGCTACTCCTCCTTGAAGGAAGGGGCGGTGCTGATATAAGTTTCGAAGCAAGTCTGCTCATCGGGATAGTATTCTGTCTTTCCGTCAATCGATCACTTCGTCACATCCTTGTGTTTGATTTGCTTTGCACACCACGTTTCGTCTTCTTTCTAGCACACTTCTCTATCAAGGACAATCACGACCAAAACGACATCGAAAATCAAGCATTATGGTCAATCTAGCCATGGCGGTCGCAGTACCATTGTACATCTGGCCAACCCCCAACGCTTGGCAGCCTCTTTACAACACCATTTCTGCGTCTCCAAACACGACTTTCAACGTGATCATCAATCCCAATTCCGGTCCTTCTGACGGCGCTTCAGAACCTGAGATTATCTCTGCGGTCACGTCCCTTCGCTCTCACAGTAACGTGCAACTGTTTGGCTACGTTCACATCAACTACGGAAAACGCAAGGCTGCCACCGTACAAAAGGAGATTGCCACCTACTCGACCTGGAAGAAGTCAGGCAAAACCGACATTCACCTCGATGGCATCTTCGTTGACGAAGCGCCCTACGAAACCAAGGACCTTTCCTACATGAAGGACATTCACACTTACGTTCATAAAACCATGCCAAAGTCGCACCAGCAAGTCTGGACAAATCCGGGCATCCCCATCGACGCGAAATTTTACGAATACGCCGACTACGTCAATGCGTACGAGAACTCCTATGCCGACTGGACTGCTGGAGGCAAGAACAAGATCCCAGAATGTCTGAGGCAGAAGAGCACGGTCATGATCCACGACTACCCGAAAAACTCGAACGCGAAACTGAACACTGATACGAAGAACATCGTTGCCGCTGGTTACAACGGTACCTTCATCACTACGAGCAGTGGGTACGAAGAGTTTTCGACCAGCTGGGCGCAATACGTCAAGGATGTCGCTGCGTTGACAAAATCTACCAAGGTCAAGACTTTGCCGCATTGTTAGAATGTCGTTTTATAAACAAAAAATGTACAACAAGCCTTCTTTGTAAACAAAACCATCATTGCTGTTCATGTATGCTGCATCCCCCGATCTTATACTCAGCGTTGCTCGAGATCGAGCTCGGGCAACAATTAAGAGCAAAAGAGACTTGCCATTCCCCTAGCCACAGACCATTCCCAAGTCGGGAAAGAAGGCATAGTTGCGTCAACAAGATCAAAAGCACTTCAAGCAGAGAGAGCGACCGCCATACTCTACAAGGGACCATCGACTCTCCACAGGCGGTTAGCGAATGATGCAGGAGCGATGCATGGAGAAGGTATGAACAAGAGACGGCCATAAACAGTTAAAAACGAGAGCATTATGTGCAAAATACAGAACTTCTTGCTACAAGTTCCCCGGTATGCTGAGGGGCTTGTGATAGTAGAGGTATCGCCAATTGGTCTTGTGACACCCGAGAGAGACGAACTCGAGCAGCAGTATACCGATCTTTGCCTCATCAGGAATCTGGTACTACCAATGCTGCTGCTGTCCAAGCACCTTGGACAAGATCCCTGGTCGCAAACATGATATCACTTCCTTCTGTCTGGTAGAAAACACACAGACTGTCCCCGCCACTTTGGTCTGGCAGTGTAGTCACGCTCAGATGAGTCCCGGGTATCCCCTGTCTGAGGTCCACTTTAAAGCTGCCGTTAATGGTGGTGTTCTCAGAAGTCCAGACCATATCATATCCTGTAATCCAGCCGTCCATACCTTGAGCATAGAAGGCATTCGTATAGCCAAGAGAGGTTGATGGATGGACGTTGTTTATAGCCACTGAGCTGTTTGTCCACTGGTTGATAGGGTGGGCGGAGGTGGAAGTGGCATTGATGTTAGTATCTTTCCACCAGATCTCTGCCGTGTTGTGAGAATTCACCATCATGACGTATGTAGTTGTGCCTTTACCCCAGGAGTAGCAGCCAACGCCTGCATGTCCATTTTTATCATCCCACTCTTGCTGGTATGTCCAGTTCTTGTCACCATGCCGCCAGCCTAATTGTTGGAACGTAGTATCACCAGAGGCATACCAGAGATGCATGCCGACATCTGTGCCGGAGTCTGTGGTGCTGTTGGCTGTGCTATTGTCTTGGTCTGGCAAAGGACTGTGTTTGTAGTCGACATCTCCATAGTCGTTCCCATACCAGCATGCTTGCATCCCCACTTGGTCGGCGTCTAGGACTAAGTGATTCTCTCCAGTCAACGACCCTTCTTCCCATATGTTTGTTGCATTACTGTTGATCTTCTCGCGAAGACGATTGCTGTTATCAACGTAGAAAAGATGCCACTGTTACGAGTTAGCGTGAAAGTAAGTTCAGCCAAGACTCAATCTTACTGTAGATATCCCATTGAGACTGTAAGCTACTGCACTCAAGGGTGTGCTATTCTTAGCATCTGTTGCGACGACCTCAGACGCACTTCCACCCAGCCAGCCATTGTTTGGTGTCAATCTTTGCCATCTGATTGACCCAGAATGATGTTGGAAGTACAAAACAAGCTCACCATATTCGCCGGATCCAAACGACTGAGATGCTAGTGCCAAACCACTACCATTGAAAGCACCTTCCAACGAGTAGTAAGCAGGATCAAGAGCACCGCCGACCAAGTAATCGGACGAGTTGCCAGGCGTCGTGGTATTTTTTGTCACCTGAGCAAGCAATTCATTCTTGCGCTTCGTCCCAAGTCCCACGCCTAATCCAACACCAAGTGCTATTGCTGCTGACAGAGCAGCAACCAGCAAGAGCAGGAAAAGTCCACGCTTGAGACCACAAATCCTTGCAGACTTTCGCTCAGGTGGTGATGCTGACATATGTGTGATCGGTTCCACTATGACTTCCTTGTCACCTTCACCTTCCCAGACCGATTCAAGACCTGGTGATGAAACACTGATGTCTCCTATTGGCCCGTGCTTCCCAGCGAAACTCATATCGGCGGGATCTTGAGGCGAGACACTGTGGGTTATCTCTGGCCATTGCTGGTATGAGGGCGGCGTAGAATGTGTTTGCTCATCATAAGGAGATATAGCCTCCCTTTTCTTGATCAGAATATGCGGTATAAGGGCCCATAAAAATATTTACCTAAACCCAGAGGTTCTTGGTTGGTTCGACATGTCTTTTTTTTTGGTGCGACACTTTTCAGAACGTGCGTACTGGGCAAAGTCGCGGAGAGGAAGATGTAAGACAAGCAGGACATTCTCTGCGTTATGAGCCATTGACACCGCAGTCAGCTGCATTAGCGAGGCAAATAGTGCTATCCTGATCTTGCAGGAATACTGTACAGAGTACACCTCTGCGCGTTCAGGTGTGGTGAGCAGTGAGCACAACCGATCTGCAAGGTCAATAGCTGAAGAAAGGTGACTCGCTCAGGTATTGGCTTCTCGCTGCGGGTTCATGCATGGCGTCTGCCTCCCCCGCTCCTTGCGGTTTCGAAGAAGGCGAAGCCAGGTTCGCGACAATGGTCAATGATTCTTTTCCAACCACTCTTGGAGTCCCACTGTGACAGAGTGTTGTGTTTGTCAGTAGAATTCGGACAGGGCAAGTCAAGAATCTATGGTAAGACACTGCTAGGGCCGACCGTCACGCATGGCTTTTCAATGCACGTAACATCCAGGGAGGTGGCCTAGACAGATCTCCTGGCTAATGTCGGCACAAGCACTGCATCAGGAACTCTGTCGACTGTCAGCATTGCGTTTAAGCGCAGGCAGGTGGGCAGCGAGAGGCATTCGAAAGGCCGAACGCGGGAACCGGACGTAGACCAATAGCCAGATGCAGTGTCGTGCTAGTGAGAGCGACAAGGAATGCGATTGATTGGTCTGGAAGTGTTTTCTCGATTGACGTCAAGATAGTTGTCAAGAAGCTACACCTGACCGGGCTACCTCTTGCGAAACTTTTAATAAAGCTATCGGAAAGGTAAGAGAGTCTCAATGTTGGTATTGATTTCCAGAGAGCAGATTCTGGTGATCACTCTGCTTCCGCCTTCAGACACGCATATTGGTGTGCTATTCCAAGCTTGTGATATGCCAGATCATCGGTGACCAATGCCAGCGTCCGTTGCCACTGAGGGGTCTTTGCCGCGGTCAAGGTACATGCGCAACATGCGGGACTGGCGGATGCTACAGCGCATCGTACTTATTTGAGACAACAGTTTGACTGTGAGCTTCTGGATACTCACATACTATGCGGATCCTATCAACGAGAGAAACCTCACTCTGTGCATGGGCTAAGGCGTCCGCCTCTGGAGGTCAGACATGTTCTGGAAACATGGCTAAAACGGCAGTACTCGCAGCCAGTGTGCCGCCGCCATCAGTCAGAGTTGCCCAATACGTGCTTGCGCAACACGACACATGAGTGTGCTCGATGTTGTTCTTCGATAATTAATTCGATTGCTCCTCAGTCAGTCGAGTGGTCGACGCTCAGCCCTACGACCACTCCCGCGGATGCCGGCGGTGAACCCCTGATCCGGGGCACGGACCTCAACCGGCTACCCGGAGATTGACTTCGGAGATACAGAATGGGCTGATTTTTTTTTGTTGATGTCGTCGACTTGTACAAAACCGATAGACAAAGGAGGCTAATCGAAACACTGGAATTGCCTCTTTTTCACTCCGGACACCCTCAAGCAAAATAAAAACATGGCGGCAAAAAAGAACAGCGGCTCGAAGCCCGCGCGAAGCAGCAGCGGAGCAAACACCTTTTCTATCATCGCGCTTGTTATCGCCATTTTTTCAGCCATTGTTTACTTTATGGAACAAAATCTCCAAAATTTCTACGTTTTCGACACACAACAACTGCACGAGCTTTCCAAGAGGGCGATCTCAAACCACGGAAACGACACTAGGGCTGTTGTTGCTCAAATTGTTGGCGAACTCAGCCAGGGTCCTGCAGGCTCCTATGTTAACCTGGATGAGGAATGGGTGTTCAATAACGCGGGTGGCGCTATGGGTGCCATGTACATCATTCATGCCAGTATTACCGAGTATTTGATCATTTTCGGTAAGGCAAATTGAAGATTTTGATCACAAGATTATGGACATTAATGCATCAAACAGGGACTGCCATTGGAACTGAAGGACACTCTGGCCGCCACACTGCAGACGACTATTTCCACATCCTCAAGGGTACTCAGACCGCCTATTCGCCTGCTGCCGGTCACTATGAGCCCGAGATCTACCCTCAGGGCAGTGTCCATCATTTGCGCCGCGGGGAAGTTAAACAATACAAGATGGATGACGCTTGCTTTGCCCTTGAGTATGCTCGTGGTTGGATTCCTCCCATGCTTGGGTTCGGCTTTGCAGATGGACTCACCAGCACCCTCGACTTCCCTACCCTGTGGCATACCACCAGGATCACTGGCAGAGAGATGCTGTCGAACATGGCCAAAGGAAAGCTTTAATGTAATGAATAATATAGACTTCTAGAATTAGGTCCGCTTTTGGATGTTTAAACTTAAATCTGCTGCACAAGATGTGTTGCCTTACTACGATGCGAACAATCTCGTGACCGCGCTGAAGTGCTCTTCGACCAGCTTCGGGCAATCATGATCGGGAGGTCCAGAGGTCCTATCATAGTAGGATATCATGTTCAGACCGGTCTCCTTTACCTGTTGCGATGGCATCTTCTTCACATCGCCTACATACTTGTGCCTTTTAACTTCGTCGCAGTAGAGAAAAGGACCGTCAAATTCAGCGTGAAGGAAGACCACAAAAAGAGGAGACCAAAGCCGGCCATGTCAGTCATCTTGTATCTGCTCAAAAGATACCCCAGATCCCGTCAAGCAAAGTCATTCTCATCGTGAGTACCACAACAATTCTCGACATGGCTACGTATTTCAAGAGTGCATTGATGTCTATTTTGGATAACAATGCAAGTCACACTGGATCTCGTATCACCGAGAGCCAATATTCCGATTTGACCTGGGCCTGCCGCATGATGTATGTGTGCTGACCACCTTTCACGTCGACTATCTTTAGTAGTCACAACGCTCTCCGATGGTTATAACATGTCTTTTGCTGAACGTCTATCAAGACTGGAAGCAGATCGGATCGTGAAAGTCTAATGAGCAACTACTTTCTCGTACAAGGCCTTATCCGTGTGATTAAGCAATGAGAGGAATAGAATGTTACTGCTAGTCCACTACTCAAGAAGGTAAGGAAAACGGAACCTCTGTTCTGTCCAAAAGAAAGTTATATCCTGTATTGACCTATGTTTCCCGTCGAAAGGTATAATCGATCGATCCACAGCAGCACATCCAATCTAAACACCGGAGTCATCCTTGAGGTAGACAGCATGCTCAGGGTAGTAGTCTCTCCAAGCACTGCATATCTCGTTGAAGCTAGGATCGACCTTGATCTGGTCTGGCGTCTCCAAGAACTGCGTGGCTAGACCGTCTGCCACGTGCCAGGCAATATGGCACTGGGCATCGAGTTAGCTAGAACTGCGAGAAAACTCAAAGGTGATACACAGGCACGTACATGCATGATCCAGGCACCAGGATTATTGGTCTCGAAGGCGATAACGAGCCATCCACCGGCTGGAAGCATCGCGGTGTCACGACGGGGTGGGTTTTCGAAATTCAGCTGAGCCGACAACGCGTTGGTGTACACACTGTTCTCTTGAGCACCTAGCACGTAGAAGTCGTGACCATGGAGATGCGCAGGATGCGGGATATTCAATGGTATGCCGCCGGGAGTGCTGATTTCCTGTTGAAAGTTTGAAAAAAATCAATCTTCGAAATTATGGTATGGTGCAAAACCATGAAAACATACCTGCAGGACCCAGTACGTCCACGCTACGTCAGGCACATCGATCAAGTTCTCATAAGCAGGGTAGCTCGTGTTGCCTTCTTGGACATACTCAAGAATCGGTTTGTCCCAGTCAACATTGAGTGACGTGGTGTTGATGGCCCATCTGAAGATAGTTCTGTTGTCAGTGGTAAGGCCTGCTTCCTGAGCCTGTACACTCAATAGCGTAGGGTTAGCTGTCAAGGCATCGCTGGGAACAAAGCTGTCCCAATATGGCTCCAGTTTGTTCGAATTGTATGATTCGTCTGTGCATCGATCCGCATTGGCACCAGTCGTGTCCCAAGCAGTACTCGTAGGGTTACCGAAGGTTGTATTGTCGTAGTGAATGATGGCTCTGATACCTTTGGGATTTGCATTGCTGCCGCATGCACCAGCTGGCACATCTGCTCTAAACCAGTAGTTGCTTGCTGTCTGATTGGCTTCGATAATGACGTCCAGTCTTTGACCAATCCCGATAAACACACGTTCTGCAACGTAAGGTTTGATAGGAACGAAGTCGCTCGTGATGACGGTGAATGGGTGGTTGTCGAGCGATACCATGAAAGCACTGTCCACAGATGTGTTGATGAGTCGAAGGCGATACTTCTTTGCTGACTTGACCGTAGCGTTGTAGTACTTTCCCTTGGTTCCATCCGGACTGACGTTCATTCCGTTGACCAGACCTGTATAGGGCTGTGGAGGTGCAATTCGGGCCAACGGGTTGTTGAAGAAAGCAGTCTCATCATACCAGTCAGTGAGAGCGAACGGTCCAAGGTCTTCGTCGTAGTTGTCCGTAGCAGGTCCGTCAATTACAAGCGTGCCAAGTGTACCTACACCATATTGAACACCTAGAATAAAGATTAGCCAATATCTCGCAGGAAAGTTGATTATCGACATACTCCAATGACTATGATCTTGAAGTGAAAGTACAGTTAGCGAAGTTCTGGAGAAAAACAGGATGTAGTAGTCGTTCAACGCGTCAGTTCACGATCTGAGACGGACGTTCGTAAGACGACGTCTAGGACGCTGTCCCACAAATGACCGTCAAATCTGCGAAATTCGTACGCTGAGTTTGTACCTTCAGCTTACTTACACCAGCTCGTACCAAATTGCGTGCAGTGGAAACGATAAGTGCGAGATGTTCCAGGTGCAATCGGACACTCAGTTATGCCAGGGACACCATCTTGATCACACGTCTCGAACTGTCTAATACCGTGCCAGTGAATACCTTGGCGACCGGTTAGTCAGAAACATGAATAAGGACGCGAATTTTGTACCTGTCCCATTATTGGGTAGCTTGTTGTTGACAGTTATCTCGAGCCAATCTCCCCATTGAGCCCGAATAACAGGTCCAGGGTATTGGTTGTTGATCAACATGACCAAGCGATCACCCGTACCATCGGGATTAAGGGTAGTGTTTGTGATATCTAGCGTGTACGGCACAGTCTTGCCGGTGTCGGGCCACTTTTGGTCGAAGTCGGTCGCGATAGAGAAACCATCCCCCTGAGACGGTGTTAGCTTGTCCACTCTAAACCGAGTGAATGTTCATACCCAACATGCACGGCTGTGGGGGCCGTTGGTACATTCTGTGTCGGCATCGTCTGGAGTCAGGGTTGTGGCAGAGCCAGCAGCAGACGAGGTTGAGGAGGCCTGACGCTTCATGGCCGCAGAACCAGCAGCATAGGCGACCCAGGAAGCAAGAAGAGGAAGAGTATGCAAGAGATACATGCTTGCGAGTGGATGAGCAAGTTTGAGATGTTGTAATCATTTCGAGGCAGGTAAGCAGCCGACTTATATATGCAGAAATGCCTAGTAAACACATTCAGACACTGCCCGTATCTTACAGAGCCGAATGACGAGAATAGCATCCTGTAAGTCAGGTCAGGGCTTTGATGAAAACATTGGAAGCATACTCTCAGTCGTGTTGACAACCAGGATCTCGAGCGTAGCAGCCTGTTTCTTGATCGGGAGAAAGGGAAAGCTGCAAGTCAGATGGTCTGCCTATTTCAATAGACTGTCTGCAAAGTCAGCAATTGAAGCTTGCAGGCCCACTTGACCATACAGTACGTAAAACTCGACCAACAAGAGAATGATTGAGAGTCTATGATTGGCAAGCCTTATACATGGAACAAGAATCAATCAAGTAAACTTTCCGATTGGTGATGGGAGTTATCGGATATCAGTCTGCCATAAGAACCTTACGTAGTGGGACCAAGTTGTACCTTCCGACGTAAGGTACATGTTTTCGATGTCCCTGTTTGCACAACGCATCGGTCTACTCCATCCTAGTCAGGAGGACGAATCGCGGAGACGATGTCTCTGTTCTGGCTCAATATCATGGCTGATATTCCGATAGATCGACCATATCATGGGCCGCCATATCATGTCAGAGAATGCCAGAGCTATGGTCTGACGCCGCATCTCGATCCATCAAGCAGTTTTGGGGGTGAAGTCATACCGGTGACGAAAATACAATCCTGAGACCCGCTCATTATTGAGAGATCGCCGAATGTCATATCGAATCTGGCGTTCAGTCATGAGTCAAACTTTTCTAGATCAAACATACGGATGCCGAAGGAAAAGTCTAGGGCACAAGTGAACGGATCCTCGTTGCTTGTCTGCATGCAGGGCATGGTCATCATGCTATCAACCTTAATCGCCAGGGTCAACAGTCAGCCTTGCGAGCCCATGAATCCTCCGAATAACCCTTTTGTTATCGAGAACGTACATGGCGAGAATCGATTCCGTGTACGTAAGGTAAGTTCCGCATCTTTAGCTCTTGCTCAACCTCATAATAGTGATAGAGGAGTGTTTTGAATGTGCGGTTAGCAATTTGTCGTCCGCTTCTGCGCGAGACATCATGGCAAGCAGATATTCTGTGCAGACAATCAACATTCATTAGTGGATTTGCTTCACAGGATGGCTATCTGTGTGGCCTATGACTTTTGAGAAGAGATGCCGCAGTCTTGGTTCGGTCATGCGCCATCCCATCTCACTCTTCGTGAACGAGGTGCCGGAAGTGGTCAGCCACGTGTCGTATTGAAACCAAGATGCAGCTCGTAGTCTGAGCTCTGAAGGTACATCGAGGGTATCTCATGATCGCTGGTGACGTTCTCGCTACTGGTACAAGCAAAGAAGACTGCTTCTCTATTTGTCGTGCTGACGTGAAGTGGTGTTGGAAGGCATGTCGGGATTGCCGCTTCCAAATTTGGCGCCCACTCCGAAGCTCCGAAAGTTGATCGACATCCTCTTCTGCCGCAGCTCACCGCGTTCACGCTCGCCTTCTTCCGACATCTGCCTTGCATCGCAGCATCATGCTCTTATCGTTTTTGTCCGAATGTGCGAGGCCGCTTGCTGGTAAATGGTCTTGGGCTCGCAAACCCCCGATCATGAGGTCCGGCACTGGGTAATAATTGGGGGCCATCTACTTTCAGTTTCTGATGTCAGCTCCCAGTGTGCAAGTCTGCAACCCATGCAACGAGAATCCTCTTGCGAGGCAGTGTATGGACGAGGACAAGAAGATGCGAGGATCTATGCTATTTTTGCCGAGCATGAGGCCTGATGGCAACCCATGGAGCCGCTGACTGCCATCTACCAACTCGCGCTCTCCAGCGGTATAAAGTATGCTTGGATACGACTTGTTTCCTTTGCTCAGAGAACCTACTTCAATCGGCAACTCTACATCTCTCTGAATATACCGTCATTTCTCTTTGACACATTGACACGATGTGGACCAATCTTCTCGCAGCTGGAGCCGCACTCTTTCACGTTGCCAGCGCTTGCACGTCGTACGGTATCGATTTCAAGGGAAACGGTCACTACTTTATCAACAAGAACAGCAACGAATCCTTTACTGCGGTCTCAGAGTTCTATGACTGTACCGGAACGGCCAATGTAATCTTGATTGCGCCTGATGGAGACTCATTTTACTGCTCGGATGTACCAACCACACCAGACTATACTGACGCTGTCACGACCTGCCCCATTCAGAAGAATCAGATGTATTCTGGCGATTGGACTCTCGTTCTTCTCGACAACAATGGCAATAACACCAGCTTTTCCGCCAAGCGTGTCTTACATCTCGATGTTGGCGAGCAAGTCACGTCTACTGTGATTCCGACCATTACCCTGAGCGTCACCCAAACTCCCACGTCAGTCGTTAATGCTACGATCACGGACCTGGACTCTACCACCCTTCTACCTTCTTCTGTTACCAGTCTCGCAAGCAATGCGAAGACACAGACAGTTACCTCATACCCGCCCCGAGAAACAATTACCACATCATCGACAGCCACAGTCAAGCGCACGACTACAGTCTTTACGTACACTATCAAAACGTATACAGAGACCAAGGTCTGTGCAGCTGCCTTTGCAGCCATGTCTGCTGATCCTACTGCCGACCCCAGCCTTGTCGCCATTGCCCAAGCTGCCGTTGCCTCCGCAAGCTCCGCTGTAGTGGACGCTCGCCGATCTAGAATCAGACGTGATGTTACCAAAGTTATGCAAGTCGCGAAGCGTCATGGCGTTGCTCTTGCCAAACGTGCTCCAGACTCGTCTACTGTTACGTCTACGGATACGGATACTGCACACTGGAGCTCGATTACTTCTAGCTTCACGGCTGTCCCAGTTACTCAGACTGCTTACAGTAAGTCATCCATAGTTAGAGATCTTGTTCAAAGGCTTACATCTTTCAGCTACCGTCGAAAGCACCACGACAATCACTCCTGCTCCAATCACCATCATCGCAACCAAGACTACAGTCACCAAGACAGCAGGAACATCTGTAAGCAAATCTGGAGAGTAAGCTCAAAAAAGGAGACGCACTGACATATCGTAGACTCGCACGATTACCAAACGCACTACTACCACGTCGAAGATTACAAAGACAGTTACAGCAACGTATGTTTCTCTACATCCTCTGCAGCGAAACGCGCTAACGATCTCGCAGTCTCAAAGTCACCACATATGTGCCCGGCAAGCACTGTTCGTGAGGTCAAATCGTTGGTCATACTGATGCTGGCGAGCATGTTGTGTCCCAACTCCAAAGGTCGTGATCACGCTGCAGTAGTCAACACGGACGTAGGAATTTGGAAATTGTGTGAGGACCGAGCTCTCAACATGGTGAGGCGCATCAATAGATGGCCTTTAAGAGTCATAATGTCGTTGGTCTTGATTCAACCTTTCAAAGTGATCAGAAAGAAGTCAAGTGATGTTGGAGGAGCCACTAGGAACGTGAGTTCTCCTGGTAATCACCTGGCGACCATGGATGCTTCAGGAGTCACGATGGCTCGGGCAGGCATTATCAACTATGGTCATCTCCTAATTATCTTCTACAATCAATACCCATTTTCTCACTCTCTGATGTGCCTGTTGTCTTCTCCATGTAGGTTGGCCGGGGTTAAGGAGTAGGCGGAGTGGAAGATGTTTCTGCATGATAACCAGAATTGAATCACGCACATTCTCTTCGGCCATTGTTGTCATAGTGAATACACGGCGATTTATTGGAAGCAGTAGTAACAGCGCTATGCGCCTACAAAAGACATTGGGGCGATCCAAAAAGCCAGTGGAGGGATAACAGAAGAAACATACATCTAAGCACTTCCTCCATGAGGGCGAGGTGACCTTGTGCCGCCAGGGTCCAATAACAAATGCGGCTTGATGAACCCTTCATCAATCCTTGAGAACAGGGTGCCCGCATCTTCGGCGGTCGCGTTCATCAGCTGACTGAACGCGCCACGAGCAGTCAGATGACTTGACTCTGCTTGGCCTGCCTCGATGGCCCTGGCATCAGCATACGGCGTTTCCTCTTCCGTGGCAGTGGGGAATGTATCTCTGAGTGGCGACCGTCTGGCTGATGGTGGCAAGTCGAGCCCTGATTCATCATCGTCAGACGCATCTCCGATTTGGTCAGGATAGAGCAGACCTTGTTCGGCTGCTGCCTGGTCTCTTGCGCTTCTACTGCTTGCCCTTCGGCCAAGCCCGTCACCAGGACGGATGGGCGGACTGCTAGCATTGCTAGTACTGTACAAGGCCGCTCTGTTTGATCTGCTCTCCGCGCGTGGTCGTCCGTTTGCAACACTGGCCAGTGATATACCTCCCGCCAGACTCGGGCGTGGCATGTGTCCGAAACCAGCTCCACCTTTCTTAGTGAATGTTCCGCCGGAACCGGGTACGACTTCAATGTCGAATTCGTCGTCGCTGTCGATTTCTTCCACGACTCCCGTGCGAATTTCTAGAATTTCCAGCATACGTGCTGTGGTGCCACCGAAGATGATGACAGTCAAGACCACAACCACCAGAACTGTAGCACGAAGAGCAAATCCGTTGGGACCTTGTAATCCAGCAGCCAAGGCAACACCGACAGCACCACGAAGGCCCGCCCAGTAGAGCATCATCTGGTGGTTCTTGGGCAGAACATCCGCTTCCTCGCGCCCAAGCTTGCGAGCTCTGTACCGGATGAAATAATTGATGGCCTTAGATAGGGGGAAGACGGCGCAGTATCGAGCAACACAGATTCCGACCACGGTAACGAGAATAAACAGAGGTTTGTACTCGAGCCCCGATTCAGTGAAGAGTGAAAGTCCAAGATAGATGAAGATGAAGTTCTCGGAGAGTTGAGCCATGACCTGAAAAATGAATTTTGTCGTCAGCTGGGTTCGACGGGACATGTTGTGGTATGCGTAGTGCTTCATGCAGATTCCGCAGAACAGGAGAGACACGATTCCTGAAGCAAGGAGTTAGCTTTGACTTCAGCCCCAAGATTCTTGACAATGGTACTTACCAGACATGTGTATAGCATTTGAGAAGAAATAGCATGCGTAAGCGATGAGAACGACGAGACAGCTCTCGATTTTGGGGAAGCGTCTGACCAAGGTATACTTCAGCAGTAAACTCGTGCCAATACCAACAATCAAGCCAATCATTAGACTGCCAAAGAATACCAGCAAGAAGACGCCGATACTTTCAAATAAGCTCAGTATTGTCAAGTGACCCTTAGCAGCGCCTTCTCTATATTTCTGGGCCGTCTCGAACAAGACGATGGCGATGGCATCATTGAGGATGGATTCTCCAAAGATGACAGTGTATAGTTGGGGATCGACTTTGTAGGTGTTGAAAATGGCAAGGATTGTGACAGGGTCGGTAGCGGACAGAGTTGCGCCGACGGAGATGGCTTCGACAAAGGTGATGTCCAGGCCCTCGAGGGGGATTCGGGTCCAAACGTAGAGGATAAGACCCAGGACCATGGCGGAGATGAAGGTACCGGCGAAAGCAAAGGTGAGGATAGTTCCGATGTTGCGGAAAAAGTTTCCTTGGTGTAGTTCATAGCCCGAGGCTAGAATGATAGGTGGTAGGAGGAGGTTGAAGAAGAACTGGTAGTCAAAGCTGACGGCACCGAGGACGGATTGGGCAGCGGTAAGGCGGAGGATCAGGCCAATGACCATTCCTGTTAAGAGGGCTTAGCGGACAGCACAACAGGTGGGAATGGCATCGGGATGCGCACCTGCAAAGATGGACAAGACAGTCTCGTGTACGGCCTGAATCTTCCTCGTCTGGAGCATGTAACTGGTGAATAGGGCGACGATGAGTAGCATGATGAGGATGAATAGCGACCATGATGCGAAGATCTCTTTCTGGCCGGCCTCAGGCTCTGTCGCGTCGTGTCAGTTGTGTTCGAAGGTGGAGTGGACGGTACGAGTGATGAATACCATCTGGGTCGGCGTCTGCAGCCTCGCGTTCTGCGGTATAGCGGTCAGTGTATGCATGTGGTAACTGGTAGAGCGAAGCGACACACTGATGAGGTCAAAGACGGCATTGCGCAAGAAATCGGCCATGGTGTAGATGGTGGTGGGGGCAGGTCAACTGCCTGGTGGATTGTTATCGCATACGTCTATGGCGAGGGTAAAGTGGCTAGGCACGGGGGACAACACTCGGGTACAGCAGGGTGACAAGTCCCGGGAGCACAGGGTGAGCGATGAGGTCTTTGAACAAGAGTCGACTGTATGATTGTTATCCCTTTCGGCCTACTCGACAGGACAGACAGCGAGCAGCTTCACGCTTCACGCTTCCACCAAGAACAAGGAGACGCCATGCGGGAGCTTGCGCGCGTCAGTCCCCACAAAGGTAGGTACGTGCTTCGGCCCGGACTCCTCCAGCCCTTGATCTGCCCATCCACCATCTTCTCGGGACGTGACCCTGTCCTCTAGACTCTGTGCTCCCAACAGCTTTGCCCAGAGTACGGGTACGTCACTGTTGGCACAAAAAAAGGCCTGTCTGTGGTCGGACAAGGCACATGCCACCTGCATCATCTTTACATGACCCTAAATATCCCGTACCTCGACCAGGTGTTTAATAGAAGCAGCAGTCCCCGAGCAAGCCAAAGTCGGCCAAAGTCTGTTCTTCGACCGCCAAAGCCGCTAGTCAACCCTCGCGCTATCATTCGACCCTCCCTACCAACGTGCTCACCTTCCCGCCCTCGTGATCAACCGCCTACCTCTCGTACCCATCCATCATGCTGCTTGCTGCTTCTGCTTCTACCTCTATCTACTAGCCGTCTTTCCCTCGCGACCTCTCTGTCCACCGCGACCACCCGTCGACAAACAACCAGCCTTTGTTCATCCGAATCGCATGTGAACAAACACCCCGCAATCTGATAAACATCCAAACTCCAACTCCACCCTCTCACCGCCTCTGTCGACCCATGTCGAGCAACAGACCCGACCTCCCCTCTCCTCGTCCGAGAGGCATCCTCAAGAACGCCTCGTACAATCGTGACTCTTACCATGGCAGACCGAGTACATCGCTGGACATGCCGAAAGAGCAGGAAGACCAGGACGAAACTTCTCCCTTGATAAGACCACAATCCGAGCGCGTCGAGTCCCCGCTCACCCTGTCCACCATACCGTCTCCCGAAGACTCCGAGAACTGGAACGAAGCAGACACGGAAGACACAAAGAGCAGCTGGTATCTGGTTCTCTTGACTCTGTCCATTGGAGGCCTCCAGATTGCGTGGTCCGTTGAACTTTCAAACGGCTCCGTGAGTCGCTCCCTAGCACCGCAACCAGCACAACACGTCCTGACTGACCGAGTGACAGCCGTATCTTCTCAGCTTGGGTATCAGCAAGTCTCTGCTCGCCTTTGTCTGGATCGCCGGTCCACTATCCGGCACCTTGGTACAGCCTTACGTTGGCATCAAGAGCGACAGATGTCGTTCCAAGTGGGGAAAGAGGAGGCCCTTTATCGTCGCGGGTGCTTTGGCAACCATCATCTCCCTCGTGCTGCTGGCATGGACCAAGGAGATTGTGCAAAACTTCTTTGCCCTCTTCCAAGTAGGCGCAGAGTCTCAGACGGTCCATGTCGTTTCGATCGTGTGGGCTGTAAGCTTCATCTACATTCTTGACTTCTCCATCAACACCAGTACGTATTGCTTCCTGCCAACCTGTCATACCCCGACTGACCACGTTCCGATCTAGTTCAAGCTGCTATTCGTGCTTTCATAGTAGACAATGCACCCACCCACCAGCAAAACGACGCCAATGCCTGGGCTTCTCGTATGTCTGGCTTCGGCAACATTCTCGGCTACCTCTCTGGTTACGTCAATCTACCCAGATATCTCGGCTTCTTTGGAAACACCCAGTTCAAGGTTCTCTGCGTCATTGCTGTTCTCGCCTTGACTATCACGGTCGGCATCTCGTGCCTCAGCATTCAAGAAAGAGACCCTAGACTGGAGGGCAACCCACCACCGCAGAAAGGCGGCGTTCTGTCTTTCTTCGTCGAGCTCTACCGTTCCATGAAGCGCCTGCCTCCCCAAGTCCGCAAAGTCTGCGCTGTCCAATTCTTCGCCTGGATCGGCTGGTTCCCCTTCCTGTTCTACATCACTACCTACATTGGCGAGATCTACGTCGAGCCGTACTTTGTTGAGAATCCGCACATGTCACCAAGCGAAATCGATGCCACCTGGGAGCGCGCAACTCGTATTGGTACTTTCGCCCTCTTGATCTTCGCCTTCACGAACTTGGCTGCAGCTGTCGTCCTACCGTTGTTGATAGCTCCTGGCTTTGAGCCACCCTCACCCCAGCCCCATACGCCGCTCACCCCTCACGCGTACACTCCGACTACCCCCCGCTCAATGACCGGCAGCGACTACTTTGCCTACACTCCTCAACACTCTACAAGTAAACTCAACCTTTCCGAGCCCAGCCGCTGGGAGCGCATCAAGAGCCGTATGCCATCCGTACAGATGAGCGCTTTCACGCTGCGACGCGCCTGGATCCTCTCACATCTGTTATTTGCAGCTGCTACCTTCTTGACCTTCTTCGTCCACGACACTACCACTGCTACTATCCTTGTCGCTTTCATCGGCATTCCCTGGGCACTGAGCAATTGGGCTCCGTTCGCACTCATTGCTGCTGAGATCTCGAAGCGTGAAGCCATTCGCCGTAACCAGATTCCTGCCCCTGCTACCGCCGAGGGACAGGCTTTGGCCAATGGTGACGACCCTGCACAAGGAGCCGATCAAGCCGGAGTCATCCTTGGTATTCACAACGTCGCCATTGCTGCTCCTCAAGTCATCGCGACTCTGGTCTCGAGTGCTATATTCAAGGCTCTTCAAAAGCCTCGGGGTACGCCTGGCGATGATAGCGTGGCTTGGGTGTTGAGATTTGGCGGCCTTGCTGCGCTTGTCGCTGCCTATCTGACCACACGTATTACAGAAGAAGGCGAGGAGGAGGAGCTGTAGAGCTGCACACACAATGATTCCATGCTGGTTTCTGGAGTTGGAGGGTTGTTTCTCGAGATACCTTTTCTTTACCTTTCATTTCTCGTCTGACCTAGTTACTATCACACGTTTCTTTTCAATCCGGATTGATGATTACATAACACATGAAAATGATGGAATGATACCTGAACATGCAAAATGTTCATTTGAAGAAGCAGATTCCATGGCTACTTGCTGATTAGATACCCGTTGCCACTCAAGTTGTGAGAACCATGTGGAATGTTGAAGGTATTGAGGCCTTGTAGCAGTAGTTTTTGGCTGTTGGTAATTTTGTGGATATGTACAAGCTGTCTCACAAGATCATCATAGATGCAGTAGGGCTTTCAACTCCTACTGCATCAACTTCTAGACCTGTCTTTCATTGCAACATTATATCCTCGCTTCTCCTTCGACGAACTCGAACACACCGATTTGGCTTTGGAGTTTCTGCTCACTCGCCTGCTTTGACGCCTATTCGGTCGGATCTTTACCAACCCGATCGTTCTCGACTGTCCTCCAACTCCATTGCCCTTCACTGCACCCCAATTTCACTCGAGCTCCCCTAATCGTTTTCTTCTCTTCCCTCTCCTCTCTCGCCTCTTCGCTCCATCTCTCACCCACTTCTCTGACATTAGAACGACTCAATCTTGTCTCTCTTGTCTCACTCAACGGACTCTTTCCTCAGTATCACGTCGAACATAAACATAAAAGGTAAGGCTTTTCCCAACAACAACCTGACTTTCTTCCAGAACATCGAACTTTCCAAACGAATCTCATCTCTGACTCGACTCCAGCTCCCTCTCCGTCTCACAATTCACATTATCAATCCTTCAACAACCGACCCTCGCAAAAATGGTCGTCAAGTGGACTAATGACAAGGACTCGTTCATCCTGAACCACATCCTTACCGATGCAAGCATCAAGATTGACACCAATGTGATCGATGCTATGATCGCCACCTGGCGTAAGTATTTCTTCCTCCCACTCTGTCTGTCCCTTGTGCACTTTGTCTACCTTTCTTCTGCAATTTTTACTCTATCCTACGCATTGTTCTTGTCCCACTCAATTCTTTTGTCTTCTTGCAATTCACTCGATACTTCCTTTCGTCTCACCCTCGCCGACCTTGACGCTAAAGCATCCCAGCCGAGTCTTTCGGCGACAAGCCCACCAGAAAGGCCTTTACCGAGCACTTCTCCAAGGTCCGCAAGAACAACAAAGGCCTTGCCTCGGGCACCGGTACTCCCGCTCCTTCCACCCCTCGCGGCACGGCCACCAAGAAGAAGACTCCCGCCAGCAAGACCCCCTCCAAGCGCAAGAAGGCCACCATCACCTCTGACTCCGACGGCGAGGACGATGACGAGGCCCCTCGCACCAAGACCCCGGCTAAGCGCAAGAAGACCGTTGCCTCCGCCTCTGACGAAGACGATATCGATGAGGAGATTGCTGAGCTCGGCGTCAAGGTCAAGCCCGAGCCCGAAGACGATGAGAGCCCTTCCAAGAAGCCTCGTCGTGCTGCCAGTGCTGCCAGGTATACCGAGAGTGATGCTGAGCTTAGCCACTCCAGCGACGCTGAGGAGTACAGGGAGGCCGAGAATGAAGCCGAGGCTTGAGGAGTGGTTTCAGAGACTGCCCGGATCTGCTCTCTTTATTATGCACGAGAGACGGATATGGTAAAAAGGACAAGGCGAACTTGATTGTACTATAGAAGAAACATAGCAGAGACAGCACTGTTCATTGCACAGGTCCATCGGAAGCTCAGAGGACTGTCTCTAGGTATCAAAAACATCGGCTTTTTGCCTTCTCCATAAGCTTGACGCTCCTGCCTCTGTGTCTATCAATCGATATACGAGCCGTAAAACATTACCAAGTCCATAGGGAGCATCCATCGATCGCGCTCAAAGGGGGCTATCATCACCGACAAATCTGTCGGCATCCCTTGTGATACCAGTCGGAGTCGGGTAGTTTTGTGGTCCTGTTGTGTAGCCAATAGTCTTTGTAGCAGTTGACATATGCCAAGTTCCCGGAACTGACATCTGACCCTCGACCAGATCCTTTTGAACCTCGGCTACATTTCCCGCCGCCCTACTCAGGCCATCTGCACCAGCTTGAACCTGGACTACGTTGGATGAGTTGGCTCTAAGATTTGCTTGTCCCACAGATATCTGCCCATTGTCAAGATCGAACACCCAATATCCAGCCCTCATGACACTGCCACTTGTAATCATAAAGGAAGCATCCTCTGGGACTTCCGCAACTTGCAGCTGGCACAGTGGTTGACCATCCTCGTCAGTTGTCGAAGCACCAGCCTTTGTCGTAATTGGCTTGAACAAATCAGCCAACTCAAAGTCCAGCGTGGCACTGTTAGTGCCGTTTCCAGAGAGCGTAAGTTGGAAGCGAGTCGTATTGACGATTCCGTAAGCTACATCACTGCAGGGTCTCACGAAAGTCTGGGGATCAGCTCCTTCGTATATATCCTCTAGCCGCTGCACTCCTGCATATCCAATCACCTTGTAGTACGCGCTTGTCGGCAGTTGCCAATCGGGAGTTCCTGTGTCTGGCAATGTTGTGAGAGGTCTGTCCTTTGTTGAGCGAAGTAGTGTCTGATTCGGTCCGCCATAGGGTTGCATTGTGACCTCCTGCAGAGTCAGGTCCCAATTGTTGACCACACCTTCATCATTCAGACAATTGAGTGTAGTTAGCGGATTCTTGTACTTTGCAGTATCGACCCCACCAAACAGTATTGAGCCGTAATGATCAAGGGTGTTGAGATAAATGCTGAAAAGTCGTGAAGATATGGCTTTGGCTTTGACCAGGGTTTCGATAAGGGAGGGATGGTTCGGCACTTTCTTCCTTCGTTGCATCATAAAATCGATACCCTCTCTGCTGGAGTAGCCAAGTCCCAACATTCCTGTGTATGGAGGATGGCCCCAGTTGATGTCGTGGGCAAGTCCTACTTGGACGTCGCTGACTACAATGTCGCCTAGAGAATGAATTAATCGATACTATCCGGTACAATGGCATTTTGACTGTCACCCCAGCCATCACCACACTGAACATACCCATTTGAACGACATCTGAGACAAAATCGCCAAGCATACTCCACAAATTGCCGTACAAGGCCTCAAGAGCTCCAGGATGGACAGTTTTGAACGTTTCGGACCCGAGTGGGTTGAAAGTGTGTGAGAAGTTGGAGGATTTGTTGGAGAGAGTTGCGTCAGGTGCTAGAAAGATGGTGGTACTGCTTCCAGTGTCGACGAGCACGGTCTGTAACTGGCCAGGGGTGCCAACGGTGATGTTGGCGTAGTAGAATTGACCGTAAGATTGCTCGACACTGTTCATTATGGCAAGCTCAATGGTGTTGTTCTGTGCCATCGCTCTCACCTGGAAGCAAAGCAGCTGTACAAAAGCGATTGTCTTGAAAAGCTTCATGGTGAGCAGGATGCTGAACTTTGCGATATTGTGTGAGGTATGGAAAGCGGTGGGAAGAAAAATGGGAAGAAGCAAAGCGAGACTTTATAGTAAGATACTGCCTCACTGGCGCTCATCCACATTACCGTCTTCTTTGCTGACTCATCGCGATTGGCCGCTAAAGCGCACATTTGGGTACTTTTCTGACTGTAGAAGCCTCATCGAACCACAGGCAAAGGATCTCAAATGCACTGTGAAAGACTACTAGTGTGTGTTCTTATCGAGCGTCTCCCACTGAACATTTTCTGGATGTCAAGAGTCTTTCCACGTTGTTACGACTCATGTTCCACTTGTTTTATCTGTCGGTATTCAGTTCCCGTCGATTGCTATCGAAGGTGTCCTCGGTGTGTGTCGAATGGTCCACCGAGGTTGAGGTGCTACCAACAGTGCTGTCACATATTTTGATGGCTGAGTGGTACAGGTATCGTGTTACCTAGCGTTATTGCTGGGTATCGAGCACAAAAGCCACGTATAGCATCATAAGTGTCTCATGATTCGACTGTCCTAGGTTGACAGCAAAAGGATCTGAGAGTTCTTTCAAGGAATAACATTGTGTCAAGCCAGACTTTCAGCAGTGGCAGTGGCGGTTGTTTATCGGCATCCAAGCAAGGCTCTGAGCGGGCAGTATAATCGTTATCGTCTGTGGCAGCGTTCGAGAGATGAGGCGTTATCATCTCACATATCCTTGATCTTTACCACGTTCTTAGCTGCTCGAACACTAGCTCTGGTACTCTTCAGGCTCTGCGTGCAGTGCTCAAAAGATTGTAGCTTCGCTGGACTTCGCCAGGGAATCAGACTCACGTCTTCTTTGGCTGATCGCGTCTTGGAAACGTTGAGTTCTTGCAAAGCAGCTAGAGAATGATACCACCAGCATCAAAGTCCAATGATTGGTCATTGACAGACGACGAGGGTGATCAGATTTCGTACATGGTGAGGAAGCTATTCGGCAAGACGGGTGCTGCGCGAAAGAGAAAAAGATCCATGTCATTACCTTGCATATTGATGAAAGCCTCGGGCAATGTTTGAAGGGCTGGAAGAATTGGTCCTGGCATGATTCTCTGCCACGTTCGCATACTGAAGTTGGTTACCTGACGTTGGGGGGTTTCTATAAAGTTCAAGGCCGACGATAGCCGCCCTGTCTTGGCCGTTCACGCTGATCTGCCAGGTTCCTCCTCCACTCGGGGATGCAAGAGCGGGATAGGGCAAGCAATGCTGCGGGGTAAATGTTCATATATAAAATGAGCGATGAGGCAGTACAATTTATTTGACACTTTCTGATCATGGAAAACAAGACACGAGAGCTGGACAAAGAAATCATAGCCATGCATCCGAACGGCAGCAGTTCTAAGATCCCGGCTCCAGGAGTTTGGGTTCCAGCAGTCACTTTCTTCGAGCCAGGCACAGACGAGCTCGACCTCGAGTCACAACAGGCATACTACAACTACTTGTCACAAACTGGACTCGCTGGACTTGTGGTCCTCGGCACGAACGCCGAAACATTCCTCCTCACACGCACCGAGCGGGCTTCGCTATTGAAATGCGCACGCGACGCTGTGGGACCCCAGTATCCCATCATGGCAGGCGTGGGTGGCCATTCGACGAAGCAGGTACTGGAGTACATCGCCGATGCCGCCGATGCAGGAGCAGACTACGCGCTTGTCCTGCCACCTGGATACTTCGGTCCTGCGACCACTGAAGTCGTGGTCCGGAGGTTTTACGCTCAGATTGCAGAAGCTTCGACGCTGCCAATTGTGCTCTACAACTTTCCAGGTGTATGCAACGGTGTTGACCTGTCGTCTTCCCTCATCTCAGAGCTGGCAACTGCGCACGAAAACATCGTTGGCGTGAAGTTGACCTGCGGGAGTGTGGGCAAGATCACAAGGCTGGCCGCCCAACTGCCCGCTTCTCGCTTCAGTGTCTACGGTGGTCAATCGGACTTTTTGATTGGTGGATTGAGTGTTGGCAGCGCTGGATGTATTGCGGCGTTTGCAAACGTGTTTCCCAAGACACTGAGCCAGATCTATAAGCTTTGGACCGAGGGACATCACGAGGAAGCCTTGAAGTTGCATCGGGTGGCCAGTCTGGCGGAGGAGCCTTGCAAGGCAGGGATTGCTAGTACCAAGTATGCGACAAGCATATTCTCGGCTCCCAAAGCTGGCATCAAAGATGCGGAAGCCAAGTTGCGACCTCGCCAGCCATATCCACCAGCGGGAGAAGCAGTGCAGACGAAGATTCGCGACACCATGGCCGAGATGAGCAAATTGGAAGGTTAGATCATAGCAAGCGTTTGATTTAGTACATCGTCTGGACCAGGAATACTCCTCATAACAAGAGCTGGAAATAGATTAGAATATCAAGTCTCGTTTCTCATTAGTGATGTCCAGCGAATCGTCCCAGCCATGACCATTCAGTGTAGTTGACCGGTGGTATTGGACGTTCCATCTTGTGCAGCGGGGCCTCTTTCTTAACAAGCAGCACACCAGTGTGTGGCGGAGCTGCTGCTCGTGTACGGATATGAATACTGCTCCACGGATGGGCCAACCCGTAGCCGAATGTGTTGTGTAGGGCGAAGTGGCTCGGGCAGGAGGTGTTGGGTGGTGTGGCGCTATTCGCAGCGACTGGTGTGGTGGAGTCCCTCAATCACTGCTTCCGCATCCTCTGCATCCACAATTCACGCATTGAATGACTTGGTCTTCCTTGAGCTGCTTTCGGGGCACACGACAGATGCAAGTGCTGTTGAAGTTGGTCTCCTTGGTCTGGATGCATCGGAGGCAGCAGAGCTTGACGAGAAGTTAGCAGAAGTCAGACAGGAAGAGGTGCAGAGGTTGGATACCTTCTCGTAACCCTGCTTCTTCCACTTTGCGATCAGGTTCTTGTCGGCATAGTTGTTCTTCAGCAGCCATTCGTACAGCTGTTTTGAGATGGCCTCCTTTTCGTAGTAGAGGTCGTAGATGTATTTGGAGCCTGGATAGCCAAGTCAGCATGGAGCGCAGGCGAGTCGAGTTGGCGCAAAGCGGGTTTGGGACTTGACGGAGCAGAAGGCCAAGAAACCAAAGACGGACCTGGATGTCATGTGGCTCACGTACGCTGATGAGTGATCTGGAAGACTGGCCACACCATCTCGTGCTTCTTCTTGCCTTCGTGCGAGGCGTTTTCGGCGTCCTTGAGTTTGTTTGAGAATTCGAGAAGGGTGTCTTCGATATCCTCGAAGCCATCTGGCGGCGGCTTGCGATTTCTGGAGCTGCGGATCGGAGGCATGTTGGGAGATTGTGTCTGCGAGGACGCGACAAAAGGCTGGCGACAGGTGGTAAATGGCACGGGGTGTGCAGCGCTGAAGGTGAAAGGCGACGAGCGAGACGGCGAGTGACGCGCGACAACGCCAAGGCTTGCTGACGGTCGCTGGTCGGCCTCTCGATGCGGGCCGGCGGGTGGGTGGTTGTGCCTCCTCCTCCTCCTCCTCAAGCAGAAGCTCTCGATTGTCCCACTCCGCTTCTGTCTACACCAATCCCACACAATGATCAATCCTACCTACCTTGCCCAAAGGACGCGCTCGTGTACGCCACATATCCTCGCTCTCCCCCATGCGCCGCCGATTCGCTGACTCCGCCGTCTACAGCCGTCAACTGGAACGATGCTCAGAAGAGAGTCCTGAAGTCCTACCGCGAGTGGGTTCGCGCTGTATGATAGCTTCACAGAAATACTTGCCTCTGGAATACCGCCCTAACCGACCTCAGGCCCCCGAGATACAGCAAATGTACTCGCTCAACATGCCCGTCTCGGCCATCCGCACAAAGATGAGACAAGAGTTCGAGAGACACCGCTACGTCCAGCAACTGAAGACTGTTGACGTCCTCTTGTTTAACTCTCACCAAGAATACCAGGTGCGCCGTCACTTGCTCGTCCACAAAATACACATATTGACCTTGTGTCTACCCAGGAAACCCTCAACTTCTGGAAGCAGCTCACTCACGTCCTCAAGTACTTCCGCGCCGAGGAAGACCCCAAGGCTGCTCTCCCCAAGAACTTCATCCAAGGTTTTCTCGAGGTACGAAATGCACCGCACCAACATCATATGCCAATCTCTTGTATTGACTCTACCTTTAGGGACGCAACTAGACAACAAAACAATCATGCGCCTTTTGATTTCCCCAGCCTTCCTGTAATGATACCATTGTAAACCGCAACCCATTTTTCTCATATGCCACAAACAACGCCTGTAAAATGCATGCTTCTGTCCACATTACGACGTCTTGCTGGCGTTGAAGGCGTCTCTTGATACGGTGAACTTGTCAACCACCACATCGCAGAGGTCCATTAGATCGTTGAGGCCCTTCTCGAGGACATCATAGACATTGACTTCGTCTGTACATATGTTAGCAGTCGGACATCCGAACAAAATGTGATCTGTCCCTACCCCAAGTCTGGATGCGCAAGTTCATCTTTGCTTCCGAAGGGTGCGGTATTGAGTAACCACAGAACTCGACGTCAGGGCTACGTTTTGTATGAGTATCTGATGCTGCAAACATGAAAAGTCATATCTCACTTCTTCATGATAATGTATCGCAAAGCATTGCCCAGAGTGTGGTCCTCCTTTGTGAATTCGAATGAAGCAGCAGTGTCGGTAGATCCAGGTAGCTGTTTGTTGTCAGAAATGCTTGTTCCCGCTCGTGGTATTATCGATCGCCTTTTCCCGAAAAGAACAAGGCGAAGAAAAGATTGCTTCGGAGAGAAAGTATGAAAAATACTTACGACTCTGATACGCTGTGGCTCAACGATCTCAATCTCAGCACTTCCAATATCAGCACCGGCAACAGCATCAGCCATCTCGTGATCTCCGTTGGTAGACATGTCTGTTTTGATTATGTGTTTGCGCAGAGGTAAATGTCGCGATATAGATGGCACTGTCGTAGGCGGAAGAAGTTTGCCGCCAAGGCAATTATCTTATCGATCTTCCATCTCCGAGCGTCGCTGACCATCGGCTGAGTCTGAAATATTGTCCGACTCATTCGTCATTTCACATGGAACCAATCGATTACAATCCACACATACATACCCAACATGTCTGACAATCAAGTACGCAGTGCGGTCATCAACCGCGACACCAACGAAACCAAGATCCAATTGTCTCTCAACCTTGACGGCGGCTCGCTGGAGAACATTACATCCGACAACAATGGCGCCGACAAGTCACACGCTGCTCAAGCTTCAAAGTCGCAGACAATCGACATCGACACTGGCATTGGCTTCCTGGACCATATGATCCACGCCCTTGCGAAGCACTCGGGCTGGAGTCTGAAGCTCAGATGCCGTGGTGACCTCCACATTGACGACCACCACACTGCCGAGGACGTCTTTATTGCCATGGGCCAGGTTCGTTGAGGGCACAAGAAAAAAGCCGACAGACACAGCAAGCTGATAGCAAGCCAGGCATTCAAGTCTGCTCTCAAGTCAACCGCCGGCCTCGCCCGTTTCGGATATGCATACGCACCGCTCGACGAAGCCCTCGCCCGTGCCGTCGTCGACCTCTCCAACCGCCCCTTCTGTGTCAGCGACCTGAAGCTCCGCCGTGAGAAAATTGGCGACTTGAGCACAGAGATGCTGCCTCACTGTCTGCAAAGTTTCTCCCAAGGTTCTGGCGTCACCATGCACGTCGACGTTATCAGAGGTGACAATGACCACCACAAGGCTGAGAGTGCCTTCAAGGCCCTTGCTGTTGCCATCAGGATGGCCAGCACACCGGTCGTTGGCCGCGAGGGTGAAATCCCTAGCACTAAGGGTGTTCTTTTCTAGATATTGCGTTTCTGAACTGCTCATTTGGTGCTCCGGTACACAACTTCACCGTAGCGCAAAATCATACAGGAGAAATCAAGTTCGTCGTGTCTAGGGACAGGAATAAGTACTATAAACAGGCTGACCAAATCATTCCCTACTCCGCCATCTCGAACTTGTCTCGCCAACTCCTGCTATTTTATCGTGCATCCTTATCCAGTCTACAAGGATACAAAGGTAGAGCAGTCCATTGATCCGAAACTACTTGGCGTGGTTCATCGAATGTAAAACTAAGAGTCGAGACGACGTCAATCTCCCATCGTGTGAAGTCGTGGGAACTTTTGTTGGGCCCGCGTATACCGAACCGACGTCTGAAGCAGAACCCAAAGCTCGGCTCATGCAAGTCTTAATCTTGTTCGTCTCTGAAAAGGGCTCTGTGCTTTCGTTCGGCTGACTAGTATTTTTGCCCACTCGAGTGTCTGATTGGCACGGCTGGACAGAGGAGCTCATAATGTGTCGAGATTGTATTCTCTCACATGGTAATGACTTCTGTTCCCTTCAGTGCTATGAACGTGGTATACATGGCGCGACCGTTTCCATAATTCGCATGAAGCACCATGTGTCTGTTATCGCCCCATACTGACATGCCACCAGGAGCCTTGAGTCCGTTGCCATCACCAGTCCTGAACAGCGGGCCATCTGCACGTGTGTATGGCCCTGTAAGGTTGCTCGCAGTTGCATAAGACACCGTGTATCCTGATGTAGCAAAGCAACCACTGCTGAAAAAGAGAAAGTAGACACCAGCTCGAGAGCGAGTCAAGACTGGAGCCTCCAAAATGCCTTGGTCCGCAAGACCGTTATTGTCTAGAAGTGCGACAGCATTGCCAGTGAAAGTATGACCGTCCGCAGCCACAGGTTGAAGCATCAAAGGTGTACCAACGATTGGGAAAACAGTATTCCCACACGCGCCACCATTCCCAACAGCGTTGCCGTCAGTCTTGTACAAAACGTATCGTTTACCGTTCCTATCCTTGAATCCTGAAGCATCAATGGCTCCTCCTCTGGAAAGCGGACAGAAAAGTGCATCTGCCAACCCCGTATACGGTCCGAGAATTGTTGGTGAAGTAGCAGCCCCAACGCAGTGTTTTGATCCGTCTGGTCTGGCCGCTGCAGTGGCCGAATAGTACATGATAAACGACCCATCATCCTGGGTACTGGAGTCAGTTATCCTTTATCAATCTGCTAGGACAGAAGACTTACGAGTTGTTGGACATCTGGAGCCCAGGTCAAGTAGTTCGCCATCCGCACCCATGCAGGAAGTACAGGAAGCGCATCAAACTGCGAACCATCGACGTTCCTGATTATCGACCAATTCTCGAAGTCCGGGGATCGAGCAACTTGGATTTTGATGTCGGTTCCTCGGGTATGTGTAGCAAATGCATACCAAGTACCATTGACTTTGATGATGCTGGGATCCGGAAAGTTTGCCGTGATAGCGAGACCAATTGTCGTTCGCTTCGACAGCGATATTTGATCATTGAACGGATCACATCTGACAAGACTGACTACCGTGTACAGCAATAACAGAACATACGCCGAGCTTCGGAACATATCAGCACGATTCAGTTGGCGCAAAAAGTTGGAACTGGTCAGCAATGAATGGGGGCCAGGTCCACACAAATACTTCTAAAACGGCGAATATTAAGACAAACGGTCGGCCGTTGAAGGAGGGACCGACTGTTGTCTTGCTGGGGCTGAGAAACGTCTGGAGGTTACAGCTTTTCTGTGATTGAAAAAGGGAGATAACCTGTTCTGACCCGAGCCATTTTCTCGAAGCAAATTATCAAGAAGTCATGAAGGATGTCTGCGGACGTATCAGAAGCCACAGCGTGCACTGATCATCAGACCGCTCTCCGTACAGTACATTTTCCTCAAGTCCTACTGGGAACAATACTTAGCCAAGGTTGTGCGATTTGGCAGAAAAAATCTGCATGTACTCTTCCATGTAGAGTACAGTAGATGGGCCAACACATTGTCACATCTGATAGGCTTGGGTCCAAAGTTTCGACATTCCTCGTGGGTTGTGTTGTGGCTAAAGGGCCCAAATGTTCTCAGCCAACATCACGACACTTTAGTCCGGGATCGGAATCGTCTACAAGGTGTCGTCTTCCGAGTCCCATGCGGGATCAAAGCACGGAGGAAGGAGTGGGAAATGATTCAGTGGTGGGAGTGGCTGGAAGCCAAGCCCTTGGTTGATGCAGTACGGAGACTCGATACGATACAAATCCTTTGAGGTGGACGTGAGTCGGCTTTCACGTGCAATCTACCGCCCTAGGTTTCTCGTACATTAGATACGATGAGAGAGCCATTCGTGAGGAATGTCCAGGCGTGCATGGCAAAGCCACAAATTTTAAGGCTTGGAGGGGATGTGATCCTTACCTGTTAGCCGATGGGGCATCACATCAGATCTTATTTGTATAACGACAACTGGGGCAACATATATTCAGCCGCTGAACAAGGAGATGTCCAAGGTCTTACGTGCAGCAAGCAACATCTGCGTGTTCACAGTTGAAAGGAAGAGTCAAGTTGGAAAACGGAGTGCTACTCATCTTATGAGATAAGTGGAATAATGCGGATGCGCGAATAATGGACCGTCTGTACTTAGCCGGATCTATACAACCTCAGTGCCGTAAACATACACAGATTGAACGACAAAATCACTCCAGGCAAGAAAGGGCGCGGATCCTGATAGCAGATATGTGAAATATGCGTCACGCTCTTACCGAATCGCAAGAGCGAGTTCGGCCGTCGTATCGAGTCCTTTCATGTGTTGGATTATTCCAGGTCACGAGCTGGCGGTGATCATTAGATGTGTTCAAGTCTAGGCCCATCAGACCTTGCTTTGATCGGTCCCGGTTGCCGGTTCTCGGAGCTCTCTGCCGACCTCCACAATCACGATGTACGTGGCAATGTAGCACGGTTTGCACAGTTATATGATCTTTCAAAGTAGATTGGACGAAGGCTTAGGCCGCTAAGTGGACAAGCAAATCGGGGACAAATCAACAACTACTGTTGGGTGGTTGGTAAAGCTCGCCAACAGGAGAGACTCGACAGAGTTGGCATGGAAGGCCACTAGAAACGCGAGATGGCGCTTGTCCAGGAATCGACACGGTCGTACCCTGACTCGACTGCGGCCACGGTCTGCCTCGTGTCAAACCCAATTCGCACCGCGCCCAGAGTCTGCTCGCGAAACGTACGTACGTCGCTTACTTGTACATCTAATTCTACGGCGTCGCAAGGCGCCTTCGCTGTCCGTGGTTTAGTTAGTCCACGAGACTTCAGCCTCAAATAGTCAGTGCCGAACCAACTATCCAATAGCATCATCCGCTATTCCGCAGGGCGGCCGTTGGCCCTCTCCAGATGGGGTATCATGGAGAAAGATCTCCTTTGACATGGTCGTTTCGTGGTCCACGCGTAGAGGTTCACACGGGTTAGTCAATATTCCTCACGCTGCCCTCACCATCCTTCCGGTGGAGGGATCCTATTGCTTGCAAAGCATCGTAGCTCGTCTGGTTTTATATTCTTGACATGCGCTTGTTCCGGCCCTCGCCAGTCCCAACTTTTTCCTTTGTCTTTCTTGAGAGTTCACAAATCATATCAGGAATCTCCGCTAGGGTCTTCTACTCATCAACTACTACCACACTACTTCGTAGTCTTTCCGCCGCGTCTTACAATTTGGAACGGTAGATATGGGTCTCGTCGAGAAACCAAGCGATCCGCATGGCTTGACACTAGAGGCGTGGGCTCAGGTGAGTGAGAATATCGAGGTCGAATAGACAGGGGCGCTGACCATATGCCCAGGGCCTTATGTTTGGCAGTCTGATGACTATGGCGTGTATCACAATCGCAAACATGCGAAAACGAGTTGTACTCCACCATCTCATCCTTATAGAGGTCCGTATACCCAAGCATACAGCCCCCGCATTCTCTTCTCCATGTTTCCCCGAGCCTTGTCCCTGCAACTCTCGGTCCCATCGCGGTGGCACAGATCGCGGCTCGCGGCATGTTGCAACATAGCGATGACTATCCTTGCGCTCGCCTTGCTGCCTCACAAGACTTTCCACTGACACGACAGACCTGACAGTTGATTTTCGGCCTCTTCCAAGGAACATTCATCTTCCTAGATCCGCCCTACTACGGATGGTATGAATCAGTTGGAGCTTTGTTTCTCAATGTCAGCTGGAGTCTACATAACGTCATCTCATGGATGAAGAACAAGCCTTTTCTTAGCCGGAAGATGTCTTTGATATACATCGGCACTGTCATCGTGGTGCAGCCTTATTGGGTAGCCGAGATTGCAGCGAACTTCCTCTATTTCAATAACATCAATCACAAGGTCTTCGAACATCTTAGGCCATTCGAAGCACTGTTCAGGTATGCCGATAACCCAGCTCTTGCTCTCTTGCACAATCTAACCTGCAACGATAGGGACCCATGGTGGATCTTTACAATTCTCAACCTGGTTTACAACATCAAGAAACGCTACGACTTCGGCTTTGTCGAGCTTGTACGCATCTCGCCTCGTTTCGGTGTCCTCCTGGTCGTGATGACTCTCTCCGTCTTGTTCCTCTTCGTCGACATTCTCAGCGTAACCCACGTAATTCCTAGTAAAAACGCAGACGGAATCAATCCATTCTGGAAGCTGAGTTTCGTCTTCAAATGCATGACTGACACAGTGATCCTCGACGACTTCAAAACGGCTTTGGATAAGATGAAGGACTACAGACTTAGGAGGGTTGCGAGCTACGTGGATACACACGACAATGCCGAGAGAGGATCTACAGAGCCGATCACCGTTCACACGACTGTCACTCAGCACGAGCATTATGAGAGCAGGATCAGAAACTACGACGACAGCAGTATAAACGGGAAGGATTGGGCAAACGGGCATATCGAGCAGCTAGAATTAGAAGAGGTCACGCCACCGCCGACTGTTCGTACTCATATTGGTTAGTTTGTGTAGTTGTGCGTATCACGATAGACAAGCGGTCGGCAGGTCTGCTTTACTGCTTCTTGAGTAATGATCCCGATCACATACCCTTCGCAGTCCGCACAGAACTGAGCAGATGAACCTACTTGGTACAATGGTCACCATGGATCACAAGTAGGATACTTCGCAAACCCGTGAGCTTCTTTGGTATGATGTGACCATTCCCTACACGTTTGCAACCATCAGCTGTCCTAGTGTGATGATGTGGGAGGAAGACGGCGGTTCTCAACGTGGTTACTGGCATGACCCTGCTCTTGAACCTTCCCCAGATGATGTCACCGCTTTCTCGAAATCCATAGTTCATACTGTTTGTGTTGTCGCCTCGAAGACAACCAAGACAACCAAGACAACCACAACCACAGCACTCACTCACCTCACTTTTGATACTCGCTAGATTGGGCCAACACAGTCGTTGCTGAGCCTAACGACACAGCAGCCGAACACAAGATGGCGGACGCTTCGAGGGCGGCGACGCCACCGAGAACAGCTCGACCGGGTTCAATACCGCGATCACCAATGACGCCGGAAAAGATTCGCCGCATGGTTGGTAGACATGCACACTTCCTCGGTATTCACCAACTAATACTGTAAATAGGAAGAAGCACGACTCAAAGCAAAAGCCTTGCGATCACAACAACGCGCCTCGAACCAAGAAGCATACCCAAGCCGCACGCCCTCAGGATTTGTCGCAGGACAAAAGCGACCGCACGTTGTTGTGTCAGGCTCTTCCGTTCAGCCCAATCAACGCGATGCAAGACAAACACCATCCGGCGACAAGGATGGCTTCAGTAAACCCGCCCGCGACTCTGGAATCGAGCCAGCCAAAAAGTTCCAAAAGTTCGTCGAATATGATTTCAGCAAAATGACGGATACCAAAGGAGGATTCTTGACGGCCGAGGACGATCCACACAACAGAGCGTTGCACACACCCAATCAAGAGCAAAAGCCCGCGAACATGACACTGAAGGAATGGGAGAAGGCGCAGTTGATCAAGAAGTTGAAGAACGAAAGAGCTGGACCCTATGAACCCGGGCTCAGTGCTCTAGGTGCCGCGAAGGAGCAAAAGAAATGCAGAGAGTGTGATACGTTGGAGATCGATTGGAAATGGGACGACGTGTTTGGGTGCCAAGTGTGCAAGGCGTGCCAGGACAAGTTTCCCGACAAATACAGCCTGCTCACCAAAACGGAAGCACGAGAAGACTATCTGCTTACGGATCCGGAGCTCAAAGACGAACAACTCTTGCCACGGTTGGAGAAGCCGAACCCTCACAAGTCAACATGGAACAACATGATGTTGTATCTGCGCTACCAGGTGGAAGAATACGCCTTCTCAGACAAGAAATGGGGCAGCCCGGAAGCATTGGACGAGGAGTTCGAGAAGAGACAGGGCGAGGCCAAGCGCAGAAAGGAGGTCAAATTCAAGAGCAAGCTCAACGACCTGAAAAGGAGGACGCGAGTGGATGCGTACAAGCGCCAAAAGGCGGGGGTTGAGGGAGGAAACTTCGGAGACAAGCTTTGGGGCTCAAAGCACGAACATGAATGGGGTCGAGCCGTCGAGAATCCCGAGACAGGAGCGACGGTCAAGACCTGTGTCGAGTGTGGCATGGAGGTCGAGGAACTGGAGTTTTGAGCGACGGATACAGCTGTAGCAGTCATGATACCCTTGACGTAATACGACGAGTACGATTGTACAAGTTCTCTGGCAGAGTGATTGGATTTGAAGGGCAGAGAGGTGCATGATCGACGTCAACCGAGGCGCGCTTCTGCGTGGCTGCATTGTGCCATGACGATCAGTTGAAACAGCTGGAACAGCTGGTCATAAGCACCCTCTATTTGTCAATGGCCTGAAAGTCTAGAGGCCTATTTTCTTCACCCGAGCATTCCTTCGCATCATACATCAACAACAGCTCAGCTTCCTCCGCGACACACAACGAGCAGAGACTGTCCAGTCCAAGCACAGCAGGGAGTCGCGCCAAAGCCCGTCCCCCTTCCCGATTGACTTATAATGTCGCAAGCAGCGGCAGTGACACCCGAGAGGCGCAAACAAGTGCTCAAGGTGCTCTTCATTTCTCTGCTGCTTGACCTGGTAAGTCGAGCAACACATTGCCTAATCCTCGAACACGATACTGAACATGATGCCAGATCTCCTTCACCTTTATCCTCCCTCTGTTTCCCAAGCTTCTCGAGTTCTACCGCGCCGTAGATGTATCCGTCACTTCATCATCGTCGAGCCCGACACTTCTCTCGCGTGTTCTGGGCCTCCTCAATGCATACAAGAACACCTTCGCCAAGCCAATCAACGATCGGTACGACATCGTCCTGCTAGGCGGAGCACTGGGCTCGCTCTTTTCCTTCTGCCAGGCCATTGCATCGCCCGTCATCGGCCGCCTGTCTGATCGCTATGGCCGTCGTACTGCTCTGCTGTGGAGCATGGTCGGAAACATCCTGAGTGTCGCTCTCTGGGTCGCTGCGACCGACTTCCGCACTTTCCTCGCCAGCCGCGTCGTTGGTGGATTGAGCGAGGGTAACGTCCAATTGGCCATGGCGATTGCTACCGACATCAGCGACGACAAGCAGCGTGGTGCCACCATGGCTCTCGTTGGCGCTTGCTTCAGTATCGCCTTTACCTTCGGCCCTGCCCTGGGTGCTGCCCTCTCCACCGTCACCATCGTCCAGAGCAACCCCTTTGCTACTGCGGCAGGCTTTTCGCTCTTCCTCATCGTCACCGAGACTCTATACCTCTACTTTTACCTGCCAGAGACCCACATCGTCAGCTCCACCTCCAGGAAAGAGAAGAAGACGGATGATTTCAAGAAAACAACAGCTCGACGCACAAACTCGCATGCTCTGCTCAACTTCACCCATCTGGCTTTTATCCTCTTTTTCAGCGGCATGGAGTTTTCACTGCCTTTCATGACCTATGATCTTTTCAACTACGGCAGCAAACACACCGGTCGCCTCCTCGGCTTCATTGGTATCATTGCTTCTGTACTTCAGGGTACTGTGACTCGTCGTTTGCACCCTCTTCGTGTGGTTCAGTTGGGTGTCGTATCATGCCTTTTCGCTTTCATCCTTCTTGCTCGTCTGACCACCGAGGCTCAACTCTACGGTGCCGCTGCTTTGCTCGCCGTAACCAGCGCCACTGTTGTGACCGGTCTTAACAGCCTGAGCAGTTTCGAAGCAGATGCGTCTGAGCGCGGCAACAAACTTGGGAATCACAGGTCTTTTGGCCAAATAGGCCGCACTCTTGGTCCTCTTTCTTTCTGCTCCCTGTATTGGTGGGCTGGTCGTGACGTCGCATATGCTGTAGGTGCTACAGGCATGCTCGGAGTTGTCGCGCTTGCATTTGGTGGTCTGCGTAAGCCCATACAAGCCTGAGCCCATAACCATCACAATGAACATCTTCTATCATATCCGTCGGAATTTAAAAATTCTCTAGCTACGTTACATGAGGGGAGCTCCATCTCTGAGTTTCCATGATGATAGAATCCCAGGATCTTTACGTGCGCTGACCCATCGCAATTGGTCCGAAAAATATGGTCATCAAAGCCAGAATTTCGACCAATCACAAGCCTCGATAGTATAACGGCTAGTACGAAGGTCTCATATCGGTCATCGAAATGACCAAGCACGGCTTGGGCAATCCTTAGATGGGAGTTCGATTCTCCCTCGAGGCAGTTCTCTTTTTTTCCCCCTTCCCATTCTCGAGGGTTCTTTCTTGTCTGCGGCAATTAGAATTTGCTGCGCTACGAAGAACAGCCGAAAGCAATATTTTTACCCAAGGACAAAACAGGATAAACATAGGCGTCATGATAAATGCAGCCTATCGCCTGAATCAGCGTACAAAGCTCACGAAGTACACAGCTATCGTTTTCTTCCAAGACCCGATGTTGTTGCTTGGGTGGCTGATGCTGATTCGGAAGTAGTTATGAGTCGAAGATGGGCAAGTCATTCGGTTCGCAACAACAAATTTGAGCAGGAAAGGGCTTCGGCTCGATTCATTTGAGATTCAAGATTTTCATTGACTCCCTTACCAAAAAGGCCTTTCGAATCGCCCAAAAGGTTATGCTGGTTCCGAGCGACATGAATGCTTCAGAATCAAGCCACAACATTGCTGTTATAGTCACCTATACAACTTGACGGGCCGAACGCCTTCCTCAACTCGAGTTTGACTGAATAATTGTGACTACCTCCGAGAGGCTCAAAAACGAACCGAACACCCCTCGTTCAGAAGTTTGCATGGAGAGGCAAGCAAAAACCGACTTCTGCAACAACGCCCTCATACCCAGGAAATGAGGTATTTGGCCCATGGTTGGTTTCGCCGCATGAAGAGCAACATATGGACCAGATTGATTTCATTACTCCACAGTGAGTCATGGATCTGACATGAATGAGTAGCAATGCGGGAGTAAGTATTATATATCATCTTCGCTTTCCTTGTTGAACTCTTCAACTCCGACTCTTACCCACCCGACTAATCCCACCCGCCATCTATCAAACAATGAAAAAGTCTGGATTTGTCACATTGTATCTGTTCACCTTGTCTTTACTTGCCGAGGCAACAGGCAGCGAAAAGTATGACTTCCAGACATTATCCACAGCCGGTAGAGCTCTTGCCGGCAATGGCACTGTCGAGATTGACTTGAATGGCAAATACGTAACCGAAAATGGCATGGCTTACTTTCTCGACATTCTGGTTGGCACCCCTGGTCAAATGCAGTCGGTTATGATCGATACTGGTAGTAGCGACCTCATCGTCACTGCATCGAACGCTTCTGCCTGCATCACTATTTGGGGGTGCGCAGGTGGTACGTTCGATCCCGTGAAGTCGTCAACCTTTGGCACCGTCACTCCCGACGGATTGAGCATAACGTACGGCGACTACTCTCGGAAAGTTGGTGACTATGTCAATGATGTTACCCAAATTGGTATGTGTTGAGCTTTGGAACTAGTAAAGTCCGAGTTACTCATTCATTATGAACACCCTATGTTGTCTCCATTTCTTACGTTCTACAGGCGATGTCCCGATGAATGACGCTCAACTGGGGCTTGCCTACTACACCAAAGACTTTACTGGCGTCAACTTTGGAATCATGGGACTTGGCTACTCCAGCAATTTGGCTGGTAACGAGGCAGTCGAACCTGACGAGCAATCATACCCTCCCACGTTTATTGAAACACTCGTTCACACGGGTGTTATTGCCTCACGTCTATTCAGTCTCCACCTCAACGAGCTGGGCAAACGTGGCTCTATCATCTTCGGCGGCATTGACGTCGACAAATTCAGAGGTCCTTTGACCACTCTCAATTGCTTGGCAGATAACGACACGGTCAAGGACTTTTACCTGAATCTCGAGGAAGTCACGGTGCAATCTAGCAAAGGAGGTAGCCAAAGTCTTATGCGACCTACGGGGCAAAAGCCCTATCCCGTCTTGTTGGACACCGGAAGTCTTAACTGGAACGTACCGACGGACGTCTATGAGAAGATTACTGAGGCCGCAGGGGCATTTGAAGCCAACGATACGAAAACGGAACGTGAATGGCTCGAGAAGCCTTGCGATGATCTGGACCGTGGCGGCATCGACGCACCTCACATACAGCTCACACTTTCTGGCAACGGACCCAACACTGTAACTCTTGACCTTGAAATGGCCGACCTCTTCATCCCAAGACTAAATCAAGACGGGAGTGCTAAGACCAATGATGTTGGTCAAGCGCTCTGCGAGCTGATAGTGAGAGATTACGGATCACCAGAGGGCCTTGACCAAGAGGGTGGTATAGCCATAGGAAACGTTGTCACAAGGACTGGTTACTTTGTTTTCGACCTTGACAACGGCCAGATCTCCATTGCACAGGCCGATTTCGCGGCGAACTCCTCGAACGTAGTGCAGGTCGAAGCGGGGCCCGATGGTCTAAAGAATGCGTTTGATGGCCTCAAAGCCGAGCACCAGACAAACCATGTCGAGGGGCAATTTGGCCGTTGATGGTTGACTGCCAACAGTATCAGTAGCTGATACACAGTAGTATTTAGATAAATGCCCGAATGTAGCTTTTTCTTTGACATGCCTACGTTCGTGATACACACTGACCGCGCGTTGTTGATTGTGACATTTGGAAACTGTTCTAAGGCATGGAGGCATTCAAGCCAACCTGAAAGAGAGAGAAGTAAGACCATCAGTGTGAGTAGAAGTGAGGGAACGTTACGATACAGACAGACCCGATCGGGCTAGAGGCAAGCGTGGATAGCGGGGAATGCGGTCGAAGTCGAGATGGCGTTGGATGTGAGGCCGATTTTGCTCTAATGAATGCGACGAGCTGGCAGGGATCGACTCATATTTTGTACTGAATTGTAGCATGGAAGGATTGACGGTACCGGCGTCCGGACAGGCGCAACAACAGCCCAAGACTCGGCGACCGCACCGGCCTCGCAAGGACTACACCAATTTGGACACGGTATTCGACTCACTCGACGACCTCAAAACCGCCCTACGCCAGTACATGGACAATGCCACGACCGCCGACGCCCTCCCGCAATATGTCTCGTGTGCTATGACCTTGTCGACCGATGCCGCCCTGCCTCTCAAGTCCCCCGCCGACGCGACATACCCTCAGCGACGCGCCAGCTATGTGCCCTTTGACGGCTTCGGCGATGACCTGGATCTCGCCGGTCACAATGTCGGCGCCATCGCTCCTGGACAAGCAGAGCAGGAGCAGGAGCAAGACCAAAATCAAGAGCAGCAGCTGGCATACAAGGCGGTGCTGGAACTGGTAAACATCGACGACCTCAAGCAGCGACAGATGTGGCAGCGCGCGGCAGCCAAGGGCATCGTCCAGCAGATCCAGCACCTCGATGGCTTCAAGTACTGCTTCAACAACAACTGGTCCAGCAAAGACGACAACGGCTACCGCTACTCATACACCTGTCTCGACTCGCTCGAGAACAAAGACAGACACGCCAACGGCTTCCGTGCTACCAATGCCGCAACCCGTCGTCCTGGCGCCAACACCCGCGGTGTCCGCAAGCCAACCTACGATTGCAAGGGTCAGATTGCCGTCAAGTTCTCTGCTCTCCGCCAGTCTGTCGAGGTTGTCTATAAGCATCACGCAATCCACAAGACGGTTGCAGAGAGACGTCCACCTCCACGCAAAGACTCGAAACGAAAGTCTGCCACGCACCCCTCCGTCTCGGAAACCACCCCTGATGCCAGCTTGCTATCCTTTGCAGACGAGGACACCCATGACGGCGCCTTCATTCTCGACGACATTGACCACTCAGTCTTCCGGCCCTACTCTGATCCTACAGAAGCTCCGATCGTAACAAAGCCACCTCGAAAGACCAAGGACACCAACACTCAGCCGCGTCCAAAGCGTCAAAAGATTCAGCCTCTCCAGCTGGCAGAGCAACCAGAACGCCCCATGTCTTTGGTCGAGATCCTCCAGCAGTCCATGACTCCGTCTGATGTTCCGTCTAGTGTTCACGAGCCTCAAGCTCATCCATCGCCACAACACCCCCCCTCACTTTGGCAGACACCATCTTCAGCTCCTGTCTCCACCTCGTCCAACATTGTTCATGGACACTACACCCCGCTCGCAAGCCGTCCCAGCTTTGCCCATTCCTACCAACAACCTCAGCCGCCTGATGTTGGCCGTTTCTCAAAGCTCGCTGTGCCGTGCTTCAAGTGCAAGGCTGCGCAAACCCAGGTTCGCTCATACATCTCGTGTACCTAGCTTTGATACTGACATCGTTGATAGTGTGATGGCAGACAACCTGTCTGTGACTCCTGTCAGCTTCGGGGGACTGTTTGCAACTACCCTTCAATCCTGAGGTTTGACAAGGCACCCGTTCCTGACTCGCGCTGGATTCAAGGTACGTCAGCGCCATGTCCTAAAGTCTCAGTCTCTAACGTTTTCCAAGTACAACCCACGCAGAATGGGCGTGGTGTATTTCGTGTGAACCAGACTCCCGCGGCCAGCGCTTCGACCATTCCTGCTCACAACATGTTTGCCGGCCAACAAGGTCCATGGTTTCCTCAGTCCTGATGTCGGTCCTTGGGAAACTGAATAGATGGCACGGCCCTCAAAGTCGCTGTTCCCTCTATCATGTTGTCACGTCCTTTGTTTAGCGTGCTTAAGATACCCCTTATGAAATCTGCTTTCTATCTTGCGTCTTTGACTTCCCGGCCATGTTTCGATTCTGAGACATGTTTGAAGGTCTTGGTCTCATTGTAGCATGTCGATTTCGTAATCCGAGCTGACTGTAGAAGAAAAAGGCAACCACCAGGAATTGATATGCAGCTTCCCAGGTGTATCTGTGTCTAGCTGCCATATCAAGTCTCCAAGGTGATCAAGACAGCATTCACGGTAAAAGACTTGCTATGCGCTACATGCTGCTCTTGGACAGTGCACCAAACTCGAAACATCAAAACATCCGATCTCTTCATGGCTGCTCACGACGAATGGGCTTTGAGACTCTTGAAGTTCTTTACTCTCCTGGTCGTTGAGGCGCGCGATACGTTCGACCATTGACCACCGCGAATCGCGATTCTACCCACTCTCTGCACGACTATCAAGGATCCTAACTTCCCCCTCGCATGGCATTCTCCCGCCAATCGTGAAAACGCACAGTATCTTGGGTCTAGCGGAGCAAATTTCTGGAGAGCATTTCTTATGCATCCTCTAATTGAACCCTCCAAATACCTCATAGACACAGTGTCTTCTCATGGCCGTGTTACTGGCATGGGCGTGCTCGGAGTCGGCGTAATTGCTCCTAAGCTGCAGTTGCTCTGTCTCCATATGGGGGAACCTCGCAAATGGGCCATATAATTAAACGCTCCTCAGTGGGCGGAATTGCCTACCAAGAGTAGTCATTTACCACATTCGCTTGACCTTCCCATCACTGGATCCCGCGGAGAGGCTATTGGCATGCACATGTTTCTGAGAGTGCCCGGATCAGCCCGAAAACATCGGAAAGCGCGCTTTAACAAGGCACGGGCTGTAAGAATGGACCATGTTGTCAGAGGATTGCTCCGGGGAGCATGAAGACACAGCTACGCTCAGCGAACGAAGGCCATTAATTTGCACGACGCTTTCGAGATCCAAAAAGCTATTCGCCAGAGCGCAAATCATGACGCAAATCTTCTTTGTCGTCCTTGCACATCGGCTGCCAAACTACGCGATGCTTTTCAGGTTGGTGCGAGTGTTTGGAGAGAGCACACATCTACGACTCTCGATGAGCAATTCTGCCCTTCTACGCGCGTTCTGCCGAGAGAGAAATAGCTTGACGAAAGACCCAGTTTAGGTCCCCTATGTTCTCGAACCAGCTGTCAGAGGATGCAATGCTTCTTGATAGCTGGTTATGCGACGGACCTAGAAGCTCGAAACTCTCCTCCGACATCTCGCGGTCCTAGCTGCAAGTGCAGAGACACGCGCCAAACTAAGGATTTGTCTAACGCCGAGGCTCATCTGTTGATCTCTCAAAGGACACACGCCTGGTTCAAGTTGATTGCCATATGCCTACAACTATGGGAGTAGGCGAATGGGAGCTGCTTGCCTGATTCTCCGTGCGGGATCTCTAGATCGAATCATCTGGTGTGTTTTGTTATGATTTACGATTACCCTGACACATGAGCCATTTAAGCGGAGTTACTAGATGCTAAATTGGGACGTCAAATATGGTTTCGTGTAGTCCTTGGATTAACAGGCTCGAGCTACATAATTGCATCGCCGAGAAGCGTGTCAAGACTTGCTAGGCCTGAAGACCATATTTCAGAACCATACCCGAGCTGTAGTGTGGGTCCCTCTTCTGCAAGCAATGCTCCCATGGGCTCCACTTTATTCACGATATCACAAAGAACGGCGCATGAGACAGTCGTGTGGTTTCTTCGGAAGGCAGCCAGATGCTCTTGGGCAAGAGGGCCAAGTGCACGGGCCATGAGCGGCGAGGTTTTCTCCCAGGCAAGCATCAGGGTCGGCGATGCGATGGGTGCGAGGGCAAAGTCGGTGCTCGAGGCGGGTGTTCTTTGTGACACGTTCTCCTTCTCCCTCGAGATACGCAGACTTGACGGTGACTACCAAAAGCCTCTGGCGGGAGATAGGATCGGCGCGAGTGAGAAGCGCCGGCATGTTGTTTCTCGTGAAAGCAGTCCATTGTGGTGCCGAAGACGGCGGCTTGGCTTTTAGGAAATGACTGCTCGGAAGACGATTCTCGCTGCGTAAGCCAGTGATGAGGTCGGCACGGTGTCTTCCTGCTCCAGGTCAACGACGGCGGAAACTCGCAGGCCTATTGATTCACATGGTCAGGTTTACCGCCTTGCTCTGTTCTAGATGAGGCAGCTGGCTCTGGAACTGACATGGCACGGCAACAAAGCTATCTTCTCCTGACACTACTCCGCGCAGTCGCTTTTGTCGTGAACAAGGCTGGCGTACTACATTCAGTGGAAACCTGGATACAAGCTTGATGTTCCCGTCTGTCAACGCTGAACCGACACAATTGCAAGCGTCGAAAAAGCTGAAGCGCGGGTGGAAGGCATGTCGAATCCACGACTGGGCTTCGCGCCATGTCTGATCTCTTGGACCCCGCTCGAATTGGCCATACGCAAGATGACATTGGCCTTTGCACGTCAATCCACAGAGTATTTAGAGTCGCAGTACCTTTCTTGCTCTCAGTGGGCATGTAGAAGTCATCGAAAGCAACGTGCCTTTCAATGTTCGGCTGCGTGACATGTTTCGCTTGCGAAAAGCATCATCTCGACCTCCGGAATACTGCCAATGAAGGCAGCAAATTATCACGCCTAAAGCCCGGATGCGTGTATGAGGAGCTTTTCCGAATTGCTTCCTCGACGTAGAGCCAATTGTGCTTGACCATAAACCTCTGAGAGGACGCGCATCCTTGCTCGTCTCGGTTCGTCGGCAGTCAAGATTAGCTGAGAATCTCGTTCATCGTTCTCCCGGGCTTACATACTCGCAAGCTGCACGTCACAAAGGGGTCAAAGCCAATGTCTCACCTTCCAAGGACCCCACGAACCAGCTATCCAAAGGCAGGATGCTTTTGTGTGACCATCCACCGGTAGTCGTGAATTTTTTTGCCCTTATCAAAGAGCTGTAAAGCACGCGAATATAGCCACGATATCGTCGTCTCATCCTCTTAGGTCTGAACAGTTACCCAATGAGAGCGACAACCTCAATGCGCTCTGGACAGCTGAGCATATTGAACAGCGTCGTGCTTCGTGACACCCTATGGCGTCACGGGTGGAATCGCTGTATCGTCTTCAGACACTCGCTGGTAGGCGAGTCAGGTGCCATCAAGGCTGATGACGCCGATGCCTTTTGATAGCTGTGTGCGCGACAGGTCTTGTTCAAGGGAAAGTACCACGCACGTCCGCGCGTCAAGGCGAAGATCTTATCACAACGTTCTCGGCCGAGTAACTACCTTCCAAAACGCAGCTATCAGAAAGCACGATGATGCCTGGGCCAGGCAGGTGTCCAGTGAGACTCGTAGCTTCCACGCTCTCTCACTGTTCCATCGTACGAGTTCAAAAAGGGTCTGCAAACATTATGGCAGTCGCTTGCATGGCAGGCCCTGTTCAGAGGAAAGCCCAATCGTGATCAGATTCGCACCGCGCTTCGACTTCGAATTCGTCTCAAGCACCTCGACCTCCGTGAGCAGCTACCAAAAGACACGATGCGTTTTGGACCTGTACAGTCGACCTGTTAGAGCTTCAAGTCTCCGTGCTCTCCGTGAATTGTGATTCAACTTCGAAAGGTAGTTGCCATTTGAAAGTTGGTTGCACGACGCTTCTGTTCGTCGCAAAGCACCATCACGATCAGTCGACAGGCGACCGAACTCAGGCGGATCGTGCGTCACCTTGGAAAAGCCGTCTCTGTATCATCTCAACCTTCCTGACTAGCTATCAAAATGCGTAATGCGTTCTAGATGTGTACGCTTGTCCAATGGGATGTTCAAATCTTCATGCTCTCCTTGAAAGATGACACGGGTTGAAAGATACCGTGTCTTTCGACAGTACTGGTACGACGGTCCTATCAAGGCACTATTACGACTAGTCAAGACCATATTCAGGGGTATCGTGCGTCGCTCTGAAAAGCCATCTCGTGTACTGTCTCAGCCTCCCCACTCCGCTATCGTCAAAAGGCACAGTGCTTTTCAGATATGTGCGTCAGTCCAGTGAAAGCTGTAAACTTTCAGGCTCTCCTTGAAAGACGACACGAGTTCGAAAAACAACACTGCGCTTTTGATTAGTTGGTTGGTGCGCGACAGTCTCGTCCATGGGAAAGCACCATCACGGTCAATCGCCAAATTCAGGGGTATTATGCGTCACTTCGAAAAGTCATCTCATGTAACATGTCAGCCTCGTCAAAGCGCTGTCACGTTGGCCCAGTGAGAGCTGTAAACTTTCATGCTCTCCTTGGACAACGACGCGATTTCAAAATATACCGTGCCTTTCGGCAGCTGGTGCGCGGTAGTCCTGTTCGACGGAGAGTACTATCACGATCAACCGACCAGATCCAGATGTATCGCTCGTCCCTCTGCAAATTCATCTCGTGTACAATCTTAGCCTCGTCAAACAGCTGTCAAAAGGCACAGTGCTTTCAGATACGTGCGTTGGTCCAGTGAGAGCTGTAAACTTCCATGCTCTCCTTGGACAACGATGCGATTTCGAAATACACCGTGCCTTTCGGCAGCTGGTGCGCGGTAGTGTCCTGTTCGAGGGAGAGTACTATCACGATCAACCGGTCACATTCAGATATATCGTGTGTCACTCTGAAAGGTCATCTCATGTACAATCTCAGCCTCTTCAACCAGCTGTCAAAAGGCACAATACTTCCAGAGCACAAGCAATATTCCAATGAGAGCTTCAAATCTTCAAGCTTCCTTCTTCATGCTCTCCTTGGTCAACGGCATGAGTACAAGAAACACCGTGCTTTGCGACAGCTGGTGCGCGACAATCACGTTCGAGGGGAAGAATTATCATGATCAACCGGCCACATTCAGGTGTATCGTGCGTCACTCTCATGTACAATCTCAGCCTCTTCAACTAGCTGTCACAAGGCACAATAAGTTTATGAGACGGGTGATAGTCCAGTGAGAGCTGTGATCTTCAAGCTTCCTTCTTCATGCTCTCCTTGGTCAACGGCACGAGTTCAACAAACACCGTGCTTTGCAACAGCTGGCTGCGGGCGAGTGTTTGCCTCAGGGAAAGCACCACCACGGGATTCGGGGGCACCGCGCGTCAACGCGAAGCTGGCAGAGAGTGAGGGAAAGAACCCTCAGGCAGCAGCCCAACAGAATGCCTTGCTCTTTCCGACGCGAAGCTCCGTCAGCTGACCAGAATTCTGCCTACCTCACTTCTCTGCGTCTGCTTCTGCTTCTGCGTCTCTCACCTCAACACCAACAACTACTTTCTGCCTTGCATCAACACTTCTATCAGCTCATTGACGCGTTCAAGATGAAGCTCACCACCGTACGTACTCACTCTCGATGGCGCCGTCGTGATCATTGCCGTCGACCATCGTCGTCGTGCATGATCAGTCGACGTCCATCATCTTCATCCATCATCCTCATTCATCATCATCATCTCCCATCCATCGACACACCTCTTTTGTGCACTTGCTGACTGTCACGAAGGTTCTTGCCGTCTCCACTCTCGTGGTTGGAGCAATCTCCCAGAACTTGTCCGCTATCGACACCACCGTCGACAGCTCCCATCACAAACACGAACATGACCGCATCTACGTCCGCGGTGCCATCGCCAAGGACTGCCTCAACGCCAACTTCGGCCACCGCCAAAAGGTCAAGCACAACGTGTGCCACACCTACGATGATGGCTTCCACACTCTCAAGGCCAGAGTCGTGCTCGGCAAGGACTCTACCATTGCCGCCAAGGATTGTGCTCTCGTCGCCTTCACCGACATGACCTGCCAAGACGACGGTTTGATCGTCCAGATGCTCAGCCACGACGAGGACGCTTGCCACGAAGTCGATGAAGATGACATGTACTACTCTGTCCGCTGGGTTTGTGACTCCGCCATCAAGCAGAAGTGGCTCGACGACTACGACAACTCGGCCTCTATCATCACCAGAGATGTCTCCAACACCATGGACAAGGGCGTCAAGGGCAGAGTCAAGGTCTGGCCTGCCGACAACGAGGACTGCAACTCTCCCAACAAGCGCAAGTCCGAGAGCTTCAACCATGACGACTGCCAGCACTTCAACAACGGCTTCAGATCCATCCGTGCCCAGGTCGACTTCCGCAAGCAGAAGCACCCTCATCGCTGCGCACTCCTGGCCTACACCGACCACAAGTGCAAGGTCAACCCTGTCTACGTCGTCGATCTCTACGACACCGCCGGGCTCAACGTCTGCCATGATGTCAACCTGCAGCAGAACGACTCTCACCTCATGGCTGGCCATTCAGTCAAGTGGATCTGCGACGACCTGCTCGATGAGTTCATCGACAACACTCCTCAGGCCAAGGTCGAAGACACCACCTCCACTGTCATCGCCGAGTCTGTCAACCCCACCTCTGTCACCACCGTCACTGTCGGTTGCACTCTCACGACTGATGTCCGCTTCAGCACCACCGCTTCCTCCCACGTCACCACCGAGACCAGCGTCTCTACTCACCTCGCCACTCACTTCCGCGTCGTCACGCACATCCAGTCTCACACGATCCCTTTCAGCAGCACCTACAGTGTTTGCGACGTTGAGGTTTCCACCTTGTACTGAGTTGTTCATCGACTGCACCACAGTGGTTGGACTTGAGTCATGACCATTGACACATCGACTTGTCTCTCAACATCATCGCCGGTTCATCTTCCAGAGCTCAGGTGTTTACTGCCCTCTCTTGTGCTGGGCTCACTACTGCTTCTCCTTTTCATCATCATCATCACCCTACTGCCTTGCTTCTGTCATCATCGAGCAGTTTCTCATCATCATCGTCACCATGCTGCTTAGCACTTGTTATCATCGGACGGTTCTGTTTTCTTTACACCTTGTTGCTCAGCATCTGTTATCATCGGAAGGGTTTGCTTGCTTTTCACCTTGCTGCTCAGCACTTGTTATCATTGGGAGGAGGTTTTTGCACTTCGATGCTCAGCATCTGTTATTACGCTGCCAGCTTTTATTACCACCAGGCAGTGTTGTCAATCAATGACTTGTTTCTTTACTCATCAGTGTCTCTTGTCTTGTCGTGTCTCTTGTCGTGTCTCTTGTCGTGTCTCTTGTCGTGTCTCTTGTCGTGTCTCTTGTCGTGTCTCTTGTCTTGTCGTATCTCTTGTCTTGTCTTGTCTTGTCTTGTCTTGTCTTGTCTTGTCTTGTCTTGTCTTGTCTTGTCTTGTCTTGTCTTGTCTTGTCTTGTCTTTTTGACGTCTACACCCGGTCTTGGTATTTCTTCAACACTCACAATGCCTCGATTTGCCACAGATTTTCAAGACAACAAGCATTATTGGAAGATTGGCTTCGGAAGATATATCATGATCAAATAGTCGAGCGTTCCTAAACCTCCGTCTTGCGACCGATCGCCTTGCTTAGACCGCCTGCTCCTTTCTGGACTTTAACTACGTTGGAAGAGCTCGCTTCTAGGTTCGCCTGCGCCACGGATATCTGGCCATTATCGAGATCGAACACCCAGTAGCCTGCTCTCATCACATGGTGTCCTACGCCTAGGGTCTCACCGGAGCTATCAACGGTCACTGCTAGTTGACAAGTACCTGCGTATGGGCTGAACAGGTCGGCCATGTCGACATTCAAGGTAGCAGTGTTTGTAGAACCATAACCAGAAAAGGTAAGCTGGAAGTAGGTTGCACCACGGACCACTTCCTTGCAAGGTCTCTGATCGTTTCCTCCCGCTAGCATGAGAATTTTCCTGTACACGGGTTCTGATACACGCCAGGCAGAAGCTCCGGCATCCATATCGACAGAATGTGATTCGTCACTAGCAGAGCGTATGAGCTCCTGGCTGCTCCCGTCTTGGAGGTATGCCTTGACATTGTCGAGTTTCAACTCCAGCTTCGTAGTGATCCCATTATCGCGCGGGCAGTTGAGAGTGGTCAACGGACCCTTGAACTTTTCGGTATCGATGCCACCAAAAGTGATTGAGCCATCCTGGACGTGATCCCGCTGGCTAAGATAAATACCATACAAACGCGACTCAATTTCTCCAGATTCGACGAGCGCTTGGAGAAGGGTCGAGCAGTACGGTTGATCAGATGTGTTTTGACCTTCGTTACTAGGGTAGCCGAGGCCCAGGATTGCAGTTTTTATACCAGTGGGATCCTCCACCACCTTTGCAACCCCAATTCGAGCGTTTGTGATCGAGATATCGCCTGCAGATCTTATTAGTTTCGCGATAGATTTGTAAGCTTTCGTTTGACATACCTATGTGTACCCTGTCTAGAGAATAGTCACCTTCCATCTTAGAGTGGTCTGTGTATCCAACCGAAAGCCCACCAGGAATGACTACCTTATAATCGGGGGACTCTTCGATGACAAAAGTAGTAGCGCAACCGCCCTTAGTCCTACAAGCAGTAGCAGTCGAGTCGGGGAAGATTGTGTCGCTACTGCCGGTATCGACTAGAGCTGACTGAACTTGGCCGGGAGTACCGACCGAGATATTGGCATAGTACGCCCATCCAACCTCGCCGCCTAATGTATCCGTTAAAGCGATCTCGATGACTTGGGTACCTGTAGCTGCTACTGCTGCTACTTCGATGTGCAAGAGCAATACAGACACGCACAACACAAATGCCGTGAAAAACTGCATTACAAGCAGTAGTTGGTGGTTGGTAGGTGGTGGTTGGTAGTTGTGAGATACGGAGAACTTTGTAGAAAGAGAAAAAACTACAGATGATCTGTCCTTCCTTGAATACTACTTACCTGTCAGAACATTAGTCACAGTGGATAGTCATACGACGTATAAGGGCACAAAACTTGCTCGACCGGTGTCAAGAATGAGCTCATTGACTCAACTTCTTGAACCTGAGGTGGTTTGTCGAAGAAGTCGTTGGTTCGTTGTCCAGAGGCGACGAAGCTGCAAAGCTGCAGGATTCTTTGAGATCGGCACGGTCGCTTTCTGAAAAGGAGTCGCTGACGCACTCTCACCGGCAACGACTTTGATTCAAAAGATATCGTGCGCTCGTGCAGCCAAAAGGCGATGGACTCAGCAGCGAGTGTGGAAGAAGAAGAAGAAGAAGAAGAAGAAGAAGAAGAAGAAGAAGAAGAGGAAGAAGAGAAAGATTGGATTTTGCAATGGTGTTGATTCATACGGTGGTGATGTTCGAAGGTTGAAATGGTGGAATCGATACAGGCTTCTCTGCATACGCAGATGGATGAATGATGCGTACATTTCGTCCCAAAGCTTACAAGAACTTGGATGCTGGGGGCTACGATATGATGGAGGTCCTTGCAAGCGGTCGTGACAGAAGACATGAAGCACCGCGTCAAGCACCATCGCCCCAGATTCCAACAAGAGCCATTGTAAAGCCTAGCAAGCCAACAGCGGCCCTCGCTTGCTCAAGCCTCTGCGAAGCCCTGACGGCCCTTTCGACCGTTTCGCCATTGACGTCGTCTTGGTCTTGGGAAAGAAGAGACTGGCCGGGGACAAGGTCCGAGGCAGCGGCAAGGCCTGCAACCAAAGATGTCCAGAGCAGGTACGGGTGTCTGGCACGAGCTGGCGAGAGTGCGTAGGCGAGGTTCAAGGTGAGGAAAGAGACGGCGGCGAGAGAGCGTAGGTGTAGCGAAGCAGATTGTTTCAACGAGATAAAGACATGCTGGGCGGGCTTTGCCGAGGGGAGGGCCAGCAGAGATGGTATAGACAAGGCGGCCAGCGAGTACGAGACGCCCTGCAGTCCAAGTCAGTTGATTGAGCCTCAGGTTGGCCCAGAGAGCGTCCTGTCAAGCTTACCGTGAAGAGGCCCAGACTCGTTGTGCCTATGAACTTGCAAGCTGCGATTGTGGATGGCATTTCTGGATCTGCTCAAGATAGTCGTGACCGATGCCTTTGTCTCTTCACAGCTTGTGCAATTGCATCTGCCAAACTGCCTTCCTTCTTCCTTCTCCACGCCGTCGTGGCCGTCCTACTCTGGCTACGTCAGTCCGTGCGCAACTCGTTCTCCCCCACACTTCCAGCAACTTGAAAGCCTAAAGGCTGCTCGGTCGCCGGCAAGGAAGCAACACTCCTGATGTTTTCCTTCGCATTCTATTCTATGCGCGTCGTCTGTTCGCTGGTACATGTTGTGGCATAGCTGTAGCCTGTGTATACCAAATTGTGATGTTATGTAATGCCTGTCTTGATATAGAGCGGTCATCTACTCTAGCACAGTTGATCTTGCGACCTCCGGCCCTGAAACACGTCTACCTCGGCAGCCTCGTGCCGCCCAGCTGAGCTGACACCCTATTGCTCGCGAGCCTGTGTGACACCATCTTCTCTTCCTTCACCTCCTCGTTTTCCACGAACGCGCCTTCGAACCAGATTCGCTGTCATTCTAGTTCGCATAAACATACGGACGCATACAAGGCCTTTGTCAAGATGCCGCAAGAAAAGAAAGAATACCTAAGCGAAGCCTGGAAGGATGGCATTTTCAGTGTGTCGACATGTCTTTTTGATCGCGCCTGAACAAAGCTAACCATGTGTTTCAGAGGACAAGGTTCTCTTTTGCACAGGTGGTGCTGGTTCCATATGCAGCGCCCAGACTCGGGCTCTGGTTCACTTGGGTGCATCTGCCGCCATAATTGGTCGTAACAAGGAGAAGACAGAGCGGATGGCCGCCGACATTGCTACAGCCCGCCCTGGTGCCCGCGTGCTTGCCATTGCTGGAGTCGACGTACGCGATCCCAAAGCTTTGCAAGACGCTGCAGACAGGACTGCTAGAGAAATTGGTGGTATAGACTTTGTCATTGCTGGCGCTGCAGGCAACTTTCTTGCCCCAATGTCACAACTCAGTGCCAACGCCTTCAAATCTGTCATCGATATCGATGTCCTCGGCAGTTACAACACGGTCAAGGCGACCTTGCCGCATCTTGTCAAAAGCGCCAAGAGCAGCACTGTAGATGCGACAACCCCGAGTGCTGGTGGAAGAATCATCTTCGTCTCGGCAACCATTCACTATACCGGTCTGCCTTTGCAAACTCATGTCTCAGCAGCCAAGGCCGCCGTCGATGCTTTGTCAAACGCAGTTGCCATCGAATATGGACCACTCGGCGTCACCTCTAATGTCATTGCCCCAGGGCCTATCGGAGGCACCGAAGGCATGGAGAGACTGGCCAAGAGCGACCCAAACAGTGTTGCAAAGTCGGCAAAGAGGGTGCCTCTGGGACGGCTAGGATCAGTCAAGGACATAGCAGATGCGACTGTCTATCTGTTCTCGGACGCAGGCAATTTTGTCAATGGCTCGACGGTCGTAGTGGACGGAGGCAGCTGGAGAGTCAACGCAGGCGGGCCGGGTTCTACTTGGGAATACCCGGACTTCATCCTGAGTGGAGCAGCTGTTGAGGGTGTCAAGGGTGGAAAGGCCAAGTTGTAGACAATAGATTGCGTGTGTCTGTGCTTAAACGTCGAGACATGTGTAGAAGGTGGCTCTAGTCGTTGTGAGTGGTTGGTGCGTGGAGCGCGCAATTGGCAATTGGCTCGGAATCGACCTTTCAAGAGACAAATTTGCTTCATGTTTTGTTTGAACATTCGGTGCAATTGGTTGAGCAAGTTGACCGAGTAGGCTTCACAAGAGAGGGGGAGACTGCAGACAAGCAGGAAACAAAACAGTGATGAGCACAAAGGCGGCAGATCAAGAAGTGGATCTTGGACACCAAGGAGTCAAGGACCAAGGCAGCGGAGTGGACGGCATGATTGGAGCAGCAAGCAGTCTCCTCAGATGACGAGGTCATGGTGGATGATGAACCGGTTTGGAAAGATGAAACAGGCGGGTGGAGGATCGGCCGGGATGCGCAAATCACAATCAGGACAGGCGACAGACTTTGGCTACGCGGGCTAGCGCTCTCGACGACTCGAGGCTTGCAGATAGGCGAGTCAACATTATTACCCAACGGCGGCAATAACATTGTGCGTTTTGTGCCATCGTTTGCTTGCTTGGTTGATTTGGTTTGCTTGCTTGCTGGCGTCTTGTTTTGTCCTTGGCCTAGCAGCTAGCTCTTCCTGCTCCTCCCTCGTCCATCTCCACGTCTCCAACTCGCCCATTCTCCAGGAGCAGACGCTGTGCTGAAGCTTGCCTCTCCTTGCGCCCAGGTCCCTCTTGCTTAGCATCTCCTTTTGTCGTCGCCGTCACCACCTGCAGCACCATCAGGCAGTCCCGCTTGTTTCTCCCCCTGGGCTAGGACGGTTTATGGAAATGTGCCCAAGCCGCTCGCGGTAGGACGACTCGACTTTGTAATTTCGCGACGAGGGCGGGCGACGTCCGACACACTCATTCCCTGGACGGCCGCTCGATCGTCATTTCTGCGCATCCATCCACATCCCTGTAGTCTCTGCAACCCTCTTTGTTGCTGCAGTGCGACGTGGTGAAGAAGACCGGCCCCTCAAAGCCCACCACGTCTTGGCATCCGACCACTCGCTCCCTCCACGACCATGCTGTCTCGAGGCAGCCTTCGCGGCGCGCCAGCTCTATTGCTGCCACTGGCCTTCATGTCGACTCTCTGGCAACACGTCCACGGCCTGAGCCAGACCTACTGCTCCAGTTCAAACACCGGTTCCGACTATGACGCTGGTCAGCAGTTCTTCCGTGTCGCAACCACATGTATGCCAGCCTGCTGACTTGCATAGTAACCAACATCTACCAGTCCAACGGCGCCTGCCAGCAGGAATGTGCTGCCAGCTACGCCTTCGCCATTGTTCAGTACCAACAATGCTGGTGCTCAAACTACGCCCCTGCCGATCAGCTCGACGTCTCCGAGTGCAGTCAGCCTTGCCCCGGCTATCCCGATGAGAGCTGCGGTGACAAGGACAACGGCCTCTATGGATACATCAAGCTCAACCTCAGCCCTTCGGGCACCCAGGGCTCTGCCTCGAGTAGCTCCGCCACCAGTAGTGCCGCTCCATCCTCCACTGAGCAATCGGTAAGCCACAATATCATCTCCTCGGCGCTTCATCTTCGACCGTGCTTCTACCGCTGAAGTCATCCCCACTGTCTCCCTTGTAACCTTCCACCTCTGCTGCCCTGCATATCGACTGAACCCATGTCTGCATAGACACCAACCTCATCATCCTCTCCCTCCTCCGCACCGGCCTCTTCTTCCGTACAGAGCGATACCACAGTCTTGACCTCTGTTTCTGTCACCGTCACCGTCAAGCAAAGTGCTTCGGTTGTTGTATCCTACGTTACACCTGTATGCGCTCTATGATTTTCTTTGCTCTTTCCTTCATAGATTACTATGCTTTTGCCACGTACTCTTGTGCTAATCCTCGTCATCTAGTCCTCCTCGAGTCAACCTTCAACTACCTCCACCTCATCCACACCAACATCTGCCCCTTCTACCACGTCGACGTCATTTTCCATCACGTCTACGCAAGGAGCAGGTGTGACAAGCAGTCCTTCTTCTACTGCTGACACCAGCTCGCTCTCACATACCACCTTCATCAGCACCCGCGTGGTCACAGTGTCCGGAGGCCCCGTCACTCAAACCGTCACGAGTACCGCTGTCGTGACTCCTGGCGCCGGCTCTCTACGCGATGCGGAACAAAAAGGCGTCTCTGGAGGGACTGTGGCAGGTGCTGTCGTTGGATCTGTTGCCGGTGTTGCGCTTCTCCTGGCAGGTGCCTTCTTCCTTTGGCGAAGAAACCGCTCAGAGACATCCGATCCTGAATCTCCACGGTCAGGCTCGGGTTCTGGATCTGCAAGAAGAAGAATGGAACGCAACACCAGTGTTCTCAGCAAGACAGGTCTGCTTTCCTCTGCAGGCAACGCTGTCGATATGGAAAAATTCCATGACGACTCTGCGGCTTTCGGCGCTGCAGGTCATAGGTACAATAATAGCGAGTCGACTGCACCAATACCCACCAGCCCCGATGGGGACACCCGCCGCAACAGCCGTCCGCTTGTTTACGATCAGCGACTTAATCCTGCTGCCTTGATGGAAAACTGGGAACGCAACGGCAGCCGAGCGAGCATTGGCACAATGCAAGATCAACGAGATTATTCTCGTCCCTTGGGTGTCACCAATCCTGACCCAGTCGACGATTAGTGGATATGCCCATACCGCCACCTGTTGCCATCCTTCTTCCACCTCACGCGACCACGAACCATTCGTGCACTTTCCCTCACAACAATTTTCCTTTATTCTATTCACATACTACAGATTCCATTCTTTGTTTGTTTCTGGTTCAACTAGCGGGCGTTTGGGTGGACCGCCCACTGATTTCATACTTTCCTCGCACTGGCCATGAGCTATCAATATAGAAAGAGTAACTCGAATGACCGGTTCGAGGGTCTCGCTGATTTCCACGACATGCCCTCGTGTCTGTCGACCTTTGTATTTGTACATAGAACTATGCCTATCAGCAAACGAGTAACAAAAAGCAATACGGATCACTGATTAATTCCATCTTCTGCTTCCTTGAGCCGTTGCTTCTTTCCTCATATGGCTCTCGCAAGGGAGGTGTGACTCTGATCTATTAAACTCATATGGCACATACAATTGTTCGAGACCATGATATGGAGTTCAATAACGCCGAGATAGTGAGACTCATTGAATGTCGAATCGTCCTCCTGGTGAGCACAACCTCTGAGCCCACCGGTCTCCCTTGATCTATTTGTGAGATGCTGCAATATCATCGCCTCATTGCCTCACGGCTTGTATCAAGGGTGCGCTGATCGTGTTTAATCAACACTTGTGCTTGTCCAGACTGACTGGCAAAGGCCGCGCTAACTGTTCTGGGCTAAAGGTCACATGCTCTACCTCTGCTTCTACTCTCGCTTCTCGTTGACCTCTCGTCGATCTTGAGATGCTTATAGCGACCCTCCGCGAGATTACTCAATCCGGACATTCTCGTTCAGAAGCTTGTGAACACTATGATAGGGTCACTCATTCTACTGCATAATGCAGTGGCATCGCTGCACCATCGTCTATGTATTCGGGGCTGTATTGGTGATGACGGCGAAACTACCTGGACAGATCAAGCACACAGTCAATCGATCTTCTGATCAATTGATGCTAAGAGTACCATTTACTGAGAGCGTGACAGTCAAGGCTTCTCTGAGGACGACTAAATCGACGTAAAACCCCATGATGCTTCACGATTCAAACGGCCGCAAGCGTTGGCCTGGGTTGGGATTTGATAGAAGTGATAGATTTTAGGGAAGGTAATTACATATGGAGACACAAACATTATGTACAAAGGATTGTTGCCTTGACCGTTGCGGAGGAGTGTCAAGTATTGGGGGTTCAAATCCCCCAAAGGGGCTCCTGGGTTGGCGAAGAACCTCCTCCGTGTATATAGCGGCCGCTCTGCGGCCGAATCAAATAAAACAACATCATTGCTCTACAAAGGATTGTTGCCTTGAGATTGTCGTTCTTACACGGGATGTCATGATTCTTCGTCTGAGGTTGTGAATGTTTTTTTCTCAAGATACACTATTTTACATGTCAGTAAGGATACTCAGTCGAGTGACTATTTGCCTAATGGTCATTTGGACTCACCGTGAGGTTGAATGAAGAAGGACAGTATGAACGCAAGACCGAACGTAGCAGTCAAGCAGACAAACACAGTCTGTGTGAAGTTTCCCACAGTCGCAGAGTAGATGGCGTTGAATATGGTAGGAGCAATGACTCTAGCCAACGCATGCAAAAGACCAGAGGCACCAAGCAGCTGACCGGTCTTCTCGTGCGGTACATGTTTAGTCAGGGCTGATTGCAGAGTGGGCGAGCCAATCCCTCCGATGCTTGCTATGCTGCCGGAAAGAATCATCAACGGACCGGTACGAGCAAGAGTGTAGCCGAGATAGCCCAAGGTGTCAAAGAAGACGGCGACGCGGACGACGACGAGATCGAACGTATCACTGCCTGAACTACGTTGTTTAGCTGTGCCTGCTTTGCCACGGACATAGCGGGTCACAAGCGGAAGGACGACGATGAGGCACAAGACTCGGCAGGTGTTGACGATAGATAGGAAAACGCCTGACTCAAATGATTCCCAGTTGAACTGGTAGCGGGCGTAAATTACGATGATGGTCATACTTCCCATTGCGACGCCGAACAAAATGGTGTCGACAGCAGCTAAGAGTACAAGATTACGTCTCAGCGCTGGAGAAGAACCCTCGCCGGTCGGCCACAGAATCTTGAGTGGCTCAAGGATGTTGACGGCTCGGACTCGGTCGATCCAGTCCGAGGAGCCCCGTTGAGCTTTGTCTTCCTGATGTTTTTCCTGAGCGGCTTCCTGGCGCCGCTTGGAGAGTGATTCAGGAACGCAGAAGGCGATGAATAGGATGAAAGCAGCGTGCACAGCAAGTGAAGCATAGAAGATAGAAAGAATCTTTCCAGTGGCTTTGACTATCAATCCGCCTAGAATTGGGCCCAGAGCAATACCAGTGAAAAGGCAACCGTGGAGATAACCAAAGGAGATGTTGCGCCGCGCGGGAGGGGTGCAATCGGTGGCATATGCGTTTGCAATGGCCATGGCAGCAATGAATGAACCAGAGAGGCCATCGAGAGCGTAGCCGACCAGGATCCAGTTGACGGGGAACGTTTCGGGCTTGGTGGCAGCCATGATAATCAGAGCGTCTCCTGCAATGATGCCCATACTCGTCAAGGCAAGAATCTTGGTACGTCCGAAGCGATCTGAAAGAGCACCCAGCTTGGGGCTAGTTATGGCCGAGAGCAGACCGGCTATAAGGTTTCCATACAAGGTGAATTGTGCCACTCTGGCTTGCACTTCTGGAGATCGGCACTGAGGGTTCTCGCCGTCAAACAGGATAGGCAGAAAAGAATGGCTGGGGTTCTTGGTCTGCTGCTCAGACATGTATTCGCGACAGACGAGGTTGAGAATCAAGTTGATTCTTGGTGATATGATGGCGCCAAATGCCAGAGTCATGACGAAGAAAGGCGCCAGCACGAAATATATCGAAGGTCTACGGTACCACGGAAGATGGTCGAAGTCCTTGACTCCAGCCCACTCGTGGCCAGAGCCGGCATCACTGGCTCTTCTTTCACGCCCTTGAGGTTGGAGCAGCGGGTCCTGCTCACCGGCAGGCAGATCTGTGTCAACGCCTCCTCTTGCTATGGTCGTGTTCTCTTCACCGGAGTGAGTGCTCATTGGTCGTGACCTGGACATGTTGACATTCTTCGAGTTGATTTCGGCTTCGCCGATAAAGGCTGCATCAGTGTCGTTATCCATGTTGTCGTCCGTAGGTGATGATCAGGCAGAGAGCACCGAGCTTTAATCACGAAGCGTGATGCGCAGGACGACTTCCCAAGTCGCAACAAAGACTCGAGGTTTTGGGCGGAAGTCGAAGAGTGTCAAGATTGGTAATCCATCTGGGTCTCCCTTTGGACACGGCAATTGGCAGACATTTTGATCCCTAGCCTTTGATGCGCTTCGAAGCAGATAAGAACGCGGGCCAACAGCCCCCGAAAGTCAAACACGTCATTCCCTCTCCATACGCGAGCTCCTGCTTTGATGCCATATTGGAATGCACCACTATTTGATGATCGCGGTCTAGAGATTGCGCTGCTACTCCATCTTATTGTTTGCACGACCACCATTTCCGCACCTGCTCAATCTGTTCAGTGTGCCTGTGCAACTACTCTATTCACCTTCTCCTTGAGGCTCTGCATCTCGATCTGACAGTGGTTAGCGTCATCAGATGCACGATGACGCTCTCGATGACTCGGAATCTTTGGAAGTCCGAATCACCGACATTGCTTGCTGCCATGGTGACCCTGGTCTGCCTCGAATAAACAACGTGGACCGGTTCTGAGCATCTACTTTATTGTCTGTCTGCATTATGTCTAAACTAAGAGCAGGCTTTCTTGTCGTCTCCGGCCCCCGAGACATAGGGAAGCCAACATTGTGAATAGTACTGTGAAGAGGACGAGACCACCGATAAGAGGCCAGGGTGCAGAAACCTTAGACATCTTGACCGTGGCGGCTGCACCATCGAAACGACGCTCCAAAGAACTTGTGAAGCTTGGGCTGGGACCGATGGCAAGCAGATAATCTCCAGATGCTGACACCTGATCGCCGACGAAATGTCTCTGAACCGCCCGGCTCAGACCATCTACACCTTTGAGGACCTTGACTATGTCGGAAGAGCTCGCTTCGATGTTCGCCTGTGCTACGGATATCTGACCGTTATCCAGGTCGAAGACCCAGTAGCCCGCCCTCATCACCGCGTCTCCTATTGCTGAGATTTCCCCAGGACCAGAAGGTTCTACCATCAGAGTACAGAGCGGGTTACCGTTATGGTCGGCTGCGACGCCAGAATTTCCGGCTACTTTTGGTGCAAAGAGGTCTGCCAGGTGAAGATCGAGAGTAGCGGTATTGCTTACAAGGCCATCGCCAGAAAAGGTAAGCTGAAAATGAGTTATGTTGAATGCACTATGAACAACTTCACTACAAGGTCTCACACGCCTGCCTCCTGCCAATACAAGGATTTTCCTATACACAGGTTCTGGTACAAACCAACGGGCATTTCCTGAATCCAAGAAGACAGCATGAGGAACCTGGCCAGAAGAGAGTAACAGCTCCTCGCTGTTTTCATCGTGAGGGTTAACCGTGATTTTATCGAGTTTTAGTTTGTGTTCCGTGGCTGTCTTTCTACCATCGAGCAGGCAGTCGAGAGTGGTCATCGGGCCTTGGAATTTTGCTATGTCGATGCCACCAAAGATGATTGAGCCACTTGAATTGATCTGATTAAGATGAATGCCATACAGACGCGACTCAATAGCTCCGGATTGGACGAGCGCATCGAGGAAGGTCGGATACGGTTCGGACTTGTTGGACCCTTCGTTATTCGCGTAGCCAAGACCCATAATTCCAGTATTCATGCCAGTTGGATCAGACACTTCATAGGCAATCCCTAGTCGGGCGTTGGTAACAGATATTTCGCCTGCAGAAAGCATTAGTTAAAGGCGCCGTAATATCAAGTGTTCGCAACGGGTTTCCAAGTTCAACATACCAATCTGTACCTCATCTGTAAAGTAATCGCCTTTCTTTTTGGAGGAGTCCTCAAAACCAATGGACAGCCCGCCACGAGTAACCACATCAAAAGTCGACGACTTTGTAACATCAAAAGTACCACCGGCGCAACCATTTCTAGTCTTACAGGCAGTAGCGTTTGCAGCAGTGAAGAGTAGCTCGTTACTTCCGCTGTCGATCAATACTGCCTGCACTTGGCTGGGATTGCCTACAGAAATGTTGGCGTAGTACAGTGTGGATGTTAAATGGCATGGAATAGTTAGAATATTAGAATATTCCACTCAAAATCGGTGAAATATTCCACTCTATTGGCATGGAATAGAATTAGCTAATCGAGTAGAATATTCTACTATTCCAACTAGTAACTTACTGTCGTCGTCGTCGTCGTCGTCGTAGTTCAAAGTTTTGGCTAGGGTTAACCGAGCAGCAACTTTAAGGCAATTTAGGACTCGTAGGAGACTAGTAGTTGCCGTGCCAAAAATCCTCGCTTCGGTTATGCGAATTCTGACGTGTTTGATTAGCTAGATCTAATCTCGGAGATTAGATCGGCAGCTCCGATTAGCCTAGCTACGCGAAGCGACGCGTCGAGTTCGTGTCGGATACTAGCTAACTTTTCTTTGCGACGCTTCCCTTCCTCCTTCCTACACTAACTACCCTAACTACTTCTCGCGAATTAACATCTCTCTTAAATTAACAGCTAAGTCTATACTTGCTTTCCCGTTACATTTAGCACCTTAAAGAACCCTAATACTAACCTTCTTACTATGTATTCCTCTACTAGTTAAGATACTAACTACCTAGAGTTATAGAGCTAACTACATCTCTAATGCCTCGATAGGTAGCTCCTTCGAGCGGCTAAATAGAGTACGCTCTACGTATACGCTACTCGTAATAAGAGGGTTAGGGTACCTAAAGCTAAATACTAGAACTTAGAGGGTTATATAGAGAGCATCTTTATTAAAGATCACTCTAAAGCTAATACCTCTAAATCTAACACCGATACGGATTAACCTCTAATACCTCGACCCTCTAAGCGATAACGTACGACTACTACCGCTACGCCTCCCTCTCCTTCTCTTACTCCCTCTCTTACTTCTAATAACACCGAACCGGAACCTAATCTATATCGACGTCCTCGCAAAGCTACTACCCCCCGTAGTAATGCCGTAGAACTCTAGTCTTATACGAGGGCACGCCGTATTAGTAAGCTAGAGCGCAAGCGTAAGAAGAAGATCTAGTATTACTATTATAAGAACAAGGACTGTCCTTATAACTACTTAACTACTAACTATAAGAACATTAGGTTATATCTTGCTCGTAGGCACGGTTAGAACTCGACTAGCTCGCTTCTACGCATCGTATTAGTAGCAGTTCCTCGAGCCTCTCGCCTTCTTAATGACATTAATAGAGCTGCATTAAATAGGCGCCTTATCGACTATATTACCTCGAGCAACATACCCTTCCGTACCGCTAGCAATATTAAGCTCTATGCCCTGCTTAATAAGGTGTTTCCTAGCGTATCTAAGTTGCTAATTAAGACGCATTACTTAGTAGCTAAACATGTTAAAAAACAACACGATTTTTATAAGGATTAGCTTAAGGCTCTACTAGCAACTTCTCGCTTAGTAATCTACTTTACTTGCGATACTTAGACTGCTAACTATAGCAGTTACGAACTACTTAGTATTATAGCTCGGTTCGTAGCTCCGGATAGCATGTTAAGTAAGGCTCTACTTGCTCTACATAAACTACCTATTAGCTATGCTAGTAAGCACTACGCACCTCTATTCTTTTAAACCATTGTCGACTATAACATCTAGCAAAGGATTAGCTACATTACCTCTAATAATGCTACCTATAACGACACTATAATGCGGCACCTCGCTACCCTATTTCGCGAGCGTTTATCGGTCGATTAGGACCCTATTTAGCATAGGACTTGATGCTTCGGCCATTAGATTAATCTAGCTAGTTAAGCCTTTATGTCTACGAGCTTAGAGGAAGCTATTGCTACTATAATCGCTAAGAGCTAGGAGCCCTTAGAGGCCATTACTAAAATTAGCTAGGGTACTAGAATTGCTAACTATAAGGCCGTCGACTATCTTCGTAAGTTCTTTAAGTAGATTATAAAGTTAGCTCGCCGGCGACGTAAGTTTAGAGCAACTGCTAGCCTAGCACTAATGCTTAATAACACGACGAGGTAGAATAGCTAGCTCGCTATAATTAAGCGAGGGCTCTAATGTCGATCGACCATACGCTCTATATAGCATACTAATGAGCATATAGAGCAGACTGTTTTAAAACAGCGCTATTAGCAGTTCCTTAAGACCCTCGTCGAGTTTATAGAGCCTCTATAATAGGTTACTAAGTTATGCGAAGGCGACGATGCAACTCTAGACTAAGTAAGAATCCCTAACCTAAAATTTAACTATATCCTCACCAAAATCTATAATAATCTAGGTACTAACATTTTTACAGGTCCTAATGTCGATAGATTTTCTTAGAAAGCATTATAATTAGTCCGCCGTACGCTATGCCTCTAATCTAGTCCTCGCTACTGCTATTCGTACTAGTCGCTATGCCCTTAACAAATGGTAGGCCATTAACGACTATACGCTAGCGTACACCGCCGCCCTCCTCCTCTATCTAACCTTCCGCGAAGCCTATATTATAACTTATTAGCCTTAGTCATAGCGAGCTCTAGCTATTGCTACTACTCGCGCTCTATAGTCGGCGAGCTATAAGGACAAGATTAGACTACTCTAAATAGAGTCATTATAAGAGGAGGAAGGTTAGTCGAACAAGCTAGCCTTATAGTAAGCATCTATATAGCACACAATATTAGTTAAAGTTCATAAGGAGTTTATACACTTTATAAAGTTACCTCCGGTGCTAACGAAGGACCCTATTAAGTGGTAGCTTAAACCGACGTAACAATAGAACTATCCGAACCTCTCTTATATAGCTATCGACGTCCTCTCTATTAACCCGATGTCTACTAAGTTAGAGCGTGTGTTTAGTAGCTATAGAAGGACCCTCTTGTAGGATAGAGCTTAGCTCTCTACGGCTAACCTTAGCTATATCGAGTGCCTTAAGAACTGGCAGAAGAACCTCTACTTTAAGGAGGTCGAATTGGCTATAGAAGAGGCCGATATAGAGGAGGAGGAAGGACAGGGTCACAGCGACGACGACGAGGGTAGAATTGGCATTATTCTACTGATGACATAGCATAGAATAGAATAATTAGTTAGCAAGGTGGAATGGCATAGAATAGAGGCCAGATTTCAAAGATTCCATGTAACATCCACACTAGCGTAGTATGCCCATCCGATATCGTCTATCATTCTGTCTGTCAATGCGATCTCAATGGCAGAGGTACCGGTGTGCTGTGTTGCTTGGACTTGCAACAGCAGTGCAGCTAAGCATAGTGTAAGAGCTATACGATAGCTCATGGCAAATGGTAGCATGTGTTCGGTTGATGATTGAGGGTCGAATGTTGGTAGCAAGAAGATGGGTATGGTAGAAAGCTTGGGTTGGAGAATGTATACAGAAGTAACAATACCTTTTAAATACTGTCCATTTCTATCAGAGCCATGACTCACGGTGAACTGTTATACGGTATATGAGGGAAAAACACGCATGTGACCTGCAACAACAACGAGCAAATTGCCTCGTATTTTGGAATCTGGCAAGACCATGTGGCACAGGGACATATTAGAGCAGCTTCGGCCAAATCTTGCACGTCCTATAAAAGATATTTCTTTTTGCAGAATGTCTTTGAGAACAACTATCTGGCTCAAACACACTCAGCGAATAAGACTTGTACTCACTTGGCCTGTCACGCTCGGAATGTCCCGTCAAGATCTGGACGTATTACATCTCCTCTTGTGAGTACAGCCTTTCACTAAGAAGCGCTGACTTTCACGCCCTCAGAGGAGGGCTGCACTGATCTAAGAAAACATTGTGCATTCCTTCAGCCCGGATGACCTTCAGAAGGCAAAAGCACAGGAGGCACCATGATACTATCTTCAATTCAACTATCGGGATATCAACTTGCGTTGACAGCTGCCGATCCTCGAATTTAGAAGTCTGAACAGCTTTTGGGGTACTGAACAGCTCTCTTAACCCACTTCTTGAGTCTGTTGCCGTCGATCGAGACAACCATGTTGACCTTCTGGAGGTTCTGTGCGGTGGGCTTAAGGGCCTCCTGGTATGCGTGAATGTTACCGTAGTTTGGACTTGAAGGGGCAGTGTCGACATCAAGATAGACTGAATTAAATGTAAGCTCTTGTGTTCAAGTACAGAGCCTCCGGGAGCAACTTACAGCTTGTGGTGTTCTTGACGATGGTGGGATCCAGCATAATGGCTGCGGCGGTCTCATCCCCTGGAGTCCATCAGTATTTCGACTTCCACCAAGGTGTGGAAGACTTACAAAGTGGGAAAATGGTACCATAGTACTTGTGCATCAAGCTGGAGTAGGGGTTCTTGACTTTGTAAATGTCGTCAAGGTACTCTTGGGTGACGGAGACCTGGTTGGCGACATTACCAGCGATGGCTGCGAGTTAGTCAGTCAGTTTGCTCGGTGGGCAACGTGGTGGCTAGGTTCAGAAAAGCCGGAGTCGATTGGGTTATAAGCTTCAGGGGGACTTACTGATGTTTGGGAAGGGAGCTGTGAGCGCAATCTTAGTGCCTTCAGGATCGATCATGAGGTTGATCGTGTAGGCTGTCAGTAGCCGTCACTGTTCGAATCGACGGTGAAACTCACATCGGAACTCCAATCAGCTTGCATAACGCTACCGGTGACTTGCAGAAGGTTGTCATCGATGTAACCTCCCTAATGTAACTGGTCAGTGAAACCAATCAATAGCAGAAGGCGAACAAAGACATAGTGCAGAGAGATGCAACCGCGACTTGTTGCATCTCATAGTCCACAACCTCGGTTCTGGTAGAAGGATTTTGAAAAAAACGTCCAAACCAACGCGCTTACCATAATCACAAGCTCCTTTGCGTTCTTCGCAAAGTCGGGATCCATACGGATGGCGAGGGCAATGTTTGTCAAAGCACCCGCCGAGTAGATCGAGACCTGGCCAGGGTACTTGCGAACCTGCTGGATCATGAACCAAGCAGCGTCCTTGGAAGCGAATGTGGTGTTGGGGTAGCCTTCGTAAAGGGCTGCCTTTGATACCCGAGTCGGGTCTCCAGAAGTTGGGTCATTTCCCAATGCCTCATACGTCAGGTTCTCGGGCGCAAAAGATCCTTCCCAAGCGAGTTTTCCATGAACCATCTCCCACTATCAGTCGAGAGACAGTCAGCAAAGTTGCAGAAGAAAAAGGACAAAGATGGAAGGATAAGTGGGAAGTTGGAAGTTGGAAACTTTGAGGACTAGATCTCCAACATGGCATCTACCGTCGACCTCTTTCGTGCATTGGAGCAGAGGGAGTCACGCAGTTGTCTTTGTGAGCCACTTACAGTTTGGAAAAGTTCAGGAGTGTTCAGTAAAGGATAATCGGCACCCTTGTGAACAGGAATGCAAGACAGGTTGCCGATCTCAAGTGTAGCTAGGGCATGCCTGTATAGAGCATGATCAGCATACATTCAAGGCTGACACGCTGCAATATTTAAACCTACAGTCCACACTGGAGAGCCCAAGAGTTCGCAGTATCCGAGACCAGTCCAAGCACATCCCATCCGGCATCAAGAGCCATGAGATAAGGGATGAATCCAGCGGTACCCCAGTCATTGTCCATGATAACCTTGGGCTTGACCGTAGTATGGTTCTTGGTCGACCTCTCTTCAAGCTGATCCAGAGGAGCCGCTCCAGCAAAGCTGGCAGCAACCAAAGAGGTAGCAACGAAGAGTTTCGAGAACGAAGGAAACATTTTGAAAGTGAACCGAGTAAATGAAAAACTTGTAGAATCAAAATCTGTTTACCTCTGGCCTACTGGTCGTTCTTATAGAAACACTTACATGACTGGAAAACCCGAAATCTTGGCATGTGCTTATCATTAACGATATCTAGGTTTGACTTTTGGCAGGTCGGTAATTTCTGGGCGAGCGCCCTGTCGCATGGCCAACGGCTTGGACGGCCCATGAGGTTCCATGGTCCGTGATCTGGTGTGTGAACGGCGCTGCGGTGAACCGTGTGGACTCGGGCAATAGATGGAGGGACATCGATCGGAAAGATAAGAGACGCATGCACGGTGATAAGATACACATGTGCAAAGCATATCATCGGTCACGTCCGCATCGACAGTCGGTGATCGAGATTGAACAAATTGAGCAGACCCGAAGGAATGATACAGGTGAGTGAGTATTGCTCTCGAGATTGTAAGCATTATCCACACGCAAGAAGTGGTCATGTCTGCCCAATGTAGGTAAGAGAAGGTTAGACCACAGACGTACGACCCTTGACGTGAGTCTCACATTCTACTCATGGGCATGAAAGCTAGCGCCACTTTGACAGCAGTGCGGCGGATATCGATCGTCAAGAAGAGCCAGCTTTGACAAACTGACGGACAGATTCGGGGAAAGCCACGCCGCTAGAGTACGGATGTCAAAAAGACATATGGCCAAGACAAACAAAAACTTGTCGCAGCCGTGAATCGAACACGGGGCTCGTGCATGGCAAGCACGAATTTTACCACTAAACCACTGCGACTTATGTATTAATTCTGTCCTCGCGGTACATATATTCTACCAACCTCACGTGGCGTGACCCAGGCGTGGTTCAATCTTCAGAGGTCAGACATCTGGCATAGTGGGCCAAGCTTGCATCTTTTGTGAGTGCCGTCATTCACCTTCTCACACCCAACAACAACAACATGGTAAGCACTGGTTTGGTGGCCGTCATGCCCTATGCTCTATATGCTAACACGCGCGACGATCTAGGCTCGCAACGCAGAGAAGGCGCAGAGTACACTCTTCCGATGGAGGGCCCAGCAAGCGGCAGATCTGGGCATCCTTGACACCACTCGTACACGACGACCAAAGGCCATCTCACAACAAGAATCCGTACCCACATGTGAACGCTGGCGCGGTCAGGTACTCAAGGAGATTTCGCGCAAAGTTTCGAAAATCCAGGACCTGGCGCTTTCGGATTTCCAGATTCGCGACATCAACGATGAACTCAACAAGCTTTTCAAAGAAAAATGGCAATGGGAGATGCGCATCCGCGAACTAGGAGGACCGAACTACATGAGGGGAGGTGGTCGTGTCGTCGATGAGGAAGGTCGTGAAATCCAAGGCGGTGGAAAGGGCTATCGCTATTTTGGAAGGGCAAAAGAGCTTCCCGGAGTCAAGGAGTTGTTCGAGGCTGCAAAGGTCAAACCACAGGAGGAGAAGGCTTTGGAGACACGCTCGGACCTGCGCCAGAAGGTCGACGCTGCCTACTATGGTTACAACCTTGACGAGGAGGATGGCACATTACTCGCCTATGAGGCACAAAAAGAGAAGGAGGCCTTTGAACACACTCTGGACAACACAGGGGCAGATGAGGAAGCCGATTGGGAGCCTTTGCCGGGCGATTCTGGAGATGGCGTCGCATGGCATCTTCCAACTGCAGAAGAAGTCGAGGCCGAGCTTATTGAGAGGAGGAGGAGAAAGCTACTGGACAAGCTTTGAGGACATCTCGAAAGCCTGTACAACAATATGCCCCGTGATGGCCCGTCAATCAACACATGGTTAGCCCGAGACTGCACTGGTCAGACGTTGTCCGCATCCGCATTCAGTTCCCGCGCATCGGCTTTGATGGTGACGCTGCTGTTCGGGCTTCTCTAACGACCACCTCTCAAATGTATACCTAGGATGCGGGCTTGATTGTCCATTGCAGAGGATTTCACTCTAAATGTAACGCAGTCCACGAGGTCACGATAATCGATCATGCGCTCTTGATCACAGATCACAATAATATTCTGTTCTCGCGATGAAGTTCTGCTGTTCGTATGCCATGTTACGTGCCACTCAGACATGCAAGCTTCTGAAGGAGCCTCTCTCCGATTCGTTGTTTGAGCTATCGACAATAATCGCAGCATGCGAAGCATGTGTACTGGGCGTACAAGGGGTAGCAGCTTAGAGCGGCTCCCCGGAAATCAAAATCAACAGCTCTAGAACAGTCTCTACGTGGTCTTCCACAAAGGTGGTTTCTCCACGGTCACCGATTCCTTATCTCAGGCGGAGTGCACGTTCCACTTGACAACCGACTTCGCTCTTGCCTACCTAGGTGGACGACATCAATACCACGCGGGGTCCCCCGGCGAGCGGTCGTGGCCGAATAGAAGAAGGACCCAGAAACGGCACGATATCGCTGAGTATCGTAATAGCGAAGATCCCCACCGGCGTAAAGACGGAGTAGACATGAGTTTCTCGAGCTCTTGCTCGGGGGTCTCCGCGTCTATTCAGGTACCTAGATGGTGAACATAACCCGACCATCAGTAGGACAATTCTTTTCCAGAAACATATAGCTACCGCAGTATGTCTCGACATTTTCGCTCAGCCTTCCAAAGTCCCTTGAAATTCTTGTCACAATCAAACACTACCTTCAAGTATTCTCAGTCCTGTTTGTACGCCACAATGGCAGTCAAAATCAACAACATATCAGTACATAAGATCCAACCACCAAAGGGATCGAAGATTGATTTCGGTGCTGAGGTCAGAGGAGCAGATCTGGAGAACCTCTCGGGTAAGCATCTTATTCCCTCTGTACGTTGTGAACACCATCAAACTAACACGATGCCGCGTCACAGAGCAAGATTTTGAAATCATCAGAAACGCCTTATATGAACACAGCGTTGTTCTGTTCAAAAACCAGCAATCACTCTCACCCAAGGCTCAGTTCGAACTCACTCAAAAGTTCGACCCCTCCGCTGGATCTTATGGACATGGAAAAACGATTGATGCTAAGCGATCTGTACTTCACCCAGATCTTAAGACAATCCCCCACCAGCCACAGGTGCAGGTCATTGGAAACGGTCCGATCGCCGAGTTCGAAGGATTGAAGAACATCACACTCAAGCACCCTCATCACAAGACGTTCCACAAGACACCAATTAGTGAGGCCGATGACCGAGAGGCAACGAGATTTTACCGCTGGCACATAGACGCGGCACTATATGATCTGTCTCCACCCAAAGTCACCAGCCTCATGGCCGTCAGTGTCCCAAAGACCGAGTATCAGACTCTCAGATACGATGACAGAAGTAACGACGAGATGAGAGTGCCTCGCGGAAGCACAGCGTTCGTGAGCTCACGTCGTACCTACGATCTTCTCTCAGAAGCCGACAAGGAGTTCGCCCGCACAACAAAAGTGCAGTACGCAGCTCACCCATACATCTGGATGAGTCCCGCACGATCAAGAAGCGATGGTCTTGGTTTGGTCTCAGACGGCCTTGAACTCTCGCGAGAAGAGCTACCCCCAATCGATGAGTCCAAGATCAAGATATTGCCCATGTGTTGGCGAAACCCCGTGACTGGACGTCTCGCTTTGCAGATTCACCCTTCTGCAGTTGAGAAGCTTCATCTTGCCGATGGCACTGTTATCAGCGACCTCGAAAAGGTCAGAGACATCGTTCATAGGCTCCAAAGGCCTGGAATTGCTCCAGAACTTGTACACGCCATTAACTGGGATGAAGGCGACCTCGCAATCTTCGACAATTGGTCAGTCATACATTCCGTGACAGGGTCGTTCTTGCCCACGGAGGTTCGTATCTTCAGACAATGTAATTTGGCGGCTTCTGAAGACCCTCTTGGACCGGAGTGATTCAGGCAAAATGGCGAGGAATGGTTGAGGGACACATAGCTTTGGGGAAATAGAGCCAAAGGCTTTGAGCAAGCCGTTGTAGCCATCAATCAACGACTAAGATCGAGAGAAGCCAAGTTCTCTGCATGCTGCGTGCTTCGTGAAATCACTTCATATGTGACCTTGGAGGATGAGGCTTTTGAAAAATTGTTGGGTAGTGCAGCTTTCTGAAGCCGAGATGGACGTTCGGAGATGCTCACAGAACTTGGTCATGAACGATAGACTAATGGCACAGAAGGAAGCGACGCGCGCTAATCATTACATCGGATACAAGTTTCTAATCATGCTAAACGGGTTGTGTATCTTTAGGATCGCTGGGTTGATTGCCTGCGTCGCATCAACTTCTCAGCATTCTTTTGCATAAATGATTCTCCCAAGCTGCCACTCGTTTGCTGCTTGCTATAGCTCGGCCTTGAAAAAGAGCCGTATAGTGAACCTTGAGCTGGCAATTCCTCTGGTGTTTGTTCGCTAAAGTCTAGCTGAGGGTCTTCACGCACGGAAGGTCTTGAGAAGCCCGGTGAGATTGGCTGAGCAGATGAGGAGGACGAGGTTCCAAGGCTTGCAATAGGAACATCAAGACTGGGCAAATGGTCGGCCGGTGATATGTCTCCATCTCCTGGACTGGCAGGACTTGCTGCACGTAAGGTTGATTCTGAGTCGAGGCCAGAATCGATGTCTGCATCGATGTCCTCTATTTGAGTGGTATACATTTCTGAAGGACTGGGGTTCTCGAACTCTTCATCCATGGAAAACGGCGACGCAAGCTCGAGGTCACCTTCGGATATGATGTTGGTTTGCAAAAGCTCCTTTGGCATGCTGGTGTCACGAGCAGCTGAGGCGAAACCGAGACTTAATCCTCCTGGAAAAGCGCTGGCCTGGGGACTTTGTTGGGCGGTAGATTCAATAGTGTCTAGAGAAGGCAACTTCTGGGGTGCTTGTTCACGCGTCTCAACTTGCAGAGCTTGAGCAGGTGCTTGTGGTTCGATGTGTTGTGCGCCAGGATCACCATCCGAAGAACGCTCCGGATCCCTTTCGGTCCCCGAAACGACGTTATCGCTCGGCGCAACAACTGCATCGCCCACTATGAGTGACACGCGCTTTTTGTTGGAGAGCCTTGGACCAGCCGAGGGCGACTTCAGTGCAGACACAAGACTTCTCCCTGGATCGGAGCCGGAGGATGGAGTTCTGGGGCCCAGGCCTAGCCTGGATGACGGAGACTTGCTGTCAACAGCGGGATCGGTGTTGGCGCGTTGGAGAGCCTGGCGATCAGGCCCAATGGTTGTGGATTCGCCTGTATCATGCAGGGTTGGTGCAGACGGTGACCGACCAGGAGCAGGGGGTCTGCTTTCTAGCAGGGGGAGGTAGGCAGGAGTGAAGAGACCTAGAAGCTCACTCTCCCGTTCGTGGCCCTTTTCGATCGTGTTTCCCGATTCTCCTTTGGCGGGAGCAGCATCTGCAGGCTTGTCAGCAGCAGTGGCCGCGGGCGAGGCGGTCCCAGGCGTCTGTAGAGGAGGCGTAGACGGCGTGCGATAGCGGGTGCGTAACTCGCGTTCATATAGCTTGAATTCCCTCTCTTTCTGGGCGATGAACTTGTGGATCTGGTCGTCGAGCTGACGCCGTTTTTGATCGAGCTCTCTCACGAAGCTCTCTACATCGCCTTGAGCCTCGGCGACGACCTCGAGACTTCTGCGACGTGAAGCCTGGCGGCCTTCGGCAGGGCGCGGACTGGGCGATTGATTCGAGGGAGCCGAGGCAGCTGAGTTGGCAGGTTGCGACAGCGTATCGACCTTATCCTCTCGCATGACAGCTTCAGCTTCTCCAGGCATAGGCATCAATGCGGGGGCCGTGGCCAGGCAATTGAGGATGTTGCTCATACGCAGGCTTCAGTCCAGGAGTGTTGCTGGTCTGATGCGGAATGGTCAGTCCAATCGGTGGCCGGGGAATTAGGCGAGAGGCGTCGAGTACCATGTGCTCTTGTGCCTGGGAGAGCTATCTTTACCCGGTATGCGGGTAGGTGGGGAACGAGCGTGGAAGCTGATACAGCGAGGGAGTCACGGCGAGCTCTGAATCCGACAGACGGGCTTTTTCGGTGCAGAAGGGGTTGGGAGATTGGGAAGCGTGTCAGTTTGCCATGGGCGGGTGTGCAAATGCCATCTTCGCAGCTCACGCAGGTGCAGCCATGTAGACTTCTCAGTTGCTGATAAGCGGCGGCATTACCCATGGGCCATGGCACCATGCCAATGGAGCATGAGTACACGTAAATCCCCGATCAAACGTTTACGCTACATTGTCCACATTGGGAATCCTTCGCGCGTCATTCTTGCTGTGATTTTGTTTAAGCCGTGTTTCTTGCAAGTTGCACGCCATTGCTGTAGGACCAACTGCTGTGAATGTGCTAGCTTCTGAGCTTTGTCGCAGTCCTCCGGTGGGTCATCTTCTGCTCGTGGATCTGCAGATTCTACGTGAACAACCCCATCTCCGAGGTTTGTCACGTATCGGCTCGTGAACAAGTACTTTCCGACCTTTTCACCCCGGCGTGGCGCTGGCGACCACAACGTCGACCACCGACTGACCACCTTCAACCTTTTTCCTCTCGGCTGCCTAGTCGCTGCGGCTCTGCGAAGATTCATAGTGCTACTCCAAGAGCATCTTTCTGCCCATGGATGCCGAAGGCGATGACAGGACTGACATGTCCTTGCGGAGGGAACGTGCCGTCATAGCAGCGCAAGCCTGTCAAACTTGTCGAAGTCGGTAAGGCCACACAGATTCTACATCGTGTGCCTCTGTTCTTTACTAATACAAACTCTTTTGCTGAACAGAAAATCCAAATGTGACGAGCAAAGACCCAAGTGTGGTCTCTGTAGACGGCTCAGTGTTGAGTGCGTATATCGCGAGCCTCAACCCACAAAGTATGTCTAGCTTCCGAACCGGGTGACTGCTTGTTGCTAAACTCTTCTGTGCACAGAAAGGACAAGACCATGGTCTACATTCTCCAAACTTTGCAACGGCTCGAGAACAAATTTGACACTCTCTATGTCTCAAAACCTTCAACTCCCGGAAGCAATGTCGATTGGGGCGCAGTACAGTCTGGAACACGTCCGCCAGGAGTAAATGGGACTTTGGGCGCTTCAAATGAATCTCATGTATCCTCCGATAGCGAATTACGCCCAGGAGCTCGTATCGGGTCTCAATCATCATTTCCTCCGGACGTTCTACGCACTTATCAACACTTGACTGTGGCTCACAAGGTCTTGCTTTGGCCATCAATATACTTGCACATCTTGAATTCCGGAATTGCTGTGGCCTCGGATCTGCAGTACGTGCTTCAAGAGGGCACACCGTGGTTCATCCACCTCGAGTTACACAAACATCCCAAGACGTTACCTTGGGATACCGATATGCGAACCTATCCGATGCCCAGTAGCACAGGGGAAATGAGAGCTGGCTTCATTGGTCTTACACCGGAGAATGTGAGGCGGATGAGCGATGCATATTTCAGCACCTTCAACATACTGTTTCCGATCCTGGATAGACAGATGTTCCTTGAAGACATTCTCGAACCGGTCTTGAGGAACGGTTTTGCAGACTGTGATCCTCAAGGATGTCTTGTGCTGCTTGTCTTGGCTCTTGGTCAGACCGCCATCGACGGTGTTTACGGCTCACCGATCAGTATAATCGAGGGGAACCCTAGTGGCTTGCGTGGTGGTACAGCAGAACGACCTCCAGGACTAAATCTTTTCAACGAGGCACGAAGGCGCATGGGATTCATCATGCATCAGTGCACACTTGAAAACGTTCAGATACATCTGCTCGAATCGTGAGTGCTACGCTCTTCATCGTGTCCACTACTGACGCCTGCTACAGCGCATACTATGAAGCCTGCGCTCGACACATGGTAAGCATAAATTTTGGAGAAATTCACGGAAAACCTGTTGACATGTCTCCACAGGATTTCTGGCGAGCCACGGTTGCGGCGTCTACTTCTTGCCAGATCCTGATCAAATGGTATGCCACTTCCGATGCGGGTCTTATATTTGGGCTCATGAAACTATAGTGAATCCATCGACTGGTCTACTCCAAGGGCAGATCTCATCAAGCGTGCGTACTGGGCGTGTATGCTTAGTGAGGAGTAAGGAATCTCTTGCACGCCATTAGTATTCCGCTGATACTGACGTTTAGCAGCATGTACCATCTCGAGCTGGATCTTTCGCAAACAGGCATTCATACTTTGGAGGATCAAGTACCGCTCCCTTACTTCCACGGCTCGGAAAGCAACTACGGCAACCCTTCGGACGAGAAGTCACATTTCCAGTACCATTTTCTGGCAATGATCGCTTTGCGCAGGCTGGTTGCGCGGATACACGAGTCGATACATTGCTGTGAGTAACTAGCTTGGTGAAGGTGATGACAAGGGCTAATCGTTAACAGCATCTAACGCGACGGCCGAGCTCTCTGAGGATTACGGCGGACCGCCAGTGCATGTAATAAAGGAACTGGCTCGACAGCTGGAATCGTGGCGTTCACTGCTTCCTCGACCTTTACAGTGGTCGGACAACGACAAGACGGAATTTCCAAACATGGGCTCGGCAAGTCGACAAGGCACGGACTCACTCTTCTCGATGGACCAAGGTTCTGTTCCAATCAACCACCGAGACAATCTGGACATCATGACAGCGCAATTAAGGACGCAGTTCTACTATGCACGATTTATGATTTACCGGCCGTTTGTGTACAAGGCGCTGCACTTCCCTGAGCTAATGACGGAAGAGGACCAAATATGCTGTGCTCTTGCGATACAATCAGCCTGTCTCTGGCCACTGATACTAGCGCCGCCCAAAAACAAGAAACGCTTGGTGCCGCACCTTTTCACATGGACACAAAATTTCGTGGGCATACTTCTCATCCTACGCATGACGACAGAGAACGAATGCTTGAAGAAGATTTGTAACGAGAGAGTGAACCGGAAGGATCTGGAGCAGACGACGACGTTGATGCTGGAGTGGATACAGGATATCAAACAAGTAGATGGAATTGCGGAATGGAGCTGGAAGATGCTAGGACCGCTGTACTCGAGGCATGGATAACAGGCACAGATGCAAGGAGCAGGCGAAGCAGTTGCAGAGGCTCTGTCGAAGGGGACACGGGCTAGATGAGTGCAGAATTGCCGAGGGCGCTGGTGCATGGCGACTGTATGTCTTTGAGGATTGGAAAAGTCGGTAGTACTCTAGCAAGTGGGCGGTGGTGAGTGCCAAGTGGTGAGCGGCGCCAAGAAGAAGCGGACAGCGGCAGGCATTGAGGGTCCGATGGCCGGGGCAAGTCAATAAATTATTATCAGGCGATCCAAGTCACAATTGAAGCGTGGCAATTCGACGAACAAGGATGAGCGCGAATTGAGGCAACCATGGACTTGCCATGTTCAGAAGCCGTAGACGAGTGCCATCAGAGGGAGCGCTCCGAGTGCTGCGGCAGCTGGCCTACATCTCGTCGGGCACGGCATGTGGTGCAGCGGCCGTCATAGCAGAGGAGCGCCGCCGCCAGACTACGCTCGTGTCCAAGATAGCAGACAATTCGCGCCGCTTGAAACAACACCCCCGCTACCAGCATGCCCACACCCATGCCCACACCCATGCTCGTGCCGCTCGACGCAGAGCCACAGACGACACGGCCCAATCCCACAGTCATGCCCTCTCGAAGGCCACCTCGAATGCGCCTGTCGACGACGACATGTCCCGTGGTCCACCACACGAGAAGCCAGCCCCACAGCCAGACGCCTTTCGCAACAACCTTTTGCCCTCCGAGGTCGAGCGCGGATACGCCAAACTCGACTCGCACCGACCGCCCTTCAAGAAGCATTCCAAAGACAACCAGTCCCAGCGACATGCGCATCCTCTGTCAAGGAACCCACCTCGTCAAGTCTTCGACCGCCCCTCGTTCATGGCCGCCCTTGAAAAGCATGACTTTGGCACCGCCTTGGCCCAGCTTGACAATCACTGTTCAGCCTGGTTACAGGTAGGCCGACCTGGTGCTGCCCTGTACGACTTTTGGGACGCTTTCTGCGCTCTCCAGCGCCACGGGACGCCAACCATCTACGCGCTGTCTGCAGTCAGTCGCCTATTCCACTCACTCTTAAACAAGAATGAGTACACGCTTTGCTGCAAGCTATTGACCCGCATGTCAAAATCCGGATATACCGCCGCTGATTTGACTGACTGTATGCACAGTCTGGCTCTCGTTGCTGCTGCTGCTGGTCATCCGTCCCTCCTCATTTGGCTTTACGAAAACTACGGCCACGACATGCTCTTTCCTAGGGCCACCTATCCTGCTTTCTGTGCAGCATACTCGACTCACAATTCCGAAGTCTGCGCTTTGCTGTTCGGCAAACACATATCCAAATCGGATCGGCCTTCGGTGCTGCCTCTCTGTGAATCTGCCTGGTCCGCCATTCTTGAACACATGTGGTCCAAGACTCATAACTACAAGCTTGTCGACTCGCTCTTCCGGGACATGTGCCACCTAGCAGAGAGCCCGCCGCTCGCTCTCTTCAACTCCATGATTTACGTCTGTATCAAATCTGGCAATGTCGATCAAGCTCACCACCGTCTTCGCAGTATCCAGCAAACCTCACATCTCAGTCCCGACATTGTTACCTTTGGCCACTTCGTACTTTTGACCACGTCGTCTGCTGATTGGCCGGCCGTAGATGACCTGATGGCTATGCTGACCCGCGCTGGAGAGGCAGAGGCGCCCTTAGAAGGGCGTACGGACATGTTTATCCCTGTATTAGAAGCGTACGCCAAGCTTCATACGCCCGAGGAGACTTGGACCTTCGTCTTCAAGGCTATTGAGGAATATGGTATTCTTCCCGACAAACGCATTCTGAACACCGCCACCAGGAATCTTGTCAAGACTGGTCGCCTGACCCTAATACCCGCCTGGGTCAATAAGATGAAGACCTATGGCCAAAAAGTCGAGGTCACTTCGGAAACAGCTTTGGTTATGATGCGGCAGTTCTATTTCGACCTCAGACCCTCTCATACCGTTCTGCTGTGGCTCTGCCAGAACTTGCTGAAGGGCGTGCCAGAGTACTGGTCTGAAGGCCTCCTTGCTTTGTTGTGTGAAGCTGCATCGTATGATCTTCGGGGTTATCGATCGAGACATCCTGATAGAAAACTTCAGACAATGCTCGTGCTTGAGAAATTGCAAGCCGTTGACCCGAAGTCGCCAGTTTTGCCGAAACCTCTACGTTGGAACGAGATGCGCCGGCGTATGGACGGATTTCAGGAAGACATGCAGCGTTTACACCTGGAACCACAAGAACCGATCAATGAGCAATCACAGGTACAAGACTTTCCAGAGTATCATGACGATTTTCTGCTGGATGATGATGCATCCTTGGACGAACTTCCGAATATTGCCCTTTCTACAGCCGCTTTGGAGAAAATGTGGAACGAGAACAATATGCTCATTGCTTTGTCAGAAGGACGACATTCTGATGTTTTGAAAATGTATGACAGCTGTCTTGGCCAAAGCGGTCTGCCCGCATCATCGTACTCTCTGGAGATGGCGATTCAGGCTCACATGAAGCTGCCAGACCAAGCTGTATCACCCGAAGATCGCATCGACACTGCCAACAAAGCCGGTTTGAACACTACAGCGGCATTGATTCCATTACTTGTCCATCAAATCCGACATTCTGCATCAGGCACACCATTGCATATCGACGAGCTTTGCAATACTGTACTGTCAATTTACGAAAAAATGGCCGGGAACAGCGTCTCCATCAAACATCATCTCGCCACGGCGGCAGCGACAGCCCTGCTTCGTAGTGGCAAGACGAATGACGCGATCCTTCTGCTTTCTACAGTCTTCCACTCAAAATGGGGCAAGAGAATACCTTTTGATTTACCAGCCATGACTGTACTGCTACAGGCATATATTAAATTAATGCACAGCTCAGGTATCGAATGGGTCATCAAGGAAGTCCTGGACCACAATCTTCGCATCGACTACGCCTTCCTGACTGTCATTCGCAAAGCACATAAACACTCTGAACAACGATCACATGATAGAGATATCAGGGGTTTGAATCACCTCAAAGTAAGCAAGATGCTGAGCTACTACCAAGACGTATGCAGAGCGAAGCAAGTGGCGCAGATCAGACGTGCCTCGCATCTGGGCAATCGACTCGTGCGGATCATGACCAAGCTCGCCAGATCCGAGGAAGAGTTCAAAGCGCCTCGGATGCATCAAGATGTGGTCGATCCGGCACTATGGGGACGGTCTCTTCGTGATACCAAGCGCCGGAGAACCACGTGGCGCATCGTTGGGTCTCGGCCGGCACGTGAAGCGAGAAGGGTAAGGACTCTGGATGCAGACCTGCGACGGACGAGGAGGCAGAGAGCAAATGTTGCGAAATAACAAAGGTCTTGGGAGCATCAGCCACATTTTTACAGTACGCATGAGCTGGAGTTCGCATTGAAAGATGGAAGGTTTTGTCACACGGCAATTGTAAACCTGGTGTCATCGAGGAGTTCACGAGGGGTTACGGTATACTCCAGTATTTTTAAGAGCTAGCGAGCAATCACCACTTGTAAGATAGTCACGTATATACGAATGTAGAAATTTGTCATTTTGAGCATCTTCAAGTGTTGTTTGGTATTCGTGGTCGTCAAAGAATTTTGATGATGGACTTTGTGAGATTATTTTGGTCCAGTCTTTCTCTTGACTGACATACAATGCATTGAGCTCTCCTTCGCGGTGGCTCATTATCTTTTCTGTCTGCACGTTACAGCTGTCCTGTCAAGCTGGTCCCGTCTCAGCCTCCTTCGTCAACATCACGGGCGGGCATTGCCGCTGATCAGTCCTCATGGCCGAACGTCGCGGGTGCTCGTTGTGGTTGGACCTCTCAGTCCTCATCCCAATTGGGGTTAGGACCCGGCGGCTTGGGGCCACCGGCCTGGCGGGCAACAATGATCTGGTCGACACTCAGGACTGTTCTTGCGGACTCGGTAGCGAGCTTGATGGCCCATTGCTTGGTAACCATAAGATCGAGGATGCCCTCCTCCTGAGCATCGAGCACACCATCGCCGTTGTTGTTTTCAATGTCGACACCAGCGCCACAGACGCTGTTGTCCTTTGACGACTTGTCGCTGTGGGCAGTGTAGAGCGAGGCGAGAATCTCAGTGGCATCGAGACCGGCGCTCTCTGCCAAAAGACGAGGTACGACTTCGAAGGCCTCTGCGTACTTGCGAATGGCGTATTGCGAGAGGCCAGAGGTCTTGTCTGCAAAAGCGGAAATGCGCTCGACGAGTTGCATTTCAGCGGCGCCGGCGCCGGGTACAAGGCGGGCATCTCTGGTGATGGCCTTGACCACATTGACACCATCGTCAACAGCACGCTCAACATCTTCAAGGTGGTTTTGAGTAGCACCCCGGAGGACCAGGGTGGCGGTGCGGGTGGTGTCATTTTCCTGACGGAAGACGGTGACACGGTCACCACCAATCTCGATGGTCTCAACAATGTCGACAGCACCCATCTCGTCGGGCATAGGGGCACCGAGGCGGGCAAGAGGAGTGGCACCGACGACTCTACAGAGACGGCGGAGCTCGAACTTGGACATGATCTTGATGACGAGAATGCCGTAGCGGTTCAGGTAGTGCATGGGCAGCTCGCCGACCGAGTTTCCGGCAACAACGACGCGGACGCCTGAATCGTGTAGCTCCTTGATGGCCTGGTCGATTTGTGATTCCTCGCCCTTGGTGAAGTCGAGCATTTCCTGGGCGTTCTTGAGCAAGACGGTGCCCTTGGTCTCTGTTTGTGCAATGTCGATGGGACAGCTGAAGACTCCGACCTTTGCCTTTTGGACATTCTTGACGGTACCCTCGGGCTCACGACCGAAGACCATACCCTTGACGACGCGCGACTGCTCAATCGAGCCTCCCATGATCTTGACGACACGGACGTTGTCGACGTTGAAGTTGAAGGTGTTCTTGGGCAGGACAGCGAGCACAGCCTCGGCGACCAAGTTGGCCAGGACGTCCTCGTGGCCCGACTGTTTGGCAGCAATGACGGTGCGCAGTGCCTTGGACAGCTCCTCCTGGTCGCGCATATCCTTGACACGGTCGACCTCGAGTTCTTCCAGGACCCTCAAGGCCTCCTGACCGGCACGCTCGTAACCAACGACAATGTCGCTGGTCTTGAGGCCCATGCGCAACAGCTCCTCGGCCTTCTTGAGCAGTTCACCGGCCAGCACGATGACCATGTTTGTAGCATCGCCCATCTCGGCTTCTTGCTGTTGACTGGCCATGACCAGCAGCTTGGCGGCAGGGTGGACGACTTCGAGTTCTCGGAGGATGGTGGCGGCGTCCGACGTGAGGATCATCTTCTGCAAGTGGTTGATGACAATCTTGTTGCGTCCGTAGGGGCCTAGCGACGTGGCCACCGTGTCTGAGATGGTTCGGCATGCGTCGATGTTGCGCACAACTGCGCCGTCTTCGGCATCGTAGCTGCATGTCTGTCAGTCGTCTGCCTCTGCCTGTACTTGTACTTGTGCCAGGCGCCGCCGTAAGCTCCGTCTGAGCTCTGCCGGTGGACTGCTGCTCGGCGGCATGCTTACGGGGAGAAGAACTCACTTCTGGTAGCCAGCCTTGAATAGGCCGCTGTTGGGCGCATTCGGTATTGAGAGCGACATTATCGTGTTGTAAATGTGGTTGGCAAACAAATAATTATGCTTCAACTGCTGGCCCTTGAAAACATGCAATCACCGACGCCGCACTCCCGTCGACCGCCAAGATGTCCGTCCGCCGCAGATACAGCCCGATCAACCACCTCGAAAATATATTCCCTTTGATCACCATTACTGTACTCGTGGTCCTATGGCACTCACTCTCCGCTTCATTCCTGCCATCTGTCTAGTCACGAGCGATTGCAACCAAAGTGGAGAAGCAAGGTTGAAAAGAAGTTGTGTTAAAAGAACAAGTAATAAAAGAGACAACGACAATAGCCAAAGGAGAAAGATCAAAGTGTAAGGGGGGTATTGCGCCTCTCTGCCTACAGCCTCTGCTGCTTGCCTGCCGCCGTCGATTTCCTGCTGACGTGCCTGCTATGCTTCAGCGGGTCCCGACAGCAATTAAACAAATGAAAACAAAAAACTTATCCGCACACAGGTATGAAGAGAAAAAAGAAGAACCTTGTGCCCGTCACTCCTACCCAACAACTTCCACCAATCAATTATCCTCTGGAACAGGTCAAAAAAAAAGAAAAGAGAAACGAAATTATTCTTCTTCCACAGCTTCATCTCCCCCAGTCCCGCCAGAGGGAGGAGGCTTCTTACTTTTGTACAGTGGGTGAGCTGCGCCTCACCCTGCACATCATCGCACGTCCTGCGCCATCCAACGCCTTGACATATGCTCTCTTTCTGTGTTTTTTCTGGCTATATTCTTGGTCGCATCAGAGTGCGACATCAAGCACTAGGCTGACGTCGCTGACTTGGGGTCCTGCAAGATCTTCCAGCACCGGGATGAGGTCCAAGAGTTCGTTGTCGTGAGCGTCAGAGAACCAACTGCTGATGGGCACGGCGTGCTGTGGATGGAAAATGTATGACGTGGGTGAATTGTCGATGATGATTGTCTCCTTGAGATCGCGACCAACTTGCGAGAGATCCTTGACGTAGTTACCTTGATGATTGTAGCAGCTTTCGCGGAACAGCCTGTGGTGGACCACGTTGTGAATGTCTAGCTGGTCGAGCAGCGGATCTCCGTACTGCAAATTGTGTCAGTCTCTGAAGCGCTCGCCGCAGCAACAACTGATCAGTGACATACCTTTGAGACTGAAGCAGTGAACACGACGACTTCGTACAACTCTCCAACCCTCTTCATGAAAGCGTCGACCCCTGGTCGTTTGATAACATAGACATTATGGTATTGACCTTCTATTTCTACGGGAATAGTAAAGTCGGCCTGGTGCAAGGTCTGTTACGTGTGGTCAGTATTCTGATGTCCATTGGTGTCAAGATCCTGACTAACCTTGAAGCTGCTGTGGACAAGAGTTTCATCGAGGTCCAGAATCAGGCATTTTCTACCCCTGTGCTCCGGTCTGACAGATGGCAATAGCCACTTCTGAGGCTCGGGGCTGGGGACTGATGATGTGTCATGGCTGGATGTGTTGGGGTGTGCCACTTGGGCCTGGCGCTCCACCAGAGGTGGGGGCGGAGGCAGGTCGACCCGTGAGCCTGACTCACGGCGAGCGGAGACATGGCCTTCATCTTCGGATGTGCCTGAGACATCATTTGCCGAGAGTGGAAGTGAAGGACCGACATCCGTCATTTCGATGTCCGTATCTCTAGCCTGTTGTTCCGGGGTGCGGTCGGCAATCATAAGATCTTCGTCTGCAGTCGTCGCGATAGGAGTAGGAGCCTGGACAATAACATCGGGTTGACTCAGGTAAGACTGGTCCGAAGAGCCTTGTACTGGCGGACCTTGGCCATCCACAGACCCGGTAGGAGGCACATCGGTCGCTATTTGAGGAGGTGCAGCGACACCCTCTGTCCTGGACTCGGATTGACTTTGGGGTGGCAAGGCTGTCTTTTCGTTCTCTGCATGGGCCGAAGGACCGCTCTGTTCAGCAGGGTAGGAGGTTGTGGCCGGTTTCTCGTCAATGGTGTCCACAGACTGCATGGTAGGGTTGGAGTTCGTTGACGGTTGTTGGTCGACTTGGGAGGGCTGCGCAGGCACTGACTGGCGAGACGGCACATCTTGGTCGTTTTCGTGGGCATCGTCAGAGCCACAGCAGTTCAAGAAAGACAGAAACTTCGATTTCTTCTTGGGACGGGCGGCATTGGACTGGGTGGTGGCTCCGGAGAGCGGGCGGGTAGGCTTCTCACTCATTGATGGACGAGCGCGGTGAGATCGTTTGCTGCTTGCGTTGCTTCCGGTACGGGCACGTGAGCGTAGGCTGCGTTTTGAGCGACGGGGTGTGACGAGGGGCTGGCCAGGAGTAGCGACAGATGAATAATCGTGGTTGTTCGGCGAGGCTGAAGGAGGAACTGCAGTGGCTGCGCTATTGGTGCTCTCGGCTGTGGTACGGGGAGAATCGGGGGGTTGGAGTGAAGTCTGTCGAGGTTCGGCCATAACTGCATACGTCAGAAGGACTCGCCGACGCGGGTGCGGAGAGACGGCAGGACTTACACAGGAGTGAATTAATCTGTCGTAACTTCTTGATGCGCAAAGGCAGTGTAGAGGGGGTATTTGAGCGGGTTGTGTTGAGAATAAAGAACGTCGAGTCGTGGGCAAGCAGAGTGAAAGAGTGACTTGGCGGAGTCGCGGACGGCAGAGAGGCAGAGCAGGTGCAGGAGCAGCAAATGCAGGCGCTTAACACTCGACAAGTCTCGACGAAGCCAGGCGACAGAGTCCAGGGAGTTTGGAGCACGGCGACGACGAGGATCGGACGGGCAGAGCGGAGCGGGGCGAAGCAAGCGGAATCAAGTCGCCGTGGGTCGTCGTGCGGTCGCAGATCAAGGTCGAAGCAATGGACGATGTATGTTTGGAAGATGGGCGATGGCTGGTGCCAAGCACGCTCTCGTCCGTGCGCTTGGCTCCCGTGCGCTAGCCCGTAGTCAAATTGTCTGGCCGACCGCCAAATCGACCGCCGCTTGCTGCTTTGTGCAAATGATGCTACGCGACCCTTGTCAACATCTTGTATATGGTTGCCCAGCTATTCACGTGTTCCTGCAGCTCCTGTCCCAGTCTGCCTCTGCCGGCAGTCTCCTGCCACCTGATTTTCTTGCCCCATGATGACCAGTTTCCGTAGAGTCTCCGTATATTCATGCGATCTCCGTATGCATCAGCTATAAACAAACCCCACCATAACAAAGCTTACAGCTTGACCCCATTTCTCTTTAATTGCTGTTGTGCCCGTTTGGCTCCAGCAACGCTTGCTCTCCTTCCGAACACTGCACCGGCCGTCCATCCGCTACCTGCTTTCCACGTCAGTTTTATCATGCCAGACCTCGTCATCTTAGCTCCCTTACCTTCAGGATAGTTCGCATAAACCAGTCCGCCTACCATCTCTCCTGCTGCAAACAATCCCTCAATAGGAAATCCATCATTCCTCACTACATTTGCCGTACTGGACTCAACTGCCAATCCTCCAAACGAAGGGTTATACCCGAAGTTACTCGAACGGCTGTAAAAGGTCTCTTTTCAACAGGCAACGCCCAGTTTGATTTGGGCAGCTCTAACGCCATCCGAGATGACCGCGTCGAGAATTCGTCCTTGACTGAGGGGTCTAACTTCACATCCTGATGCTCATCTCGGTGTGCATGCACCGCTGCGTTGTAGTGGTTAGTTGTTCCCGTGAACGTGTGTGGATCTGTAAGTCCCTCTGCTGAGAGCTTCTGTGCCGACCATTCAAGGCTCTCTGCGTTCGGATTTTTCGAACAATGTCGTCACGGTACTCCTCCTCACGCAACCAGTCAACGGTGTCGGCATCCCAAACCTGATATGCTATTCCTTGCGGTTGCTCGAGTATCGCTCTGCCAAACTTGGCATAAATGTAATTGCGAAGCTCGAAGCCTTCGTCGACAAACCGTTGGCCGCGAATGTTGAGCATGAGACCCAGCGGATACCCGCTTTTGGCGAACTCGTCAGTTTTGTCTCTGTCACTACTGTCGGGAGGTGAATCTGCGTCCCAGCCGACACTTTGGCAACCAGTATGGCTGGAATCTCCGGCTCTTTGAGCATCCAGGTCCAGAGCCGCGAAAAGTATGTCTCCTGTGTTTTAAGGTGTGTAGCATACGTGTGCCGGTTCCTGCTCTGGTCCCATGAAAACCTTTCTCGGTTCTCGGTTTGCTTCAAGTCCACCTGCGCAGAGTATGACGCTGGGGGCATATAAATGAGATATGGAATCGCCCTTGTTCAAGTGCGTGGCTTCCCCTCCTGCGATGCCACCACCACCATCCAGAAGCAATCTCTTGACCTTTGTGTCAAACATGATGACCATGCCCTAGGCTGTGACAGCTTTTGATGAATTCTTGATCAACCCTTCACCGCCATCTTTCACAGTTAGAGCCAGACCACCCCGGAACTACCACCTTCCGTCCACCTCGTACGCCTGACGATGGAAGCTAAGCCACCACTCCATATTTCCGTGGCACTTGAGCCATTGTACGGCCACAAGTACAGCACCCAGCTCTTTGTCGCTGCGAACTTCCGTCCGACGCTGCAGGTCATGGTGGAAATGTTCGGCTGTATAAGGCGCCAGATCAATTTTGTCCTTTCGTTCCGTGGGGACGTTCGAGACCAGCGGTAGGATAGAGTCCAAGCCGTGATGCCCGGTGCGATAGGCAGCAATTCTAGATTATCTGTTACCTCCTCTCTATTCAAGTGGTACTTTGTCAACTATCAAGATCCGTAGGTTGCGGCTGGAGACGTGGGCCGGAAGTGCTGCTGTCAGGCCAGCCCCGCCAGATCGGACCACAATGATGTCGTAGTGGTTCCGATATGGTCTTGGATTTGTCGTCTGTCCTGACATCATGTTGCGCGCAATATGTTACCCTGAATCTCGTAAGCATATTGTTTCCAACCTCCGTCAATCGAATTGAGTAGGATTTGTGATGTTCGCAGTGCAGGGTTCACCCGAAACTTCTTCTCGATAGAAGACCACGGGAGGAGGTGAAAAGGTGCATGCATCGGCTAACCGCGCAAGGCTAAGCACATATGCCTCATCGTATGATCACAGCCACACATCACGAAAGGTGTAGCAATGATTGAATACTTCGGAGCAATTATTTACTCCGCCAGGAACGACGGCTGCACGACGGGAGACGAGGCCATCAATTAGAGGCCAGGGTCACTCTGGCAGCATGCTTAGTGTTGATGCCCGGTATGATCGACGACAAGATAGGTAGTAATTCGTTATTAGGATGGTCACAGCCACTTCGATTCTTCTAGTACCACACACGAACAGCCCGCTGTCATTGATTGTTGTTGAGTCTTCGCAACCCACAGTCCACAATCCGCCTCAATCTCTGCTGACAACATATGAGTACATGGAGCGCACTAATAGAGCACACCTGCAGACGTCAAATACGTAGATCCTTGCGAGACCGTTAGAACCATGTTCAAACCGTCAGCCCTTGAGTGATGCGTTGGTGACTCACTGCCTCAATTTGAGGCGGTTCAAGCATCTGGACTTCGTTCTCGTATTCCTGTTCCTTGTCCCTCATCTTCTTCCACCACGTGACGAAGTCTTCGGCTGTTGATTTAGATACAAGATGAACGCATTCGCTTCTGAGATCGAGCCAAAGTCTATCCACAGACTTGCCGATATGTCTAAAGCGTACCAGCGTCTCAGAGCGTAGATGCTCGAGCTCAGCCTCGTATGATCGCACGAACACATCCCAAGCGCTCTCATCGAACTGCTGACCGGAGCCATCGTTCGTTTCGTTTGAGTCTTGACGGGAGATAGGGCTCATGATGGGAGATGGTGAGCCCGCAGACTCAGAGGCGCGGCGAACTCTGGTAGCCAACATGGCGTTGACATGTTCGAGACTAGCCTTCTGACGAAATGATGTACTGATCCAACCAACCTCATCTCCAATGATGCTATCTCGCGGAGTGAAAGACGCCACTTCCGGGCTAGTCGATAGAGTGTTGTCGAAACTTGACCGGAGTGGCGAAAGGATGGCTGGTGTCTGGAGAGGCGACATCTCGAAGGGACCGGTGATTGGAGACTCTGGCGATCCAATTGCAGAACAGTCAGAAGTGGTACGTGAAAGATGCAGATTAGGTCTAGACGGCCAGCCTCTATGAAGACTCTCGACATCCAGCTTGTCAATTCGAGCCAGGGCTGTGCAGACAGCGGCTCCAGCAGCCTGCCAGTCATCAAGTTCAGTTATGAGGCACCCAGGCAAGCGAGCTCTGAGATTCGTCGGCAGCATCCATTCCACAATGAAAGCAGGGTTGTAATAGAAGGTATCAGCGTCGGCGTCGGCAGGCATTTCATGCTCTTGCTTGCGGTTGAAGTCTGTCTCTAGGCTCGAAACATGGTCAGCATGGGGATCAGGTGAGCGGAACTTGCGCAAGTTTGCGTTGCTTCATTCACGCTGAGCATTTTGCTCGTACGTAACAAAGCTATCCAGACAGCGCGTGTTCTCATGATTACATACTATGTGCGATGTGAGATGCGTGATTGCCTCCACGAGGGACGGCGATGGCGAGGTTGGATTGCAGGCGTCATGATTGGGGGCTGGCGTGGATGCAAATAGTCAAAGGACGACACCATCAGTTGTAGGTACGTGAAGGTGTGGCAGCCAAAGGAAGAGGTTCGTCGTGGTACAAGGAGATTACGGCGATGAGATGGAGCTAGGGAAAACAGGCGGAGATGCCGAGCGAGGGGAAAGCTCGTGGTTTATAGAAATGGAAGGAGCTTACCAAGGCTAGGGAAAGCAAGAGCTGCCCGTGTACCAGGACAATCGAGACGCAAACCGAGCCGACTCACTCTTGAATGAATTGCTTATTGTTCCCAAGACTGCAGCATACAAGATCCCACGACAGCTGCATGTCACCTGTCATGCACAGAGGATGACCACCGTTGTTCTGGATATTGGCGTTCAACATCTTCAGCTGCAGCTTCTGGGTTGCTTGTGAAACCCGATGATAGCGCGACGTGCACGGCTATAGTAGCAATTAGTGCGTGAACCATGTCTAAACATTATATAGTTAGTATCGAGAGCTCGCGTTCTTGGATGTATAGCAAAAATGTGACAAGTCATCTACAGGGGACGTCGGTTGATGCAGCATGTCTTTCATCTGTGGTTTGATCGTTCGCGATGTTACCAATTAGGTTATAGTCAAACAAACATGGTTCAGTGGGCAAAGTCAAAGAGCACAGAAGGCTTATCGATTGGCTCGGTGAATTGTAGTCTGCTGAGCACATCAGAGCACGACACAGCTAGAATTGGCAGCACTTGGGATAGGGAGCAAGACCGCACTTTGAAATGGATGCTGGAGCAGTCGGAATGTGATGCTTTTTTGATCGGCCGAGTACACACAAAAGATCTGGAGACCGGACAAGTATAAAGGCCGGCGTCGGATGCAGAGAACAAGTCCAAGATGGTATATCGCGAGGAGGCAGAAAGGATGGAAACACAGAAACTCTACTCCAGACTGGAGGAAAAAAGACATGGTCAGCAAGGCCCAAGGAAAGCAGGAAGAAACTTACCGTTCAATCAGGTGCAGACCGGAGGCAGTCTCGACAACATGGCTCACCTCGCCGGGCTTCAGAGCAAAAGCGGCATCCTCGAACTCCTTCTGCATGTCACCCTTGCCAAAGAAACCGCTAAGGAGAGGTCGGTCAGCGCGCAGTATGGTGCAGAGAATGGTAGCAGAACTTACAGGTCACCCCTCTTTCTAGAGCTGCTGCAATCGCTCTCGGTGGTGGCTAGGTCGCCAAGGCTGGTTGCGCCGCTTCTGATTCTGGCTTCATGGCCGAGGATGATGGTCATGGCTTCGTCCTTGGAGCGAGTGATTTGGGCCTCACGCCAACTCGAGGGACGGCGAGAGTCTCTGTGCTTGACAAGGAGATGCGAGGCACGGATCTTGCCCTCTTGTTGACCTTGGCCGTCGGGTCGTAGGCTGGCGGAACTGTGGTAGGTGCCCATATAATGCTTCAGAGTCTCGCTGTCGGTGCCGGAAGGAGGTTCCCATCTGCTCTCCTTGGTGGAAGGGTTGAAATAGTAGGGAAGATTCTTGGAGTTGGAGTGTCTAACCTCCCAGCCGCTGGGAAGACCGGTAGCCTGAGGAGAAATGCATCGTCAGTCACGAGCGCAATAAGCAGAAGCAGAAGCAAAGCAGGAGGAGAGTGGGAGGGGGATTGCGAGGAGATTCGAGGCAGAGCGAGGGCGCGACGAGCGGAGGAGGCGTGGGCGGGGCAAGACTTACCATGATTCGAGATGGGCGCAGTGATTGAATGGGATTGGCTTGACAGGAAATACTGTGATGGAGAGATTCGCGGGGAAGATGGATCTTGGAGGTCGTTGTTTGCCTTGTTGCGGGCGGGGGTGCTGCTGCTGCTGCTGCTGCTTCGAAGCCGAATGCGAAGTCGTCACTTGGCGCGCCCTCGCGACCCTTTGACACTTGCCCTAGCAACCACCTGCTCTCAGTCTCCCAGTCCCTGCGCCATCACCATCGCCAACACCGCCAACACCGCCACCACCACCACACCACCACACTCGCTGCGCTCCATCTATTCTCACCACCGCCGTCGCGCCCCGTCCATCCTCGAACCATCGTTTCGCGTATCCCACCTCCGTCTTTGCGCGCCTCGCAAACCCCGTCTGCTCTACATCCAAAAACACATTCATGGCCTCACACGACTCCCCCTCAGACGACACGGCTGTCACCCAGAATGACAGAATCAAGTTCAGATTCTGTCGCGAATGGTACAATCGCCCTATCGCCCATCCTACACGACGCACCGCTGACTCTCTGCGCCAGCTCCAACATGCTTTACCCTCGTGAGGACAAAGAAACCAACCAGCTCATCTTCCAATGCCGCAACTGCCAATGGCCCACCGCCGTCGGTCCCACATGCATCTATCGCAACGAGGTCTCGCACAACTTGCGCGAAACTGCTGGTGTCGTCACCGACGTAGCCTCGGACCCAACAGTATGCTACTTCCGCCCACCCCCGTCTATCCCACTCAAGCTCACCTCAACTTCAGCTACCCCATGTCGAGAGAGATTGCGAAAACCCGAGATGCGGAGGAAGAGACGCCGTCTTCTTCCAAAGTCAGCAACGTAACTCCGAGACGGGTATGAAACTGTTCTATGTCTGCTGCGAGTGCGGCAAGACTTCCACTTAACGACATGACGACTGCAATTTTGGCGTACAAGGAGGCTTGCATGGGCATTGGAGTAACTGCTTGTTATTGGTTCTTCTTGAGGATGCAGAGAGAATATGGAATGGACCAGAAATACTGGGGAACGCCGATCAGAAACGGAAAGAATGAAAGATGGCATTTTGCGATCCATATGATGCACTACTCATAATTACACGGGCTGCCTTGAACCGCCCGGTGCTTTTGCAATATCTCAAAATCCCCTTGATCGTACACGGCAATGTTTCTTGCCAAAACAGACTTGTTCGCCTGTGCCCAAACCGTGTGTCGCCTTAGAACGCCCATGCTATGCTCCCAGAAATCCCACTGCTTTTTCGTCTTTTACAAGTGCATAGGAGCCAAACTCAGGATCTTGGACCATTGCATGTTACGGAGCTCGCTTCCCACGATACCTAAATGACGTTAGTCGACATGCGACAGTGCAGGCGACACAGGTACACACCGTTCAATCTTGAGCCGATGGGCTCGCCTCCCTTGTTGATGAGCACGCAAGCATTGTCGTCAAACTTGACAACACTGCCATCGGGTCTCTGGTATTTCTTTGCGGTACGAACAACGACGGCGTGTCTGATGTCGCCGCGGCGAACTTTGTTGGCGGCACTGATGGAAACACTGCCTCCAGGACCAGATTCAGGACCAAAGTTGCGCTGTTTCTGGACGACAACGATGATGCGGTCGCCTAATTCGGGTTGTCAGATCCAGGCGGGATAAAGGAAAAGGCATCGCGTGCTGACCGATCTTTGCCGCTCTCTTCATCTTGAGCACCTTGACACACTCGACAAGGGCGGCGCCCGAGTTGTCAATGCAGTTGAGCATGGACTGGGCACGGGTTGTTAGCGCTTGGTGGAGACAGACGAATGGAAACAGTCCACTTACCTTGAGCTGAATCATGTTTGCAAAAGGCCGTTCAAGTCAGTTGGGGTATCCTTCATGCACCATTCTGGTCGCGATTGATAGATTGATTAAACTTCGCACGGGTGTTACCGGCCGGCGCGTCTCCCCAGCCCAGCCCTCTTCTCCGTTCTCGCTCCGCCATGCTTCACTATTGTCATCGTTGTCTGTATTGTGACCCGCTCCAAGCCTTCACTCTCGGCTGGTCGCATTTTTGTCGAGAGCAAAAGCATCATGTCAATCAGGTGAAACCTCGCACTCATTGTCTGTTTCTGGGTGCTATTGTCAGGTCCGGCGCATTCCTCTGTTTTCCTTGACTCGACCCTCCTCCTTTCCTGTCTCTTTGCTGCGCACTTTCCATCCATCCCCCTCTCCCTTGGAGGATTTTCCTGTTTCTTTGGTCTCGCTCAACATGCCTTCACGTACTCCCACCCTGGAAGATTCGCTGGCCAGAAAGGGAGGCCTCACCCTTGCCCGACTCATAGACTACGATGATCGCATCACGGATGCACTCGTCGATCGAGTGAGTACTCGTCAAAACCAAGTGCTCCTGCCTGGAGACTTACCGCCCACAGGTGTTCTACTGGACCACAATTCGCAAGCTGCGCGCCAAGTTCCAAGCACTTCGCGGCATCAAGGAGGATGATGTTACACGTATCCTGCAGACTCATGTAATCTTGAACAAGGACGCTGCCTCTGCTGCACAGCACCTGTTACAGTTACCCGCTCTTGCTGGATACCTCAATCGCCTCCCGTCCAAAGAAGAGAAGAAACATTTCCAGGATCATTTCAGGAAATATGTCAACATCTATCTCCCTGACTGTCCCTTCGAAGTCACCACCACCAACCGCTACACCATTACCACCCACGAGGCTGCAACTGTCGCCCGGAAACCCATACGTCCAGGTGAGACCATCAAGTACCTTACTGGCGTTCAGGTTGCCATGTCCGAAGAGGATGAGAAGACCATCGGTATGAACGACTTCAGTATCGTCATTTCAAGTCGCAAGAAGCGTCCATCCTTGTTTCTTGGACCTGCACGCTTTGCCAACCATGATTGTAACGCCAATGCTAAACTCATCACCTCGAGCCACAACGGCATGTCAATTGTTAGCGCCAAACACATCAAGGTCGGTGACGAAATCACGGTCACTTATGGAGAAGATTACTTTGGCGAAGATAACTGCGAGTGCCTGTGCGCGACTTGCGAGCGTCTCCAACGGAACGGCTGGTCCCAACGACCAGCAACATCTCGGGACAGCAGTGATCAACCGACCTCTGCTACGCCAGAGCCGCACTCATCCGGAAAGAACAAGAGAAAGCACACGCCAGACGGGACACCTGCCGCCGCGACTCCCGTCTCTGCCAAGCGCCAAAAAACTTACGTTCCGTCTTTGACACCAAAACCATCATCGCAAATTCCGACCATAAAACAAGAAGATAGCGCCTCTTCTACATCCAAGGCCTCGCCGCAAGTGACAACAACTAAGAGAGAAGTCGGCGCGTCTTCGACTCTGCGAGTGATGTCTACCGCGACCGATAGCGAGAGTGATGTCCTGAGATCAGCCTCGTTCAAGCCCAGAACCAAGCTCAAGCATCGTTACGGTAAGGTAGGCCGACCTTCCAAGCGAATCTATGAGTCTACTCGCTCCAGTTCCCCGTCGTCCTCAATCACAGAAGACATCTCTCAAACATCATCGGTGACCACCGAACCCACGTCTGTAGACGAACCAACGTCTACCAATGATTTGACTGCCGAATCGGATTTATCAGACCTTTCCGAGAGCTACGAACTGGATGACACTTTACGTGAAGTCATCCAGCGAAAACCCAAGGCAGCCAGGATGACAACTCGTCAAAGCCTAAGGAAGCAACTCTCCATACCAATACCCACTATCGAAGGCACAGACTCCGATGTTGAAGATAGTTCAGACGGCCGCAGGAGGCCTGGCGATTACACGTTGACCAAACGCCTGTTGACTACCGCGATTTCGCGCTGGGTGGAATGCCGCAATTGTGACGATTACTTCATCCAACACGAGGCCAAGTTGACGCGCAGCAACTGTCCCCGTTGCGAGAGACATAGTAAACTCTACGGCTACGCCTGGCCAAAGACAGATAAGGAAGGCAAGCACGATACGGAAGAAAGGGTACTTGATCACCGTACTGTCAACCGCTTCCTGCATCCCAGTGAGGAGCGAACTACAAAGAAGAGCCGCAAAAGTCTGAGTCAGATGCTTTCAGAACGAGAAAGAAGTCTTCGAGAGAGCGAAGAAGCAGAATCACAAGACGGTAGAACGAGAAGGAGCAGGAGATATAGCTCATAGGGATCGGCAACATGTATTAGTCGTATCAACATCATGAGCACATATTTGTGCAGACCTTGATTTCTGAGGACTTATCGAATTGGTTTTCGAATTGTCAAGAAGTAGAAAACCATCGGGGCCACCGGAACTGCTTTCAAGCCCATCGGAAGCTGATAACGTCGTTGGTGACTTTGTCATGTAGGTCTGCAACCAGCCAGAAATTGACGATCCCACAGGAGGAAGAGAGCTCTCTTGATAAGTTCCCTGAGATACTCTACTTGACAGCCAAGGAACAGACCGAGAAAGAAAGTGCACTCAAAATCAAATCGAACGGACGTTGGAAAGTACTTGCTCTACTGAACACGAGTTGCCTTTGAAGCACCTTCTACTGCGTCGCCGGGATGTAGAGAATCGGAATAGCTAAAGATCGAGACTCATGAAGGACCGCGTGCCAAGCCTCCGACGGCTTTTGATAACCCAGGTCAACGCACGACTACCTCACTGAGCTATTCCCTCTCTTCTTGAGTTCATCCCTCCGAAAACCAACTCGACCAGCTTGAAAGTTTTACAGTGCAATGGAGCGTCTCAGAAAAGCTGGTTCGAACCGCTATCCACGCATGGCATCAGCCAGCTAACTCGAGCAGGCCCTAACGAGCGTCGCTGCATTGTCCGTCAAGCCTTAGGATTTTATCGCACACTGGTCGTGGGAGGTATCTATACTCTCGACAACCCCCACAAGGATGTATCATTAGAGTACACGCTCATTAGAGCTCTGAAACACTGCGTCGCTATACATCCAATTCTTTCTGCCTGTATAATTGGAGAAGATACCGAAACACCAGAATTTGCTAGACCGGCCCTCTTGGACTTGAACAAACATATCGATTTGATCGGCACACGGCAGTCACCGGACATTCTGGACGAAAAAGATTTGATCAAGCTCACCCTGGCTCAAGTCAATAACCATGTATTCACTAATTGTAACAAGACTCCTCCATGGAAAATCGTTGTACTACCATTGTGTAGGGGAGAGCGACCGCAGACCGACAGATACCTCATATTGTTTGGTTACTATCACTCGCATGGCGACGGTAAATCGGGTCTCGCTTTCCACAAGACATTTCTGGCTGGATTGAAACAGGCACAGCATCGTCATTGTGTATATGACGGTGATTCTGAATGTGCAACCCCAAGGACTCCCTTGTTACCTACGCTGGAGGCCTCAGGAGAACTCTCAGTCTCTTGGGGCTACCTACTTTCGCCACTTCTTGGAGCATATTTGCCATCCTTTATCGCGAGTCCACTGGGTATTCGCGCCTCAGCCACACCAGAAGCCGATAACCAATGGGTAGGTCACGACACATTTTTCGACCACGATAAATATAGTACTGGCTTGGAGATCATCTCTGTCGAGTACGAGGATGTGGAGAAAGTCCTTCGGGACTGCCGAGAACACAATCTTAAACTTACAGGGCTCCTTCACCAGATCATCGTGCAAGCTTTGAGCAAAGAACTGCCTTTCGAGAAAGCAGGCTCGTTCGTCTCGCAGACTGCGGTTGATCTACGCTCTCATCTCAATGGAATCACCGATGATGACATGGCACTCTGCCCAACAGCATACTACGAGCTCTTTATGAGGACTGCTGAAGAGAGCTCGAATCCGACTTTGATTTCTGTCAAAGACAACTTCTGGAACGCTGCACGGACTACCACGCAGAATTTGGCAAAATGTGCCAATACCTTGAGCGACCAGCCAGTTGGTCTACTGGGATACCTTCGCAAGATGTACCCATGGACAAGGGGACAGATTGGCAAGCGCAGAGAATGCTCATACGAACTCAGTAATATCATGTCCTTCAACCCTGGATTCTTCAAGCCCGAGGATGGGTGGAACGTTGAGTCCATGATCTTCTCACAGCCTGCCAATGTGTCTTCTGGCTGCCTAAACTTCAATGTTGTCTCCAAGTATCAGGGGGATCTTACCATCGTCATCTCGTGGCAGCTAGGTGCTTTAGGCGTGCAGAACGAGCAGGTCTTTGCAGCGAATCTAGGAAGGTTTATTGCAAAATCATTGAGATCGTTTGGAGGGTTGTAATGACGTTCATGTGGTCTCTGACGCACGGCTTTCGACATGGAGTAGACACGAATCTGCAATAGCCTGCTTTTGCTCTCGATACTATTCTTAAACTGTAACACGACTTAAGACCGTCGTGGTGCAAATTGCCTCATTAATAATACTCTCCTATTGCTCCCGATCACACAACCTTTCTTGAGACTGCGACATGTTGATTTGTCTCTATCTGCTGAATCAGCCCAAAAGGAGTAGCTAGATGTGCCGGTTCCAGTGGACGCTTCGATTCCCGTGTTTTTGTTTCTGTCTCTGACTCTGTCTTAGACATCGTAGTGTTCGAAAGTGGTGTATGGATCTCGAAGTCTCACACATCTTCTATGTCTGAATCGCATAGAATTTTGTCTTCTAGCCATATGTATTTCCACGGATTCAAGAGCTTGCAATAAGTACATAAAACAGAACTCTCAAGACCTCTGTTCTGTCAGACTTCCAAATTCCGAATTCATCACCCAGAATATAAACGTATATCCGACTAACCTACTCAAAGCACCGAACGACCAAAAGTACGCTTCTATACCTGACATTCATCATTGGTGCCCCCTCGCTTCGTCTTGCTCGACAATGCTCTTCTGGCTTCTAAGCTATTTCAAGCCAATGTCACAAAGATATTCGAACTTCGAAAGTGTCAACAGAAGCAACGGAGGCTTCGAAGTGTGGTATCACGTCTGCGCAGATGCCGAGCCAGGGTGGGAATACACACCCGAAGGCAAAGCAAGTGCGCGGGCTCGAAAGGAAGAAGAGAGACAAAAAGCAAAGGCAGAGAAAGAGGCTGCAAAAGAAAGAGCTCAGGCTACTGAGCGTCAACGTAAACTATGTTTAGAGACCAAGAAGAGGGAGAAAGAAGAAGCGGACAAAGCGAAACAGGAGGAGAAGAGACAGAAAAGGATTGTCGAGCAGGAGGCAGCTGCGAGGGAAGCTGCCGAGCTGTTAGCTGCCCAAGAGGAGGCGGCAGAAGAGGAGAGAAGAAAACTAGCAGTCGAAAGTGCGGAGAGGAAAAGGGTCAAAGAGGAGAAAGAACGAAGACGAGCAAGGGAAGCAGCAGAAGCTGTTGTCAGGCGAGAACTCGCTGAAGAGGAGCAAAGAAGAAAGATCAGAGACGCCGAGGAAGCTACAGCTTTGCGACAACTTGAGAAGGATGCAGACACGGAACTAGTACAGACCGGTGAAGAACAATGGGCTCGACTCCGAACCATTGTCTGGGCGGAATACCACGATCTCGCCAGAGAACACACGAGACTACAAGACGTCCATGACGCAGCTTCCGCACGCCAATGGCTTGAAAGGAGACGTCGAGCCAGACTCCACCTAAACAACAGCCACTCAGCCGGAAATGAGCCTCAGGAAAATCATGAAGGTCATGATGCTGAGCGTGCAAGACTCGCCGAGATTGCCATCGAATTGGCTGATCTCGAGGCTGTTCTCAAAGCCATTGCCAAGTTTGGGATACAAGCCCCTACTCCCTCAAGCACTGACTCTTGTCCTTCCTCTCGTCCTACTGCCCCATCGTCTCTGACAAATTCCACAACTGACACTGACCAGCCTAACCACCATCAGTCAAGCACAGCTTTATCTGACATCAGAGTGCTGACAGCTAGAGATGACAGACTTGACAATCAGTCCGATCAGCTAATGAGGGATAGGTATGACTTCCTCGTCCAGCGGGAGGAACAACGCCGAGTGGCGGCTATGATCCATGTGTCGTCACCTCCACCTGGCTGGTTTGGAATTTGCACTATGATCTAAAAGTCGAAGCTATCTTATCATTGTTGGTGGGCGCCCCATTGGTTACCGAGAATGGACTGACAGCCGCGCCGTAGAGATGCATGATCTATTCCACGCCGTGTACTTTTCCAAGGAAGGCGTACCGAGCAGCTGGTCTGTATGGACGACTACATTGATCCCTAGAGACGTTCAATTGAGCAGCTAGAATTTCCTGAGGCCATACAGAGGGGGACAACTTTGGCAGACGCGAATTCATCTTAAAATGTTGCAATACCTGACAACAATTCAAACAAATCCTAAGCGTACAGGACGGGGCGTGCGGCTGATATTCTGCAATCATGATAACTTACGTGAGGGAAAGATAGCGGGTGTCAATCAGACCAATTCTTGCAACATGTCTTCGAGGTCTTCCCTTCCAAATGGCACAGCCAATCTTTCGACGCCCAGACCGTCCTTCCTGCTCTCCACCAATTCGTGATCATGAAACTCTTTGAGTAATGTCCTGAAACTCATCTCGGATGAACACACAAATTCCTCGACAGCCTTGTGATATAGTGTCCTGTATTCGACACCCACAAAAGATGGAGTCTTGTGAACTTTGACCTTCGGCGCCGGTAACTTTTTCGGAGGACGGCCGCGACCTCTTTTCGGCTTTGTGACGTTGCCATGATCGATGTCCATGTCATCGCCAGAGTGACCGAGCATACCATCTGATTCTGGAGAGTTAGGGTGCGTCTCGAAAGCAGAGTCTGCGAGAGCGAGCTGCTCTCCAACCAGGATGCGGAACAAGTTTCTTGCGTTCTCAGGCAACGAGCGCAAGACATAGGCAACACCGTCCTTTCCGCCGATGCGACGACCGCTACGATTCAGGAGTACGTTGACCTCTTCGACAGGATCCAGTTCTGCGGTGTAGGGTGCGAAAGTGGTGGCATCGTGGAAAAGGAAGCGGAGCGAGGAGCGTTGTGAAATATCCCAGAGTAGCGGAAAAGTCGGTGTATCTGCTGAAGCGACGAGACGGATGTTCGGATGAGCGGCGAGAGTAGATATGGTAGCTTGGAAGAGCGGCTTCCGGAAGAAGGGGCTGTCAATGGAGTGGGCGAGAAGATAAATGGGCGACGAAGGAGGTGTTGTCGTCAAGTAAGCAAGAAGGGCGTCTAGAAGAGCTTGGGGTTGGAGTGGAAGTTTGCTGGCCATCGAGGAGGGCAGGCCATGTTTCGCGATAGCCGTCAGAAGGTCGCGGACCGAGATGTTCGGAGAGTAGCCGTTCACAACGATGACATTGGGCTTTTCGTCGGAGGATTCATGGAGGTGGTCGGCAAAGTCAAGAAGAAGATGGCGCTTTGATCCGTAGCCGTAGATACAGATATTGAAGCCTTCTTCGAGCTCGAACATCCATTGATCAAAGGCATTCTCATGTAGACGCGTCAAGAAGTCTTTGTCGACGCTGTGAGGATCGTTGTAAGGATTGATGTATGCAAAGTAGTCGTCGTGGCCAAGAAGAGCGTTGCCGGGCAGAGTATTGATTGACGTCTTGACGCCTCCTGGCCTGTTCTGGAAGAAGTAGAGCTCATGCGCGGCCATGTCTTGTGCTTCAGGCGATGGCTGCTTTTTGCTCCCTTTCGGTCTCCCTCGCGGCCTAGCTGTCTTGGAAGGGGTACCCGGTGTGACAGTCATCTTTACCTCTTGATCTGCATCGGGGTCATCCTCGTCCTCCAAGATGTCTCGAGCAAGAGCGTCTTCCAGCCCTGTGTCATCGACGACAGATTCATCGTTGTCTTGCGCATCGAACAGTCGCTTGTGACTCTTGCGCCTGGCCGAACGGTCTGCGTTGCGAGCAACTGTCAGAGGGGAAAGCTTGGTTGGCGCATCATCGAATTCCTCGTCTGCTCTAGCTGGGGTAGAGAACAGCACCTTCCGTAGCGATCGCGGGGTTCCTTCCTGCTTCAAGGTCGACTTGAGGATGGAGCGTTGCTTGGAGGGCGTGTCTGCGTTGGTATGCCGTGACGGTGTCTCTGCCTCGGTCATCCTCCTCTTAGACGGTGTCGTCTCCACGTCGGCATCTTGTGCATCTTCAACTGCATCTTCTTCATGCTGACTCCTTGTTCGTTTCGGCATTGTCGTTTGTCTGATGTCTTGGTAGGTGAATAACGTTTAAGAGTAGCTCGGTCGGAGTTGCATTGAAAGTCCGACAAAAGCAGCAAGAGCAACCGAGAAGCCTCCCCACAGATTGATAAGATTAACCGATATCGGCCAGCAGCTCTTATCACAAGAGTTGACTCAATCGCATGTGGAACATATTTTCCTCCTCGAGACCAATTGACCATACATACCATTGCCAATAAAATGGCAATCTCTCGATCCACAGCCGCTCGCCGGCTCGTGTCGTTATCAACCCAACAGACCCGCCGCTATTCCGCACCTACCGACGGCGCAATCCCACCCAACAAGGCCAAATACGTACCCACCGAAGGAACCTACCCCAAGGGCTTTGTCGTTGGCAGCGCACATGCTCAGGTCAAGGCCTCAAATACAAAGTTCGACGACCTTGCCCTCATCGCGTCAGAAACACCATGTTCGGCCGCACTCGTCACGACGCAGAACCATTTCCAGGCCGCTCCCGTCAGCGTCAGCAAGAAGATCATGTTCCAGCACCAGAGCAAGAGCATTCGGGGTGTCGTCATCAACTCCGGCTGCGCCAACGCTGTGACAGGAAAAGGTGGACGCGAGGATGCCATGCGCATGGCCAAGCTCACTCACGACCTCTTGAATAAGCGCAACCCCAGTCCTCACGACAAGTCTGCTGAAGTCGAGGCAAAAGAGAGCGTCAAAGAGGGCACTGTCCAGATAGCTGAAGACGACCAGGATGTCTCGGCCATTCGTACTCTGGTCATGAGCACCGGCGTCATTGGACAGCGTCTACCAATTGATCGCATCGAAGCTAAGATCCCCACCCTCGTCGAGTCCCTAGGAAACACCCACGATCACTGGCTCCGTTCTGCACGCGCCATCTGTACCACCGATACCTTCCCTAAGCTCCTTTCCCGCCAGTTCACCCTCCCTTCGTACCCGGGCATCACTTTCTCCATTGCCGGTATGACCAAGGGTGCCGGCATGATCCACCCCAACATGGCCACCCTCCTCGGTGTCATCTGCACCGATGCCCCCATCCAAAAGACTGCCCTGAGAACTCTTCTCTCCACAGCAACAAACTCCTCCTTCAACCGCATTACCGTCGATGGTGACACCAGCACAAACGACAGCGTCGCTCTCTTCGCAAACGGGATGGCCGCCCCTGGAAGTGATGTCGTCCGCCTCAACCACCTCAACCGCGCCGAGCTGCCTACCAGAGGCGCCTCTCTTCCTCCCCGAAAGCTTGAAAAGCAATCGGAAGACTACAAGGAGATGAACAAGGTCCTGACCTCTTTCATGGAGGATCTGGCCAAGCTTATCGTCCGTGATGGCGAGGGTGCTACAAAGTTCGTCACCGTAAGAGTGACAAAGGCCGACAACCACACCGCTGCTCATGTTGTTGCCAACTCCATTGCCACCTCTGCACTCGTCAAGACGGCCTTGTATGGCAAGGACGCAAACTGGGGACGCATTCTGTGTGCCATTGGCTACGCGCCCGGAAACACCTGCATTCGTCCTAATCAGACTTCCGTGTCATTCATACCTGCCGATGGCTCTGAGGAGCTGAAGCTTCTTGTAAACGGCGAGCCTCAAGCTGTTGACGAAGCCCGTGCAGCCACCATCTTGGAGATGGAAGACCTGGAGATCCTCGTCAAGCTGAGCAACAAGGAGAAAGATGTCGGTGAAGCCACCGTCTACACCTGCGACTTCTCGCACGAATACGTCACCATCAACGGCGATTACAGGACGTAGAAGGCCTTACATGATACAACAGGGGCGCGGCCTGGAGACAAGCTCCCATTTCTTCCTGGACCGAACCCGCACACAATTTCAGATGGCAGAAATCTCAGTGCTAGCGAGCATGTATCTTGACCATTATGTATCAAGTCTCTTTGTTATCTTGGGAGTCCCGTTGGGTTCATGCAGCCTGATTGGTTCACTTCCGTAGATACTGTTACGATGTCAGATGATCCATATCACTTTAGACCGTCGTCGGTCTTTGGGAGCAATCACTTCGATGCATATATTCTCTCGTTCAAAAAAGAAACGAGAAAAATGATCTCCTTCGCAAACGTTCTAAGCACCGCAACTACAACGTCATGATTCTTCAGTAATTTTGGCAGTCTGTAAGATAAGGGTGGTCTTCGTGAAATATGTTGAGACGACTATCTTGGTCTTTGACTATTCCTCTCATGCCTTCTATCAGGCGAGCCATGTATGTGCACATTTGCAGCTCGATCTTTGAGGCCTTTCCGGCACTTCCATCATGGCGAGCTTACAACTGAGCAAATCCAGTCAACGCAAACGTAGAGCCAAAGGCCAGCTTGAAGGCCACATTGTCCTGCATCATTGAGCGTAGGTCGATGCTTTTGACGTAGCGTTGCATGCGGTTGTAAGGGATCAAGCTAATACCCAACTGTGACTCAGCAAACTGTTTCGAAGTCAGGATCAGTAATTGCGAAGCGGGTGTTAGGATGACAAAGGCAATTGAAAAGAGGGAAGGGGGTAAAGATAGCATACCTGGACCCCAACGATAAGAAGACCGATCAGCAAAGCCAAGGGTTTAGAGAACAGAGAAACAGCCATACCGCCCAATACACCTATCGTTCCCAATGAGTCAGAATTAAGCTTTCGGTCATCATATGGTTTGCTTGAAGCATTGATCAGGCACACTCACCAGCGATACTTCCACTCGAGATCTGGCGCACGGCTGCGGGATTGAGACCACCTCTGCGATTCACCACTGGTGTTTTGGCATTGGATGTGAATGAGTTCAGGGCAGCGGGACTGGCATCGCAATAAGAGATGAGGCTTCTTCTAGGAGTGAGGAGGGAGTGGGCTGTGAAAGCTGCGCTGAGACCGAGACCGATGCCCAATGGGCGTGACTGAAGGAGGAAAGACATTTTCTCGAAGGCTAAGTGGCCCGATGTATGAGTCACTTGTGTGTTCAGGGTTGAGTCAACTGCTGTTGGTATGGAGAGTGTTTTGTTTGGGAGTGGAGTGGTTGTTGTTCACCGTTCAGATTGTCGTCGGATGTCAATGACGCACGGCGGAGATCCCGGGCCCTGACAGATGAGATTAGATTGTGGAGTGATGCACGAAGATCGTGTTCGTTGCAAATCTTACGAATCTTTTGGTAAGCTCAAAACTCGATCCAGCTGTTTCTATGGCTGTAGTGATCTCCTTTTGCTGCTAGAAATGAACGCTCTATCAACCCATGAATTATGTCGTTGTCGTGCATCCCAGTCGCCATGTCGGGAACCAATCGGCGTGGTTCGGCGTCCAGGGTCCGAGTCTTCCGACAGCGGGGCAAGCGGGGCGGGGATTGGATTGTTCGAGACGAACAAGAGTTCGCCGCCCTGTGGCCGTCGCGCCCTTGTGTGTTTTTCTTGGGTAATCAAGTTGAATGATGCCTCTATTAGGCAGGTGAGTCACTCGAAAGAAGACCGAACTTCCCTGTGCCAGATATACTTTTATAAATCTTGGAAAGACGGTAGACCCTTTCTCTTTCTCGCGCACATCTTTTTATTCCAATCCATCTTCCTTCCAATCCATCCCCATCACAAAAACATCTCTCACAATGGCCACCACACTACCCACCACCAACGGCAAGCACGACGGTGCCAATGGCACTGATGGCGTTGCCTCATTCGCTGTCAAGGCCGGTCTTGCCCGCATGCTGAAGGGCGGTGTCATCATGGACGTCGTCAACGCCGAGCAGGTATGCCCGATTCTCTCTTTCCTGCCTTCACTTCGGCCGCTGACAACAGACATCAGGCCCGTATCGCTGAGGAGGCCGGTGCCTGCGCCGTTATGGCACTTGAGCGCGTTCCTGCCGACATTCGCAAGGACGGCGGTGTCGCCCGCATGTCTGACCCCAGCATGATCAAGGAGATCATGGACACCGTCACCATCCCCGTTATGGCCAAGGCCCGTATTGGTCACATCGTTGAGTGCCAGATTCTCCAGGCCATTGGCGTCGACTACATCGACGAGTCCGAGGTCCTTACCCCCGCCGACCCCATCTACCACGTCGAGAAGCACCAGTTCAAGACTCCCTTTGTCTGCGGCTGCCGTGATCTCGGAGAGGCCTTGCGCCGTATCGCCGAGGGTGCTGCCATGATCCGCACAAAGGGTGAAGCCGGTACTGGTGATGTTATCGAGGCTGTCCGTCACATGCAGACCGTCAACCAGCAAATCGCCCGCGCTGCTGCCATGTCTGAGCCCGAGCTGCGTGCTTTCGGTCGCGAGATTGGTGTTCAGTACGAGCTCCTCAAGGAGACCGTCCAGCTCAAGCGCCTGCCCGTTGTCAACTTCGCCGCTGGCGGTATTGCTACTCCTGCCGACGCTGCTCTCATGATGCAGATGGGCTGCGACGGAGTCTTTGTCGGCTCCGGCATCTTCAAGAGCGGTGACGCTGCTAAGCGCGCCAAGGCTATTGTTCAGGCTGTCACCCACTTCAACGACCCCAAGGTGCTCGCCGAGGTCAGCATTGGTCTCGGTGAGGCCATGGTCGGAATCAACTGCGGTTCCATGGACCCCAAGGACAAGCTCCAGGGCCGTGGCTGGTAAACAACCCACAATCCCGTCCGACGATGAATGAGGAGGCAGCGCGGCATTTCCTAGAACAAGAGCAAAGGCGTTTCGTTTTTAAAGAGGGAGGGCACTCAATTGGAGTTCGAAGCATGATACACAAGGGCTCCGGAACAAGACCAAAAAGCAAGGCGTATTAGCGTTCTTGCAAGACACCTTTCGACAGGGATGAAATTTCACGTGGGGGTTTGTACAAATAGTAGCAGAAATGGACACGACTGATATGACCTTTTCCATGACTTTTGCTTCATCTTGCTGTTGAATGAAGGTATTCAAGAAACGTGTGGTGTTTCATCTTGGGTGCGTTTTTCAATAAAGCGAGTGTGAGTAATCATTAAATCCGGGCAGTCGTGGAGAACGCCCACGGAGTTGAAAAAGAACGTCACTTCCAGGTCCTCAGAGGAATGCACCCTACCAAGCAAGCAGAGGTTACTGACGATAAGAGAAAGGGTGTGCTGGCACAAAGGAGACTCAAGAATTGGACGTTTAGTAGGTGAGGGTGTGGACTTGAAAACAGCAGTCTGTGAGCCTCATGTGCTTCTTCATGTTTGAGGTTCCAATCAGGATCGAAATCGCAGAATGCCATCCAGGATCCTCTGTTCTTTATCATCTTGGCAACAAATCCTGAGCAACGGTAGTGGGGTCCGACTCCGCGCGGCGGTTGAAGCGTCGACCGAAAGCGGTTTTCTTGGACAAAGGGCAGTCTTGCAGCACGGTGATGATTGTCTACGTGATGGAGGAAAAGGTGCGCGAGGAGCATGGTCGAGTAGGGTAGACGCGACGCAGTAATCGGACGAGCTGGGAGATGCGAAAGTCGAGCGTGCTATATCCGAACCAAAATCCGAGGCAATCGTCGATTGGAGCAAGCTTCACCGTGCACTACGAGCCTAGGCCCTTTCCAGGCCGTGTTGACGGATGAGAAAGGACGGCAAATCTAACACAACCTCATCCCATCGTCTTGTCCTCGATGACTTGATTTCCCAAGAAGCGTACTCGAGTGCCCACCTCAAGAGCCTCATGGCGCAACCCTCACACCCTTCGCCGAGCGAGACGTCAAGAGCGCGTGAAGTATTCAAATGCTTGGAAGCCTTCGAGACGTCGATTCATCCTCTCCGATTCTCCGACAATGACGGGCTCAAAGACCGAGTGCCTGTCGGTAGCGACGACACTGCCCTGGCTGCCTTCGCCCAACTCGGTGCCTTGCGACTCAAGGCCCAGCGCTGCATGATCACGCTGATATCCAAAGACGAAGAATACATCCTGGCAGAATCCACACGCACTTTGTCGCTGCAGTCGGACCTCGTACACAATTCCCGCGACGCTCTATGGCTCGGTACTACACGCTTCCCTCGCGAAGAAGGCTTCACCCTCGCCGGACTCACGCAGTGGAGCACAACCAAGGAACACCGCGACGTTCCCGGAGAAGATGGTTATTACTACACCGATGGCATAAGCCCGCACTGGTACATTGTCAGCGACATTCGACAGAACCCCGAATTGCAGAAGCTCATGCTGGTCACTGCTGGCCCTGATTTGAGGTTCTATGCTTCTGTTCCTATACGTACAAGCACCGGATTGGTTGTTGGTTGCTACTGTATCCTCGACGACCGACCGCGGTTTGGAATCAGCGCCGAAGAGATGGTCTTCATGGAAGACATTGCCGACACAATCATGGGACATCTCGAGGCCAAAAGGACGGCTTTGCAGAGACAACGTGGCGATCGTTTGATCAAGGGTCTGGCCCTGTTCAGCGAAGGCAAAGACAGCTTGCGGGAGTGGTGGTTGGATACTCATAGCCGCAAAGCCCGAGGCGAGGGTGCCAGACGCCGCCGTGCCTCCATCGAGGAAGACAAGGTTCAAAACGAACGTGCTGACGAGGAGCTGGGCATGACATACCGTGCCGATGATATTCCCCACGGACGCCAAACCCCAGTCTTTGACGGAAAACCCCTCGAGCCGTCCAAAAAACTTGTACAAGCGCCGAAGCCCTCGGTCAAGACCGGCCACTTGGCTCCGGACAAGCACGAAGGCTTCGATCTTGGTCGTGAGGTAAATGCTGCCTTTGCTCGTAGCAGCAACCTCATGCGCGAGGCTCTTAGTTGCGAGGGTGTAGCCTTCATCGACGCCGATTTCCATCGGTCAAAAGAGTCGACCAAAAACCAGGAGTCTTCATCTACCGAGCCTGAGAGCGACACTGCGACTGCATCCTCGGGCCCCGAATCGGCCTCGCCAAAACACCAACCACCTGTTCCACCAGATGCACAATGCGCTCTTCTCGGCTTTTCGACGAAGGTCAAGTCGACAGTTCGTGGTTTTGATGCTTCTGCCAAGCACTCAAGTCTCCCGAAGGCTTTCATTCGCAGCCTGGTACGACGTTATCCGATGGGTAAGGTCTTCAACTACCATGATGGTAAGGCGTTGAGTTCGAGCTCGGGCACCGAGCTTTCGTCCGACGACATCAGCGAGGGCACGAAGAACAATAGATCACGCAAACGCCGTAGCCGTGAATATGTCGATGCAATGACTCTGGCCGACGTCTTCTCGACTCCTCGCAGTATCGCTTTCTTGCCATTGTGGGATAGTCGAAGGGAACGATGGCGATCTGCTGTCTTCGTGTGGAACAACTTCCCCGGTAGGTTCCTGGACAAGGCGGAAGACGTGACGTACCTTGCTGCTTTCAGCAACAGTCTCATGGCCGAACTGTCACGCCTCGATGCCATTGCTGCCGATCAAGCTAAGGCCACATTTATCAGCTCTGTATCCCACGAGTTGAGATCTCCTTTGCATGGTGTGCTGGCTGGCGTAGAGCTTTTGCAAGAGAGCGACCTCAACAACTACCAGCAAGAGATGACTACCACAATCAGTATGGCTGGCAAAACGTTACTGGACACAATCAACAACATCCTCGACTTCACCAAAATCAACAGCTTTACAGACCTTGAACGCAAAGACAGGAAAGACAAGGACGCCACAAGGAACGCTGGTTTCAAAACGGCAGACATGGGCGAGGTCGGCGTTACAAGTGTGGTCGATCTTGCTGTATTGACCGAGAATGTGGTCGATACAACTGTCACGGCCAAAAGTTTCCAATCAAGTAAAGCACAGCAAGATGATGAAGACGAACTCGCCCCAAAGACACCGAAGGCAGTTGCTGTTGTTTTGAATATTGCCAAACGATCGAACTGGAACTTGAGCATTTCACCCGGAAGCTGGACAAGAGTCATTACTAACCTTCTTGGCAACTCGCTCAAGTACACAAAGGTTGGCACGATCACTGTCAGTTTACAATACAAGAAATCAGAAGATGCGAACAAAGCTCTCGTGTCCTTGACTATCGAGGACAGTGGACAAGGCATAGGTAGCGAATACCTTCGAAACCATCTCTACACACCTTTCATGCAAGAGAACACGCATGCTGTCGGAACCGGTCTGGGACTCTCAATCGTCAAGCAGATTGTAAAGGACTTCGGAGGACGCATAAACTTCGAGAGTGAACTCGGCCGGGGCACCAAAGTGGTGGTCACCTTCCATGCGGATTTTGAAGAAGATGTCGAATCTGAGATCAACGTCCCGAAGTGCCCGGATGGAAGTGCTCTGAAGCTGGCGTTCTCCAAGTCGATAGGCAAGACGGATGGAGACTTGGTGCGCGACAGGACTATCAAGACGTCGACCTCGAAGACTTGTAAGGAATGGCTGGACTGCAAGAGTGACTCCGTCTCGGTCTCGGACGGCGCCGACAAGTTTGACGTCTGCATCTTGACCGAGACGGACTACGATCAATGGCAAGAGAAGAGGAGAAGCACAGGGAACCAACCCCCGATGGTTGTGTTGGGCTCGATATCAGCTTCGTCTGTCGTCAGGCAGAGCGCAATGAAGAACGCCATCTTCCTCAACCAACCGTAAGCGATATTCTCTACGTTCAGAAAATTGTTTACTAACAACCCACGAACAGATTTGGTCCTCGAAAAATGTCAAGAGCACTAGCAGCTGCACTGTCCAGCACAAAGCAAACACACGTATCGTCCGACAATCCCGTGGGAGTCTCCGCCTCGCCTTCAGCACTTGAGATCCTCACAAAGCCTGCAGTCATGTCCAATAACAGTGACCCGCCACCCACTTACGCAGAGTCCAAACCTAGCGCAACAGTAACCTCGATTCCTGCGACGCCCACAACACCTGAGAAGAACGACGCACCACGGACCGCAGATATCAACGAAGATCCCGATATTCGAAAAGTGCTTTTGGTAGAGGACAACTCGATCAATATGAAACTGCTTGTCGCCACGATGCGTAAGCTGAAGAGACCCTACACATGTGCAGCCAACGGCCTAGAGGCAGTGACCTCTTACGCCTCGTCACCTTCCGAATACGCGCTAGTCCTGATGGATATTTCCATGCCCGTCATGGATGGCTTTACAGCCACTGAAATGATCAGAGCTCTAGAAGAGAGGAATAGCTGGGACAGATGTACGATCATGGCTCTGACCGGTGTTGGCGATGCTGAAGCCAAGAAAAGAGCTTTCTTGGCTGGCGTAGACGACTTCATGACAAAACCCGTGAGCATGCAAAAGTTGACCGGTATAATCAAGGGCCTGGGTGAAGCGTGACTTGAAGGCCGGAACAAACGGAAACGCGAAGCCAGCAGCGAAACCGAGAAAGAAAAGAACGCTGAGAACAACAACGAAGAAGGAGACTACAAGGAAGCAGAGGGCGAAGATGCAGAAGAAGGAATCGCAACCAAAGATTTCGCCCTCTCTTCGAATGTCGAGGCCGAGAACCAGGCTCGAGGCATCAAACGAAGGAGAGATGACGCATCTGATGGCTACGACGACAAAGAAGATCAGAGATTACGATCTATCGTCGAGCAACAAGCCACCGCAGGTCACTGATGGAGTCTGAGATGTACTATTTTGGGATCGCGAACAAGATTGACGGTTTTATGGGATCAACGGCTGGGAATATATTTATTTATCTGCAGTGGGTTCTTCAGTCTGGGTGGAGGATCAGACACGTACACATATATCCGATGGGCGTTCGGTATGCTTGCAGTCTTTGAAACAACTTTCATACTCATCCTGTTCTTTCAAAAACTCCATGAGTTGTGTCTCACGGGTAGAAGTTGCAGAGCACGTGTTGGTCAAGCGAAGCAAGCAAGGCAGGTAAAGTCACAATGCTTCTCGGACGTAGTAAATTGTCCACAGAGCTGCCGTGAATAAGAAACTCGGTGAGCAATCTGAGACTTCCAAACAAGGCAGCTAAAGGGGGATGGTGAGGAAAACTCAGACTGCAAACGATCGTCTATGTACAACAGAACTACAGAAGACAGAAGCTTTGAACCGTTCATCTCCAATCCTTCAGTGGACTCAATGCACATACTTGATCGTGAACGGTACAGTCTCAGCACTGTCGTAGTCATCGGGATTTGTGGCGTCACCGAAGATTCTCAAAGCGCGGACGAGGATTGAGTAGGTTCCTGCAGGGACTCTTCTGCCATCATCGAGGACACCGTAAAAGGCGGTACTCCAGGCGTTGGCTCTGGGCTGGTAAACAGAAGGTGTACCGGCAATGGCACCAAGAGTTTTGACACCAAGAACGGTAGTAGTGTTGGTGTATGTACCGTACGTAATGTTCGAGGGGATGAGATCAGCACGAATAAGAGAAGAGGGCATGACGAGGCCAATTCTCAGATTGGGTATCAGAAGACCAGTCGAGTTGTCGGTAGTGCCGTTGATTGTAGTGTTCGCAACAGAGATAGTAAAGACAGTGTTGGCATCTAGAGGGACGTAGGTGTTATCTGAGGTGCTGGTGATGTATGGGTATCCAGTGCTGGCGTCAAGAACAGTAGCATCCTTGAGCGAGGAAGCAATGCCAGCGTATGGAAGGTTCAAAGAATCGCCGTTGGTGCCGTTGATAGTGATGAAACCTGAGTAGACAGGGATGCGAGCGGTTGCAAGATCTTGGGGCAAGGCAAGAGTGACAAGAACAGTCTCCGACTTTCCGGCTGCGACACTGACGCTACCAGCGCTGAAGCTTACGCTTGCACCAGAGGTGACAAGGTCCGGGGGGAAGGTCTGAGGCTGGGTGCTACCATCATCTGGAAGAGTGTATGCAGTGGCGGCGTTGACATACGCAAAGTCGTAGGTGATCTCGCTGGTACCACGGTTGGTTATGGTGAAATTTGCCTCCTTGACGAAGTGTGCTGTGTCGTTGAATGCAAGGTTGGCAACATCGATCACGGTAGAAGTGTGAACCGCAGCAAAGGCGTCGACTTCACCGCCACCCTGCTGAACAACAGGGGCAAGGTAATCAAAAGTAGTCCTCCCGTCGTTGAAGGTAACAGGATGGCCAGTGGTGCCGAGGATAGCACGAATAGTGTAAGGATCAAGGTCAGGACGTGCCTGTGTCATGAGGGCAACAACACCAGCAACGAAAGGAGTGGCCATGGAAGTACCTGACAAGACTCCGTAACCACCTTGTGAGAGAGGGAGGGTGGATAGAATATTACCACCAGGGGCAGAGATCTCGGGCTTGACGTAAGCTTCGTTAGTAGGGTTCCACATGGAGAAGGTGCTCATATGGCCGCCAGTAATGTTGTTGGGCGGACTAGAGAAGACGGTCAAATCACCAGTGATAGTGACCTGAATGGCAGAACCAGTAGCGAGAGATGCGGCCCAAGAAGCACCTTGCTCGGCGGAGACCATAGCAGCTCCAAGGATGCCAGGGTATGAAACGCTAGCAGATGTGAGACTTGGGGCATTGTTGTAGAACATAATGTACTGTGCTCCAAAAGCAGCGACGTTAGCAGCCTTGGTGTCGAAAGTGCAAGTGCCACGGCGAATCAGTACGAGCTTGCCAGCAAGATCAGGGGTGTCGGCGGGAAGAGGTTCGCAAGCATCATCAACAATAGCACTGTCCTTGCTAACGGCCCAGAGAGGGAGACTGATGTTGGGCATCCCAATAGCGGCCTCGAGATAGCCGAACTCGCCAGTGGTTGAGTTATCGATGCTGTATGTACCGTAGGTGGTGAAGACAGGCGATTCGATGTTGTCAATAGATCCTACAGCAATGACACCAATACCATCTGCAGCGGACGAACCGTAGAACAGACCTTCAGAACCGTCGTTACCAGCAGCGAGAGTGCAAGGAGTTCCAGCTGCAACGATACGAGAGACGACAACCGTCCAGGGTTCCTCTGTAGACAATAAGTACCATGTCTTGTCGGACCGCATTCAGAACAACTTACCAGTCCAACCGTTAGGACCACCAATACTGGCAGTGATGATATCAGCACCATCCTCATAAGCACGAGTGAAGGCGTCAATCAAAACATCATCACCAGAGCTTCCGGAGCATCCAAAAACTCTGTAAGCACCAAGAGTCGCATCGGGCGCAACACCGGTGAAGTTGTAAGGGTTAGGACCAGCTGCAACGATACCGGCAACGTGTGTCCCATGCTCGTTGCAAGCCGAGTATGGATCAGAGTCTGGCACAGGTGTGTTCGTACCATCATAGTCGTCACCAACGAAGTCATAGCCCTGTCGAACATTAGCAGCTACCGTTGAAATTACCTTTCCGATTACTTACATAAGCAACCTTACATCCAGGGCCGAAACAACCACCAAGAGCCGGATGGAGGTAATCAATACCAGTATCGATGACGGCAACAAAGGTGCCATTTCCGGTCAAGCCCTCGGCATGCAATCTGTCGACGTGACCCATGAGATGGGTAGAGAATGTGTCTGAAGACGAAGTAGAGTTGGATCCATTGGTGTAAGGAGCAGTTGCAAAGTCTTGTGTGTCGTACAACGAAATAGGCCAGACCTTGCGCACAAGGGGCATGGCTTGGATATCTTGTGCGACTACTGCTTGGTCAAGGCCGGTATCAACGTGGAACGAAAGTCCTTTGAAAAGAGAAGAGGAAAGGTCCATGCGGTGAGTAGGGTCCATGTTCTTGTCAGAGAGCGACTTGTAGAAGCTAGATTTGGTCTACAGACATGTCAATGGTAAGCCTTCCGACTCGGATTTCAAACATACATCAGAAGCAACGGACATGACATCCTCAAATTCCACAATGTATCCACCAGGGACAACATTGCGTCTCTTGGCACCATTATCGGTGACTGCGGAAAGAACAGAAGGGGCAAGAGCCAAAAGAGTGACGATGTTGAACAACATCTTGCTGAACGAAAGAATCTGAACCTTGAACGTGTATGCATCATACCAGGCAAGTCGACCTTTATATACCATCTGATCATAATTCTTATCTCCAAGTCTCCTTCCAAAAGCGGGAGTTCACCAAGAGGGGTTTGTGTTCATCAAGGTAACCATAAAGCTGCATGTTGCAGGAGGCGAAGCCAAGGGCCGCCAATCGTATTCAGATGCAGTATAACCCTGGACGATGGTGATATCGTGTATGGGCATGGCCTCATGAGCCTACATTGCCACAGCAGAGAGGTCTGGAGGCGATGTTCACACTTTTTCTGAGGTAAGGATAGATTGAGGTGCGTCTGCTAGCGTGAATGGCTTGTTGAAAGCGACTTGGCAGACGGGACTCCGAAGGCAGTACAGCAAATGGCATGAGAGGAGGTCACAAAGTTGAGTGCGAGGGCGGCAGCAAACAATTGATGGAGTGTAGATCAGGAGGGTAATTAGTTGAGATTGAAGACGCATTGTCTATCTCAAGTCTTGGCTGGAACAGATAAGGAAGGAGACAAGCACTTACGCACGAGAGCTTCTGTGGAAAAAAGATCATTTGACAGGAGGTACGGAGACAGCTGCTGCATGAACGGGAAGTCGCCGCAGGGTTTGTGTTTACGTCCAGCGATGTCGTTGCATTGACAGCATCGCTTTGACCGTCCGAGGAAGAGCGCGTGCTTGATGTTGAACCGCCATGCTCCGTTTGAGATGCACTCTTGCTAGGTCCGTAGATCAGTGGAGATGTGCCTGACGAGGGGCGGCACCCCAATAATCAAGGAGGCACAGTCATAGGTGCACGCGCAGAGCTCATCAGGCACACGCATTTTGGTGTCATGGAGATGTGACAAGAAGAGAGCACCGGGCACGAGTAGGAGCACGAGGGAGAGGTTGCACCTGGGCCGTTGTCGGAGCTGGAGGGGTCGCTGACGCAACTCCAAACAGGAGCTCGGGCCGACATTCCCCACGGTCTGCACCAGATTGCGGGTGATAGCAACAAGGGAGCTCCATCCTCGCAACCTGTCACAGTCATCAGAAAACGTCGTGCACAAGACCGGCTATGCTCGGAGAGACTATGGACACTTCCAGCTCGGCATTTCTCCTCGCGACATGAGATAGTGTACATCACACATCCTGACCATGGAAGAGCGACGAGTTGCGTCGTTCAGCATCGACGTCTTCGCCGATAAGGCCAACGCCAAAGACGTCGTCACTGGAATCCTCCATACTATCTTCTGGTACCGCATCTTTGCAAACCTCGAGCCCTCATCGCATGATGTACTAGACGTTCCGATACCTTGGATCCAAGATGTCGACCTGCAAACACTGGTCGAACAGCGAGTTGATCAGTTCGTCCGCCAGATCGATGCCGACTCGAACGACCAGAACCAGAACACTCGTGGCCAGATGGTCGTACAGTTCAGTGAACGAGAGCGTAGACGCAAGAAGGGCTGGTTCGGCCAAAAGGACGAAGACTTGGTTTGGGAGACGTGGACTCTGAACATCGCCCTCGCTTCTCCACGCACTCATCAAGGTTGGCATCCCCACAGCAAGGAACAGTCTTGTGCTCTGGTGCTGACCCCTTCTATGTAGAAGCAACTACCTCCCGAAGAGCCATCGAGAAATCACTCAGCAACGCCATCCTGAAAATCACCGACATCGTCCAGCAGAACAAAGACCATGTCCCTCCAATCACCACTCAAGATACCAACACCTTTCCATACCACATCCTGGTCAATCCCAAAAACGATGGCTGGGGCCAGCGCATGGGTATTTTCTAGAAGAGAATACAGGGATAATGCCACATATTACATTGATCAGTTGTTCTACCCACTTCCAGTCTTCTGCAACCTCCGAACATGACCACGACGAGGTGCAAGTCTTCTGAAGGACCGATCAGACAGCGCCAAGCTTTCGAGGACAAATACATCAAGCGGATGCATCCAACATCTCCCTACACATCACTAGGTTACGTCGATACGACCAGATACTCAATAAAGACAGCTACAACTTCCGAGGAGCCAACATGTTCACCTCTCTTCTGCTTTGACTTACTAAAGATCCCTTTGTATCTTTCTTATGGCTCGCCATCCGACTGTACACCACACTACTCTGCTTCTCCCACGCTCACCTACTCGTCTTGGTGAAGCCGGCCGAGGCTCGGATGTGGTCTACTGCATGGACCTCTGGTAATAGCACCACGCCGCCACTCCCCACCACCTCCACTGAAGGTCTCCACTATCCATGGTTCACCAGACGACTCGCGGCTATCTGTTGGAGCACTGGAAAGTATTGTATGGAGACAATCCAAGTGGTATTGTTGGCAGCCCTTTCATCAAATGGTGAGATGGCCGAGCGGTCTAAGGCGCCAGCTTAAGGTTCTTCCAATACGCTGGCTCGGACCAGCGTATTGATCTTGTATTGGACTTTTGAGGGTATCTCCTAACCACGACGGAACTTGTGTAGCGTGTCGATGATTCTTCGTTGGTGGTGTCACCTTGACTCTGTCAAGGAATTACACCCTTCCATCGTTCAGCACTTCAAGGTCGGCTCGGCCGTTCCTGGGAGCAGTCGTGACTTCTTTCACCATATGTAATCTTCATATCTCCGGACTAAGCTCTAGTCAATATATCGAAACGCAGAATCGTGTTTGAACGACTTCTCTCTGCATGGGCGTAGAGTTCTGGGGATATTCGGGTCTCGGAACTCAGTCACGCATTCACAAAGGACTCAGCAACGACGTAAACCCGTGATTGGCCTTTGAGGCATTGCATGACACAATTTGACTTCTCATCGATGAAAACACTTGAATATCACCTAAATACATTCCATTTCCCCTGGTGGGCAGTCAAGAAGTAGCAGCTCGGGGCCCTCTCCCCGAAAGCTTATAGGTGCACGGCCGATATTTGTATGGACATCCTCTAATACCGCTCGGGACTTGCTTCTCCCCGAAAGACCCCCCAGCCCCCGAGTCTAAACATTTTACTACATCATAGTCTTACTATTTGACTTGTATATAAGCCCTTTCTCCTTGTCTGGATTCCGTCATGTTCATTCTCAGACAACAATCGCTACTATCAAAGCAATTACACTGCTCAAGCACGAGAGCTATTATATCACATACGAAAACAGCAACATCGATTGTCTCATACAAAGGCTCTGGCTCAATGACAAACCATATACCAAACACAAGGTCATACGCTTCTCATTTCAACATCACTGGAACTCAGACTCCGAGCATGCACCATATCCTTATCGTCGGCGGCGGCCCAGCTGGCTCCAGCACAGCATTCTGGCTCGCCAAATCTGGTTTCAAAGTCACAGTAGCCGAACGCTCAACCGTAGCGCCTTATGGTCAAGGCATTGACATCACTGATGAAGCCGTTGATGTGGTGAAAAAGATGGGGCTATGGGATGAGATCAAAGCCAACACGACCGGAGAGAGTGGATTCGCCATGGTTGACGATGTAGGAACAGAGATTGGAAGCGTAGGCACTAACCCTGCGGAAGAGGGGAAGATGGTATTGTCACCAACGAACGAGATTGAGGTGTGTATTTTTTGACTTGCCGAGAGAAAATGGTTGCTGACTATGGATAGATTATGCGTGGGACTTTGACCAACATCTTTGCGGATGCTGCAAAGAAGCAGGGCGCTGAGTATAGATATGGGTATGCTCCTATGAGTACCCGCTTGTGGGTTCGAAGTCTAATACAACGAGCAGATGCACAATAACGAACATTCAACAAAGCGACAACTCCGTAACAGCAACACTCTCAGACACGGACGAGCCGGAAAAATTCACCGCTATAATCGGTGCGGACGGTGTAGCATCTCGAGTTCGCAACCTTACTTTCGACAAGTCAGCAACCGAAGACTGCTTCAAGCAGACCGACACCTTCGTTGCCTACTTCTCCATGGAGGTTGACCCTGCAGACCAGAAGACCTACTCGGTCCTACAGCACGCCAACAAAGGTCGTGTAATCTGGGTCCGACCGATCGATAGAACAGGATCTCGGGTCTCAGGCTACCTTATGGTCACCACAACTGAAAGCGCAGAGCTTCAGAAAGTAGCAAGACATGGAACAGTGCAGGAGCAGAAAGTCCTCCTGGAGAATATGTTCGCCAATATCGGTGGGTTGAGGGAGAAGGTGGTACAAGGCATGAACGACTCTGAAGATTTCTATTTCACGAGAGTCGTGCAAGTCAAACTCGATGCATGGCATAGAGGTCGTTGTGCATTGGTGGGAGATGCAGGATATTGTCCTTCACCTTTGACCGGCCAAGGCACAACCATGGCTGTTCTAGGAGCATATTACCTAGCCGGAGAACTGACAGGTAACCCGGACGACCCCGAGGCTGCCTTCACAAACTACAGGAAGAAATTCGAAGGCTTCGTGCAAGAGAACGGGTCCATACCGTTGGGTGGAAGAGCACCCAAGCTTGTTTGTCCGCAGTCAGATCTGGGTGTGTGGATGGTAAGGTCGGTGTTCTCGACTATGGCGCGACCGGGCTTCAAGAAATTGCTTGCATCCCTTCCATCGTTAGCAAGCTTCGTACCAAGCTTCGGAGGCGGAAACAAGAAATCTCAGTTGCCGGACTACGACTGGCAAGTGCGATGAGGAAACAAACAATGTCCGTTCCGATCCGCACCAGGAACATACCCCGAACACAGAAGAACGTGAGATGAACTTGGTGTAATGTTGTTGGAGGCAAAATGTTCAGGAGTACATGGACGATATATCAAACAGCATATCTGAACTCCTTGTTTTCGCGGTCTGTCAAATCCAAAAATTCGTGGTTCTCTTCAACCACATATTTGTCGCCAAGCTCTTCTCTCTCCTTGTCTCTTCTTCGGTTCTCTCTTACAGCGAACCATCGGATCAGATACAGATCGACCGTAATTAGGAAGTAGAGAATGCAAATACTGATCTTGGCAGGTAGATATCTTGGTGCATCTTTGGTCTGGAAAGTCTGTGGCGAGATGATGTTGCCCACAGTATAGGCAATAACGCCAATGCTGGTGACGGTGATCTTCTTGGTCGAACCGGCAACGTTGGTACTTTGAAGAGCGAGAATGGTTGTCCATCCGATGGGTATGCCACCTGTGAGGTAGAAGCCTATGAGCGCAGGGACCTTGTTTGTAGTGGCCATCAGGATGGCACCGACGATTGACGGGATGTGGCCAGCAATACAGCACCAAAGTCTTTGGTTCGTCTTGCCAGCAAGGTAGGTAAGTCCAATCAGTACGACAACCTCATACGCACCGAGTGGAGTCACAAGCAGTAAACTCTCCTTTTTGGTATAACCCATGCCAGTGACTAGAATATTACCAAAACTGGTAGCGGTAGAGTTTGGAATGTTGGCAGCAAAGACCCAGAAGGCATACAACCAGGTGTTGACATCTCTGATAGCCTCCCAAAACTGATTCCACTTGAAGATCCGGTTTCCGATACCCTGCTCGTTCTGGCGCATACGTTCCGCGTGCAAAGCTTTCTCTTCGGTCGACAAGAACTTGGCCGAGAGAGGAGAGTCGGGCAGAAAAAACCAGAAAACGATGCCAACCACCGATGTAAGGAGGCCCAGAAAGAGAAAGATGATCTGCCAGCCTTGAAGAGCGGCTTGCACATCACCTCCAACATGATTCGCGACGCCGTAGGAGAAGAAGCCACCGAACATTTGTGCAAAACCGCACATGGAGAACCAAATGCCTACACGGAAGGCTTGTTCCTCCTTCCGGTACCAAGCGCTTGTGAAGACGACCCAGGCCGGAACCACAGCCGCCTCAGCAACACCAAGCAAAGCACGACAGACCATGAGACTGGCAAAAGACTTGCAGGCAGCGAGACTGGCTAGGATGGTACCCCAGATGATGACGTTAACAGCGACATACTTGGCAAGAGGAAAAAGTTGGATGAGACGGATCGTCGGGAATTCAAACAAAAGTTGACCGAAGAAGAAAATGCTCGCAATCCAGTTGAACTGAGTGCCACGTAGATTTGCTGAAGTCTTGATGCCAGTGACGCTAGCATATGAAATTGCAATCTTATCGAGGTACTGTAAGACTGCCACCGAATGTGTTAGTAGGTGCCTGGAGAGAACAGGTAGGTCGTCCTTACAATAAACTATGCAGATCAATGGCATAATATGAAGATCAATTCGTCGGAGTAGTCGCCTGTTCTGCTCGGGGTCTAGAGTGCCGGATTCCGAGCCACGGTCTCGTAGCAATTGGAGAGCGGCATCGACATCAGTACGAAGGTGATCTTCAACAGGTTTCTGAGCCCGTTGCGGATGCTTTTCTAGATCGTTTGCCATGGTAAGAGACGGAGGCTGACGGATCCCAGCTGTCCATCTCTGTTACAGAAATCAGCCCCAACTTATACTTTTGCATGCTCAACCAATTCCTACAGAAGTGTCAACATCTACATATCAGAACTCGGGAGCCAAATTTCATGTCGTGCTTGAATCCTACAGCACGCAATCGCGCAGATTGGGTTGCATACTGCGATGGCAGGCCCAACAAGGGCGTACGGTATCCACAACGGCGCACATAAGTGCGAGGCGGATATTGGCAGAGTATCCTTCTCGATAACGCAGTATTCGGGCTGACTGATCGGATGTATATATGACGGTGCAGGAAAAAAAGGATAGTAAAGATGGAGATGGAGGGTCAGGGTGAGTGTTTGGAAAGTTGGTCGAGCTTTCCCCACAAGACGGACCGAGAAGCGCGTCCCTCTGCGTCACAGCGCGGACAAGAAAGATGGAAAGGAGAAACTTGTCGACAGTGACAGTAGCAGCTGGATTCCACACCACGAGGCAATGGACGAACGAGTACAGGGTTGAAACACAGTGCAGTTCCAACCATGATGACGTTAAAAGGCATGGCACTTGGCCTCTCCAACCTGTTGATACCCCTCGCGGTACTAGTCTTTGCGACAGGCTTCTTTCCTTACAAGCCCTTCCTATCTGGACTGGCGACCTTCGAAGAGGTGGAAAACGAGGAGCTGGGGATGGGCTTGCTGCAAGGCAATGATCGGCCACAGAGGATATTCGACAAGGTCATCTTCATGACTGTGGACGCGTTGAGGAGGTGGGTACGTTCTTCTGACTCGCCATGGCAAAGGGCAGATTGCTGATGGAAAAGCAGTGATTTTGTTTATGGCCATGAATCCGGTTTCAACTTCACACAGAGCCTCATAGCCTTGGGCGCAGCAGTGCCCTTTACAGCTCATGCGACCCCTCCGACAATCACCATGCCTCGAGTCAAGGCCTTGACATCAGGCTCGGTCCCTTCGTTCCTCGATGTCATACTCAATTTCGCCGAGAGCGACACAAGCTCGTCTCTGGCCACTCAGGACACGTGGCTCGCTCAAGCAATGGCCAATCTCGACAACGGCAATCTGGTCTTCTACGGCGACGACACCTGGCTGAAGCTCTTTCCCGACTTCTTTGCTCGTCACGACGGCACCAGCTCCTTTTTCGTCTCCGACTTCACCGAGGTCGACAACAACGTCACTCGCCATGTTCCTCGAGAACTCAATCTGCCCGACTGGGATGTCATGATCATGCACTACCTCGGTCTCGACCACATCGGCCACAAGGCTGGTCCTCTTAGCCCAAACATGCTGCCCAAGCAAAAAGAGATGGACAACATTGTCAAGGAAATATACGAAGCCATGGAGCTCAACTACCACCTCGAAGACACCCTACTCGTTGTTGCTGGCGACCACGGAATGAACTCCGCTGGAAATCACGGAGGCTCTGCCCCTGGCGAGACTGAACCTGCTCTCGTCTTCATCTCGCCCAAGTTCATGCATCTCAAAAAGCCCATCTATACAGCCCCGACCAATCCCAACCAAGGCACCGAGTTTGAGTTTTATCGCAAGGTCGCTCAGAACGATGTCGTGCCTACACTCTCTGCACTTTTGGGTATTCCTGTTCCACGCAACAACCTGGGAATTCTTCTTCCTGAGATGCTTGCTTTTTGGGAGTCAAAGTTCAGTGGCACAGGTCTGAACGTTGCTGCTGAACTGCTCTATCGAAATGCCTTGCAAATGCTAGCCATCATCAAAGCCAAATTTGGTGATTCTGACGCCTGGGCCTATGACCCAAGGACTCAAGGCTCAATTCAAATGGATTGCCATGGTCTAGAAGACGAAAAAAGGTTGACGTGTCGATGGTTATTGGTCAGGGATGCTCTCTCTCGCAGTATGCAACCTGGCGAACTTGTCGCTTCGGTCGTGTTTTTGAACCAGGTGAGTATCGTGATTCAAATTCCACATGGCTTGTCCTAACGTAGTCCGCAGTTTCTAAACGATGCTCAAGACGTCCTCAGTACTACAGCAAGTAGCTACAACGTTGATCGTCTGATCATTGGTGCCGCCATCTCTGCCATTTCTCTCGCTTTGGCTACATACTCGAAGAAAGACGTTTGGTCATTAACTCCTGCCGGCATAAGCTTCACCTTGATCACAGCTCTCTATGGAATTATGATGTTTGCCACCAGCTATGTCGAAGAAGAACAGCACTTCTGGTATTGGACCACGGCAGCGTGGATGGCTTATCTCTATGCTGCAAAGTACGTACGCTTCTTGATAAAGAGAAAACCCACTGACGGTTTCTGCTTAGAACCAAGGCCACGGGTCTCAAGAGTTCGGTGGTCTTTTCGGCATTTGTACTCTTGGCACTGCACCGTCTTTCAACTCGCTGGAACCAGACGGGTCAGAAACATGCCGGCGATTCCGATGTCGCCCACGCTTTCTTCCCCAACCATCACATTGTTCTTTGGATGCTTGTTATCACAGCATACATTCAGCTGGCCTTCCGCATTGGTCGTCGCACATTTGCCGACATCTTGGCCCCTGAATTTGCGACAATCTCCGCCATATCTCTTGTTTTGCCCTCGTTCGTGTTTAAGCTCAACTTTACACAAGCTGATGCGCCCGAACTGGTTGGTGGTCTTGCCGAGAGTATCAGACAGTGGACCTCCGAGCTGGACCTCGTGATGCAGGCTCGAACCGCCTTTGTAGGCTTGGGTATCGCGACTCTCATTGTCATCATCATGGTCTTCATGGGCTACGGGCGTGACGAAGAAGTGGTGAAGAGCGGTACTAACAGACTCGCCGGCTCTCGTCTACCAAGTCGTCTCCATGATCTCTTGACGCTTTTCCTTATAACCCAAACTCGTGCCCAAAACATACCGCTCTTCATGTTCTTCGATCTGCAGTCTCAAATCCTCTTCCATCTGCTCTCAAGACCAACCACTCCTGTCAGAGCTCAATCGCACATATACACGAGACCTCTGTCGATACTTCAAACCACAATCACGGCCCTCCTCATGGCGCACACCTCTTTCTTTGCCCTAGGCAACTCTAATGCAATCTCTAGTATTGATCTCAGCAATGCTTACAACGGTGTGAGCGGCTACAATGTCGTTGCTGTCGGTGTCCTTCTTTTTGCATCAAACTGGGCAGGTCCGATATACTGGAGTACGTGTGCAGCTGTGCTCTTCACTCTCCCTTCTATCGAACAGGAAGAGGCGACGTTAGATCGTCTTGAGAAAGCAGCTGAGAGACAACAGGCCTTGGGCCGTAAGAAGTGGATATATGAGGAGAGAGATTTGTTGCACCAGCAAGCCGTTTCTGCTTACTCTGCATCGGCTCCCGGGGACAGAGACGATGAAGGACAAATCTGGCACGAACACATCAGTGTGTTGACTATGTTTGTCTCTGCAAGCTTGGTGGCTGTGATGATTGCGTGCACGTTATTGAGGACGCATCTCTTCATCTGGACAGTTTTCAGCCCCAAATATCTTTATGCCATGGCCTGGGCAGTAGGATGGCATCTGATAGTCAATATCGGTGTTGGGAGTTTTTTATGGAGTGTTAGATAGGAACATAGGTTTGAGGCGAAAACAGTCGTAGATAGTAAGACAGAGTGATGTGTCCCCCTACAATAATCATAAACCCAAGCCACGTTTCTGTTGATCTCCAGTATACTTTTCAATGTAGATGACACCGGAAGCAGCACTCTTTCGTCACTTGAGTTACATCACTTAGGCATGCAGATTTTCGGCCGAAAAATGAGTGGAGACACGAGGACGACAGGACATAAAAAGATATCCCAAGTCCATTTAACATGCGATTTTTAGATACAGTCTGACTTATCACCATTCACTCGCTATACCAATCCAACATGCCGGAGTCCAAAATCATTTCGCCCTCACCTGCAGGACCAAATGTCATCAAAGGTGGTGCTACATTCACAGGAGACGTGTATCTAAGCATGCTCTACCATGACCCATCAGCTGCTATGGCGTAAGTATTCATTTCACCACATCACCACATGCTAAGCTCTTCCATCTCTCCTGTCACCCCACCTCCTCCGTTTGTTTCCCTGATCCATCTTAGCCACGTCACCTTCACCCCGTGTGCCCGGACCCATTGGCATACCCACGAAAAAGGACAACATCTCCAAGTCCTACACGGCCAAGGCTGGATCTGCGATAAAGGATCTTCCCCTCGACGGATCAAAACTGGAGATTTGATTTGGGCGCCTCCCGGAACGACGCATTGGCACGGAGCGGATGGGAAGAGTGTTATGACGCATCTGGCTGTTGGGTTGGGGGCGACGACTTGGGGGGAAAGGGTTACAGATGAGGAGTTTGGAGCTGCTGGGAAGACTTGATGGAGAGAGCGACGAGTGAGAGCGAGGATGGAAAGAACGGCGGAGGAAGGTAGGAAGAAACGAGGGACGATGGATCTTGAATCTGGAAGGCTTGTAAATTCTTTTGCTATGTTTGCAAACTATTCAGAAGGTCGGTAACGAAGGTCGAATTAACTTTTGGGCCAAGTGCATTGTGACATGGTCTTCCATGCCGAAGTCCAATGGTGTCCAGTTCGAAATGTCATTAGGCATGATACCATTATCGTCGATATTCTGATGTAGGCAACTGATTACGGACAAGGAGTTGAGCTTCTTTAGAACAGTCAACATCGCCTGCCCAGTTTTGTGCATCGTGACAAGGCGTACAGCGTAGACGCTACTCCAAGAGAGAGGGTCGAAAAAATTGTGCGTGTGTTGTAACTGCCAGGTGCATTCATTGGACTACGCACCGGCGACTTTTCTTCTTGTGCCTCAGAATATTCAATCCTTCCAGATGCTGCGTGGTACTTCCAAATCGATGAGCGAAGCCGGCCGTCAATTTGATAACGGTGATGTCGTTTCGTGCAAACAACCCGAAGAAGGCGCTGTCGGTAATGCCAGCGCAGGAAGCAGTTTGTACTTCTTTGTCGCCGCGGGTAGTAAACTTGACTGACAGTCCTACAGAATATTGCTGGCTCTCGGCACGGTTGATGGTGGTGAATCGATCGGCAATCATGTTCCAGAGTCGAGCCCTCACATCTCGCCAAGTTGAATCCGGAGAGAGAGTGATTGCATTGTTGGACTGATCGACGAAATCCTGAAACTTGTGGATTCCGCCTTTAGATGTGGTGACGAATTCGTACATGGTGAGGGTGATGTGATAGGCGGTGAGCCCCGCCGTAGCTGGGCTGTATCCAGGCAGGGTATCAAATTTCTCGCCGCTTGACATATTGGAGAGTGGTAGTACCAATATCGATGCAGGAGTACAGCATTGACAGATGCCTAAGTTCTTTTGATTGAAGACTGCCCTCCAGTAAGGCGTGGCAGGGCGTTTCCTTTGGCACAGGGCTCAACATGGTTGCGCCCGCAGCAGGATATAGACCTTATAAGGACTCAATAACCTCAAAGCTGAGGGCCATAGGGTTGTAGAGATCATGAGAGCAGCTCTCGCCTTTGTCTCACGCTCCCAAACCGTAGCAATACCAATACCCGCTTTCATAGAGGTTGCTTCCTGATCAATTCTGCAAAAAGTTATCATGGAACTCTGGGTACTGCTACTCTACCTTTTAGTCGCCAACGATGCTGATCAACGTTAGAGTTGGACATGCTCGAGTGGTACCTTGCAAACAAATAAAGCTTCTTTATGGAAAGACCTCAAGTGGGGAGAGCAGCGTGCTTACGTTGGTTCGAGAACTGCAACCTTGGCAAGGCTTATTATCCGAACGACACCCATCACTTCAACAAGTTTTGAGTGCGCCTCTGTTGAATTGTAGGTCCGATATCCACCTATCTTGGAGAATGGAAGCTCTTGATCGGTGCTACACCGCGATTGATGGACCGCTAATGCGGCAACAAATAGGGACGGGATAATAAGAGGTACGAAGAATACCTCTACAACCAGGCCTGATCAATTTTCCTTCCAGACCACAAACCTACTCATTGGCTGCGAATTAGTGACAGCGAGTTGATCGTATGCCACGAAGAAAAGTCCAGATATACCGTATCTCGTATAGACCGGCATGATGACGGCAAGATTTGCCGATCCGTCAATGACAGGGCGTGGCATCTTCGTCTTTTTCAACGAGGGACATCGTTTCTCTGTATATCTTCACTGTGCACAACACCACGAGGCATCTTCGAGCAGCCCCAGGAAATGGTATGTTGATTCGTGTCTTGTTGCCTCACATTGAGACACCTTCAGAACACGACACAAGTCTGTGACGACAACATCGAGACGGTGCAAGATATAGCGATGTTCATTCTCATATTGAATAGGTTGCAACCTTTCTCGATGTTCGTCTGTCGCGCTTGGAGTGCACCAAAGTAGTACGATCATACTGACTGATTCGTAGGCTGCTTCATCAAGAACGTATCTTGCTTTTCAGCACAACGCAAAGCTGTATTCTCTTGCAACAGCGGTGCGGTCGATTCGATTAGTAACTTCGCTGGAAGAGGCCAACCAATCTTTGTTCAAGCACGCCAGTGACGATGACCATGTCGTTGTTACCGAACAGACGATTCTTCATCCCCAGGGCGGCGGCCAACCATCCGATGTGGGCATGATGAAGACATCGAATAGCATCTTTAATGTCAGTGCTGTACGTATGGATGTTGTATCCAACGGGCAGGTCCTGCACTTCGGCAGATTTGAAGCTGGACACAACCCATTTGCGGAAGGAGAGACTGTAACACAGGAGATCGACACCGAGAAGCGCCTACTATACTCAAGACTCCACACAGCTGGACACGTTCTTGGAGCAGCAACCAGGAAACTTCTCGAGAAAGAGATTGAAGGGTTTGATGAGCTCAAGGCATCGCACTTTCCAGACGCCGCATCATGCGAGTTCCAAGGATCAATCGAGGGCAAGTGGAAGGATGCCATCCAAAAGAAGGTTGACGAATACGTCGATGACAACTTACCGGTTGAGATTGAATGGTGGAGTGAGGAAGACTTCAAGAACAATGGCCTTGAGAGATTGATTACCGATAATCCCAATGTTGCGGCAGGCGAGAAATTCAGGGTGGTCAAGATTGTTGGAGCTGACACGTACCCCTGTGGTGGTACACACGTTGATAGCACTGCCGATTGTGGGAAAACGACAGTGAGGAAGATCAGCAGGAGCAAGGGTACTAGTAGAGTCTCTTATGCTGTCGCATAGATGTAGTGGACTTATAAACAGAGATCATAAATTGCGAAGAAGTCTTGCTGATAACAGAGTAACGTGTATGGAGACGTTGTAGTAGGGAGTTGTGTCGTTCAATCGTGGAGCTCTATAGTAGTCTAGGTATGAATCTGTCAAACATCTAATGGTATCTCGGACAGCAAAAATTGTCTGAAACCACATCTACAGCTTGGCCTCCTTCTGGAACTTCTCACTGAAGGGATAGTCGGTGTAACCCTTCTCGCTCTTGGCGGCATAGAAGGTGTCGCGGTCATAATCGGCAAGTGGAATGTTCTCCTTGATGCGGTACACCAGGTCGGGAGTGGAAATAAAGTATCGGCCAAAGACGATAATAATGTCCTTGTCGGTGTATTCCTCATCAGCGGCACGGCGAGCGCTGTCAGCGCGGAAACCGCCAGCAACCAGAATAGGAGAGGTCTTGCCCCAGGCCTCAATAGCGAAGTCAATCTTCTCAGTCGACTCCACATCGGCGTTGCCTTGGATTCTAGACTCGACCAAATGTAGGTATGCGAGCTTCTGCTCCTTCAGGCCGTTGATAAGATGAGTGAAAGTGGGAATGGGGTCATCCATCTTCATGCTCTGGAACGGAGACCAAGGAGACAATCTAATACCAGTCTTGTCGGCACCGACAGCGTCCACGACAGCCTTAGTGACCTCAAGAGCGAAGCGAGTGCGGTTCTCAATGCTGCCACCCCACTTGTCAGTACGCTTGTTGCACACGTCCTGAGTGAATTGATCAATCAGATAGCCGTTTGCACCGTGAATTTCTACTCCATCGAAACCAGCACCCTCAACAGCGTTCTTAGCAGCGTTGGCGTAATCCCTGATGAAGATTTGGATTTCCTCCTCGGTAAGAGGACGAGGCTTGGGCGAGTTGTCGCTCATGGGAATGTCAGACGAGGAGCAGAAGTCGTAGCCATCGTTCTTAAGGACAGTAGGGTCGGCAGCACGGCCGAGGGCCCAAAGTTGCATGTAGATAACACCACCCTTGGCGTGGACGGAGTCGACGATCTCCTTCCAGGCCTTGATCTGGGCGTCGGTGTAAATGCCAGGAACGTTGTTGTAGCCACCAGCGCGAGCAGAGATAGGAGTGGCCTCAGTAATCAGAAGGGTTCCTGGAACACAAGCGCGCTGGGAGTAATAGTCCTTGACAAAAGGAAGTTGAACGTGGTCGTCGTCGGCGCGGAAACGAGTCAGAGGTGCCATAGCTAGACGATTCGACAATTTGGCCTTGCCGATCTGGAGGGGTTGAAAGAGCCTGGAGGCCATTGTGTATGAAATGATTTGATGGATCTGGAAGGGAGAGAGGAAGAACGGGTCGCTCGCTGTAAATGCTGCAATCAGAAATGGGAAGCGGAAACTGGCTGCATCGTTTGATGGGCATCTGATTATATATCTACTCAAGAACTGCTTTATTAATCAAGCTGTGGAAGTTGAGAGAAAACGGTGAGGACCGTGAGGCAATGCCGAGTGTCCGGGGCGTGCACGAAATCTCGCACCGCTTACCAATCTCTCCTTTGTTACGGCCTTGATATCGAGTAGGACTGGGGTACGGAGTGCCAATTGCGCAATGCGAAAGCTGGGCTGGCGTTCCCAAGCAGCAGCTCAATTCTCCAGAGACAACACCAGCCCGGAAAGCAGCGAAAGAAGCGATGTTGGCCCATCATCTCAGGCGAAAAGGAAGGTGGTATTCGGCTACGTCATCCAGAATGTTCGCTTTTGCGGCTAAAGTTTCACACAGGACAGCACGGGCGCCTCGCACCGGCTCCGGCATAGCACGGCAACACGTGGTTGCCGCCTCTGGAATCTGAAATTCAACAACGTTATATCCCTTCGCGGATGTGCTTGCCGGCGTGGTTTGGGCGAATATCGATGGAATGCGTGCAGCCGAAGATGGTAGCAGAGACGTCTGGAGTCGCGCTTGAGATCCTTGGGACTAGGAATGCTCCGGCGACAGCGGTCTCGACGGAGAAGGATCTGGTTGTGGTGGCGGACCTGATAGGAAAAGTCCAAGTGAACTCACAGGGATCTTTGATCCATTAAGAGAGGGCGTCAAGCGGTTCCTCTCCGTGGTAGGATATCTGAGCGCCCAAAGGGCCAAAGAGGTGGAGAGAGCCTGGAATACAAGAGTGCTAACCGTATCCTAACAAGCGATTGTCCTCCCTATACTCTATCGTGCTCAACTTATCACCAAGCCATCTGCTCGATCTGCGCAGGCTCGACCGCATTCAGACGCTTTCATGGGGTTTCAACCCTCGTCACCGCCGACTTTCAAGTACCTAATCAGAAGCCCGGGCAACTTTAGTTACATGACTGCACATCCAGTCGGGGCACGATTCTTCTCGACTTTGTTCCATTTACAGTACCGCAATCATGTGAAGTCGTTGGATCTTTTCTCATCGTTCTATTCACTAACGGCCACGGTCAAAGGACAGAGTGAAGCGATATGATTACTTCCAAGAGTTCATCAGATGCTAGACTTATCACCGGACAGAAGCAATTGGAAACTCCTGTAGGCCCAATATGTCCTGGACCTGATGAAGAGGGAAACAAGCATTCGATCGACTCAGAAATCTCTCCGTCTGGGCCCTTCTTCACTGGCTGCATGGATGCACAGTATCTCTTGCTCCTTGAATGCATCGATATTCGGAGCGGCTTCCAACGTGCCCGCGCTGGATGATAATACCAATATCACAATCTCCTCGCTTCTTGGAAGCTGTCACTAGGAAACTCAAAGCCAAGAATGCTTGCGGAAGGTGCCTGATCGTGCCTGCTGCAACTTGCACGGTTGTCAGACCAAATTTCGGATCGGTTCCATCCTTCGTGCTTGCCTTCGGCTTTCAAAGTCCATCGCCCGATCGTTGCCAGAATTCAGATATCAAGACAACGCGACTGTTTCGTCTACCTACAAGATTTGTCCAATACCTGCAAGTTCCCATCATCGATCCATACTCTACTTTCACTCTCTGCTATATCTACCAATGGCCGCACCCCTTAGTCCTCTTCCTTCGCCCATCGGCATCGTACCTTCCTGCATCGCTACTTCAACTACAACATTGTCTATCGGCCCAGACGTCCAGCGGATCGACAAGTGGTTTTGGAACGCAAACGTTGTACCTCCAGATCTCGACTCATCCAATGAACCTGTTATCGAGAAGCTTACGTCTTCACCCGAGAAAGCGAAAAGCTCTCGGCTATTCCCACCGAGTCGAGTGTACGTCAAAGACAGTAATGGCATCGTCCTTCTCCAGATAAGGCGATCAAGATGGAGGGGAAGATGGGTATACAGACTGAACGTACCTATTGAAACTGGCTACAAGCTAGTCGGAACTTCCGCTTCGGCCACGTACAGAGTAACGACCTTTTGGAGATTGAAGTTCGACGTGACCATAGACAACTTGGCTGGCGATGGCAACCCGGTCACCCTTGAGATACGTCGGCCGAACAAAAAGGACAATCCCGCCAATAGTTACCTACATGTCATAGTCGCCGGAAACATCGCCATGAGGCTGACGACGACGAGGCATCCAGGCTCCTTTCTGGTTGGGAGATGGAACGCTGAGGTTGCAACAGGGTTCGACACGACTTTGGTATGCTAGCATACCTCTAGATCGGATAACGAACCTTGATACCAACAAGAAGTGGCTTACTGACTTGAGTTTAACAGGCCGTAGTTATTGTTACTATACTGGAGATCTGGCACGGAGAACGACAATCAGCTACTCGCAACTCATCTCTCAACACATCTCTTACCTTGACATTGGCCGCGTCCATGCTGCTCATCTGATAGTGTACCGAAAAAGGCCGAAGGGCTTCCGTGATCCTTATATGCATCTCTCTCGCCGCATTCTGCGTCCACCTCTGGCAAGTTTTGGTTGTCGTTGGAGGCATAAATTGCCTTGTAACAAACGGTCATCTTCTCAGGGCTCCCTCGAGTCCTCCCTGTGACTTCACAATACAATCTCTCTACCTAGTCAAACTCAGTTCACCTATGTGTGACTGGACTTCTCCAAAATTGATTCAAGCATGTGGAAACCTCATATTCAGCTCCCAGACAGTGATGCTCTCGAAATCGGGTTTCAGGAGTTATCTGTAAAAAGACTGACCGCTTTTATGCTAAGGAGCTTCGACGTTGGTTTAAGGCCATACCAAGTCTACTGAGACCATGATCAAAACATACTCGGCATGCTAGGAAACCAAACAAGTCGTGTTTAGCAAGCGAATGCACCCACCTTGATTGTTGGGTGTCATCTAAACACGTCATGATATGTTCCGCACTCAAGATCGACGACCTTCCCGCTGTGGCAGTTTACAGGGCCATGTCAGATGATTGGTCAAGCTGACATGTCATCTTGACGCCTGAAATCATTATGTTGCTGCCTAGATTGTGGCTTGGTAAAGACTGTTCATCAACTCCATTGCGCCTCAGTTTTGAGTTCAGTAACTTCAAGCCTTGCAACTTCAAGTACTACTGTATTCCAGACTGTGACAATGGTCAGACGAGGATTCATCAAATCGCCACCGCCAATTCCAAATACTCGCATGCGGATACGTGAACTCCTGCCAGATATCTTCCTTGGCGACCATTTTCCTGGGTTTCTCAATTCTATAACAGACGTACCTGGGGTCAGCGTCTCAACTCAAGAGATTACATCATATGACAAGACAGTTAACACTGGAGTAACCTGCATCATACCACGCGAAGACTGGTATCACAAAGCCTGTTATGCAGGGCTGTTCAGCTTCAATGGGCTCGGCGAAATGACTGGTACCCACAACGTTGCAGAGAGTGGATTGCTACATACGCCTATTGTTCTGACTGGTAGCTTTGGTATCGGAGCAGCTCATCAAGGCATTTTGGAGTATGGTGTGCGGACCATTGACAGGAAATTCATGGCTTTACCTGTTGCTGCCGAAACATACGATGGATACCTTCATGACTGTGCTTCCTTTGCTGTCACGCCCAAACACGTCGTTGAGGGGCTGCAGAAGGCAAAGTCGGGGGAAGCGGTGGAGGAAGGAAACAAAGGGGGTGGATGTGGTATGATCTGTCATGGCTTCAAGGGCGGAAATGGGTCATCGAGTCGGCTTGTTCAGATCCCACATTCTGACGAAACATTCACAGTCGCTTGTATGGTGCAAGCAAACTATGGGAGTATGGATGGTCTGCGAATTGCTGGCGTACCCGTGGGCCGTATCCTAGCTGCCGAGGCAGAACGAGACAAGAAGAGAAAGAAAGCAAAGGAAGATCTAGAAAAGGCAAAGGAGGAGAAAGACGGCAGCATCATCGTTATCATTGCTACAGACGCTCCTCTGCTGCCGCATCAACTCACGAGAATCGCCAAACGCGCCACTGTCGGTCTTTCGCGCGTTGGGGGAGTCGGATACAACATGTCTGGCGACATCTTTCTGGCTTTCTCGACTGCCAATGAGATTTCTATCAACCAATCAAGCCCACCAGAGGGAGTTGTCATATCTGCAGTCCATCGAGTCGAGGCCGTAGAAGACTCTGCATTGAGCTGGTTGTTCGAGGGTACTGCTGACTGTGTTGAGGAAGCAATTTACAATTGTTTGTGCATGGCCGAGACGATGGAAGGGCTCGACGGGCACAAGGTGGAAGCATTACCCTTGCAGAGGGTCAAAGAGATCATGCAGGATTATGGCAAATCTCAGATGGGCTGAGTGCGTCGTGCAAAGATATGATACTTTTGAGATATGTAGAGGTGTCTTTCTACCCTTACTTGGATATTTGACCATGATGCTTCGAGAAGAAGTCCAATCTGCACATATCATTGCTGGAATGCAGACGCCGGTTTGCGGCAGGATTCATTTTGGGTTGAGGCAGAATGGTCTAGCTGCTGTTCCGTGACATAAAAACAATTTAGAAGTGGGCAGTCAAAAGACCGGGATATGCCAGCACTGTTTGTCTTTTTCGGCAGCCAATTGTAACAAAGATCTGATCACAATGCTTTCCATACGCTGTAGAGAGTGAGAAGTTATGTGCCTTCAGATGTGAGGAGAGCATCGTTGATGCCGCAGACAAGTCATAATTTCAACCCTTCGTACGTCTCTATGGACATGTGGGATAGAGCTAACAATGTCGTCCAGTGTGTCGAAGATAGAACTTAAGAGTTTGTCAGACAATACTTTGTTTCACCAACCGGCAGGCATGCGTTCTTTCCGAGTTTCTGCTTTACCCGTGGGTCGCTTGGAACAATCTGTTGACTCTTTGTCTTTCAAAATTCTCATCACCTCAGCGCGCGCAAGTTGTCTTGCTTCATAATTGTGTCAGTGGTATGCGTGATGTATCATGTTTAGATATGGTACTTCTTTGTTACCCTCTCTGTGCTCTCTGGCATGGACTATGCGTCATGAGCCTCGAGCAACAGCGCGATATGGAGGAAAAGAATAATCGCATCCCTACCTGCCGAGAGGCATGGAACTTTCAGTATTCATGTAGGCGTTCTAGGTACAGCCCTTTTTTGATCAACGATTGGAAGCATCCTGCGTTTACAGCCTTATTTCTCCTGCCCCTGCTCTTCGGAACCGCCCTTCTTTGCTCTAGCCTCGCTGGCAATACCCGAAATACCCAAACTCTCAAACTCCTCCTCATATTTTCTCCATACAGCAGCGTCACGGGCCATGACTTTTTGACGCCGTGATCGTTCGCCGTAGATTCGTAGGCGTTCGTCTGCTTCAATAACACTGCCAAAGATCATGCCAGACATCTGGAGGAAGCTTTGTAATGTCAGTCAATGGTCTGTGTAATTTTATGCCGGGCTATTGGCAATGCTCAAAATCAATACGTTAGGTCGTGAAAGGGAGGCAAGCATATCAAAGTAAAGCATGTGTTTGTGCGCCTGCAGAAAGTGCGATATGACATGCCAGGAGTGGCCTCCAGCATAGCTTGTAACCTGAGAGAAAAGGAGGGAAATAAACACGTACACTTTGAATTGGATAGTCAGGCCACGATATACTGGCGAGTATGCATAGGCAATGCCGGCCGCGACTGCAGAATAGATGCCCCACTATCAGTCGAGTCAGTAAAAGAGTCACATATCCAGGTCAAAGTACCAGGCACTCCGATGCTCAGCAAGGCTGGTAGTATGGAACACTGATTTTACATACCCTCGCTGCTCCTGTCACAGCACCTCTTGTGGCCTGCCACGCTGCCGCGTTGGTCTCCTCGCTGTCTAGCTTGCCGTGGGCACTGTTTGGCGGCATCTTGGTCCTTCCTTGTTGTCAATAATGGGTTGGTAGTATAAACACAAGGCAGACTTTATCTTTTCTCGTACTCCCAGAGATTGTTTCGATAGTCGGGATTAGGACCGGGGTTTGAAGGTGAGCTCGATAGAAATGGTTACGTCAGATTTGTTTCGCGCCAAGACATATATACCGCTCCTACCAACTCACCCTCGTCGCGTCACGTCTTCACTGTAACACATCCGTGCGTGGACTTGGAATGGAATGCTTCAATTATCTATGGCTGCAAAAGCAATGGTAGCTTCCTGCTACTTGGATGATCTATGATACAAGAGCAATGGTCGCTCCCCAATCAAGCTACCTCAACTTCCTTGGCCATATCGGATCCGCGACCTCTCTCAGTATCTTGTAACTATTCTCTTGCCGGGTGTTGGGGGTGATTTAGTCAGGTCGGTGGGTTCAGATGATAACGTCTGCCGAGCATGGCGTTCGTGGGCGGCAGGGACTGCTTGTTGTTGTTGTTGTTGTTGTTGTTGCGCATTGAGACGTTTTTGACTTCCGGCGCGGAAACCTGGCTGAGTGATAGAAGGTGGAGTGCCGAAGCCTGGCAAGGTGAAGTTCATACCAAGGTTGTACGGGAGTGGCTCATTGGGACCAAAACCAGGCGGTGGAGGTGGTGCCAACGTGGTGCGGTTTTCAAAGCCACTGATCTTGCGTGTCTGTGCGAGCAATACCTCGTTTTCCACCTCTTGCATCTCTTCGGCAGTCAATGCTTCGTCCTTTGACTCCCCCATGAGAGTCTCCATGGTCTTGATACTACGAATAAATTCGTCATGGCCTCCACGTTGACTGGCGATAATCTTGTCCATCACGTTCTCATCCTTGCCAGCCTCAGCATTAATGTCTTGCTGTGGAACGTCGAACGGAGGCTTCATCCACTCTGCAGGCTTTTTGTTGGCATTTCGCATTGGGTTCTTCTTGTCAACAACACGCGAGGAGAGACCGGTCTTGAATAGCTGTTTGTCGTACAGCCCAAATTCGAAAGTACCACCGGCGACAAAACGGTAGACGAAGACAGGTTTGGTCTGACCCAATCGATACGACCTACCGATTGCTTGCTCTTCCCAAGTCGGGTTGAATGAATAGTCGAAGATAATGACACGGTTGGCTTGTTGGATATTCAGGCCAAGGCCTCCGGCACGAGTCGAGATTAGTAGCACGTCGAGCTTATTGTTCGACATGGCTTTCAAGACCTTCTCGCGCTTTTCTTGGGCCACGTCTCCTTGAATTCGGCCATATCGAAGGCCCATGCTGGTCAACATCTTATCCAGAAAATTCAATGACGGGATGCTTTGCGAGAAGATCAAAACTTTGTCACCTGCTTCGATAGAAAGGCCCATAATCTTTCGGACTAGCAAGGTCTTGTAGGACAGCTCAATGGAATCATCGTCCGGCACGACCTCGAGCAAAGCATCCACTATCGCCTTGTTGATGTCATACTGCGAGATATGAACGTCAGCATACGCAGCATCTTCCTCGTTCGCAGGCGATTGTCCCTCACGCAGGCGAGCAGTTCCAGAAACTGCAATCGCTGTCGACGATGGGGCGGTAGACGAGCCTGCGGTGAGGGTGTCCTCGACCACTTCAGTATCCGCAGCAGTAAGTGTAGCCTTCTTGCCCTTTTTGCCAGTAGTGATAGGTTCAAGCAATTTACGGCGGAAAACAACGGGATGATTGCATAGAAGCTGGAGAATGGAAAGCCATCCGAATAGCTTGACTTGTGAGATCGTTGAACCTTCCTCGCCAGCCTTGCCTCGAAGAACCTCCCTGACATACGCAGCATAGCCGAGCTTCTGCGGCTCGGTCAAAGGAATTGTCAAGACAAATTCCACCTTGCTCTTGAGAGAGCCTTTGAGTACTGTAATGTCGGCACGATTTAGCTTTGGCGAGATGATCCGTTTCAGAGCCGCGAGCTTCGTCATAGACTTTCGAATCTCGGCTTTGTTACTGTCGAGGTAGGTACCTGCTTCAATTGGCTCCTGGTAATGCGCCTTGAATTCGACCTTATTGCCTAAAAACTTCGGTGCAACCCAGTCGATCAAGGCAAAAATCTCGGAGGTGTTATTGGACATTGGAGAGCCAGTCAGTCCGATGCGGCGATGGGTCTTGATCTTGTGAGCGGCCAAAGAGCTCTTGCTTATGTCGCTCTTGATTGAATGCACTTCATCGGCGACGACAATGTGAGGCTTTTCAAGTAGAATCTTCTCAACTGCCTCTTGCTCTTCCTCTGTGAATGGCTGCAATTTGGTGGGCTTGCCGTTGATTAACCTGGCGAACATGGTATACCCGCAGAGCATGATACCACCATGACGGCGCCAGTTCCTAAGTTCGTCCAGTCTCAAGGCCTTGCCTGGTAGATCGCTACTCAGACAATAGACATTGAACAAGTTTTTTGGACACCACATTTTGATCTCTTGCTTCCAGTTCGCCAGAAGAGATGGCGGGCACAATATGAGCGCTCGCAGCCTGTTTTTGGCCTTTTTCAGGTCGCTAGGGAGAGCATCACGCTTCTCATCATCCTTCGCAGTCTCAGCCACGGCCGTGAGAAGTGCTAGACTTTGCGCTGTCTTGCCCAACCCCATGGTGTGGGCAAGTAAACAGCCTTGACCGTCCTCATCCACTGGTGCGGTGATCTCCCTCCACATAAACTTAACGCCTTCGATTTGATGTGGCTTCAAGCGTTTGGCGATATCAGGGTTGAGGTGCACCCACTTGGACGGATCCACGTCTTCGGGTGCATAAAGTGGTACGATACTTTCTCCATCTTCGCCAGCCATGAAGGACGTCGTCTGGCTGTTTTGTTTTTGCGACTCGTATAAAGCTGCTCGCTCAAGTGCATTCGCACGTTTTCGCACGGCTCCTTGATCTTGAGCGACCGTCTTCTTGCGGGCGCTAGAATGGCCTGGCTTGTCCTTGTTGATGTCGGCGGGGACGTCTTCCTCGTCATCCGAGATTTCGATCACCGCAACCTCCCCAGTTGCGTAGGCTTTCTTGACTCTCTGAAGCGCCTTCAGGATGAATCCGTGCCAACGCCGTAAGTCGTCGGCATAGCCATCGGCATCGCCTTCCCATGGCCATTCATATCCAAATGATGCAAGCTCTTCAAGAGGCGCGCTGAAGAGGAGGTGGTTTGAATGGACGTAGCATAGATAAAGCCGGGCGGCGTGTTGCATGGCTTTCGATTCTTCTTCATTGTAGCCGGAAAAGGCCTCTCTGCCTTTGTTGATGGCTGATAGCGCAGCTCTAATCTTTGTCAGGCAGGTGGTCATGTTGCCCGTGAATAGGGGGTAAAGCGGGTCGCGGGTTTCGTTCTTAAGGTTGAAGATCATTTTGATCAAAAGTCGCCTCCGGTCTTCGTTCTCTTCAAGGTCTTCGTACTTCCAACGCATGATCTCCGTGAGAGGGTCATTGTCCGGGTTATCTGAATACACGATCTCTTGCGGCTCTCCCTTGATTGGCCTTTCGAGAGCACCCGGTTGAAGCATTTCGGAAGTGGCGGTAGGCCGTGTAGGGCTGGATGAGATAGTGATGACTTCTCGTCTTCCCTTGCTCGCGGTCGAACGATGAGAGCGAAACAGGGGCGAGAGCGAAGGTAGGGCGGGTGAGTCCGGATCGTCTTGCAAGTTTGCAACAAACTTGTTGCTCTTAGGTGTCTGCACATTTTCCTCGAGAGTTTCGGCGGATGGACGTGACGATGCATTTTCATCCAATTGATGGCGGGGTTCCTCGTCGTGCTCCAAGTCAGCCGGTATTTCAAGAGCATCGGGAACGCTGTCGTCTGCTGTCGCGGCAATGTCTTCGTCGACTGTCATGGTTGTGTCTTCATCGAAGTTGATAGGCGACGCTGCTTCATTCTTTGCAGCACTGGGAGATGGAGACTCTTGCGTGTTAGCATCAGAATCATGACCGTCTTCTGAGAGACTCTCTCTGGCATCTTCAAAGTTGTCATCTTCAACAACAAAATCCTGCATCTCGTCGTTCGAAGTCTGGTCGTCAAGCGCTCCTGTTGGAAGGCCCTGCTGGCCTTTGGTGAACAACTTGCGATGTCTTAATGCAGAGGGAGGCTCCTTCTTCAATGCCCAGATCCGGATTCGCCATTCCTCGTATTCACGGTCACTGACAGTGGGTTCCAAACTCAAGCAAGACTGTTTGATCTCTTCCTCGGTATCCCATGTACGGTCCGCAAGATTATCCTTCAGTCTCTCGAGTCTGGCATTCAAGCGCTCGATTGCCTTGGCTGCTTGCTCTGTCAGAGCACGAGCCGTCTTCTTGTTGCCTTTCACAAAGCGCCAGACACTATTTGCTTTGCTCTTGTCTAGCTTTGGTTGCTGATTGGCTCGCCAAGCTTGGGCCTGCGCATCAATCACCTTGTCAATCAGAGACAGGACCAGCTCACGGGATAGATTGGGAGCCTCAATCGCAGAATCTTCTTCGGCCATGTCGTCGTCAGAACCATTCTCGGAATCATCAACGTCGCCACTTGATTCCTGCCCCGAGTCTGAACCGCATTCCGACTCGCCATAGGCCGGCAGAATCTCGTCGGTTCCTCTGTGATTGGTGAGGAGGTAGCTAAATTCTCCCGGGCTCACTTGCGTGTCGATGATCTCGATCCTCTGAAAGGGCAGAGTCTGGGCTCTTTCGCGGATGACCTTGATCTGGCCATGGAAGGATTCGAATACGGTAACAGATCTAGTGTCTTTGTCCTTGATCATATGCTCGGGGTATGGGTAGATGGCAAGGGCGGAGTGCTGGTGATAGAGAACAGGTTCAGGATCGGCTCGCAAAAAGTGCTTGAGCCGGGTCGAAACAAACGAAGCGTTGCCAGGAAATTGCGAGCTTCCAAATATAGTGAAAGTGTCATCGGAATTGTTGTCCTGATCTTCAGCGTGCTGTATTTCGGAGCCGTAATTGGTGTTGCCATAGAACAGATCGTCGACGCTGAGCTTAGTGTCCGGCAGATAGCCGGTAGGGGTGTCAGTAGCAGTGTCAGCGTGCTTGAGCTGCGTTGCATCTAGAGCATTCACAGCCTTCGGCTGCGGCGTCTCATCCAAAGCTCCAGGCTGTGTGTCGCCGTCAAGGAAAGGCACAAGGGTGAGTCTGCGGCGCTTTCTGCCACCAGTATCTTCAACGAGGTCTTCTCCCTTACGGATTCTGGCACCAGTTGGTTCGATGGGCGTGCTTGGGCGAGATGTGTGAGGGGTGAGCAATGAAGGTAGAGCAGTGGGACGCGTGCTCGCAACATAACCTGCGGAAGAGCTGCGAAGCGTACGAACGACTTGCATGATGCCAATGCGCTCTCTTAGACCGGGAATATCGAATTCCTCTTTCAGTAAAGCAAGGTTCACATCTTCGAGGAGCATTCGACCATTGAGATCGTTGGCCAACAGCTGATCTGCAAGTGTACTGAGTTGGCTTCCACGTAAGAACTCGGCCGCCTCTCGAGAGGTCCAGAGGTAGGGATCGCTTTCATGCATTGCGATAGTTGATGAAGTTGATGAAGTTGATGAAGTTGATCAAGTTGATGATTGAAAGTATGGGAGCGCAGAACTATGAGGTATCGGTCATCAGTGTCTGAAAGGAAGGAGTATGTGGCCTGAAAACTGACCTGAGAAGGAACTAATTGCCAGTGCAGCGAGAGAACTGCGCAAGCAGGGATCTACAGATCTTGGGAGATCAGCTGTCTGGCCTAAAGAGATTGTTTAGATGCACGGAGAATCTTGGTGCGTCGAGAGTGCCAAGGAGAGAGGCGTGACGCGATGTGGAAGGCGATTGACTAGCAAGATGTGTGATGCTAAAGGTAGGAGCTGAATCGTGGAAGCCCATAAGAAAGAGGACTCACGTGTTGGTATGTGGAGGGAGGGAAGGAGCGTTTAGTGCTTGGATCATGAAGAAGCAGTTGTGAGTGTGATGAGGGAAGGAGCGTGTTGCAAAAGTGACCAATTACCGTCGCTTCGGCTGTTGAAGTCGAAGTGATGTGCCTCTGTCTCTGCGCATCTCAACAGTGATGGTCTGTCTTTTTAGTGCGCGCGTAAGTGAGATGAATTTGTGTGCTTTGACGGGAAGTGGTTGCGATCGACGTGGTATCAGGTCGACCGCGTTACTTCTTCAGTGTAGAGGTACGAAAGCTTGCCAAAGTGCTAACAGCTATCAACTCGGATTCACTGTGATTCTGGCTGCTTGCTCCGATTCTTTAGTGTGAAGGTCAAGCTCACAAAAGTCCAGGGCTTGTGACGCGATCGCGACAGCGGACCGGATCGCCGGAGTTCAACCGGCAGTTAGACCAAACCTCGACTCCTAACAACTCTTTCTGGCATTGTATACAACCAAGACATATCTTCTTCGACCTAGTCTTACCCTTCTTGTTGTCTTCATACTCGCCATGTCACGCGAAATTTACCCCAAGTACCCTCCGGACCTCAACGAGGAGCAGCTCCAGTACTTGATTACTAATGTCAAAGACTGGTCGATCGCCAATGGTCTTGCTGTGAGGCCAGTAACTTCTTGGATCTCTAAGGAGCAAGATCCAGTCGGCTCGCTTGCAGTCACCGCTCCAGTCACTCTCTTCCCGAGTCTGTTCCCCCGGAATTGCTTTGAGCAAGGTCTTGGCATCCAGACTGCGTACAATGAGCTTTACGCTGCCATCGCCAGCAACGAGACTTGGCTCAAACAAATTGTCGAAGAGTGAGTCTATCCTCCAAGCCTTCCTAAGAGCGGCTACACGAAAGAACACTCTATGTATCGGCCTCGCTAATCATTGGTCTCAGACTCGTGGAAGTGGATGATTTTATCGCTGAGCTATGGAAAGTCCACCAAGCTGTGAAGAAGGAAGGATACGCTCAAGTAGGTACTTCTGCAGCATTCGAAATATGTGTGCTCATCCGTTAATAGGATACTACGCTCGGACTGTTCCGCTCTGATTACATGGTTCATCTCGACCCAACCCAATCTGCGGCCAAACCTACTATCAAGCAGGTAGAGTTCAACACTATTGCTTCATCTTTCGGCGGACTTTCTACGCAGGTCTCGAAGCTACACAACCACCTTCTGTCTGTCGACGCGTATCCCGAAGAGACCTCATCAACTATCAAGACTTCATCCTTACCACCAAGCACATCAGTGCCATCACTTGCAGGAGGTCTGGCGGCTGGTCATCAAGCCTATGGTAAATCACGAAGCGGCTCTCCTGTTTGTGTCATCTTCCTTGTTCAGGACCCGGAGCGCAACGTCTTTGATCAAAGACATCTCGAGTACACACTCTTCAACGAACACCAAGTCAGAGCGTTCCGTGTACCCTTCAACAAGATCATGTCTTATACCAAGCTCGATGGGAAGCGAACTTTGCTTTACACTCCCCCTCACGCGCCAGACAAGACGTGGGAGGTTTCACTGGTGTACTTCCGCGCTGGCTATTCTCCGGATGATTACTCTGGCAAGGCCGACTGGGATGCACGTCTTCACATCGAACGCAGTGCGGCTGTCAAGTGTCCCAGCATCTTGACTCATTTGGCCGGTTCGAAAAAGGTTCAGCAAGTCCTCGCAACACCAAACTCGCCTCATCTTGCCCGCTTCCTTCCAGATAAGAGCAAAGCTACCGAAGTCTTCAAAACTTTCGCACCAATCTACCCACTCGACAAGAGCGAAGCTGGCCAAGAAGCGTGCAAGCTCGCCCAGAACTCAGAGACGGCCACTCGTTATGTCCTCAAGCCTCAGCGTGAAGGTGGCGGCAACAATGTCTACCGCAAGGCTATCCCTAAGTTTCTTGAGGAGACTCCCGAGTCGCACTGGCCGGCCTACATTCTAATGGAGATGATTGAGCCGCCAGCACTGACCAACACCATCTTCCGTAATGGAGAGGTCCAGAAGGGTGGTGTCATTGGAGAACTAGGTGTTTACGGTGTCTGCTTGTGGAAGACGAAGAGCGGTGAGGACGGTGTACAAGAGATGCTCGAGAACAAACAGGCTGGCTACTTGCTCAGAACCAAGGGTGACCAAAGTGAAGAGGGTGGAGTAGCGGCTGGCTTCGGTTCTGTTGACAGTGTCTGTCTTGTTGACGTTTGAGATGGCCGACGATCAGTCGATTATATCGCTGTATCCCGATAGACAAGACAACAGACAACCTACTACTCCTCGATACATCCTTGCCAATATTCGAGGACAACAACAATCTTTATGCACAGATGAACAACTGGCTTGCTCGCTTATGATTGGGTTCAGTATTCACGGCATAGCTCATTGATCGCAAAGATTGCCAACGTTGCCAGCAGAACTGTGGGCACGTTGTGCGTTTGCCTTTGTTCGCAAGCGTGTTGCCTAGGCTTCGACTGCCCCAGACGTAAACAATATCAACGTGTGGAGAACAATAGTAAGAGCGTCTACACATTCCACAAAAGCAGACTTCACCACGAACAAAGACGGCACTAGAAGTACCTTCGAACAACGAAACCTACCAAGACGGTATGAGCATAAGCCATGTTCTTTAGATCGATGGCCACTCGCGTCGGTCGAGATGCAAACCACAAGGCAAGTCTGTCCTGAAACCGGACACCATGAAACCATCTCTTTGAGCACGGGAGATTAATATTGTGGCAACATGATGTTGATAAGAAGCATGCGCAAACCACAAGCAACACGAGACATCGAGAAAATCGATTTTTACCATCCTCACTAAATCTCTCTTCCGGTCAAAGATTGGGAAAGACCAAAGTCAAGCACATATACACCCTTGCACAACACATAACAATCAACCGCAAACATGATGAGCCGCAGCCTCAACCTCCTCCTCCTCGCCTTCCTCGGCCTCTTCGCCTTCATCACCCCCGCCGCCGCCGGTCCAGACTTTTGGACAATGTGGCAACACCGCAACACCTGTATGCAAAAGGACGCCCAAGTCCTCGCCGCCATCATGAAGTTCTGCTCCCGCAACTTTTACACCGGAACCCCTTATGCAGTCGACGGTGCCAGTCAAGGCAAAGTCAGAATCAACGTCAGTGCCTACTGTAAACTGGGCACGTTTGTCCCCAAGGAGTGGTGTGAGTCGCAGATGTTGGAGACTTGCGCTACCGGTGGAAAGAAGGGACGTAATTTCCGCAAGTATGATAACGGATGCCAGGGTTTCTGGATTGGAGGCAGCTAGAGGTGCTCTCTTCCCATGTACAACAGTCCAGTGATCCTATCAGTAGGGGCTTTTGAAGGGTTTGAATATAGAGACAGATGTGGCATTGACATTTGCCAGTCAATGAAACGTACTTTGGCCAAGCACTCCTGCATTTGCTCATGGTAGTGTCACTGTACTCTGGATAGAGAGCTGTGATGGAGGGATTCGTTAAGGGGTATCATCTCATAATATCATTCCTCATCGTCGTCGTCATTATCGTCTCCCCTGCCATATAGGATTTCACACACGCCTCCAATGGGCACATCCATAACAGCATCAGTGCCTTCGTTCCATAGTGTGTTCCACTGCAAATCCTTCGGCGGCATGTTCCTCCCGGCGCTGTTATCTCTTCGATGTGATTTCCACCTCCCTTCATCATCTTTACGTATAATGTTTCCCTTTCCGTCCACGACGGCGATATTCGCAGCATCGTCAACCAGGCATTCCACGGCATGCATCTTGAGGGTGAGGTAGCCGGTGTTATATGAAGCCAATGCGACGTATATCCACACAACTAGCATGACTAGCCAAGCAGGGATAGCCAGACTCCACCAGCGGTTCGGATAGTAGTAGATGCCCAGTTGATGCAGAAAGGGCGACGGCAGATAGCTCCAGAGCAAGTAGATACCGAAGCCGAGAGTAGAGGTAAGGTATAAGGTAAAGCCGTAGTACTCGTAGGTGGGAACCTTTGGCGAGGCGCGAGGGATGGGTTTTGCAGTACGAAAGGAGGTGGTGAGGGTGGTTGCTGCGGCACTGTTGGGAGTCTGGCTTGTGCCTTCGTCACTACTTGGATCTGGCGTCGTAGGGCGCGAAGCTTGTGTGCTGAAGGTCGGTCGTAGCAGACTCGTCAATGACGGACTGGGAGGTAGTGGGGTGGGAGGACGGTTGTAGAAGGGAGGAGCGAAAGTCGCTGGGCCAAGATATGTATGCGACTGCGACTGCTTGTGTTGATACATGGATCGTGGCGGCGATGGCATTGAATCGCCATCTTCATCTTCGCTGCCGGAATCGATCGAGGCAGGAGCATCCAGGGAGAAGTCCTCAATCGATGCTGCCTCGGACGGAGAGGTCAAGGTTGATGGTGCGCCGCCCTCGTTTTCTCGCTCCTTGGTTGTCAATGAGCTCAACGTCGGCAGATTTGGTGTTGACCGTGAATAGAATCCGACCGGCACCGGACTTGCCGGTGGTCGAAACGACATGTTGAAACACTGACGGGAAATCGTCCTCGAGAGTGCCTGAGTGCCCTTCAAGGTGTTCGAGCCGTGAAGCATGGTCCGTGCATACAAGTATCACTTCCGAAACGAGCATACCTCTCCATTTAGGAACAGCCGTGTTGACGTAAAGCCTGGGTAGGGCAGTGTGCATTACTTAGAAGATGGTGCCTCTCAGATGTATGGCGAACCGTCTAAAGTGTGGGTTTTGTTTACGATTCGTGCTCTTCGTTTATGCCCATTTCGGCCAGAAAAAGAACAATGCGATGACTAACTTGGGGATATCCATGAAAAATGCGCCTCAGCATGCCGTAACCCAGAGTGAAAACAACAGAAACCAAACAAAGCGCTTGCCCTTAATCATTGTACTCGCTTCTGACCTTCTTTTGCGCCCTCTTGTTGGCCTTGAAGTGCTTCTTGCTCGAAGTCATCAACTTGACATCATCCGGGTCCATGTCCTTCTCCAGCGCCAGCATGATCTTAGCCTTGCGCCCGGTCAACATCCTGCCACCCGTGTTCTCCACCTTCTTCTGTCCTTGTTCGGTGTATTTGTGGTGGAAGGGCATATTTTGCTCTCCTCTGCCTTGTCCAGGTGCGAAGAATTGCTTATCCATGCGTTGTGTCTTTGCTCCACTCATGGGGACCATATCGAGCTCATCGTTCTCCATGAGTGATGGCTCGTCGCCAGTCTGTGTCTCGGGGTGCATGGCGGCTGTGTGGATGGCTGCGAGCTGGGCTCGTCGCTTCTGGGGCAAGTGGTTGTAGTCGTACAGTTCGCGGTTGAAGTGCTTGTGGTCGATCGGCGGCTCCGCTGGAGGAGGGTGGACAAACAGTAGCTTACCCTTGACGTAGTCCTTGAGCACCAATCTGGCAGCTCTGCTCTCGTCGGGCTGACCCAGACCTTGAGTGAAGAAACCTCGGGCAGCGGCGTAGGCACGGAGCACCTCTTCACCAGTGGGTGTACCGGTACCGCCTTCCTCGCGAGAGCGGATGTTGATCTGGATACCGTAGACAGCCTCGAGGAAAGGCTTAGGAATACGCGTGGCGACAAGGGTGGCAGGGCCGGTGAACTCGCGCATCTGATCAATGGGCAGGACACCGTTGCAGGTGAGTTCCGCCTTCGTGAAGGCAAAGTTGGGGAAGACGAGACCGGGACAATCGCAGAGGACAACCTGGTCCGAGTAGTGGATGGTCTGGAAATGCTTCGTCTTACCAGGAGTGGCACTGACGGACACCTTCTTTGCACCCAGCAGAGCGTTGATGGTGGATGACTTACCAACGTTGGGGTAACCGACCAGACCAATTTGTACCTTGCGGGCAGGCTTGTCGGCGGTAGCGGCGGCCATCTTGGGGGCATGCTCCAAGAAAAGGGCTTCCAGATCTTCAGTTGTCAGGATACGAGTGGCCTCCTCGAGCGACATGGGGATGACATCGGATACGGGAACGGCGTGTTTGTCGTCGATTGTCTCCTCATCAACCCACTTGGCCTCCTCTTCTTGCGAGTCTTGGATGTCAAGCTTCTTGGCCTCCTGCTCCAGAGCGTTTTCATCTCCCTCCAAAGCCTCGACATCCTCATCCTCGCTCTCGTCGTCGTCGTCATCCTCCTCTTGTACCTGCAGCTCCTCCTCCTCAGCCTTGGCGTCGTTCAGCTCACGGGCGAGCTCTGCGGAGAAGAAACGGAAGTTGATGTTGTTGTCGATGAAGTATTTGGCCCAGGCCTCGCGCTGCTCGAGCGTCATCATATCCGACTTGTTGACGAGAAGCAAGTTGCGCTTTTTCGGGTCGACTTCTTTGACGTACGACTCCATGTCTTCACTGCGGAACATGAGAGGGTTTCTGGCGTCGACAATCTGCACGACCAAATCGGAACGCTCAATGACACGCCAAAGCTGTCTCCAGACTTCCAAGTTGCGCTCAAAGGGAGTCAAGAGTAAGTCCTGGTTCTCCTGCAGCTCGGCAAGGTCTCTGCGCCACTCAATCATGGCTTCCTTCTCGCGTGTGTTCAGCTCCTCCTTGGTGGTTGTGGAATCCCATTTTGGGCGACGGGGAACAGTAAGGCGACTTCTGTTCTTGTTGTGTTTTCTGACGACGTTGCGCTCCTCGGTAGATGACAAGAGGTATGGGTTCTTCTGGTCCTTGTGAATGATCTTGACGTTGTTCATCTTCTCGGCGGTGAAGTCGGTGCCTGCCAGCTCTGCAGTAGACAAGAACTCGTCCAGATCGCCCTGCTCGGTGACGGAGCGCATTTTCTCGTAGGCAGCGGCCTGCTTGTTGTTGGTGATGTATGTCTCTCCATTCTGGCCCTTTCTCTGAATTCCTCCGGCGTTGGCCTTGTGTTGGTTTGAATTCTTGTTCTTGAATCGGTCGTTCATAAGGGCATTGCCCAAACCGACCGACTGCTTGCTCTTTGCCAATACCATGGCGGCGGATGATGTCGTGTGTTGAGATGCGGGCGTGGTTGAAGCGCAGAGGCAAGATGCAAAAGAAAATGTCCACAGGCTTAGAAATGCCCGCCCGCCGTCATTGGAGAGTTGATAGCGAACGCACGAAAGTTTCCGACAGAGCGCGCGCACGCACTCATCACAATTTCAACTCGATCTGACCATTGAGATACACAATGTTATTATCATCCCGGGGCAGGTCCTCTGAGTGTGCAACTCTCTCGCTAAAGCCCATGATGATCCTCAGATACTTAGACTACGTCGATTGCTCTATATCATCAGCACTTCGGAGTGGTTGCTGTGTGCGCTGGTTAAGCAAACACCGTGCGCTTGATATCAACTCTTCGTCATTGCCGCATGCGCCAAGACGACAGAAAGCGGATTTAAGTTAACGATTTCTGTTCCATCCATCAAAGTACTTCTTCGTCCGAGATATAGGCCAGGTCACCATGGTGCTTACCGTGTCTGCCAGAGCACGCATTCTTTGGGACCATGCGCCTCGAGTGCGATCAGCCACACTCGTGCGCCGCTCCTTTGCCACAGTCTCCGAAACGGCGACACTGTACGACCATTATCCAATCTAGGCATGGACACGCGACTAACTGCTTCGCAGTCCATACGATGTAGTAGTAATTGGAGGTGGTCACGCTGGCTGCGAGGCTTCAGCAGCAGCTGCGCGCACTGGCGCAAGGACCGCTCTAGTCACACCCTCGGTCGAGAACCTCGGAGTCTGCTCTTGTAATCCTTCCTTCGGTGGAATTGGAAAAGGAACCATGCTACGCGAAGTCGATGCTCTGGACGGTGTCGTTGGCCGCATCGTTGACAAGGCCGGTGTTCAATTCCGTGTCTTGAACAGAAAGAAGGGACCAGCGGTGTGGGGCCCACGAGCGCAAATCGACAGAGCGCTGTACAAGAAGCACATGAAGGAAGAGATGACAAACTACAAGGGGCTGAATGTGGTCGAGGGCAAAGTGGCAGATATCGTGGTGCAAAGAGAAGGAATGACGGACGGCAAGCATGGCAGGATCACAGGAGTCAGGCTGGAAAGTGGCGAGGTCATTCCCACAAACAACGTCGTGATTACCACGGGCACCTTTCTGGGCGGAGAAATCCACATTGGTCTCGAGGCCTACCCATCAGGTCGCATGGGTGAGGCAGCCACGACCGGTCTGAGCAGGTCGTTACGAGAAGCAGGCCTTGCCCTCGGAAGACTGAAGACAGGAACACCCCCACGCCTCGATGGCAGGACAATCGATTATACTGGTCTTGAAGTCCAACCTGGCGACAATCCACCCATGCCTTTCAGCTATCTCAACTCGCGTGTCGGAGTCGAAGAACAGTTGAACTGCTGGTCTACCCACACGAATCCCGCGACCCACGACATCATTCGCGCAAACCTCCAAAACAGCATCCACATTCGCGAAGAAGTAAAAGGTCCCCGATACTGTCCTTCTCTCGAAAGCAAGGTCATCCGCTTCCACACAAAAGACGCCCACATCATCTGGCTGGAACCAGAAGGTTTCGACAACCATGTCATCTATCCGAACGGCATCTCCATGACCGTGCCCGCAGAGGCCCAAGAAGCAATGCTCAAAACCATCAAGGGCCTGGAGAACGTCAAGATGCTACAACCAGGCTATGGTGTTGAATACGACTACGTGGATCCTCGCAGTCTTCGCAAGACCCTGGAGACAAAAGCCATTGGGGGTCTGTTCCTGGCTGGCCAGATCAACGGCACAACAGGCTACGAAGAGGCAGCAGCGCAGGGAGTAGTTGCTGGTATCAATGCAGGCAACTCTGCACTGGAGAAGCCGCAATTGCAGCTAACAAGAGCAGATGGATATATCGGTATCATGATCGATGATTTGATCACCAAGGGTGTCTCGGAACCATACCGAATGTTTACTTCAAGATCCGAGTATCGCATGTCTGCCCGTGCAGACAATGCTGATCTCCGCCTCACCGCAAAGGGCCGAGAACTCGGTGTCGTCTCGGATTCACGCTGGTCCCACTTCAGCGACCAAAAAGCACAGATGGACGACTTGAAGAACCTCTTGCAAAACCACACCATGTCCAGCAGTATCTGGCAAACCCACGGCTTCCCCGTCCGCAGTGACAGCAGCAAGCGCAGCGCCTTCGACCTCCTACGCCTCTCTTCCATCTCCGTCGCCAACCTTCTCCCACTCCTCCCCGCCATCGCAAATTTCGATCCACAAATCATTTCCCGCATGGACATTGAGGGCACATATTCACCCTACGTCACCCAACAAGAAACACAAGCTAGACATTTCGCAAGAGATGAACAATTACTGCTGCCTTCGGATATCGACTACGAGAACATCTTTGGCTTGAGTAATGAAGAGAAGAGAGTTCTGAGCGTCACTAGACCCGAGAGCTTGGGTCAGGCTAGAAGAATCGAAGGTGTCACGCCATCGGGGACATTGAGGCTGCTGGCACACGTTAGGGGTGCTGGAAAGAGGGCAGCAGCAGTCAACCAAGTGCTGGCATCTCAGGAGAAAGAAGTGGCTGTATAGACGTTCGTATTTCAGAACACATAAGCGCCGTGTGCAAAGTGTATCGTGGACGGCGTGTTCATAGCGAGGACTTTGGAGTTTTGTCAAAAGCATTTGCATGGATGGGAAGGGATGGTTAGGGAGGGTTGGAAGTGTGGATATAGCCTGGAAACACAGGAGTCTTGGAAGATTCTCTATAAAAACATGATGATATCTATGGTTCAAAAGAAAAGGCCACCAATCAAGGATCACATTGTACAAGTCCCTTGCAGGCTTCCAACGACATCCACACAGCTGTATCCTTTGACCACGTCGTCCAAAATACCCAACGCCGGGAGAGCTACATGGTAGTGGCGATAGGCTTGGACATTTTGCCATGGTCTATGCTGCTGGGCTTGGCCAGGCAGTCTCCAGTGGCAGAGCCACAAGTCCACATCCAAGAACGATCGGCGAGACCAGTGCCATTGGCAGGGTCAATCTGATAGCGGATGCCAAAGTGGGTGGCATCACCAAGCTCGATGATGTTGAGTGTAGTGGACGAGGTCGAAAGCATTGCCCTTGCATCTGTCGTCGATGAAGACACTCAAGAAGCCTTCGAATCCCTAGTCAAAGCGCTGTTGCAGTGCTTGTGACTGGTGATGTCGGCGGATTTCGGCGCCAGCAGAGACAGCTTGCCGAGCACGACTCTGGCCTTGAGAGTGTGGAAGCCATCATCGTAGGTCTTGCAGACGTCTTGCTTGAGAACTTGACGGTCGCCGAAGTCGGCGTCAACGCATTCCTTGGCCATGGCACCGCGGACGTAGATGCGGTCACGTTTGTGATTGGTGGTGTCCATGGTGTTGTCGACAGCGGACAAGTTCTGAGAGATTGCTCCAACCACGAGAGTGGAGACGGCGAAAACTTTCGTCGTGACAGTCAGCAAGTGCACAAAAGAGGTGTGTCGATGGATGGGAGATGATGATGATGATGACATACAGTGGAGAGCTTCATGTTGGATGATGGGTGCGTTGTTGTGATTGTTATTGCGGTGGATGTCTGATGAACAAGCGTGATGCTGATGAGGAGGCTGATGACATTTGGGTTGATAAATAAGTGTTAAGATGTTGATGAAGAGATGTTGATGTTGATGAGAAGGTTGAAGTCGATGAGAAGAGGAGAAGTCGCTTCAGGCAGCAGGTCAGATGATGAGTGGTACCGGAAGGTGCGCGGCCATCTCGATGTCGCTCCTGCCGACAACCGCGAGTGGTGAATGGTAATATCGGTCTCGTAATGTCAATGAACGGAGGTGCCGATCAGAGCTGCTTTTGTCTATGATGGATTCAATATATATGAATAATGTGAAATGGTCAGAAGGGGGTCAAACATCTCTTCGATAAACGCCGACCATCCATGCAGCTCTCAAAACGGCCAGTCCCCACGCCATGCCTAGAGAGTCCCAGACAACATTAAGTTTGCTGCCTCCGACTTCCTTCCAGCCAATTGCGACTTCGGCCATGGGTATGCCAGCGCTTTCGGCGAGCATGAGCATCTCAACGTCAAAGATCCAACCCTCGCTATGCATGTAAGGAATGATGTAAGGAAGTGCAGGCCGCGTGAAAAGCTTGAAGCCGCATTGGGTGTCCTTGATCGATGATGTAGCCGGAGGTGTGAGGAGGCGGAGCAGGAGGTGGAACGAGTGCATGAGAGCGTTTCGTAAGAAGGAGCGCTAGAGAAGGGTCAGATATAGTGTTCAGTCTTGTCACGTTGACTTGTTTTGTCCTTACCTTGACAACGGCTTCGCTGCCAACCATGTGTGCTCTACTTCCAACTCCAACAGCTCTCCCCTTGTCATCGGCAACGCGGTCACAATTCTCCATCAGCTTGCCCAGGTCTGAGAAGCGAGAAGCACCATCTGCGTCGGCGAAGACGATGTATGCGCCTCGGGCATGGCGCATACCATGGGTGACAGCGCCGCCTTTTCCTCTGTTCTGCTCCAAGGAGATGACACGGACACTGCCGTGGGGAATGGTGGTAGAAACGGTCTCAACCTTGGGAGCAGACTTTGATCGCGTCTTGGGACCTGTGTTGGAAGTCCAAGGGCCGGTCGGTGTGGGTGGATGTGTGGAGAGCTGGTGGGAACGAGCAAATGATAGTGCCGTGTCGATGGTCTTGTCGGTAGAGCCGTCGGATATGATGAGAATCTCCCAACCCTTGGGCTTGTCGCTGACAACAGACGAACAGTCTAGCGGTTGTGGGAAGGTTGATTGCAGGTATTCCACGGCCTCCTCCAGCATGCCACTCATCCGTTGCTCTTCATTGTATGCCGGGACTACGACGGTGACCAGGACTTCGGCTTCACCGGGTCTGAAGGCGTCGCTTGTAGCTATCTTTCCATTGCGAGCTTGCGCTCTGAGGGACACGTGTTTGTCGAACCAACACGGTTGCGTTTCGGGCTTGCTGATCGATCCGTCGGGTAGGATGGTGATGTATTGCTTCTCCGAATCGTGCGGTGAGCGAGGAACGGGAGCAACAATGAACAACCCGAGATACAACTGAGTTCAGAGTCAGAATGTCGGCGGTAGACCTGGTGGCTTAGGGGATTTTACCAGCACTGCAGAGAAAAGGACCAGGAAGGAAGCAACAGCCAATAACAGCGTTGTCGGCACTCTCTGCACCTGGTCAATCAGGCCGGACAGCTGCATCCAAGCTGCCATGATTTGCGCGCTACCTCTCAGCTTGTAGTGTTCTGCTCGAGATGCCCCTGTGCCATCAGACAACCAAGTTCAAGGCCGCATTCGTATCACTGCCGCGTAACGTGTTATGTACCCCTCGAGTCAAGGGGAAAGGAGCTTTGACTGTTAATGCCACCTAACATGGGGTGCCCCGGCTTGTCACTTTGACCGAATCGACCATCATGATTTTCCTTTTTCTGTCAAGGAAGCTTATGCTAAATTATCAAATTCATACGAGACATTATAGGCTATTTTCCTCCGAACCCCAACATCATGCTTCAAACAAATTCTAGGCGCTGAACTTGCTCAGCTTGCGGATCTTCTCACCGTAGATGAAGAAAAGAATCGGAACTGGGAATAGAGCTAGCGTGAGGAAGCCGAGGAGGGACATGGCCTGTGACATGCATTAGTTCTGGCCAACTGCAAATGGATGAGTGTAATGCACTTACCCAAGGGACTCCCAGATTTTGGAAGAGGTACGTGGCAAACAAAGGGAAACCAGCTCCCAGCCACGATCGGAAAAACGTGTTTGCCGCGATGGCCGAGTTGGCATTCACCTTGTACACCTGTCGTCAGAGTTAGCTTCCAGGCTTCAAACATCGATGCATCATCCAGAACTTACGTCGATGATGTAGTTAAGCCCCTGCAAGAAGACAAGCAATACTCCTGCACCGATGAAGGCTCCTGAAATGACTTGCGGGACCCATAAGATGTTGGGATTGCTCGTCCACGCGAACCAAAACATGCCGATTGGCAGCAGGGCACCTCCCACGATCATCGGAATCATTCTCTCTTCAGGTACAACCTCGCCATGTTCCTTCATCTTTCTGGCAAATCTGGTTTTGGTGAAGAAGCAGATGAAGATGGAGCCAAAAGCTACTCCGACGATGATGGCGGCGAAGGGCAGAGCTCCAACGCCAGCGTTCCAACCACGTTCCTGTTGGAAAGCAATGGGATATGCTTCGAAGCAAAGGTACAGAAACCCTGGTTTCATTAGCTGTCATGCTTAACATACGACCATCTGCACGCGGATTTACCATAAATGAAGCCCATGTACAAGGTGACGAGCAGAAGGATAGGCTCCATGGCAAGCATTTGGAAAGGCTTCAGCAGGTAACGGTGCGCGAGCTCCTTCATGTTGACCTCGTTCTCGTCTGCCTTTGCGTGGACTGCCCAGTTCTTCGTGGCGAAGCGGATCTTCTTTGCTCTGCGTGAAAGCAAAACAGGAGCCAGGGTCTATTCTTGTATCAGCGTCTGTATCAGAATGCAAGGGTTCTACAGATTCGCACCTCTGGGATAACGACGAAACCGATCAGTCCGAAGAACCCAGCCATGATCAGGGTGATCCAGGCAGTCCATCTCCATCCGCTGATCATTGTCAGTTGCTATCGATGACATGTTTGTGCTCTGCGGATCTTACAGATGGGACATAGTGATAAATCCGCCCACAATTGGTCCAGCAACGGGGCCGACGAAGGTTGCCGAGGCAAAAACAGCAACCGCAATACCTCTGTCGATTGGGCCAAAGATGCTATAGCTGGTCAGCAACGCACTGGTAACAATCTTGATATCTCTTACTCTGCAAGTAACCCTCCCACAATTCCCAACGGAGCCGATGCTGCGAAACCACCAAGGAATCTGCAGATGAAGATCGTTTCAAGATTCTGAGCAACTGCTACAGGAATCTGAAAAATGGCGAAGATGAAGAAACCAATGAACAGCGGAAGCTTGCGTCCAAACAACTCCGAAAAAGGACTCCAGACGATTGGTCCTAAATCATGTTAGGTATTGCTTCGGGCGAATTTCCGCATCAACTCACCAAACGCGAAGCCAAGAACGAAGAGTGAAGTTCCCAAGATCATCACCTCAGTGCTGACACCAAACTCTTGAGATGTAGGCGTGGTAGCAGTACTGAAGACGGACGATGCGAAAGTGACTGAGAAGGTCATCAAGCCAGCAACGACCGTAATCAACCATTTCTTCCAGGCAGGAAAGTTCATCGGGTTTCCTGGATCATCAGGACCATCCCAGTCGACCAAGTTAGGATCATTTTCCTCCTCTTCTCCCTCATCCTTCTCGTCGTCCTTCTCGTTCAAGCTGCGATTAGTTCGCTCCCTTTGCATCTCGACGTCCGCTTCGGAGCTGAAGTTTTCCTCGTTCAGACCGGCTGTAAGACCAGCTGGAAGACCAGTCTTGTTCTTGGGTTTCTGGTCCTGGTCATTGTCTTCCTTGGATCCCCTTGGGCCGGAGATGCTCGATCTGGTAGAGTGTGCCGTTGTGGTTCCAGAAATGCTAGCAGCCCTGCTCTGTTCAGGTGCTTCTTGTCCAGATGTAGAGTGGCCTAGGCTGGACAGACCGTCAGGAGCGTATGTCTGACGCCCGCTGGAAGTCCTGGTAATGCCATCTTCATAGCCTTCGGCCATGTTAATTATGGTCGGAGTAAAGCGCCCGGTCGAAGATGTGAGTTTAGGAAAGTAAGATCGAAACAAAGTCGCTCTCACCTCTCCAGATGGGCACTCTACCCTATTTCAGTAAAGTTCTACAGCATTCGGGTGCCTCGGAAGGGATACAGGTCTGCACAAATTCTTCCAATAATGGTGGTGATGGAAGATAGGAATGACGCCATGTGCCTAAAAACGTTATCGCTTTTTGATTCGGGACATGGCAGGGCAAATAGGAACGCGCCGTTAAACTAGCTTTCCCTCGGAGCATTTTTTTGGTATTTGGCTATCAGGGACTTGATGTCGCACCTGATCGAAAGGGAAAAGGGTCATGTAAAGATACTCGTGGAAATCCCCTATGCGAGATGCGACAAGTGCTCTGGTTTTCCACACTTTTAGTTACACATCGCAATTGCTAAACATGCACTTCACTGTGGCCAGAAAATGTACGCTCGAGATACAGATCGCAGGCTCAACTACATCATCAATTGGCTCTTGGTCAACCATAACCGTGGGCCATGAACGGGCGATCGATCTTGTTCTCGAGAGGGTCCCGCCTTGGGGTCTGCAGAGCCTCAAAACTTCGTCACCATCTGGCGTCCAGGCGATACCCAAACTTAGATCGCCAGTCCTTTGATACCCAAGACAGGCTGTAGAGTAAGTTAAATATATTGTGAGTTTTGACACTCAATCCACGGCTAGCATGAATCTAACACCGAATGCGGACGGAGGGCTACAAGGATATCTTCAAACCGATGTCCAGAACACATCTCAGACGAGGCAATTAGATGGTTGCTTTGAACTACCAAAACGATGTACAAGTATAATTACAGTGGCAGAACCTTATCTACTAAATGCTCAAACTCGAGGCGCTGTAGGTGTGGGCTCTGGGATAGGCTGTTTCATGGCCCGAGATTCTCTGTCGACCAGGGCAGCCTCTCTGACGGCATTCGAGAAGCTGATGTCTCCACTGGCAATGTCAGAGTCGGCGATTCTGTCAAAGTCTCTGAGATTCTTCTTCAAGTAGCTGACGACATTGGCGACTGCAGCAGCGTCGACGTTCTCATCACCAGCGAAAATGTTTCTCCAAACGGCAGAAGCAAGGACGGCGTCTCCCTTGGCCAAACCCTCGTCGTAGGCAGCGAGCACACCGCGCCATTGGACAAAGAGGTCTTTGAGGTACTTGTTGCGCACACTGCGAGCGGCAATGTTGTGCAAGGAAACCATACGGTCCTCGGCAGCATATGAGAAGTGGTCTAGCAAATTCTGGTGCCAGTGGTGGGCGTGTTGTTGGGGGAACATTCTCAGGCGTACGGTGACGATGTACATGTGCAAGTAGGTGATTTGAGCCCAGGTGTTGAAAGTGGGTGCCAGACCCAGCTCTATCAGAAGGTGTCAGTCGCGTATCCAACACGTGAAGAGGTATGGAAGAAAGTCGTACCCTCGTACCACCAACCCGAGCCGACTCCCAGGTCCTCGCCTTTGGCCGATCTCAGTGGCTCCTCGCCTTCAGCGACAGTGGGCATGGTGTATTCTCCAGCACGGGCACATGCGCGAAACAGATCTTCGGTAGCACCATAGGCGACATAGGGTTCTGTGGCGGCCTTCATCTGCTTTTGTGCTCGCATGCGCTGTGCGAACTTCTGCATGGTTGACGCATCCGGACCTTCCTGGGGTTTTCCAGCTTCGAGACGACTGGCGGTAGTCGCAAAGGTACGTCCTAGGAATTGGCCTCGAGGAGAAAGACGGGTGTGCACGATTCGTCCCTGAGGAAGAGAGTCAGAGCCTGTTCCTTTCCGTACCTGTGTGAACAGACTTACATTGACCTGTCTGGTCGGACCCTGTCTCAATGCGCGAATACAGCTGTTGCAGACGTTGTTGGAAGCCATTGTGCGATACCAAGGTGTTATTGCTACTGCGTGTTGGAAGGTTGCGAAATTTCAGGACAGACGAAACATGCAGCTTCCATCCCCATCCCCCAAACGAAGCTCCACGTTCTGGCCGCCGCCTTGCATGACATCACCATATTCTTCGACTTGCTCACCACCTGCTCGACTACTCTACTCGTAGTTTTGGTCTCATTCGAAACAATCGCCCTTGGTTTCTACTTGCCACGTCCAATTTCTTTGATGTCTGTATGCTGAGGCAGCCTTATCAATTGCAGAGCGGAAATTGGTACGAGTACAGCTGTCACAAAATATTCTTGGACATAGGTAGTTAGGTAGCCAGTAAAGCAAGAGAACAGCTCGTGAGAGCAAGACACAATGTGCATGATAAATGAAGATCGTCACTACATATGTTCAGGAAATCAACGCTTTCGCTTTTTCTACCAAATCACTCTGACGCCCCTCCAAATTCTCATACAGTGAATGTAACTTTAATTGCTTATCAAACAGCCAGCGCTTGATAATATCATGTCGAATCAGACCGGTCGTCGAATCATCTCTGATCTTCATTAGTAACCTTTGTCAATCATACGAAGGCTTGTACTTACGCGTCCTCTCCTTTGGCCACCACCGCCAACCTGGCCTTGTTGAGGAGGGTAATAGCCTACTGGATACTGGTAACCGCCCATGCCTACATTGGGGTTGAATCCTGGCGGAGCATATCCATTCTGTACTGCATGTGCGCCAGGAGCTGCGATAGGCGAAGCATTGAGACTTCCTCTTCCATAGGGGTCCATCATTTGAGGTCCTGGCGATCCAAAGCCATTCATAGCAGGGTAGTAGCCACCAGGACGCTGGGCCGCAGCGTGCTGCTGGGCGAGCATAGCTTGTTGGTATTGCATCTGCTGAGGCGTGACTGGCGAAATATTAGACATGGCCGGGCTATGGGTGTATGCGGGAGTCATGAGACCATTGTTTCCGTAAGGGTCGAACGCGTTGGAGTCTATGCTGGCAGTTCTCTGCAAGGACGGACCCATCATGTGCTCAAGCTGTTGTGGAGGAGCCATACCTCCGTACGGCTGTCGGCCATAGGCACCTTGGTTGTCGAGATGGGCCATGTGTCCGTTAGCGCCAGGACCTCTGGATGAGGACCTGGTTTGGCTGGCATCGCGGCTGGCCGATGCTCCTCCGTGACGGGTAGAGAGACCAACTTCGTCCATCAATCGCTTGTAGCCTTGCTGAGGTTGAGCCTTGAGACGGAGCAACACGTTACGAACGTTTTCCAAAACGTCTGGGCGCATCTTCTCATCCAGGAAGGGGGTCGTGAGTACTTTGAAGATGAATGTCGCTCCGCAGGCTGAATCGCTAAGGACGTCTTGCAAGATAGCATCGTTGGGCGAAAAGAATAGAGCGCGAAGAACCGCTTCGCGAGCATCTGCTTCGCTTCTTTGGTTGATGATCTTGAGAACGGTAAGGTAAGCGACCTTGTGTGTGCACAGATGAACCAAGTGAGGAATGAGCCTTGGGGCAAGAACAGAACGACGTCGTGGGAAAGTACAAGTGTCCAAGAACCAGGTCAACAACAAAGCACCGTTGGTGTTAGTCGCAAGTTGAACACTGTGAAGAGCAATGGCAGAGGCCAACATTCTTTGCTGGTCTCTCGAAGCAAAGTGGCTTTCAAGACAAGCTCTCATAGCACGAGCACCAAATCTGCCCTGTGCAACCTCCCACAGTCGCTGAAGCATAGCATCGAATATGAAGTCATTGCCAGGAGCCTGGAAACGCAGGCAGCACTGGATAACGTAGTTACCATATTGATCCAGAAACAGTGCCAGCGTATAAGGTCGCAGTGCGTCGACAATAAGATTGACTTGGGTGGGCGTCTTGGCCACATCGATAATCTTCTGAGCGGCCCAGGTGCCATTCTTATGAACGCCAATCTCGGCGAGATGGGGAGCAATTTCCCGCAACATAGCCTCTTTGACAGGCTCCGAACAGTATTCAAAAAGCTTCTGTACGACCGTGTTACCTAGATAGTCAGAGGCAAGCTCGGCAATTTCGGGCAGCATATCCATGGCAATGTTCTCGATTTCTGCGGGCGAACAGCTGTTGTTATCGATGCGCTTCCTGATCTCACGCAGGCGAGGAGCATCGTGAACACGGTTTGGACTAGGCTCTGGGACACCAGGAATCTCTGGATGGTAGAGATCATAGCTGATGGCTTGCTCGACATTGGCGTTAATTCTGACCAGTTCTTCCTTGTTGGCACCTAGCTCCTGAATGATGTTGTAAATTTCGCTGCGCATATCACGGAGGTTGGGAGTCAGCAGAGCGGCAGCTGCAGTCTCTGCATTGATGTTGATAGGCTTGAGACCAGATGAGTCGCCAGCATTGCCGACCGGATTGTCCCGGGCGAATTGATCAGGACTTGGTGAGTGGAAAGATCCCGGAGCACCAGGAGTGACGGTGTTGCTCGGGACCTTTGCGTAACCAATGCGAATGGGTCCAGCTCCAGGGAATATCTCCTTGTTATTGAGCTGAGACTTGGCCTGGACGGCGCTCTCCAATGTCTCAAAGTTGACGAATCCACAGCTCTTGTGAGTGAGGACTCGAGTTGATTCTATAGGACCAAAGTTGCCGAAGATGACGTTCAAAGAAGAGACAGTGGTCGAGGGCGGGATGTTACCAAGCCAGAGAGCACGAGTTGGGTTTTCCAGAAGGTTGTCGTCGGAAAGGTCGAGCATCGGCTTCTGATCTAGGTGCATCTGCTGTACAGCATCGGTGAGGCCACTGTAGTCAAGCCCTTCATGCTCTTGGAAGTCAGAGGCGGTCATACTGTTGTCCAGGCGCGAAGGTGTGGGGATGTAGTTGCGAAGCAGTCTAGATGAAGGCGAGTCGAGCACGCCTGCGGTCCTTGCACGAGGTCTGCTGGCACTAGCCAGATTGGTGAAGGCTTGCACCTCAAGGTTGTGCTGACGGACGGCCTCCTGAACAGCCAGAGCCTGTGCTGCGGTTATATCGGCACTGGATGGGATGCCGCCATACATGCTTGAGTAGGCATCATAGTCGTCCTCCTCATCATCAGCGTACTTCTCCTTTGCATTGACTGAGTACGATCTAAAGCGGTTGGCATTCCTGTTGTAGGCGTTCAAGGCGGCAAGATCTGCGATGGTAGGGCCCGGAATGCCTGTTTGACCAGCACCGATCATGTTAGAGTGGTGGGGCCTGCCAGGCTGAGGTGTGTCAACAAGACCAAGGTAGTCCAGAGTCTTGACATCGTTGTCGTTGAAAGAGTCCCGTGAAGAATGTGCGGGAGATGAGGGAGCATCGGAGGAACGGATGCTCTGCAGTGTGGATGCCCTTTCACGGCCAGAGGTCCATCCATTGGAAAAGTATGGCGGTCCAAAGCCACCGGGGGGATTGTTGAGGAGGGCCGGACGCTGAGGCATGGAGCCCGCTCTTAGACGAGAAAGCAAGAACTTCTGGGACGGGTTGATGGCCGATGCTGTAGCTGTGCTCGAGTCTGGAGGTGTACCAATACTAGCCTGCAAAGGGCTGGTAGAAGGTGTGGGACGTGATGTCTTGGGCAACAAGGATGGCTGAGATGATTGACTGCCGAGGGTACCGACAGGCGGAAAACGCGATGGCACAGTGCCCGCTCGCATGCGACGGCCTGCAGCAGGAGCAGAAGATAGATCTGTAGCAGATTGATCGAAGTCTGGGAAACTGTCGCTGCTGGGAGATTCTGGTATAGTCTCACGAAGAGGAGTCGAGTGGCCACTTCCTGAGGTGGGCGGGCCCCAGATCTGTGGGCTTACGCCTTCTTGAGCCTGGATCTCTCGAGCTCTGTGCACCTTGATGTTAGTGATTGAGGCCTTTGTAGTGGTTGTGGAGACATGTTACCGTTTGCTGAACAGACGGCTGCCATATTCTTTGGATGGAGAGCCAGCTCCAGACCGATTGACCAGACCAATGGCACCAGAAGAGGCCAAGCTGTTACCTAGAGGATATCTCAGGCCAGAACCTGACGGGACCTCGTTGGGTGAGTTGGCCGTTGTGGACGAAGCAGAGCGAGACTGGTAATTGACTTGCGGCAGGTTGTCAAGATTGATCTTGTGTTCGGGACGCGTAGAGGGAGCCATGATAGATTGGGCACAGCTCTATGCTGCCGTGTTGGATTGGTTTGCCGGAAACCACGAGACAATGGAAGATTCGAGCTAGCTGCTTGTCGTTGATGTCCGAAGGCTTGTAGACTCGGTGGTGTAGAGCTTGCGGAGTGTAGTCTATAGGCGATGGCGGCAATGAGGACAGCGTGTCAGAGGCAACGGGCCGGAAAGCTGTGACTTTGGAGACGAGTCGAGGAGGTGCAGCAGCGGGTCTAGGAAAGAAGCAGGGTGAAAACAAACGAAGCGTGCGCTGATGAGAAAGTCGAGAATGCTATGGATGCGAAGGTCGTCAGGGGATGCGAATAAACAGGCGGGCCAAGAAAACGGGCGTGACGAGTCTGGAGAAAGCCACCTTGAGCACTGCACGTTGTTGGGTGAAGGCTTTGAGTGGATGCTATGCGAAAGCAGGTGCAAATGGACTCGATGCAGATGAATGCACAATGAATATGTATGGGGGAGAAACGAAGGGGCTGAAGAAGAGCTCGCGTGGATGGACCAAGTTGCTTTTGGCCGACCCGATCAACTTCCCACGCTTTCCATCTGAAAATCCTGGGGTCGCTTCTGGCCAAACAACGGTCGACTCACTCCTCGAGACATCTTCACTGAATTGACTACCTACTTGGGATCCGTAGAAGTACCAACAGCGTTCAGCATATCATCTGGAAGTATACAACATCATGCAGACTCTGAGAATCGCAAGAGTGACAGTCCGACGAACTAGACTTCGAGTCGTTTTACCCTTGCACATCCCACGTTGATTCTGCATGGTTCTCATGGATGCAGACAACCATGCTAACGCGAGTCCAAGGCTTCAAACTCTCCCTGCGGGATTGAACCGTAGTTCGAAGGCTCCTTCCTCCAAATCTGGATAGTAAACACATGTTCATCCATGAGTTATGGGAAGTCTAAGCTTAATCGGCTGCGCACAGGGTTGTCCCCTCGGCGAAAGCTCTACAACACGTCCTTGCCCGAACTCGATGTCTCAACGACAGTGGGGTTCTGCGAAATGACTTGAGGTGATGAGAGCCTCCAGTAAGGTCGAGCGAGAAATAGTATGCGAGGGTCACAGAAGTGGTATAGACAGTGTTCGTGTAAACTCGGCCGCGAGGCAACACCATAAGATAGTATATACAGAAGCCAGATAGAAGTAGCGCTAGATAGCACTCGTTCGATTCGCAATTCAGGACCGGTCATTAATTCATCACAACAAGCGTTCCCCGGGAAAACGACGAGGATGCCAGGTCAACGCATAGTAGGTTTGTGGTCGGACTCATCCGTTGTACCAACCACGAGCACCGATGCCCGGACCACCTCCACTAGTTCCTCGATGTGGGATGAGGGGTTCGGTGATTTTGAACGCTTGTATCAAGCGCTGCCAGGTACTGTAATCGATGCTGAAGACCGCTTGATGTCGCATCGAGCTTTTCTCGCGCTGTTGTGCTACCGTTTGTGGTTCAGCTGGTACTACATGTTGTTAGATATTTGACCACTCGGGACGCTTTTCTGTTACGACTTACGTAGAGTAGGCAGCCCGTCATCGTCCATTTGCAGGCCGACATTGCCTTCTTTAATTAGAAAACTGATGTAAAATATGTTCTCTACAGTTTGACCAAAACTGTGCGGGTTGATTGCAAAATCGAACAGACTTGGCCCACCAGTGGGAGCAATTCTGTTCCGTTTCATCTCTGTCAATACCTGATCGTCATCCAAGTCGCCGAGCGATTCTATAGCAGCGGTCGCGGTAGTGCAATGCGTCTCCAGAATTTTCTTAATGTTTTGGCACAGCGTAGTCAAGGCATTGTTCTCGTTTGTTTGAAGATCGCGTTCAGTCAGGGCTTCCGGACGAACTTCCTTGATGGTGGAATCTTTTCGCTGACGAGCACGTCGTTGCGTTTGGGCGCGGACCTTTTTCTGAACGGAAAGAGGACCAAGCAAGAAACTCGGAGCAGGAGGACGAAGATTGTAAGGAAAACAGGCGTGCGAGCCAAGGTGAGCCCAGTCAAGAACATCGTTGGGGTTCTCATCTTCGTCGTCGTCATCTCCGTCGCCGCGATGACTCTGTCGTTGTCGACGACGTTGTGTCGAGGTTGCGGAAGCGTTCCCAGTGTCATTCTTCATAAACAGGATACACTTGGAGACGAATTCGTCGATGTCGACACCGGTGGAGTTGTCGCCGAGAGTAAGCTGTGCGGAAGCTTTCAGAGCCATATCAGAGATGTTGACGAGCAAGCGAGAATCAACCGTCGCATCGGCAGTCTGCTTGACACGACCATAGACTTCATTGGCTCGATCAATGATGGACTCCAGTTGAGTGCCATCTTTCAGGTAGACATCCTTGTTCTCTGGACGAAGTTAGCCTCGATACGGGCGAGAGAGGAAGCTGGAGGGACAAGCACCATTGAACTCGCGCTCGAGGGCACGGGACTTTTTCTTTATCTCCTGGCGTTCGTGCTGGTCTTGAGTGGGGTCGTAGAAGCGCGAATCGTCATTCTCTTCATGGTTGGCGACGGAGGCGGTAGAACGTGGTTGGATTCTCCTCCTCTTTGCAGAGTGAGAATCGGAGGGGCCAGACATGCGGCCTTTGCCTTTATCGCGAGGGGCCGAAGTTGAGTGGTTTTCTTTATCCGACGAGAGGTTCGGCGAGGACGGCGCAACAGAAGGAGCGGCAGGCAAGTTGGATGAACGGGCGGTAGGTGTCTCGGAAGGGCGTTGGTTGATGCGAGCCATAGCTCGGTGAAAGTTGCGACAATCACCAAACAATGAATTATGAGCGACAATGATCAGATGCAGATACGGAGACAACAATTAGGAATTCGTGGAGCGCGTCTTGGGGAAGCTGCGACCAGTCCGCGCGACGCACGCGTCCGCCAATGAGAGCCGGCTGACCAAAAGCTTCGCATGCGATCGTCATCGCCAAGTGCACACTGGTCGAGATCGAGACATTGCCTGGCCCGTTCACGCCCGTTTCTCTCTACTCTTTTCAATCACACTCCCAAGATGAGTCTTCGCGCACCCCTCGGCCTGTCACGGCGGGCATTGCCTGCTCAGATCGCAAAGTATGCCGCCTCACAGCAACAGTCCATGGCCACGGTCGTCCCACCTGTCACCCAGGACAGTACTGGTTCCAAGGGTCCTACTGCTATGGTATTCATGAACATGGGCGGTCCTTCTACTACTGGCGAAGTCGGCGACTTCCTCAGCAGGCTATTCGTGAGTCTCACCGTCCATCTTTCCTCCTTCAGCCTCTGATCCGTACACAGGCAGATGGCGACTTGATCCCTCTCGGAAGACTGCAGAATTACCTCGGCCCCCTGATCTCCAAGCGCCGTACACCCAAGATTCAGAAGCAATACGCCGCCATTGGTGGTGGCTCGCCCATTCGCAAATGGTCAGAGTACCAGAGCTCCGAGATGTGCAAGATCCTTGACAAGATTTCGCCCGAAACCGCCCCTCACAAACCTTATGTCGCTTTCCGTTACGCCGCCCCCTTGACCGAGGAGATGTATCAGACACTGTTCGACGACGGTTTCGGCAACGGAAAGGGAGGTAGAGCTGTTGCCTTCACTCAATACCCTCAATACTCCTGCAGTACCACCGGAAGCTCCTTGAACGAGCTGTGGAAGTGGCGCCAGAGACTCGAGACCAAGCGCGCAGGCGGCGAGATCGACGAAGCTGGCGCAATCACCTGGAGTGTCATTGACCGCTGGCCTACGCATGCAGGTCTCGTCGAGGCCTTTGCCCAGAACATTGAGGCCAAGTTGCTCGAGTACCCCGAGGAGACAAGAAAGGACGTTGTTTTGCTGTTCTCCGCTCATTCATTGCCCATGAGCGTTGTTAACAGAGGTGATCCTTACCCAGCCGAGGTTGCTGCTACCGTCCACGCAGTCCAGACGCGCCTGGGCTTCAAGAACCCCCACAGACTGGTCTGGCAGTCTCAGGTCGGACCTTCCGCTTGGTTGGGAGCCCAGACCAGCGATACGGTGACCAACTTTGTCAAGAGAGGCCAGAAGGATCTCATTCTCATCCCCATTGCCTTCACCTCAGACCACATCGAAACCCTCTTCGAAGTCGACCAGGAGATTATTCATGAGGCCAACGAATTGGGTGCAGATGGCCGCGTCAAGAGAGCGGACTCGCTAAACGGCAGTCCTGTATTCATTCAAGGTCTGGCCGAGCTCGCAAGAGACCACCTGAGAAGTGGTGATGTTGGCAGCAGGCAATTGGGTCTGAGATGTCCTGGATGCACCAGCCAAAGATGTCTGGAAACCAAGAAATTCTTCATGAAGCAAGAGGCATTGTTGTAATAATAGACTCGATATGGTTTGAGACTTGTAATATTAGCAAAATCCTGACACACATTAAAAGTGGTTGCGAGATATGTGGTGACCGTGAATCACGATAACGATGGCCCACTGCGTCTACAAACCACAGAAGGTTCAAACAGTCACGTCTGATCTTGGATTCAATGTTACGTTCACAGATCACACAGCTGGCTTGAGACTTTATTGCAGATTAATTGAGATCGTTGTATTCTGGGACGGGCTTCCATGATAGGTTGCGTTCTATCAACCGAGTATGTTGACCAAGAGAATTGCCTACCTGTAACGAGCGCTTCGACCAGACCATACCTTGGTCTGACTTTAGTGGCGCCTATAACTATCCCCATTTCTTCGACCACGTCCACGATTGCCGGCCCGTGCAAAAGCACGCCCGCCACCGAATTCGGGGCCTCCGTCGACAAGCACATCGCCATCTTCGAACGTGTAACGCTTGAGTTGGTCGAGCCCGCGACCCAGCGAATCTCCATTTCTTTTCATATCGGCACGCGGGTCCCAGTCTCTGCTGGTCTCACGGTCCAACTCGTCAAGCCTGTCATCGGCAAGATTGTCACTTACTGGTTGCCAGTATAGCTTTGGCTTGGTTGTTGTAAAGTTGAAGAGCTTGTCCAGCTCAAGGAAAGGTGCACTCGCTTCTTCGACTACTCTTGAGCTGCGTCGTGGAAGTGGCGCAACAAGGGGCTGGGAGGGACGTCTCTGTTCGGTTTGAGCAAATGATGGACGTCTTCCACTCGACATGCTTCCTCTTGGCCCAGTCGGAGGAGCATTAGGCGCGCCGGCATGTGTTGAAGCACGATGAACAGCAGGACCTGCCTCGACAAGCTGTACGTCAACACCATCATCGACAAGATTGTAAGCAAGCTCCCAGCGTTTTGCCTGACTAGGCCTTGAGCCCCCACTTGCTCGCTCAGCATCAAGGAACTCTTGGAAGCGCTCCTCTGGGAAGAAATCGGCCCACAGCTGCTTACGCATAGGTTCCGGAGGCCAGATACGAGCATGTGTGCTAGCTCGGGCTCTTGAGGCAGCAGAGATGGATGTGAAGAGGATGAACGCGTGCGTACGTAGAGCATCGACATAGCACTCGTCGACTAGCGAAGCGGAACCATCGGGGTGGTCCGGAGGTCTGGCGATATCTTCGAGATGATCCCTGAGGCCGCTTGGATTGATGGGACGGACGAGATCGCGGATGTACAGAGCACGAGTGGCGGGATGAATGGCAGGAGATACCGACATATCAACAGGCTCAGTGGTTGATTGGACGGGGTCAGACTCGGCAGGGTTGATGAGGTTCTTGAAGCGGCGCTCGTTAGGGCTCCTTGTCGCCCTCGATATGTCAGAGTCCTTGATGAAGGGTTGAGTCAGGTCATCGCTCGTAGAAATGGGTTGAAAGGTGTGATGGGATTCTTCCAGAGGGCCGTCTGCCATTGGCTCATGGTTTGGAAGGGAATCTTGGTCGGATGGCAAGTGCACGACTGGACCATCAGCCTCTTGCTTCAGTTTCTTGTGCACAACATGTTCAGATACAATGGGACTAGGACTCCGTCTCTTTCTCTTTTTACCGTCGGCAGAGGCGGGCTCTTCAGCCTTGATCGGGTCCGGGGTAGCAGCATCAGGCAGTTCGTCCATGACTTGATCTGCAGGGGAAGGAGCGTTGACTGAGGGAGTGGATTCTCGAGCGGAACCAGTAGGCTCTGCAGACTGTGTGTGGTCTTGCGGGTCGGAGACGTCTGACTGGTGCTCGGTAGGTAATGGCAATTGGTCGTTTGTGGCGGTGGCAGAGATAGTTGTGCTGGCGGAATGATCGGAGACTGTAGTCACAACAGCGTCTGTTTCGGGCATGTGGACATGTTCCGGGACGGTGGGCGAGGCGGTTGGTTGGTCCTTCACTTTGTCCGAGTCGTCCTGTTCCAAACGATCGACAAAGTCCTTCTTCAGCTTGAGGCCGGTGCTGGGAATGTCGCGCTCCTTCAATTCGTCCTTGAGCTTGGCGACGGTAAGCTGGGTATAGTCCATGTTGGTACTCGTTAAATGATGTTCAATTGATGCTGGTGAAGATGGTCAGGTGAAAGCGACAGGAAGAATAAAAAGCTTGGGATGGTCCTGGGGTCCTTGGGTCCATGGAAAAGGCTCGGGGACCGTGCGCATGACGTGGGTCAACGGCCAGTATACGATACGAGTGCCCAAGGGGAATTCATGAGACTGAGCTCTGCGTAGCAACCCTTTCTTTGCTATATCACGTTCCCTTCTCGTCTCCTGTCATATCCGGTGCTTCAATCGCGTCTTCTATCCTGGCATACGGCTAGTCACTTTCAAGATGAGCAACAAAATGTGGGAGGTTAGAGAAATGCTCTCCGTCCAGCGTGTTGTTTGTGCCAACTCGATATCTACAGGTTGATCCCGAAACAAAGAGCAAGCTCCTAGATATCCAAAAGACCAATGAGAACAACCGCTGTGTCGACTGCGGTGCTCCCAGCCCGCAATGGGTACGCCTCTGATTCCTGTCTTCCTGTACCACTGTACCGCTGTCCGCTCACCACCACTCAAGGCTTCCCCCAAGTTCGGCATCTTCTTCTGCCTCTCGTGTTCTGGTACCCACCGCTCCCTCGGTGTTCACATCTCCTTCGTACGCTCAATCACTATGGACTCGTTCAAGGTCCAGGAAGTCGAGCGCATGTCCAAGGGCGGCAACAGACCATGGAAGGACTTCTTCGACTCCCACGAATCAAACACCCTCCAGGCTCGTACCTTTGACGAATGCACGATCCAGGAACGCTACGACAGTGACGCTGGTGAAGAGTGGAAAGAACGCCTGACCGCAAAGGTCGAGGGCAAGGAATACGTTCCTGGTACGAAGAGCAGTGCTATGCCTGCTCGAGCAAAGCCTGCCACCTCGGCCTCAACGAGCAGGAGCCAGACTCCGCTCGGTGCCTCGTCTGCCGGTCCCCCAACACAAAAAGTTCAGAACGAAGCCTACTTTGCCCGCATGGGTGCCGAGAACGCACACAGACCCGACTCTCTACCTCCCAATCAGGGCGGTAAGTATGCTGGTTTTGGTAGCGATCCCACGCCCTCGTCTTCCTCAGCCTCTACCTCAATCCCTGGTGTCGACGACTTCCAAAAGGATCCCGTTGCCGCTCTCACGAAAGGATTTGGTTGGTTGAGCAGTACCGTGACCAAACAGGCCAAGACTGGCTACGATGGGTGGGTAAAGCCCAACATGCAGAAGGTCCGTTGCTTTGCTCTGCTCAGTCCCATACAATATACTGACAGTGTCTATAGCTGGCAGAAGCCGATCTCGCAGCTCAGGCACGTATGACGGCGGCACAGTTGGGACAGGGCATTCAGACCGGCACCAAGGCGGCTGCCGAGAACTTCAACCGCTTTGTCGAGGGCGACGAGAGACTGGCGCCAAAGGGAGGAGCCAAGGGTCCGGCAGCAGACAAGCGCGACTTCTGGGACAGCTTTGGTGAACCTCCTCAGGGACCTGCAAATGACAAAAAGGACTTTTGGGATGACTTCGCCGCTGCTGGCGAAACGGCAACACAAAAGAAAGCTGCCTCATCCAGTATAGGAACAAGTGCCATGAAGAAGCCTGCAAGCGGGTCACAGCAAAAGTCTGGCGATGATGCATGGGGCGACTGGTAGAGAAAGGAAATCAATATAAGTACAGTCGTAGCAAGTAATCGCATCTTCATGCATGGAAAAAATACATGGTATCAAATCTGAGGACTCTTTATAATGCGCCCAACTCCTTGAGCTTGGAAATCATGCCATCAACGTCCTCAACCTTGCCACCGCCCTGTCTCGGTGGGGGCTCCATGACCTTGACAGTCTTGAGTCGCTTGGTGAGATCGATGCCATAGTCCTCCATGGTCTTCTTGACCAACGGCTTCTTCTTGGCCTTCATGATGTTCGGCAGACTGGCGTAGCGAGGTTCGTTCAATCGTAGATCGGTGGTGATGACCATGGGCAACTTGGCGCGCAACGTCTCGACACCGCCGTCAACCTCTCGGGTCACGGTACATGTGTCGCCCTCAACCTCGACCTTGGAGGCCTGGGTAGCCTGAGCCCAGCCCAGCAGACCTGCAAGCATCTGGCCAGTCTGGTTGGCATCATCATCAATACTCTGCTTGCCCAGAATGACAAGGTTGCGGTTCTCATCCTCGACAACCTTCTTGAGCAGCTTGGCGACACTCAAGGGCTCCAGCTCGGTCTTTTCTTCGACGATGTGAAGGGCACGGTCGGCACCCATGGCCATGGCGGTACGCAGAATATCCTGGGACTTTGTGGGACCGGCAGAGAAGGCGAGTATGTCTTCAACGGGGGCCTTGCGTTCGCGCATACGGACGGCCTCTTCGATTGACAGCTCGTCAAAGGGGTTCATACTGTGCTTGACTCCGGTCGTCTCGACGGCCGTCTGGGCCTTGTTGACTCGAGGCTTGACCTATGGACGCTGTCAATCTCAGTTCCCTCGATGCGGATGAATGTACGGGCAGACTGACAGCATAGTCAATGACGCGCTTGACGGGCACGAGGATTCGTAGTCCAGACATGTTGTTACTACTGGATGTGATGCGAAATAACTTGGATGGAACAGACGAGAGCGGCGTTCGTCACAACTTTGGCAGGCAATTCCGACCTCGGCTTTGGCTTTGTGCTTTCACAACTCATGAGGGGCAGTGGGCACCCGTACACAACTCGGCTTGACGCTTCCACCATCTTTCCACACATGTGACATGATATTCAAGCCCGGATAACAACGATGGTCTTCAGCATCAGCATGACAGAAAGACACTGTGTTCCTCAGGAGCAATTCAGTTCGACATTGGGGAAAGTCGTGGCAAGGATCGGGTTCACCGTCACTCTACCCGAGAAACGTGTACTATGAGAAGATGTATTCATGTGACTTGCTAACTGGACATTCACTTACCACAAGAACATTACTCGTGTACACCTAGAGCAGTCCTTGGACGAAAAGGCCGGTCGGGGAGAGACCTTTTAGGAGTCACAGAACACATTGCACAAGAGATTCTGAGACTAGGGATAAATCATGATCGCTTTTGCTTTCGTCATACTAATACATATTCCATGGTCGTCATGTTACCATGCAGAATAAAGAGGGAGGGCGGGGCATATAAATGTCATGTAGAAAATCATATCTTTTGCGCAACCAGCTTCAACAAATGCTCGCAGTTAACTTGGCAGCACACCCAGGCCACGCTGCGATTTGTACGGCCGCCGAATGCTTGATGGATCTTGTGGTGCTTCGAACTGTGTCCGCTTCCAGGCACACTCACCCCGTCATGCTCGGTAAAGTCGTTTACTGGGCGACGGCGGCCGAGGTGTTGGCAGAGCCTTCGGCAGTTGAGGGGTTGCCGTCAGTCTCGGCCTCTCCCTCGATGGGGGCGTTGGGGTCCTCGTCCTCCTTTCCGGGGCTGTCAATGGCAACCTTGACTGCGATCTCACGACCTTCAATCTCCTTGCCGTTCATGTCAGAGCAAGCCTTCTGCTGGAGCTCCTCGGATTCCAGAGTGACGAAGCCGAAGCCACGACCCTTGCGGGGCTCGTTGCGAGCTTGGAGCTTGCGAACCATGAAGCGGGGAATGGGACGGAGAGCAATCTTGGCCGAGGTGGGCTTGTACTCGGCGAAGATTTCGAGAAGCTAGCAAATGTTGTCAGCAAGATGGTCACGCGACAGATATCAACATCGAATTGTTACCTTCTCCTCACGGAGGTCGTATGGGAGGTTAGCGACCATGACCTTGGTCTTGGAGGGAACGCCGTCCTCGGGAGGACCACGCTGCTTGCGGGGGCGAAGAGCATCGGTCTTGCCAGTCTTGTTGGGGTTGACGGTCAAGGCGTCCTTGTCACCAGGAGCAGCAGTGAGAGCCTCGTTGGTGGTCTCGGTCAGAGGAAGGACCTGGCCGGGGACGTTGGTAGGTCCATCGGTAGAGTCAGCGGGAGCGTCAGTAGTCTGGCCCTCGGCGTTGCGACCCTAATGCTCGTTAGTAACCCGTGTAAATAATACAAGGTGTTAGAACTTACGCGACCACGACCAGAGCGGCCACCACGGCCACGACCACGGCCACGACCGCGGGTGGAGCTGCGGCGGCGAGCGGGCTCGGCAGTCTCGTTGCCCTCTTGGGCAGGTTCGGGCTTGCGGGCAAGCTGAACGGAAACCTTGCGGTCGAGGATAGTCTTGCCGTTCAGTTCACTGATGGCACGCTCAGCCTCGGTAGGGGTCGAGACATCAACGAAGGCGTAGCCGACAGGACGGGTGGTGCGAGGGTTGGTGGGGATGGAAGTGGTCTCGCTGCATGTAAAGTCAGTACAGGAAAGCTTGCCGAGAAAGCAGCAGAGCAACGCACACAAGGTAGTCCTTGAAGAAGTCCTTCAACTCTCCCTCAGTGGTCGCATAGGCGAGGTTTCCAATGTAGAGTCTTCTACCCTCGGCGGCGCTGGCGATGACGGCCTCGTTCTGAGAGGCGTTGATGGGCTTGTCGCCGCCGGCTCCGACTGAAGCACCCTCAGCGGTGGAGGTGGGCTCGTTGATGGTAGTGTTTGCCATTTGGGCGGTGGCAGCTTCGACGGACATTATGACGTTTGTAGGTGGATGACGCTGGAGCTGTGAGGTCTGGGGAGGTTGATTCGATTGTCGAGACCGCCTGTTGTGGTGGAAACTGGCTTGACGAGGGAGAGTTCTGGGTAGCTAGGTGCCCGATTCGTGGTGTTGGGGATGAGGGGATGAGGGTAGAAAGTTGTCACTTGCTTGAGGTATGTGTGTTAATGGAAGGTGTTGTTGTCTCGTAAACTCCCGCTTGGCCTGACTTCTTCACCCGCTAGATCTTCGGGCAGGTGCGATGGGCCTGTGCAGCTGCCGCAGGGTCCACGTCCTTTCTTGGCTGGCGTAACTTTGTCGCTGATTGTGGGGAAATCGAGTCGCCTCAAAGACTCAAAATGAGATATTCATTCCGGTGAATTATCCGTGACTGTGACATACCGTCTTGCCGTTATCGCTTCTGCTTTGTGTACTTCAAGCCGCCACGCCTTCGTCTGTTCTATTTCACAGTGTTTGATCCATTCACTATCGCAATAAAGCGTCTCCGTTCCCTGCATGACACTTCAAGACGGTCTCCCAGGGCATCGTGCTGTGCCGGCACGACAATCTCTCGCAAGAAGGTAATCGATAGAGTATTGAAGACATATTTCCACGAGGTCCCGCTCTGACTAGTTCAGACAAATTGCTGCAAAGCCCCGCTCTGCATTAATCCTGTATGGCTCCGAAACAGGCAATGCTCAAGATGTTGCCCAAGAGATTGCTCGTTTGACTGAGCGTTTGCGTTTTGATACTGTTGTCATAGACCTCGACTCTATAGACCTTGTGCGTGCCATCATCTTTCTAGCCGTTTACTCTCTAACATTTGACAGCGTGATCTGCTAAAACATACTATCATCATAGTGGCTATATCTACCACTGGCCAAGGTGAGTTTCCTCAGAATGCTCGCTCCTTCTGGAAGATCCTGTTGAGCAGCCAACTCCGTTCTGGTGTGTTGAGACGTGTCAATTTTACCACTTTTGGTTTGGGTGACAGTTCATATCCACAATATAACGTGGCTCACCGTATGCTGCACAACCGCATGCTACAGTTAGGTGCTCAGCTCTTCTGTCCGCGTGGCGAAGGCAACGAACAGCACCCGGAAGGTCACAACGGCGAGTTTCGTGCTTGGATTGTAGATCTGAAGCAAGAACTGTTGCAGCATTTCCCCTTACCTGAAGGGCAGAATATTATCGCTGAGGACGTCTTTCTGGAGCCCAAGTGGTGTCTGCGAATCTCGCCTGATTCGACGAACGGTAGCAGTAACAATACTCCAGCAAACGGCGTCTCTCAGGAAACTCTCACTCTGGATACGCCCCCAGCAAACGACATCCTACCCATTGCAGACAGTGTTATAGCCGACCTCACAGTAAACACCCGTCTGACGCCTTCCGACCATGGTCAGGATGTAAGACTCTTGGACTTTACCCTCTCTTCGAACATCGACTACGGACCTGGCGCAGTTGCTGTCGTATATCCAAAGAACTTTCCAAAGGATGTAAATCAGTTCATCGAATGCATGGGCTGGCAGTCTATGGCTGATACGCTGCTGGAGCTCGTTCCGACGACGGATGTCTCTGATTTGGCAACATATCCTCCATCACCACTCAGATATCTCGAATCAACGAAGCGAGCCTTCACTATTCGTGAGCTGTTGACGAACTACTTGGACATAGTCTCTATACCTCGGCGGACCTTCTTTGCTTCTCTGGCCTACTTTACCAAAGAGGGCAACGAAGAAGAGAGTTATCAGAAAGAACGCGTTCTCGAGCTGGCCAATCCTGAGCTGATTGATGAGCTATGGGATTACACTACTCGACCAAGACGAACTATTCTTGAGATCATGCCCGAGTTTCCAAGTGTCAAAATCCCATGGCAATATGCTCTCAATATCATACCAGTCATGCGAGGCAGGCAGTTCAGCATTGCGAGTGGAGGCAGTTTGAAACATCTCGAAAATGGAAACACTAGGGTGCAACTCCTTGTGGCGATTGCGAACCCTCCCAATCCAATCATCAAGCTGCGAAAGCGCTACGGCGTCTGCACTCGATACATCGCAACTTTACAAGCAGGGCAACAACTCAGTCTGACGATACAGCCAGGCTACTTGAATGTTAGCCCGGATGAAGTGAACTCACCTGTGCTCTTGATCGGACCGGGCACAGGTGTTGCACCGATGCGCTCGATGATTTATGAACGCTTGGAATGGGCGAGAAGAAGCAATTCGAGAAAACCGAGTCTGTTGTTCTTCGGATGTCGCAATGAGACAGCAGATTATTTCTTCCGTGACGAGTGGCAGAATCTTGCGGACCAAAGCCTCACCGTGTTTCCCGGTTTCTCGCGCGATCAGGACAAGCCGAGAACTTATGTTCAAGATCTGGTTCGCAAAGAAGCAAGCCTTGTCTACAAGACACTAAAGCAAGATCAAGGCAAGGTGTATATCTGTGGGTCTTCTGGAAATATGCCCAAGGGGGTCCGTGAAGCACTAGCCGACGTGCTCAAAGAACATGGCCAAATGACCGCTGGACAGGCAAGCGAGTACCTTGACCAGATGGAAAGAGATGGCCGGTATAAGCAGGAGACTTGGTGATGTCTACAACATTATTCTACCAACCTCACATACGGTGTGAGTCGGAGTCACTTGCAATTCAAATTTGTTTTCTGTAGTACATATCCACCAACGTGTGGTCAATTCTCCTGCCGATAGTCGTCTGGCACAGTATCTTGCGCTCTCGAGGTTCTCACTGACAGCAGTGCCGACGGCACCTGCCTCATCAAGCTCGCTGTTAAACCTGCCGGATGCTCAGTCGATCTACCCTCCAGCCTTTTACTTACCACAACAACCGTCTACTTGTTCCCGGTCTTCCAACTTTCTGCCTTGCATTAGCATCAGTCTTCATCAGCGCTCCCATCAACGTCTCTTCAACAACATCTCTTTAAGCACGACCGCATCTACGTCTGTCCGGCCTTTGCCAAGGACTGCGACGATGCTGACTTAACTTTCGTGATATAGCGGGTTGTCCCGTATCGGATCTGTGAGATCTCGTGGTATTGCCATCTGCTGTCTCGAGCTGATCTTATTGGTCATCAATTGGACGTGAGACTTTTGGACTGCTGTTGTTATGTCGGCTACGGTGTTCGGTGTGCCTCGTAGTAACCTCGCAAGGGAATCCAAGAATCATTATAGGAGTCACGACTGCATCATGCCAGCCGTGTTGTCATCTCTAAGCACGATCACCAAACACAATATCTCGACCCTTATACGGCCTGTCGAGCAGGTATAGGGCTGATCGATACACTGCTATCGTTTTGGATCACGATATGTGCTTCCAGGAGGTAAACGCAAAATAGACCTTTCCAACGCGATCGTTTTTACCAAGGATATTGGTTTTGACGCATGGAGGTACCATGGACATTTCTAAATTTGTTATGGTTTCTATAGTAAGGGGGCCCAGTGCGCATTTAACTGACTGCTGGGAGTAACTTGCTCGTTCCTCTGTTACAGTATTAGCTCATTGACGCCGTCAACATAGAGCCTACCACCGTGCGTACTCACTCTCGATAGTGCCGTCGACCATCGTCGTCGTGCATGATCATCATCATCATCTCCGTCCATCATCATCCACTCATCGACACCTTGCTAATTGTCACAAAGGTGTTAACCGTCTCGGCTCTCGTGGTCGGAGCTCTCGCAGAATCAAGAAGGAATGGCTCGACGACTACGACTACTCGGCCTCTACCATCACCAGAGATGTCTCCCGCTTCCATAACCATGTCACTATCCACCCCGCAGACAATCTTGGATGCAACAGCGTCATCGCTAGAGACTCGGATACCCTCAAAGTCAACCACTGCCACTACTTTGCCAAGCCATTCACTTCGTTGTCAGCAAGTGTGGTCGTTGGTAAGCATTCCGGCCCTCTCACCAAGTTCGGCTCGTGCTTCTTGAGTGTCTTTACCGACGCCAACTGCAAGGACAACGCCTTCGCTCTCGTCAACCTTCACGACGCCTCTGCCTATGGTCGTTGCCACAACCGTCGACTCTCTCGCCGCAGCGATACACGTTGGAACACCTGTCCGGATGCACGATGATTTTGACTAGAACCGCTTCGTCCACAGAGGGCAACTCTCTAAAGCTCTCTCCTTAGACCCAGCATCGAGTTCAAAAAAACATTGTGCATCTCTACATCTTCACGCGTGACAAAGTTTAGCACACGAGGAGGGATGACACCTCGGCCTATGGTCGCTGTCACAACCTCGATGACGTTGAGCGTCCTGCCGGCACAGCTCACATTGCTGGACACTGTCAAATGGACATGCAACCAGGACAACAGCAGCAATGACGTCGCCAAGATCAAGCACAAGTCGTCCGCCTCCGCTGTCGCCCTAGTCACCATGTCACTTTTTACCCGTACTCGTGTTCTCACCCATAGCTAGTCCATCACGGTCCCTTTCAGACTCCCTATACATACTATAGCAATCAAAGAGGGTTCATCGTTTAATCCATCCCACTATCATGGCTTTCAGTGAACATTCAAGTACATTGACGCAGCTGTTAGAATGCAAGAACTTTTGCACATCAGTTGCCACGGTAAGCGAGAAAGCATCTATATCAACTCATCCCTTAACTCTGCCCCCTACTCGAACGAGGTCACTGTACCCTTGCACAGGGCCCAGAATTCCTTCACCACCACCACGGTCTGTCTACCTCCCCTCAACCCCAATACCTTCGCCAGGAAGACCCTCTTCTCCTTCTCTCCCACGTTGGTGGAGGGAAATTGGGGGTCCATGAGCCCCTCTTCAAGGTGCGCTTTGGCCAGCCCAGGCTGGGAGAAGACGAGTGCGCGTAGTGGCTTACACAAAGACTCGATCTCCGAGCGCTGGGCCAGCCCACCCATGTTAAAGATGAGGGCGCGGGAGAGAGGGGTGGCGAAGGCGGTGATGATAGCGAGGGGGGGCACACGGCAGGACGGGAGCGTGTGAGCGGTGCGTGGGTTGGCGAGACCCAGCAACGTTTCCTGCGTTGTGTATTAGTTTTTTGACAGGCATCAGAGAAGAACGAACACGGGCGAACGCCGAGTCGACAAGGGGGCTTACGAAGAAGCTGCAAGCATTGCGCTTGAGCATGGGGGCGTCGCCGACCATGCAGTTTATGACAAACTGCATGGCCGCGGCGATTTCCTCATCCGAGGGGGCGAGGAGGACGTCGAGGTAGCTGACTAACAGCCTTTGCAAGAAGTCTATGCAGAGCTGGGCCAGTTGCGGGTCGTTGGCCGGGTCACCGAGCTGCTGCATCACCAGGGCTACTCTGTTGTATACAGCACACATCTCGTTGAACATGTGAGGGCTTGTCTTCCGCGAACAGTTGGAGACAAAGCTGCAAGCCGTACCGATGATGGCTTCGATACGGGGTGTAGTTATCTGTGCCTTGTCAATGAAGGCGACAGTTGCCTCAGGTGGGAAGACGAAGGGACCCGGCTTCGTCTCCTTAAGACCAGCACGCAGGATCGCACAGGCGGCGTCCATGGCATCTCCCGGGTTGTGTAGGTACTCGACGATGTTGATGCATTGCACAATGCGTTTCTGGATCTCCACACCGGCCTGTGCAGTCCAGAAATTGTTGGTAGTAGCAGAACTGTCGTCATCTTCGTCACCATCACTGTCCACATCCACCACATCATTTGTAGGTGCCTGGATGCCTTTTCCAATGCTGGCAAGGCACTGTAAAGCGGAAGTTCCGAGGATCTCACTGTCTTCGAGGTTGCCTTGGTGTAGAGTTCTGATGGCGGTATTAAGATCGTTTTCAACCACTTCGATGAGCGAGATAAGGGGTGCGGCTTTGGCTTCTTCGGTAGGCAAAGCTTGGATGATGGAGGCAAGAGCTGCCATGATTTTCTCCTTCTGGTAGCTGTTTGCTGATGGGCCAGAGAGTGCTTGTGGACATTGTTGAAGCAGTTCACCCAGATGTGGTGTCAAGGACTTGCGACATGAGGAACAAAGCTGTTCAAGAGATTTGGCGGAAGCGTCCGCAAGTTTTGTTTTGTCTGCAGGTGTCGAGGCCAGGATTGTGAAAAGGAATGTAAGAACCGGAGGTAGGAAGTTGGGATTCTTCTTGATGAATGAAGAGTATCGATCAACAAGCGTCATGGCAGCACGCTTGAGTTTGTTTGGTATGTCGGCACTGTTGGTCGAGATGTCGTTGAACAATGAAGATCCGATGAGTGTGGAGAGCGCCTGGGTATTCTCGTCGGAGAGCGCAATCGTGTCTGAGATGCAGTTGATGGAGAAGATTATGGCTTCAAGGTGTAGCCAATTCTGGGTCGGCAAGACGCTTGTTGCGAGGACAACCATATTACTCAAGAGATGTGTGTCGGGAACGCTGTTGACTTGGTCGAATAAATCGCTGATGTTATCGCGAAAGAATTGCCATGAGTCAACATTATCCTCATCCCATTCAGAGATTTCCGAAAGAGATGGCGCTTGGAGCTTGGGGATGTAGGTTTGGACGGCCTGCATAAGATCATCTCTCACGGCTGTCAGGAAGGGAATCTTATCCTCTTCCACGTCCATGACTGTGTCGGCAATCTGTTCAGCATACTCAATCCAGAATTCGGTCACCTGTAGAATCACTTGATCGTCCTCAGCAGGGTAGCCAGGGGCACGCAGTAGTTGTTGGAAGAGTTCTGCAGCTAGGTCAGTCTGATATTCAGATGACGAGCAATCCTGCACAC